>NC_141534.1:207307500-208530000 GCF_021556685.1 Rattus norvegicus | reverse complement strand
ACCCCTAGGTGTTTGTTTAATGTAGAATTTTCACCTAGGACTCTCTGCCTAAAAATTCGGATCAAGAAGCATATCTTATCCTCCCCTATCCATACATTTGTATCAGGAAGTACAGGGTAGTATGTATATGTAGTATTTATAAATGGTACGTAACTCAGCTGTTAAGACAGATAAAATCAGAAAGATTTAGGAAAATGGGCAGAGGTGAAGCAATCATCCAGAGTCAAGTGACCCAGAAAGAGAAACATTACCAGCTTTCTCTCACATGTAGATATTACCTTTCAAGCTCTAGATAAGTGTAGTTCCTTTGAAATACTCATAGAGGATACTATCTAGTAAGGCAACATGTAGAGGTAGAAAGGGAGATGACATATAATGTTTCACAGATGGAAAGGACTTCATTAAATAAGACAAATGAAATAATGTGGAGGATGGGACAAAGGGTAGGAGAGGTACGTAACACTGAACCCTTTTGAAACATCTCTATAGACATCTGCTGCAGTAGACGCTTCCTAAAACATACTCATACAGATATAAAAAATTTTTAAATGGTATTATTCTAGAAAGGGGGCAACAACTTAACTAGATATCACATGCTATTAAATAAAATTTCTGCATTGGTAATATATGAACACTTTAAAAGATGTTAATTTCTGGCCACTGTTGACTCTCAGACCTTACAAGTTCTTGCTATTGCTCTCAGCTGTCATCCAGAATGTGATGGTAAGATCCTATTGCAGAGACACCACCTACTTGGACTGTCAGCTGGAGAAGTCAAGTAGGTACAGACATGCAAGCTTCCCCACTACTTGCTTGCTTTCACAGTTCTGAAAGATGTTGTGCAGGGCTCTTGGGGAGAAAAAAGCATCACCAATGTCACTCAGTTCTGAACCCTATGAGCTACAGCAACAACCACTTGGCAAGACATGGCCACTGATTAACAGTAGTAAGGATGCTGTTGGATAAGTAAACACTTTCCCATTGAACTTAAGACTCACTTCTCTAGATAGAACTCATACCTGGAAGTGTTAACAGGGCCAGGAGACTGTGGCAAGATTGATTATAGGTCTAGGTATTTGTCAGTGAAGGAGGGCATGAGGAAATGGTTGTATTTATGCACAATGGAATGTTATTTAGTCAGAATAATATGATATCCTACGTGAAAGAAAAGACATGGGAATGGAGAATAATACGTGAAGAAATTTAAATCAGGCACAGAAAGACAGATACCACATTTATATGTCACATGTAGAAACTAGAAACCTCTGCCTTAGTAGGATAATGATTAATAGACTTGATAATTGGTAAAACTGTGAAATGCTAAAGAATATAGGACAATGAGAACCACGTACATTTAGAAAGAATAAGTTTCAGGCACTGCATGGTGGAGTGAAGACACTCCACAGTCATCTCTTACATATTTACAAATAACTAGAAGACAGGAGCTTAAAGCTAGAGATGAAAAAGCAACTGTATCATAAACATTTGCTTAGAATATATATGAACATTTTGAAATCTTAACACATCAATGTCTTGCTTTTTCAAATAGTAACAATGATTGACAGCATTCATGGCAGATTTATTCATATACCAATTTAAAAAAATTATCACAGAATAGAGGGTTATAAACACAACAGTATCAAGTCCAAATTTTAAGATGTGGAAAATAACTATTCACAGTGAAGTTATATGTTTTCATGCAGAGGGTAATGCTCTCAAAGTCAGACTCATAGAAGAAAATACACATCTGTGTAACCTACTGATTATTGTGACTAAAACAAGAGGATGTAGAGGAAATCTGGAATCCTGGTAATGTCCTACATCGCCATAGATCTGTGCTACATGAAGGTACCATTGTGCAAAAGATATCAGATGGTTAAAAATATGAAAACCAAGGGGTTGGGGATTTAGCTCAGTGGTAGAGCGTTTGCCTAGCAAGCGCAAGGCCCTGGGTTCGGTCCCCAGCTCCGAAAAAAAATATGAAAACATCTTCCTTATGTTTACCTTAAATATTATAAAGAAAGTTTATCTCACTTGCTAGTTTTCCTTTATTTAAAGCTTTCCTGTAAATTTTCAAAGTTGATCAGTGTGTTAGAGCAATTGGAAACTATTTTAAGAGTAATGGGAGCCACATCTCTTAAATTGGAGGGGGGCAATACCAATGGGAAAGGGAGGGTGTAACATCTCTGACATTGCATCACTACTAGAGAGGGCACATGGGGACTACCTTGTGAACACCATAATGCAAGACCTTTGGCACTCTATATATCCCATGGCTACACCTACATTCATGCATTTACTCTACAACAGTGAGAGATAGAATATGAGTATGTGCCTAGCATCAAACAGGTCTGAATGAAAACAAGGAAACATCAATGAATCCACAGCAAGTGTGCCAACATTTCAGATCAAATCTATATTAACCACATTGATAATTAACATGTTCTACCTCAGTCCACTGAAAAGACATAGAAACAAGAATAGAACAATTACAATAAGTGTTTGAAGTCTGATAAACTGGATCTTTCAGTAAAGGGATTAAGGGCTTGTTTGGAGCCAAGGCATCAGCAGTGCAGTGACAACCTGTAAAATCCTTTAGTATCTTGATGAATAAGAAGGACCCACGGAAGAGACTGAGATATCATGCAGGCTTTGATTTGTGAATCCTGAAGTTCGTAGGACAGGAATTAGTAGTGAAATTACACAGGTGCTAGACTGGAGTCTACACATGTCTACATTGAGACTGAGTAGCAAACTGGAGAGGGACATCTTACTTGAAGAACAAACAGTGGGAAGGAGATTAGAAGATCATCATGCCTGTTAATCTGTTGAAGGGCAAAGGCTGATTTATTACATACAACATCCATATAGTCTTAGCTTCTTACAGAGTATGTGCTGGCTACTTAGGAAAAGTACTAACATAACCCTGTGTACTTATCCTAGTGGTATCACTTGCTGCTTCTAGTCTGAATCAAAACAGGCATCCCTGAACAGTATCATGGAGGAGCCTCAGTATTTGTACTATTACAGAAGATAAACTATAGAGAGAAAAGGTTGGATAAAACTCACTTTGTTACTGCCATTTTGCCTATACTGGCCACCAGCAGCATGCCATATACTGTTATACCCAGCAGACTAGTGCACAGTGCCCCCCACCCCAAACACCTGGGACAGTCTGAATGCACGACAGAAAGTAGAATAGTACTTATAGAAAACCACAAACCAATGCTTATTCACTGCATTTAGCAAGCATTATTTTGATGCCTGTCACTCCTAAGCATCTAGCAGGGATATGTAATTCCATCTTTCTCAGATGTGATAAGCTATGATGATGCTATGTAGAGGAAAAAATCAATAATTTTACAACTGCTTACCCATGCATAAATGTGAAGCTCTCAGATGATCTGCATGTACTTGAGCCCTTTGCTCATAGTTCTGTTCTTCTCTTTATGAAATTAGTTTTTATTGCAAGTGTACTCATTTCTTCCTAGGAGTACATGCAAGCATCCAGTATCCAGGTGAAGGTTTGTGGGAACAAATTCACAACAACCTCTCATGATTACATGTAAGCCAGATCTCAGCAAGGCTGACTTGCAAACCTTCAGAATCTGAGCCTCAATCAGGAGCAAAGCTGCTGAGGAACCTCACCACAGTCAGGAACTGGAGTGTCTGAAACTGCCACAGTCTGTCAAGATAAAAGAGAGAAAGGAAGCATCTGCATCTCCAGTCCTGTTATCACAGACCCCTCATTATCTGGCCATGTTCTTGAATGAACGACCCCCAGTCGTTTCTTCAGGCGACCCCCAGTCGTGCCATTCCTGATCTGCAGCCACCGGGGAAAGGCTAACACCATCAGGGCTTGTCTGGTATTTTAACTTCAAGGAAGGTGAAGGTCATTTTCTGTAGTTCAAAAATGGACTTAAACAATGGGGTAAGGGATTCTCTTCTCTGGCATTTTCTCATCATCTTCTCTGGATGATAAGGTGCCACACCAACACCAGTAGATTCTGTGTGACAAGTTCCACAGACTGAGGCATTAGACCCCAAAGGGAGGAGGTCTCCTGGAACAGGTTGTGGAAATCTCTAGCCAGATATAAATATTGAGCCATAGTTCTCATGGCAGTTTGTCTGCTTTATCTTCTTCTACTCCTCTTCTGTATTTAAGAGAAGTTCCTGATAGCCTGGGCTGAGATTTTAAGCAAGAAAATTGGATAAGTAGCCACTCCTTGAGATTCGGTCACTGGCCATGACCTGTTCTCCAAGAGATGCAGCACTTTGCTTCATAATCATTTATATAATTATAAAATAGTTCTTTGATGAAAGCCTTCCTAACAATGTATGAACTTGTATGGCTATGTGTGTGTAATTGAGGTGGGTTCTGACATTTTGGTAGAGGAAGCATTGATTTTAAGTACAGTTTTAAATTAAAATTTTAGGACTTTTAGTAAGACAGAAGTTAAATGTTAGATAAAGATTACCCAGGGAAATTTATTAACTTGCTCAGTACCTAGGGGTCATATCCAAGTGCCCATGAAGCCCTTTTGAACCCACTCCTGGAAGTTTGCTATTAACTATAAGTGATTTTTTTGTACTTTGTTCTGTTAAGTGACAATGATATTATCTGTTTCATTTGTAATAGATCCTTTGAAACCACTCTTTGGAAATTGTAATACCTGAACGATTTTATATTTCCTTGTGTCAGATGATTATATTAATTTTTCTTTGTAACTCCTTCAGTGAACGCTTTTAGGATTATAATACCTGTTTCTCTTGCATAAAAACCCCAGACTGAAAGCTGCAAAATACACTCAGATTCAAACTGCTTCTGTGTTTGTTTTTGTTTGTCACTGCCAAATCCTTACCAATCTAGTCTTCGAGGTCCCATGTCCCAGGAAACCCAACACTTGGCTGCGGTGGTCCGTGGAAATCAGGCAAGACAAGACAACATTCAACTCCTATCTAGTCATCTATATATAACCTAAAGTTATCTAAATATGTTGATTTCATGTCAAAACTAGTGAGAGCATTATGGATGGGGAATGAGTAAGACTGATTATGAACATAAGGCAAAAGTGTCAGACATGAAAACTGATCATGACTAGAAGCTAGACATTTTGTTGTTTTTACAGTGGAATCGAAAACCAAATATTTCTATTATCTTCTGCCCTTTGCCCCATCCATTAGAACTAGGCAATTATAAGTTGATGTCCCTCCATGCTGATGTCCAATCACTGGCAAAAATGTCACTTTTATAATGACACTTTTGCTTTGCAGCTCCATTGTTAGCCAAAAGAGTCACATAAATGTAAGTTTGCTTTTCACTCACCTTTTCCTGTCACGGTAAATTCAGGTGACAGATGGCTTCCACATAGTGCACACTGTAATGAGCACAGACTCTCCTTTTCTGTAAGCAGCAAGTCTTTATTGTCCCTCTGAAGCTCTGTCTTTCTTTGTGTAGAAGTCACTGACCTTCAGTGTTTTCTGAGACCAGGGCAGGTGCTTGTTCTGGTGCCTCCTGGGATAGAAACTCAAGAAGAAAGCTCTTAGGATCAATTAACAGAGACTCATGAATGCATGACCCAAGATCCCTGTATCCTTGTGTGGGTGAGAGTGGTCAGGGAGTTGCATAGATTGGTCAGGAGCAGTTCCCCCACTGTACCTCCCTCTGCCAATCCTCTACAGGCATGTCTCAGAATGTCTTTGGTATTTTCATACCCTATATGGAAGGTCTCATCATGATACAAATCGACTCTTTTGTATTCTGCTGAGAATATCTCATCTCTATTTTTTAAACACATGCAATATGATTTTTTTGTTGTTGTATATATTTTTTTGATTTCCTCAACTTCTTCAGCCACTGCCACCCCAAATGTTGCTAGATTCTCCTATTTAAATATTTCTTTCTTTTTTGTTGGATTTTAAATTTACATTTCAAATGTTCTTCCCTTTCCCTCACCCAACCACCCACATCTTCCTGCCTCCCTGCCCTGACATTCCTCTACACTGGGTGGTCCAGCCTTGGCAGGACCAAGGGTTTCCCCTCCCTCTGGTGCCCAACACAGCCATCCTCCGGTACATATGCGGCTGGAGCCATAGGCTTGTTCATTTGTACTCTTTGGATGGTGGTTTAATCCCTGGGAGCTCTGGTTGGTTGTTTGGTATTGCTGCAAGCCCCTTTACCTGCTTCAGTCCTTACTCTAGTTCCTCCAATGGGAACCCTATTCTCAATGCAATGTGTTTTATAATAGTATGTGGCTTCTCAGCCATTTGATATTCCTCAGCTGTGAATTCTTTGTTTAGCTTTGTACCCCATTTTTAATAGGGTTATTTGGATTTCTGGAGTCTAACTTCATGAGTTCTTTTTATATTTTGGATATTAGCCCTCTATCCATTGTAGAATTAGTAAAGATCTTTTCCCAATCTGTTGGTTGCAGTTTTGTCCTAACCAGTGTCCTTTGCCTTACAGAAGCTTTGCAGCTTTATGAGATCCCATTTGTTGATTCTTGATCTTAGAGCATAAACCATTGGTGTTCTGTTCAGGAAATTTTCTCCAGTGCCCATGTATTTGAGATTCTTCCCCACATTTTCTTCTATTCCAGTCATAATGGCTAAGATCAAAACCTCAGGTGGCAGCAGATGCTGGTGAGGATGGGGAGAAAGAGGAACACTTCTCCATTGTTGGTGGGATTGCAAACTGGTACAACCATTCTGGAAATTAGTCTGGAGGTTCCTCAGAAAATTGGAAATTCTACTACCTGAGGACCCAGCTATACCTCACCTAGGTATATACCCCAGTGATCCTCCAACATACAACAGATACACATGCTCCACTATGTTCATAGCAGTCTTTTTTATAATAGCCAAAAGCTGGAAAGATCCCAGATGCCTTTCAACAAAGGAATGGATACAGAAAATGTGTTACATCTATACAATGTTGTACTACTCAGCTATCAAAAACAATGACTTCATGAAATTCATAGGCAAATGGAATGAACTAGAAAATATCATCATGAATGAGGTACCCCAATCACAGAAAAACATACATGGTATGCTCTCATTGATAAGTGGATATTAGCCCCAATGCTTGAATTATCCAAGATGCACAGAACACATGAAACTCAAGAAGGATGACCAAAATGCGCACACTTCACTCCTTTAAAAGGGGAACAAGAATACCCTTGGGAGGGAATAAGGAGGCAAAGTTTAGAAGAGAGGCTGAAGGAACACCCATTCAGAGCCTGCCCCACATGTGGCCCATACATATACAGCCACCAAAACTAGATAAAACAGATGAAGCTAAGAAGTGCATGCTGTCAGGAACTGGATATAGAACCCTCCTGAGAGACACAGCCAGAACATGCCAAACATAGAGGCAAATGCCAACAGCAAACCACTGAACTGAGAATGGGACCCCCATTGGAGGAATTAAAGAAAGGACTGAAGGAGCTGAAGGGACTAGTGGCCCCATAAGAACAACAATGCCAACCAACCAGAGCTTCCAGGGTCTAAACAACTACCCAGAGACTATACACGGACTGATCCTGGGCTCCAACTGCATAGATAACAGTGAATAGCCTTGTTTTGGCACCAGTGGAAGGGGAATCCCCTAGTCCTGCCAATGCTGGACCCCCATTGTAGGGTATTTTTTGGGGGGGTATAGCAGGGGTAGATATGGAGGGGAACACCATATAGAAAGGAGGGTGAGGGGTTAGGGAGCTGATTGATAGGAAACAGGGAAAGGGAATAACATTTGAAATGTAAATAAGAAATACCCAATTTAATAAAATTGGAAGAAAAAAATGTATGCTGTATGTACACAACTTTTCCTCTCCCTACACTCAGTCCTTTCTGTATATTGCTATAAATTAATGTTTCTTCAGCACTTCCATTCCGTTTGTTACATTTTTAAACATTCAAAACATTCATTTTGGCCTGAGAATACACATATACATAACATTTTACAGACATAAGGTTATATTTAGGAATATACATGAATATACATATACTTTTATACCTTCAGGGTCAATCAATAAATAAAACCCCCCCCCATGATTTTGAAAGAGAATCATGAAGGGATATATGGCTGTGTTTCCAGGGAGAAGGGGATAGTATGAAAGTAAAAATTCATAATTTAATTAATGTTTTATTTGTCATCAATCTTTTATAAGGAAAATCTACATAAATATATTTAAGTAAAAATTTTAATTAACAAAATTTCACACTATGGATTCTGATTGCTGTTTCCCTTTCCAACCTCCTCCTAGACCTTCCTTTTCTACACAGCTCGATGACATTTCTTCCTCTCTGTCTTAGAAAACCCAACCCAAATCCACCAAAATAGAAAATCAGAAGCCACAATATACAAGTAAGGGAACAGTCAGAGAAAAAATTGTCAACCAAGAAATATGAGAGACAAAGTATACTAAAATACTATTGAGTTCATCTTTCACCCATACGCTGGTGATGGGGTATACCAGTAAGTGAGGCTTATATCCTTTTGGTTGAAAATGAATTATCCCTGAGAATTCCAAGGTCTCTCATTATTTTCACATTGCTCAGGTGTGGCTTTCTGTTTTTTCTGTTGCAGATTTTGTGTTTTTAACAAAATGGAATAACAATATCTTAATTTTTATCAATTCACCCACTGCTAGACATCTAGGGTGAAACAACTTCTAGGATTTATAAGTAGAGCAGCAATGAGCATGGATTAACAATTGTCTGTGTTGTAGAATGTAGAATTTTTTGGATTTATTCCTCCAAATGATAAGCTGGATCTTCAGTTTTATTGATTACCATCTTCGCATGGAATTGGCATGTTGATTTCTCTACTGGCTATCCACGTTTCCATGCCCACCAGGCGTGGATGACAGATATACTTAACCCACATCCTCACTAGCATGACTGATTGACTGATTGTTTTCTTGACCTTTGTCTTTCTGAGTGTAGTAAAATGAAGCTGAAGGTAATTTGATTTGTATTTCCCTGATGACTAAGGATGTTGAATATTTTAAATATTCATCAGCCATTTGCATTTCCTATTTTGAGAATTCTGTTTAGTTCTGTACCCTATTTTTATTTATTTATTTATTTTTATTAACTTGAGTATTTCTTATTAACATTTAGAATGTTATTCCCTTTCCTCTTACACTGGTGCTCTTACTAGGATATTCATTGCTACCTATGAGGTTGGAGCCCAGGGTCAGTCCATGTATAGTCTTTAGGTAGTGGCTTAGTCCCTGGAAGCTCTGGTTGCTTGGCATTGTCGTACTTTTGGGGTCTCGAGCCCCTTCAAGCTCTTCCAGTTCTTTCTCTGATTCCTTCAATAGGGGACCTATTCTCAGCTCAGTGGTTTGCTGCTGGCATTCGCCTCTGTATTTGCTGTATTCTGGCTGTGTCTCTCAGGAGCGATCTACATCCGGCTCCTGTCGGTCTGCACTTCTTTGCTTCATCCATCTTGTCTAATTGGGTGGCTGTATATGTATGGGCCACATGTGGGGCAGGCTCTGAATGGGTGTTCCTTCAGTCTCTGTTTTAATCTTTGCCTCTCTATTCCCTGCCAAGGGTATTCTTGTTCCCCTTTTAAAGAAGGAGTGAAGCATTCACATTTTGATCATCCGTCTTGAGTTTCATGTGTTCTATGCATCTAGGGTAATTCAAGCATTTGGGCTAATAGCCACTTATCAATGAGTGCATACCATGTATGTCTTTCTGTGATTGGGTTAGCTCACTCAGGATGATATTTTCCAGTTCCAACCATTTGCCTATGAATTTCATAAAGTCGTTGTTTTTGATAGCTGAGTAATATTCCATTGTGTAGATGTACCATATTTTCTGTATCCATTCCTCTGTTGAAGGGCATCTGTGTTCTTTCCAGCTTCTGGCTATTATAAATAAGGCTGCTATGAACATAGTGGAGCACGTGTCTTTTTTATATGTTGGGGCATCTTTTGGGTATATGCCCAAGAGAGGTATAGCTGGTACCCTATTTTTTAAGTTGGGTGTTTTCTTTGTTGTTCAGTTTTTTGCATTCTTTATGTATTTTAGATATTACTCCTCTTTTGCAGGTCTAATTTCTTCTTTGGTACACTTGCTTGAAATAATGTTTCCATTCTTTTAATCTGAAGTGATATCTATCCTTGATATTGAGTTGTGCTTCTTGGAGATAGGAGAATGATGAATCTTATTTTCAAATGTGATCTTTTAGCCTGTGCTTTTTATTGGAGATCTGAGACTTTGACATTTATTAATGAGCAGTATTTATGATTCTATTTATTTTGTAGAATGTTTTCCCCTCTTTAATTCGCTAGTATGGAAAAATTCATTCTGCATGCTTTCTTGTATGTGTGTAACCTCTTCATGTTGATGTTTTCCTTCTAACACCCTACATAGATGGATCTATCTATCTATCTATCTATCTATCTATCTATCTATCTATCTATGTATCTATCTATCTATGACAAATCCATTTGGGCACAGGTCATCTTCTGTGTGTTCTGGGCTGTCATGGTGGGAGGAGTCTTCTTTGCTATGTAAGCCCATTACCCTGAGGCCCTACCACACTATAGGCCAATACAATTCATGTGAAACTTGAATGAAACTTCTGGAACCATGAGACAAAAATCAATATTTGGAAAAGGTATTTGTGTCAAAAGTATGAATTACTGTACCATATATGATTTACATCACAACTCCTGGTGTGGAAAAGTAGTTAGGAGGAGTAAAGAAGTAAGCTGATGAAGAATGGAGGTTGTTTGAAAGGGATATGGCATCTTAGCAGCAGCTGTTGCAAATAATGTCTTATCTGTGCTGTGTTGTCTTCCCACCAATATCTCAGCAATGGACATTTCTCCCCATTCTCCATCCTCCTCTTTCTTCCCTTCTTTTCTCAACAGTGTGTTAGCCAGGAGTGTTGGTCAAAACAACATGGACTCAATTTTTTGTGTGCATGTTTTGTTTTGTTTTGGTATTATTCTGTCTTATTGGTTTGGAATTAATTTGCATTTTGCAGAGGGGGAGGGAGAGGGAGAGAGCCACACAGAGAGAGACAGAGACAGACAGAGACATAGAGAGACACACAGAGACAGGGATGGAGAGAGATTGAGAGACAGACTTATTGGATGAATAGGTAGGATGAGGAAAGAGTTGTGGGAGGGGAAAGAATATAATTAAAATGTGTTATACAAAAATTCATCTATGATCCATTCTTTGTTAACATGTATTTAATATGAAGGAAGAGTTTCACTTTTCATTGCAGACATTCATCTAGTTTCCCTAAATCTCTTGTTAGAGATAAGTAATATTTCCTTTGTTTTTGATTATTTATTTTCATTGTCATAAATATGCTGTAATCAATGTGTGAGTTCCTTGTTGAAACTCAAACTTTATCTCTATTCACTGATTGCATCACACCTCAAACCACTTGCACTGGCTTTGATGTCCATAGCACAGCAGGGAGTTGTGAAATTGTGAACCCGAGTTGCTCTATTTTTGATTCTTCCCAAGATATTGAAGCCGCTCTAGCCCCTCAAGTTTACTTATGAAATTTAGGTTCATTAGCTCTAATTTCTAGCCAAGGCTCTGTGGTGTTCATAGGGTGGGACTGGATGAAAGACTATGTTTTTTGACTATCACCAAAGTTATTCACTGAAAATCTTTCAGCCAAAGAACAAGGAATTTCTAGTTAGATAAACTTCACTTTTGAAATGGTTTGTTTTTGTCAGGAGATAAAGCTGGTATTTTTATTTACACTGACTCAAAGAAGGTACAGTGAGTGGAATTGTCCAATCTTCTCATTAGACAAAGTTTTCTAAAGCAACAATAGAGACACCCAACTTTATGAGACTGCTCTAAGTAAATCATGTTTAGGAACAGTTCAGGCCTATACAACAGCCTACATATCTCCACTTAATGTGAGAAAGAGGCCAAAATCCTGCCTAAGGCAAGCTTGACATCCTTGTTCCTCAGTGTATAGATGAGGGGGTTTAGGGTTGGGCTGAGGACTGAGTATAGCACTGAGGTAAATTTGCTTCTTTCTGGGTTGTAGCTGGATCCAGGACTGATATAGGCAAAAAACACAGATGAATAATACATAGCGACCACGATGAGGTGGGATGAGCAGGTAGAAAAGGCTTTCCTCTTGCCTTCAGCAGAACGCATGCGCAGGATGCTAGCAATGATGCAGCCATAGGATAACAGGGTTAGCACAAAGTTGATACCTCCATAAACGGCATCTGCTATAAGAGTCATAATGCTATTAACATATGTGGGGCTACAGGAGAGCAGGAGGAGTGGTGGGATCTCACAGAAGAAGTGGGTGATGACCTTGGGGCCACAGAATGACAGCCGTGCCATCAGACCAGTGTGCATAGATGCATTCGCAGCACAGATGGACCATACACCCATGGCCAGTGCTCCACACAGCTGTGGGCTCATCCTAGAGCTGTAGTGGAGAGGAGCACAGATGGCCACATAACGGTCATAGGCCATGACTGTGAGCAGTAGCAACTCAGAGGATCCAGACCACACAAGGAAGAAGAGCTGGGTCATGCATCCCTTGAAGGAGATGGTGTTTTCCTCAGACAGTAGACCAACCAGTGCCTTGGGCAGAACAGAAGATGTGCAGATAATGTCCATGGTCGCTAAGTTGCACAGGAAAAAGTACATGGGACTGTGGAGTCCAGTGCTGGAGGTGACCAAAGCAATGATCACAATGTTGCCCATTAGAGCTATTGTATAGAGGGACATGAAGCACCCTGTCAGGAATAGTCTTAGACTAGGGTGCTCTGAGAACCCTTGTAGAACAAACTCTGTCACTACTGTCTGGTTGGGACTGACCATTTTTGAGTGCCAGATGCAGTTCACAGATGTGTAGATTGGCTTCTGAGAAAAATATTACAGTTTACCATGCTGAAGTCTGATTTTCAAAATTGATCATCTCACAATTTTCTGCTGTCAGAAAGGGAAAGAAGGAATATATTTGCACCAGGGAAACCTCTCCTCCCCTATTTTCATATCATAACCTTAGGTGGTTTGTTTATAGTGCAATTTTCACCTAGGACTCACTCTGTCAAGATTTGGATCAAGAAGGACATCTGCTCCTCCCCTATCCTCTTGAACATATGAAATGAGTACAACATTCCTAGCTCAGGACCCCCCTGTGCTTTGCTTCTATATCACCTGTAAGCACTATGCTCTTCCAATAGTGCTGGAACCAGTATCCCTCATTTCACAGCTACTCATGCTTACTTTATAGAGGACAGCTCCATCTCTGTCACTCATTTCTCACCTTTAGCCTATACCCCTGAAAGATCTACAGTAGCTTCCTGTTCTCTATGATAACTATGTTCTTCCACATCCTCTTACCTCTCTTTGTCCAACTTACCTCCAAAGCTTACAACCATATATTTCCCCAGCATTATAATGTATTTCCAATTTATTTTAGTTTTTCATGTTTTTTGGCTTATTTTCCTTTCTAACATTTCCAATTTCTTCTTCCATTACTCAAGGAGTATAGAGTGTTTACTTTGTGCCCTCGTCCAAATTCACTGTCTCTCTCCAGGCTTTCAGCACACCACAAACTCTAGAGGTTGCCATCTGATAACTGATATCTGACATCACCTGACATCACCATTCGATTTTTCTAGGTGTTTCATAAGTTCCTATGTAAACATACTGTACCCCATCTGTTGACATCTTTGTGGCAATTATTTGAATGTCACTTATCTGGAAATATTCTTTGCTTTGCATTTCACTGCCCAAGATACAAGGATATTTTCCTTCATGATTGAGCACATCCATGGCATATTAGGGTGTGCAGTGTTTTCCATTTCCTGAATCCGGTGGTGCTCACCACTCCACACATATCTTAAAACCATCTTCTAACTCTTCATTTTCTTTGATCACATTTTATCTCCTGTCTCATTTCTGCAGTATACCTCACAACTTATTTTATCCTCATCCTGATCATACATGTTGAGTTTTGGACATGGTTTCTGCCTCCATTTTAAACCAGAGGTATTCAAATATAGTATTTGAGGTCTTCAACCATAAGAATATTGTTAGATCTAACCTTATGTCTCCCCTTCTCAATTCTATTGCACTAGAGAACACTAATACACAGTTTGATATTTCAAGTTGCTTTACAGAACAAGAATTCAGATGTAAATTTCTCATATTGTCCTGGCATATTTTGAATCTGTCTAGCTAATTCAAGTAAACCTGAATTATGGATTATACTCCTGATAGTATTGATGATTTATGGGTCATATTCAACACCTTCCCTGGCGAGTACTGATTAGGTTCACCCCACGCTGAGGTAAGGAGAAGTATTATAAAATAATTAAAACCTATTAAAAACAGGAACTGTTATATTTGTTACCAATAGCACATATAATAAAAGGGAAACAGATTCATAAATGACACACCTAAGAAGAAATGACAGAGAAATGTTGTAAATCAGGTAATTTGAGGAGCCAGACTTATGTCCCCATACTTATGGATACATAATTTATTATAAAGGAGTAAAAAATACACACTAGTGAAAAGAAAAATTCTTAGTTTCTCAACTGATAATTGTTAAAATGAATGATTACACATAGAGGAGTTATACTACCGCTTGCTTGGTTAGAGTTACATGATCATATTTTATATTACTTGTGGCTATTTGCAAAGCTGGTGGGAGGGTCTCTGTGCAGTGGAACTTGGCAGAGTATTTAAATGGACAGAAAGGAAGAAATAGTGTTGTTTCCCTAATTTCTTTCTTTGCCTGTTTACCCTTTGTATAAAGAAGGGCTACTGATTTTTGAGTTAACTTTGTACCCAGCCACTTTGCTGAAGGAGTTTATCCACTGTAAGAATTCTCTTTGACTTCTTCCTTTCTAATTTCTATCCTTCTTGATTTTTTTAGTTGTCTCAATGCTTTAGTTAGAACTTCAAGTACTATATTGAATACATAGAAAGTGGGCAGCCTTGTCTTGTCCCTAATTTCAATAGATTGCTTTAAGTTTTTCTCCATTTAATTTGATGTTGGCTACTGCTTGCTTGCTTTGATTATGTTTAGGCATGTGCTTTGTATCCCTGATCTCTCTAAGACCTGTAACATGAAGGGGTATTGAATTTTGTCAAAGGCTTTTTCAGCATCTAATGAGATGATCATGTGGTTCTTTTCTTTCTGTTTATATGTTGGATTGTGTTGATGGCTTTTCATATATTAAATCATCCCTGAATCTCTGGGGTGATGCCTACTTGATTATGGTAGATTATGTTTTTGATGTGTTCCAGGATTCTTTTTGCAAGTACTCTGTTAGGCTTGCAGACAGGAGCCTAGTGTAACTGCCCTCCAAGTGGCACTACCCAGAAAATGACTGAAACAGATGCAGATACCCACACCCAAACAATGGACAGTTGGGGACTCTTACAGAAGAGTTGGGGGGGAATTGGAGGCCACAAAAGGATGGGAACTCCACAGGAAGACCAACAGAGTCAACTCACCTGGACCCTTGGAGGATCTCCGAGACTGAAGCACCAACTGTAGAGCACAGACTCGCTGGATCCAGGCCCACTGCACATATGTAGCAGATGTGCAGCTTGGTCTTCATGTGGATTTCCCAACAACTGAAGTGGGGGCCTATCCCTCATGTTGTTCTTTAGTCCATCTGTGGAATATGCTTTCCTAATTGTATAGCCTTGTCTGGCCCTAGTGGGAGAGCATACCTCTACCCTGCAGAGGCTTGATGTGCCAGGGTTGAGGGGTACCCAAGGTGGGTCTCCACCCTCTCAGAGGAAAAGAGGACGGGTAAGGGGTAGAAAATCTGTGAGGGTAGCGGGGAGAGAGCAATTAGGAAGTAAAGTGAATAAATAAATGAATAAATGAATAAAAAACAAATAAAGAAACAAAGAGTTATGCTAGATCCTTATCATTAAATTAAAAACAAACTAGACTCCAAGTGGATCAAGTCCTCAACCTAAGACCCAATGCCCTGAAAACTACAAAGGAGAAAATAGGGATATGCTTGGACTCATTGCCACAGTAAAGTTCTTCCTGTACAGAATAATGGTCATATAGACATTGAGATCAATAATTGCCAAACTGGCTCATTTGTAACTGCAATGCGTCTGTACAGAAATGAACACCATCATTTGAGTCAAGGATATTCTACAGAATGGCAAAAATATTTACCATTTAGATATCTGACAGAGCATTAGTATCTAGAATACACAAATAATAAAAAACTTAAAACAAAAAACAGCTGTGGCCTGGAACTAAACTGAGAATTTCCTAAAGATGTAACACAATATTTACATCTTTAATATTTTTTACATGTTCAACATGCTAAGTTATGAGAAAAATGCAATTTAAAACTTATTTGAGACTAAATGTTCCTCCAGTCAGAATGATCAAGGGTGGAAAAAGACAGGCAATGCTAGAAAATATGTGGGGAAAGGAAAATACTTGTTCAGTGCTAGTGGGAGTGTAAACTGGTACAGCTACTGTGGACATCAGTATGGCAGGTCAATAAAGATGTAAAAAGATATGGTACATACTTCAGCTATACCACTTTTAAGCAGAAATCCAAAGGGCTACATACCTTAAAAACAATACTTGTTCTTGTATGTTCATTGCTGCTCTACTGCCAGTGGCCTGGAAATGGAAATGATAGATTTTTATCCTGAAGAACAGGAAGTGAACATGTAGTTTTTAGAAATGGAATGCAACTCAGCTCTTAAGATGAATAAAATCATAAAGGTTTAAGAAAAATGGCAAAGCTCAAGCAGTCATCCTGAGTCAAGTGGCCCTGACTCAGAAATGGAAATATTGCCTGCTTTCTCTCACAAGTGGATATTACCTTTCAAGCTCCAGATATATGTGCTTCCTTCGCAATATTCATAGAAGATACCATCTAGTAAGGCAACATGGAGAGGTAGAAAGGGAGATGACATATAATGTTTCAGAGATGGAAAGGACCTCATTAAGTAAGACAAATGAAATAATGAAGAATATGGGACAAAAGGTAGAGGTATGTAACATTGAAGCCTTTTGAAATACCTCTATAGATATCTTCTGCAGTAGATGCCTCCTAAAACATGCTCATATACAGATATAAAAATATTTAAATGGGATTACACTGTAATGGGGGCAACAGTTCAACTAGACACTACATGCTATTAAATAAAACTTCTGTATCAGTAATAGATGAACACTTTAAAAGATGTTAATTTCTGGCCACTGTTGACTCTCAGACCTTACAAGTTCTTGCTATTGCTCTCAGCTGTCATCCAGAATGTGATGGTAAGATCCTATTGCAGAGACACCACCTACTTGGACTGTCAGCTGGAGAAGTCAAGTAGGTACAGACATGCAAGCTTCACCACTACTTGCTTGCTTTCACAGTTCTGAAAGATGTTGTGCAGGGCTCTTGGGGAGAAAAAAGCATCACCAATGTCACTCAGTTCTGAACCCTATGAGCTACAGCAACAACCACTTGGCAAGACATGGCCACTGATTAACAGTAGTAAGGATGCTGTTGGATAAGTAAACACTTTCCCATTGAACTTAAGACTCACTTCTCTAGATAGAACTCATACCTGGAAGTGTTAACAGGGCCAGGAGACTGTGGCAAGATTGATTATAGGTCTAGGTATTTGTCAGTGAAGGAGGAAATGGTAGTATTTATGCACAATGGAATGTTATTCAGTCAGAATAATATGATATCCTATGTGAAAGAAAAGACATGGGAATGGAGAATAATACGTGAAGAAATTTAAATCAGGCACAGAAAGATGGATACCACATTTATATGTCACATGTAGAAACTAGAAACCTCTGCCTTAGTAGGATAATGATTAATAGACTTGATAATTGGTAAAACTGTAAAATGCTAAGGAATATAGGACAATGAGAACCATGCACATTTAGAAAGAAATAAAGGAAGCATCTGCATCTCCAGTCCTGTTATCACAGACCCCTCATTATCTGGCCATGTTCTTGACATCTGTAATTGTTTCTTCAGGTGACTCCCAGTCCTGACATTCCTGATCTGCAGTCACTGGGGAAAGGCTAACACCATCAGGGCTTGGTTGGTATTTGAACTTCACGGAAGTTGAAGGTCATTTTCTGTACTTAACAAAAGACTGAACAATGGGATAAGGGATTCTCTAGCATTTTCTCATCATCTTATCTGGATGATAAGGTGACACACCAGCCCCAGTAGATTCTGTGTGACAAGTTCCACAGACTGAGCATTAGACTCCAAAGGGAGGAGGTCAGCTGAAATGGCCTGTGGAACTCTCTAGCCAGAGAACAATATTGAGCCATATTGTCAGTTTGTCTGCTTTCTCTTCTTCTATTCTATTCTGTATTTTGTGAGATGGGGCTGATAGCCTGGGCTGAGATTTCAAGCAAGAAAATTGGATTAGAAGACACCCCTTGAGATGGGGTCACTGACCATGACATTTTCTCCAAGAGATCCAGTGCTTTGCTTCATAATCGTTTATATAATTACAAGATAGTTCTTTGATGAAAATCCCCCCAACAGTATATGAACTTGTATGGCTATGGGTGTGTAATTGAGCTGGACTCTGACATTTTAGTATAGAAAGCATTGTTTTTAAGTACAGTTTTAAATTGAACTTTGAGGAATTTTAAGAAAACAGAAGCTAAATGTTAGATAAAGATTACCCATGGAAATTTATTAACTTGTTCAGTACCTAGGCGTCATAACCAAGTGTCCCTGAAGACCTTTTGAACCCACTCCTGGAAGTCTGCTATTAACTATAAGTGATTTTGTTTGTACTTTGTTCTGTTAAGTGATAATAATATTATCTATTTCATTTGTAATTGTTTCTTTGAACCCATGCTTTGGAAATTGTAATACCTGAATGATTTTATATTTCCTTGTGTCAGATGATTATGACAATTATTCTTTGTAAGTGCTTCAGGAACACTTCTTTTAAAATCATAATACCCGTTTCTCCTCCATAAAAAACCCTGTTTGAAAGCTGAAAAATACACTCAGATTCAAACTGCCTCTGTATTTGTTTCTCTTTTTCACTGCCAAATCCTTACCAAACTAGTCTTTGAGGACCCACATCCCAGGACACCCCACACACTGCTTCAGTGGTCTTCAGCAATAGGGCAAGACAAGACAATATTCAACCCCTATCTAGTCATCTATATACAATCTAGACTCATCTAAATATGTTGGTTTCATGTCAAAACTAGTGTGAGCATTATGGATGGGGAATGAGTAAGGCTGATTATGAACATAAGGCAAAACTGTCAGACATGAAAAACTGATCATGACTAGAAGGTAGACATTTTGTTGTTTATACAGCAGAATAGAAACCCAAATAGTACTATTATCTTCTGTCCTTTGCTTCAGAACTATTCATTAGAGTTAACAAATTATTAGTCAGTGTCCCTCCATGCTGACGTTAAATCACTGGCAAAAATGTCACTTTTAAAATGAGACTTTTGCTTTGCAGCTCCATTGTTAGCCAAACGAGTCACATAAATGAAATCTTGCTTTTCACTTACCTTTTCTTGTCACAGAAAATTCAGGTGACAGATGGCTTCCACATGCATGCTGTACTGAGCATAGACTCTCTTTTCCTGCAAGCACCAAGTCTTAATACCCCTCTGAAGCTCTGTCTTCCTTTGTATAGGGGTCACTGACCTTCAGAAATACCTGTCATTTCTGAGATCATGGCAGGTATATGTCCTTGTTCCTCCTGGGATAGAAACTCAAGAAGAAAGCTCTTAGGATCAATTAAGGGGCACTCATGACCACATGACCCAAACTCTCTGTAGACTTGCGTGGAGGAGGGTGGTCAGGGAGTAACATGCAGTGGGCAGGAGCAGTTCCCCCTCTGTACCTCCCTTTGCCAATCCTCTAAATGCATGTCTCAGAATGTCTTTGGTGTTTTCATACCCTGTATGGAAAGTCTCATCATGATACAAATTGACTCTTCTGTATTCTGCTGAGAGTATCTCATCTCTGTTTTTTAAACACACACAATGTGGGGTTTTTGTTGTTGATTTTTGTTTTTTTCTTCATCTTCTTCAGTCATGGTCACCCCAAATGCTGCCAAATTTTCCTATATAAATTTTCTTTTCTTATTTTTTTGTTGGATTTTTTTAAGTTTACATTTCAATTGTTATCCCATTTCTCCACCCAACCACCCACCCATTTTTGTCTCACTGCCCTGATATTCCCCTACACTGGGGGCATCCAGCCTTGGTAGAACCAAGGTCTTCCCCTCCCTCTGCACCCAATAAGGCCATCCTCTGGTACATATGGAGCTGGAGCCATAAATCTGTTCATGTGTACTCTTTTGATGATGGTTTAGCCACTGGGAGCTCTGGTTGGTTGGTATTGCTGAAAACCCCTTCAGCTCCTTCAATCCTTTCTCTAACTCCTCCAGTGGGAACCCCATTCTTAATATAACGTGGTTTTTAAAAGTATGCTCTATGTACACACCTTTCCCTCTCTCTACACTCAATCCTGTCTGTTTATTGTTATGAATTAATGTTCCATCAGCACTTCCATTCTGTTTGTTAGATTTTTAAACATTCAAAACATTCATTTTGGCCTGAGAATATATATAAACATAACATTTTACAGATATAACAGGTGACATTTAGGAATGTACAGGAATATACATATACTTATATACCTTCAGTGACAATCAATAAATAAAAAGAAGCCACGAATTTGAAGGAGAATCAGGTAGGGATATATGGTAGGGTTTCAAGGTAGAAGGGGAAGGTATGAAAGTTAAAATCAAAGTATAATCCCAACAATTTTTAAAAATTAAAAATTAAATCAATGTTTTATGTGTCATTAATCTACATCAATAAAAATTTACATTAATAAATTTAAGTAAAATTTTTAATTAAAAATATTTTTCATACTATGTCTTCTCATTGCTGTTTCTCTTTTCCAAACTCCTCCTAGACCCTCCTTATCCACACCACTCCATGCCATTTCTTCCTCTTGGTCTTTGGAAAAACCAACCCAAACCATAAAAAAAAAATCAGAAGCCATAATATACAAGTAAAAGACCAGTGAGAGAATAAATTGTCACCCAAAGAAATATGAGAGACAAAGTATACTAAAATACTATTGAGTTCATTTTTCTCCAATACGCTGGTCATGGGGTACACTGGTCATGGGGTACACCAGTAGATGGGGCTTATATCTTTTTGGTTGAGAATGAGTTATCTCTGAGAATTCCAAGGTCTCTCATTATTTTCACATTGTCCAGTTGTGGCTTTCTGTTAGTTCCCATCTACTACAGGAGAAAGCTTCTTTGATTATGCCTAAATGAAATAATGAAAAAAAGATAGCAAAATGTCCTTAGGAGTTACTTTGTTGCTACTTACTTTTGTCAGACCTGTAGTGTTTGGTGCTCTCCTTGGTCCATGGCCTATTCAGTTTTCATGTTCTTAGTCATATGAGCAGTGTTAGGAATGGGTTCCATTTCATAGAGTAGGCCTTACATTCAATTAGATAGTGGTTGGTTACTCCCAAGAGTTTTGTGCCATTGTTGCAACAGTTTATCACGCAATCAGTTCACCATTCTAGACTGAATGTTTTTTAGCTAGGGTGGCACTTAATTTCTGTTGCAGATTATATGTTTCTTTGAACATATTTACCGGCATAGCATTATCCTTATTTTTATCAATTCACCTACTGACAGATATCTAGGGTGCAACAACTTCTGGGATTTATGAATAGAGCAGCAATGAGCATGGATTAGCCAGTGTTTCTGTTGTAGAATGTAGAGTCTTTTGAATTTATACCTCCAAATGATAAGCTGGATCTTCAGTTATATTGATTATTATCTTCCCATGGAATTGGCATGCTGATTTCTCTACTGGTTGTCCAAGTTTCCATGCCCACCAGGCATGGATGACAGCTCTCCTTACCACAAATCCTCACTAGAATGACTGATTTGTTTTGTTGACATTTGTTTTTCTGAGTGGAGCAAAAGGAGACTGAAGGTAATTCCGAAATGACTAAGGATGTCAAACATTTTAAATACCAGCCATTTGCATTTCATATTTTGAGAATTCTCTGTTTAGATCTGTACCCTAACTTTTAATTGGGTGTTTTCTTTGATATTCAGTTTTTTGTGTTCTTTATATATTTTAGGTAGTAGTCCTCTTTTGCAGGTTCAATTGCTTCTTTGGTACACATGCTTAAAATAATTTTTCCACCCTTTTAATCTGAAGTGATGTCTACCCTTGATATTGAGGTGTGCTTCTTGCAGATAGGAGAGGGATGGATCCTATTTTCAAATATGATCTTTTATCCTATGTCTTTTTATTGGAGATCTGAGACTATGACATTTATTATAAATCAGTATTTATGATTCTATTTATTTTTAGAATGTTTCCCTTTTTTTAAATTTGTAATATTTTATTCCATATATTTTCTTGTATGTGTAATAATTTATTCCATATATTTTCTTGTATGTGTTTAACCTCTTCATGTCGATTTATCCTTCTAATGCCCTACATAGATGGATCTATCATCTATCTGTCTGTCTGTCTGTCTATCTATCTATCTATCTATCTATCTATCTATCTATCTATCTATCCATTTTAACACCCATTTGAATAGATAAATCTGTAGAGAGATACAACTTAAATTCAGGGCATTTGCTATATTATGTTTTATATTACAGTTAATGGTAAACATTCCATAAGGCATGAACCACTACTGTGGTATTCAAAACCCTGGGAAAAGAACCACAAACTCAATTTAGACTCTAATTAGTCATTTTTACTAAAACTTCTAGTAGGGTCATAATTGCTAGCCAAAATCAGAAATATATGACTCAGATCTAGGTGAAGGAATCACTTTTAAAAATAAAAACCCCCTGCCTCCAACTCACTGCTTCCAAACCCCGTGGGAGAGAGAGCTCACCGCCGGGACAGGTGGGCAATCCTGAGACTGCAGAGTGGAAGAGACCACCAACACTGCCCACCCCTGCCCACATCCCTGGACCAAGAAGAAACTGTATACGGCCTCTGGGTTCCCTTGGATAAGGCCACAGCAGCAGCAGGTCCCCTGCGAATGAGAGAATGAGCAGGTCTGAGAGAAGGCTGTGGTTGACAGTAGAATAGATTTTTGCCCAATTTGTTCAAGTGTAGCAACTTTGAACCCATGTGGAGGTAGAATGCCTGCATGCCTCAAGATGATTCCTGACACAGGACGGAAGTCTCTGGATTAGACTTCTTCAAGGGACCACCCTGTGGCTGTCTGTGGTCTATGCTGAGGTCTGAAGCCATATTGATCTGTTTGGGCTTGCTGCCCCTCCAAGGTGTGAGTGGGCATATGCGTGTAAGTGGCTTGCAGCACCATCTGAGGCTAGGTCCTGTTTCCTGCTGCCTCTGATGACAGTGTTTGGGTTTATGGTCCTACTCCAGGTGGGGACTGTCTTGATGTTCATGGCACCTGTTAATATTGAAGGCCATTTGTATGTCCATGGTCTATGGTGCCACCTGAAGCCATGTTGATATGCTATCACTAGGGGCCATGCTGATCTATGTGGCTTGCACCACCATCTGAGGCTATGGTGATATCTGGGCTATGCTGTTGAAGGCGATGTATAAATCCATGATCCTAAAGCTGCCAGGGTCTAGGTAGATGTCCATGGACCATATTAACTACAGAAAGCGAGGAGGATATCCGTTGTATATGATGCAGCTTGAAGCCATACAGGTCTGTGGTGCTACCAGGTGTGCCCAAGCTCTGTTGTGCTATCGGGAGGTCATATTGAAGTGAGTAGCCTATGCTGCCACATGAGGCCATGTTAATGTTTGTCATCCAGGGATGGCTCTGAGAGTCTTGTCAGGGTCCTTGGTCCTACTGCAGGCAGAGGCCTTGTTCATGGTCTGCACTTTATCCAGAAACCACCTGGATACCCACCATTCAAGCTACAGATAAGTATAAAGAGCAAGGAAGCTACCTTGGCAGTGATGTCGATGACTGAAGATGCATAATTGAGAAAGAGGGACATGGAAGGCTGATGTGATAACTTCTACCCCACCCCAGACTCATTCCCAAACGGAAGAGCCTAAAAAAGAACGCATCAATTCCTAAAAATTGTGATAATGGTTCTGAAGTGTAGCTTTTCACAGCTGATGGCTTCTGCCAGGGAACAGGTGGAGAAGCTGTACATTTCTGAGTGGGAGAAAAGGAGTCAAGAGTTACTAAGAACTTATCTATCAGGAAGTGAGTCAGAGACAAATGACTTTTAGGTACAAAGATGGATACCTATCAAACATAAGAGTTTCTTTATCCATTAAGTCACTGTAATAGGAATTCCCAACTAATGTATTTATGAGGTGTGTGTGTGTGTGTGTGTGTGTGTGTGTGTGTGTTTATTTGTGTGACCATTTATATACTTAGTTTTTGGGTGATTATTACTTGTTCTATAGGTTATAGTCATGAGACTAATAGCAGAGCAAGTGGCACAAAACATGGCTTAAGGATGAAACAAACCAACAGGTGAAACAGGTCAGGCAAATGATTCATGATTCATTACTCATCATTGCCACCATAACTGAATTAAAAATCACCTAGGAGATACCTGAGAGGTACTTTGTCTATGAATGTGAGAGTGTTTCCAGAAAGTGATCACTGATGTAGGGGTCCACACTATATGTGGGTAATACCAGCCCAGGTCATTAGAAAGCATGGAGTAAAGGGAAAAGGAGAAAGCCATTTGAGCACAGATTATCTTCTGTGTATCCTGAGCTGCCATGGTGGGAGGCAGCTTCTCTTCATCATAAGCCCATCGCCATGAGGCCCTGCCACACTATAGGCCAAACAATTCATGCAACCATGTAACGAAACTTCTGGAACCATGAGACAAAAATCAATATTTGGAAAAGGTATTTGGGTCACAAGGATGAATTACTGTTCCATGTATGATTTACATCACAAATCCTGGTGTGGTGCAGCAGTTAGGAAGAATAAGGAAGTAAGTTGATGAGGAAGGGAGGTAGTTTGAAAAGGATACGGCATCTCAGCAGCAGTTGTTGCAGATGCTGCCCTTTCTATGCTGTGTTGTCTTCCCACCAATATCTCAGCAATGGAAACAGATGCACTTCTTACTCCTCTCCCCATCCCCCCTCCTCTTTCTTCTCTTCTGTTCTAAACATGTGTTAGCCAGGAATGGTTGGTCAACACAAAATGGACTCAAGCATATTTTGTTTTGTTTTGGCATTCTTCTGTCTTATTGGTTTGGTCTTATTTTCCATTTTATACAGAGAGAGAGAGAGAGAGAGAGAGAGAGAGAGAGAGAGAGAGAGAGAGAGAGAGAGAGAGAGAGAGAGAGGCAGAGACAGAGAGAGAGAGGCAGAGACAGAGAGGCAGAGACAGAGAGAGAGAGGCAGAGACAGAAGACAGAGAGACAGAGAGAGACAGAGAGACAGAAAGAGCAGACAGAGACAGAGACAGACATAGATAGACAGAGAGACAGAGAGGAGAGAGGCAGAGACAGAGAGGCAGAGACAGAGAGAGAGGCAGAGACAGAAGACAGAGAGACAGAGAGAGACAGAGAGACAGAAAGAGCAGACAGAGACAGAGAGAGACAGACATAGATAGACAGAGAGACAGAGAGGAGAGAGGCAGAGACACATACACAGAGACAAAGAGAGATGCAGACAATGAGAGACTTGGATGGAGAAAGATCGAGAGACACACTTATTTTTTTTTATTATTTTCTGTCTCAAAATCTTTTTTTTTATGAAATTGAGTATTTCTTTTTTTTATTTTTTTATTTTTTTATTATTTTTTTATTAACTTGAGTATTTCTTTTTTTTATTTTTATTTATTTATTTTTTTTATTAACTTGAGTATTTCTTATATACATTTCGAGTGTTATTCCCTTTCCCGGTTACCGGGCAAACATCCCCCTCCCCCTCCCCTTCCTTATGGGTGTTCCCCTCCCAACCCTCCCCCCATTGCCGCCCTCCCCCCATAGACTAGTTCACTGGGGGTTCAGTCTTAGCAGGACCCAGGGCTTCCCCTTCCACTGGTGCTCTTACTAGGATATTCATTGCTACCTATGGGGTCAGAGTCCAGGGTCAGTCCATGTATAGTCTTTAGGTAGTGGCTTAGTCCCTGGAAGCTCTGGTTGCTTGGCATTGTTGTACTTTTGGGGTCTCGAGCCCCTTCAAGCTCTTCCAGTTCTTTCTCTGATTCCTTCAATAGGGGACCTATTCTCAGTTCAGTGGTTT
The DNA here is from genome assembly GCF_021556685.1 of Rattus norvegicus. NCBI lineage: Eukaryota > Metazoa > Chordata > Mammalia > Rodentia > Muridae > Rattus > Rattus norvegicus. The sequence goes on along the minus strand of NC_141534.1, from coordinate 208,503,746 downwards.
GCTGCTGGCATTCGCCTCTGTATTTGCTGTATTCTGGCTGTGTCTCTCAGGAGAGATCTACATCCGGCTCCTGTCGGTCTGCACTTCTTTGCTTCATCCATCTTGTCTAATTGGGTGGCTGTATATGTATGGGCCACTTGTGGGGCAGGCTCTGAATGGGTGTTCCTTCAGTCTCTGTTTTAATCTTTGCCTCTCCCTTCCCAGCCAAGGGTATTCTTTTTCCTCATTTAAAGAAGGAGTGAAGCATTCACATTTTGATCATCCGTCTTGAGTTTCGTTTGTTCTAGGGATCTAGGGTAATTCAAGCATTTGGGCTAATAGCCACTTATCAATGAGTGCATACCATGTATGTCTTTCTGTGATTGGGTTAGCTCACTCAGGATGATATTTTCCAGTTCCAACCATTTGCCTACGAATTTCATAAACTCGTTGTTTTTGATAGCTGAGTAATATTCCATTGTGTAGATGTACCACATTTTCTGTATCCATTCCTCTGTTGAAGGGCATCTGGGTTCTTTCCAGCTTCTGGCTATTATAAATAAGGCTGCAATGAACATAGTGGAGCACGTGTCTCTTTTATATGTTGAGGCATCTTTTGGGTACATGCCCAAGAGAGGTATGGCTGGATCCTCAGGCAGTTCAATGTCCAATTTTCTGAGGAACCTCCAGACTGATTTCCAGAATGGTTTTACCAGTCTGCAATCCCACCAACAATGGAGGAGTGTTCCTCTTTCTCCACATCCTCGCCAGCATCTGCTGTCACCTGAGTTTTTGATCTTAGCCATTCTCACTGGTGTGAGGTGAAATCTCAGGGTTGTTTTGATTTGCATTTCCCTTATGACTAAAGATGTTGAACATTTCTTTAGGTGTTTCTCAGCCATTCGGCATTCCTCAGCTGTGAATTCTTTGTTTAGCTCTGAACCCCATTTTTTAATAGGGTTATTTGTTTCCCTGCGGTCTAACTTCTTGAGTTCTTTGTATATTTTGGATATAAGGCCTCTATCTGTTGTAGGATTGGTAAAGATCTTTTCCCAATCTGTTGGTTGCCGTTTTGTCCTAACCACAGTGTCCTTTGCCTTACAGAAGCTTTGCAGTTTTGTGAGATCCCATTTGTCGATTCTTGATCTTAGAGCATAAGCCATTGGTGTTTTGTTCAGGAAATTTTTTCCAGTGCCTATGTGTTCCAGATGCTTCCCTAGTTTTTCTTCTATGAGTTTGAGTGTGTCTGGTTTGATGTGGAGGTCCTTGATCCACTTGGACTTAAGCTTTGTACAGGGTGATAAGCATGGATCGATCTGCATTCTTCTACATGTTGACCTCCAGTTGAACCAGCACCATTTGCTGAAAATGCTATCTTTTTTCCATTGGATGGTTTTGGCTCCTTTGTCAAAAATCAAGTGACCATAGGTGTGTGCGTTCATTTCTGGGTCTTCAATTCTATTCCATTGGTCTATCTGTCTGTCTCTGTACCAATACCATGCAGTTTTTATCACTATTGCTCTGTAATACTGCTTGAGTTCAGGGATAGTGATTCCCCCTGAAGTTCTTTTATTGTTGAGGATAGCTTTAGCTATCCTGGGTTTTTTGTTATTCCAGATGAATTTGCAAATTGTTCTGTCTAACTCTTTGAAGAATTGGATTGGTATTTTGATGGGGATTGTATTGAATCTGTAGATTGCTTTTGGTAAAATGGCCATTTTTACTATATTAATCCTGCCAATCCATGAGCATGGGAGATCTTTCCATCTTCTGAGGTCTTCTTCAATTTCTTTCCTCAGTGTCTTGAAGTTCTTATTGTACAGATCTTTTACTTGCTTGGTTAAAGTGACACCGAGGTACTTTATATTATTTGGGTCTATTATGAAGGGTGTCGTTTCCCTAATTTCATTCTCGGCTTGTTTCTCTTTTGTATAGAGGAAGGCAACTGATTTATTTGAGTTAATTTTATACCCAGCCACTTTGCTGAAGTTGTTTATCAGCTTTAGTAGTTCTCTGGTGGAACTTTTGGGATCACTTAAATATACTATCATGTCATCTGCAAATAGTGATATTTTGACCTCTTCTTTTCCGATCTGTATCCCCTTGATCTCCTTTTGTTGTCTGATTGCTCTGGCTAGAACTTCAAGAACTATATTGAATAAGTAGGGAGAGAGTGGGCAGCCTTGTCTAGTCCCTGATTTTAGTGGGATTGCTTGAAGTTTCTCTCCATTTAGTTTAATGTTAGCAACTGGTTTGCTGTATATGGCTTTTACTATGTTTAGGTATGGGCCTTGAATACCTATTCTTTCCAGGACTTTTATCATGAAGGGGTGTTGAATTTTGTCAAATGCTTTCTCAGCATCTAATGAAATGATCATGTGGTTTTGTTCTTTCAGTTTGTTTATATGATGGATCACGTTGATGGTTTTCCGTATATTAAACCATCCCTGCATGCCTGGGATGAAGCCTACTTGATCATGGTGGATGATTGTTTTGATGTGCTCTTGAATTCGGTTTGCCAGAATTTTATTGAGTATTTTTGCGTCGATATTCATAAGGGAAATTGGTCTGAAGTTCTCTTTCTTTGTTGTGTCTTTGTGTGGTTTAGGTATAAGAGTAATTGTGGCTTCGTAGAAGGAATTCGGTAGTGCTCCATCTGTTACAATTTTGTGGAATTGTTTGGATAATATTGGTATGAGGTCTTCTATGAAGGTTTGGTAGAATTCTGCACTAAACCCGTCTGGACCTGGGCTCTTTTTGGTTGGGAGACCTTTAATGACTGCTTCTATTTCCTTAGGAGTTATGGGGTTGTTTAACTGGTTTATCTGTTCCTGATTTACCTTCGGTACCTGGTATCTGTCTAGGAAATTATCCATTTCCTGAAGATTTTCAAGTTTTGTTGAATATAGGTTTTTATAGTAAGATCTGATGATTTTTTGAATTTCCCCTGAATCTGTTGTTATGTCTCCCTTTTCATTTCTGATTTTGTTAATTTGGACGCACTCTCTGTGTCCTCTCGTTAGTCTGGCTAAGGGTTTAATCTATCTTGTTGATTTTCTCAAAGAACCAACTTTTGGTTCTGTTGATTCTTTCTATGGTCCTTTTTGTTTCTACTTGGTTGATTTCAGCTCTGAGTTTGATTATTTCCTGCCTTCTACTCCTCCTGGGTGTATTTGCTTCTTTTTGTTCTAGAGCTTTTAGGTGTGCTGTCAAGCTGCTGACATATGCTCTTTCCTGTTTCTTTCTGCAGGCACTCAGCGCTATGAGTTTTCCTCTTAGCACAGCTTTCATTGTGTCCCAATAAGTTTGGGTATGTTGTATCTTCATTTTCATTAAATTCTAAAAAGTTTTTAATTTCTTTCTTTATTTCTTTCTTGACCAGGTTATCATTGAGTAGAGCATTGTTCAATTTCCACGTATATGTGGGCATTCTTCCCTTATTGTTATTGAAGACCAGGTTTAGGCCATGGTGGTCCGATAGCACGCATGGGATTATTTCTATCTTTCTTTTTTTTTTTTATTAACTTGAGTATTTCTTATATATATTTCAAGTGTTATTCCCTTTCCCGGTTTCCGGGCAAAATCCCCCTCCCCCCTCCCCTTCCTTATGGGTGTTCCCCTCCCAACCCTCCCCCCATTGCCGCCCTCCCCCCCAATAGTCTAGTTCACTGGGGGTTCAGTCTTAGCAGGACCCAGGGCTTCCCCTTCCACTGGTGCTCTTACTAGGATATTCATTGCTACCTATGGGGTCAGAGTCCAGGGTCAGTCCATATATAGTCTTTAGGTAGTGGCTTAGTCCCTGGAAGCTCTGGTTGCTTGACATTGTTGTACTTTTGGGGTCTCAAGCCCCTTCAAGCTCTTCCAGTTCTTTCTCTGATTCCTTCAACGGGGGACCTATTCTCAGCTCAGTGGTTTGCTGCTGGCATTCGCCTCTGTATTTGCTGTATTCTGGCTGTGTCTCTCAGGAGCGATCTACATCCGGCTCCTGTCGGTCTGCACTTCTTTGCTTCATCCATCTTGTCCAATTGGGTGGCTGTATATGTATGGGCCACCTGTGGGGCAGGCTCTGAATGGGTGTTCCTTCAGTCTCTGTTTTAATCTTTGCCTCTCCCTTCCCAGCCAAGGGTATTCTTTTTCCTCATTTAAAGAAGGAGTGAAGCATTCACATTTTGATCATCCGTCTTGAGTTTCGTTTGTTCTAGGGATCTAGGGTAATTCAAGCATTTGGGCTAATAGCCACTTATCAATGAGTGCATACCATGTATGTCTTTCTCTGATTGGGTTAGCTCACTCAGGATGATATTTTCCAGTTCCAACCATTTGCCTACGAATTTCATAGACTCGTTGTTTTTGATAGCTGAGTAATATTCCATTGTGTAGATGTACCACATTTTCTGTATCCATTCCTCTGTTGAAGGGCATCTCGGTTCTTTCCATTTTCTGGCTATTATAAATAAGGCTGCGATGAACATAGTGGAGCACGTGTCTCTTTTATATGTTGAGGCATCTTTTGGGTATATGCCCAAGAGAGGTATAGCTGGATCCTCAGGCAGTTCAATGTCCAATTTTCTGAGGAACCTCCAGACTGATTTCCAGAATGGTTTTACCAGTCTGCAATCCCACCAACAATGGAGGAGTGTTCCTCTTTCTCCACATCCTCGCCAGCATCTGCTGTCACCTGAGTTTTTGATCTTAGCCATTCTCACTGGTGTGAGGTGAAATCTCAGGGTTGTTTTGATTTGCATTTCCCTATGACTAAAGATGTTGAACATTTCTTTAGGTGTTTCTCAGCCATTCGGCATTCCTCAGCTGTGAATTCTTTGTTTAGCTCTGAACCCCATTTTTTAATAGGGTTATTTGTTTCCCTGCGGTCTAACTTCTTGAGTTCTTTGTATATTTTGGATATAAGGCCTCTATCTGTTGTAGGATTGGTAAAGATCTTTTCCCAATCTGTTGGTTGCCGTTTTGTCCTAACCACCGTGTCCTTTGCCTTACAGAAGCTTTGCAGTTTTATGAGAACCCATTTGTCGATTCTTGATCTTAGAGCATAAGCCATTGGTGTTTTGTTCAGGAAATTTTTTCCAGTGCCCATGTGTTCCAGATGCTTCCCTAGTTTTTCTTCTATTAGTTTTAGTGTGTCTGGTTTGATGTGGAGGTCCTTGATCCACTTGGACTTAAGCTTTGTACAGGGTGATAAGCATGGATCGATCTGCATTCTTCTGCATGTTGTCCTCCAGTTGAACCAGCACCATTTGCTGAAAATGCTATCTTTTTTCCATTGGATGGTTTTGGCTCCTTTGTCAAAAATCAAGTGACCATAGGTGTGTGGGTTCATTTCTGGGTCTTCAATTCTATTCCATTGATCTATCTGTCTGTCTCTGTACCAATACCATGCAGTTTTTATCACTATTGCTCTGTAATACTGCTTGAGTTCAGGGATAGTGATTCCCCCTGAAGTCCTTTTATTGTTGAGGATAGCTTTAGCTATCTTGGGTTTTTTGTTATTCCTGATGAATTTGCAAATTGTTCTGTCTAACTCTTTGAAGAATTGGATTGGTATTTTGATGGGGATTGCATTGAATCTGTAGATTGCTTTTGGTAAAATGGCCATTTTTACTATATTAATCCTGCCAATCCATGAGCATGGGAGATCTTTCCATCTTCTGAGGTCTTCTTCAATTTCTTTCCTCAGTGTCTTGAAGTTCTTATTGTACAGATCTTTTACTTGCTTGGTTAAAGTCACACAGAGGTACTTTATATTATTTGGGTCTATTATGAAGGGTGTCGTTTCCCTAATTTCATTCTCGGCTTGTTTCTCTTTTGTATAGAGGAAGGCAACTGATTTATTTGAGTTAATTTTATACCCAGCCACTTTGCTGAAGTTGTTTATCAGCTTTAGTAGTTCTCTGGTGGAACTTTTGGGATCACTTAAATATACTATCATGTCATCTGCAAATAGTGATATTTTGACTTCTTCTTTTCCGATCTGTATCCCCTTGATCTCCTTTGTTGTCTGATTGCTCTGGCTAGAACTTCAAGAACTATATTGAATAAGTAGGGAGAGAGTGGGCAGCCTTGTCTAGTCCCTGATTTTAGTGGGATTGCTTCGAGTTTCTCCCCATTTAGTTTAATGTTAGCAACTGGTTTGCTGTATATGGCTTTTACTATGTTTAGGTATGGGCCTTGAATTCCTATTCTTTCCAGGACTTTTATCATGAAGGGGTGTTGAATTTTGTCAAATGCTTTCTCAGCATCTAATGAAATGATCATGTGGTTTTGTTCTTTCAGTTTGTTTATATGATGGATCACGTTGATGGTTTTCCGTATATTAAACCATCCCTGCATGCCTGGGATGAAGCCTACTTGATCATGGTGGATGATTGTTTTGATGTGCTCTTGAATTCGGTTTGCCAGAATTTTATTGAGTATTTTTGCGTCGATATTCATAAGGGAAATTGGTCTGAAGTTCTCTTTCTTTGTTGTGTCTTTGTGTGGTTTAGGTATAAGAGTAATTGTGGCTTCGTAGAAGGAATTCGGTAGTGCTCCATCTGTTTCAATTTTGTGGAATAGTTTGGATAATATTGGTATGAGGTCTTCTAGGAAGGTTTGATAGAATTCTGCACTAAACCCGTCTGGACCTGGGCTCTTTTTGGTTGGGAGACCTTTAATGACTGCTTCTATTTCCTTAGGAGTTATGGGGTTGTTTAACTGGTTTATCTGTTCCTGATTTAACTTCGATACCTGGTATCTGTCTAGGAAATTGTCCATTTCCTGAAGATTTTCAAATTTTGTTGAATATAGGTTTTTATAGTAAGATATGATGATTTTTTGAATTTCCTCTGAATCTGTAGTTATCTCTCCCTTTTCATTTCTGATTTTGTTAATTTGGACGCACTCTCTGTGTCCTCTCGTTAGTCTGGCTAAGGGTTTATCTATCTTGTTGATTTTCTCAAAGAACCAACTTTTGGTTCTGTTGATTCTTTCTATGGTCCTTTTTGTTTCTACTTGGTTGATTTCAGCTCTGAGTTTGATTATTTCCTGCCTTCTAATCCTCCTGGGTGTATTTGCTTCTTTTTGTTCTAGAGCTTTTAGGTGTGCTGTCAAGCTGCTGACATATGCTCTTTCCTGTTTCTTTCTGCAGGCACTCAGCGCTATGAGTTTTCCTCTTAGCACAGCTTTCATTGTGTCCCAATAAGTTTGGGTATGTTGTATCTTCATTTTCATTAAATTCTAAAAAGTTTTTAATTTCTTTCTTTATTTCTTCCTTGACCAGGTTATCATTGAGTAGAGCATTGTTCAATTTCCACGTATATGTGGGCATTCTTCCCTTATTGTTATTGAAGACCAGTTTTAGGCCGTGGTGGTCCGATAGCATGCATGGGATTATCTCTATCTTTCTGTACCTGTTGAGGTCCGTTTTTTGACCAATTATATGGTCAATTTTGGAGAAAGTACCATGAGGATCTGAGAAGAAGGTATATCCTTTTGCTTTAGGATAGAATGTTCTATAAATATCCGTTAAGTCCATTTGGCTCATGACTTCTCTTAGTCTGTCGACATCACTGTTTAATTTCTGTTTCCATGATCTGTCCATTGATGAGAGTGGGGTGTTGAAATCTCCCACTATTATTGTGTGAGGTGCAATGTGTGTTTTGAGCTTCAGTAAGGTTTCTTTTACGTATATAGGTGCCCTTGTATTTGGGGCATAGATATTTAGGATTGAGAGTTCTTCTTGGTGGATTTTTCCTTTGATGAATATGAAGTGTCCTTCCTTATCTTTTTTGATGACTTTTAGTTGGAAATTGATTTTATTTGATATTAGAATGGCTACTCCAGCTTGTTTCTTCTGACCATTTGCTTGGAAAGTTGTTTTCCAGTCTTTCACTCTGAGATAGTGTCTGTCTTTGTCTCTGAGGTGTGTTTCCTGTAGGCAGCAGAATGCAGGGTCCTCGTTGCATATCCAGTTTGTTAATCTATGTCTTTTTATTGGGGAGTTGAGGCCATTGATATTGAGAGATATTAAGGAATAGTGATTATTGCTTCCCTTTATATTCATATTTGGATGTGAGGTTATGTTTGTGTGCTTTCATTCTCTTTGTTTTGTTGCCAAGACGATTAGTTTCTTGCTTCTTCTAGGGTATAGCTTGTCTCCTTATGTTGGGCTTTACCATTTATTATCCTTTGTAGTGCTGGATTTGTAGAAAGATATTGTGTAAATTTGGTTTTGTCATGGAATATCTTGGTTTCTCCATCTATGTTAATTGAGAGTTTTGCTGGATACAGTAACCTGGGCTGGCATTTGTGTTCTCTTACGGTCTGTATGACATCAGTCCAGGATCTTCTGGCCTTCATAGTTTTTGGCGAGAAGTCTGGTGTCATTCTGATACGTCTCCCTTTATATGTTACTTGACCTTTTTCCCTTACTGCTTTTAATATTCTTTCTTTATTTTGTGCGTTTGGTGTTTTGACAATTATGTGACGGGAGGTGTTTCTTTTCTGGTCCAATCTATTTGGAGTTCTGTAGGCTTCTTGTATGTCTATGGGTATCTCTTTTTTTAGGTTAGGGAAGTTTTCTTCTATGATTTTGTTGAAGATATTTACTGGTCCTTTGAACTGGGAGTCTTCACTCTCTTCTATACCTATTATCCTTAGGTTTGATCTTCTCATTGAGTCCTGGATTTCCTGTATGTTTTGGACCAGTAGCTTTTTCGGCTTTACATTATCTTTGACAGTTGAGTCAATGATTTCTATGGAATCTTCTGCTCCTGAGATTCTCTCTTCCATCTCTTGTATTCTGTTGGTGAAGCTTGTATCTACAGCTCCTTGTCTCTTCTTTTGGTTTTCTATATCCAGGGTTGTTTCCATGTGTTCTTTCTTGATTGCTTCTATTTCCATTTTTAATTCCTTCAACTGTTTGATTGTGTTTTCCTGGAATTCTTTCAGGGATTTTTGTGTCTCCTCTCTATGGGCTTCTACTTGTTTATTTATGTTTTCCTGGAATTCTTTCAGGGATTTTTGCGATTCTTTCAGGCATTTTTGCGATTCCTCTCTGTAGGCTTCTACTTGTTCTCTAAGGGAGTTCTTCATGTCTTTTTGAAGTCCTCCAGCATCATGATGAAATATGATTTTGAAAATAGATCTTGCTTTTCTGGTGTGTTTGGATATTCCATGTTTGTTTTGATGGGAGAATTGGGGTCCGACGGTGCCATGTAGTCTTGGTTTCTGTTGCTTGGGTTCCTGTGCTTGCCTCTCGCCATCAGATTATCTCTAGTGTTACTTTGTTCTGCTATTTCTGACAGTGGCTAGACTGTCCTATAAGCCTGTGTGTCAGGAGTGCTGTAGACCTGTTTTCCTCTCTTTCAGTCAGTTATGGGGACAGAGTGTTCTGCTTTCGGGCGTGTAGTTTTTCCTCTCTACAGGTCTTCAGCTGTTCCTGTGGGCCTGTGTCTTGAGTTCACCAGGCAGCTTTCTTGCAGCAGAAAATTTGGTCTTACCTTGGTCCTGAGGCTCAGGTTCGCTCGTGGGGTGCTGCCCATGGGCTCTCTGCAGCTGCAGCAACCAGGAAGACCTGTGCCGCCCCTTCCGGGAGCTTCAGTGCACCAGGGTTCCAGATGGTCTTTGGCTTTTTCCTCTGGCGTCCGAGATGTTGTGTGCAGGGAGCAGTCTCTTCTGGTTTTCCAGGCTTGTCTGCCTCTCTGAAGGTTCAGCTCTCCCTCCCACGGGATTTGGGTGCAGAGAACTGTTTATCCGGTCTGTTTCTTTCAGGTTCCGGAGGTGTCTCAGGCAGGGGTCCTGCCGCTCCTGGGCCCTCCCCCACGGGAGCCCAGAGGCCTTATACAGTTTCCTCTTGGGCCAGGGATGTGGGCAGGGGTGAGCAGAGTTGGTGGTCTCTTCCGCTCTGCAGCCTCAGGAGTGCCCACCTGACCAGGCGGTTGGGTCTCTCTCTCACAGGGTCTGGGGGCAGAGAGCTGCTGGGGGCCGGGATCCGCAGGTGTGGGACTTCCGGTAAACACAGAACGTGCCCGGTTCTACAGGAATTCTGCTTCCATGTGTCCCAAGCTCACCAGGCAGCTTTCTTGCAGCAGAAAATTTGGTCTTACCTGTGGTCCCGAGGCTCAGGTTCGCTCGTGGGGTGCTGCCCACGGGCTCTCTGCAGTGGCAGCAACCAGGAAGCGAGTATTTCTTATTTACATTTCGAGTGTTATTCCCTTTCCCGGTTCCCAGGCAAACATCCCCCTAACCCCTCCCCCTCCCCTTCTTTATGGGTGTTCCCCTCCCCATCCTCCCCCCATTGCCGCCCTCCCCCCAACAATCACGTTCACTGAGGGTTCAGTCTTAGCAGGACCCAGGGCTTCCCCTTCCACTGGTGATCTTACTAGGATATTCATTGCTACCTATGAGGTCAGAGTCCAGGGTAAGTCCATGTATAGTCTTTAGGTAGTGGCCTAGTCCCTGGAAGCTCTGGTTGCTTGGCATTGGTGTACATATGGGGTCTCGAACCCTTCGAGCTCTTCCAGTTCTTTCTCTTATTCCTTCAACGGGGGTCCTATTCTCAGTTCAGTGGTTTGCTGCTGGCATTCGCCTCTGTATTTGCTGTATTCTGGCTATGTCTCTCAGGAGCGATCTACATCCGGCTCCTGTCAGCCTGCACTTCTTTGCTTCATCCATCTTGTCTAATTGGATGGCTGTATATGTATGGGCCACATGTGGGGCAGGCTCTGAATGGGTGTTCCTTCTGTGTCTGTTTTAATCTTTGCCTCTCTATTCCCTGCCAAGGGTATTCTTGTTCCCCTTTTAAAGAAGGAGTGAAGCATTCACATTTTGATCATCCGTCTTGAGTTTCTTTTGTTCTAGGCATCTAGGGTAATTCAAGCATTTGGCCTAATAGCCACTTATCAATGAGTGCATACCATGTGTGTTTTTCTGTGATTGGGTTACCTCACTCAGGATGATATTTTCCAGTTCCACCTTTTGCCTACGAATTTCATAAAGTCATTGTTTTTGATAGCTGAGTAATATTCCATTGTGTAGATGTACCACATTTTCTGTATCCATTCCTCTGTTGAAGAGCATCTGGGTTCTTTCCAGCTTCTGGCTGTTATAAATAAGGCTGCTATGGACATAGTGGAGCACGTGTCTTTTTTATATGTTGGGGCACCTTTTGGGTATATGCCCAAGAGAGGTCTAGCTGGATCCTCGGGCACTTCAATGTCCAATTTTCTGAAGAACCTCCAGACTGATTTCCAGAATGGTTGGACCAGTCTGCAATCCCACCAACAATGGAGGAGTGTTCCTCTTTCTCCACATCCTCGCCAGCATCTGTTGTCACCTGAGTTATTGATCTTAGCCATTCTCACTGGTGTGAGGTGAAATCTCAGGGTTGTTTTGATTTGCATTTCCCTTATGACTAAAGATGTTGAACATTTCTTTAGCTGTTTCTCAGCCATTCAGCATTCCTCAGCTGTGAATTCTTTGTTTAGCTCTGAACCCCATTTTTTAATAGGGTTATTTGTCTCCCTGCGGTCCAACTTCTTGAGTTCTTTGTATATTTTGGATATAAGTCATCTATCTGTTGTAGGATTGTTAAAGATCTTTTCCCAATCTGTTGCTTGCCATTTTGTCCTAACCACAGTGTCCTTTGCCTTACAGAAGCTTTGCAGTTTTATGAGATCCCATTTGTCGATTCTTGATCTTAGAGAATAAGCCATTGGTGTTTTGTTCAGGAAATTTTTTCCAGTGCCCATGTGTTTGAGATGCTGTCCTAGGTTTTCTTCTATTAGTTTGAGTGTATCTGGTTTGATGTGGAGGTCCTTGATCCACCTGGACTTAAGCTTTGTACAGGTTGATAAGCATGGATCGATCTGCATTCTTCTACATGCTGACCTCCAGTTGAACCACCACCGTCTGCTGAAAATGCTATCTTTTTTCCATTGGATGGTTTTGGCTCCTTAGTCAAAAATCAAGTGCCCATAGGTGTGTGGGTTCATTTCTGGGTCTTCAATTCTGTTCCATTGGTCTATCTGTCCGTCTCTGTACCAACACCATGCAGTTTTTATCACTATTGCTCTGTAATACTGCTTGAGTTCAGGGATAGTGATTCCCCCTGAAGTCCTTTATAGTTGAGGATAGTTTTAGCTCTTGTGGGTTTTTTGTTATTCCAGATGAATTTGCAAATTGTTCTGTCTAACTCTTTGAAGAATTGGATTGGTATTTTGATGGGGATTGCATTGAATCTGTAGATCGCTTTTGGTAAAATGGCCATTTTTACTATATTAATCCTGCCAATCCATGAGCATGGGAGATCTTTCCATCTTCTGAGGTCTTCTTCAATTTCTTTCTTCAGAGTCTTGAAGTTCTTATTGTACAGATCTTTTACTTGCTTGGTTCAAGTCACACTGAGGTACTTTATATTATTTGGGTCTATTATGAAGGGTGTCGTTTCCCTAATTTCTTTCTCGGCTTGTTTCTCTTTTGTGTAGAGGAAGGCTACTGATTTATTTGAGTTAATTTTATACCCAGCCACTTTGCTGAAGTTGTTTATCAGCTTTAGTAGTTCTCTGGTGGAACTTTAGGGATCACTTAAATATACTATCATATCATCTGCAAATAGTGATATTTTGACTTCTTCTTTTCTGATCTGTATCCCCTTGACCTCCTTTTGTTGTCTGATTGCTCTGGCTAGAACTTCATAACTATATTGAATAAGTAGGGAGAGAGTGGGCAGCCTTGTCTAGTCCCTGATTTTAGTGGGATTGCTTCAAGTTTCTCTCCATTTAGTTTAATGTTAGCAACTGGTTTGCTGTATATGGCTTTTACTATGTTTAGGTATGGGCCTTGAATTCCTATTCTTTCCAGGACTTTTATCATGAAGGGGTGTTGAATTTTGTCAAATGCTTTCTCAGCATCTAATGAAATGATCATGTGGTTTTGTTCTTTCAGTTTGTTTATATAATGGATCACGTTGATGGTTTTCCGTTTATTAAACCATCCCTGCATTCCTGGGATGAAGCCTACTTAATCATGGTGGATGATTGTTTTGATGTGCTCTTGGATTCGGTTTGCCAGAATTTTATTGAGTATTTTTGCGTCGATATTCATAAGGAAAATTGGTCTGAAGTTCTCTTTCTTTGTTGTGTCTTTGTGTGGTTTGTGTATAAGAGTAATTGTGGCTTCATAGAAATAATTCGGTAGGGCTCCATCTGTTTCAATTTTGTAAAATAGTTTGGATAATATTGGTATGAGGTCTTCTATGAAGGTCTGATAGAATTCTGCACTAAACCCATCTAGACCTGGGCTCTTTTTGGTTGGGAGACCTTTAATGACTGCTTCTATTTCCTTAGGAGTTATGGGGTTGTTTAACTGGTTTATCTGTTCCTGATTTAACTTCGGTACCTGGTATCTGTCTAGGAAAGTGTCCATTTCCTGCAGATTTTCAAGTTTTGTTGAATATAGGCTTTTATAGTAAGATCTGATGATTTTTTGAATTTCCTCTGAATCTGTAGTTATGTCTCCCTTTTCATTTCTGATTTTGTTAATTTGGACACACTCTCTGTGTCCTCTCATTAATCTGGCTAATGGTTTATCTATCTTGTTGATTTTCTCAAAGAACCAACTTTTGGTTCTTGGCTGATTTCGACTCTGAGTTTGATTATTTCCTGCCTTCTACTCCTCCTGGGTGTATTTGCTTCTTTTTGTTCTAGAGCTTTTAGGTGTGTTGTCAAGCTGGTGACATATGCTCTTTCCTGTTTCTTTCTGCAGGCACTCAGCACTGTGAGTTTTCCTCTTAGCACAGCTTTCATTGTGTCCCATAAGTTTGGGTATGTTGTACCTTCATTTTCATTAAATTCTAAGAAGTCTTTAATTTCTTTCTTTATTTCTTCCTTGACCAGGTTATCGTTGAGTAGAGCATTGTTCAACTTCCACGTATATGTGGACGTTCTTCCCTTATTGTTATTGAAGACCAGCTTCAGGCTGTGGTGGTCTGATAGCACGCATGTAATTATTTCTATCTTTCTGTACCTGTTGAGGCTCGTTTTTTGACCAATTATATGGTTAGTTTTGGAAAAAGTACCATAAGGAGGTGACAAGAAGGTATATCCTTTTGCTTTAGGATAGATTGTTCTCTAAATATCTGTTAAGTCCATTTGGTTCATGAGTTCTCTTAGTCTGTCTAAGTCTCTGTTTAATTTCTGTTTCCATGACATGTCCATTGATGAGAGTGGGGTGTTGAAATCTCCTATTATTATTGTGTGAGGTGCAATGTGTGTTTTGAGCTTTAGTAAGGTTTCTTTTACGTATGTAGGTCCCCTTGTATTTGGGGCATAGATATTTAGGATTGAGAGTTCATCTTGGTGGATTTTTCCTTTGATGAATATTAAGTATCCTTCCTTATCTTTTTTGATGACTTTTAGTTGAAAATTTATTTTATTTGATATTAGAATGGCTACTCCAGTTTGCTTCTTCTGACCATTTGCTTGGAAATTTGTTTTCCAGCCTTTCACTCTGAGGTAGTGTCTGTCTTTGTCTCTGAGTTATGTTTTTTGTAGGCAGTAGAATGTAGCGTCCTAGTTGCATATCCAGTTTGTTATTCTATGGAGAGACACACTTATTGTGTGAATAGGTAGGATGAGGAAAGAGTTGTGGGAGGGGAAAGAATATAATTAAAGTGTTATTCAAAAAAATTTGTCTATGATTTATTCTTTGTTGACTTATATGTAAATGTGAAGAAGTTTCACTTTCCTGTGCAATTTCCCTAAATCTCTTGTTAGAGATAAATAATCTTTCCTGTGCATTTGATTATTTATTTTCATTGTCACAAATAAGTTGGAATCACATGTGAAGTTCATTCTTGAAACTTAAACTTCATCTCTGTTTACTGATTGTATCTGTCCTCAAACCAGTTGCACCACCTTTGATGTCCATAGCACAGCAAGGAGTTGTGAAATTGTAAACCTGAGTGCCTCTTTTCTTGATTCTTCCCAAGATACTGAGACCACACTGGCCCTGTAAGTTTACTTATGAAATTTGTATTCATTAGCTGTAGTTTTTAGCCAAGGCTCTGTGGTGTTCATAGGCATCAGATGAAAGACTGTTTTGTGAGTATCAGCAAAGTCATCCACTGAATATCTTTCAGCCAAGGAACATAGTTAGATAAACTAATTAGATAAACTTTTCTTTTGAAATGATTTGTTTTTGTCAGGAGATAAAGCTGTACTTTTATTTGCACTGACTCAAAAAAGGTATAGTGAATGGAATTGTCCAATCTTCTCATCAGACAAAGTTTTCTAATGCAACAATAGAGACACCCAACTTTATGAGACTGCTCTAAGTAAATTATGTTTAGGAACAGTTCAGGCCTATATAACAGCCTACATATCTCCACTCAATGTGAGAAAGAGGCGAAAATCCTGCCCAAGGCAAGCTTGACATCCTTGTTCCTCAGTGTGTAGATGAGGGGGTTTAGGGTTGGGCTGAGGACCGAGTATAGCACTGAGGTAAATTTGCTTCTTTCTGGGTTGTAGCTGGATCCAGGATTGATATAGGCAAAAAAACACAGATGAATAATACATAGCGACCACGATGATGTGGGATGAGCAGGTAGAAAAGGCTTTCCTCTTGCCCTCAGCAGAACGCATGCATAGGATGCTGGCAATGATGCAGCCATAGGATAACAGGGTTAACCCAAAGTTGATGCCTGCATAAAAGATATCTGCCACAAGAGTCATGATGCTATTAACGTACGTGGGGCTACAGGAGAGCAGGTGGAGTGGTGGAATCTCACAGAAGAAGTGGTTGATGACATTGGGGCCACAGAATGACAGCCTTGTCATCAGACCAGTTTTGATAGATGCATTCAGTGCACAGACAGACCACACACCAATGGCCACTACCCCACACAATTGTGGGCTCATCCTGGAGCTGTAGTGGAGGGGAGCACAGATGGCTACATAACGGTCATAGGCGTAGCAGCATCTCAGAGGATCCAGACCACAGAAGGTAGAAGAGCTGGGTCATGCATCCCTTGAAGGAGATGGTGTTTTCCTCAGACAGTAGACCAACCAGTGCCTTGGGGAGAACAGAAGATGTGCAGATAATGTCCATGGTCGCTAAGTTGCACAGGAAAAAGTACATGGGACTGTGGAGTCCAGTGCTGGAGGTGACCAAAGCAATGATCACAATGTTGCCCATTAGAGCCATTGCATATAGGGACAGGAAGCAGCCTGTCAGAAACAGTCTTAGACTAGGGTGCTCTGAGAATCCTTGCAGAACAAACTCTGTCACTACTGTCTGGTTTTGACTGACCATTTTTATGTGGAGTGTGCAATTGACAGATGTGTAGCTTGGCTTCTGAGAGAAATGTTACACTTTACTGTGCTGAAGTCTGATTTTGAAAATTGATCATTTCACCATTCTCTGCTGTCAGAAAGAGAAAGATTGAATATTTTTGTATCAGTGGAATTTTCACCTTGGACTTACTCTCTTTTTCTGTAGATTTGGATCAAGAGGGATATCTGCTCCTCCCCTATCCTTTTGAACATGTGAAATGAATACAACATTCCTACCTCTGGACCTGCCTGTGCTTTCCTTCCATATAACCTGTAAGCACTATTCTCTCCCAACAGTGCTGGAACCAGTATCCCTTCCTCTCACAGCTTCTCATGCTTATTTTATAGAGTACAGCTCCATCTCCCTCCCCTATTTCTCACCTTTACCTTATGCCCATGAAAGATACACAGTAGCTTCCTGTTCTCTATGACAAATATATTCTTCCACATCCTCTTACCTCTCTTTGTCCAATTTACCTTCAAAGCTTCCAAGTGTATATTTCCCTAGCATTATAATGTATTTCCAATTTCTTTTAGTTTTTCATAATTTCTGGCTTCTTTTCCTTTCCAACATTTTCAATTTCTTCTCCCATTACTCTAGGAGCATAGAATATGTACGTTGGGCTCTAGTCCAAATTCACTGTTTCTCTCCAGTTTTTCAGCAAACCACATGTTCTATAGCTTGCCATCTGACAGCTGACATCTGACATCACCTGACATCTGACATCATCTGACATGACCCTTCGATTTTTTTAGTTGATTCATAATTTCCTATGTGAAAATACTGTACCCCATCTGTTGACATCTTTGTGGCAATTATTTGCATGTCACTTATCTGGAAATATTCTTTGCTTTGCATTTCACTGCCCAAGATACAAGGATATTTTCCTTCATGACTGGACACATTCATGGCATATTGATGTGTGTAGTGTGTTTCATTTCCTGAATTCCGTGGTGCTCACCACTCCACACATATCCTAAAACCATCTTCTAACTCTTCATTTTCTTTGGTCACATTTTATCTCCTGTCTCATTTCTGTAGTATTCCTCACAACCTATCTTCTCCTCATCTCCTCATCATACATGTTGAATTTTGAACATTATTTTTGCCTCCATTTCAAACTATAGGTATTCAAATATATTATTTGTTGTCTTCAACCATGAGAACAGTGTTAGGTCTAACCATATGTCTTCCCTTCTCAATTCTATTGCACTAGAGGACACCAATATAGAGCTTGATATTTCAATTTGCTCTACAGAAAAGGAATTCAGATGTGAATTTCTCATAATGTCCTGGCATATTGTTTTTTACTAACTTGAGTATTTCTTATATACATTGCAAGTGTTATTCCCTTTCCCGGTTTCCGGGCAAACACCCCCCTCCCCTCTCCCCTTCCTTATGGGTGTTCCCCTCCCCATCCTCCCCCCATTGCTGCCCTCCCCCCAACAGTCTAGTTCACTGGGGGTTCAGTCTTAGCAGGACTCCTGGCATATTTTTAATCTGTCCAAGTACAGCTGAATTATGGATTATACTCCTGGTAGTACTGATAATCTATGGGTGATATTCAGCACATTCCGTGGGGAGTACTGATTAGGTTCACTCCAGGCTGAGATAAGTGAAATATTAAAATATAATTAAAAGTTATTAAAAACATGAACTGTTAATTTTTTACAAATAGCACCTATAACAAAAGGGAAAAATATTTATAAATGACACCTCTAAAAAGAAATAACAGGGCTACCCAGATTCGGCTAGGAAAAGCCCAGCTTGCCAGAGAATGTTTGAGAAAAGTTTGTGCAGCGCTGGTGTGTTCCACAGACCCTGCAGAACTTGAAACAGGATTTAGCGGGAGTCCCAAACCTGCGGATCCTTGCCCACAGCAGCTCCCTGCTCCCAAACCCCGTGGGAGAGAGACCTCACCGCCTGGACTGGTGGGCACTCCTGAGACTGCAGAGCGGAAGAGACCACCAACACTGCCCACACCTGCTCACATCTCTGGCCCAAGAGGAAACTCTATAAGGCCTCTGGGTTCCCATAGAGGAGGGCCCAGGAGCGGCAGGTCCACTGCGTCTGAGATACCGCCTGAACCTGAAGGGACCGACCAGATAAACAGTTCTCTGCACCCAAATCCCATGGGAGGGAGAGCTAAACCTTCAGAGAGGCAGACACGCCTGGGAAACCAGAAGAGACTGCACTCTGCCCATATCTCAGACGCCAGAGGAAAACAGCAAACGCCATCTGGAACCCTGGTGCACGGAAGCTCCCAGAAAGGGTGGCGCAGATCTTCCTGGTTGCTGCCACCGAGGAGAGCTCATAGGAAGCACCCCACGAGCAAACTTGAGCCTCGGGACCACAGGTAAGACCAACTTTTTGGCTGCAAGTGACCTGCCTGGTGAACTCAGGACACACAGAGGCAAAATTCCTCTAGGACCAGGCACTTCCGGTATTTAGCGGGAGTCTCAAACCTGCAGATCCCTGCCAGCAGCAGCTCTCTGCTCCTAAACCCCGTGGGAGAGAGACCTCACCGCCTAGACAGGTGGGCACTCCTGAGACTGCAGAGCAGAAGAGACCACCAACACTGCCCACCCCTGCCCACATCCCTGGCCCAAGAGGAAACTGTATAAGGCCTCTGGGTTCCCTTGGATAAGGGCACAGCAGCAGCGGGTCCCCTACATCTGAGACACCGCCGGAACCTGAAGGGACCGACCAGATAAACAGTTCTCTGCACCCAAATCCCGAAGGAGGGAGAGCTAAACCTTCAGAGAGGCAGACACACCTGGGAAACCAGAAAAGACTGCACTCTGCACACATTACTGATTCCAGAGGAAAACACGAAACGCCATCTGGAACCCTGGTGCACGGAAGCTCCCGGAAAGGGTGGCGCACGTCTTCCTGGTTGCGGTCGCCGCGGAGAGCTCATAAGCAACACCCCACGAGCAAACTTGAGCCTCGGGACCACAGGTAAGACCAACTTTTCTGCTGCAAGTGACCTGCCTGGTGAACCCAGGACACAGGCCCACAGGAACAGCTGAAGACCTGTAGATAGGAAAAACTACACGCCCAAAAGCAGAACACTCTGTCCCCATACCAGGCGGAAAGAAAACAGGAAAACAGGTCTACAGCACTCCTGACACACAGGCTGATAGGACAGTCTAGCCACTGTCAGAAATAGCAGAACAAAGTAACACTAGAGATAATCTGATGGCGAGAGGCAAGCACAGGAACCCAAGCAACAGAAACCAAGACTACATGGCACCATAGGAGCCCAATTCTCCCATCAAAACAAACATGGAATATCCAAACACATCAGAAAAGCAAGATCTAGTTTCAAAATCATATTTGATCATGATGCTGGAGGACTTCAAGAAAGACATAGAGAACTACTTTAGAGAAACACAGGAAAACATAAACAAGTAGAAGCCTACAGAGAGGAATCACAAAAATCCCTGAAAGAATTCCAGGAAAACATAAATAAACAAGTAGAAGCCCATAGAGAGGAGTCACAGAAATCCCTGAAAGAATTCCAGGAAAACACAATCAAACAGTTGAAGGAATTAAAAATGGAAATAGAAGCAATCAAGAAAGAACACATGGAAACAACCCCGGATATAGAAAACCAAAAGAAGAGACAAGGAGCTGTAGATACGAGCTTCACCAACAGAATACAAGAGATGGAAGAGAGAATCTCAGGAGCAGAAGATTCCATAGAAATCATTGACTCAACTGTCAAAGATAATGTAAAGCGGAAACAGCTAGTGGTCCAAGACATACAGGAAATCCAGGACTCAATGAGAAGATCAAACCTAAGGACAATAGGTATAGGAGAGAGTGAAGACTCCCAGCTCAAAGGACCAGTAAATATCTTCAACAAAATCATAGAAGAAAACTTCCCTAACCTAAAGAAAGGGATACCCATAAGCATACAAGAAGCCTACAGAACTCCAAATAGATTGAACCAGAAAAGAAACTCCTCCCGTCACATAATAGTCAAAACACCAAATGCACAAAATAAAGAAAGAATATTAAAAGCAGTAAGGGAAAAAGGTCAAGTAACATATAAAGGCAGACCTATCAGAATCACACCAGACTTTTCACCAGAGACTATGAAAGCCAGAAGATCCTGGACAGATGTCATACAGACCCTAAGAGAACACAAATGCTAGCCCAGGTTACTGAGTCCTGCAAAACTCTCAATTAACATAGATGGAGAAACCAAGATATCCCATGACAAAACCAAATTTACACAATATCTTTCTACAAATCCAGCACTACAAAGGATAATAAATGGTAAAGCCCAACATAAGGAGGCAAGCTATACCCTAGAAGAAGCAAGAAACTAATCGTCTTGGCAACAAAACAAAGAGAAGAAAAGCACACAAACATAACCTCATATCCAAATATGAATATAACAGGAAACAATAATCATTATTCCTTAATATCTCTCCACATCAATGGCCTCAACTCCCCAATAAAAAGACATAGATTATCAAACTGGATATGCAATGAGGACCCTGCATTCTGCTGCCTACAGGAAACATACCTCAGAGACAAAGACAGACACTACCTCAGAGTCAAAGGCTGGAAAACAAATTTCCAAGCAAATGGTCAGAAGAAGCAAGCTGGAGTAGCCATTCTAATATCAAATAAAATCAATTTTCAACTAAAAGTCATCAAAAAAGATAAGGAAGGACGCTTCATATTCATCAAAGGAAAAATCCACCAAGATGAACTCTCAATCCTAAATATCTATGCCCCAAATACAAGGGCACCTACATACTTAAAAGAAACCTTACTAAAGCTCAAAACACACATTGCACCTCACTCAATAATAGTAGGAGATTTCAACACCCCACTCTCATCAATGGACAGATCATGGAAACAGAATTTAAACAGATACGTAGACAGACTACGAGAAGTCATGAACCAAATGGACTTAACAGATATTTAGAGAACATTCTATCCTAAAGCAAAAGGATATACCTTCTTCTCATCTCCTCCAAAATTGGTACTTTCTCCAAAATTGACCATATAATTGGTCAAAAAACGGGCCTCAACAGGTACAGAACGATAGAAATAATCCCATGCGTGCTATCAGACTACCACGGGCCTAAGCTGATCTTCAATAACAATAAGGGAAGAACGCCCACATATACGTGGAAGTTGAACAATGCTCTACTCAACGATAACCTGGTCAAGGAAGAAATAAAGAAATTAAAGACTTTTCAGAATTTAATGAAAATGAAGGTACAACATACCCAAACTTATGGGACACAATGAAAGCTGTGCTAAGAGGAAAACTCATAGCTCTGAGTGCCTGCAGAAAGAAACGGGAGAGAGCATATGTCAGCAGCTTGACAGCACACCTAAAAGCTCTAGAACAAAAAGAAGCAAATACACCCAGGAGGAGTAGAAGGCAGGAAATAATCAAACTCAGAGCTGAAATCAACCAAGTAGAAACAAAAAGGACCATAGAAAGAATCAACAGAACCAAAAGTTGGTTCTTTGAGAAAATCAACAAGATAGATAAACCCTTAGCCAGACTAACGAGAGGACACAGAGAGTGTGTCCAAATTAACAAAATCAGAAATGAAAAGGGAGACATAACTACAGATTCAGGGGAAAATCAAAAAATCATCAGATCTTACTATAAAAGCCTATATTCAACAAAACTTGAAAATGTGCAGGAAATGGACAATTTCCGAGACAGATACCAGGTACCGAAGTTAAATCAGGAACAGATAAACCAGTTAAACAACCCCATAACTCTTAAGTAAATAGAAGCAGTCATTAAAGGTCTCCCAACCAAAAAGAGCCCAGGTCCAGATGGGTTTAGGGCAGAATTCTACCAGACCTTCATAGAAGACCTAATACCAATATTATCCAAACTATTCCACAAAATTGAAACAGATGGAGCACTACCGAATTCCTTCTACGAAGCCAGAATTACTCATACCTAAACCACACAAAGACCCAACAAAGAAAGAGGACTTCAGACCAATTTCCTTTATGAATATCGACGCAGAAATACTCAATAAAATTCTGGCAAACCGAATCCAAGAGCACATCAAAACAATCATCCACCATGATCAAGTTGGCTTCATCCCAGGCATGCAGGGATGGTTTAATAAACGGAAAACCATCAACGTGATCCATTATATAAACAAACTGAAAGAACAAAACCACATGATCATTTCATTAGAGGCTGAGAAAGCATTTGACAAAATTCAACACCCCTTCATGATAAAAGTCCTGGAAAGAACAGGAATTCAAGGCCCATACCTAAACATAGTAAAAGCCATATACAGCAAACCAGTTGCTAACATTAAACTAAATGGAGAGAAACTTGAAGCAATCCCACTAAAATCAGGGACTAGACAAGGCTGCCCACTCTCTCCCTACTTATTCAATATAGTTCTTGAAGTTCTAGCCAGAGCAATCAGACAACAAAAGGAGGTCAAGGGGATACAGATCGGAAAAGAAGAAGTCAAAATATCACTATTTGCAGGTGATATGATAGTATATTTAAGTGATCCCAAAAGTTCCACTAGAGAACTACTAAAGCTGATAAACAACTTCAGCAAAGAGGCTGGGTATAAAATTAACTCAAATAAATCAGTATCCTTCCTCTACACAAAGGAGAAACAAGCCAAGAAAGAAATTAGAGAAACGACACCCTTATAGACCCAAATAATATAAAGTACCTCGGTGTGAAGTTAACCAAGCAAGTAAAAGATGTGTACAATACGAACTCAAGACTCTGAAGAAAGAAATTGAAGAAGACCTTAGAAGATGGAAAGATCTCCCATGCTCATGGATTGGCAGGATTAATATAGTAAAAATGGCCATTTTACCAAAAGCGATCTACAGATTCAATGCAATCCCCATCAAAATACCAATCCAATTCTTCAAAGAGTTAGACAGAACAATTTGCAAATTCATCTGGAATAATAAAAAACTCAGGATAGCTAAAACTATCCTCAACTATAAAAGGACTTCAGGGGGAATCACTATCCCTGAACTCAAGCAGTATTACAGAGCAATAGTGATAAAAACTGCATGGTATTGGTACGGAGACAGAAAGATAGACCAATGGAATAGAATTGAAGACCCAGAAATGAACCCACACACCTATGGGCACTTAATTTTTCACAAAGGAGCCAAAACCATCAAATGGGAAAAAGATAACCTTTTCAGCAAATGGTGCTGGTTAAACTGGAGGTCAACATGTAGAAGAATGCAGATCGATCCATGCTTATCACCCTGTACAAAGCTTAAGTCCAGGTGGATCAAGGACCTCCACATCAAACCAGATACACTCAAACACAAGAAAAAGTAGGGCAACATCTGAAACACATGGGCACTGGAAAAATATTTCCTGAACAGAACACCAATGGCTTATGCTCTAAGATCAAGAATCGACAAATGGGATCTCATAAAACTGCAAAGCTTCTGTAAGGCAAAGGACACTGTGATTAGGACAAAACGGCAACCAACAGATTGGGAAAAGATCTTTACCAATCCTACAACAGATAGAGGCCTTATATCAAAAATATAGAAAGATCTCAAGAAGTTAGACCGCAGGGAAACAAATAACCCTATTAAATAATGGGGTTCAGAGCTAAACAAAGAATTCACAGCTGAGGAATGCTGAATGGCTGAGAAACACCTAAAGAAATTTTCAACATCTTTAGTCATAAGGGAAATGCAAATCAAAACAACCCTGAGATTTCACCTCACACCAGTGAGAATGACTAAGATCAAAAACTCAGGTGAGAACAAATGCTGGCGAGGATACGGAGAAAGAGGAACACTCCTCCATTGTTGGTGGGATTGCAGACTGGTACAACCATTCTGGAAATCAGTCTGGATGTTCCTCAGAAAATTGGACATTGAACTACCTGAGGATCCAGGTATACCTCTCTTGGGCATATACCCAAAAGATGCCCCAACATATAGAAAAGACACATGCTCCACTATGTTCATCGCAGCCTTATTTATAATAGCCAGAAGCTGGAAAGAACCCAGATGCTCTTCAACAGAGTAATGGATACAGAAAATGTGGTACATGTACACAGTGGAATATTACTCAGCTATCAAAAACAATGACTTTATGAAATTCGTAGGCAAATGGTTGGAACTGGAAAATATCATCCTGAGTGAGGTAACCCAATCACAGAAAAACACACATGGTATGCACTCATTGATAAGTGGCTATTAGCCCAAAGGCTTGAATTACCCTAGATGCGTAGAACAAATGAAACTCAAGACGGATGATCAAAATGTGAATGCTTTACTCCTTCTTTAAAAGGGGAACAATATACCCTTGGCAGGGAATAGAGAGGCAAAGATTAAAACAGACACATAAGGAACACCCATTCAGAGCCTGCCCCACATGTGGC
This sequence comes from Rattus norvegicus, assembly GCF_021556685.1. Lineage (NCBI taxonomy): Eukaryota > Metazoa > Chordata > Mammalia > Rodentia > Muridae > Rattus > Rattus norvegicus. The sequence continues at coordinate 208,479,042 of NC_141534.1, read as the reverse complement.
CCATACATATACAGCCACCCAATTAGACAAGATGGATGAAGCAAAGAAGTGCAGGCCGACAGGAGCCGGATGTAGATCGCTCCTGAGAGACACAGCCAGAATACAGCAAATACAGAGGCGAATGCCAGCAGCAAACCACTGAACTGAGAATAGGACCCCCGTTGAAGGAATCAGAGAAAGAACTGGAAGAGCTCAAAGGGTCTCGAGACCCCAAAAGTACAACAATGCCAAGCAACCAGAGCTTCCAGGGACTAAGCCACTACCTAAAGACTATACATGGACTTACCCTGGACTCTGACCCCATAGGTAGCAATGAATATCCTAGTAAGATCACCAGTGGAAGGGGAAGCCCTGGGTCCTGCTAAGACTGAACCCCCAGTGAACTAGTCTATGGGGGGAGGGCGGCAATGGGGGGAGGGTTGGGAGGGGAACACCCATAAGGAAGGGGAGGGGGGAGGGGGATGTTTGCCCGGAAACCGGGAAAGGGAATAACACTCGAAATGTAAATAAGAAATACTCGCTTCCTGGTTGCTGCCACTGCAGAGAGCCCGTGGGCAGCACCCCACGAGCGAACCTGAGCCTCGGGACCACAGGTAAGACCAAATTTTCTGCTGCAAGAAAGCTGCCTGGTGAGCTTGGGACACACGGAAGCAGAATTTCTCTAGGACCGGGCACGTTCTGTGTTTACTGGAAGTCCCACACCCGCGGATCCCGGCCCGCAGCAGCTCTCTGCTCCCAGACCCGGTGAGAGAGAGACCCAACCGCCTGGTCAGGTGGGCACTCCTGAGGCTGCAGAGCAGAAGAGACCACCAACACTGCTCACCCCTGCCCACATCCCTGGCCCAAGAGGGAACTGTATAAGGCCTCTGGGCTCCCGTGGGGGAGGGCCCAGGAGCGGCAGGACACCTGCCTGAGACACCTCCGGAACCTGAAAGAAACAGACCGGATAAACAGTTCTCTGCACCCAAATCCCGTGCGAGGGAGAGCTAAACCTTCAGAGAGGCAGACAAGTCTGGGAAACCAGAAGAGACTGCTCCCTGCACACACATCTCGGACGCCAGAGGAAAAAGCCAAAAACCATCTGGAACCCTGGTGCACTGAAGTTCCCGGAAGGGGCGGCACCGGTCTTCCTGGTTGCTGCCGCTGCAGAGAGCCCGTGGGCAGCACCCCACGAGCGAACTTGAGCCTCGGGACCACAGGTAAGACCAAATTTTCTGCTGCAAGAAAGCTGCCTGGTGAACTCAAGACACAGGCCCACAGGAACAGCTGAAGACCTGTAGACAGGAAAAACTACACGCCCGAAAGCAGAACACTCTGTCCCCATAACTGACTGAAAGAGAGGAAAACAGGTCTACAGCACTCCTGACACACAGGCTTATAGGACAGTCTAGCCACTGTCAGAAATAGCAGAACAAAGTAACACTAGAGATAATCTGATGGCGAGAGGCAAGCGCAGGAACCCAAGCAACAGAAACCAAGACTACATGCCATCATCGGAGCCCAATGCTCCCACCAAATCAAACATGGAATATCCAAACACACCAGAAAAGCAAGACCTAGTTTCAAAATTATATTTGATCATGATGCTGGAGGACTTCAAGAAAGACATGAACACACTTAGGGAAACACAGGAAAACATTAATAAACAAGTAGAAGCCTACAGAGAGGAATCGCAAAAATCCCTGAAAGAATTCCAGGAAAACACAATCAAACAGTTGAAGGAATTAAAAATGGAAATAGAAGCAATCAAGAAAGAACACATGGAAACAACCCTGGACATAGAAAACCAAAAGAAGAGACAAGGAGCTGTAGATACGAGCTTCACCAACAGAATACAAGAGATGGAAGAGAGAATCTCAGGAGCAGAAGATTCCATAGAAATCATTGACTCAACTGTCAAAGATAATGTAAAGCGGAAAAAGCTACTGGTCCAAAACATACAAGAAATCCAGGACTCAATGAGAAGATCAAACCTAAGGATAATAGGTATAGAAGAGAGTGAAGACTCCCAGCTCAAAGGACCAGTAAATATCTTCAACAAAATCATAGAAGAAAACTTCCCTAACCTAAAAAAAGAGATACCCATAGACATACAAGAAGCCTACAGAACTCCAAATAGATTGGACCAGAAAAGAAACACCTCCCGTCACATAATTGTCAAAACAACAAACGCACAAAATAAAGAAAGAATATTAAAAGCAGTAAGGGAAAAAGGTCAAGTAACATATAAAGGGAGACCTATCAGAATCACACCAGACTTCTCGCCAGAAACTATGAAGGCCAGAAGATCCTGGATTGATGTCATACAGACCCTAAGAGAACACAAATGCCAGCCCAGGTTACTGTATCCAGCAAAACTCTCAATTAACATTGATGGAGAAACCAAGATATTCCATGACAAAACTAAATTTACACAATATCTTTCTACAAATCCAGCACTATAAAGGATAATAAATGGTAAAGCCCAACATAAGGAGGCAAGCTATACCCTAGAAGAAGCAAGAAACTAATCGTCTTGGCAACAAAACAAAGAGAATGAAAGCACACAAACATAACCTCACATCCAAATATGAATATAAAGGGAAACAATAATCACTATTCCTTAATATCTCTCAATATCAATGGCCTCAACTCCCCAATAAAAAGACATAGATTAACAAACTGGATACGCAACGAGGACCCTGCATTCTGCTGCCTACAGGAAACACACCTCAGAGACAAAGACAGACACTACCTCAGAGTGAAAGGCTGGAAAACAACTTTCCAAGCAAATGGTCAGAAGAAGCAAGCTGGAGTAGCCATTCTAATATCAAATAAAATCAATTTCCAACTAAAAGTCACCAAAAAAGATAAGGAAGGACACTTCATATTCATCAAAGGAAAAATCCACCAAGATGAACTCTCAATCCTAAATATCTATGCCCCAAATACAAGGGCACCTACATACGTAAAAGAAACCTTACTAAAGCTCAAAACACACATTGCACCTCACACAATAATAGTGGGAGATTTCAACACCCCACTCTCATCAATGGACAGATCATGGAAACAGAAATTAAACAGTGATGTCGACAGACTAAGAGAAGTCATGAGCCAAATGGACTTAACGGATATTTATAGAACATTCTATCCTAAAGCAAAAGGATATACCTTCTTCTCAGCTCCTCATGGTACTTTCTCCAAAATTGACCATATAATTGGTCAAAAACCGGGCCTCAACAGGTACAGAAAGATAGAAATAATCTCATGCGTGCTATCGGACCACCACGGCCTAAAACTGGTCTTCAATAACAATAAGGGGAGAATGCCCACATATACATGGAAATTGAACAATGCTCTACTCAATGATAACCTGATCAAGGAAGAAATAAAGGAAGAAATTAAAAACTTTTTAGAATTTAATGAAAATGAAGGTACAACATACCCAAACTTATGGGACACAATGAAAGCTGTGCTAAGAGGAAAACTCATAGCGCTGAGTTCCTGCAGAAAGAAACAGGAAAGAGCATATGTCAGCAGCTTGACAGCACACCTAAAAGCTCTAGAACAAAAAGAAGCAAATACACCCAGAAGGAGTAGAAGGCAGGAAATAATCAAACTCAGAGCTGAAATCAACCACGTAGAAACAAAAAGGACCATAGAAAGAATCAACAGAACCAAAAGTTGGTTCTTTGAGAAAATCAACAAGATAGATAAACCCTTAGCCAGACTAACAAGAGGACACAGACAGTGCGTCCAAATTAACAAAATCAGAAATGAAAAGGGAGACATAACTACAGATTCAGAGGAAATTCAAAAAATCATCAGATCTTACTATAAAAACCTATATTCAACAAAATTTGAAAATCTTCAGGAAATGGACAATTTCCTAGACAGATACCAGGTATCGAAGTTAAATCAGGAACAGATAAACCAGTTAAACAACCCCATAACTCCTAAGGAAATAGAAGCAGTCATTAAAGGTCTCCCAACCAAAAAGAGCCCAGGTCCAGACGGGTTTAGTGCAGAATTCTATCAAACCTTCATAGAAGACCTCATACCAATATTATCCAAACAATTCCACAAAATTGAAACAGATGGAGCACTACCGAATTCCTTCTACGAAGCCACAATTACTCTTATACCTAAACCACACAAAGACACAACAAAGAAAGAGAACTTCAGACCAATTTCCCTTATGAATATCGACGCAAAAATACTCAATAAAATTCTGGCAAACCGAATCCAAGAGCACATCAAAACAATCATCCACCATGACCAAGTAGGCTTCATCCCAGGCATGCAGGGATGGTTTAATATACGGAAAACCATCAACGTGATCCATTATATAGACAAACTGAAAGAACAAAACCACATGATCATTTCATTAGATGCTGAGAAAGCATTTGACAAAATTCAACACCCCTTCATGATAAAAGTCCTGGAAAGAATAGGAATTCAAGGCCCATACCTAAACATAGTAAAAGCCATATACAGCAAACCAGTTGCTAACATTAAACTAAATGGAGTGAAACTTGAAGCAATCCCACTAAAATCAGGGACTAGACAAGGCTGCCCACTCTCTCCCTACTTATTCAATATAGTTATGAAGTTCTAGCCAGAGCAATCAGACAACAAAAGGAAATCAAAGGGATACAGATCGGAAAAGAAGAGGTCAAAATATCACTATTTGCAGATGACATGATAGTATATGTAAGTGATCCCAAAAGTTCCACCAGAGAACTACTAAAGCTGATAAACAACTTCAGCAAAGTGGCTGGGTATAAAATTAACTCAAATAAATCAGTTGCCTTCCTCTATACAAAAGAGAAACAAGCCGAGAAAGAAATTAGGGAAACGACACCCTTCATAATAGACCCAAATAATATAAAGTACCTCGGTGTGACTTTAACCAAGCAAGTAAAAGATCTGTACAATAAGAACTTCAAGACACTGAGGAAAGAAATTGAAGAAGACCTCAGAAGATGGAAAGATCTCCCATGCTCATGGATTGGCAGGATTAATATAGTAAAAATGGCCATTTTACCAAAAGCAATCTACAGATTCAATGCAATCCCCATCAAAATACCAATCCAATTCTTCAAAGAGTTAGACAGAACAATTTGCAAATTCATCTGGAATAACAAAAAACCCAGGATAGCTAAAGCTATCCTCAACAATAAAAGGACTTCAGGGGGAATCACTATCCCTGAACTCAAGCAGTATTACAGAGCAATAGTGATAAAAACTGCATGGTATTGGTACAGAGACAGACAGATAGACCAATGGAATAGAATTAAAGACCCAGAAATGAACCCACACACCTATGGTCACTTGATTTTTGACAAAGGAGCCAAAACCATCCAATGGAAAAAAGATAGCATTTTCAGCAAATGGTGCTGGTTCAACTGGAGGGCAACATGTAGAAGAATGCAGATCGATCCATGCTTATCACCCTGTACAAAGCTTAAGTCCAAGTGGATCAAGGACCTCCACATCAAACCAGACACACTCAAACTCATAGAAGAAAAACTAGGGAAGCATCTGGAACACATAGGCACTGGAAAAAATTTCCTGAACAAAACACCAATGGCTTATGCTCTAAGATCAAGAATCGACAAATGGGATCTCATAAAACTGCAAAGCTTCTGTAAGGCAAAGGACACTGTGGTTAGGACAAAACGGCAACCAACAGATTGGGAAAAGATCTTTACCAATCCTACAACAGATAGAGGCCTTATATCCAAAATATACAAAGAACTCAAGAAGTGAGACCGCAGGGAAACAAATAACCCTATTAAAAAATGGGGTTCAGAGCTAAACAAAGAATTCACAGCTGAGGAATGCTGAATGGCTGAGAAACACCTAAAGAAATGTTCAACATCTTTAGTCATAAGGGAAATGCAAATCAAAACAACCCTGAGATTCCACCTCACACCAGTGAGAATGGCTAAGATCAAAAACTCAGGTGACAGCAGATGCTGGCGAGGATGTGGAGAAAGAGGAACACTCCTCCATTGTTGGTGGGATTGCAGACTGGTAAAACCATTCTGGAAATCAGTCTGGAGGTTCCTCAGAAAATTGGACATTGAACTGCCTGAGGATCCAGCTATACCTCTCTTGGGCATATACCCAAAAGATGCCTCAACATATAAAAGAGACACGTGCTCCACTATGTTCATCGCAGCCTTATTTATAATAGCCAGAAACTGGAAAGAACCCAGATGCCCTTCAACAGAGGATTGGATACAGAAAATGTGGTACATCTACACAATGGAATATTACTCAGCTATCAAAAACAACGAGTTTATGAAATTCGTAGGCAAATGGTTGGAACTGGAAAATATCATCCTGAGTGAGCTAACCCAATCACAGAAAGACATACATGGTATGCACTCATTGATAAGTGTCTATTAGCCCAAATGCTTGAATTACCCTAGATCCCTAGAACAAACCAAACTCAAGACGGATGATCAAAATGTGAATGCTTCACTCCTTCTTTAAATGAGGAAAAAGAATACCCCTGGCAGGGAAGGGAGAGGCAAAGATTAAAACAGAGACTGAAGGAACACCCATTCAGAGCCTGCCCCACATGTGGCCCATACATATACAGCCACCCAATTAGACAAGATGGATGAAGCAAAGAAGTGCAGACCGACAGGAGCCGGATGTAGATCTCTCTTGAGAGACACAGCCAGAATACAGCAAATACAGAGGCGAATGCCAGCAGCAAACCACTGAACTGAGAATAGGACCCCCGTTGAAGGAATAAGAGAAAGAACTGGAAGATCTTGAAGGGTCTCGAGACCCCAAAAGTACAACAATGCCAAGCAACCAGAGCTTCCAGGGACTAAGCCACTACCTAAAGACTATACATGGACTGACCCTGGACTCTGACCCCATAGGTAGCAATGAATATCCTAGTAAGAGCACCAGTGGAAGGGGAAGCCCTGGGTCCTGCTAATACTGAACCCCCAGTGAACTAGTCTATGGGGGGAGGGCGGCAATGGGGGGAGGGTTGGGAGGGGAACACCCATAAGGAAGGGGAGGGGCGAGGGGGATGTTTGCCCGGAAACCGGGAAAGGGAATAACACTCGAAATGTATATAAGAAATACTCAAGTTAATAAAAAAAAAAAAGAAAGCAGATACTCCTAATAACACAATGTTAACAAATAATTTTTGCCCACATTACTTAGCCAAGAGTAAATCACCTAGTGCCATCTGTGCCCCCTGGGCAGGGGAACTAGGAGAAGTCAGGGGCAGGCACTTTTGGGTTTCTGCCTGCACTGAGAGTTGAAAGTCAGTTGCCAGGAGCACCTACACACCTGAGAGCAGAACACTCTGTTCCCAGATCCAGCTGAAAGAAAACAGGTCTGCATGTGTGCTGATACACAGGCCTATAGGAGGGTGAAGCCACTGTCAGAGACAGCAAGAGAAGCTAACACCAGAGACAGCTTGATGGTGAGAGGCAAGTGCAGGAACCTAAGCAGCAGAAACCAAGTCTACTTGGCATCATCAGAGCCCAGATCTCCCACCAAAGCTAATAGAGGATATGCAAACAAACCTGAAAAGCAAGATTTAGATTTAAAATAACATTTTATGCTGATGATGGAGGACTTTAAGAAGTCCATAAATAACTCCTTTAAAAATACAGGACAACACAGGTAAACAAATAGAAATCCTTAAAGAGGAAACACAAAAATCCCTTAGAGAATCCCTTAAGGACTTATAGAAAAACAGAACCAAACAGGTGAAAGAAATGGACAAAACCATCCAGGATTTAAAAATGGAAATAGAAACAATAAAGAAATCACAAAGAGGGACAACCCTGGAGATAGTAAACCTAGGGAAGAAATCAGGAGTCATAGATTCAAGCATCACCAACAGAATATAAAAGATAGAAGAGAGAATCTCAGGGGTAGAAGATACTATAGAAAACATGTACCCAACCATCAAACAGAATGTAAAACATAAAAAGCTCCTAGCCCCAAAACCATCCCGGACATCTAGGAAGCAATGAGAAGATCAAACCTAAGGACAATAGGTATAGAAGAGAGTGAAGACTCCCAACTTAAAAGGACAGTAAATACCTCCAACAAAATTATAGAAGAAAACTTCCATAACCTAAAGAATGAGATGCCCATAAACATACAAGAAGCTTACAGAAATCCAAATAGATTGGTCTAGAAGAGAAATTACTCCCGTTACAATATAGTCAAAACACCAAATGCACAAAACAAAGAAAGAATATTGAAAGCAGTAGGGGAAAAAGATCAAGTGACATATAGGTAGACCTATAAGTATTACACCAGACTTCTTACCAGAGACTATGAAAGCCAGAAGATCCTGGACAGATGTCATACAGACCCTAAGTGAACACAAATGCCAGTCCAAGGTACTGTATCCAGCAAAACTCTCAATTAGCATAGATGGAGAAACCAAGATATTCTATGACAAAACCAAATTTAGGAAAATGGGCACAGCTGAAGAAATCATCCTGAGTCAAGTGGCCCTGACCCAGAAAGAGAAACATTAACTGCTTTCTCTCACCTGTGGATATTACCTTTCAAGCTATAGATATGTGTGCTTCCTTTGGAATACTCATAAAGGATACCATCTAGTAAGGCAACATGTAAAGGTAGAAAGGGAGATGACACATACTGTTTCAGAGATGGCAAGGACCTCATTAAATAAGACAAAGGGGGGACAAGGGGTAGGAGAGGTGTGTCACATTGGACCCTCTTGAAACATATCTAGAGATATCTGCTGCAGTAGACGCTTTCTAAAACATATCATATACAGATATAAAAATATTTAAATGGGATTATTTTATAATGGGGCAACAGCTCAACTAGACACCACATGCTGTTAAGTAAATCTGTATTGGTAAGAGATGAACACTTTAAAACACGTTAATTGCTGTACACTGTTGACCCTCAGACATTATAAGCTCTTGCTATTTCTCTTAGCTGTCATCCAGCATGTGATGGTAAGATCCTATTGCAGAGACACCACCTATTTTGCTGTCAACTGGAGAAATCAAGTAGGTACAGACCTGACAGCTTCTTCAGTACTTGCTTGCTCTCACAGTTCTGAAAGGTGCTGTGCAGATTTCTTGGGGAGAAAAACATCACCAATAGCACTCAGTTCTGAACCCTGTGAGCTATAGCAACATCCATAAGCTTGGCAAGACCTGTCCACTGATTGGAAAGTGAAATGGATGCTGTGGGATAAGTAAACACTTTCTCATTGAATTTAAGACTCACTTCTCTATATTGAATTCATTCTTGGAATTGTTAACAAGCCCAGGAGAATGTGGCAAGATTGATCCTAGGTCTAGGTATTTGTAAGAGTATAAAGGTATGAGGAAATGGTAGTATTTATGCACAATAAAATGTTATTCAACCAGAATAACATAGTACCCTATGAGAAAGAAAAGGCATGGGAATTCAGAATAATACATGAAGAAATATAAACCAGGCACAGAAAGACAGATACCACATTTACATGTCACATGTAGAAACGAGAAAACTCTACCTTAGTAGGATAATGATTAATAGACTTGATAATTGGCAAAGCTGTAAAATGCTAAGGAATATAGGACAATGAGAACCAAGTACATTTAGAAAGAATAAGTTTCAGGCACTGCGTGGTGGAGTGAAGACACTCCACAGTCATCTCTTACATATTTACAAGTAACTAGAAGACAGTAGCTCAAAGCTAGAGATGAAAAAGTAACAGTATCATTTACATTATCTATTATATTCTATATTCTAGTATGTATTAACATTCTGAAATAATAACACAGCCAAATCTTGTTTTTCCAAATAGTAACAATGATTGGCAGCATTCATGGCAGATTTATTCATATACCATGTCAGAAAGATTTATCACAGAATAGAATGTTATAAACAGACAACAGTATGGAGTCCAAAGTTTAAGATGTGTAAAATAACTATTCACAGTGAATAGTGAATATATGCTTTCATGCAGAGGGAAATGCTCTCGAAACCAGACTCATAGAAGAAAATACACATCTGTGTTACCTACTGATTATTGTGACCTGAACAAGAGGATGTAGAGGAATTCTGGAATGCTGAAAATGTCCTCCATTTGCACAGATCTGGACTATATGACGGTAGCATAGTGTAAAAGACATCACATGATTAAAAATATGGAAACCTCTTCCTTAAGTTTACCTTGAAAATTATGAAAAGGTTTAACCTGCTTGTCAACATCCCTTTAATTAAAGATTTCCTGTTCATTTTCAAAGTGGTTCAGTGTGTTAGAGCAAATGGAAACTACCTTAACATATATGGGAGCCACATCTCTTAAAGTGGAGGGGGGCAACACCAATGAGAAAGGGAGGGTGTAACATCACTGACATTGCATCACTACTAGAGAGGACACGTGGGGACTCTCTTGTGAACACCATAATGCAATGCCTTTGCCACTCTATATATCCCTTGCCTACACCTACACTCATGCATTTGCTCTACAACAGTGAGAGATAGAATATGAGTGTGTGCCCAGCATCAGACAGGTCTGAATGAACACAAGGAAACATCAATGAATTCGAGCAGGTGTGCCAACATTTCTGATCAAATCTATATCAACCACATTGATAATTAACATGTTCTACCCCAGTCCACTGCAAACACTTAGAAACAAGAATAGAACAATTATAAAAAATGTCTAAAGCCTGATAAACTGTATCTTTCAATAAAGGGATTAAGAGCTCGTTCTGAGCCAAGGCATCAGCAATGCAGTGACAACCTGTAAAATCCTTTAATATCTTGATTAATAAGAAGGACCCACGGAGGAGACTGAGATATCATGCAGGGCTTTGATTGGTGAACCCTGAAACTCCTAGGACAGGAGTAACTAGTGAAATTACACAGGTGCTAGCTTGGAGTCTTCCCAAGTCCACATTGAGACCATCTAGGAAACTGGATGGAGACTGTTTTCTTGAAGAACAAACAGTGGGAAGGAGATTAGAAGATTATCATGACTGTTAATCTGTTGAAGGACAAAGACTGAATTATTACATTTAACATCCATATAGTCTTAGCTTCTTACAGAGTATGTGCTGGCTTCTTAGGAAAAGTACGAAAGTCACCCTGTGTACTTATCCTAGTGGTACCAGTTGCTGCTTCTAGTTAGAATCAAACCATGTGCCCTACACAGTATTATGGAGGAGCCTCAGTATTTGTACTATTATAGAAGATAAACTACAGATAGATGAGGTTGGAGAAAACTCACTTTGTTACCGCCATTTTGCCTGTATGGGCCACCAGCAGCATGCCATAAACTGTTATACTCAACAGACTAACACAGATTTCCCCCCCTCTGGGATAGTTTGAATGCATGACAGAGAGTAGAGTAGCATTAATAGAATACCACAAATCAATACTTATTCTTTTCATACACACTGTGTTTAGCAAGCTTTATTTTGATGCCTGTCACTCCTAAGAATATAGCAGGGATATGTAATACCATCTTACTCAGATGTGATAAGCTAAGATGCTGCTATGTAGAAGAAAAAAAATTAATAGTTTTACATCTGCTCACCCATGCCTAAAAGTGAAGCAGTCAGATGATCTGCATGTACGTGAGCCCTTTGCTCATAGTTCTGTTCTTCTCTTTGTGAAATTAGTTTTTATTGCAAGTGTACTCATTTCTTCCTAAGAGTACATGCAAGCATCCAGTATCCAGGTGAAGGTTTGTGGGAACAAATTCACAACAACCTCTCATGATTACATGTAAGCCAGATCTCAGCAAGGCTGACTTGCAAACCTTCAGAATCTGAGCCTCAATCAGGAGCAAAGCTGCTGAGGAACCTCACCACAGTCAGGAACTGGAGTGTCTGAAGCTGCCACAGTCTGTCAAGACAAAAGAGAGAAAGGAAGCATCTGCATCTCCAGTCCTGTTACCTCAGACCCCTCATTATCTGGCCATGTTCTTGACACTAATATAGACATCTGTAATTGTTTCCTCAGGCGACCCCCAGTCGTGCCATTCCTGATCTGCAGCCACCGGGGAAAGGCTAACACCATCAGGGCTTGTCTGGTATTTTAACTTCAAGGAAGGTGAAGGTCATTTTCTATAGTTCAAAAATGGACTTAAACAATGGGGTAAGGGATTCTCTTCTCTGGCATTTTCTCATCATCTTCTCTGGATGATAAGGTGCCACACCAACACCAGTAGATTCTGTGTGACAAGTTCCACAGACTGAGGCATTAGACCCCAAAGGGAGGAGGTCTCCTGGAACAGGTTGTGGAACTCTCTAGCCAGAGAAAAATATTGAGTTGCATTGGCAGGTTTCCTGCTTTATCTTCTTCTATTCCTTTTCTATACTTACGAGATGTTCCTGATAGCCTGGGCTGAGATTTTTAGGAACAAAATTGGATAAGAAGCCACTCCTTGAAATGGGGTCACTGACCATGACCTTTTTTTTCAAGAGATCCAGCGCTTTGCTTCATAATCATTTATGTATTCACAAAATAGTACTTTGATGAAAACCCTCTCAACAATGTATGAACTTGTATGGCTATGTGTGTGTAAGTGAGGTGGGCTCTGACATTTTGGTAGAGAAAGCATTGTTTTTAAGTATAGTTTTAAGTTGAACTCTGAGGATTTTTAAGAAGACAGAAGCAAAATATTAGATAAAGATTACCCATGGAAATTTACTAACATTTTCAGTACCTGGGGGTCATAACTAAGTGCTCCTGAAGCTCTTTTGAACCCACTCTTGGAAGTTTGCTATTAACTATAAGTGATTTTTTTGTACTTCATTCTGTTAAGTGATAGTCATGTTATATATTTCATTTGTAATTGATTCTTTAAACCCATACTTTGGAAATTGTAATACCTGAATGTTTTGATATTTCCCTGTGTCAGATGATTATGATAATTGTTCTTTGTTACTGCTTCAGGAACACATCTTTTAGAATTATAATACCTGTTTCTCTTGCATCAAAACCCCTGTTTAAAGGCTGCAAAATACACTAAGATTTAAACTGCCTCTGTGTGTGTTTCTGTTTGTCACTACCAGATCTTTACCCACCCAGTGTTTGAGGACCCATGTCCCAGAAAACCCTACAACCTGCTTCGGTGGTCTGTGGCAATAGGGCATGACAGGACAATATTCAACCCCTATCTAGTCATCGATATATGACCTAGACTCATTTAAATATGTTGGTTTCATGTCAAAGCTAGTCTGAGCATTATGGATGGGGAATGAGTAAGTCTGAGTATGAACATAAGGCAAAAATGTCAGATATGAAAAACAGATCATGACTAGAAGGTAGACATTTTGTTGTTTATACAGTGGAATAGAAACTCAAACATTTCTATTATCTTCTGCCCTTTGCCCCAGGACTATTCATTAAAGTTAATAAATTATAAGTTGATGTCCCTTCATGCTGATGTCCAATCACTGGCAAATATGTCACTTTTATAATGAGAGTTTTGCTTTGCAGCTTGATGGTTAGCCAAAAGAGTCACATAAATGAGATTTTACTTTTCACTCACCTTTTCCTGTTGCAGTAAATTCAGGTGACAGATGGCTTCCAGAAAGTGCACGCTGTACTGAGCACAGACTCCTTTCCTGCAAGCAGCAAGATTTTATTGTTCCTCTGAAGCTCTGTCTTCCTTTGTTAGAGGTGACTGACCTTCAGAAATATCTGTCATTTCTGAGATTAGGGCCGGTATATGTGCTGGTGTCTCCTGGGACAGAATCTCAAGAAGAAAGCTCTTAGGATCAATTAAGGGAGACTCATGACCACATGACCCAAGCTCTCTGTAGACTTGTGTGGAGGAGTTTGGTCAGGCAATCTTTTTATTAGAGATCTGAGACTGAAATTTATTAATGAGCAGTGTTTATGATTCTATTTATTTTGTAGAATATTTTCTCCTCTTTTAATTTGCTAGCCTAGAATAATTTATTCCATATGTTTTCTTGCATGTGTTTAACTTCATGTTCCCTCTAATGCCCTAAATAGATGGATCTATCACTTATCTATCTATCTATCTATCTATCTATCTGTCTGTCTGTCTGTCTGTCTGTCTGTCTGTCTGTCTGTCTATCTATCTATCTATCTATCTATCTATCTATCTATCTATCTATCCATCCATCCTAACATCGATCTGAATAGATAAATCTGTAGAGCGATACTGCTTAAATTTAGGGCATTTGTTATATTGTGTTTTATGTTATACTTAATGGTAAACATTCCATAAGGCATGCACCACTATTGTGGTACTCAAAACCTTGAGAAAGAAACCAGAAACTCAATTTTGACTAGGATTAATCATTTTTACTAAAACTTCTAGTAGGGTCACAATTTCTAGCCAAAATCAGAGACATATGACTCAGATCCAGGTGAAAGAATGGCCTTTAAAAATGAAAATCAGAAGAAGTCATTGAATAGCTACACTAGTGAGTTACAGATACCAAAGTGCTGCTCACCCCTGCCACAATTAAGCAGTCAAGGTGAGCTAAAAATATTCTTTGAATATCTCCATTGCCAGGACATAGAAGCCACAGTTTAGCACATATTCAGACAATAATCAGATGGTCATGGCTGTACATATTTCAGTGGGAGCTCAAGGATTCAGAGTTTCTGGGACTTACTTTCCAAGAACTTCGGTCAGAAACAAATACCCATTAGGTACCAAGATAGAAGTAGGTAAAAGTGGAGTTTCTTTGGCTATCACATCCCACACTTGTTCCAGACCATATAAATCAAATCATTGATTCACGCTCAGGTGCAGGCTGGTACCATAGCCATAGAGTTTGTATTTTCACAAAATGATTTCTGTTTTTAATATACATGAGTAAACTGTTGCCTGTGCCCTGTACTACTTGAAACCTGACCCTACCTGCCCTCGAGAGTTGAAGATGAGGTGGTGCAGAGTCAATGACACAGACTCCAGGAGCAGATGAGAAATGCTGCAGCAAACTCATCTGAACACTGCTGCAAGCTCCTTAATGCCTTCTACCCATGACTCAGTGGTCCCTAGAAAGCATCTCTTGTAAACAGCAGTGCCTAATTGGCTGGCATTTTCTGTACAATCAATCCTTGATCTCATAAGCAGTCCTCAATCAGGTTCTCCTGCAGGAGATGCTTTGTGGCTGTGCAGCCTCCTGTATTTTCATAGAGGCAGTCCTGCCATTATTCCTCAGAGAAATTCAAATTTCTGACAATGTTTGTTTCCCCCCTCCATTCTGTTATACTAGAAAACACCAATGCACAGTTTCATTTTTCAAGTTATTTTTTAGAAAAAGAATTACAGAAGCAAATTCCTCATATGGTTGTAGCATTTTCTGAGTTTGTCTAGTAGAACTGAATTTTGGATTATACTCCTGATAGTACTGATAATCTATGGGTGACATTAACTTCTTCCTCAGGGTGTGTTCATTAAGATTCACTCCAAGCTGAGTGAAGTAGAATGATTCAAAAAATAATTGAATCCTATTAAAACATTTACAGTCTGATAGAATTTTATTACCAATCACACATCTATAAAAATCTAATTACATGAAATAATAGCTAATAGATTAGTAAAGGATACCCCTAAAAAGAATGACAAGAGAAATATTATAAATTAGTAATTTGTGGACTCAGATAAAAGTCCACACACCCATAGGCACATGATTTATTACAAAGGAGTAAAAAACACATACTAAAGACAGCATCTTTAACTAATGGTAATGCTGAAACTAGATGATTACATGCAGAATTCATACTAGACCCTTACTAAACTTTAAAAAATCTAGACTCCAAGTGGATCAAGATGTCAACCTAAGACCCAAACACCCTTAAAATGACAACGGAGAATATAGGAATATGTGTGCACTCATTGTCACTGAAAAGGTCTTTCTGAACAGAATCATGGTCATGTAGACATTGAGATCAATAATTGACACATAGGCTCAGTGTAACTGCAATGCTTCTGTACAGCAAAGAACGCCATCATTTGAGTTGAGAGGCAACCTACAGAAAGGCAAAATATTTTTCACCATCTGGACATCTGACAGAAGGTTAATGTATAGAATATAAAAATAATTAGAAAGTAAACAACAAGTAAACAAACAATTCAACTTAACTGGGGAGCGGAACTAAACAGAATTTTCAAAAGATGAACACAAATTGGTAAAAACAAATTTTAAATGTTCAATATTTGTAGTCACCAGAGAAATGCAAATTAAAAATATTTTGAAATTAAGTTTTACTTCATTCAGAATGACAAAAAATCCAACACCCCTCCATCTTAAAAGCCTTTGCGAAATCAGGGATGCAAGGCACATGTTTATACACAATAAAAGCAGCATGCTTCAACACAACAACCAACATCAAATTAAATGGAGAGAAACTTAAAGCAATTCCACTAAAAATCAGAGACCAGGCAAAGCTGTCCACTCTCTCTGCATTCCCTCAATATTTCACTTAAAATTTTAGGTAAAACAATAAGACAACAAAAGGAGATCAAGGCAATACAAATTGGGAAAAAAGAAGTGAACGTATCACTATTTGTGCATGATATGATCGCATATACAGTTGACACCCCAAATTCTATCAGATAAACACTTTCAGCAGAGTGGCTGGATACAAAACTCACTCAAAGGAATCAGTAGCCCTCTTTTCTACAAACGGTAAATGGGCTGAGAAAGAAGTTAATTGAAACAACACCCTTCACAGTGGCAAAAATAGTACAAAATCTAAGCAAGCAAGTGAAAGATCCGTATGACAAGAACTTCAAGTTTCTCTCTGAAGAAAGAAATTGAACAAGATAACAGAAGTTGGGTGTCTACAGATTCATTGAAATTCCCATCAAAATTCTGACAGAATTCTTTACAGATCTTGAAAGAGCAATTTTCAAGTTCATATGCAAAAACAAACAAACAAAAACAAAACAAAAACAAAAACGAAGATAGCCAAAGCAATCCTGTACAATAAAAGAACTTTTGGGAGGAAGCACCTTCTCTGACCTCAAGCTGTATTACAGAGCAATAGTAATAAAAACTTCATGATATTGGTATAAAAACAGGTTGATCATTGGAATAGTTTTTTAGACCCAGAAACAAGCCTGCACATGTAGGGACACTTCATTTTTGACAAAGAATATAAAACCAAACCAATGAAAGTATCTTCAAGAAGTGGTGCTGGTTTAACAGGATGTCTGCATGTAGCAGAATGCAAATAGATGCATACTTATCGCCCTGCTCTAAATTGAAGTCCAAGTGAATTAAAGGCCTCAATATAAAACCAGACAGTCTAAATCTAATAGAATGGAAAGTGAGAAATAGCTTTGAATGCATTTGTATAGGAGACATTTTCCTGAACAGAACACCAATGGCTTTCTCTACAATCAACATTTGATGAATGGGACCTCATGAAACAAAAAACTTTCTGGAAGGCAAGGAAGACTCTCAGTAGAACAAAACAGCAACCTACAGATTGAGAAAAGATCTTCACCAAAGCTACATAGTAATAATGGCTAATATCTGAAATATATAAAAAATTAAAGACGTTAGATTTCCACAAACCAAATATCCCAATTAAATATGGGGTACAAAGAATGCGGTACATATATGCTCTTTCCAATTTCTTTCTGGAAGCACCCAGAGCGATGAGTTTTCCTCTTAGCATTGTTTTTAGTGTGTCCCATAAGTTTGGGTATGCTGTGTCTTAATTTTCATTAAATTCTTAAAAGTCTTTAAATTTTTTTCTTTATTTCTTTCTGACCAAGTTATCACTAAATAGAGCATTGTTCAGCTTCCACGTGTACATGGACTTTCTGCTGTTTTTGCTGTTACTGAGGACCAGCCTTAGTCCGTGGTGATCTGAAATGATGCATGTGATTATTTCAATCTTCTTGTATCCTTTGAGGCCATTTTTATAACTGGCTATATGGTTAATTTTGGAGAAGGAACGATGAGGTGTGAGAAGAGGTATATTCTTTTGTTTTAGGAAGAAATGTTCTATAGATGTGTATTTGGTTCATTCTTGTACATGCTGACCTCTGGTTGAAACACCACTATTTGTTGAATTTTTATTTATTGACTTTACAACCTCACTCATTGTCCTCTTCCCAGTCACTGCCTCCCACAGTCCTTTCACACTTCTTATCTCTCCTCCTATGGGAAGGTGCTCCTTCTTGTTATCCCTGCACACCCTGGTACTTCACATCTTTTTGAGACTAGGTACTTATATTCCAACTGAGGCCAGACAAGGTAGCCCAGCTAGTAGAACATATCCTGTGTGCAGGCAGCATCTTTTGGGACAGCCCATGCTCCAGTTGTTCAGGACCCACATGAAGGTCTGCATCATAAGCCCATCGCCATGAGGCCCTGCCATGCTATAGGCCAAACAATTCACACAACTATGTAATGAAACTTCTGGAACCATGAGACAAAAATCAATATTTGGAAAATGTATTTGGGTCACAAGGATGAATTACTGTTCCATGTATGATTTACATCACAAATCCTGGTGTGGTGCAGCAGTTAGGAAGAATAAGGAAGTAAGCTGATGAGGAATGGACGTAGTTTGAAAAGGATACAGCATCTCAGTAGCTGTTGTTGCAGATGCTCCCCTTTGTCTGCTGTGTTGTCTTCCCATCAATATCTCAGCAATGGAAACAGTTGCACTTTTTCTTCCTCTCCCCATCCCCCTCCCCCTCCTCTTTTTCTCTTCTGTTCTAAACATGTGTTAGCCAGGAGTGGTTGGTCAACACAAAGTGGACTCAAGCATATTTTGTTTTGGCATTTTTCTGTCTTATTGGTTTGGTCTTATTTTCCATTTTACAGAGAGAGAGAGAGAGAGAGAGAGAGAGAGAGAGAGAGAGAGAGAGAGAGAGAGAGACAGGGAGAGAGAGACAGAGAGAGACAGAGACAGACAGAGAGGGAGGCAGAGATAGAGAGACAGAGAGAGACAGAGTGAGATAGAAAGTAAGAGCAGACAGAGACAGACAGACAGAGATAGACATAGATAAACAGAGAGACAGAGAGGAGAGAGGCAGAGAGACATACACAGAGACAAAGAGGGACACAGACAATGAAAGACATGGATGGAGAAAGATTGAGAGACACTTATTGGATGAGTAGGTAGGATGAGGAAAGAGTTGTGGGAGTGGAAAGAATATAATTAAAATGTTATACAGAAAAAATTGTCTATGATTTATTCTTTGTTGACTTATATGTAAATGTGAAGGTGTTTAAGTTTCCTGTGCAGTTTCCCTAAATCTCTTGTTAGAGATAAATAATCTTTTCTGTGCTTCTGATTATTTATTTTCATTGTCATAAATAAGTTGGAAACCCATGTGAGAGTTCACTGTTGAAACTTAAACTTCATCTCTGTTTACTGATTGTATCTGTCCTCAAACCAGTTGCAACACCATTGATGTCCATAGCACAGCAAGGAGTTGCGAAATTGTAAACCTGAGTACCTCTATTCTTGATTCTTCCCAAGATACTGAGACCACACTTGCCCTGTAAGGTTACTTATGAAATTTGGATTCATTAGCTGTAGTTTTTAGCCAAGGCTCTGTGGTATTCATAGGGTGGGACTGGATGAAAGACTGTTTTTTGACTATCACCAAAGTCATCCACTGAATATCTTTCAGCCAAGGAACATGGACTCCCTAGTTAGATAAACTTTACTTTTGAAATGATTTGTTTTTGTCAGGAGATAAAGCTGTATTTTTATTTACACTGACTCA
The DNA here is from genome assembly GCF_021556685.1 of Rattus norvegicus. Classification (NCBI taxonomy): domain Eukaryota; kingdom Metazoa; phylum Chordata; class Mammalia; order Rodentia; family Muridae; genus Rattus; species Rattus norvegicus. Next base: position 208,459,337 of record NC_141534.1, on the reverse strand, counting down.
AAAAAGGTACGGTGAGTGGAATTGTCCAATCTTCTCATCAGTTTTCTAAGCAACAATAGAGACACCCAACTTTATGAGACTGCTCTAAGTAAATCATGTTTAGGAACAATTCGGGCCTATATAACAGCCTACATATCTCCACTTAATGTGAGAAAGAGGCCAAAATCCTGCCCAAGGCAAGCTTGACATTCTTGTTCCTCAGTGTATAGATGAGGGGGTTTAGGGTTGGGCTGAGGACTGAGTATAGTACTGAGGTAAATTTGCTTCTTTCTGGGTTGTAGCTGGATCCAGGACTGATATAGGCACAGAACACAGATGAATAATACATAGTGACCACGATGAGGTGGGATGAGCAGGTAGAAAAGGCTTTCCTCTTGCCCTCAGCAGAACGCATGTGTAGGATGCTGGCAATGATGCAGCCATAGGATAACAGGGTTAACACAAAGTTGATGCCTCCATAAAAGGCATCTGCCACAAGAGTCATAAGGCTATTAACATATGTGGAGCTACAGGAGAGCAGGAGGAGTGGGGGTATCTCACAGAAGAAGTGGTTGATGACATTGGGGCCACAGAATGACAGCCTTGTCATCAGACCAGTGTTGATAGATGCATTCAGTGCACAGACAGACCACACACCAATGGCCAGTATCCCACACAGTTGTGGGCTCATCCTAGTGCTGTAGTGGAGGGGAGCACAGATGGCTACATAACGGTCATAGGCCATGACTGTGAGTAGCAGCAACTCAGAGGATCCAGACCACACAAGAAAGAAGAGCTGGGTCATGCATCCCTTGAATGAAATGATGTTTTCCTCAGATAGTAGACCAACCAGTGCCTTTGGCAAAACAGAAGAGGTGCAGATAATGTCCATGGTCGCTAAGTTGCACAGGAAAAAGTACATGGGGCTGTGGAGTCCAGTGCTGGAGGTGACCAAAGCAATTATCACAATATTGCCCATTAGAGCCATTGCATATAGGGACAGGAAGCAGCCTGTCAGAAACAGTCTTAGACTAGGGTGCTCTGAGAATCCTTGCAGAACAAACTCTGTCACTACTGTCTGGTTTTGACTGACCATTTTTGTGTGGAGTGTGCAATTGACAGATGTGTAGCTTGGCTTCTGAGAGAAATGTTACACTTTACTGTGCTGAAGTCTGATTTTGAAAATTGATCATCTCACCATTCTCTGATGTCAGAAAGGGAAAGAGGGAATATATTTGTATCAGTGGAATTTTCACCTAGGGTCTCTCTCTCTCTCTCTCTCTCTCTCTCTCTCTCTCTTCTCTCTCTCTGTAGATTTGGATCAAGAAGGACATCTGTTCTTCCCCTATCCCTTTGAACATGTGAAATGAGTATAGCATTCCTAGCTCAGGACCTGCCTGTGTTTTCCTTCCATATCACCTGTAAGCAGTATTGTCTCTCAACAGTGCTGGAACCAGTATCCCTTCCTCTCACAGCTTCTCATGCTTATTTTATAGAGTACAGCTCCATCTCCCTCCCCCATTTCTCACCTTTACCTTATGCCCATGAAAGATACACAGTAGCTTCCTGTTCTCTATGACAAATATATTCTTCCACATCCTCTTACCTCTCTTTGTCCAATTTACCTTCAAAGCTTCCAAGTGTATATTTCCCCAGCATTATAATGTATTTCCAATTTCTTTTAGTTTTTCATAATTTCTGGCTTCTTTTCCTTTCCAACATTTTCAATTTCTTCTCCCATTACTCTAGGAGTATAGAGTATGTTCTTTGGGTTCTAGTCCAAATTCACTGTCTCTCTCCAGTCTTTCAGCACACCACACACTCTATACTTGCCATCTGACAGCTGACATCTGTCATCACCTGACATCTGACATCGTCTGACATTACCCTTCGATTTTTTTTTAGGTATTTCATAAGTTCCTGTATGAAAATACTGTACCCAATCTGTTGACATCTTTGTGGCAATTATTTGCATGTCACTTATCTGGAAATATTCGTTGCTTTGCATTTCACTGCCCAAGATTCAAGGATATTTTCCTTCATGATTCAACACATTCATGACATATTAGGGTGTGCAGTGTTTTCCATTTCCTGAATCCGGTGGTGCTCACCACTCCACACATATCCTACATCCATCTTTAACTCTTCATTTTCTTTGGTCACATTTTATCTCCTGCCTCATTTCTGTAGTATTCCTCACAACCTATTTTCTCCTCATCCTGATCACACATGTTGAATTTGAACATTATTTTTGCCTCCATTTCAAACTATAGGTATTCAAATATAGTATTTGTTGTCTTCAACCATGAGAACAGTGTTAGATCTAACCATATGTCTCCCCTTCTCAATTCTATTGCACTAGAGGACACCAATATAGAGCTTGATATTTCAATTTGCTATACAGAAAAGGAACTCAGATGTAAATTTCTCATATTGTCCTGGCATATTTTTCATCTGTCCAAGTACACCTGAATTATGGATTATACTCCTGATAGTACTGATAATCTATGGGTGATATTCAGCACTTTCCCTGGGGAGTACTGATTAGGTTCACTCCAGGCTGAGATAAGTGAAATGTTAAAATATAATTAAAACCTATTAAAAACATGAACTGTTAATTTTTTACCAATAGCACCTATAATAAAAGGGAAGAAGATTTATAAATGACACCTCTAAAAAGAAATGACAGAGAAATGCAATAAATCAGGTGATTTGAGGAGAAAGTTAATGTTCACATTCTTGTGGATACATAATTCATTACAAAGGAGCTAAAAATTATACAGTGGAAAAAAGAAAAATACATAGTTTTTCAACTGATGATCATGGTCAAACTGGATGATTACTCATACAAGAAGTATACTACCACTTGCGTAGTCAGAGTTACATGAGAATATTTTATATTAGTTGTGGCTATTGTAAAAGCTGTTTCTGCCTGTGCTTGGGAACTGAACTGTACCAGTACCACTGTTCCCTGCACCCAAATCCCATGGGAGAGAGAGAGCTGGACCCTCAGAAAGCAGATACTCCTAATAACACAATGTTAACAAATAATTTTTGCCCACATTACTTAGCCAAGAGTAAATCACCTAGTGCCATCTGTGCCCCCTGGGCAGGGGAACTAGGAGAAGTCAGGGGCAGGAACTTTTGGGTTTCTGCCTGCACTGAGAGTTGAAAGTCAGTTGCCAGGAGCACCTACACACCTGAGAGCAGAACACTCTGTTCCCAGATCAAGCTGAAAGAAAACAGGTCTGCATGTGTGCTGATACACAGGCCTATAGGAGGGTGAAGCCACTGTCAGAGACAGCAAGAGAAGCTAACACCAGAGACAGCTTGATGGTGAGAGGCAAGTGCAGGAACCTAAGCAGCAGAAACCAAGTCTACTTGGCATCATCAGAGCCCAGATCTCCCACCAAAGCTAATAGAGGATATGCAAACAAACCTGAAAAGCAAGATTTAGATTTAAAATAACATTTTATGCTGATGATGGAGGACTTTAAGAAGTCCATAAATAACTCCTTTAAAAATACAGGACAACACAGGTAAACAAATAGAAATCCTTAAAGAGGAAACACAAAAATCCCTTAGAGAATCCCTTAAGGACTTATAGAAAAACAGAACCAAACAGGTGAAAGAAATGGACAAAACCATCCAGGATTTAAAAATGGAAATAGAAACAATAAAGAAATCTCAAAGAGGGACAACCCTGGAGATAGTAAACCTAGGGAAGAGATTAGGAGTCATAGATGCAAGCATCACCAACAGAATATAAGAGACAGAAGAGAGAATCTCAGGGGTAGAAGATACTATAGAAAACATGTACCCAACCATCAAATAGAATGTAAAACATAAAAAGCTCCTAGCCCAAAGCACCCAGGATATCTAGGAAACAATAAGGAGATCAAACCTAAGGATAATAGGTATAGAAGAGAGTGAAGACTACCAACTTAAAAGGACAGTAAATATCTTCAACAAAATTATAGAAGAAAACTTCCCTAACCTAAAGAATGAGATGCCCATAAACATACAAGAAGCTTACAGAACTCCAAATAGATTGGTCCAGAAGAGAAATTACTCTGGTTACAATATAGTCAAAACACCAAATGCACAAAACAAAGAAAGAATATTGAAAGGAGTAAGGGAAGAAGATCAAGTGACATATAAAGGCAGACCTTTAAGTATTACACCAGACTTCTCACCAGAGACTATGAAAGCCAGAAGATCCTGGACAGATGTCATACAGACCGTAAGAGAACACAAATGAAGCCCAAGGTACTGCATCCTGCAAAACTCTAAATTAACATAGATGGAGAAACCAAGATATTCCATGACAAAACCAAATTTGCACAATATCTTTCTACAAATCCAGCACTACAAAGGATAATAAATGGTAAAGCCCAACATAAGGAGGCAAGCTACACCCTAGAAAAAGCAAGAAACTCATCCTCTTGGCAACAAAACAAAGAGAAGAAAAGCACACAAAAATAACCTCACATCCAAATATGAATATAACAGGAAGCAATAATCACTATTCCTTAATATCTTTCAACATCAATGGTCTCAACTCCCCAATAAAAAGACATTTATTAACAAACTGGATATGCAATTAGGACCCTGCATTCTGCTGCCTACAGGAAACACAGCTCAGAGACAAAGACAGACACTACCTCAGAGAGAAAGGCTGGAAATCAACTTTCCAAGCAAATGGTCGGAAGAAGCAAGCTGGAGTAGCCATTCTAATGTCAAATAAAATCTAATTCCAACTAAATGTCATCAAAAAAGATAAGAAAGGATACTTCATATTCATCAAAGAAAACATACACCAAGATGAACTCTCAATCCTAAATATCTATGCTCGAAATACAAGGGCACCTACATACTTAAAAGAAACCTTACTAAAGCTGAAAACACACATTGAACCTCACACAATAATAGTAGGATATTTCAACACCACACTGTCATCAACGGGCAGATCATGGAAACAGAAATTAAACAGAGATTTAGACAGAATAAGAGAAGTCATGGATCAAATGGACTTAACAGATATTTATAGAACATTCTATCCTAAAGCAAAAGGATATACATTCTTCTCAGCTCCTCATGGTACTTTCTCCAAAATTGACCATATAATTGGTCAAAAAACGGGCCTCAACAGGTACAGAAAGATAGAAATAATCCCATGTGTGCTATCGGACCACCACGGGCTAAAGCTGATCTTCAATAACAATAAGGGAAGAACGCCCACATATACGTGGAAGTTGAACAATGCTCTACTCAATGATAACCTGGTCAAGGAAGAAATAAAGAAAGAAATTAAAGACTTCTTGGAATTTAATGAAAATGAAGGTACAACATACCCAAACTTATGGGACACAATGAAAGCTGTGCTAAGAGGAAAACTCATAGCTCTGAGTGCCTGCAGAAAGAAACAGGAGAGAGCATATGTCAGCAGCTTGACAGCACACCTAAAAGCTCTAGAACAAAAAGAAGCAAATACACCCAGGAGGAGTAGAAGGCAGGAAATAATCAAACTCAGAGCTGAAATCAGCCAAGTAGAAACAAAAAGGACCATAGAAAGAATCAACAGAACCAAAAGTTGATTCTTTGAGAAAATCAACAAGATAGATAAACCCTTAGCCAGAATAACGAGAGGACACAGAGAGTGTTTCCAAATTAACAAAATCAGAAATGAAAAGGGACGCATAACTACAGATTCAGAGGAAATTCAAAAAACTATCAGATCTTACTATAAAAGCCTATATTCAACAAAACTTGAAAATCTGCAGGAAATGGACAATTTCCTAGACAGATACCAGGTACCGAAGTTAAATCAGGAACAGATAAACCAGTTAAACAACCCCATAACTCCTAAGGAAATAGAAGCAGTCATTAAAGGTTTCCCAACCAAAAAAAGCCCAGGTCCAGATGGGTTTAGTGCAGAATTCTATCAGACCTTCATAGAAGACCTCATACCAATACTATCCAAACGATTCCACAAAATTGAAACAGATGGAGCACTACCGAATTCCTTCTATGAAGCCACAATTACTCTTATACCTAAACCACACAAAGACCCAAGAAAGAAAGAGAACTTCAGACCAATTTCCCTTATGAATATCGATGCAAAAATACTCAATAAAATTCTGGCAAACCGAATCCAAGAGCACATCAAAACAATCATCCGCCATGATCAAGTAGGCTTCATCCCAGGCATGCAGGGATGGTTTAATATACGGAAAACCATCAACGTGATCCATTCTATAAACAAACTGAAAGAACAAAACCACATGATCATTTCATTCGACGCTGAGAAAGCATTTGACAAAATTAAACACCCCTTCATGATAAAAGTCCTGGAAAAAATTGGAATTCAAGACCCATACCTAAACATAGTAAAAGCCATATACAACAAACCAGTCGCTAACATTAAACTAAACTTGAAGCAATCCCACTAAAGTTAGGGACTGGACAAGGCTGCTCACTTTCTCCCTACTTATTCAATATAGTTCTTGAAGTTCTAGCCAGAGCAACCAGACAACAAAAGGAAATCAAGGGGATTCAGATTGGTAAAGCAGAAGTCAAAATATCACTATTTGCAGATGATATGATAGTATTATTTAAGTGATCCCAAAAGTTCCACCAGAGAACTACTAAAGCTGATAAACAACTTCAGCAAAGTGGCTGGGTATAAAATTAACTCAAATAAATCAGTAGCCTTCCTCTGCACAAAAGAGAAACCAGCCGAGAAAGAATTTAGGGAAACTACACCCTTCATAATAGACCCAAACAATATAAAGTACCTCGGTGTGACTTTAACCAAGCAAGTAAAAGCTCTGTACAATAAGAACTTCAAGACTCTGAAGAAAGAAATTGAAGAAGACCTCAGAAGATGGAAAGATCTCCCATGCTCATGGATTGGCAGGATTAATATAGTAAAAATGGCCATTCTACCAAAAGCGATCTACAGATTCAATGCAATCCCCATCAAAATACCAATCCAATTCTTCAAAGAGTTAGACAGAACAATTTGCAAATTCATCTGGAATAACAAAAAACCCAGGATAGCTAAAACTATCCTCAACAATAAAAGGACTTCAGGGGGAATCACTATCCCTGAACTCAAGCAGTATTACAGAGCAATAGTGATAAAAACTGCATGGTATTGGTACAGAGACAGACAGATAGATCAATGGAACAGAATTGAAGACCCAGAAATGAACCCACACACCTATGGTCACTTGATTTTTGACAAAGGAGCCAAAACCATTCAATGGAAATAAGATAGCATTTTCAGCAGACGGTGGTGGTTCAACTGGAGGTCAACATGTAGAAGAATGCAGATCGATCCATGCTTATCACCCTGTACAAAGCTTAAGTCCAAGTGGATCAAGGACCTCCACATCAAACCAGATACACTCAAACTAATTGGAGAAAAACTAGGGCAGCATCTCGAACACATGGGCACTGGAAAAAATTTCCTGAACAAAACACCAATGGCTTATGCTCTAAGATCAAGAATAGACAAATGGGATCTCATAAAACTGCAAAGCTTCTGTAAGGCAAAGGATACTGTGGTTAGGACAAAACGGCAACCAACAGATTGGGAAAAGATCTTTACCAATCCTACAACAGATAGAGGCCTTATATCCAAAATATACAAAGAACTCAAGAAGTTAGACTGCAGGGAGACAAATAACCTTATTAAAAAATGGAGTTCAGAACTAAACAAAAAATTCACAGCTGAGGAATGCCGAATGGCTGAGAAACACCTAAGGAAATGTTCAACATCTTTAGTCATAAGGGAAATGCAAATCAAAACAACCCTGAGATTTCACCTCAAACCAGTGAGAATGGCTAAGATCAAAAACTCAGGTGACAGCAGATGCTGGCGAAGATGTGTAGAAAGAGGAACACTCCTCCATTGTTGGTGGGATTGCAGACTGGTCCAATCATTCTGGAAGTCAGTCCGGAGGTTCCTCAGAAAATTAGACATTGAACTACCTGAGGATCCAGCTAGACCTCTCTTGGGCATATACCCAAAAGATGCCCGAACATATAAAAAAGACATGTTCTACACTATGTTCATAGCAGCCTTATTTATAATAGCCAGAAGCTGGAAATAACCCCGATGCCCTTCAACAGAGGAATGGATACAGAAAATGTGGAACATCTTCACAATGGAATATTACTCAGCTATCAAAAACAATGACTTTATGAAATTCGTAGGCAAATGGGTGGACCTGGAAAATATCATCCTGAGTGAGGTAACCCAATCACAGAAAAACACACATGGTATGCACTCATTGATAAGTGACTATTAGCCCAAATGCTTGTATTACCCTAGATGCCTAGAACACATGACACTCAAGACGGATGGTCAAAATGTGAATGCTTCACTCCTTCTTTAAAAGGGGGAAGAAGAATACCCTTGGTAGGGAATAGAGAGGCAAAGATTAAAACAGAGACAGAAGGAACACCCATTCAGAGCCTGCTCCACATGTGGCCCATACATATACAGCCATCCAATTAGACAAGATGGATGAAGCAAAGAAGTGCAGGCCGACAGGAGCCGGATGTAGATCTCTCCTGAGAGACACAGCCAGAACACAGCAAATACAGAGGCGAATGCCAGCAGCAAACCACTGAACTGAGAATAGGACCCCCATTGAAGGAATAAGAGAAAGAACTGGAAGAGCTTGAAGGGGCTAGAGACCCCTTATGAACAACAATGCCAAGCAACCAGAGCTTCCAGGGACTAAGCCACTACCTAAGGACTATACATGGACTGACCCTGGACTCTGACCTCATAGGTAGCAATGAATATCCTAGTAAAATCACCAGTGGAAAGGGAAGTACTTGGTCCTGCTAAGACTGAACCCCCAGTGAACATGATTGTTGGGGGGAGGGTGGCAAGGGGCGAAGGATGAGGAGGGGAACACCCATAAAGAAGGGGAAGGAAGGGATTAGGGGGATGTTTGCCCGGAAACCGGGAAAGGGAATAACATTCGAAATGTAAATAAGAAATACTCAAATTAATAATAAAAAAAGGACCCATGGTAGAGACTGAGATATCATGCAGGGCTTTGATTTGTGAACCCCAAACTCCTAGGACAGGAGTAACTAGTGAAATTACGGAGGTGCTAACTTGGAGTCTTCCCAAGTCCACATTGAGACCATCTAGGAAAATGGATGGGATTGTTTTCTTGAAGAACAAACAGTGGCAAGGAGATTAGAAGATTATCATGACTGTTAATCTGTTGAAGGACAAAGACTGAATTATTACATTTAACATCCATTAGTTTTAGCTTCTTACAGAGTATGTGCTGTCTTCTTAGGAAAAGTACTAAAGTCACCGGGTGTACTTATCCTAGTGGTACCAGTTGCTGCTTCTAGCTTGAATCAAACCATGTACCCTACACAGTATTATGGAGGAGCCTCAGTATTTGTACTATTGTAGAAGATAAACTACAGATAGATGAGGTTGGAGAAAACTCACTTAGTTACTGCCATTTTGCCTGTATGGGCCACCAGCAGCATGCCATAAACTGTTATACCCAACAGACTAATGCAGATTTTTCCCACTCCGGGATAGTTTGAATGCATGACAGAGAATAGAGTAGCATTAATAGAATACCACAAATCAATACTTATTCTTTTAATAAACACTGTGTTTAGCACGCATTATTTTGATTCCTGTCACTCCTAAGAATCTAGCAGGGATATGTAATACCATCTTACTCAGATGTGATAAGCTATGATGCTGCTATGTAGAAGAAAAAAATGAATAGTTTTACATCTGCTCACCCATGCCTAAAAGTGAAGCAGTCAGATGACTGCATATACTTGAGCTCTTTGCTCATAGTTCTGTTCTTCTCTATGTGCAATTAGTTTTTATTGTAAGTGTACTAATTTCTTCCTAAGAGTACATGCAAGCATCCAGTATCCAGGTGAAGGTTTGTGGGAACAAATTCACAACAACCTCTCATGATTACATGTAAGCCAGATCTCAGCAAGGCTGACTTGCAAACCTTCAGAATCTGAGCCTCTATCAGGAGCAAAGATGCTGAGGAACCTTACCACAGTCAGGAACTGGAGTGTCTGAAACTGCCACAGTCTGTCAAGACAAAAGAGAGAAAGGAAGCATCTGCATCTTCAGTCCTGTTATCACAGACCCCTCATTATCTGGCCATGTTCTTGACACTAATATAGACATCTGTAATTGTTTCCTCAGGCGACCCCCAGTCGTGCCATTCCTGATCTGCAGCCACCGGGGAAAGACTAACACCATCAGGGTTTGGCTGGTGTTTGAAGTTCATGGAAGGTGAAGGTCATTTTCTGTAGTTCAAAAATGGACTGTGAACAATGGGGTAAGGAATTCACTTCTGTGGCATTTTCTCATCATCTTCTCTGGATGATAAGTTGCCACACCAACACGAGTAGATTCTGTGTGACAAGTTCCACAGACTGAGCATTAGACTGCAAAGGGCAGAGGTCTCCTGGAACAGGTTGTGGAACTCTCTAGCCAGAGAAAAATATTGAGTTGCATTGGCAGGTTTTCTGCTTTATCTTCTTCTATTCCTTTTCTATACTTACGAGATGTTCCTGATAGCCTGGGCTGAGATTTTTAGGAACAAAATTGGATAAGAAGCCACTCCTCGAAATGGGGTCACTGACCATGACCTTTTTTTCAAGAGATCCAGCGCTTTGTTTCATAATCATTTATGTAATTACAAAACAGTACTTTGATGAAAACCCTCTCAACAATGTATGAACTTGTATGGCTATGTGTGTGTAAGTGAGGTGGGCTCTGACATTTTGGTAGAGAAAGCATTGTTTTTAAGTATAGTTTTAAATTGAACTCTGAGGATTTTTAAGAAGACAGAAGCAAAATATTATATAAAGATTACCCAGGAAATTTACTAACATTTTCAGTACCTGGGGGTCATAACTAAGTGCTCCTGAAGCCCTTTTGAACCCACTCTTGGAAGTTTGCTATTAACTATAAGTGATTTTTTTTTGTACTTCATTCTGTTAAGTGATAGTCATGTTATCTATTTCATTTGTAGTTGATTCTTTGAATAGTTTTACAACAAAGAATATTCAAAGTAAATAGTTTTACTTTGGAAATTGTAATACCTGAATGTTTTGATATTTCCTTCTGTCAGATGATTATGATAATTATTCTTTGTTACTGATTCAGGAACACATCTTTTAGAATTATAATACCTGTTTCTCTTGCATCTAAACCCCTGTTTGAAGGCTGCAAAATACACTAAGATTTAAACTGCCTCTCTGTGTGTTTCTGTTTGTCACTGCCAAATCTTTACCCACCCAGTGTTTGAGGACCCATGTCCCAGAAAACCCTACAACCTGCTTCAGTGGTCTGTGGCAATAGGGCATGACAGGACAATATTCAACCCCTATCTAGTCATCGATATATAACGTAGACTCATTTAAATATGTTGGTTTCATGTCAAAGCTAGTCTGAGCATTATGGATGGGGAATGAGTAAGTCTGAGTATGAACATAAGGCAAAAATGTCAGATATGAAAAACTGATCATGACTAGAAGGTAGACATTTTGTTGTTTATACAGTGGAATAGAAACTCAAACATTTCTATTATCTTCTGCCCTTTGCCCCAGGACTATTCGTTAAAGTTAATAAATTATAAGTTGATGTCCCTTCATGCTGATGTCCAATCACTGGCAAATATGTCACTTTTATAATGAGAGTTTAGCTTTGCAGCTTGATGGTTAGCCAAAAGAGTCACATAAATGAGATTTTACTTTTCACTCACCTTTTCCTGTTCCAGTAAATTCAGGTGACAGATGGCTTCCAGAAAGTGCACACTGTACTGAGCACAGACTCCTTTCCTGCAAGCAGCAAGATTTTATTGTTCCTCTGAAGCTCTGTCTTCCTTTGTTAGAGGTGACTGACCTTCAGAAATATCTGTCATTTCTGAGATTAGGGCCGGTATATGTGCTGGTGCCTCCTGGGACAGAAACTCAAGAAGAAAGCTCTTAGGATCAATTAAGGGAGACTCATGACCACATGACCCAAGCTCTCTGTAGACTTGTGTGGAGGAGTTTGGTCAGGCAATCTTTTTATTAGAGATCTGAGACTGAAATTTATTAATGAGCAATATTTATAATTCTATTTATTTTGTAGAATGTTTTATCCTCTTTTAATTTGCTAGCCTAAAATCATTTATTCTGTATGTTTTCTTGCATGTGTTTAACTTCTTCATGTTCCCTCTAATGCCGTAAATAGATGGATCTATCACTTATCTATCTATCTATCTATCTATCTATCTATCTATCTATCTATCTATCTATCTATCCATCCATCCATCTTAACATCGATCTGAATAGATAAATCTGTAGAGCGATACTGCTTAAATTTAGGGCATTTGCTATATTGTGTTTTATGTTATAGCTAATGGTAAACCTTCCATAAGGCATGCACCACTATTGTGGTACTCAAAACCTTGAGAAAGGAACCACAAACTCAATTTAGACTAGGATTAATCATTTTTACTAAAACTTCTAGTAGGGTCACAATTTCTAGCCAAAATCAGAGATATATGACTCAGATCCAGATGAAAGAATGGCCTTTAAATATGAAAATCAGAAGAAGTCATTGAATAGCGGCACTAGTGAGTTATAGATACCAAAGTGCTGCTCACCCCTGCCACAATTAAGCAGTCAAGGTGTGCGTATAATATTCTTTGAATATCTCCATTGCCAGGGAGTAGAAGCCACAGTTTAGCACATATTCAGACAATAATCAGATGGTCATGGCTGTACATATTTCAGTGGGAGCTCAAGGATTCAGAGTTTCTGGGACTTACTTTCCAAGAACTTCGGTCAGAAACAAATACCCATTAGGTACCAAGATAGAAGTAGGTAAAAATGGAGTTTCTTTGGCTGTCACATCCCATATTTGTTCCAGATCATATTAATCAAATCATTGATTCATGCTCAGGTTCAGGCTGGTACCATAGCCATAGAGTTTGTATTTTCACAAAATGATTTCTGTTTTTAATATACATGAGTAAACTGTTGCCTGTGCCCTGTACTACTTGAAACCTGACCCTACCTGCCCTCGAGAGTTGAAGATGAAGTGGTGCAGAGTCAATGACACAGACTCCAGGAGCAGATGAGAAATGCTGCAGCAAACTCATCTGAACACTGCTGCAAGCTCCTTAATGCCTTCTACCCATGATTCAATGGTCCCTAGAAAGCATCTCTTGTAAACAGCAGTGCCTAATTGGCTGGCATTTTCTGTACCAGCAATCCTTAATCTCATAAGCAGTCCTCAATCAGGTCCTCCTGCAGGAGATTCCTTGTGGCTGTGCAGCCCCCTGTAATGGCATAGAGGCAGTCCTGCCATTATTCCTCAGAGAAATTCAAATTTCTGACATTCAAATTTGTTTCCCCCTCTCCATTCTGTTATACTAGAAAACACCAATGCACAGTTTCATTTTTCAAGTTATTTTTTAGAAAAAGAATTACAGAAGCAAATTCCTCATATGGTTGTAGCATTTTCTGAGTTTGTCTAGTAGAACTGAATTTTGGATTATACTCCTGATAGTACTGATAATCTATGGGTGACATTAACTTCTTCCTCAGGGTGTGTTCATTAAGATTCACTCCAAGCTGAGTGAAATAGAATGATTCAAAAAATAATTGAATCCTATTAAAACATTTACAGTCTGATAGAATTCTATTACCAATCACACATCTATAAAAATCTAATTACATGAAATAATAGCTAATAGATTAGTAAAGGATACCCCTAAAAAGAATGACAAGAGAAATATTATAAATTAGTAATTTGTGGACTCAGATAAAAGTCCACACACCCATAGGCACATGATTTATTACAAAGGAGTAAAAAACACATACTAAAGACAGCATCTTTAACTAATGGTAATGCTGAAACTAGATGATTACATGCAGAATTCATACTAGACCCTTACTAAACTTTAAAAAATCTAGACTCCAAGTGGATCAAGATGTCAACCTAAGACCCAAACACCCTTAAAATGACAACGGAGAATATAGGAATATGTGTGCACTCATTGTCACTGAAAAGGTCTTTCTGAACAGAATCATGGTCATGTAGACATTGAGATCAATAATTGACACATAGGCTCAGTGTAACTGCAATGCTTCTGTACAGCAAAGAACGCCATCATTTGAGTTGAGAGGCAACCTACAGAAAGGCAAAATATTTTTCACCATCTGGACATCTGACAGAAGGTTAATGTATAGAATATAAAAATAATTAGAAAGTAAACAACAAGTAAACAAACAATTCAACTTAACTGGGGAGCGGAACTAAACAGAATTTTCAAAAGATGAACACAAATTGGTAAAAACAAATTTTAAATGTTTAATATTTGAAATCACCAGAGAAATGCAAATTAAAAATATTTTGAAATTAAGTTTTACTTCATTCAGAATGACAAAAAATCCAACACCCCTCCATCTTAAAAGCCTTTGCGAAATCAGGGATGCAAGGCACATGTTTATACACAATAAAAGCAGCATGCTTCAACACAACAACCAACATCAAATTAAATGGAGAGAAACTTAAAGCAATTCCACTAAAAATCAGAGACCAGGCAAAGCTGTCCACTCTCTCTGCATTCCCTCAATATTTCACTTAAAATTTTAGGTAAAACAATAAGACAACAAAAGGAGATCAAGGCAATACAAATTGGGAAAAAAGAAGTGAACGTATCACTATTTGTGCATGATATGATCGCATATACAGTTGACACCCCGAATTCTATCAGATAAACACTTTCAGCAGAGTGGCTGGATACAAAACTCACTCAAAGGAATCAGTAGCCCTCTTTTCTACAAACGGTAAATGGGCTGAGAAAGAAGTTAATTGAAACAACACCCTTCACAGTGGCAAAAATAGTACAAAATCTAAGCAAGCAAGTGACAGATCCGTATGACAAGAACTTCAAGTTTCTCTCTGAAGAAAGAAATTGAACAAGATAACAGAAGTTGGATGTCTACAGATTCATTGAAATTCCCATCAAAATTCTGACAGGATTCTTTACAGAACTTGAAAGAGCAATTTTCAAGTTCATATGCAAAAACAAACAAACAAAAAAATGAAGATAGCCAAAGCAAACCTGTACTAAAATAAGTTTTGGGAGGAAGCACCTTCTCTGACCTCAAGCTGTATTACAGAGCAATAGTAATAAAACCTTCATGATATTGGTATAAAAACAGGTAGATCATTGGAATAAAATTTTAGACCCAGAAACAAGCCTGCACACATAGGGACACTTCATTTGTGACAAAGAATATAAAACCAAACCAATGAAAGTATCTTCAAGAAGTGGTGCTGGTTTAACAGGATGTCTGCATGTAGCAGAATGCAAATAGATGCATACTTATCACCCTGCTCAAAATTCAAGTCCAAGTGAATTAAAGGCCTCAATATAAAACCAGGCAGCCTAAATCTAATAGAATGGAAAGTGGAAAATAGCTTTGAATGCATTTGTATAGGAGACATTTTCCTGAACAGAACACCAATGGTTTTCTCTACAATCAACATTTGATGAATGGGACCTCATGTAACAGAAAACTTTCTGTAAGGCAAGGAAGACTGCCAGTAGAACAAAACAGCAACCTACAGATTGAGAAAAGATCTTCACCAAAGCCACATAGTATAAATGGCTAATATCTGAAATATATAAAAAATTAAATACATTAGATTCCCACAAACCAAATATCCCAATTAAATATGGGGTACAAAGAATGTGGTACATATATGCTCTTTCCAGTTTCTTTTTGGAAGCACCCAGAGCGATGAGTTTTCCTCTTAGCATTGTTTTTAGTGTGTCCCATAAGTTTGGGTATGTTGTGTCTTAATTTTCATTAAATTTTTAAAAGTCTTTAAATTTTTTTCTTTATTTCTTTCTGACCAAGTTATCACTGAGTAGAGCATTGTTCAGCTTCCACGTGTACATGGACTTTCTGCTGTTTTTGCTGTTACTGAGGACCAGCCTTAGTCCGTGGTGATCTGAAAGGATGCATGTGATTATTTCAATCTTCTTGTATCCATTGAGACCATTTTTATAACTGACTACATGGTCAATTTTGGAGAAGGAACGATGAGGTGTGAGAAGAGGTATATTCTTTTGTTTTAGGAAGAAATGTTCTATAGATGTGTGCTAAATCCATTTGGTTCATTCTTCTACATGCTGACCTCTGGTTGAACCAGCAGTATCTGTTAAATTTTTATTTATTGACTTTACAACCTCACTCATTGTCCTCTTCCCAGTCACTGCCTCCCACAGTCCTTTCACACTTCTTATCTCTCCTATGGGAAGGTGCTCCTTCTTGCTATCCCTGCACACCCTGGCACTTCACGTCTTTTTGAGACTAGGTACTTATATTCCAAGTGAGGCCAGACAAGGTAGCCCAGCTAGTAGAACATAGCCTGTGTGCAGGCAGCATCTTTTGGGACAGCCCCTGCTCCCGGTGTTCAGGACCCACATGAAGGTCAAGCTGCACATCTGCCACATATGAGTGGGAAAGTCAGGTCCAGCCCATATATGTTCTTTGGTTGGTCATTCAAACTCTGAGATCCGCAAGACTCTAGATTAGTTGACCCTTTGGTCTTCCTGTGGAGCTCCTATGCTCTTTGGGGTCAACAGTCCTTCCTCCTACTCTTCCATAAGAGTACCTAAGCTCCATTCTCTGTTTGACTGTGCGTGCCTGTATCTGTCTCAGTCCGCTGTTGGATGGATCTTCTCAGAGGACAACATGCTCCTGTGTGTGAGCATAACAGAATATCATTAATAGTGCTAGGAATTGGTGCTTTCCCATGGGATCAGTCTCAAGCTGGTATGTTATTGGTTGGCCATTCCCTCAGTCTCTGCTTCCTCCCCCAAGCCTGCATTCTTGTAAACAGGACAAATTTTGGGTTGGAAGTTTTATTGGTTGGTTGGTGTTTTTATTGCTTCACTGGAGTTCCTGTTTAGGTACAGGAGTGGACTTAGGATCAGGTGTGAGGAAGGACAGAAGAGATAGACACATAGTCATAAAAATAAATGGAAATCTACAACTGACTGGGGTGAGGACACTGGTGAGGGGCATCTCCTGGATGAGACATGGCCTGGGACAATGTAGGCCACAAAGAATCTTAGCTATGACTCACTACATTCAGGATATGGAACCTGAAGAGGCTACTGATTGTGTGTGTGTGTGTGTGTGTGTGTGTGTGTGTGTCTGTGTGTGTTAATTTTGTATCCTGATACTTTGCTAAAGGTTGATGGATAATCCTTGGTATAATTTTAAAAGGGTCCATATGTGACTTTATCTATAGTAGCATTTCTTTCATTAATTTAATTAACTTTCTGTTTTGTGTATAAATATTAAGAATTACAAAATCCTCTTGGTGGATTTTCCTTTTGACGAGAGTGTAGTGCTCTTCCCGTGTCTTCTGATTATTGTCTCAGCTGATTAGTTGAAGTATATTTTTCAGATATTAAAATAGCTTCCCCTGCTGTTTCTTAGATCCATTTGTTTTGAATCTCTTCTTCCATGATTTACTCTGAGGTGATGTTTATCCTTGATGGCAAGGTATATTTCTTAGATGCAACAGAACAGTGACTCCTGTTTTCTAATTCAAATCCATTAGTCTTTGTCTCTATGGGGAAGCAGGGCACATTTGGGGTCCCACAAGACTCCTCAGGATTGAAAGGCAAGCCCAGAGCTATACAATGGAAGTTAGAGAAATTCATACAAGTTGTCTTTGCTGGATGTGCCCTAGGTAGCCTCAATAACAGATGTCAGTCCATACTATTATACCAAGAAATATTTTCAATCAACATAGATGTTAGAAATCAAGATATTCTATGACAAATCCAAATTTTAACACTGTCTTTCCACTAATCTAGCCATATAGGGGATACTAGAAGGGAATCTTCAACTGAATGAGGCCAAGTACACTCAAGAAAACAAAAGAAATAATTTCATATCATTAAAATCAATAGAAGAGGAACACACACACACACACACACACACACACACACACACACACACAAAACCACTAAATAATAAGAAGTAACAATCACTAGTCATCAAAATTTCTTAACATTAATGGACTCAAATCCCCAATAAAAGAAATGGATATGTAAACAGAATCCACCACTGTGGTATAAACAAAAACACATCTCAGTAACAAAGATACATATTACCTCACAGTAAAGGACTAGACAAAGGTTTTCCAAGCAAATGATCCCAAAAGGGAAGCTTGAGTAGCCATTCTAATAGCTACTAAAAAAGACGTTCAGCTGAAAGTAATCAAAAGATACAAGGAAGGGCACTTCATACTCACCAAGAGAGAAATCCACCAAGAGGACTTCTCAATTTTGAACAGGTATGCCTCAAATGCAAGGACACCCACATACATAAAAGAAACAATCCTAAGGCTTAAATGACATATTGAATCCTACACATTAATAGGAGACTTGAACACCCTATTCTCAACAATAGACTGGCCGTCCAGACCTAAACTAAACACAGAAATAATAAAAATCACAGAGGTTAATGATTCAAATGGACCTAATAGATACCTATACCACATTTCAATAAAAAACAAAAGGAAATACCTTCTCATCACCTCATGGAATCTTCAACAAAATTGACCATATAACTTGACACAAAGCAAGCCTCAACAGATGCAAGAAGACTGAAATAACCCCTTGCAACTTTTTATAGATATTTTATGTGTTTACATTTCAAATGTTATCCTCTTTTCCAGATCTCCCATTTCATCTTCCCGCTACCCCTGCTTCTATGAAGAAGCTCCTATTCCCACTCATCCACTCACCCCTCAATGCCATGGTATTCCCCTATACTGGGGAAAGGAGCCTTCACAGAACCAAGGCCTTCACCTCCTATTGATACCAGACAATGACATGCTCTGTTACATATGGGGCTGGAGCCATGGATCCCTCTGTGTGTAGTCCTTGGTGGTTTAGTCTCTGGGAGCTCTGGGAGGTCAGGTTGGTTGATATTGTTGTTCTGCCTATGGGGTTGCAATCCCCTTCAGCTTCTTTTTTTTTTTTTTTGGTTCTTTTTTTCGGAGCTGGGGACCGAACCCAGGGCCTTGCGCTTCCTAGGCAAGCGCTCTACCACTGAGCTAAATCCCCAACCCCCCTTCAGCTTCTTGAGTCCTTTCTTTAACTCCTCCTCTCTGTTAGTCTATGTCTTTTTATTAGGGAATTGAGTCCATTGGTTTTTAGGAGATATTAAGGAATAATGATTGTTGTTTCCTATTATTTTTGTTGTTAGAAGTGTAATTATGTGTATGTGGCTATCTTTTTGATTTTTTTTTTGCAAGATTACTTTCATGCTTGTTCTAGGGTGTAGTTTCACTCCTTTTTTTTTAATCTTTATTAACCTGAGTATTTCTTATTTCATTTCGATTCTTATTCCCTTTCCGGGTTTCCTGGGCAACATCCCCAAGCCCCTCCCCCTCCCCTTCCATATGGGTGCTCCCCTCCCCATTCTCCCCCCATTACCACCCTCCCCCAACAATCACGTTCATTAGGTGTTCAGTCTTGGCAGGACCAAGTGCCTCCCCTTCCACTGGTGCTCTTATTAGGCTATTCATTGCTACCTATGAGGTTGGAGCCCAGGGTCAGTCCATGTATAGTCTTTAGGTAGTGGCTTAGTCCCTGGAAGCTCTGGTTGGTTGGCATTATGGTTCATAGGGGTTCTTGAGCCCTTCAAGCTCTTCCACTCCTTTCTCTGATTCCTTCAACAGGGGTCCCGTTCTCAGTTCAGTGGTTTGCTGCTGGCATTCGCCTATGTAATTGCGGTATTCTGGCTGTATCTCTCAGGAGAGATCTATATCCCGTTCCTGTCAGCTTGCACTTCTTTGCTTCATTCATCTTATGTAATTGGGTGGCTGAATATGTATAGGCCACATGTGGGGCAGCTCTGAATGGGTGTTCCTTCTGCCTCTGTTCTAAGCTCTGCCTCCCTATTCCCTGCCAAGGGTATTCTTCTTCCCTTTTAAAGAAGGAGTGAAGCATTCGCATTTTGGTCATCCGTCTTGAGTTTCAAGTATTCTGTGCATCTAGGGTAATTCAAGCGTTTGAGCTAATAGCCACTTATCAATGAATGCATACCAGGTGTGTTTTTCTGTGATTGGGTTACCTCACTCAGGATGATATTTTCCAGTTCCAACCATTTGCCTATGAATTTCATAAAATCATTGTTTTTGATAGCTGAGTAATATTTCATTGTGTAGATGTACCACATTGTCTGTATCCATTCCTCTGTTGAAGGGCATCTGGGTTCTTTCAAGCTTCTGGCTATTATAAATAAGGCTGATATGAACATAGTGGAGACGTGTCTTTGTTATATGTTGCAGCATCATTTGGGTATATGCCCAAGAGAGGTATAGCTGGGTCCTTAGGTAGTTCAATGTCCAATTTTCTGAGGAACCTCCAGACTGATTTCCAGAATGGTTGGACCAGTCTGCAATCCCACCAACAATGGAGGAGTGTTCCAATTTCTCCACATCCTCGCCAGCATCTGCTGTCACCTGAATTTTTGACCTTAGCCGTTCTCACTGGTATGAGGTGAAATCTCAGGGTTGTTTTGATTTGCATTTCCCTTATGACTAAAGATGTTGAACATTTCTTTAGGTGTTTCTCAGCCATTCGGCATTCCTCAGCTGTGAATTCTTTGTTTAGCTCTGAACCCCATTTTTTAATAGGGTTATTTGTTTCCCTGCAGTCTAACTTCTTGAGTTTTTTGTATATTTCGGATATAAGGCCTCTATCTGTTGTAGGATTGGTAAAAATCTTTTCCCAATCTGTTGGTTGCCATTTTGTCCTAACCACAGTGTCCTTTGCCTTACAGAAGCTTTGCAGTTTTATGAGATCCCATTTGTCGATTCTTGATCTTAGAGCTTAAGCCATTGGTGTTTTGTTTAGGAAATTTTTTCCAGTGCCCATGTGTTCCAGGTGCTTCCCTAGTTTTTCTTCTATTAGTTTGAGTGTGTCTGGTTTGATGTGGAGGTCCTTGATCCACTTGGACTTAAGCTTTGTACAGGGTGATAAGCATGGATCGATCTGCATTCTTCTACATGTTGACCTCCAGTTGAACCAGCACCATTTGCTGAAAATGCTATCTTTTTTCCATTTGATGGTTTTGGCTCCTTTGTCAAAAATCAAGTGACCATAGGTGTGTGGGTTCATTTCTGGGTTCAATTCTATTCCATTGGTCTATCTCTCTGTCTCTGTACCAATACCATGCAGTTTTTATCACTATTGCTCTGTAATACTGCTTGAGTTCTGGGATAGTGATTCCCCCTGAAGTCCTTTTATTGTTGAGGATAGCTTTAGCTATCCTGGGTTTTTTGTTATTCCAGATGAATTTGCAAATTGTTCTGTCTAACTCTTTGAAGAATTGGATTGGTATTTTGATGGGGATTGCATTGAATCTGTAGATCGCTTTTGGTAAAATGGCCATTTTTACTATGTTAATCCTGCCAATCCATGAGCATGGGAGATCTTTCCATCTTCTGAGGTCTTCTTCAATTTCCTTCTTCAGAAGGAATTCGGTAGTGCTCCATCTGTTTCAATTTTGTGGAATAGTTTGGATAATATTGGTATGAGGTCTTCTATGAAGGTTTGATAGAATTCTGCACTAAACCCATCTGGACCTGGGCTCTTTTTGTTTGGGAGACCTTTAATGACTGCTTCTATTTCCTTAGGAGTTATGGGGTTGTTTAACTGGTTTATCTGTTCCTGATTTAACTTCGGTACCTGGTATCTGTCTAGGAAATTGTCCATTTCCTGAAGATTTTCAAGTTTTGTTGAATATAGGTTTTTATAGTAAGATCTGATGATTTTTTGAATTTCCTCTGAATCTGTTGTTATGTCTCCCTTTTCATTTCTGATTTTGTTAATTTGGACGCACTCTCTGTGTCCTCTCGTTAGTCTGGCTAAGGGTTTATCTATCTTGTTGATTTTCTCAAAGAACCAATTTTTGGTTCTGTTGATTCTTTCTATTGTTTTTTTGTTTCTACTTGGTTGATTTCCGCTCTGAGTTTGATTATTTCCTGCCTTCTACTCCTCCTGGGTGTATTTGCTTCTTTTTGTTCTAGAGCTTTTAGGTGTGCTGTCAAGCTGCTGACATATGCTCTTTCCTGTTTCTTTCTGCAGGCACTCAGCGCTATGAGTTTTCCTCTTAGCACAGCTTTCATTGTGTCCCATAAGTTTGGGTATGTTGTACCTTCATTTTCCTTAAATTCTAAAAAGTTTTTAATTTCTTTCTTTATTTCTTCCTTGACCAGGTTATCATTGAGTAGAGCATTGTTCAATTTCCAAGTATATTTGGGCATTCTTCCTTGATTGTTATTGAAGACCAGTTTTAGGCCGTGGTGGTCCGATAGCACCCATGGAATTATTTCTATCTTTCTGTACCTGTTGAGGCCCGTTTTTTGACCAATTATATGGTCAATTTTGGAGAAGGTACCATGAGGAGGTGAGAAGAAGTTATATCCTTTGCTTTAGGATAGAATGTTCTATAAATATCCGTTAAGTCCATTTGGCTCATGACTTCTCTTAGTCTGTCTACATCTCTGTTTAATTTCTGTTTCCATGATCTGTCCATTGATGAGAGTGCGGTGTTGAAATCTCCCACTATTATTGTGTGAGGTGCAATGTGTGTTTTGAGCTTTAGTAAGGTTTCTTTTACGTATGTAGGTGCCCTTGTATTTGGGGCATAGATATTTAGGATTGAGAGTTCATCTTGGTGGATTTTTTCCTTTGATGAATATGACGTGTCCTTCCTTATCTTTTTTGATGAATTTTAGTTGAAAATTGATTTTATTTGATATTAGAATGGCTACTCCAGCTTGCTTCTTCTGACCATTTGCTTGGAAAATTGTTTTCCAGCCTTTCACTCTGAGGTAATGTCTGTCTTTGTTTCTGAGGTGTGTTTCCTGTAGGCAGCAGAATGCAGGGTCCTCGTTGCGTATCCAGTTTGTTAATCTATGTCTTTTTATTGGGGAGTTGAGGCCATTGATGTTGAGAGATATTAAGGAATAGTGATTATTGCTTCCCGTTATATTCATATTTGGATGTGAGGTTATGTTTGGGTGCTTTCATTCTCTTTGTTTTGTTGCCAAGACGATTAGTTTCTTGCTTCTTGTAGGGTATAGCTTGCTTCCTTATGTTGGGCTTTACCATTTATTATCCTTTGTAGTGCTGGATTTGTAGAAAGATATTGTGTAAATTTGGTTTTGTCATGGAATATCTTGGTTTCTCCATCTATGTTAATTGAGAGTTTTGCAGGATACAGTAACCTGGGCTGGCATTTGTGTTCTCTTAGGGTCTGTATGACATCAGTCCAGGATCTTCTGGCCTTCATAGTTTCTGGCGAGAAGTCTGGTGTGATTCTGATAGGTCTGCCTTTATATGTTACTTGACCTTTTTCCCTTACTGCTTTTAATATTCTTTCTTTATTTTGTGCATTTGGTGTTTTGACAATTATGTGACGGGAGGTGTTTCTTTTCTGGTCCAATCTATTTGGAGTTCTGTAGGCTTCTTGTATGCCTATGGGTATCTCTTTTTTTAGGTTAGGGAAGTTTTCTTCTATGATTTTGTTGAAGATATTTACTGGTCCTTTGAGCTGGGAGTCTTCACTCTCTTCCATACCTATTATCCTTAGATTTGATCTTCTCATTGAGTCCTGGATTTCCTGTATGTTTTGGACCAGTAGCTTTTTCCCGCTTTACATTATCTTTGACAGTTGAGTCAATGATTTCTATGGAATCTACTGCTCCTGAGATTCTCTCTTCCATCTCTTGTATTCTGTTGGTGAAGCTTGTATCTACAGCTCCTCGTCTCTTCTTTTGGTTTTCTATATCCAGGGTTGTTTCCATGTGTTCTTTGTTGATTGCTTCTATTTCCATTTTTAATTCCTTCAACTGTTTGATTGTGTTTTCCTGGAATTCTTTCACGGATTTTTGCGATTCTTTCAGCGATTTTTGTGATTCCTCTCTGTAGGCTTCTACTTGTTTATTAATGTTTTCCTGTGTTTCCCTAAGGGAGTTCTTCACGTCTTTCTTGAAGTCCTCCAGCATCATGATCAAATATGATTTTGAAAATAGATCTTGCTTTTCTGGTGTGTTTGGATATTCCATGTTTGTTTTGGTGGGAGAATTGGGCTCCGATGATGCCATGTAGTCTTGGTTTCTGTTGCTTGGGTTCCTGCGCTTGTCTCTCGCCATCAGATTATCTCTAGTGTTACTTTGTTCTGCTATTTCTGACAGTGGCTAGACTGTCCTATAAGCCTGTGTGTCAGGAGTGCTGTAGACCTGTTTTCCTCTCTTTCAGTCAGTTATGGGGACAGAGTGTTCTGCTTTCGGGCGTGTAGTTTTTCCTCTGTACAGGTCTTCAGCTGTTCCTGTGGGCCTGTGTCTTGAGTTCACCAGGCAGCTTTCTTGCAGCAGAAAATTTGGTCTTACCTGTGGTCCCGAGTCTCAAGTTCGCTCGTGGGGTGCTGCCCAGGGGCTCTCTGCAGCGGCAGCAACCAGGAAGACCTGTGCCGCCCCTTCCGGGAGCTTCAGTGCACCAGGGTTCCAGATGGTCTTTGGCTTTTTCCTCTGGCGTCCGAGATGTGTGTGCAGGGAGCAGTCTCTTCTGGTTTCCCAGGCTTGTCTGCCTCTCTGAAGGTTTAGCTCTCCCTCCCACGGGATTTGGGTGCAGAGAACTGTTTATCTGGTCTGTTTCCTTCAGGGTCCGGGGTGTCTCTGGCAGGGGTCCTGCCGCTCCTGGGCCCTCCCCCACGGGAGCCCAGAGGCCTTATACAGTTTCCTCTTGGGCCAGGGATGTGGGCAGGGGTGGGGAGTGTTGGTGGTCTCTTCCGCTCTGCAGCCTCAGGAGTGCCCACCTGACCAGGCGGTGAGGTCTCTTTCCCACGGGGTCTGGGAGCAGAGAGCTGCTGCGGGCCGGGATCCGCGGGTGTGGGACTTCCGGTAAACACAGGATGTGCCCGGTCCTTGAGGAATTTTGCCTCTGTGTGTCCCGATTTCACCAGGCAGCTTTCTTGCAGCAGACAAGTTGGTCTTACCTGTGGTCCCGAGGCTCAAGTTTGCTCGCGGGGTGCTGCCCACGGTTTCTCTGCGGCAGCAGCAACCAGGAAGCGAGTCTTGAAGTTCTTATTGTACAGATCTTTTCCTTGCTTGGTTAAAGTCACATGGAGGTACTTTATATTATTTGGGAGTATTATGAAGGGTGTCGTTTCCCTAATTTCTTTCTCGGCTTGTTTTATTTTGTGTAGAAGAAGGCTATTGATTTATTTCAGTTCATTTTAAACCCAGTCACTTTCCTGAAGTTGTTTATCAGCTTTAGTAGTTCTCTGGTGGAACTTTTGGGATCACTTAAATAATACTATCATATCATCTGCAAATAGTGATATTTTGACTTCTTCGTTTCCAATCTGTATCTCCTTGATTTCCTTTTGTTGCCTGATTGCTCTGGATAGAACTTCAAGAACTATATTGAATAAGTAGGGAGAGAGTGGGCAGCCTTGTGCAGTCCCTCATTTTAGTGGGATTGCTTCAAGTTTAGTTTAATGTTAGCGAGTGGTTTGCTCTATATGGCTTTTACTATGTTTAGGTATGGGCCTTGAATTCCTATTCTTTCCAGGACTTTTATCATGAAGGGGTGTTGAATTTTGTCAAATGCTTTCTCAGCATCTAAAGAAATGTTCATGTGGTTTTGTTTTTTCATTTTGTTTATATAATGGATCACGTTGATGATTTTCCGTATATTAAACCATCCCTGCATGCCTGGGATGAAGCCTACTTGATCATGGTGGATGATTGTTTTGATGTGCTCTTGGATTCGGTTTGCCAGAATTTTATTGAGTATTTTTGCGTCAATATTCATAAGGGAAATTGGTCTGAAGTTCTCTTTCTTTGTTGGGTCTTTGTGTGGTTTAGGTATAAGAGTAATTGTGGCTTCATAGAAGGAATTCAGTAGTGCTCCATCTGTTTCAATTTTCTGGAATAGTTTGGATAGTATTGGTATGAGGTCTTCTATGAAGGTCTGATAGAATTCTGCACTAAACCCATCTGGACCTGGGCTCTTTTTGGTTGGGAAACCTTTAATGACTGCCTCTATTTCGTTAGGAGTTATGGGGTTGTTTAACTGGTTTATCTGTTCCTGATTTAACTTCAGTACCTGGTATCTGTCTAGGAAATTGTCCATTTACTGCAGATTTTCAAGTTGTGATGAATATAGGCTTTGTAGTAAGATTTGATGATTTTTTGAATTTCCTCTGTTCCTGTAGTTAGGTCTCCCTTTTCATTTCTGATTTTGTTAATTTGGACACACTCTCTGTGTTCTCTCGTTAGTCTGGCTAAGGGTTTATCTATCTTGTTGATTTTTCTCAAAGAACCAACTTTTGGTTCTGTTGATTCTATGTTTCTTTTTGTTTCTACTTGGTTGATTTCAGCTCTGAGTTTGATTATTTCCTGCCTTCTACTCCTCCTGGGTGTATTTGCTTCTTTTTGTTCTAGAGCTTTTAGGTGTGCTGTCAAGCTGCTGACATATGCTCTCTCCTGTTTCTTTCTGCAGGCACTCAGAGCTATTAGCTTTCCTCTTAGCACAGCTTTCATTGTGTCCCATAAGTTTGGGTATGTTGTACCTTCATTTTCATTAAATTCTAAAAAGTTTTTAATTTCTTCCTTTATTTCTTCCTTGACCAGGTTATGATTGAGTAGAGCATTGTTCAACTTCCATGTATATGTGGGCATTCTTCCCTTATTGTTATTGAAGACCAGCCTTAGCCCGTATTGGTCTGGTAGTATGCATGGGATTATTTCTATCTTTCTCTATCTGTTGAGGTCTGTTTTATGACCATTTATATGGTCAATTTTGGAGAAAGTACCATGATGTGGTGAGAAGAAGGTATATCCTTTTGCATTAGGATAGAGTGTTCTATCAGTATCTGTTAAGTCCATTTGTTTCATGACTTCTTTTAGCCTGTCTATGTCTCTGTTTAATTTCTGTTTCCATGATCTGTCCATTGATGAGAGTGGGGTGTTGAAATCTCCTACTATTATTGTGTGAGGTGCAATGTGTGCTTTGACCTTTAGTAAGGTTTCTTTTATGTATGTAGGTGCCCTTGTATTTGGAATATAGATATTTAGGATTGAGAGTTCATCTTGGTGTATGTTTCCTTTGATGAATATGAAGTGCCTTCCTTATCCTTTTTAGTGACTTTTAGTTGAAAATCGATTTCATTCGATATTATAATGGCTACTCCAGCTTGCTTCTTCATTGTATTTTCTTGGAACGTTGTTTTCCAGTCTTTTACTCTGAGGTAGTGTCTGTCTTTGTCTCTGAGGTGTGTTTCCTGTAGGCAGCGGAATGCAGGTTCCTCATTATGTATCTAGTTTTTTAATCTATGTTTTTTTATTGGAGAGTTGAGATAATTGATGTTGAGAGATATTAAGAAATAGTGATTATTTTTCCTGTTATATTCATATTTGGATGTGAGATTATGTTTGGGTGCTTTTCTTCTCTTTGTTTTGTTGACAAGATGATTATTTTCTTGCTTTTTCTAGGGTGTAGCTTGCCTACTTATGTTGGGCTTTACCATTTATTATCCTTTGTAGCGCTGGATTTGTAGAAAGACATTGTGTAAATTTGGTTTTGTCATGGAATATCTTGGTTTCTCCATCTATGTTAATTGAGAGTTTTGCAGGACACAGTAACCTGGGCTGGCATTTGTGTTCTCTTAGGGTCTGTATGACATCTGTCCAGGATCTTCTGGCTTTTATATTCTCTGGTGAGAAGTCTGGTGTGATTCTGCCACGTGTGCCTTTATATGTTACTTGACCTTTTTCCCTTCTGCTTTTAATATTCTTTCTTTATTTTGCACATTTGGTGTTTTGATTATTATGTGACTGGAGGTATTTCTTTTCTGGTCCAATCTATTTGGAGTTCTGTAGGCTTCTTGTATGCTTATGGGTATCTCTTTCTTTAGGTTAGGGAAGCTTTCTTCTATGATCTTATTGAAGATATTTACTGGTCCTTTGAGCTGGGAGTCTTCACTCTCTTCTATATTTATTATCCTTAGGTTTGATCTTCTCATTGAGTCCTGGATTTCCTGTATGTTTTGGACCAGTAGCTTTTTCCATTTTACATCATCTTTAACAGTTGTATCGATGATTTCTATGGAATGTTCTGCTCCTGAGATTCTCTCTTCTATCTCTTGTATTCTGTTGGTGATTCTTGTATCTGTGGCTCCATGTCTCTTTCTTTTGTTTTCTATATCTAGGTTTGTTCCCCTGTGTTCTTTCTTCATTGCTTCTATTTCCATTTTTAACTCCTTCAACTTTTTGATTGTGTTTTCCTGGAATTTTTTCAGGGATTTTTGTTTTTCCTCTCTATAGGCTTCTACTTGTTTATTTATGTTTTCCTGTGTTTCTCTAAGGGAGTTCTTCATGTCTTTCTTGAAGTCCTCCAGCATCATGATCAAATACAATTTTAAATCTAGATCTTGTTTTTCTGGTGTGTTTGGATATTTTGTGTTTGCTTTGGTGGGAGACTTGGTCTTCGATGATGCCATATAGTCTTGGTTTCTGTTGCTTTGGTTCCTGTGCTTGCCTCTCACCATCAGGTTGTCTCTGGTGTTACCTTGTTCTGCTATTTCTGACAGTGGCTAGACCATCCTATAGGCCTGTGTGTCAGGAGTGCTGCAGATCTGTTTTTCTGTTTTCTTTCAGCCAGTTATGAGAACAGAGTGTTCTGCTTTAGGGCATGGAGTCTTTCCTGTCTACTGGTCTTCAGCTGTTCATGTGGGCCTGTGTCCTGAGTGCAGCAGACAGATCGCTTGGAGCAGAAAAGATGGTCTTACCTGTGGTCCCATGGCTCAAGGTGCTTGTGGGTCTGCTTTTGAGCTCTCCATGAGGGTGGCAACCAGGAGGGCCTGTGGTGGCTTTTCCGGGAGCCCCAGTGCACCAGGGTCCCAGATGGCATTAGGTGTTTTCCTCTGGAGTCAGTAATGTGGGCAGAGTGTAGTCTCTTCTGGCTTCTGAGGCGTGTCTTCCCCTCTGTATTTTTAGGTCTTCCTCCCATGGGATTTGGGTGCAGAGAACTGTTCATCCAGTCCCTTTAGGTCCCGGTGGTGTCTGGAGTGCAGGGGACCTGCTGCTTAAGTGCCCCCATCTTCTGGTTCCCAGAGGCCGTCTACAGTTTCCTCCTGGGCGAGGGATGTGGGCAGGGGTGGGCAGTATTGGTGGTCTCTTCCACTCTGCAGACTCAGGAGTGCCCACCTGTCCAGGTGGTTAGCTCTCTCTCCCCCAAGGGGTTTGGGAGGCATGAGCTGTGGCCAGGATCAGCAGGGTTGGGGCTCCAGCTCCTAGTTTCAGTCCTTGTGTTGGAGTTTTCCATCTATTATCCTTTGTAAGGCTGGATGTGTGGAAAGATATTGTGTAAATTTGGTTTTGTCATGTAATATCTTGGTAAGTGAGTGTTCTGCTGGATATAGTAGTCTGGACTGGCATTTGTGTTCTCTTAGGGTCTATATGATATCTACCAAAGATCTCTTAGCTTTTATAGTCTTTGTTGAGAAGTCTGGTATAATTTTTATAGGTCTGCCTTTATGTGTCACTTGTTCTTTTCCCCTTATTGATTTTAATATTCTTTCTCTGTTTTGTGTACTTTGTGTTTTGACTATTATGTGATGGCATGAATTTCCTTTCTGGTCCAATCTATTTGGATTTCTGTAGTCTTCTTTTATGTATATGGGCATCTCTTTCTTTAGGTTAGGGAAGTTTTCTTCTATAATATTGTTGCAGATATTTTCTGGCCCTTTAAGTTGGGCATATTCCCTCTCTTATATACCTCTCATCTTTATGTTTGATCTTATTTGCACCCTGGACTTTCTGAATGTTGTATGTTAGGAGCTTTTTGCATTTTAAATTTTGCTTGATGGTTGTATCAACATTTTCTCTGGTATCTTCCGCCTGAGATTCTCTATTCTATCTCTTGTATTCTGTTAGTGATACTTTCAACTGAAAGTCAAGCCCAGAACCATACAATGGAAGTCAGAAAACTGCATTCAACTCATCTCTGCTGGCTGTGCTCCACATAGACACCAAAACACAAGTCAGCCATACTATTATACCCAGAAAAATTTTCAATCACCAAAGATGCAGAAATCAAGATATTCCATTACAGGAAAGACTCCTGGTGTGTTTCCTAGGTTTTTCTGTCTCCAGGGTTGTCTCCCTATTTGATTTCTTTATTGTTTCTATTCCCATGTTTAGATCCTGGATTGTTTGTTTAATTCCTTTACCTGTTTGGTTCTGTTTTCCTTTAATTCTTTAAGGGATTTTTGTGTTTTCTCTTTAAGGGCTTCTACTTGTGCACCTGTGCTGTCCTGTATTTCTTTAAGGGAGTTATTTATGTCCTTCGCCAAGTCCTCTATCTTCACCATGAGATGTGATTTTAAATCCAAGTCTTGTTTTTTCTGTGTGTTGCAATTCCCATTATTTGGATACCTCAGTCGTAGCCTGGTGTGGCCACTAGGGATTCCAGATAGAGAGTGTTTATAGGTGTCTGTGACTGACAGAATGGGTTGGGCAGCAGCTGAATGAAGGATGAGAGAACCCTCTAGTATTTTTCAACTCCTATATAACTCTAGAATTCTTTTAAAATGTTATTTCTGACAACAAAATTTTAAGCTATGATGATGTATTGGCAATACTCATTGGTAGGATACCAAATAAAATGAAAGGTTAAATTTCTGCTCTAAAAGCTGTGTGTGTGTGTGTGTGTGTGTGTGTGTGTGTGTGTGTGTGTGTGTGTGTGTGGTCTGTCTGTCTGTCTTTTCATAGGAACAGTTGGATGAATGTGCAACCCCCCAGAGTGCTGACATGCTGAGACATGCAATAGAACAGCATGGGGCCTTGGACTCTTGCCTACTCCAGCTCACAGTGTGATTCAACTCTGTCAAGATTAGTATACAAAAAGAAGGGGTCCCTTTCCCAAACATTCTTTGTCACTGCAGCCTGAAAACCAGGCAGTTATGGCCCCTGATGTTGTAGAAATCTGAGATGCTTTTCTGGAGAACTTTAGCCAGTGAACTTCTGCCCCTCAGCCCTCCCCTGCTATGTTTTTAACAGTGACTTAGTGAGAAGTGAGCTCCAACTGTAAGGCCTCTGGGTTCCTGCCACAGCAAGAAGAAGCAGTGTCCTGCCCATTTGTTCTTGGGGCCAGCACATCTCACCCTTACTCTCCACTTGATAGATATTTGCAGGGTCACTTCAGTCCGGGCCCTGGAGCAGCCTCCATGGGTCCATGGCTAACTTGGGCTGCATCATGCAGCAAAACCTATCTAGATTTCAGCCAGGATTACCTGAAGCAGACAGACATGTCTGTACTCCTCAGGACCAAGGCATCACTGCAGCCCAAATGGTATGGTTAGGATGAAAATGACCTAGCTGCCCCTCCTTCATAGGGTTCACATGCATCTCTTTAGGCAGGAGTCACCAACCCTATGTAAAATCCTATGTTAAGGACTCAACTAGAAAAGATCCTTAGTTTTAAAAACTCTTAATGTGTATTGCTGCTTAAGTTGGTTGTGTCTCTTCTTTCCTGTGAGCTGTTGAATCAGATGATAAGTTTGTAGAATCTGGGGTGTTTTACAGCCCACAACATCTCCAATGTCAGAAGATCACAGGTGTGTTTCTGTAGATGTTTCTGATAGCCAGAGAAGAAAATCAACAGATCCAAGAATTATCACAGAGAAATGAGATAAGGGCTGGGAAAATGGATAATAGTACATTTAAAGAGTCTTTCCTTCTCCCTCTCCCTCATCCTCCTCTCTCACTCCCTCATCCTCCTCTTCCTCTGTCTTCCCCTCCTCCCCCTCCTCATCTCCTCCCCTTCTCCTTCCTCCTCTCCCCCCTCCCATCTGCACATGTCATGTTTCCACATGTTTTGCAGAACACTCAGCCACATGCCTATTGACATACTAGATTTGAGACAAGGTTTGTTTGTTTTGTGTGTGTGTCTGTGTATGATTCTCTTTATCTCAGATTCCTGTATTTTGTTATGTCAATGAGGTGTGTTATTATTGGTGTTCAGGGACACCCTGCAATACCCTAACCACTCCTCAGTGATTAGTAGAATTCTTGTCAAATAGATGGTCTACTGATTGTGTGCAATCTCGTCTGAGGCCCTTTGGAAAGGAGAAAATGGTTTACTTATGTAATTTATCAACTAATCTTATTTGAGCTCTGTCTTAGTCAGGGTTTCTATTCTATGTACAAGCATGATGACCAAGAAGCAAGTTGGGGAGGAAAGGGTTTATTCAGCTTATATTTACACACTGCTGTATATCACCAAAGGAAGTCAGGACTGGAACTCAGCATGTCAGGAAGCAGAAGCTGATGCAGATGCCCTGGAGGGATGTTACATATTGGCTTTCTTTCCCTGGCTTGCTTATCTTGCTCTCCTATGGAACTCAAGACTACCAACCCAAGGACAGCCCCACCCACAATGGACTGGGTCCTCCCCACTTGACCACTAATTGAGGAACTGCCTTACAGCTGGGTCTCATGGAGGCCTTTCTACAACTGAGGCTCCTTCTGATAACTCCAGCCTCTGTCAATTCGACACACAAAAGTAGCCAGTACAATTTACCCCTTATCAACTTGACACACAAACACATCACTATTAAGCCTCAACACATACTTTCTTATTCATCCCCAAGCTCTAAATAACTTTGAGTCACACAGTCTTTACATATTAAAAGTTCAATCCATTTAAAATATCCAATATCTTTTAAAATTCAAAGTCTCTTAACTGTGGACTCCACTAAAATACTTTCTTCACGAGGGAAAAATATCGGGGCACAGTTACAATCAAAAGAGAAATCAAACTCCAACCATCCACTCACAATCTTCTAGGCAGCTCCAAGGGCTTAGGTCACTTCTCCATCTCACACACCTTGTCTTCTATGCTCCAGATGCCTGTACTCCACCGTTGCTGCTGTTCTTGGTGGTCATCTCATGGTACTAGGATTTCCAAAATGCTTCTGTTTTCTGCTGCAACTAGGCTTTAACAATATCCTCTCATAGGCTCTCTTCATGGTGCCAAGCCTCATCTCCTTTGCATGACCCCTTCAGGCCTGGGCCATCAACTGCAACTTAGGGTACACCTTCACCAATGGTCTTCCATGGCTTCTCATAGTACCCATGCTCAGATGTTCTTCATGACCCCTTCATGCCTTCAAAACCAGTATCACCTGGGTGACTCTTACACTCTACCAGGTACATCCATAGCAAAAGGTTCAACCTTGGCTATCTCTGGAACATTCTCTTCGTGCTCTCAGGAAACCCTTTCCAGAAGATTTCACCTCCAGGATGATGGTCTCTTCTTAATCACCACTAAATTTCTTAGCTCCAATGGACCAGCATCAATAGTCCCAGTAACTCAATGGTTCGCTTTAGTAGTTCTGGTATCTTGTTAATCACAGCTGAATCTTCAGCCCCAGCTAACCAAAGCCACAGAATCTTCACAATCAAAACAACATTACCCTGATAAGAGTCTTTAATCTTCCCTCTGAAATTTTACAAGCCAGACTTCCATCTTCTGCACTGTTCTCAACATTGTCTTCCAAGCTCCCACAGAACATCTTACAGAGCTCTTAACATCCCAATGGGTCTTCTAGCTCAAGGTTCCAAAGTCCTTCCACTGTCCTCCCCCAAATATGGTCAAGTTGTCACAGAAACAACCCATTCCTGGTACCAATCTGTCTTAGTCAAGGTTTCTGTTCCTTTACAAGCATCATGACTAAGAAGTAAGTTGGGGAGGAAAGGGCTTATTCAGCTTACACTTCCACATTGCCACTTATCACCAAAGAAAGTCAGGACTGGAAGTCAAGCAGGTCAGGAAACAGGAGGTGATGCAGAGCCCATGGAAGGATGATACTTATTTGCTTGCTTTGCCTGGCTTGCTCAGCTTGTCCTCTCATAGAACCCAAGAATATCACCCCAGGAAAGGCACCACCCACAATGGGCTAGGTACTCACCCCTTCTCATTAATTGAGAAAATGGCTTACAGATGGATCTCATGAAGGCATTTCCATAACTGTGGCTTTTTTTTTCTGTGAAAACTCCAGCATGTGTCAAGTTGACACACAAGACTAGCTAGTACCAGCACCAATAATAACAGCCCAGTGGAAAATGTCTGTTATGTACAAGGCCAGCAACCTAACCTGATTGCAATATGAAGATGACCAAAAGATGATCCAAAAATCCTGTCTTTTGGGCTGATGTCTTTGAGCTCTGAACTGCCCAGAACTGAACAAATAGTGAATCAGATAGGTGCCCGGTTATGGAATTTCTAAGTCCAAATTGAGAGTGGCTAGTGAATTAGAGGGGGAACTTTCTTCTTGACAAAAAAAAAACAGACAGAGAGATTAAAAGATAATGAGCATACATCTTTGATGGGCAGAGACTGGAGTAGGCACAGTACTTTCTGATAGCCTCAGCATCCTACATATTATTTGTTAGCTTCACAGAAATAGTACTAACTTCACCATGTGCACCCTACCGGGTGATATTATTTGCTCCTTCTAATCAGGATCAAACCAGACATTCCCTGCCCATTATAATGGAGGAGCATCAGTATTTGTACTGAGTTCTACTCAAAAATTGTCACTTATCATACAAGATAAAGCACAGAGAGAAGATGTTTGGTCAAAGATCACTTTGGTAGAACATGATTACATTTTACTTGGACCTTACCAGACATGCCATGTACTGGTGCATCCAGTAGCCAAATATACAAATTTGTTTTTGAAATATTTCATGCATGATAGGGAGGCAAATGGCCCTTCTGGAATACTGTAGATCAATAGCCTCCTCATATACATTGTGCTTGATGAGCAATATTTTGATGCCTGTCATTCCTATTGGCCTAGCAGTCAATATTATCATCTTTAGATATGATACTATCATACAGAAGCAAAAAATGAGACATTTCCAAACTGTTTACCAATGCACACTGTGAAGTATAGAAGTACCTGCCTATTCTTGAGCCCTCTTTTCTGTAATCTATCATGTTCTTTGGAATTTAGATTTGATAGCTTGTGTGCCCATTTGTGTCTAAGATGACACAGGAGGTTTTAGTACCCAGGTGGGGAGTTTGTGGGAGGAAATTCACAAGGGCCTCTCATGACTACAGGTTAAGTGAGATCTCAGCAGGGCTGACTTGAAAATCTTCAGATGAGCCTCAACTAGGAGCAAAGCTGCTGAGGATCTCCACCAGAGTCATGCACTAGAGTGTCTACAGATACTGTGGTCAAGACAGGAAGAGTGGAAGAGGAAGCATCAGCACCTCCAGCCCTGTTACCACGGCCCCCCTTTCTTTGGCCATTTTTCTTGATCCTTAATTTTAGACAGCTCTAATAGTTTCTTTAAGTGATTCCCAGTCTTGCCAGCCCCCATTTGAGCAGATAGGGCAGGGCTAACACTAGGAGGCTGGACTGAGGTTTTCAACTAAAGGTGAAGAGCATTTTCTGTCTCCAGAATAGTGGACTTGGACAACAGGTAAGAAAAATCCCTTTTGTGCCAATTTTTCACCATTCTCTTTGGATATCACAGACCAAAAGGGGAACATTGAATCCGTATCTAGTCAATATAGACCTTTGATTCATTGAAATTTTTTAGTTGCCTTTCAAAATTAGTGGGAATACTTACAGGTGAATGAATAAGTCAAGGTAAGTCTATATTATAAGATAAAAATAACAGATATGAATAAACTCTTTGATCATGATTAGAAACTATTCTGCTGTCTGTACAATGGAGCAGGAAACCAAATCTACCATATTCTGTTTTCTGATCTCCAACCCATCACTCTTCATCAAACACAGGATAGGTTGAGAACTTGACCCTTCTGTGTTTCTGTCCCTCTGTCCTGATTTCCAAAAACTTGGACAAATGTGTTTTTTTAGAGTTATCTTTTGCTTGGGAGTATCATTGCTAGCCTGAAGAATCACACTGTGTAAGATAAGTCTTCACTAACCTGACCCTGTCCCAGTGAATCGAGGTGACAGATGCCAACACTTTTGTCCTTCTGAAGCTCTGTCTTCCATCATGTTAATTTTCAATTGACCTTCACAAATTCCAGTTATTTTTTGAGGCCAGGGGCAGGTGTTTGTCCTGATGCCTCTTGGGTTATAAACCCATGGAGAATTCTCTTACGATCAATTAAAGCAAACTCTTGACTCATGACTCCCAAATCCCTGAATACTGGTGTGGAAGAAGGTGGTCACAGGAGTCTTACAGGTAGGAGCAGATCCTCCTCCACACCTGCCCTTCAACACTCCACGTACACCTCCCAGAATGTCTTGGTATCCCCACGTCTCACCATGGTATTTATTGACTCATTTTCATTCTTTTGAGAATATTTAATTTGATTTGAAAATATGCAATGGATTTATTCTAAGTGTGTTTTACTTTCTATGCCTCCCTTCCAAACCTTCAATATATTATTATGAATTAATGTTTCTTCAGTACATCCAGTTCTTTCTGTTTGCTACATTTACATCCCTGAGAATATACACACAGGTAGCATTTCACAGACAGAAGGGCAGGTGCATTTGATGAATATAGATGTATCTACACATGTGCATTTAATAACTATTAGGAAATAAAACTACAACCATGAATTTGGAGAAGAATGGGGGGAATATATGGAAAGGTTTTGAGGTAGAAAGGGAATAAAGAAATATTGGGATCAAATTATAATCTCATAAAATTTTAAAATAAAACACTTGACTTAAAATTTTATGTGCCATAAGATCTTTCTTAAAGAAAACCCCCCAAAAGCCCAATTTAACTAAAATTTTAGATGGAAAAACTATTTTTTCACATAACATAATTTGATCATGGTTTTCCTTCCCCTGGATCTCCCTCCACACCCAGCTACATGCCATTTATTTCTATCTTTATAAAACAAACAAACAAAATAAGAAATCAATAAAAACAAATAAACACACAAACCCAAAATCTGTAAAAAGAGAAATTCAGAAATCATATTATGCTAGGAATAGGTCAGTAAGACAATATCAAGCCAACATCAAACAAACAAACAAACAAACAAACAAACAAACAAACAAACAACCAAACCATGCAAGGAAAGAAATATGGGAGAAAGTCATTAGAAATATCATTGAGCTTTCCCTTGGCTATCTGTAGATGCTCATGGGCCTACCCATAAGTGGGTTTTATTCACCTAGTCATGCTCTATTGGTGAGAATAAATTTCCCCTGAGAATTCCAAGGCACTGTTTGAACACTGTTCAGTTGTGGGTTTCTGTATTTGTTCCCATGTACTGCAGGAGGAAGCTTCTTTTATGATGGCTGGATAAGGTACTGATCTGTGAGTTTAACAGAATTTCATCAGGAGTCATTCTGTTGGTACTTAGCTTCAACAGAACTATAAGTGTTGTTGCTCCCCTTGGTCCATGGCCTATTTAGTCTCAAATTCTTGGCCACATGAGCATTGTTAGGCATGGGTCCATGTACTAGAGTGGGACTTAAATCCAATAAGATAGTGGTTGTTTACTCCCAAAGCTTTTGTGGCACTGTTGTGACAGTTTATCATGCAATCAGCTCACCATTGTATATTGAAGGGCTTGTAATTGGGAGGGGATACCTTTCTCTTTCAAATTTCATGATTTCATAGTTATTAACACCTGAAAATATTCATTGTGTAAATTTACCACTATTTTATCTATTCATGCATTTTCAGACATATAACTTGTTCCAATTTCTAGATGTTCAGCTATAACATGTAGCATGGCCAAATGTACAGGCCCACTATTTCCCTTTTCTAATGTGTTCAGACTTACTGATGCACATGTAAGCACTACAGGATTGACTGCAAATGGAATCTGAGTTGAGATTAAGTTTCTTCTGGTCCCCAGCTTGAATTTTCTGGTGGGGTAGTAGTTGGGGTGATGGAGAGATAGATCCCTATTCCTCTGTAGAAAGGAGTTCTAGGGTCTAGGCAAAGCAAGCAATCATTTCCCAGGTTAGGGAGGGTATGGTTTTATCCAGATATGCATGAACCTTGAAGTCTAAAAGTTAGGGCCATTACCAAGAGATGAAACTATTCTATGTCTTTTCTGAGTTAGTGCTGAGGTTGTGTCTGTTATCATAGTCCCCTTGATAAAGTATAAAGTTGATTTATCATCATGGGTGGAGTGTCTAAGGGAAGGGAGACATCTTATTCTTTGAGGCAGCCAGCTTTTCCCTTGGCCTGCAGGACTAGCTAGGTAGGTTGGCATTTTTCGTGTAGAGAATTCCATAGCATACTTACACCCATCTTCTTTAATGGCAAGACAGGAATCACAAGTCCAACTTTAATCCAGCATTATATGTTTAGTTCATTCCAGTTATGGCTCTTAGAGTAAATGGGTTACATTTCCTGTAGACACATTGAAGAGGAGAACATTCCTGCTCCAGGAACATATGTGGGTTTAGATCAGTAATTCTCAACCTGTGGGTAGTGATTCCTTTGGGGGTTGAATGACCCTTTTCACAGGGGTTGTTTAAGACCCTTGGAAATATCAAATATGTATATTATAATTCATGCCACTAGAAAAAACAGTTATGAAGATGCAACAAAAAATAATATTATGTTGGGAGTCACCACAACCTGAGAATGATTTTTAAGTGTGGTAGCTTAGGAAGTTTAAAAACTCCTGATCTAGATTCTAGATGCTTGATATGCCCTTATTGGATCAATTATGTCTCACAATCTGGGGCAGAGCAGGGATAATCTCCTTTCTGCTGATGCCAATGAGTTGGCCCATTAACAGGACACATATAGTAAAATTTTCATTTAGTATATTTCCATCACTACCGGAAATGACCCCACCCCTTAATCGCAAGTAATTGATTCTACACTTGTGTGTCATCCAGGTTTGGCTGATCCTTGAAGAAATCACATAGGTCAAATCTAAGCATAGTATATCAGGTGATATTTCAGAAAATATTCATTATTAGTTTTTTACTAGTTGACCATGAATAAAAACAGCATGGTTCCCTTGACAAGTCCCAATCTTGAATCTCAATATGTTCATCTGGCCAATGGTAAGAGACACCTTATAAGATTTCAACACTAGTGTCAGTTTGAGTCTGAGTTAGGAAGGAGCCTCATGTTTGGGGGGCTGTGAGGATCTGAGATACTTTCCATTTTCATGACTTTGATTGGCTGGTCGTATCCATCTTTAGATGGAAATCATGAATGTAAGCTGTGATCCCTACTCCTTCAGTGACCATGGCTGTTGTTAAGATCACAGCATACGATACATCTTAGTAAGGTCCCAGGGTTCTTCTCTATAGGCAGTGGACACATACCAAATCCCTGGCTCCAGTGTGTACTGGTTCAGCCAAAGGTCGGTTAGGCAGTGATAGATGAGTCAGGATGCCTTTGGTGTTCTGCTGCATTGCTTACAAGGACTTGTTGAAAGAATATTTAGACATTGCAATAGTCTATGTTCTTTACTTGCAGTTATAATTGGGGGTGAACTATAAATCATTAATGTTTTAGTTACTATGTTGAAGCTTTTTGAAGAAGAAAAGATTCTACCAATTTTGAAATAGTATTTTCAAAACCTAGCAAATATTGGTAGACAAAACTTGTCAGAGCTACTTCAGTGAGACCCAACTCCCAGTGTTCCCTGGGATTGCACTTTTGCTGAGAACCAATATGTGCTGATTTTCCTCTTCTTGGGTTCACCTGGTCACAGACAGCAAAGCAGTAGGTAATTTGTTCAATTACAAACTTTCTTCTGGTGATGCAGAATGTACCAGTTTATTATCAAGTATTTCAGTCTGGTTAATTCCAGGTCTGTACTTTGATGGGTTTGAGAGAGAAGGAATGGCGTGAGGTCTCCTGGTAGGTGGGGTGTCTGTCTGGAAAAACCACCAGTCCTGTCTTGGTGTTCTGCTGTCTGGTCCAATTTTCTTCCTCACTGGTGTATGTAGGATTCTATAGTAGGTCTGGATCTAGCATGAGGTTGAGAATTGAGGTTGGGCCTAATGTTTGCAGTGGCCCTACTCACCATTAGACTGCTATTTTTTTCTTTTGTTCCAGCCAGGCTGTTGCTTCAAATAAGATCTTGTGTGTGTGTGTGTGTGTGTGTGTGTGTGTGTGTGTCTGTCTGTCTCTCTCTCTCTCTCTCTCTCTCTGTGTGTGTGTGTGTGTGTGTGTGTCCTGGAAAATGGATAAGAGCAAGCATTTCCTGGAGAGAAATAGTTGTTTCTAAGGCAGAGATCTCTTCTTTGTTTTTTATCTCTTTTCCTGAGGAAAAGAGCAGACCTTGCTCCTAGTACAAGGTACCATGGGCATGTACAGTTGCAATGGCAAACTGGCTATCAGTAAAGGTGTTGAATGCCTGGTGATTTTCCCATCTTAGTGCCTAAGTCAAGGTTATGCATTCTGCCTTTTGGGCTCTTGAGGCTTAGATTGAGCCCAGATTACCTTAGTAAGCTTCATCTCAGCTGCCCCTGCATATAGGATCCCTTCCTGTACATAACTGCTTCCATTGGTGAATAGGGTTGTATTTTGCCATCTTGAGTGGTTGGTCTTAGATATCTAGTCACCTGTTTTGACTGATGACCTGGGCATAGTAATGGACTGTCTGTGCTTCAAAATCAAGCAGGAGTTGTGATGGGTTTAATTCTGCAGAAGGTGAGAATCTGATCTTCGGTTCATCTGAAAAGAGGACCTGGTAATATGTGAGGTCTGAGATTGACATGCAGTGCTCAGACACTCTCTAAAGGAGCATCTCAGTGGTGTGTGGAGTGATGACAACCAACTCTGAGCCATGGTCATTTTATCAGTTTTCTTTCATAAACAAAAGAAAGAAATTATAGCTGTAGTACCAATGGCCCAAATTCAAGTGGCCATCCTGCCTTAACAGGGTGCAGGTCCTTAGACAAACAGGCCACAAGCATTTTCTTGGTTCAGAGTTTGTCAGTGCATCCTTTGCCACCCTGTATCACTCATCTACAAACAAATGGGACAGCTTAGCAACCTGAGTGCTGGGGCTGACATCAAGACTTCATTGAGTTTTTGAAATGACCCATTTTCTTTACCTTCCTAGCTCAAGGGGCATTTCTTTCTAGGGTCTGGTATGATGACATAGCTCCTTCTGCAAAGTTGAGTATTCATAGTCTGCAATATCTAACTGGACCCAACAATTCTCATTAGACCTTTTATCCTGTGGCCAAGGAATAGTTATAGATGCTTAGATCGTCTTGAAGACAGGGTCCTGCTTCTATCCTACACTAAGCAATACCACAGAAAAGTTACTTTCTTGGAACAAAATAGGGCCTTTATAGCAGGCATGTGGTAGCCTAGTTGCTTCAGAGTTCCTCTGCGTCTTGTGGGCACACATTTTAGTGTCCATGAATCCATAAGGAGATCATCTACATACTGCAAGGGGTGACATTCAGATATTATTTGGCATACTCAAGCAGGTATGAGTAAGAGGTTCATCAAACAAAGTGGGAGAGGTTTTTTTTTGTTTTTTTGTTTTTTTTTTGTTTGTTTTTGCACTGGGAGAGTTGAGTACAGGCCATAGGAACCCTGACTTGGGGTTATCCCTCCAAAGGCAACTATAAGATGGCTAACTAGCACTAGAAGCAGAGAGAAAGGCATCCTGTTAGGTCTTAGGTATTATATACAGTTTTTCCTGGGTTCAATAGATTGAATAAAGTGTAAGGGTTTCTTGTACTCAGGCATCCAATTTCCACTTTCTTATTTCTTTCCCTTAAGTCCTGAACAACATGATAATCTTTGGTGCCTTGCTTAATGATAGGAAATAATGTATTGTTGTAAGAAGACTCACAGGGAACCAAAATCCCCCTGTGTCTATGGTGGCTCTTATATGCTACTGAACGCTTCCTTTAGCTTTTTCAAGATTCGGTACTCTTTTCCCTTCAGGCGACGCTAAGCTTGAGAGTTGAACATTTGGTGGCAGATGTGGATCCAAAGTAGGGAAATTGGGAACTTCAATATTCAATCTCTTAGAAGGGGACTTGCCCTCTTCCAGTTTATTAGTACTCTTTTTTGCTGTTTTCTATTCTTCCGATGAGTGCCAAGTC
Source organism: Rattus norvegicus (assembly GCF_021556685.1). Classification (NCBI taxonomy): domain Eukaryota; kingdom Metazoa; phylum Chordata; class Mammalia; order Rodentia; family Muridae; genus Rattus; species Rattus norvegicus. The sequence goes on along the minus strand of NC_141534.1, from coordinate 208,417,151 downwards.
CCCTGGATGCCTTGGTATGGACTTCTTAGGTCCATAGTGGCTTTTTCTTACCATAATGATGGTGAAACAACATCTCCCCCAAAAAATTATACCTCCCATAGATGTGGACGAATTTTGCATAATAAGAAAAGAATCAATCAGGAAGCTGGAGTGGCTGACGTCTGCCCTGCCCCTGTGTTGTGAGGATGTACTTGGCACCTGGTGCCAGTAAGACGAATGAATGTGTAATGGAGAGGTGGGAGAGATGGAAGAGTAGAGCAGTGCTTGTGGTTTGGTGAGAGGCAGATCTGGGGACTTGGTGACTTGATGCCAGTGACAGGTCTGGGAGAGGGCTGAGTTTGACAGTAGAATAGATTGTTGCCCAGTGTGATCAAGTGCAGTGAACTGGAGCCCATGTGGAGGCAGAAACACCCTGTGCCTACATGCTTAAACATGCTGCCTGGACACAGGACTGGATGATTCAGACTCTGGTTTAGACCCCATCAAAGGACCACCATGTTAATGTCTGTGATCTATGCTGAGTTGTGAAGCCACATTGATCTGTGTGGGCCTTGCTGATCCTCCAAAGTGAGAGGATTCACATGTATGTGAGTGGCTTGCATCAGTATCTGAAGCTATTTCCTCATCCCTCCTGCCTTCCGGGTCAATGTCTAGGTTAAAGGTCTTATTCCAGCTGAGGTTTGTGTTGATGTCCTTGGCCCCTTTTACTATTGAAGGCCATTTGGATGTAAATGGTCTATGCTGCCACCTGAAGTCATGTTGATATGCTATCACTAGGGGCCATGCTGATCTAAGTGGCCTGCACTGCCATCTTAGGCTATGGTGATATCTAGGCCATGCTGCTGTTGAAGTCCGTATCTAAGTCCATGGTCCTACAGCAGTCACGGTGTAGGTAGATGTCCATGTCCTATATTAACCACTGAAAGATGATAATGTCCATCATGTACATTGCAGCCTGAAGCCATACAGATGCCCACAGTCTGTGATACTAACAGCGTGTCATGTAGATGTGAGTGGCCTATGCTGCTACTAGAGGACATGTTGATGTCTGTGGTCCAGGGCTGTCTCTGAGAGTCTTGTCAGGGTCCTGTTCCTACTGAAGGCAGAAGCCATATTTATGTATTAGTCTGCACTGTTTCCAGAAACCCCCTGGATGAATACCCATCATTCAAGCTCCAAATAACTATAAAGAGCAAGAAAGCTACTTTGGCAGTGATATCAATGACTAAAGATGCACAATTGAGAAAGAGGGACATGGAAGGCTTATGTGACAACTCCTACCATACCCCAGACACCATCCCAGAGGAGGAGCCTAAAAAGGAATGCATCAATGAGAACTCTTAAAAATTGTGATAAGGATGCTGAAGTGTAGCTCTGCACAACTGATGGCTTCTGGCCAGTATATAGGTGGAGAAGATGTACATTTCTGAGTGGGAGAAAAGGAGTCAGCAGTTTCTTAGAAAATACCTTTGAGGAAGTGAGTCAGAGACAAATGACTATTAGGTATGAAGTTGGATACCTATCAAAAATAAGTTTGTTGATCCATTACATCACTATAATAGTAATTCCTAACTAATGTATTTATGAGATGTGTGTGTGTGTGTGTGTTTATTTGTGTGACCATTTATATACTTAGTGTTTGGGTGATTATCACTTGTTCTATAGGTTATAGTCATGAGACTAATAACAGAGCAAGTGGCACAAAACATGGCTTAAAGATGAAACAAACCAACAGGTGAAACAGGTCAGGCAAATGATTCATGATTCATTACTCATCATTGCCACCATAACTGAATTAAAAATCACCTAGGAGATACATCTGTCCATGCATGTGAGAGTTTTTCCAGAAAGTAATCACTGAAGCAGGTGTTCATTCTCTACGTGGTTAATACCAAGCCAGGGCACTAGAAAGCATGGGATAAAGGGAAAAAGAAAAGCCATTTGAGCACAGGTCATCTTCTATGTGTTCTGGGCTGCCATTGTGGGAGGCAGCTTCTCTGCTACAGAAGTCCATCGCCACGAGGCCCTGCCATGTTATAGGCCAAATCAATTCATGTGGCCATGGAATGAAACTTCTGGAACCATGAGACAAAAATCAATATTTAGAAAAGGTATTTGGGTCACAAGGATGAATTACTGTTCCATGTATGATTTACATCACAACTCCTGGTGTGGTGCAGCAGTTAGGAAGAATAAGGAAGTAAGCTGATGAGGAATGGAGGTAGTTCAAAAAGGATACGGCATCTCAGCAGCAGTTGTTGCAGATGCTGCCCTTTCTCTGCTGTGTTGTCTTCCCACCAATATCTCAGCAATGAGCACAGATGTCCTTCTCCCTCTTCTTCCTCTTCCTCTTTTTTTCTTTTCTGTTCTCAACACTGTGTTGTTCAAAACAAAATGGACTCATTCTTTTGTGTGCATGTTTTCTTTTTTTTAGATTTATTTATTCATTTATTACATATAAGTACACTGTAGCTGTCTTCAGATACACCGGAAGAGGGAATCGGATCTCTTTACAGATGGTTGTGAGCCACCATGTGGTTGCTGGGAATTGAACTCAGGACCTCTGGAAGAGCAGTCAGGTGCTCTTAACCGCTGAACCATCTCTCCAGCCCCCGCATGTTTTCTTTTGTTTTGGTATTATTCTGTCTTACTGGTTTGGGCTTATTTTGTGTTTTGCAGAGAGAGAGATAGAAATAGAGAGAGACAGAGAGAGAGAAAGTGAGGCAGAGAGAGAGACAGACAGAAAGAGAAACAGAAAGAGGCAGAGAGACATATACAGAGACAAAGAAAGACAGGAATGGATAGAGATTGAAAGACAGACTTATTGGATGAGTAGGTAGGATGAGTAAAGAGGCGTAAGAAGGGAAAGAATATTATTAAAATATGTTATACAAAAATTAGTTTATGATAAATTCTTTGTTGATTTTTATTTAAATATGAAGGAGTTTTGCTTTTTTGAAACTTTATTTTTATAAGATATATTTCTTTATTTACATTTCAAATGTTATTTCATTTCTCAGATTCCTGTACATAAGCCTCCCATCCCCTGCCCCTCCCACATAAGGGTTTTCTCCTCCTCCACTCTCCTTACACTTCCCCCGACATTCCCCTGCTCTGAAGTTTTAACCTTGGCAGGTCCAAGTGCTTCCCTTTCCACTGGTGCCCCAACAAGGCTATTCTCTGCTACATATGCAGTTGGAGCCCTGGGTCAGTCTTAGCGTAGTGGTTTAGTCCCTGTAAGCTCTTTTTGGTTGGCATAGTTGTTCTTATGGGGTTGCAAGCACCTTCAACTCTTTCAATACTTCCTCTAATTCCCCCAAAGGGTGTCCTGTTCTGAGTTCTGTGGTTTGCTGCTAGCCTTGACCTCTGTATTTGACAGGCTCTGGATGTGTCTCTCAGGAGAGATTTATATCTGGTCCCTTTCATCATGCATTTTTTAGCTTCATCAATCTTAACTAGTTTTGGTCGAGATATGGCCTGCACTTCTTTGCTTCATCCATCTCATCTAGTTTGGTGGCTGAATTTGTATGGGCCACATGTGAGGCAGGCTCTGAATGAGTGTTCCTTCTGCCTCTGTTCTAAACTTTGCCTCCCTATTCCCTCCCAAGGGTATTCTTGTTTCCCTTTTAAAGAAGGAGTAAAGCATTCACATTTTGGTCATCCTTCTTGAGTTTCATGTGTTCTGTGCATCTAGGGTAATTCAAGCATTTGGGCTAATAGCCACTTATCAATGAGTGCATACCATGTGTGTTTTTCTGTGATTGGGTTACCTCACTCAGGATGGTATTTTCCAGTTCCATCCATTTGCCTATGAATTTCATAAAGTCATTGTTTTTGATAGCTGAGTAATATTCCATTGTGTAGATGTACCACATTTTCTGTATCCATTCCTCTGTTGACGGGCATCTGGGTTCTTTCCAGCTTCTGGCTATTATAAATAAGGCTGCTATGAACTCAGTGGAGCATGTGTCCTTGTTGTATGTTGGAGGGTCTTTGGGGTATATGCCCAGCAGAGGTATAGCTGGGTCCTCAGGTAGTGCAATGTCCAATTTTCTTAGGAACCTCCAGACTGATTTCTAGAGTGGTTGTACCAGTTTTCAATCATACCAAAAATCGAGGAGTGTTCCTCTTTCACCAAATCCTTACCAGCATCTGTTGTCACCTGAGTTTTTTATCTTAGCCCTTGTGACTGGTTTGAGGAGGAATTTCAAGGTTGTTTTGATTTGCATTTCCCTTATGACTAAGGATGTTGAACGTTTCTTTATGTGCTTTTCATCCACTTGATATTCCTCAGCTGAGAATGTTTTGTTTAGCTCTATACCACATTTTTTTTCCATTTATATATATATATTTTTATTTTATTTTATTTTTTTTATTATCTTGAGTATTTCTTATATACATTTCAAGTGTTATTCCCTTTCCCGGTTTCCGGACAGACATCACCCTCCCCCCTCCCCTTCCTTGTGGGTGTTCCCCTCCCAAACCTCCCCCCATTGCCACCCTCCCCGCATAGTCTAGTTCACTGGGGGTTCAGTCTTAGCAGGACCCAGGGCTTCCCCTTCCACTGGTGCTCTTACTAGGATATTCATTGCTACCTATGGGGACAGAGTCCAGGGTCAGTCCATGTATAGTCTTTAGGTAGTGGCTTAGTCCCTGGAAGCTCTGGTTGCTTGACATTGTTGTACTTTTGGGGTCTCGAGCACCTTCAAGCTCTTCCAGTTCTTTCTCTGATTCCTTCAACGGGGGACCTATTCTCAGTTCAGTGGTTTGCTACTGGCATTCGCCTCTGTATTTGCTGTATTCTGGCTGTGTCTCTCAGGAGCGATCTACATCCGGCTCCTGTCGGTCTGCACTTCTTTGCTTCATCCATCTTGTCTAATTGGGTGGCTGTATATGTATGGGCCACCTGTGGGGCAGGCTCTGAATGGGTGTTCCTTCCGTCTCTGTTTTAATCTTTGCCTCTCCCTTCCCTGCCAAGGGTATTCTTTTTCCTCATTTAAAGAAGGAGTGAAGCATTCACATTTTGATCATCCGTCTTGAGTTTCGTTTGTTCTAGGGATCTAGGGTAATTCAAGCATTTGGGCTAATAGCCACTTATCAATGAGTGCATACCATGTATGTCTTTCTGTGAGTGGGTTAGCTCACTCAGGATGATATTTTCCAGTTCCAACCATTTGCCTACGAATTTCATAAACTCGTTGTTTTTGATAGCTGAGTAATATTCCATTGTGTAGATGTACCACATTTTCTGTATCCATTCCTCTGTTGAAGGGCATCTGGGTTCTTTCCAGTTTCTGGCTATTATAAATAAGGCTGTGATGAACATAGTGGAGCACGTGTCTCTTTTATATGTTGAGGCATCTTTTGGGTATATGCCCAAGAGAGGTATGGCTGGATCCTCAGGCAGTTCAATGTCCAATTTTCTGAGGAACCTCCAGACTGATTTCCAGAATGGTTTTACCAGTCTGCAATCCCACCAACAATGGAGGAGTGTTCCTCTTTCTCCACATCCTCGCCAGCATCTGCTGTCACCTGAGTTTTTGATCTTAGCCATTCTCACTGGTGTGAGGTGAAATCTCAGGGTTGTTTTGATTTGCATTTCCCTTATGACTAAAGATGTTGAACATTTCTTTAGGTGTTTCTCAGCCATTCGGCATTCCTCAGCTGTGAATTCTTTGTTCAGCTCTGAACCCCATTTTTTAATAGGGTTATTTGTTTCCCTGCGGTCTAACTTCTTGAGTTCTTTGTATATTTTGGATATAAGGCCTCTATCTGTTATAGGTTGGTAAAGATCTTTTCCCAATCTGTTGGTTGCCGTTTTGTCCTAACCACAGTGTCCTTTGCCTTACAGAAGCTTTGCAGTTTTATGAGATCCCATTTGTCGATTCTTGATCTTAGAGCATAAGCCATTGGTGTTTTGTTCAGGAAATTTTTTCCAGTGCCCATGTGTTCCAGATGCTTCCCTAGTTTTTCTTCTATTAGTTTGAGTGTGTCTGGTTTGATGTGGAGGTCCTTGATCCACTTGGACTTAAGCTTTGTACAGGGTGATAAGCATGGATCGATCTGCATTCTTCTGCATGTTGTCCTCCAGTTGAACCAGCACCATTTGCTGAAAATGCTATCTTTTTTCCATTGGATGGTTTTGGCTCCTTTGTCAAAAATCAAGTGACCATAGGTGTGTGGGTTCATTTCTGGGTCTTCAATTCTATTCCATTGGTCTATCTGTCTGTCTCTGTACCAATACCATGCAGTTTTTATCACTATTGCTCTGTAATACTGCTTGAGTTCAGGGATAGTGATTCCCCCTGAAGTCCTTTTATTGTTGAGGATAGCTTTAGCTATCCTGGGTTTTTTGTTATTCCAGATGAATTTGCAAATTGTTCTGTCTAACTCTTTGAAGAATTGGATTGGTATTTTGATGGGGATTGCATTGAATCTGTAGATTGCTTTTGGTAAAATGGCCATTTTTACTATATTAATCCTGCCAATCCATGAGCATGGGAGATCTTTCCATCTTCTGAGGTCTTCTTCAATTTCTTTCCTCAGTGTCTTGAAGTTCTTATTGTACAGATCTTTTACTTGCTTGGTTAAAGTCACACCGAGGTACTTTATATTATTTGGGTCTATTATGAAGGGTGTCGTTTCCCTAATTTCTTTCTCGGCTTGTTTCTCTTTTTCTATACCACATTTTTAATAGGGTTATTGGAGTCTGACTTCTTGAGATCTTTGTATATTTTGGATATTAGCCTTCTATCAGATGTAGGATTGGTAAAGGTCTTTTCCCAATCTGTTAGCTGCTATTTTGTCCTAATGACAGTGTCTTTTGCCTCACAGAAGCTGTGCAGTTTTATGAGGTCCCAGTTGTTGACTCTTGATCTTACAACGGAAGCCTTTGGTGTTCTGTTCAGGAAAATTTCCCCAGTGTCTATGTGTTCATGACTCTTTCTCACTTTTTTCTATTAGTTTGAGTGTATCTGGTTTGATGTGTAGGTCCTTGATCCACTTGGACTTAAGCTTTGTACAGGGTGATAAGAATGGATCAATTTGCATTCTTCTACATGCTGACCTCCATTTGAACCAGCACAATTTGGTGAAAATGGTATCTTTCTCCAGTTGGATGGTTTTATCATTTGTCAAAGATCAAGTGACCATAGGTGTGTGGGTTCATTTCTGGGACTTTACTTCTGTTCCCCTGGTCTATCTGGCTGTCTTTGTTCCCATACCATACATTTTTTTTATGACTATTGCTCTTTAATACTGCTTGAGGTCAGGGATGGTGATTTCTCAAATGTTCTTTTATTGCTGACAATTGTTTTCCCTATCCTGGGTTTTTTGTTATTCCAAAAGAACTTGCTAATTGCTCTTTCAATCCATCTAAAGAATTGAGCAGGAATTTTGATGGGGATTGCATTGAATCTGTAGATTGCTTTTGGCAAAATGGCCATTTTTACTCTATTAATCCTGCCAATCCATGAGCATGGGAGATCTTTCTATCTTCTGAGATCTTCCTCAATTTCTTTCTTCAGAGACTTGAAGTTCTTGTCATACAAATATTTCACTTGCTTGGATAAAGTCATAGCAAGATATTTTATATTATTTGGGTTTATTTTGAAGGATGTCATTTCCCTAATTTCTTTCTCAACTTGTTTATCCTTTGAGTAAAGGAAGGCTACTGATTTGTTTGAGTTAATTTTATACCATGACACTTTGCTGAAGTTGTTTATCAGGTTATGTAGTTCTCTGGAGGAACTTTTGTGGTCATTTAAGTATACTATCATCTGCAAATACTGATAATTTGATTTCTTCCCTTCCAATTTGTATTTCTTCGACCTCCTTTCATTGTCTGATAGCCTAGGACTTCGAGAACTCTATTGAATAAGTAGGGAGAGAGTAGGCAGCCTTGTCTAGTCCCTGATTTTAGTGGGATTGCTTCAAGTAGTTTGATGTTAGCTACTGGTTTGGTGTATATTGCTTTTACTATGTTTAGATATGGGCCTTGAATTCTTGATCTTTCCAGGATTTTTATCATGGTGGGTGTTGAATTTTGTCAAATCCTTCCTCAGCATCTAATGAAATGAGCATGTGGTTCTTATCTTTGAGCTTGTTTATATAGTAGATTACGTTGATGGATTTCCATATATTTAACCATCCCTGCATCCCTGGGATGAAGCCTACCTGATCATGATGGATGATCATTTTGATGTGTTCTTGGATTCGGTTTGCACGAATTTTATTGAGTATTTTGCATCAATATTCATAAAAGAAATTGGTCTGAAGTTATTTTGCTTTGTTGGGTGTATGTGTGGTTTCGGTATAGGAGTAATTGTGGCTTCATTGAAGGAATTTGGTAGTGCTCTGTCTGTTTCAACTTGTGAAATAGTTCAGACAGTATTGGTATGAGGTCTTCTATGAAGGTCTGATAGAATTCTGCACTAAACCCATGTGGTCCTGGGCTCCTTTTGTTGGGAGACTTTTAATAACTGCTTCTATTTCTTTAGGATTTATGGAGTTGTTTAGAGGTTTATTTGTTCCTGATTTAACTTTGGTACCTGGTATCTGTCTAGAAAATTGTCCATTTCCTCCATATTTTACAGTTTTGTTGAATATAGGCTTTTGTAGTAGGATCTGATGATTTTTTAAATTTCTTTAGATTCTGTTCTTATGTCTCCTTTTTCATTTCTGATTTTTTTTTTATTTTTGGATACAACCTCTGTGACCTCTGGTTAGTCTAGCTAAGGGTTTATCTATCTTGTTGATTTTTCTCAAAGAACCAACTTTTGGTTCTGTTGATTCTATGTTTCTTTTTGTTTCTACTTGGTTCATTTCAGCTCTGAGTTTGATTATTTCCTGCCTTCTACTCCTCTTGGGTTTATTAATTTCTTTTTGTTCTAGTGCTTTTAGGTGTGCTATCAAGCTGCTGACATATGCTCTTTCCTGTTTCTTTTTGCAGGCACTCAGAGTTATGTGTTTTCCCCTTAGCACTGCTTTCATTGTGTCTCATAATTTGAGTATGTTGTATCTTCATTTTCATTAAATTCTAAGAAGTATTTAATTTCTTTCTTTATTTCTTCCTTAATCAATTTGTCATTGAGTAGAGCTTTGTTCAACTTCCATGTATATGTGGGCTTTCTGTCCTTAATGTTGTTATTGAAGACCAGCCTTAGTCCTTGGTGATCTGATAGGATACATGGGATTATTTCTATCTTCCTGTATCTGCTGAGGCCATTTTTTGTGATTGATTATGTGGTCAATTTTGGAGAAGGTACCATGAGGTGCTAGGAAGAAGGTATATCCTTTTGTTTTAGGAGGGAATGTTCTTTAAATATCTGTTAAATCCCTTCAGTTCATAACTTCTGTTAGTTTTTCTATGTGTCTAATTTCTGTTTCCATGATCTGTCCACTGATGACAGTGGAGTGTTGAAATCTCCTACTATTATTGTGTGAGGTTCAATGTGTGATTTGAACTTTAGTAATGTTTCTTTTTATGTATGTAGGTGCCCTTACATTTGGAGTATAGATATTTAGGATTCTGAGTTCATCTTGGTGAATTTTTCCTTTGATTAATATGAAGTCCCTTCCTTATCTTTTTCAATCACTTTTGGTTGAATGTCAATTTTTTTCTATTCTTTTTTTCGGAGCTGGGGACCGAACCCAGGGCCTTGCACTTGCTAGGCAAGCGCTCTACCACTGAGCCAAATCCTCAACCCCTTGAATGTCAATTTTATTCCATATTAGCAACTCCAGGTTTTTCTTCAGGTCATTTGCTTGGAAAGATGTTTTCCATCCATTTACTCTGAGGTAATGTCTGTCTTTGTCTCTTAGGTGTGTTTCCTGTAACCAGCAAAATGCTGGGTCCTCTTTACATTAGTCTATGTATTTATATGGGGGAATTGAGTCCCTTGATGTTGAGAGATATTAAGGAATAGTGATTGTCACTTCCTGGTGTTTCTGTTGTTAGAGGTAGTATTATGTTTCTTTGTCTCTCTTTTGGTTTTATTGCAAGGAGATTATATTCTTGTTTTCTGTATGGCATAGCTTATCTCCTTGTGTTGGAGTTTTCCATATATTATCCTTTGTAGGGCTGGATTTGTAGAAAGATATTGTGTAAATTTGATTTTTTCATGGAATATCTTGGTTTTTCCATCTATGTTATTTGAGAGTTTTGCTGAATATAGTAGCCTGGGCTGGCATTTGGGTTCTCTTAGCGTCTGTATAAAATCTGTCACAGATCTTCTGGCTTTCGTAGTCTCTGGTAAGAAGTCTGGTGTAATTCTTGTATGTCAGCCTTTACATGTCACTTGACCTTTTCCCCTTACTTCTTTAAATATTCTCTCTTGGTTTGGTGCATTTGCAATTTTAACTATTATGTGATGGGAGGAATTCATTTTGTGGTTCAATCTATTTGGAGTTCTGTAGGTTTCATGTATGTTTATGGTCATCTTTTTCTTTAGGTTTGGGAAGTTTTTGTCTGTAATTTTGATGAATATATTTACTGGCCCTTTCATTTGGGCATCTTCACTCTCTTCTCTACCTATTATCCTAAGGTTTTAAATTCTCAATGTGTCCTGGATTTCCTCTATCTTTTGGGCTAGGAGCTTTTTGCATTTTATTTGATGATTCTGTCGATGTTTTCTATGGTATCTTCTGCCCCTGAGATTCTCTCTTCTATCTCTTGTATTCTGTTGGTGATACTTGTATGTATCTATGACTCCTCCTCCCTTCCTTAGGTTTTTTTAATCTCCAAGGTTGTCTCCTTTGTCCTTTCTTTACTGTTTCTATTTCCATGTCAAAATCGTGGTTAGTTTTGTTTAATTCCTTCACCTGTTTAGTTGTGTTTTCCTGTAATTCTTTCAGGGCTTCTACTTGCGTACTTATGTTGTTCTGCATTGTTTTAAGGGAGTTATTTATGTCCTTCTTAAAGTCCTCCATCATTATCATAAAATGTGATGTTAAATCTAAATATTGCTTTTCAGGTGTGTTTGGATATCCAGTATTTTTTTTTTTTTGGTGGGAGTACTGGGCTCTGATGATACCAAGTAGTCTTGGCTTCTGTTGCTCAGGTTCCTGTGCTGGCCGCTCGCCATTGGGCTGTCTCTGGTGTTTGCTTGTCTTGCTGTTTCTGAGAGTGACTTGACCCTGCTGCAGGCCTCTGTGTCGGCACTCCTGTAGATCTGTTTTTCTGTTTTCTTTCAGCCTTTTCTGAGAACAGGTGCTCTGATCTCAGGTGTGTAGGCACTCCTGGTGACTGCTTTCAGCTCTGGGTTTGGGCAGGAATCAGAAGGGTCCTGCCCCTTACTGCTCCTAGGTCCTTGCACCCTAGGGGCACAGTTCATACTAGGCAATTCCCTCTTGGGTTTGGAATGTGGGCAGAGGGTAGTCTCCTCTGATTCCTTAGGAGTATCTGCACTTCTGAGAGTCCAGCTCTCTCCCCCATGGGATTTGGGTGCAGGGAGTTGTTTAACCAGATCAGTTCGGTCCTGGGTGCAGACCAGAATGGCAAGTACCAGTGGCTGTCTGTTTCTATGTTCCTGTGTCCAGAGGCACTGTGTGGGATGTGGGCAGATGTGTGCAGAAGTGGCAATCTGTCCTGTGGTCTCAGGATGTCTGCACTTCTGGGTGTTCAGCTCTCTTCCCCTCGGGATTTGGGTGCAGGGAACTGTGGCATGGTATCAGTTCAGTTTCAGGCACAGCCAGAAACAGGAAGTGCCCTGACTCAGAGGACTTCTGCTTCTGGGTGTCCTGAATCCACCAAGCAGGTCACTTGGAGCAGAAAAATGGGCTTACCTCTGCTCTGAGGTGTGTAGGTGCTCTGGGTGACTGTCTTTCGGCTCTAGGTAAGGGCAGGAATCAGAAGGGTCCTGCCACTGACTGCTCCGAGGTCCTTGCATCCAGGGGGGTGGCACAGTTGGCACTAGGCAATTCCCTCTTGGGTCAGGAATGTGGGCAGAGGGCAGTCTCTCCTGATTTCTCAGGAGTCAGCACTTCTGAGGGTCCAGTTCTCTCCACCACTGAATTTGGGTGCAGGGAGCTGTTTGGCCAGTTCATATTAGACCTAGGCCCAGACCAGAACTGCAGGTACCAGCGGCTGACTGTTCCTATATTTCTGTGTCCAAAGGCACTTTGCAGTTTCCCCTCGGACCAGGGAAGTGGGCAGAAGTGTGTAGAAGTGGCAGTCTATCCTGTGGTCTCCGGATGTCTGCACTTCTGGGTGTTTAGCTCTCTTTCCCATGGGATGTGGGTCTAGTTTCATTTTCCTGTGCAGACATTCATGTAGTTTCTCTAAAGTTCTTGCTAGAGATAATTAATCTTTCCTGTGCTTTCGATTATTTATTTTCATTGGCAAAAAATAAGCTGGAATCAATGTGTGAGTTCATTGTTAAAACTTTAACTTCATCTCTGTTCACTGATTGCATCACACCTCAAACCAGTTGTGCTGGGTTTGATGTGCATAGCACAGCAGGGAGTTTTGAAATTGTGAAACTGAGTTGCTCTATTCTTTTTTTTTTCATTTTTCCAACTACGTGAGTACTTTATTTTATAGTTTCCATATTTGACAATCTTTCTGTTTCATTTTTTTAAAAAATATCTTTTTACTAGTTTTTGTGAGTTCATATCATCCATCCCAGTCCCTCTTCACTTTCTTTCTTTTTTTTTTATTAACTTGAGTAATTCTTATATACATTTCGAGTGTTATTCCCTTTCCCGGTTTCCGGGCAAACATCCCCCTAATCCCTCCCCCTCCCCTTCTTTATGGGGAGTTGCTCTATTCTTGATTCTTCCCAAGATACTGAGGCCACATTGGTCTCACAATTTTACTTATAAAATTTAGATTCATTAGCTGTAGTTTTAAGCCAAGGCTCTGTGGTATTCATAGGGTGGCATTGAATGAAAGACTATGTTTTTTGACTATCACCAAAGTCATCCACTGAAAATCTTTCGGCCAAGGTACATGGAATCTCTAGTTAGATAAACCTTACTTTTGAAATGGTTTTGTTCTTGTCAGGGGATAAAGCTGGTATTTTTATTTAGACTGATTCAAAGAAGGTACACTGAGTAGAAATGTCCAATCTTCTCATCAGACAAAACTTTCTAAAGCAGCAATAGGGATATCCTACTCCATGAGACTACTCTTAGGAAAGCATGTATAGGAACAACACAGGCCTATAGAACAGCCTACATATCTCCACTTAATGTGAAAAAGAGCCCAAAATTCTGCTTAAGGCAAGCTTGACATCCTTGTTCCTCAGTGTATAGATGAGGGGGTTTAGGGTTGGGCTGAGGACTGAGTATAGCACTGAGGTAAATTTACTTCTTTCTGGGCTGTAGCTGGATGCAGGACTGATATAGGTAAAGAACACAGATGAATAATACATAGCGACCACAATGAGGTGGGATGAGCAGGTAGAAAAGGCTTTCTTCTTGCCCTCAGCAGAATGCATGCACAGGATGCTGGCAATGATGCATCCATAAGATAACAGGGTTAGCACAAAGTTGATGCCTCCATAAAAGGCATCTGCCACAAGAGTCATAATGCTATTCACATATGTGGAGCTACAGGAGAGCAGAAGGAGTGGGGGGATCTCACAGAAGAAGTGGGTGATGACCTTGGGGCCACAGAATGACAGCTGTGTCATCAGACCAGTGTGCACAGATGCATTCACAGCACAGATGGACCATACACCTATGGCCAGTGCCCCACACAGCTGTCGGCTCATTCTAGAACTGTAGTGCAGTGGAAAGCAGATGGCCACGTAACGGTCATAGGCCATGACTGTGAGCAGCAGCAGTTCAGAGGATCCAGACCACAGAAGGAAGAAGAGCTGGGCCATGCACCCCTTGAAGGAGATTGTGTTTTCCTCAGACAGTAGACCAACTAGCGCTTTGGGCAGAACAGAGGAGGTGCAGATAATGTCCATGGTTGCCAAGTTGCACAGGAAAAAGTACATGGGACTGTGGAGCCCAGTGCTGGAAGTGACCAAAGCAATGATCACAATGTTGCCCATTAGAGCCATTGTATATAGGGATAGGAAGCAGCCTGTTAGGAGCAATCTTAGACCAGGGTGCTCTGAGAATCCTTGCAGAACAAACTCTGTCACTACTGTCTGGTTGGGACTGACCATCTTTGTGTGGCATATGCAATTCACAGATGTGTAGATTGGCTTCTGAGTGAAACATTACAATTTACCATGCTGAAATGTGATTTTGAAACTTGATCATCTCACAATTTTCTGCTGTCAGAAAGGGAAAGAGGAAATATATTTGCATCCGGGAAACCACTCATCCTCTATTTCCTTACCATACACTTAGTGGTTTGTTTACAGTGGAATTTTCACCTAGGACTCTCTCTCTGTAGGTTTGGACCAAGAAGGATATCTGCTCCTCCCCTTTCTTTTTGAACATGTGAAATGAGTGCAACATTCCTAGCTCAGCAACCCCCTGTGCTTTCATTCTATATCACCTGTAAGCACTACGCTCTCCCGACAGTGCTGGAGCCAGTACGCCTTCTTTTCACAGCTTCTCATGCTTATTTTTACAGTGGACAGCTCCATCTCTCTGAGCCACTTCTCACCTTTACCCTATGCCCATGAAAGATCCTCAGTAGCTTCTGTTCTATATGACAAATATGTTCTTCCACAACTTCTTACCTCTCTTGTCCAACTTACCTTCAAAACTTGCAACTATATTTCCCAGCGTTTTGTTACCAATTGCACACATAATAAAAAGGAAACAGATTTATAAATGATACCTCAAAGAAGAAATGACAGAAAAATGTAAACTGGGTGTATTGGGGAGCCAGATGTATGTCCACATACTTATGGATACAAAATTCATTACAAAGGAGTAGAAAAAATACACACTAGAGAAAAGAATAATACTTAATTTTTCAACTGATGCTCATGGTCACACTGTATGATTACACATAGAAGAATTATACTACCGCTTGCTTGGTTAGAGTCATATGAGAATATTTTATATTACTTGTGGCTATTGTAAAAGCTGTTGGCAGGGTTTCTGTGAGGTAGAATTTGAGGGAGCATTTAATGGAAAGAAAGGAAGAAAGAGTGTTGTTTCCGTAATTTCTTTCTTGGCCTGTTTATCATTTGTATAAAGGAGGGCTACTGCTTTTTTGAGTTAATTTTGTATCTAGCCACTTTGTTGAAGCAGTTTATCCACTGTAGAAAATCTCTTTGTCTTCTTCCTTTCCAATTTCTATCTTTCGTGATCTCTTTTAGTTGTCTCAGTGCTTTAGGTAGAACTTCAACTAACTAAGCCTTGTCTTGTCCCTGATTTCAATAGATTGCTTTAAGTGTTTCTCCATTTAATTTGAAGTTGGCTACTGGCTTGCTGTATATTGCTTTGATTATGTTTAGGCATGTGCTTTGTATCCCTGATCACTCTAAGCGTTGTAACATGAAGGGGTGTTGGATTTTGTCACAGGCTTTTTCAGCATCTAATGAGATGATCATGTGGTTATTTTCTTTTTGTTTATATGTTGGCTTATGTTGATGGACTTATATTTATTAAACCATTCCTGAATCTCTGGGGTGATGTCCACTTGATCATGGTGGATTATGTTTTTGATGTGTTCCAGGATTCTTTTTACAAGTACTCTGTTATGTTTGCAGATAAGAGCCTAGTGTAACTGCCCTTCAAGAGGTGCTACCCAGAAAATGACTGAAACAGATGCAGATAACCACACCCAAACATTGGACAGATATTGGGCACTCTTCCAGAAGAATTGGGGAGAATTGGAGGTCCCAAAAGGATGGGAACTCCATAGGAAGACCACCAGAGTCAACTAACCTGGACCCTTGGGGGATCTCTGAGACTGAAGCACCAACCAAAGAGACCAACAGACCAGCTAGACCCAGGCCCCCTGCACATATGTAGCAGATGTGCAGCTTGGTCTTCATGTGGATTCCCCAACAACTGGAGTGGGGACACTCCCTCATGTTGTTCTTTTGTTCATCTGTGGAATATGCTTTCCTAATTGTACAGCCTTTTCTGGCCCTAGTGGGAGAGCATGCACCCAGCCCTACAGAGACTTGGTGTGCCAGAGTTGAGGCATACCCAAGGTGGGTCTCTACCCTCTCAGAGGAAAAGGGGAGGAGTCAGAGGGAAATCTGTTAGGGTAGACTGGGAGAGAGGCAGCAATTAGGAAGTAAAGTGAATAAATAAATGAATAAACAAATCAAAAACAAAGGAACAAACAAAATAATTATTCTACATCTTTATCATTAAATTAAAAAAAATGCTAGATTATAAGTGGATCAAACCGCAACCTAAGACCCAATCCTCTGAAAGTTACAAAGGAGAAATTAGAAATATGCTTGGACTCCTTGTCATAGGAAAGGTCTTTCTGAACAGAATCATGGTCTTATAGACATTGAAATCAACAATTGGCAAACAGACTCACTTGTAACTGCAATGCTTCTTTGCAGAAAAGAACACCATCATTTTAGTCAAGGATAGTCTACAGAATGGCAAAAATCTTTACCATTTAGAAATCTGACAGAGCATTAGGATCTAGAAAACACAAGTAATAAAAGACTTTAACCAAGGAAACAAACAACCCAACTCCCCTGGGGCCTGGAACTAAACTGAGAATTTTCAAAAGATGTAACACAAATAAATGAAAAATATTTTTCATGTTCAACATGATAAGTCCTGAGAAAAATACAATTTAAAACGTAATTGAGAGTAAGTGTTCCTCCGGTCAGAATGATCAAGCAGGTGGGGGAAAGACAGGCAAGGCTAGAAAATATATGGGGAAAGGAGAAAACTTATTCATTGCTGGTGGGAGTTTAAAGTGGTACAGCTACTGTGGAAATCAGTATGGCAGGTCATTAAAGATGTAAAAAGCTATGGTACATACTTCATGTATTCCACTTTTAAGCAGAAACCCAAACGGCTACATACCTTAAAAATACAACACTTGTTCCTATATGTTTACTATTGCTCTACTCAAAGTGGCCTGGAAGTGGAAATGACATGGATTATTACCATGAAGAACAGGGAGTGAACATGTTGTATTTACAAATGGGATGTAACTCAGCTCTTCAGACAAATAAAATCATAAAGATTTAGGAAAATGAGCAAAGCTCAAGCAATCATCCTGAGTCAAGTGGCCCTGACCCAGAAAGAGAAACATTACCTGTTTTCTCTCACATGTGGATATTACCTTTCAAGTTCTAGATATGTGTGCTTCCTTTGAAATATTCATACAGGATACCATCTAGTAAGGCAACATGGAGAGGTAGAAAGGGAGATGACATATAAAGTTTCAGAGATGGGAAAGAGCTCATTAAATAAGAAAAATGAAATAATATGGAGGATGGGACAAAGGGTAGGAGAGGTACGTCACATTGAAGCCTTTTGAAACATCTCTATAGACATCTGCTACAGTAGACGCTTCCTAAAACATACTCATACAGATATAAAATATTTAAATAGTATTGTTCTATAGTGGGGCAACAGCTCAACTAGACACCACATGCTATTAAATAAAACTTCTGAATCAGAATTAGATAAATGCTTTAAAAGATGATAATTTCTGGACATGGTTGACCTCAGACATAACAAGCTCTTGCTATTTCTCTTAGCTGTCATCCAGAATGTGATGGTAAGATCCTATTGCAGAGACACCACCTACTTAGACGGTCAACTGGAGACATCATGTAGGTACAGACCTGCAAGTTTCATCACTACTTGCTTGCTCTCACAGTTCGAAAGTTGTTGTGCAGGCTTCTTGGGGGAGAAAAACATCACCACCCTTCCTCAGTTCTGAACCCCATGAGCTATAGCAACAACCACTTGGCAAGACATAGCCACTGATTTGACAGTGACATATATGCTGTGGGATAAGTAAAAACTTTCTCATTGAATTTAAGACTCACTTGTCTACATGGAACTCATACTTGTAAGTGTTAACAAGTCCAGGAGACTGTGGCAAGATTGCTTCTAGGTCTAGGTATTTGTTAGCCTATGAGGGCATGAGGAAATTGTAGTATTTATGCACAGCGGAATGTTATTCAACCAGAATAGCATGATAGCCTGTGAGAAAGAAAATGCATGGGAATTAAGAATAATATGTAAAGAAATATAAACCAGGCACAGAAAGGGTGATACCACATTTATCTGTCCATGTAGAAACTAGGAAACTCTGCCTTAGTAGAACAATGATTAATAGACTCCATAATTGGCTAAGATGAAGAAATGCTAAGGAATATAGGACAATGAGAACCACGCTCATTTAGAAAGAGATAAAGGAAGCATCTGCATCTCCAGTCCTGTTACCACAGACCCCTCTTTATCTGGCCATGTTCTTGACATGTGTAATTGTTTCTTCAGTTGATTCCCAGTCCTGATATTCTGATCTGCAGCCACTGGGGAAAGGCTAATAATGTCAGGGCTTGGCTAGTATTTTAACTTCATGAAAGGTGAAGGTCATTTTCTGTACATAACAAAAGACTGGGAACATAGGGCTCATATGGTTCTCTTCTTTGGCATTTTCTCATCATCTTCTCTGGATGATAAGGTTACTCACCAACCCCAGTAGATTCTGTGTGACAAATTCCCCAGACTGAGCATTAGGCTACAAATGGAGTAGGTCACCTGGAACAGCTTGTGGAACTCTCTAGCCAGAGAAAAATATTGAGCCGCATTGGCAGTTTGTCTCCTTTATCTTCTTCTATTCTTTTACTATATTTTACAAGATGTTGCTGATAGCCTGGGCTGAGATTTTAAGCAAGAAAATTGGATAAGAAGCCACCCCTTGAGATGGGGGTCACTGGTCATGACTTTTTCTCCAAGAGATCCAGCGCTTTGTTTCATAATCATTTATATAACTACAAAATAGTACTTTGATGAAAATCCTCCCAACAATGTATGAACTTGTGTGGCTATCTGTGTGTAATTGAGGTGGGCTCTGACATTTTAGTATAGAAACCTTTGTTTTTAAGTACAGTTTTAAATTGAACTTTGAGAAATTTTAAGAAGCCAGAAACTAAATGTTAGATAAAGATTGCCCATGGAAATTTATTAACTTGTGGTCATACCAAGTGTCCCTGAAGACCTTTTGAACCCACTCCTGGAAGTTTGCTATCAACTATAAGTGGCTTTATGTACTTTGTTCTGTTAAGTGATAATAATATTATCTATTTCATTTGTAATTGATTCTTTGAACACATACATTGAATGTTTTTATATTTCCTTGTGTCAGATGATTATGATAATTATTCTTTAAAACTGCTTCAGAGAACACATCTTTTAGAATCATAATACCTGTTGCTCCTGCATAAAAAAACCCTGTTTGAAAGCTGCAAAATACACTCAGATTCAAACTGCCTCTATGTTTGTTTCTGTTTGTCACAGACAAATCCTTATCAACCTAATCTTTGAGGAACAATGTCCCAGGCAATCCCACACCTTCCTTCAGTGGTTTGCAGCAATCGGGCAAGACAAGACAATATTCAACCCCAATCTAGTCATCTACATACAACCTAGACTCCTCTAAATATGTTGTTTTCATGTCAAAACTAGTGTGAGCATTATGGATGGGGAATGAGTAAGGCTGATTATGAACATAAGGCAAAACTGTCAGACATCAAAAACTGATCATGACTAGAAGCTAGACATTTTGTTTTTTATAGAGTGGAATAGAGAACTAAATATTTCTATTATCTTCTGCCCTTGGCTCCAGGACTATTCATTAGAGTTAAGAAATTATAAGTCAATATCCCTCCATGCTGATGTCAAATCCCTGGCCAAAATGTCACTTTTATATTGAGACTTTTGCTTTGCAGCTCCATTGTTAGCCAAAAGAGTCACATAAGTGAAATTTTACTTTTTACTCACCTTTTCCTGTCACAGTAAATTCAGGTGACAGATGGCTTCCACAAAGTGCATGCTGTACTGAGCCCAAACTCTCCTTTCTTGCAAGCAGTAAGTCTTTAATGTCCCTCTGAAGCTCTGTCATCCTTTGTATAGAGGTCACTGACCTTCAGAAATACCTGTCATTTCTGAGACCAGGGCCAGTATATGTCCTGGTGCCTCCTGGGATAGAAACTCAAGACGAAAGCTGTTAGGATCAATTAAGGGCGACTCATGACTGCATGACCCAAGCTCTCTGTAGACTTGTCTAGAGGTATCATGGGAGTATCATGCAGTGGGCAGGAGCAGTTCCCCATCTGTACCTCCCTTTGCCAATCCTCTAAATGCATGTCTCAGAATGTCTTTGGTGTTTTCATACCCTGTATGGAAAGTCTCATCATGATACATATTGACTATTCTGTATTCTGATGAGAGTATCTCATCTCTACTTTTTAAACACATGCCATGTGGTATTTTGTTTGTTTGTTTCTTTTTTTTCTCCTCAACTTCTTCAGTCATGACTACCCCAAATATAGCCAAATTTTCTTATTTAAATTTTTCTTTTTTGTTGGATTTTTTAAATTTACATTTCAATTGTTATCCCATTTCTCCACCTAACCACCCACGAATTCCTGCCTCACTGCCCTGATATCCCCCTACCCTGGGGGCATCCAGCCTTGGCAGAACCAAGGGCTTCCCCTCCTTCTGTGCCCAACAAGGCCATCCTCTAGTACATATGGAGCTGGAGCCATAAGTCTGTTCATGTATACTCTTTGGATTGATGGTTTAGCCCCTAGGAGTTCTTGTTGGTTACTATTGTTGCAAACCCCTTTGATTCCTTCAATCCTTTCTCTAACTCCTCCAATGGGAACCCTGTTCACAATATAATGTGGTTTTTAAAAGTATGCTCTATGTACACTCCTTTCCTCTCTCTACACTAATCCTGTCTGTATACTGTTATGAATTAATATTCTGCCAGTACTTCCATTCTGTTTGTTACATTTTTAAATATTCAAAACATTTCATTTTGGCCTAAGAATGTATATAAACATAACACTTTACAGATATAACAGGTTATATCTAGGAATATACAGGAATATACATATACTTATATACCTTCAATGACAAAAAATAAATAAAAGAAGCCATGAATTTAAAGGAGAATAAGGGAAGAATATATGGTAAGGTTTTGAGGGAGAAGGGGACAGTATGAAAGTTAAAATCAAAGTACATTTTTAGCTGGAGCCCGAACCTCGCTGATCCCGGCCCACAGCTCCCTGTTCCCAAACCCCATGGGAGAGAGAGCTCACTGCCTGGACAGGTGGGCACTACTGAGACTGCAGAGCGGGAGAGACCACCAATAGTGCCCACCCCTGCCCACATCCCTGGCCCAAGAGGAAACTGTATTTGGCCTCTGGGAACTGGAAGATAGGGGCACTGGAGCGGCAGGTCCCTGCAGTCCAGACACCACCTGGACCTCAAGGGACCAATCAACAGCTCTCTGAGAGCTAAACTTTCAGAGGAGCAGGCACGCCTGGGAGGCCAGAAGAGACTACACTCTGCCCACATTTCTGACTCCAGAGGAAAACACCTAACACCAACTGGGACCCCAGTGCATGGGGGCTCCCAGAAAAGGCTGCACAGGCTCTCCTGGTTGCTACCCTCATGGAGAGCTCAAAAGCAGCCCCCTACGAGCAACTTGAGCTGCTGGAACACAGGTAAGACCAACTTTTCTGCTCCAAGCAACCTGCCTGGTGGATTCAAGACACACTCCCACAGGAACAGCTGAAGACCAGTAGGCAGGAAAGACTACATGCACGAAAGCAGAACACTCTGTTCCCACAACTGGCTGAAAAAAAACAGGAAAACAGCTCTACAGCACTCCTGACACACAGGCCTATAGGAAGATCTAGCCACTGTCGGAAATAGCAGAACAAGGTAACACCAGAGACAACCTGATGGCGAGAGGCAAACGCAGGAACCCAAGGAACAGAAACCAAGACTACATGGCATCATTGGAGCCCAATTCTCCCACCAAAGCAAACACTGAATCTCCAAACACACCAGAAAAGCAAGATCTAGGTTTAAAATCATATTTGATCATGATGCTGGAGGACTTCAAGAAAGACATGAAGAACTCCCTTAGAGAAACACAGGAAAACATAAATAAACAAGTAGAAGCCTATAGAGAGGAAGCACAAAAATCCCTGAAAGAATTCCAGGAAAACACAATCAAACAGGTGAAGGAATTAAAAATGGAAATAGAAGCAATAACGAAAGGACACAGGGAAACAACGCTGGACATAGAAAACCAAAGGAAGAGACAAAGAGCCACAGAATACAGGAGATCGAAGAGAGAATCTCAGGAGCAGAAGATTCCATAGAAATCATTGACACAACGGTCAAAGATAAAGTAAAAAAGAAAAAGCTACTGGTCCAAAACATACAGGAAATCCAGGACTCAATGAGAAGATCAAACCTAAGGATAATAGGTACAGAAGAGAGTGAAGACTCCCAGTGCAAAGGACCAGTGAATATCTTCAACAAAATCATAGAAGAAAACTTCCCTAACCTAAAGAAAGAGATGCCCATAAACACACAAGAAGCCTACAGAACTCCAAATAGATTGGACCAGAAAAGAAACTCCTCCCATCACATAATAGTCAAAACACTAAATGCACAAAATAAAGAAAGAATATTAAAAGCAGAAGGGAAAAAGGTCAAGTAACATATAAAGGCAGACCTATCAGAATCACACCAGACTTCTCACCAGAAACTATGAAATCCAGAAGATCCTGGACGGATGTCATACAGACCCTAAGAGAACACAAATGCCAGCCCAGGTTACTGTATCCTGCAAAACCTTCAATTAACATAGATGGAGAAACCAAGATATTCCATGACAACCAAATTTACACAATATCTTTCTACAAATCCAGTGCTACAAAGGATAATAAATGGTAAAGCCCAACATAAGGAGGCAAGCTACACCCTAGAAAAGGCAAGAAACTAATTGTCTTGGCAACAAAGCAAAGAGAAGAAAAGAACACAAACATAATCTCACATTCAAATGTGAATATGACAGGAAGCAATAATCACTATTCCTTAATATTTCTCAATATCAATGGCCTCAACTCCCCAATAAAAAGACATGGATTAACAAACTGGATACACAGTGAGGACCCTGGATTCTGCTGCCTACAGGAAACACACCTCAGAGACAAAGACAGATACTACCTCAGAGTTAAAGGCTGGAAAACAACTTTCCAAGCAAATGGTCTGAAGAAGCAAGCTGGAGTAGCCATTGTAATATCGAATAAAATTGATTTTCAACTAAAAGTTTTCAAAAAAGATAAGGAAGGACACTTCATATTCATCAAAGGAGAAATCCACTGAGATGAACTCTCAATCCTAAATATCTATACTCCAAATACAAGGGCGCCTACATACATAAAAGAAACCTTACTAAAGGTCAAAGCACATATTGCACCTCACACAATAATAGTAGGAGATTTCGTCTATGGACAGATCATGGAAACAGAAATTAAACAGAGACATAGACAGACTAAGAGAAGTCATGAACCAAATGGACTTAACAGATATTTATAGAACGTTCTATCCTAAAACAAAAGGATATACCTTCTTCTCACTACCTCATGGTACTTTCTTCAAAATTGACCATATAATTGGTCATAAAACAGGCCTGAACAGAAACAGAAAGATAGAAATAATCCCTTGCGTCCTACCAGAACACCATGGGCTAAGGCTGGTCTTCAATAACAATAAGGGAAGAATGCCCACATATACATGGAAGTTGAGCAATGCTCTACTCAACGATAACCTGGTCAAGGAAGAAATAAAGAAAGAAATTAAAGACTTCTTAGAATTTAATGAAAATGAAGGTACAACATACTCAAACTTATTGGACACAATGAAAGCTGTGCTAAGAGGAAAACTCATAGCTCTGAGTGATGCAGAAAGAAACAGGAGAGAGCATATATCAGCAGCTTGACAGCACACCTATAACCTCTAGAACCAAAAGAAGCAAATACACCCAGGAGGAGTAGAAGGCAGGAAATAATCAAACTCAGAGCTGAAATGAACCAAGTAGAAACAAAAAGAACCATAGAAAGAATCAACAGAACCAAAAGTTGGTTCTTTGAGAAAAATCAACAAGATAGATAAACCCTTAGCCAGACTAACGAGAGGACACAGAGAGTGTGTCCAAATTAGCAAAATCAGAAATGAAAAGGGAGACATAACTACAGGATCAGAGGAAATTCAAAAAAATCATCAGATCTTACTACAAAGCCTATATTCAACAAAACTTGAAAATCTGCAGGAAATGGACAATTTCCTAGACAGATACCAGGTACCGAAGTTAAATCAGGAACAGATAAACCAGTTAAACAACCCCATAATTCCTAAGGAAATAGAAGCAGTCATTAAAAGTCTCCCAACCAAAAAGATCCCAGATCCAGATGGGTTTAGTGTAGAATTCTATCAGACCTTCATAGAAGACCTCATACCAATACTATCCAAACTATTCCACAAAATTGAAACAGATGGAGCACTACCGAATTCCTTCTATGAACCACAATTACTCTTATACCTAAACCACACAAAGACACAACAAAGAAAGAGAACTTCAGACCAATTTCCCTTATAAATATCGATGCAAAAATACTCAATAAAATTCTGGCAAACCGAATCCAAGAGCACATCAAAACAATCATCCACCATGATCAAGTAGGCTTCATCCCAGGCATGCAGGGATGGTTTAATATATGGAAAATCATCAACGTGATCCCTTATATAAACAACCTGAAAAAACAAAACCACATGAACATGTCATTAGATGCTGAGAAAGCATTTGACAAAATTCAACACCCCTTCATGATAAAAGTCCTGGAAAGAATAGGAATTCAAGGCCCATACCTAAACATAGTAAAAGCCATATACAGCAAACCAGTTGCTAACATTAAACTAAACTTGAAGCAATCCCACTAAAATCAGGGACTAGACAAGGCTGCCCACTCTCTCCCTACTTATTCAATATAGTTCTTGAAGTTCTAGCCAGAGCAATCAGACAACAAAAGGAAATCAAGGGGATACAGATTGGAAACAAAGAAGTCAAAATATCACTATTTGCAGATGATATGATAATATATTTAAGTGATCCCAAAAGTTCCACCAGAGAACTACTAAAGCTGATAAACAACTTCAGCAAAGTGGCTGGGTATAAAATTAACTGAAATAAATCAGTAGCCTTCTTCTACACAAAAGAGAAACAAGCCAAGAAAGAAATTAGGGAAATGACACCCTTCATAATAGTCCCAAATAATATAAAATACCTCGGTGTGACTTGAACCAAGCAAGTAAAAGATCTGTACAATAAGAACTTCAAGCTTCTGAAGAAAGAGATTGAAGAAGACCTCAGAAGATGGAAAGATCTCCCATGTTCATGGATTGTCAGGATTAATATAGTAACAATGGCCATTTTACCAAAAGCGATCTACAGATTCAATGCAATCTCCATCACAATATCAATCCAATTCTTCAAATAGTTAGAACCATTTGCAAATTCATCTGGAATAACAAGGAACCCAGGATAGCTAAAACTATCCTCAACAATAAAAGGACTTCTGGTGGAATCACTATCCTTGAACTCAAGCAGTATTACAGAGCAATAGTGATTAAAAACTGCATGGTATTGGTACAGAGACAGACAGACAGACCAGTGGAATAGAATTGAAGACCCAGAAATTAACCCACACACCTATGGGCACTTGATTTTTCACAAAGGAGCCAAAACCATCCAGTGGAAAAAAGATAGTATTTTCAGCAAATGGTGCTGGTTCAACTGGAGGTCAACATGTAGAAGAATGCAGATCGATCCATGCTTATCACCCTGTACAAAGCTTAAGTCCAAGTGGATCAAGGACCTCCACATCAAACCAGATACACTCAAACTAATAGAGGAAAAAGTGGGGAAGCATCTCAAACACATGAGTACTGGAGAAATTTTCCTGAATAAACACCAGTGGCTTATGGTCTAAGATCAATAATCAATAGATCAAATGGGATCTTATAAAACTGCAAAGCTTCTGTAAGGCAAATGACACTATGGTTAGGACAAAATGACAATCAAGAGATTGGGAAAAGATATTTATCAATTCTACGACAGATAGCGGCTTTATATCCAAAATATACAAAGAACTCAAGAAGTTAGACCGCAGGGAAACAAATAACCCTATTAAAAAATGGGGTTCAGAACTAAACAAAGAATTCACAGCTGAGGAATGCCAAATGGCTGAGAAACACCTAAAGAAATGTTCAACATCTTTAGTCACAAGGGACATGCAAATCAAAACAACCCTGAGATTTCACCTCACGCCAGTGAGAATGGGTAAGGTCAAAAACTCAGGTGACAATAAATGCTGATGAGGATGTGGAGAAAGAGGAACACTCCTCCATTGTTGGTGGGATTACAGAACGGTACAACCATTATAAGGAAATTGGTCTGTAGATTCCTCAGAAAATTGGACATTGAACTACCTGACGACCCAGCTATACCTCTCTTGGGCAAATACCCAAAATTTGCCCCAAAATATAACAAAGACTCATGCTCCAGTATCTTCATAGCAGCCTTATTATAATATCCAGAAGCTGGAAAGAACCCAGATGCCCTTCAACAGAAGAATGAATACATAAAATGTGGTACATCTACACGATGGAATACTACTCCGCTATCAAAAACAATGACTTTATGAAATTCATAGGCAAATGGAGGGACTGGAAAATATCATCCTGAGTAAGGTAACCCAATCACAGAAAAACACACATGGTATATACTAATTGATAAGTGACTATTAGCCCAAATGCTTGAATTACCCTAGATGCACAGAAAACATGAAACTCAAGAGGGATGACCAAAATGTGAATGCTTCACTCCTTCTTTAAAAGGGGAAGAAGCATACCCTTGGCAAGGAATAGGGAGTCAAAGTTTAAACCAGAGGCAGAAGGAACACCCATTCAGAGCCTGCCTCACATGTGGCCCATACTTATACAGCCACCCAATTAGACAAGATGGATGAAGCAAACAAATGCAGGCCGACAGGAGCCGGATGTAGATCTCTCCTGAGAGACACAGCCAGAATGCAGCAAATACATAGGTGAATGCCAGCAGCAAACCACTTAACTGAGAACAGAACCCCCATTGAAGGAATCAGAGAGAGAACTGGAAGAGCTCGAAGGGGCTCGAGACCCCATATGAACAACAATGCCAACCAACCAGAGCCTCCAGGGACTAAGCCACTACCGAAAGTCTATGCATGGACTGACCATGTTCTCCAACCTCATAGGTAGCAATGAATAGTCTAGTACTAACACCAGTGGAAGGGGAAGCCCTTGGTCCTGCCAAGACTGAACCCCTAGTGAACGTGATTGTTTTGGGGGAGGTCGGTAATGGGGGGAGGAGGGGGAGGGGAACAGCAATATAGAAGGGGAGGGGAATGGGTTATTGCGATGTTGGCCCAGAACCCGGGAAAGGGAATAACAATTGAAATGTAAATAAGAAATACTCAAGTTAATAAAGATAAAATAAATAAATAAGTAAATACATAAATAAATAAAATAAATAAGTAAATAAATAAATAAATAAATCCAAAAAAAGAGTCCTATTTAGTCAATATAGATCTTGGATTCATTCAAATTTGTTAGTTTCATTTCAAGATTAGTGGGAATACTATAGATGGATGAATAAGTCCAGGTATGAGTATAAGAGAAAAAATAACAGACATGAATAAACTCTTTGATCATGATTAGAAACTATTCTGCTGTTTGTACAATGGAACAGGAAACCAAATCTATCATATTCTGTTTTCTGATCTCCAACCCATCACTTTTCATCAAACCCAGGATAGGTTGACAACCTGACCCTTCTGTGTTTCTGTCCCTCTGTCCTGATTTCCAAAAACTTGGACAAATGTCTTTTTTAGAGAGTTATCTTTCACTTGGGTGTACCATTGGTAACCTGAAAAATCACAATGTGGAAGATAAGTCTTCACTCACCTGTTCCTGTCCAAATGGATTGAGATAACAGATGGCCCCCGCACAGTGCCCACTGTGCCTAGCACCGACTTTTCTCTTCTTTGAGCACCAAGTCTTTTGTCCTTCTGAAGCTCTGTCTTTTGTGTTGAGTTTCAATTGACCTTCAAAATTTCCAGCTGTTTTCTGAGGACAGGGGCAAATGTTTGTTCTGATGCCTCTTGGGATAGAAACCCATGAGATTATCTTAAGATAAATTAAAGAAACTCTTGGCTCATGATTCCCACGTCCCTGAATACTGGTGTGGAGGAGAGTAGGAGCAGTTCCTCCTCCACACCTACCCTTCAACATTCCACATGCATCTCCCAGGATGTCTTGGTATTCTCATGTTCTATGTGGAAGGTCTAACCATGTTATTAATGGACACCTTTTCATTCTTTTGAGAATATTTCATGTGATTTGAATATATACAATGAATTTTTTTCTAAGTATGTTTACTTTCTATGCTTCTCTTCCAAACCTTCAATATATTGCTATGAATTAGTGTTCCTTCCAGATATCCAGTTCTTTCTGTTTGTTACATTTTAATTCCCTGAGAATATATACACAGGTAGCCTTTCACAGACAGAACAGCAGGTCCATTTGATGAATATAGATGAATTCACACATGTGCAGTTAATAACTATTAGTAAATAAAACATGGCCATGAATTTGGAGAAGAATGGGGGGAGGGAGGAATATATGGAAAAGTTTTGAGGTAGAAAGGGAATACAGAAAAATGGGATCAAATTATAATCTTAGAAAATTTTTAAAGAAAATACTTGATTCTAAGTTTTAAGTGTCATAAGATCTTTCACAAAGAAAAGCCCAAATAAGACCATTTTAATTAAAATTTAAAATTGAAAAATATTTTTTCAAATAACATATTTTTTGGTTCTTTTTTTCGGACCGAACCCAGGGCCTTGTGCTTCCTAGGCAAGCGCTCTACCACTGAGCTAAATCCCCAACCCCCAAATAACGTATTTTTGATCATGCTTTTCCCTTCCCAAACTCTTCTCAGAATCTCCCTATCCATCCAGCTACATGCTATTTTTTTCTGTCCTTATAATAGAAACAAAAAAACAAGAAATCAACAATAAGAAGAAACATAGAACAAAAATCTGTAAAACCAGAAATTCAGAAACCATATTATACAAGCAAAAGATCAGTAAGACAAAAACAAATAAACATCAAACAAACAAACAAATCACCCAAGCAAAGAAATATGAGAGAAAAAACCTATAGAAATATCATTGAGCTATCTATCTAATCTAAATATCTATCTATCTAAATACCTTGGCTATCTATTGATGCTCTTGGACCTACCCATAAGTGGGCTTCATTTACCTAGTCGTGCTCTATTGGTGAGAATGAATTTCCCCTGAGAATTCCAAGGCACTGTTTGAACATTTTCCAGTTGTCTGTTTCTGTGTTTGTTCCCAGGTACTGCAGAAGGTAGCTTCTTTTATGATGGCTGGATGAGATACTAATCTGTGAATATAACAGAATTTCATCAGAAGTCATTCTGTTGCTTACCTTCATCCAAACTGTAGTGTTTGGTATTCCCCTAGGTCCATGGCCTATTTAGTCTCACATTCTTGGCCACATGAGCATTGTCAGGCATAGGCTCTGTTGCATGGAGTGGGACTTAAATCCACTGAGATAGTGGTTGGTTACTCCTAAAACTTTTGTGTCACTGTTGTGACAGTTTATCATGCAATCAGTTCACCACTGTAGATCGAAAGTCTTATAGCTGATAGGAGATACTTACCTTTCTCTTTTAAATTTCATGATTTCATAGTTATTGACACCTGAAAATATTTCATTGTGTATATTCACCACTACTTTATCTATTCCTGCATTTTCAGACATATAGCTTGTTCCTGTTTCTAGATGTTCAGCTCTTACACATATAGCATGGCCAAATGTACAGGCCCACTCTGTTCCTATTCTAATGTGTTCACACTTACTGATGTACATGTGAGCACTACTACAGGATTGACCATAAATGGAAGCTGAGTTGAGATTTAAGTTTCTCCTGGTCCCCAGCTTGAATTTCTGGTGGGGTAGTAGTTGGGGTGATGGAGAGATAGATCCCCATCCCTCTGTAGAAAGGAGTCATAGGAACTAGGCAAAACAAGCAATCACTTCCCAGGTTAAGGAGAGTATGGTTTTATCCAGATAATGCAGTAACCTTGAGGTCCAAAGATCAGGAACATTGTCACGAGATGAAACTGTTCCATGACTTTTCTGAGTTAGGGCTGAGTGTTGGGTCTGTTATCATAGTCCCCTTGGTGGAGTGTGAAAGTTGATTTATCATCCTGGGTGGAGTGTCTAAGGAAGGAGAACAGGGAAGGGAGACATCCTATTCTTTGAGGCAGCAGCTTTCACCTTGACTTGTAGGACTAGCTTGGTAGGTTGTCATCTTTCATATAGAGAATGCCACAGCATGCTTACATCCATCTTCTTTAATGACAAGCCAGAAATCACGAATCCAACTTTAATCCAGGAATGTAGGTTTAGTTCATTCCAGTTATGACTCTTAGAGTAAAGGGGTACATTTCTTTTAAAAACATTCAAGGGGAAAACATTTCCACTGCAGGAAGATATGTGGGTTTAGATTAATAGTTCTCAACCTGTGGGTAGTGATTCCTTTGGGGGTTGAATGGTCATTTAACAGAGGTTGCTTAAGACCTTGGGAATGTCAAATATGCACATTATAATTCATACCACTAGCAAAATTACAGTTATGAAGTTGCAACAAAAATAATTTTGTGTTGGGAGTCACCAAACATGAGAATGATCTTAAAGGGTGGTAGAATTAGGAAGGTTAAAAATTATTTATCTAGATTCTAGATGCTTGACATGCCCTTCTTGTTTAATCATTGTTTCACAACCTGGGGCAGAGCAGTGATAATCTCCTTTCTGCTGATGCCAGTGAACTGGTCCATCAGCTGGACATATACAGAAAAAGTTTCATTTAGTACATTTCTATCACTGGAAATGACCCCACCCCTTTACTTGCAAATGATTGTTTCTAATCTTGTGGGTCATCCAGGTTTAGCTAATCCTTGAAGAAATCACATAGATCATATCTAAGCATATTCTAGAAAGCAATATTTCAGAAAATATTCATGATTCGTTTTTTACTAGTTGATCATGTATAAAAGCAGCATGGTTTCCTCAACAAGTCCCAATCCTGAATCTCAATATTTTCACCTGGCAAAAGGTAAGAGACACCTGTCAAAATTTCTAACTCTAGTGTCAGTATGAATCTGAGGCATGAAGGAGCCACATGTTTAGGGGGCTGTGAAGATCTCAGATAATTACCATTTTCATAACTTTACTTGACTGGTCATATCCATCTTTAGATGGAAATCGTGAATGTAAGCTGTGATCCCTACTCTCTCTGTGACCATGGGTCTTGTTAAGATCACAGCATATGATATGTTTCAGGAAGGTCCCATTGTTCTTTTAGACAGGCAATGAACCCACACCAAGTCTCTGGCTTCAGTGTATGCTGGTTC
This sequence comes from Rattus norvegicus, assembly GCF_021556685.1. Classification (NCBI taxonomy): domain Eukaryota; kingdom Metazoa; phylum Chordata; class Mammalia; order Rodentia; family Muridae; genus Rattus; species Rattus norvegicus. The sequence goes on along the minus strand of NC_141534.1, from coordinate 208,385,664 downwards.
AGCCAAAAGCAGAGCAGGCAGTGGGGATGGTAGAGGAGTCTCGATGCCTTAAGTAGCCTGCTGCAATGCTTAAAAGGACTTGGTGAAGGAATACTTAGATGCTGCAATAGTCTGTGTTCTTCCCTTGTAGGAATAAGTGGAGGTGGGCTACAAATCATTAATGTTTTAGTTACTACTTTGGAGCTTTTTGACGAAGAAAAACTTCTACCTATTTTTATATAGTATTTTCAAAACTTGGCAATTATTGGTAGTCAAATCTTGTCAGAGCTACTTGATTGAGGCCCAACTCCCAGTGTTCCCTGGGATTGCACTTTTGCTGAGAACTAATATGTGCTGATTTTCCTCTTCTTGGGTTTATCTGGGCACAGACAGCAAAGCAGTAGGTAATTTGTTTAATTACAAACTTGCTTCTGGTGATGTAGAAAGTACCTGTTTATTATCAACTATTTCAATCTGGTTAATTCCAGGTGTGTACTTTGATGGATTTGAGAGAGAAGTAATGGCCCAAGGTCTACCGGAAGGTGGGGTGTCTGTCTGGAAAAACCACCAGTCCTGTTTTGGTGTTCTGCTGTCTGGTCCAATTTTCTTCCTCATTGGTGTATGTAGGATGCCATAGTAGGTCTGGCTCAGGTATGAGGTTGAGAATTGACATTGGGCCTAATGTTGGCAGTGGCCTAGCTATCCATTTGGCTGCTATTTTTCCTGTGGTTCCAGTTAGTCTGTTCCCTCAGGCTTCAACTGAGATTTTTTTATGGTGTTCTGGACAACGAATAATAGCAAGCATTTCCTGGAGAGAAATAGTTGTTTCTAAAGCAAAGATCTCTTCTTTGATTTTTATTTCCTTTCCTGAGGAATACAGCAGACTCTGCTCATGGTATAAAGTACAATGGACATGTACAGTGGCAAAGGGAAACTAGCTATCAGTATAGGCGTTGACTGCATGGTGATTTTCCCATCTAGGTCAAGGCTATACATTCTGCCTTTTGGACTGGGGTCTCTTGAGGCCTAGATTGAGTCATGATTACCTTAATAAGTGTCACTTCAGCTGCTCCTGCATATGGGATTTCTTCCTGTACATAACTGCTTCCATTGGTAAAAAGGGTTGTATTTTGCCATCCTGAGTAGTTGGTTCTAGACATCTAGTCACTTAGTTTGGCTGATGACCTGGGCATAATTATAGACTGTCTGTTCTTCAAAATCAAGCAGGAGTCATGATGGGTTTAATTCTGCCGAGGGTGAGAATCTTGTCCTTGGTTCATCCAAGGTGTCCTTCCTTATTTTTTCAATGACTTTTGATTGAAAGTTGATTTTATTTGATATTATAATGTCATTTCCAGCTTCTTTCTTTGGTCTCTTCACTTGGAAAGTTCTTTTCCAGCCATTTACTCTGAGGTGGTGGTAGTGTCTGTCTTTGTCTCTGAGGTGTGTTTCCTGTAGGCTGCAAAATGTTGGGTCCTCATTGCATATCCAGTTTGTTAATCTGTGTCTTTTTATTGGGGAATTGAGTCCATTGATGTTGAGAGATATTAAAAATAGTGATTGTTGCTTCCTGTTACTTTCATTGTTAGAGGAGGAATTATGTTTACTTGTCTCTGTTTTTGTTTCATTGCAAGGAGATTATATTCTTGCTTTCTGTATCATGTAGTTTCTCTCCTTGTGTTGGGGTTTTTCATCTATTATTCTTTGTAGAGCTAGACTTGTAGAAAGATATTGTATAAATTGTTTTTGTCATGGAATATCTTTGTTTTTCCATCTATTATTGAGAGTTTTGCTACATATAGTAGCTTGGGCTGGCATCTGTTTTCTGTTAGGGTCTGTATGACATCTGTCCAGGATCTTCTGGCTTTCATAGTCTCTGGTGAGAAGTCTGGTGTAATTCTTATAGGTTTGTCTTTATATGTCATTTGGCACTTTTCCCGTACTGCTTTTAATATCTTCCTTTGCTTGGTGCATTTGATGTTTTAACTATTATGGGCCTGGAGGAATTTTTCTTCTTTTCTAATCTATTTAGAGTTCTGTAGGCTTCTTTTTTTTTTGTTTATGGGCATCTCTTTCTTTAGGTTACAGAAGTTTTCTTCTATAATTTGGTTAAAGATATTTACTGGCCCTTTAAGTGGGGTGTCTTCACTCTCTTCTATACCTATTATCCTTATGTTTGAGCTTCTCATTGTTTCCTGGATTTCCTGGATGTTTTGGGCTAGGATCTTTTTATGTTTTATATTATCTTTGATGGTTGAGTCCATGTTTTCTATAGTATCTTCTGCCCCTGAGATTCTCTCTTCTCTCTCTTGCATTTTGTTGGTGATGCTTGTATCTATGACTCCGTGTCCCTTCCTTAGGTTTTTCTATCTCCAGTGTTGTCTCCCTTTGTGCTTTCTTTATTGTTTCTATTTCTATTTTTAAATCGTGGACAGTTTTGTTCAATTCCTCCACATATTTGGTTGTGTTTTCCTGTAATTCTTTCAGGGATTTTTGTGTTTCCTCTTTAAGGGCTTCTACTTATTTTCTTGTGTTGTCCTGCATTTCTTTTAGGGAGTTATTTATGTCCTTTTAAAAGTCCTCCATCATCATCATAAAATGTTATTTTAAATCCAAATCTTACCTTTCAAGTGTGTTTTCATATCCTGTATTTGCTTTGGTGGGAGATCTGGGCTCTGATGATGCCAAATAGTCTTGGTTTCTGCTGCTTAAGTTCCTACACTTGCCTTTCACCATCAGCTTGTCTCTGGTGTTTGCTTGTCTTGCTGATTCCTAGAGTGGCTTGACCCTCTTCTGGCCTCTGTGTCAGCCCTCTTGTAGTACCGTGTTCCTGTTTCTTTCAGCCTTTTCTGTGAACAGGTGCTCTGATATCAGGTGTGTAGGCACTCCTGTTCACTGTCTTTCAGCTCTAGGAGCAGGCAGGAATCAGAAGGGTCCTGCCCCTGATTGCTCCTAAGACCTTGCACCCAGGGGGCACAGTTGGCACTGGGTGATTCACTCTTGGGTTTGGAATGTGGGCAGAGGGTAGTCTCCTATTTTCTAAGGAGTGTCCACACTTCTAAGGGTCCAGCTCTCTCCCCCATGGGATTTGGGTGCCTGGAGCTGTTTGGCCATTTCAGTTTCATCCTGGGTACAGACCAGAACATCAGGTACTGTTGACTGACTCTTCCTATATTCCTGTGTCCAGAGGCACTGTGCAGTTTCCCCTTGGACCAGGGATATGCGAAGAGGTGTGCGATAGTGGCAGTCTATCATTTGTGTCAGAATGTCTGCAATTCTGGGTGTTCAGCTCTCTTCCCCATGGACGTAGGTGCAGGGAACTCTCTCATGTGCTTTCTAGTGCTTCCTTTAGCTTTTCTCAAGATTTTGGTACTATTTTACGATGTTGAGCTCGAGTGTTAAACAACATTTGGTGGCAGATGTGGGGTCAGACTACAGAAATTGTGAACTACAATATTAATTCTGTTAGAAGGCGGCCTCATCCAGTTTCTTAGTATTCTTCTCTGCCATTTTACATTCCTCTAATAAGGGGAAAGGCCCCTGGATGGATGGGTATGTACTTCTTATATCCACAGTGTCTTTTTCTTACCATAGATGATGGTGGGAGAACATCTCCCCAACAAGACTATACCACTAATGGATGTGGACAAATTTTGCATAATAAGAAAAGAGTCAGCTAGAGTGGCTTAAGGCTGCCCTGCCCCCATGTTTTAAGGATGTGCTAGGCACCTGGTGCAAGTAAGATGAATGGATATGTGATGGAGAGGTGAGAAAAATGGAAGAGTAGAGAAGTGCTTGTGGTTTGGTGAGAGGCAGAGCTGGGGACTTGATGACTTGATGCCAATGGCAGGTCTGAGAGAGGGCTGAGGTTGACAGTAGAATAGATTGTTGCCTAATTTGTTCAAATGCAGCAACTTTGAGCCCATGTGGAGGTAGAATGCCTGCATGCCTCAAAATCCTGCCTAGACACAGGACTGGATGACTCAGTCTCTGGATTAGACTTCTTCAAAGGACCACCATGTATTTGTCTGTGATTTATGCCGAGGTCTGAAGCCATATTGATCTGTTTGGGCCTTGCTGCCTCTCCAAGGTGTGAGTGGGCTTATGCATGTGAGTGGCTTGCATCACCATCTGAGGCTAGGTCCTGCTACCTGCTGACTCCGAGGACAATGTCTGGGTTTATGGTCCTACTCTAGCTGGGGACTGTCTTGATGTCCATGGCACCTGTTACTATTGAAGGCCATTTAGATGTCCATGGTCTATGGTGCCATCTGAAGCCATGTTGATATGCTATCACTAGGGGCCATGCTGATGTATGTGGCCTCCACTATCATCTGAGGCTATGGTGATATCTGGGCCATACTGATGTTGAAGGTGATGTCTAAATCCATGGTCCTAAAGCTGCCAGGGTCTAGGTAGATGTCCATGTCCCCTATTAACCACTGAAAGCCATGATGATGTCCATTATGTATGTTGTAGCTTGAAGCCATACAGATGGCCAAGGTCTGTGGTGCTAACATGGGGTCATATTGAAGTGAGTGGCCTATGCTGCCACATGAGGCCATGTTGATGTTTGTTGTCCAGGGATATCTCTGAGAGATTTGTCAGGGTCCTTGGTCCTACTGCAGGCTGAGGCCATATTCATGGTCTGTACTGTTTCCAGAAACCACCTGGATACCCACCATTTAAGTGCCAGTTAAACTGTAAAGAGCAAGGAAGCTAACTTGGCAGTGATGTCGATGACTAAAGATGCATATTATAGAAAGAGGGACATGGAAGGCTGATGTGACAACTCCTAACCTACCTCAGACTCCTTCCTAAAAGGAAGAGCTTAAAAATGAATGCATCAACTCTTAAAAATTGTGATAAGGATGCTAAAGTGTAGCTTTTTACTCCTGACAGCTTCCTGCCAGGGTAAAGGTGGAGAAGCTGTACATTTCTGAGTAGGAGAAAAGGAGTCAAGAGTTAATTAGAACTTATCTTCCAGGAAGCGAATCAGAGACAAATGACTATTAGGACAAAAATGGATAGCTATCAAAAATAAAAGTTGTTTTTTTATCCATTACATCACTATGATAGAAATTCCTAATTAATGCATTTATGAGATGTGTGTGTGTGTGTGTGTGTGTGTGTGTGTGTGTGTGTGTGTGTGTGTGTGTTTGTCTATGTGACCATTTATATACTTAGTGTTTGGGTGATTATCACTTGTTCTATAGGTTATAGTCATGAGACCTTAACAGAACAAGTGGCACAAAACATGGGTTTACGATGAAACAAACAGGTCAGGCAAATTATTTATGATTCATTACTCATTATTCCTACCATGATTGGATTAAAAATCACCTAGGGTATACCTGAGAGGCACTTCCATCCATGCATGTGAGAGAATTTCCAGAAAGTAATCACTGAAGCAAGGGTCTACTCTCTATGTGGGCAATACCAGTCCAGGTCACTAAAGAGCATGGGCTAAAGGGAAAAAGAGAAAGGCATTTAAGCACAGGTCCTCCTCTTCTATATTTTCTGGGCTGCCATCATGGGAGGAAGCTTTTCTGCTACAAAAGCCCTTTGCCACAAGGCCCTGCCACACTATAGGGTAAAACAGCCATGTGACCATCAAATGAAGCTTCTGGAACCATGAGATAAAACCAATATTTAGAAAAGGTATTTGGGTCACAAGGATGAATTACTGTTCCATATATGATTTCCATCACAACTCCTGGTGTGGTGCAGCAGTTAGGAAGAATAAGGAAGTAAGTTGATGAGGAATGGAGGTAGTTGGAAAAGGATACGGCATCTCAGCAGCAGTTGTTGCAGATGCTGCCCTTTCTCTGCTTGTGTTATCTTCCCACCAATATCTTAGCAATGGGTACAGATGCCCTTCTTCCTCCTCTCACTCTTGTCCCTCTTCCTCTTTCTTCTCTTCTGTTCTAAACAGTGTGTTAACCAGAAGTGGTTGGTCAACACAAAATGGACTCTATCTTTTGTGTGAATGTTTTCTTTTGCTTTGGTATTATTCTGTCTAATTGGTTTGGTCTTATTTTCCATTTTACAGAGAGAGAGAGAGAGAGAGAGAGAGAGAGAGAGAGAGAGAGAGAGAGAGAGGCAGAGAGACAGTGACAGAGAGACAGAGAGAAACAGAGAGTCAGAAAGAAAGAGCAGACAGAGACAGACATAGATAGACAGAGAGACAGATAGAGGCAGAGAGACATACACAGAGACAAAGAGAAACAGAGACAATGAGAGGTATGGATGGAGAGAGATTGAGAGACAGACTTATTGGATGAATAGGTAGGCTAAGGGAAGAGTTGTGGGAAGGAAGAATATAATTAAAATCTGTTATACAGAAAAATTTGTCTATGATTTATTATTTCTTGACTTATATTTAAATATGAAGGAGTTTCACTTTACTGTGCAAATATTCATCTAGCTTCCTCAAAACTCTTGTTGGAGATAATTAATCTTTCCTGTGTTTTGATTATTTATTTTCATTGTCATAAATAAGCTGGAATCACATGTGTGAGTTTATTGTTGAAAGTTAAACTTTATCTCTCTTTACTGAATGCATCCATCCTCAAAGCAGTTGCATCAGTTTTGATATCCATAGCACAGCAGGGAGTTGTGAAATTGTAAACCTGAGTTCTTCTATTCTTGATTCTTCCCAGGATACTGAGACCACAGTGGCCCTGTAAGTTTACTTATGAAATTTGTATTCATTAGCTGTAGTTTTTAGCCAAGGCTCTGTGGTGGTCATAAGCATCAGATCAAAGACTATGTTTTGTGAGTATCACCAGAGTCATCCACTGAAAAATTTTCAGCCAAGGAACATGGAATCCCTAGTTAGATAAACTTTACTGTTGAAATGGTTTGTTCTTGTCAGGAGATAAAGCTGATATTTTTATTTACACTGACTCAAAAAAGGTACAGTGAGTGGAATTGTCCAATTTTCTCATCAAAGTTGTCTAAAGCAACAATAGAGACACCCAACTTTATGAGACTGCTCTAAGTAAATAATGTTTAGGAATTGCTCAGGCCTATAGTACGGCCTACATATTTCCACTTAATGTGAGAAAGAGGCAAATATTCTGCCCAGGGCATGCTTGACATCCTTGTTCCTCAGTGTATAGATGAGAGGGTTTAGGGTTGGGCTGAGGATTGAGTATAGCACTGAGGTAAATTTGTTTCTTTCTGGGCTATAGCTGGAAGCAGGACTGATATAGGCACAGAACACAGATGAATAATACATAACGACCACGATGAGGTGGGACGAGCAGGTAGAAAAGGCTTTCTTCTTGCCCTCAGCAGAACGCATGCGCAGGATGCTGGCAATGATGCAACCATAGGATAACAGGGTTAGCACAAAGTTGATACCTCCATAAAAGGCATCTGACGCAAGAGTCATAATGCTATTAACATATGTGGGGCTACAGGAGAGCAGGAGGAGTGGGGGTATCTCACAGAAGAAGTGGGTGATAACCTTGGGCCCACAGAATGACAGCCGTGTCATCAGACCAGTATTTATAGATGCATTCAGTGCACAGACAGACCATACACCAATGACCACTACCCCACACAGTTGTGGGCTCATCCTGGAGCTGTAGTGGAGGGGACAGCAGATAGCTACATAGCGGTCATAGGCCATGACTGTGAGCAGCAGCAACTCAGAGGATCCAGACCACACAAGGAAGAAGAGCTGGGTCATGCATCCCTTGAAGGAGATGGTGTTTTCCTCAGACAGTAGACCAACCAGCGCTTTGGGCAGAACAGAGGAGGTGCAGATAATGTCCATGGTTGCTAAGTTGCACAGGAAAAAGTACATGGGACTGTGGAGTCCAGTGCTGGAGGTGACCAAAGCAATGATCACAATGTTGCCCATTAGAGCCATTGTATAGAGAGACAGGAAGCAGCCTGTCAGAAACAGTTTTAGACTAGGGTGCTCTGAGAACCCCTGCAGAACAAACTCTGTCACTACTGACTGGTTAGGACTGACCATCTTTGTTTGGTGATGTGTAGATTGGCTTCTGAGAAAAATATTACAGTTTACCACGCTGAAGTCTGATTTTGAAAATTGATCATCTCACCATTTTCTGCTGGCAGAAAGGGAAAGAGGGAATATATTTGCATTAGGGAAACATCTCATCCCATATTTTCTTACCATATCCTTAGGTGGTATTTTTATAGGGAATTTTCACCTAGGACTCTTTTTCTCATAGATTTGGACCAAGAGGGATATCTGCTCCTCCCCTATCTTTTTGAATATGTGAAATGAGTGCAACATTCCTAGCTCAGGACCTGCCTATGCTTTCTGTCCATATTACCTGTAAGCACTATGCTCTTCAGACAGTGCTGGAACCAGTACACCTTCCTCTCATAGCTTCTCATACTTATTTTATAGAGTACAGTTTCGTTTCTCTCACCCATTTCTCACCTTTACCCTATGCCCATGAAAGAACCACAGTATCTTCCTGTTCCCTATGTCAAATATATTCTTCCACATACTCTTACCTCTTTTGTCCAACTTACCTTCAAAGGTTGCAACTGTGTATTTCCCCAGTATTATAATGTATTTCCAATTTCTTTAAGTTTTTCATAATTTCTGCCTTCTTTTCCTTTCCAACATTTCCAATTTCCTCCTCCATTCCTCAAGTTGTATAGAGTGTGTATTTTGGGCCCTAGTCCAAATTCACTGTCTCTCTCCAGTCTTTCAGCACACCACACACTATATAGCTTGCCATCTGACAACTGGCATCTGACATCACCTGACATTGACATCATCTGACATCACCCTTTGATTTTTCTAGCGGTTTCATGAGTTCCTATGTGAATATACTGTACCCCATCTGTTGACATCTTTGTGGCAATTATTTGAAGTGTCACTTATCTGTAAATATTCTTTGCTTTGGATTTCACTGCCCAAGATACAAGGATATTTTCCTTCTTCACTGAGCACATCCATGGCATATTAATGTGTGTAATGTGTTTCATTTCCTGAATCCAGTGGTGGTCAACACTCCCCACATATCCTCAAACCATCTTCTAACTTCATTTTCTTTGGTCACATTTTATTTCATGTCTCATTTCTGTAGTATGTCTCACAACCTATTTTCTCCTCACCTCTTCATACATGTTGAATTTTGAACGTTATTTTTGCCTCCATTTCAGACCAGATGTACTCAAATATAGTATTTGTTGTCTTCAACCATGAGAACAGTGTTAGGTCTAACCATATATCTCCCCTTCTCAATTATATTGCACTAGAGAACACCAATACAGAGTTTGATATTTCAATATGCTCTATAGGAATTGAACTCAGATGTAAATTTCTCATATTATCCTGGCACATTTTGAATCTGTCTAGCTAATTCAAATAAACCTGAATTATGGATTATACTCCTGATAGTACTGATAATCTATGGGTGATATTCAGCACCTTCCCTGGTGAGTATTGATTAGGTTCACCCCTCACTGATATAAGAGAAATATTAGAAAAATAATTAAAACCTATTAGAACATGAACTGTTATATTTTTGTTACCAAATAGCACCTGGAATAAAATGGAAACAGATATATAAATGACATCTCTAAAAAGAAGTGACAGAAAAGTGTAATAAATCAGGTGATTTGAGCTACCAGTTAATGTCCACATACTTATGGATCCATAATTCATTACAAAGCAGTAAAAAAAATACACACTAGAAAAAAGAAAAATACATATTTTTCAATTGATAATCATGGTCAGCTGCATGATTACACATACAAGAAGTATACTATCACTTGCTTAGTCAGAGCTACATGAGAATATTTAATATTAGTTGTGGCTATTGTAAAAGCTGTTTTCTGCCTGTGCCTGGGATCTGAACTGTTCCTACACCACAATTCCCTGCACTTAAATCCCATGGGGGAGAAAGCTGGACCCTCAGAAGTGCAGACACTCCTGAGAACCAAATGTTGATGAATACTTTCTGCCCACATTCCTGACCAAAGAGTAAATCACCTAGTGCCATCTGTGCCCCCTGGAAACAGGGAACTTAGAGCAGTCAGGAGTAAGACCCTTTGGGTTTCTGCCTGCACTGAGAGTTGAAAGTCAGTTGCCAGGAGCACCTACACACCTGAGAGCAGAGCACTCTGTTCCCAGATCCAGCTGAAAGAAAACAGGTCTGCAGGAGTGCTGATACACAGGCCTACAGGAGGGTCAAGCCACTGTCAGAGACAGCAAGAGAAGCTAACATCAGAGACAGCTGATGGCAAAGGCAAGTGTAGGAACCTAAGCAGCAGAAACCAAGTCTACTTGGCATCATCAGAACCCAGATCTCCCACCAAAGCAAATACAGGATATGCAAACACACCTGAAAGGCAAGATTTGGATTTAAAATAACATTTTATGATGATGATGGAGGACTTTAAGAAGGACGTAAATAACTCCCTTAAAGAAACCCAGGACAACACAGGTAAACAAATAGAATTCCTTAAAGAGGAAACACAAAAATCCCTTAAAGAATCTTTTCAAGAATTGCAGGAAAACAGAACCAAACAGGTGAAGGAAATGGACAAAACCATCTAGGATTTAAAAATGGAAGTAGAAACAATAAAGACAGCACAAAGAAAGACAACCCCGGAGATAGTAAACTCTCTTGTTGATAGAAAGTCAACAAGAGAGATAAGCCATTAGGCAGACTACCAGAGGGCACAGAGAGTATATCCAAATCAGAATGAAAAGAGAGAAACAACTACAGGGGGGTGGATGGGAAGAGGAACATCCTTATAGAAGAAGGGGACTGGGAGGGAATAGGGGTCTTACGGACAGGAAACCGGGAAAGGGAATAACATTTGAAATGTAAATAAAGAAAACTAAAAACAAAACAAAACAAAACAAAACAAAAAACAAAAAACCAAGCTGGTGGGTGAGTAACTGTGAGGTGGGACTGGGGGGATTATTTAACGGAAAAAAAGGAAGAAAGAGTGTTTCCTTTATTTCTATCTCGGTCTGTTTGTCCTTTATATAAAGGAGGGCTACTTTTTTTTTTTTGAGTTAATTTTGTATCCAATCACTTTGCTGAAGGAGTTTATCCACTGTAGGAATTCTCTTCAACTTCTTCCTTTCCAATTTGTATCCTCCTTGATCTCTTTAAGTTGTCTCAATACTTTAGTTAGAACTTCAAATACTATATTGAATAAATATAGGAAGTGGGCAGCCTTGACTTGTACCTGATTTTAGTAGATTGCTTTAAGTATTTCTCCATTCAATTTAATGTTGGCTACTGGCTTACTGTATATTGCTTTGATTATGGTTAGGCATGTACATTGTATCCCTGATGTCTCTAAGACTTATAACATGAAGGGGTGGTGGATTTTGTCAGAGGCTTTTTCAGCATCTAATGAGGTGATCATGTGTTTTTTTATTTCTTTTTGTTTACATGTTGGATTATGTTGATGGATTTTCATATATTAAACCATCCCTGAATCCCTGGGATGAAGCCTACTTGATCATGGTGGATTATGTTTTTGATGTGTTCTTGGATTCTTTTTGCAAGTACTCTGTTAGGCTTGCAGACAGGAGACTAGTTTAACTGTCATCCAAGAGGCTCTACCCAGCAAATGACTGAAACAGATGCAGACACCTGCACCCAAATATTAGACAGAGGTTGGGGACTCTTATAGAAGGGAAAATTGAAGGCCCCAAAGGGAATGGGAACTTCAAAGGAAGACCACCAGAGTCAACTAACCTGGGACCCTTGGGGGATTTCAGAGACTGAAACACCAACCAAAGAGCACACACCAGCTGGACCCAGAACCCCTGCACATGTGTAGCAGATGTATAGCTTGGTCTTCATGTGGATTCCCCAACAACTGGAGTGGGGGGCTATCCCTTATGCTTTTGTTTTGCTCATCTGTGGAATATGCTTCACTAACTGGACTGCCTTGTCTTGCCCTAGTGGAAGAACATGCTCCTAGTCCTGCAGAAACTTGATGTAACAGGGTTGGGGCATACCCAAGGTGGGCCTGAACCCTCTCAGAGGAAAAGGGGAGAGTTTAGGGGGAGGAACTCTGTGACGTTAGACTGGGAGAGAGGCAGCAATTGGGAAGTAAAGTGAATAAATAAATGAAAAAGTAAATTAAAAATCAAATGAACAAATGAAAGAATTATGCTAGATCCTTATCATTAAACTTTAAATTATCTAGACTCCAAGTGGATCAAGATGTCAACTCCAAGTGGATTCAACACTCCAAAAATAACAATGGAGAAAATAGGGATATGCTTGAACTCATTGATACTGGAAAGATCTTTCTGAACAGAATCATGGTCATATAGACATTGAGATCAATAATTGACCAACAGGCTCAATGTAGCTGCACTGCTTCTGTAGAGTAAAGAACACCATCATTTGAGTCAAGGATATTCTACAGAATGGCAAAAATCTTTACCATTTGGACATCTGACAGAGCATTAGTATCTGAAATAGACAAATAATAAAAAACTTTAAACAAAACCCAAACAATCCTATACACCTGGCTACAGGAACTAAACTGAGAATTTTCAAAAGATGTAACACAAATACATGAAAAATATTTCTACAAGTTCAACATGCTAAGTTATCAGAGAAATGCAATTTCAAACTTATTTGAGAAATCAATGTCCCTCCAGTCAGAATGATCAAGGGATGAAAAAGAAAGGTAGAACCAAATACTGTGGGGAAGAGAGCTGACCACCCAGGATTGCAGACATCCTGAGACCGCAGGACTAACTGCCACCTCTGCACACCTCTGCCTACATCCCTGGTCCAAGGGGAAACTGCACAGTGCTCTGGACACAGGGATATAGGAACAGACAGCCACTGTTACTGGCAGTTCTGGTCCCCAGGACCGAACTGAACCAGTCAAACAGCTCCCTGCACCCAAATACCTTGGGGAGAGAGCTGAACCCTCAGAAGTGTGGATACTCCTGAGAAGTCAAAGGAGACATCCATCTGTGCCAGTCCAGACCCAAGAAGGGGTTGCATAGTGCCAACTGTGCCTGCTGGATGCAAGGACCTACGAGCAATCAGGGCAGGACCCTTTGATTCCTGCCCACACGTAGAGTTGGAAGACAGTCTTCAGGAGTGCCGACACACCTGAAATCAGAGCACCTGTTCTCAGGAAAGGCTGAAAGAAAACAGGAAAACTGTTCTTATACCGAAACCACATAAAGACCCAACAAAGAAAGAGAACTTCAGACCAATTTCCCTTATATATGTCGACGCAAACATACTCAATAAAATTCTTGCAAACCGAATCCAAGAACACAACAAAACGATCATCCATCATGATCAAGTAGGCTTCATCCCAGGGATTCTGGGATGGTTTAATATATGAGAATCCATCAATGTAATCCACTATGTAAACAAACTCAAAGAAAAGAACCACATGATGATTTTATTTGATGCTGAGAAAGCATTTGACAAAATTCAGTACCCCTTCATGAGAAAAGTCCTGGAAATATCAGGAATTCAAGGCCCATATCTAAACATAGTAAAAGCAATATACAGCAAACCAGTAGCTATCATCAAACTAAATGGAGAGAAACTTGAAGCAATTCCACTAAAATCAGGGTCTAGACAGGCTGCCCACTCTCTCCCTACTTATTCAATATAGTACTTGAAGTCCTAGCCAGAGCAATCAGACAGCAAAAGGAGTTCAAAGGGATACAAATTGGAAGGGAAGAAATCAAAATATCACTATTTGCAGATGTTATGATAGTGTACTTAAGTGACCCCAGAGAACTACTTAACCTGATAAAAACCTTCATCAAAGTATTGAGGTATAAAATTAACTCAAACAAGTCAGTAGCCTTCCTCTACTGAAAGGATAAACAGGCTGACAAAGAAATTAAGGAAATGACACCCTTCACAATATTCCCAAATAATAAAAAGATATCTTGGTGTGGCAATAGGGCAAGACAAGACAATATTCGTCCCTTATCTAGTCATCTATATATACCTACACTCATTTAAATATGTTGATTTCATGTCAAAACTAGTGTGAGCATTATGGATGGGGAATGAGTAAGGCTGAGTATGAACATAAGGCAAAAATATCAGACATGAAAAACTGATCATGACTAGTAGGTAGACATTTTTTGTTTATACAATGGAAAAGAAAACCAAACATTTCTACTATCTTCTGCCCTTTGTCCCAGGACTATTCATTAGTGTTAAGAAATTATAAGTCGATGTCCCTCCATGCTGATGTTCAATCACTGGCAAAAATGTCACTTTTATAATGAGACTTTTGCTTTCCATTGTTAGCCAAATGAGTCACATAAATGAGATTTTACTTTTCACTCACCTTTTCCTGTCACAGTAAATTGAGGTGACAGTGGCTTCCACAAAGTGCACACTGTACTGGGCACAGACTCTCCTTTCTTGCAAACAGCAAGTCTTAATACCCCTCTGAAGCTCTGTCTTCCTTTGTATAGAGGTCACTGACCTTCAGAAATACCTGTCATTTCTGAGACCAGGGCCAGTATATGTCCTGGTGCCTCCTGGGATAGAAACTCACAAAGAAAGCTCTTAGGATAAATTAAGGGAGACTCATGACCACATGACCCAAGGTCTCTGTAGACTTGTGTGGAGGAGGGTGGTCAGGGAGTCTTTTTATTAGAGATGTGAGACTTTGACATTTATTAATCAGCAGTGTTTATGTTTCTATTTATTTTGTAGCCTGGTAGTTCTTTTAATTTGCTAGCCTGCAATAATTTATTCCATATGTTTTCTTGCATGTGTTTTAACTTCTTCATGTTCTCTCTAATGACCTACATTGATGGATCTATCATCTGTCTGTCTGTCCGTCCATCCATCTATCTATCTATCTATCTATCTATCTATCTATCTATCTATCTATCTATCTATCTATCCATCCATTCATCTTAACATCCATCTGAGTAGATAAATCTGTAGGGAGATACAGCTTAAATTTGGGGCATTTGCTATATTATGTTTTGTGTTATAGTTAATGGTAAACATTCCATAAGTCATGCCCCACTATTATGGTATTCAAAACCCTGGAAAAGGAACCACAAACTCAATTTAGACTCTGATCAGTCATTTTTACGAGTAGGTTCACAGTTGCTAGCCAAAATCAGAGATATATGACTCAGATCCAGGTGAAGGAATGGCTTTTAAAAATGAAAACCACAAGAGGTCATTGAATAGCTGCACTAGCAAGTTACAGAAACCAAAGTGCTGTTCACCCCTGCCACAATTAAGCAGTCAAGGTGAGCTTAAAATATTATGTGAATATCTCCATTGGCAGGTACAGAAGCCAAAATTGAGCACATATTCATATGTTAAGCAGATGGTCATGGCTGTACATATTTCAGTGGGGGCTCAAGGATTCAGATTTTCTGGGACTTACTTTCCAAGAACTTCAGTCAGAAACAAATACCCATTAGGTACCAAGATAGAAGTAGGTAAAAAGTGGAGTTTCTTTGGCCATCACATTTCACATTTGTTCCAGATCATATGAGTCAAATCATTGATTCATGCTCAGGTGCAGGCTGGTACCATAGTTGTAGAGTTTGTATTT
Organism: Rattus norvegicus; assembly: GCF_021556685.1. Taxonomy (NCBI): domain Eukaryota; kingdom Metazoa; phylum Chordata; class Mammalia; order Rodentia; family Muridae; genus Rattus; species Rattus norvegicus. Next base: position 208,370,127 of record NC_141534.1, on the reverse strand, counting down.
TCACAAAATAAATTCTGTTTTTAATATACATTAGTAACCTGTTGCCCGAGGCCTGGGCTACTCAAAGCCTGACCCTACCTGCCCTTGAGTGTTGAAGATGTGGTGTGGTACAAAGTCAATGACACAGACTCCAGGAGTAGATGAGAAATGCTGCAGCAAACTCATCTGAACACTGCTGCAAGCTCCTTTAATGCCTTCCACCCTTGTCCCAATGGTCCCAAGAAAGCATCTCTTGTAAACATCAGTGCCTGTTTGACTGGCATTGTCTGCACCAGCAATCCTTGGTCTCACAGGCAGTCCTCAATCAGGTCCTCCTGCAGGAGATGCTTTGTGGCTGTGCAGCCCCCAGCATTTACGTAGAAGCAGTCCTGCCATTAGTCATCAGATAAATGCACATTTCTGACCATGTTTGTTTTCCCCTCTCCATTCTATTGTACTAGAAAACACCAATGCACAGTTTTATTTTTCACGTAAATTTTCAGACAAAGAATTACAGAAGCAATTTCCTCACACGGTTGTAGCATTTTCTGAGTCCATCTAGATAATTCAAGGACAACTGAATTTTGGATTATACTCCTGATAGTACTGATTATCTACGGGTGACATTAACCTCGTCCCCAGGGTGTGTTCATTAAGATTCACTCTAAGCTGAGTGAAATAGAATGATTCAAAAAAAATAATTGAATCCTATTAAAATATTTACAGTCTGATAGAATTCTATTACCAATCACACATCTATAAAAATCTAATTACATGAAGTAATAACTAATAGATTAGTAAATGATACCCCTAAATATAATGACAAGAGAAATATGATAATATGAGTAATTTGTGGACTCAGATAAAAGTCCACACACCCATAGGCACATGATTTATTACAAAGGAGTTAAAAAAATACTAAAGACAGCATCTTTAACTAATGGTAATGCTGAAACTAGATGATTACATGCAGAAGAATTATACTAGACCCTTACTAAACTTTAAAAACCTAGACTCCAAGTGGATCAAGATGTCAACCTAAGACCCAACACCCTTAAAATGACAATGGAGAATACAGGAATATGCGCACACTCATTGTCACTGAAAAGGTCTTTCTGAAGAGAATTATGGTCATGTAGACATTGAGATCAATAATTGACACATAGGCTCAATGTAACTGCACTGCTTCTGTACAGCAAAGAACACCATCATTTGAGTTAAGAGGCAACCTACAGAAAGGCAAAATATTTTTTTTACCATCTGGACATCTGACAGAAGGTTAATATATAGAATATACAAAAAAATAAAAAGTAAACAACAATAAAACAAACAATTCAACTTAACTGGAGAATGGAACTAAACAGAATTTTCAAAAGAAGAACAAATTGATAAAAACAAATTTTAAATGTTCAATATCTGTAGTCACCAGAGAAATGCAAATTAAAAATGTTTTGAGATTAAGTTTTACTTCCTTCAGAATGACAAAAGAAATGAAACACCCCTTCATCTTAAAAGTCTTTGAGAAATCAGGGATGAGCGGCACATCCTTATACACAATAAAAGCAGCACACTTCAAGACAACAACCAACATCAAATTAAATGGAGAGACACTTTAAGCAATTCCACTAAAAAGCAGAGACAAGGCAAGGCTGTCCACTCTCTCTGCATTCCCTCAATATTTCACTTAAAATTTTAGGTAAAACAATAAGACAACAAAAGGCGATTGAGTCAATACAAATTGGAAAAAAGAAGTGAAAGTATCACTATTCATGCATATCACATATACAGTCGACACCCCAAATTCTATCAGATAAACACTTTCAGCAGAGTGGCTGGATACGAAATTCACTCAAAGAAATCGGTAGCCCTCTTTTCTACAAATGGTAAGTGGGCAGAGAAAGAAGTTATCGAAACAACACCCTTCACAGTGGCAAAAATAGTACAAAATATTTTGGTGTAACTCTAAGCAAGCAAGTGAAAGATCTGTGTGACAAGAACTTCAAGTTTCTCTCTGAAGAAAGAAATTGAGTAAGATAACAGAAGTTGGGTGTCTACAGATTCACTGAAATTCCCATTAAAATTCTGACAGAATTCTTTACAGAACTTAAAAGAGCAATTTTCAAGTTCATATGCAAAAACAAAAAACCGAGGATAGCTTAAGCAATCCTGTACAATGAAATAACTTTTGGAGGAAGCACCTTCTCTGATGCCATGGTTCCATCTTTACCTCTGCACTTGTGTAGGCAGGAGAAATTTTGGGTTAAAGATTTCATGAGTGAGTTGGTGTCATTTACCCTTCACTGGGGGTTTTGCCTGGCTACAGAATATGGCCACATCATGTCCCATATCCCACACTGCTAGGAGCCTTAGCTAGAGTCATCCCCTTAAACTCCTGGGAGCTTTGCCCATCACAGACCTCTGGCATGTTATAGAAATGTTCCCACCCTGCCAGCTACCAATTTCCATTCACTTTCCTGGCCCTCTCTCCTAGTCTATCCCCACACCTGATGCTGATTCCCTTTTCCCCATTCCCCTGCCACCGAGTTCCTTCTCTCCATCTGCCTCCAATGACTTTTAATTCCCCTTCTGAGTGAAATTTAAGCATCCTTAAAAATCCTTGCTAGTAAGTGCTGTCACTTGAGTTTTTGGTTTTAGCCATTCTGAGTCACCAGGGTGACTCTTACACATTACCAGATATAGTCACAGCCAAAAGTTCAACCTTGGCTATCTCTGGAAGACAGACTCTTTGTGGTCTCAGAAAACACTTCCCAGAAGATTTTACCTCAAGAATGCTGAGCTCTTCTTAATCACCACTAATTTCTTATTTTTATTTTTTATTTATTTATTTTTGTTATCTTTATTAACTTGAGTATTTCTTATTTACATTTCAATTGTTGTTCCCTTTCCCGGTTTCTAGGCCAACATCCCCCTAAGCCCTCACCCTCTTCTTCTATATTGGTGTTCCCCTCCCCATCCTCCCCCCATTACCGCCCTCCCCCCAACAATCACATTCACTGGGGGTTCAGTCTTAGCAGGACCCAGGGCTTCCCCTTCCACTGGTGCTCTTACTAGGATATTCATTGCTATCTATGAGGTCAGAGTCCAGGGTCAGTCCATGTATAGGTTTTAGGTAGTGGCTTAGTTCCTGGAAGCTCTGGTTGCTTGGCATTATTGTACATATGGGGTCTCGAGCCCCTTCAAGCTCTTCCAGTTCTTTCTCTGATTCCTTCAATAGGGGACCTATTCTCAGTTCAGTGGTTTGCTGCTGGCATTCGCCTCTGTATTTGCTGTATTCTGGCTGTGTCTCTCAGGAGCAATCTACATCCGGCTCCTTTCGGTCTGCACTTCTTTGCTTCATCCATCTTGTCTAATTGGATGGCTGTATATGTATGGGCCTCATGTGGAGCAGGCTCTGAATGGTGTTCCTTCTGCCTCTGTTTTAATCTTTGTCTCCCTATTCTCTGCCAAGTGTATTCTTGTTCCCCTTTCAAAGAAGGAGTAATCACCACTAATTTCTTAACTCCAACTGACCAGCATCAATAGTTCCAGTAACATCAAAGATTTGATTTAGTAGTTCTATTATCTTGTTAATCACATCTGATTCTTCAGCCCCAGCTAACAAAAAATCACAGAATCTTCATAATCAAAACAGAAGTCCAGGAATGGCACCACTGACGATGTGCTGGGTCTTACCCATTGTCATTATTTGAGAAAATGCCTTACAGCTGGGACTCATGAAGGCATTTCCATAACTGAGGCTGCTTTTCCTGTGATAACTCCAGCAGGTGTCAAGTTGACACACAAAAGTAGCTAGTACAAGCACCAATTATACCAGCCCAGTGGGAAATGTCTGTTCTGAACAAGGCCAGCAACCTGACCTTGATTACAATATGAGGATCATCTAAAGATGATTCAACAAAGCTGTCTTTTGGGCTCATGTCTGTGAGTGCTAAACTGCCCAGAACTGAACAAATAGTGAATCAGAAAGGTGCCCAGTTCTGGAATTTCTAAGTCCAAATTGAGACTGGCTAGTGCATGGGAGGGGAATTTTCTTTTTGAAAAATAAATTACAACAGAGAGATCAAAAGATTATGAGCATAAATCTGTGATTGGCAGAGGCTGGAGTAGACACAGTACTTTCTGATAGCCTCAGCATCCTATATATTATCTGCTGGCTTCACAGAAATAGTACTAACTTCACCTTGTGCACCCTACCAGGTGATATTATGTGCTGAGTCTAATCAGAATGAAACCAGACATTTCCTTCACAGTATAAGGGAGGAGCATCATTATTTATATTGAATCCTACTCAACAATTGTCATTTATCATATGAGATAAATTACAGAGCGAAGATGTTTGGTCAAAGATCACTTTGGTAGAGCATGACTCCATTTTACTTGGACCTTATAACTGAGACATGCCATGTGCTAGTGCATCCAGTAGCCAAATATCCAAATGTGTTTTTGGAATATTTCATGCATGATATGGAGACAAATGGCCCTTGTGGAATACTGTAGATCAATAGTCTCCTCATACACATTATGCTTGGCAAGCAATATTTTGATGCCTGCCATTCATATTGGCCTAGCAGACAATATTATCATCTATAGATATGATATTGTCATACAGAAGGAAAAAATCAGACATTTCCAAACTGTTTACCAATGCACACTGTGAAGTAGAGAAGTACCTGCCTCTTCTTGAGCCCTCTTTCCTGTAATCTATCATGCTCTTTGGAATTTAGCTTTCATTGTGCCTAAGAGGACATGGGATATTCTAGTATCCAGGTCGGGAGTTTGTGGGAGCAAATTCACAGGAATCTCTCATGATTACATGTAAGCGAGATCTCAACAGGGCTGACTTGAGAATCTTCAGAAGATGAGCCTCAACCAGGAGCAAAACTGCTAAGGATCTTCACCAGAGTCATGAACTGGAGTGTCTGCAGATATTATGGTCAAGACAGCAAAAGTGGCAGAGAAAGAATATGCACCTCCAGCACTGTTAACACAGCCCCCCATAAGGTGAAGAGCATTTTCTGTCCCCAGAATAGTGGACTTGGACAACAGGTAAGAAAATACCTTTTATGGCAATTTTTCACCATTCTCTTTGGATATCACAGACCAAAAAGGGAACATTAAAAGTGCTATCTAATCAATATAGATCTTGGATTCATTTAAATTTGTTAGTTTCATTTCAAAATTAGTGGGAATACAATGGATGAATGAATAAGTCCAGGTAAGACTATAAGACAAAAATAACAGACATGAATAAACTCTTTGATTATGATTAAAATCTAGTCTGTTGTTTGTACAATGGAGCAGGAAACCAAATCTATCACATTCTATTTTCTGATCTTCAAACACTCTTCATCAAACCCAGGATAGGTTGAGAACCTGACCCTTCTGTGTTTCTGTCCCTCTGCCCTGATTTCCAAAAACTTAGACAAATGTGATTTTTAGAGAGTTATCTTTTGCTTGGGAGTACCATTGGAGGCTGAAGAATCACACTGTGTAAGATAAGTCTTCACTCACCTGACCCTGTCCCAGTGAATTGAGGTGACAGATGGCTCCCACACACTGCCAACTTTGCTGAGCACAGACTGTTCTCTCTTGCAAGCACCAAGTCTTTTGTCCTTCTGAAGTTCTGCTTCCTTTGTGTTGAGTTTCAGTTGGCCATCACAAATTCCAGTCATTTTCTGAGTCCAGGGGCAGGTGTTTATCCTGATGCCTCTTGGGACAAAAACCCATGGAGAATTCTCTTAGGATCAATTAAAGAAAACTCTTGGCTCATGACTCCTAAGTCCCTGAATACTGGTGTGGAAGAGTGTGGTCAGAGGAGTCTCATAGGTAGGAGCAGTTCCTCCTCCACACCTGCCCTTCAAAACTCCACATACGTCTCCCAGAATGTCTTGGTATCCCAATGTCTCACCATGGTATTAATTGATTTCCTTTCACTCTTTTGAGGGTATTTCATGTGATTTGAATATATGCTATGGATTTATTCTATGTATGTTTTACTTTCTATGCCTCCCTTCCAAAACTTCAATATATTATTATGAACTAATGTTCCTTCAGCACATCCAGTTCTTTCTGTTTGCTACATTTAACTCCCTGAGAATTTACACACAGGTAACATTTCACAGACAGAACAGTAGGTACATTTGATGAATATAGAAGAATCCACACATGTGCATTTAATAACTATTAGGAAATAAAACACAGCCATGAGTTTGGAGAAAATGGGGAGGTGGATATATGGAAAGGTTTTGAAGTAGAAAGGGAATAGAGAAACATTAGGATCAAAGTATAATCTCATACAATTTTAAAGAAAACACTTGATTCAAAGTTTTACATGCCATAAGAGCTTTCATAATGGAAAAACCAAATAAGACTAATTTAAGTAAAATTTTAAATTGAAAAAAATATTTTTCACATAACATAATTTGATCATGGTTTTCCCTCCCGAAACTCCTCTCCTAATCTCCCTCTCCACCCAGCTACATGTCATGTATTTCTATCTTCATAAAACAAACAAACAAACAAAACAAGAAATCAACAAAAAGCAACACACACACACAATCTGTAAAAGCAGAAATTCAGAAATCATATTATACAAGCAAATGGTCAGTAAGACAAAAATAAGCAAACATCAAACATACAAATAAACAAACAAAAAACGAATAACCCAAAGAAAGAAATATAAGAGAGACAAAGTCATTAGAAATATCATTGAATTTTCCCATGGCTATCTATTGATTCTCATGGGCCTACCCATAGGTGGGTTTTATTTACCTAGTCATTCTGTATTGGTGAGAATACATTTCCCTTGAGAATTCCAAGGCACTGATTGAACATTGTCCAGTTGTGGGTTTCTGTGTTTGTTCCCATGACTGCAGGAGGAAGCATCTTTTATGAAGGATGGATGAGATACTAATCTGTGAGTATAACAGAATTTCATCAGGAGGCATTCTTTTGCTACTTACCATCAGTAAAACTATAGTGTTACTGATCCCCTTGGTCCAAGGCCTATTTAATCTAAAGTTCTTGGCCATATGAGCATTGTCAGGCATGGGCTCCATATACTGGAGTGGGACTTAAATCCACTGAGATAGTGGTTGGTTACTCCCAAAACTTTTGTGCCACTGTTGTGACAGTTTATCATGCAATCAGTTCACCAATGTATATTGAAGGGCTTGTAATTGGGAGGAGATACCTTTCTCTTTCAAATTTCATGATTTCATAGTTATTAATGCCGGAAAATATTTCATTGTGTAAATTTACCACTATTTTTATCTATTCATGCATTTTCAGATATATAGCTTGTTCCAGTTTCGAGATGCTCAGCTATAACACGCAGCATGGCCAAATGTACAGACCCACTATGTCCCTATTTTAATGTGTTCAGACTTACTGATGCACATGTGAGCACTACAGGATTGACCGCAAATGGAATCTGAGTTGAGATTAAGTTTCTTCTTGTCCCCAGCTTGAATTTTCTGGTGGGGTAGTAGTTGGAGTGATGGAGAGATAGATCCCTATCCCTCTGTAGAAAGGAGTCCTAGGGTCTAGGCAAAGCAAGCAATCACTTCCCAGGTTAGGGAGGGTATGGTTTTATCCAGATATGCAGGAACCTTGAAGTCTAAAAGTTAAGGCCATTACCAAGAGATGAAACTATTCTATGTCTTTTCTGAGTTAGTGCTGAGGTTGTGTCTGTTATCATAGTTCCCTTGGTGGAGTATAAAGTTGATTTATCATCATGGGTGGAGTGTCTAAGGGAAGGGAGGCATCTTATTCTTTGAGGCACCAGCTTTTCTCTTTGCCTGCAGGACTAGCTAGGTAGGTTGGTATTTTTCGTGTAGAGAATTCCACAGCATACTTACATCCATCTTCCTTAATGGCAAGCCAGGAACCACAAGTCCAACTTTAATCCAGGACTGTATGCTTAGTTCATTCCAGTTATGGCTCTTAGAGTAAATGGGTTACATTTCCTGTAGACACATTGAAGAGGAGAACATTCTTGCTCCAGGAACATATGTGGGTTTAGATCAGTAGTTCTCAACATGTGTGTAGTGACTCCTTTGGGGGTTGAACGACCCTTCACAGGGGTTGCTTAAGATCCTTAGAAATATCAAATATGTACATTTTATTCATACCACTAGCAAAATTACAATTATGAAGTTGCAACAAAAATAATTTCATGTTGGGAGACACCACAACCTGAAAATGATCTGAAAAGGTCATAGCATTAGGAAGGTTAAAAACCATTTATCTAGATTCTAGATGATTGATATGGCCTCATTGGATAAATTCTGTCTCACAATCTGGGGCAGAGAAGCGATAATCTCCATTCTGCTGATGTCAATTAATTGGTCTATCAGCTGGACATGTACAGAAAAAGTTTCATTTAGTTTACGTCCATCACACTGGGAAAAGCCCTGCCCCTTTACTTGCGAGTGATTGTTTCTAATCCTGTGTGTCAGCCAGGTTTGGCCAATCCTTGAAGAAATCACAAAAATCAAATCTAAGCACAGTCTAACAGGCGATATTTCAGAAAATATTCATTATTAGTTTTTACTAGTTGACCATGAGTAAAAGCAGCGTGGTTCCCTTGACAAGTCACAATCCTGAATCTCAATATTTTCATCTGGCCAAGGGTAAGAGACACTTGAGAAGATTTTCAACACTAGTGTCAGTTTGAATCTGAGGTCTGAATGAGGATCTGAGATACTTTTCATTTTCATAACTTTGGTTGGTCATATCCATCTTTAGATGGAAATTATGAATGTAAGCTGTGATCCCTACTGTCAGTGACCATGACTGTTGCTATGATCACAACACATGATACATTTCAGGAAGGTCCCAGGGATCTTCTAGACAGGCAGTGGATGCACATTAAGTCTCTGGCTTCAGTGTATTCTGTGCCCAGCCAAAAGCAGAGCAGGCAGTGGGGGTGGTAGAGGGGTCTGGATGCCTTAAGTAGTCTGCTGCAATGCTTATAAGGACTTGGTGAATGAATACTTAGACATTTAAATAGTCTGTGTTTTTCCCTTTGAGTAATAAGTGGAGGTGGGCTACAAATCAATAATGTTTTAGTTACTGGTTTGGAACTTTTTGAGGAACAAAAGCTTCTACCTATTTTGGTATAGTATTTTCAAAACCAGCAAATATTGGTAGTCAAATCTTGTCATAGCTACTTCAGTGAGGCCCAAGTCCCAGTGTTCCCTGGGATTGAACTTTTGCTGAGAACCAATATGTGTGGATTTTCCTCCTCTTGGGTTCACCTAGGCACAGACAGCAATGCAGAAGGTAATTTGTTCAATTACAAACTTTTATCCGGTGACGTAGAAATTTCCTGTTTATTATTAACTATTTCAATCTGGTTAATTCCATGTGTGTTCTTTGATGGATTTGAGAAAGAAGGGATGGTCAGGACTTCTGGTAGGATGGGTTGTCTGTCTGGAAAACCACCAGTCAGTCCTGTCTTGGTGTTCTGTTGTCTCGTACAATTTTCTTCCTCACTGGTGTATGTAGGATGGTACACTAGGTCTGGCACCAGCATGAGGTTGAAAATTGAGATCGGACCTCAGGTTTGCAGTGGACCCACTGGCCGTGTTGCTGCTAATTTTTCTGTGGTTCCAGCCAGTCTGTTGCCTCAGGCTTTAACTGAAATCTTGTGTGTGTGTGTGTGTGTGTGTGTGTGTGTGTGTGTGTATGTGCGTGTCTTGGACAATGGATAAAAAGCAAGCATTTCCTGGAGAGAAGTAGTTGTTTCTAAGGCAGAGATCTCTTCTTTGTTTTTTATCTCTTTTCCTGGGAAAGACAGCAGACCCTGCTCCTGGTACAAAGTACCAGGGGCATGTATAGTTGCAACAGCAATCTGGCTATCAGTATAGGTGCTGACTGCATGGTGCTTTTCCCATCTTAGTGCCTAGGTCAAGGCTATACAGTCTGCCTTTTGGGCTGATGTCTCTTGAGGCCTAGATTGAGCCCAGATTACCTTAGTAAGTGTCATCTCAGCTGCCCCTTCCTGTACATAACATTCACAACCCTGTGAATAGGGTTGTATTTTGACATCCTGAGAGGTTGGTCTTAGACATCTAGTCACCTGTTTTGGCTGATGACCTGGGCATAGTTATAGACTGTCTGTTCTTCAAAATCAAGTAGGAGTCATGATGTGTGTAACAATGCCGAGGGTGAGAATCTGATCCTCAGTTCATCTGAAAAGAGGTTCTGGTAATGTGGGATGTCATAGATTGACATGCAGTGCTCTGACTCTCTAAAGTAGCATCTCAGTGGACTGTGGAGTGATGACAACCAACTCCTGAACCATGTTCATTTTTATCAGTTTTCTTTCATAAATGAAATAAAGAAATTGTAGCTGTAGTACCAATGGTCCAAATGCAAGCTGGCCACCCTGCCTTAACAGGGTGCAGTTCCTTACACAAACAGGCCACAAGCATTTTCTTGGTTCCAAAGTTTGTCAGTGCATCCTTTGCCACCCTGTATCATTCGGCTACAAACAAATGGGACAGCTTAGCAAACTAAATGTTGGAGCTGACATCAAGACTTCATTGAGCTTTTGGAATACCCCATTTCTTTGCCTTCCTGGCTCAGGGGGCATTTTTTCTAGGCTCTGGTATAATGACATTGCTACTTCTGCAAAGTTAAGTATTCATAGTCTGCAGTATCCAACTGGACCCAAGCATATTCATTAGGCCTTTTATCCTGTGGCCAAGAAATAGTCATAGATTGCTTGTATTGTGCTTGAAGACAGAGTCCTGCTTCTATCCTACACCAAGCAATAACACAAAAAATACATACAATAGGGCCTTTATAGCAGGCACATTGAAGCCTAGTTGCTTGAGATTTACAAGTTGTTCCTCTGTAACTTGTATAAATGTATGGCTTGTGGGCATACATTTTGGTGTCCATGAATCATCTACATACTGCAAGGGGGCGACATTCAGATATCATTGGGCATACTCAAGGAGGTATGAGTTAGAGCTTCATCAAAAAGAATGGGAGAGTTTTTATAGCACTGGGAGAGTTGAGTACAGGTCATAGGAACCCTGACTTGGGGTTTGTCCCTCACAAGGCAACTATAAGATTACTCACTGGCCCTAGAGGCAGAGAGAAAAAGATATCATGTCAGGTCTTAGATATTATATACAGTTTTCCCTGGGTTCAATATTTTGAATGAAGTGTAAGGGTTCCTTGCATTTGGGCACCCAATTTCTACTTTCTTATTTCTTTCCCATAATTCCTGAACAGGATGATAATTTTGGTGCTTGGCTTAATGACAGGAAGTAATGTATTGTTCTAAGATGACTCACAGGGGACCAAAATTTCTGTGTCTCTATGGTGACTCTTATGTGCTTTCTAATGCTTCCTTTAGCTTTTCTCAGGATTCAGTACTGTTTTGCATTTCTGTAATGCTGAACTTGAGAGTTGAATATTTGGTGGCAGATGTGGGCCCAAGCCTGAGAAATTGGGAACTTCAATATTAATTCTGTTTGAAGGGGGTGTGCCCTCTTCCAGTTTATTAGTACTCTTCTTTGCTTTTTTATTTTCTTCTGATAAGGGGCAAGTCCCCAGGATGTCTGGGTATGGATTCTTAGGTCCACAGTAGCTTTTACTTACAATAGATGATGGTGAAACAACATCTCCCCAACAAGACTATACCACTCATAGATGTGGACAAATTTTGCATAATAAGAAAAGAATCAATCAGGAAGCTGTAGTTGCTGAAGACTATCCTGACCCTGTGTTGAGAGGATGTGCTAAGCACCTGGTGCCCTTAAGATGAATGGATGTGTGATGGAGAGGTGGGGAAAATGGAAGAGAAGAACAGTGCTTGGGGTTTGGTGAGAGGCAGAGCTGGAGACTTGATGACTTGATGACAGTGACAGGTCTAAGAGAGTGCTAAGGTCAACAGTGGAATAGATTGTTGCCCAGTGTGTTCAACTGCACTGAACTGGAACCCATGTAGAGGCAGAACCACCCTATGCCTACATGCTTCAACTTGCTTCCTAGACACAGGACTGGATGATTCGGTTTCTTGATTAAACCTCTTCAAAGGACCACCAGATGAAAGTATGTGATTTATGCTAATGTGTGAAGCAACATTGATCTGTGTGGGCTTTGCTACTCCTCCAAAGTGAGAGGGTGCACATGTATGTGAGTAGCTGGCAGCACTATCTGAAGTTATTTCCTGGTTCCTGCTGCCTTCATGGTCAATGTCTGGGTTAATGGTCCTACTCCAGCTGGAGTTTGTGCTAATGTCCATGGCCCCTTTTTCTATTGAAGGCCATTTGGATGTAAATGGTCTATGCTGCCACCTGAAGCCATGTTGATATGCTATCTCTAGGGACCATACTGATCTAAGTGGCCTGCACTACCATCGGATGCTTGGTGATATCTGGGCCATGCTGCTGTTGAAGTCCATGTCTATGTCCATAGTCCTACAGCAGCCAGGGTCAAGGTAGATGTCCATGGTCCATATTATACCACTGAAAGATGATGATGTCCATTAAGTATGCTGCAACCTGAAGCCATACAGATGCCCAAAACCTGTGGTGCTACCAGGGGGTCATATAGATGTGAGAGGCCTATGCTACCATTATAGGCTATGTTGATGTTTGTGGTCCAAGGCTGGCTCTGAGATCCTTGTCAGGGTCCTTGTCCTACTCCAGGCAGAGGCCATATTCATGGTCTGTACTGTTACCAGAAACCACCTGGATTCCCATCATCCAAGCTCCAGCTAACTGTAAAATGAAAGGAAGGTACTTTCCAGTGATATAGATGACTAAAGATCCACAAATGAGAAAGAGGGACATGGAAGGCTTGTATGACAACTCATACCCTAGACCAGAAAACTTCCCAAAAAGAAGAGCCTAAAAAGGAATGCATCAACGAGAACTCTTAAAACTTGTAACACTGACGCTGAAGTGTAGCTGTCCACAACTGATGGTTTCTGACCAGTGTACAGGTGGAGAAGATGTACATTTCTGAGTGGGAGAAAAGGAATCAAGATGTACTTAGAACTATCTTCAAGGAAGTGAGTCAGAGAGAAATGACAATTAGATAAGAAGATGGATACCTTGCACTCATTGATAAGTGGCTATTAGCCCAAATGCTTGAATTACCCTAGATGCCTAGAACAAATGAAACTCAAGACAGATGATCAAAATATGAATGCTTCACTCCTTCTTTAAAAGGGGAACAAGAATACCCTTGGCAGGGAATAGAGAGGAAAAAATTAAAACAGACACAGAAGGAACACCCATTCAGAGCCTGCCCCACACGTGGCCCATACATATACAGCCATCCAATTAGACAAGATGGATGAAAAAAAGAAGGGCAGGCTGACAGGAACCGGATGTAGATCTCTCCTGAGAGACACAGCCAGAACACAGCAAATACAGAGGCGAATGCCAGCAGCAAACCACTGAACTGAGAATAGGATCCCATAGAAGGAATCAGAGAAAGAACTGGAAGAGCTAGAAGGGGCTCGAGACCCCTTATGAACAACAATGGCAACCAACCAGAGATTCCAGGGACTAAGCCACTACCTAAAGACTATACATGGACTGACCCTGGACTCTGACCTCATAGGAAGCGATGAATATCCTAGTAAGAGCATCAGTGGATAGGGGAAGCCCTGGGTCCTGCTAAGACTGAACCCCCAGTGAACTAGATTGTTGGGGGGAGGGCGGCAATGGGGGGAGGATGGGGAGGGGAACACCCATAAAGAAGGGGAGGGGGAGGGATTAGGGGGATGTTTGCCCAGAAACCGGGAAAGGGAATAACACTCGAAATGTAAATAAGAAATTCTCAAGTTAATAAAAAAAAAAAGAAGATGGATACCTATCAAAAATAAAAGTTTGTTTATCAATTACCTCACTATGATAGGAATTCCTAACTAATGTTTGTGTGTGTGTGTGTGTGTGTGTGTGTGTGTGCGTGTGTGTGTGTGTGTGTGTGTGTGTGTGTGTCTATGTGAACACTTATATACTTAGTGTTTGGCTGATTATCACTTGTCCTATAGGTTACAGTCATGAAACTAATAACAGAATATGTGGCACAAACATAGTTTAAAGATAAAACAATCCAACAGGTGAAACAGGCCAGGCAAATGATTCATGATTCATTACTCATTATTCCCACCATAACTGAATTAAATATCACATAGGAGATACCTGAGAGACACATCTGTCCATGTACGTGAGAGTGTTTCCAGGAAGTAATCACTGAAGCAGGGGTCTACTCTCTATGTGAGTAATAGCCAGCCCAGGTCACTAGAAAACATGGGGAAAAGGGAAAAGAAGAAATCCATTTGGGCACAGGTCATCTTCTGTGTGTCCTGGGCTACCATGGTGGAGGAAGCTTCTCTGCAACATAAGCCCATCACCATGAGGCCCTGCCATGCTATAGGCCAAAACAATTCACGTGGCCATGGAATGAAACTTCTGGAACCATGAGACAAAAATCAATATTTGGAAAAGGTATTTGGGTCACAAGGATGAATTACTGTACCATATGTGATTTACATCACAACTCCTGGTGTGGTGCAGCAGTTAGGAAGAGTAAGGAAGTAAGTTGATGAAGAATGGATGTAGTTTGAAAAGGATACAGCATCTCAGCAACTGTTGTTGCAGATGCTCCCCTTTCTCTGCTTGTGTTATCTTCCCACCAATATCTCAGCAATGGACACAGATGCCCTACTCCCTCCTTTCCCTCCTCTTCTTTTTTCCCTTCTGTTCTCAACAGTTTGTTAGCCAGGAGTGGCTGGTCAACACAAAATGGACGAAATCTTTTGTGTGCATGTTTTCTTTTGTTTTGGTATTATTCTGTCTTATTGGTTTGGGCTTATTTTGCATTTTGGAGAGAGAGAGAGAGAGAGAGAGAGAGAGAGAGAGAGAGAGAGAGAGAGAGAGAAACAGAGAAACAGAGAAACAGAGAAACAGAGAAACAGAGAAACAGAGAAACAGAGAAACAGAGAGAGAGAGAGGACAGAGGTATAGAGGGACAGAGAGACAGACAGAGAAACAGAGACAGAGAGAGGCAGAGAGATTATTTTGTATTTTGCAGAGACAGAGAGACAGAGAGAGACAGTTAGAGACAGAGAGAGAGGCAGAGGGACATATAGAGAGACACAGAAGGATAGGGATGGAGAGAGAATGAGAGACAGACTTATAGGATGAGTAGGTAGGATGAGGGAAGAGTTGTGAGAGGAGAAAGAATATGATTAAAATATGTTATACAAAAATTTATTTATGGTACATTCTTTGTTGACTTTTATTTAAATATGAAGGAGGAGGTTTTTGTGATTGGGTTACCTCATGCAGGATGATATTTTCTAGTTCCATCCATTACCTATGAATTTCATGAAGTCATTGTTTTTGATAACTAAGTAGTACTCCATTGTGTAGATGTACCACATTTTTTGAATACATTCCTCTGTTGAAAGGCATCTGGGTCCTTTCCAGCTTCTGGCAATTATAAATAAGGCTGCTATGAACATAGGAGCATGTGTCTTTGTTGTATGTTGGAGTTTATGCCCAGGAAAGGTATACCTGTGTCCTTAGGTAGTGCAATGTCCAATGTTCTGAGGAACATCCAGACTGATTTCCAGAATGGTTGTACCAGTTTGCAATCCCACCACCATTGCAGGAGTGTTCCTGTTTTTCCACATCCTTGCCAGCATCTGCTGTCATCTGAGATTTAATCTCAGCTACGCAGAGTGGTGTGTGGTTGAATCTCAGGGTTGTTTTGATTTGCATTTCCCTGATGACTAAGAATGTTGAACATTTATTCATGTGTTTTTTGGCCATTTGATATTCCTCAGCTGAGAATGTTTTGTTTAGCTCTGTTCGCCATTTTTTAAATATGGCTACGTGGCTCTCTGGAGTCTAACTTCTTAAGTTCTTTGTATATTTTGGATATTAGCCTTTATCAGATTTAGGATGGTAATTATCTTTTCCCAATTTGTTGGTTGCCAATTTGTCCTAATGACAGTATCCTTTGCCTTATTGAAGTTTTGCAGTTTTATGAGGTCCCATTTGTTGATTCTAGATCTTAGAGCATAAGCAATTGGTGTTTTGTTCAGGAAACTTTACCCAGTACCCATGTGTTCAAGACTCTTCCCAACTTTTTCTTGTATTAGATTGAATGTATCTGGTTTGATGTGAAGGTGCATGATCCACTTGGATTTAAACTTTGTACAGAGTAATAAGCATGGTTCGATCTGCATTCTTCTACACGTTGACCTCCAGTTGAACAAGCACCATTTGTTGAAAATGCTACCTGTCTTCCATTGGATGGTTTTAGCTCCTTTGTCAAAGATCAAGTGACCATATGTGTGTTGGTTCATTTCTGGGTCTTCAATTCATTCCACTGATCTATCTGTCTGTCTCTGTACCAATACCATACAGTTTTTATCACTATTACTCTGTAATACTTCTTGAGTTCAGGGATGGTGATTCCCTCAGAAATTCTTTTATTGTTGAGTAGAGTTTTCACTATCTTGGGTTTTTTCTTATTACAAATGAATTTGCAAATTGCTCTCTCTATATCTATAAAGAATTGAGTAGTAATTTTGATGCGAATTGCATTGAATCTGTAGATTGTTTTTGACAAAATGGCCATCTTCACTATATTAATCCTGCCAATCCATGAGCATGGAAGATCTTCCTATCTTTTAAGATCTTCCTCAATTTCTTTCTTCAGAGACTTGAAGTTCTTGTCACACAGATCTTTCACTTGCTTGGTTTAAGTCACACTTCGATATTTTATATTATATGGGACTATTGTGAAGGGTGTCATTTCCCTACTTTCTTTCTCAGTCTGTTTATCCTTCAAGAAAGAAGGGTAGTCATTTGTTTGAGTTAATTTTATACACCAACATTTTGCTGAAGTTGTTTATCAGGTTAAGTAGTTGTCTGGTGGAACTTTTAGGGTCACAGAAGTATACTAACGTATCATTTGCAAATAGTGATATTTTGATTTATTCCCTTCCAATTTGTATCCTTTTGACCTCCTTTTGTTGTCTGATTGTTCAAGCTAGGACTTTGAGAACTATATTGTATAAGTAGGGAGAGGGTGGGCAGCCTTGTCTAGTCCCTAATATATTGTTAGCGGGATTGCTTCATGTTTCTCTCCATTTAGCTTGATGTTAGCTACTGGTTTGCTGTATATTGCTTTTAGGTATATGTTTAGATATAGGCCTTGAATTCCTGATGTTTCCAGGACTTTTATCATGAAAGGGTTGTCAATTTTGTGAAATGCTTCTCAACATCTAAGGAAATGGTTATGCAGTTCTTCTCTTTGAGTTTGTTTATATAGTGGATTATGTGGATGGATTTTCATATACTAAACCATTCCTGCATGCATGGGATGAAGCCTACTTGATTATGATGGATGACTGTTTTGAGGTATTCTTGTGTTTCAGTTTGCAAGAATTTTTTGTGTATTTTTGAGTCAAGGGAAATTGATCTGAAGTTCTCCTTCTTTGTTGGGTCTTTGTGTGGTTTAGGTATAAGAGTAATTGTGACTTCATAGAAGCAATTCGGTAGTGCCCATCTGTTTCATTTTATAGTTTGGACAGTATTGGTATGAGTTCTGCTATGAAGGCCTTATAGAATTCTTCACTAAACCCATCTGGTCCTGGGCTCTTTTTGGTTGGGAGAATTTTAATAGCTGCTTCTATTTCTTTAGGAGTGATGGGGTTGTTTAGATGGTTTATTTGATCCTGATTTAACTTTGGTACCTGGTATCTATCTAGAAAATTGTGTGCTTTTTCCATATTTTCCAGTTTTGTGGAATATAGGCTTTTGTAATAGGATCTGATGATTTTTTTGAATTTCCTCAGATTCTGTTGTTATGTTTCCCTTTTCATTTCTGATTTTGTTATTTTGGATACACTCTCTGTGACCTCTGCTTAGTCTGACTAAGGGTTTATCTATCATGTTGATTTTCTCAAATAACCAGCTCCTGGTTTTGTTGACTCTTTGTATAGTCCTTTTCGTTTCTACTTTGTTGATTACAGATCTGAGTTTGATTATTTTCTGCCTTCTACTCTTCTTAGGTTTATTTATTTCTTTTTGTTCTCAAGCTTTTAGGTGTGCCATAAAACTGCTGACATATTCTTTCTCCTATTTCTATTTGCAGGCAATAAGACCTATTAGTTTTCCTCTTAGACCACTTTCATAGTGTCCCATAAGTTTGGATATGTTGTATTTTCACTTTCATTAAATTCTAAGAAGTCTTTAATTTCTTTCTTTATTTTTTCCTTGACCAAATTGTCATGGAGTAGAGCTTTATTCAACTTCCATGTATATGTGGGCATTCTTCCCTTATTGTTAATGAAGACCAGCTTTAGCCTGTGGTGGTCTGATAGGACGCATGGGATTATTTCTATCTTTCTGTATCTGTTGAGGCCTGTTTTGTGGCTGATTATATGGTCAATTTGGGAGAAGGTACCATGAGGTGCTGGCAAGAAGGTATATCCTTTTGTTTTCAGATGGAATGTTCTATAAATATCTGTTAAATTCACTTGGTTCATAACTTTTGCTAGTTTTCCTGTGTCTCTGTTTAATTTCAGTTTCCATGATCTGTCCATTGATTAGAGTGGGCTGTTGAAATCTCCTACTATTATTGTGGGAAATGCAATGGGTGATTTGAGCTTTAGTAAGTTTTTGTTTACGAATGTAGGTGTCCTTGCATTTGGAGCATAGATATTTAGGATTGAGAATTCATCTTGGTGGATTTTTCTTTTGATGTATATGAAGTGTCCTTCTTATCTTTTTTGATGACTTTTGGTTGAAAGTCAATTTTATTCCATATTTGAATGGCAACTCTAGCTTGTTTCTTCAGACCATTTGCTTGGAAAATTGTTTTCCAGCCTTTTACTCTGCGGTGGTGTCTGTCTTTGTCTCTGAGGTGTGTTTCCTATATGCAGCAAAATGCTGGGTCCTCTTTATGTATCCTCTCTATTAGTCTATGTCTTTTATTTTTTCTATCTTTATTAACTTGGGTATTTCTTATTTACATTTTGATTGTAACTCCCTTTCCTGGTTTCTGGACCAACAAGTCTATGTCTTTTAATTGGGAAGTTGAGCCCGTTGATTTTGAGAGATATTAAGGGGTAGTTATTGTTACTTCCTGTTATTTTTGTTGTTAGAAGTGGAATTATGTTTGTATGTCTCTCTTTTGGTTTCACTGCAAGGAGATTACATTCTTGCCTTTTGTATGGTGTAGTTTCTCTCCTTGTGTTGGAGTTTTCCATCTATTATCCTTTGTAGTGCTGGATTTGTTGAAAGATATTGTGTAAATTTGGTTTTGTCATGGAGTACCTTGGTTTCTCCATCTATGTTAATTGAGAGTTTTGCTGGATATAGTAGCCTGGGCTGACATTTGTCTTCTCCTAGGGTCTGTCTAGCATCTTCTGGCTTTCATAGTCTCTGGTGAGAAGTCTGGTTTACTTCTTACAGGTCTGACTTTCTATGTCACTTGTCCTTTTTCCCTTACTACTTTTAATACTCTTTCTTTGTTTTGTGCATTTGGTGTTTTGTCTCTTATATGACAGGAGGAATTTCTCTTCTGGTCCAATCCACTTGGAGTTTTGTAGGTTTCTTGTATGTTTATATGCATCTCTTTCTTTAGGTTAGGGAAGTTTTCTTCTATAGTTTTTTTTTAATTTTTCAATTTTAAAAAAAAATTCCCTACATGGTTTTTTTTTTTATTAACTTGAGTATTTCTTATATACATTTCGAGTGTTATTCCCTTTCCCGGTTTCCGGGCAAACATCCCCCTCCCCCCTCCCCTTCCTTATGGGTGTCCCCCTCCCAACACTCCCCCCATTGCCGCCCTCCCCCCATAGTCTAGTTCACTGGGGGTTCAGTCTTAGCAGGACCCCTTCCACTGGTGCTCTTACTAGGATATTCATTGCTACCTATGGGGTCAGAGTCCAGGGTCAGTCCATGTATAGTATTTAGGTAGTGGCTTAGTCCCTGGAAGCTCTGGTTGCTTGACATTGTTGTACTTTTGGGGTCTCGAGCCCCTTCAAGCTCTTCCAGTTCTTTCTCTGATTCCTTCAACGGGGGACCTATTCTCAGTTCAGTGGTTTGCTGCTGGCATTCGCCTCTGTATTTGCTGTATTCTGGCTGTGTCTCTCAGGAGCGATCTACATCCGGCTCCTGTCGGTCTGCACTTCTTTGCTTCATCCATCTTGTCCAATTGGGTGGCTGTATATGTATGGGCCACCAGTGGGGCAGGCTCTGAATGGGTGTTCCTTCAGTCTCTGTTTTAATCGTTGCCTCTCCCTTCCCAGCCAAGGGTATTCTTTTTCCTCATTTAAAGAAGGAGTGAAGCATTCACATTTTGATCATCCGTCTTGAGTTTCGTTTGTTCTAGGGATCTAGGATAATTCAAGCATTTGGGCTAATAGCCACTTATCAATGAGTGCATACCATGTATGTCTTTCTGTGATTGGGTTAGCTCACTCAGGATGATATTTTCCAGTTCCAACCATTTGCCTAAGAATTTCATAAACTCGTTGTTTTTGATAGCTGAGTAATATTCCATTGTGTAGATGTACCACATTTTCTGTATCCATTCCTCTGTTGAAGGGCATCTGGGTTCTTTCCATTTTCTGGCTATTATAAATAAGGCTGCGATGAACATAGTGGAGCACGTGTCTCTTTTATATGTTGAGGCATCTTTTGGGTATATGCCTAAGAGAGGTATAGCTGGAACCTCAGGCAGTTCAATATCCAATTTTCTGAGGAACCTCCAGACTGATTTCCAGAATGGTTTTACCAGTCTGCAATCCTACCAACAATGGAGGAGTGATCCTCTTTCTCCACATCCTCGCCAGCATCTGCTGTCACCTGAGTTTTTGATCTTAGCCATTCTCACTGGTGTGAGGTGAAATCTCAGGGTTGTTTTGATTTGCATTTCCCTTATGACTAAAGATGTTGAACATTTCTTTACGTGTTTCTCAGCCATTCGGCATTCCTCAGCTGTGAATTCTTTGTTTAGCTCTGAACCCCATTTCTTAATAGGGTTATTTGTTTCCCTGCGGTCTAACTTCTTGAGTTCTTTGTATATTTTGGATATAAGGCCTCTATCTGTTGTAGGATTGGTAAAGATCTTTTCCCAATCTGTTGGTTGCCGTTTTGTCCTAACCACAGTGTCCTTTGCCTTACAGAAGCTTTGCAGTTTTATGAGATCCCATTTGTCGATTCTTGATCTTAGAGCATAAGCCATTGGTGTTTTCTTCAGGAAATTTTTTCCAGTGCCCATGTGTTCCAGATGCTTCCCTAGTTTTTCTTCCATTAGTTTGAGTGTGTCTGGTTTGATGTGGAGGTCCTTGATCCACTTGGACTTAAGCTTTGTACAGGGTGATAAGCATGGATCAATCTGCATTCTTCTACATGTTGCCCTCCAGTTGAACCAGCACCATTTGCTGAAAATGCTATCTTTTTTCCATTGGATGGTTTTGGCTCCTTTGTCAAAAATCAAGTGACCATAGGTGTGTGGGTTCATTTCTGGGTCTTCAATTCTATTCCATTGGTCTATCTGTCTGTCTCTGTACCAATACCATGCAGTTTTTATCACTATTGCTCTGTAATACTGCTTGAGTTCAGGGATAGTGATTCCCCCTGAAGTCCTTTTATTGTTGAGGATAGCTTTAGCTATCCTGGGTTTTTTGTTATTCCAGATGAATTTGCAAATTGTTCTGTCTAACTCTTTGAAGAATTGGATTGGTATTTTGATGGGGATTGCATTGAATCTGTAGATTGCTTTTGGTAAAATGGCCATTTTTACTAAATTAATCCTCCCAATCCATGAGCATGGGAGATCTTTCCATCTTCTGAGGTCTTCTTCAATTTCTTTCCTCAGTGTCTTGAAGTTCTTATTGTACAGATCTTTTACTTGCTTGGTTAAAGTCACACCGAGGTACTTTATATTATTTGGGTCTATTATGAAGGGTGTCGTTTCCCTAATTTCTTTCTCAGCTTGTTTCTCTTTTGTATAGAGGAAGGCAACTGATTTATTTGAGTTAATTTTATACCCAGCCACTTTGCTGAAGTTGTTTATCAGCTTTAGTAGTTCTCTGGTGGAACTTTTGGGATCACTTAAATATACTATCATGTCATCTGCAAATAGTGATATTTTGACCTCTTCTTTTCCGATCTGTATCCCCTTGATCTCCTTTTGTTGTCTGATTGTTCTGGCTAGAACTTCAGAACTATATTGAATAAGTAGGGAGAGAGTGGGCAGCCTTGTCTAGTCCCTGATTTTAGTGGGATTGCTTCAAGTTTCTCTCCATTTAGTTTAATGTTAGCAACTGGTTTGCTGTATATGGCTTTTACTATGTTTAGGTATGGGCCTTGAATTCCTATTCTTTCCAGGACTTTTATCATGAAGGGGTGTTGAATTTTGTCAAATGCTTTCTCAGCATCTAATGAAATGATCATGTGGTTCTGTTCTTTCAGTTTGTTTATATAATGGATCACGTTGATGGTTTTCCGTATATTAAACCATCCCTGCATGCCTGGCATGAAGCCTACTTGGTCATGGTGGATGATTGTTTTGATGTGCTCTTGAATTCGGTTTCGCAGAATTTTATTGAGTATTTTTGCATCGATATTCATAAGGGAAATTGGTCTGAAGTTCTCTTTCTTTGTTGTGTCTTTGTGTGGTTTAGGTATAAGAGTAATTGTGGCTTCGTAGAAGGAATTCGGTAGTGCTCCATCTGTTTCAATTTTGTGGAATAGTTTGGATAATATTGGTATGAGGTCTTCTATGAAGGTTTGATAGAATTCTGCACTAAACCCATCTGGACCTGGGCTCTTTTTGGTTGGGAGACCTTTAATGACTGCTTCTATTTCCTTAGGAGTTATGGGGTTGTTTAACTGGATTATCTGTTCCTGATTTAACTTCGATACCTGGTATCTGTCTAGGAGATTGTCCATTTCCTGAAGATTTTCAAGTTTTGTTGAATATAGGTTTTTATAGTAAGATCTGATGATTTTTTGAATTTCCTCTGAATCTGTAGTTATGTCTCCCTTTTCATTTCTGATTTTGTTAATTTGGACGCACTCTCTGTGTCCTCTCGTTAGTCTGGCTAAGGGTTTATCTATCTTGTTGATTTTCTCAAAGAACCAACTTTTGGTTCTGTTGATTCTTTCTATGGTCCTTTTTGTTTCTACTTGGTTGATTTCAGCTCTGAGTTTGATTATTTCCTGCCTTCTACTCCTCCTGGGTGTATTTGCTTCTTTTTGTTCTAGAGCTTTTAGGTGTGCTGTCAAGCTGCTGACATATGCTCTTTCCTGTTTCTTTCTGCAGGCACTCAGCGCTATGAGTTTTCCTCTTAGCACAGCTTTCATTGTGTCCCATAAGTTTGGGTATGTTGTATCTTCATTTTCATTAAATTCTAAAAAGTTTTTAATTTCTTTCTTTATTTCTTCCTTGACAAGGTTATCATTGAGTAGAGCATTGTTCAATTTCCACGTATATGTGGGCATTCTTCCCTTATTGTTATTGAAGACCAGTTTTAGGCCATGGTAGTCCAATAGCACGCATGGGATTATTTCTATCTTTCTGTACCTGTTGAGGCCCGTTTTTTGACCAATTATATGGTCAATTTTGGAGAAAGTACCATGAGGAGCTGAGAAGAAGGTATATCCTTTTGCTTTAGGATAGAATGTTCTATAAATATCCGTTAAGTCCATTTGGCTCATGACTTCTCTTAGTCTGTCGACATCACTGTTTAATTTCTGTTTCCATGATCTGTCCATTGATGAGAGTGGTGTGTTGAAATCTCCCACTATTATTGTGTGAGGTGCAATGTGTGCTTTGAGCTTTAGTAAGGTTTCTTTTACGTATGTATGTGTCCTTGTATTTGGGGCATAGATATTTAGGATTGAGAGTTCATCTTGGTGGATTTTTCCTTTGATGAATATGAAGTGTCCTTCCTTATCTTTTTTGATGACTTTTAGTTGGAAATTGATTTTATTTGATATTAGAATGGCTACTCCAGCTTGCTTCTTCTGACCATTTGCTTGGAATTTGTTTTCCAGCCTTTCACTCTGAGGTAGTGTCTGTCTTTGTCTCTGAGGTGTGTTTCCTATAGGCAGCAGAATGCAGGGTCCTCATTGCGTATCCAGTTTGTTAATCTATGTCTTTTTATTGGGGAGTTGAGGCCATTGATATTGAGAGATATTAAGGAATAGTGATTATTGCTTCCCGTTATATTCATATTTGGATGTGAGGTTATGTTTGTGTGCTTTCATTCTCTTTGTTTTGTTGCCAAGACGATTAGTTTCTTGCTTCTTCTAGGGTATAGCTTGCCTCCTTATGTTGGGCTTTACCATTTATTATCCTTTGTAGTGCTGGATTTGTGGAAAGATATTGTGTAAATTTGGTTTTGTCATGGAATATCTTGGTTTCTCCATCAATGTTAATTGAGAGTTTTGCTGGATACAGTAACCTGGGCTGGCATTTGTGTTCTCTTAGGGTCTGTATAACATCAGTCCAGGATCTTCTGGCCTTCATAGTTTCTGGCGAGAAGTCTGGTGTGATTCTGATAGGTCTCCCTTTATATGTTACTTGACCTTTTTCCCTTACTGCTTTTAATATTCTTTCTTTATTTTGTGCGTTTGGTGTTTTGACAATTATGTGACGGGAGGTGTTTCTTTTCTGGTCCAATCTATTTGGAGTTCTGTAGGCTTCTTGTATGTCTATGGGTATCTCTTTTTTTAGGTTAGGAAAGTTTTCTTCTATGATTTTGTTGAAGATATTTACTGGTCCTTTGAGCTGGGAGTCTTCACTCTCTTCTATACCTATTATCCTTAGGTTTGATCTTCTCATTGAGTCCTGGATTTCCTGTATGTTTTGGACCAGTAGCTTTTTCCGCTTTACATTATCTTTGACAGTTGAGTCAATGATTTCTATGGAATCTTCTGCTCCTGAGATTCTCTCTTCCATCTCTTGTATTCTGTTGGTGAAGCTTGTATCTACAGCTCCTTGTCTCTTCTTTTGGTTTTCTATATCCAGGGTTGTTTCCATGTGTTCTTTCTTGATTGCTTCTATTTCCATTTTTAATTCCTTCAACTGTTTGATTGTGTTTTCCTGGAATTCTTTCAGGGATTTTTGTGTCTCCTCTCTATGGGCTTCTACTTGTTTATTTATGTTTTCCTGGAATTCTTTCAGGGATTTTTGTGTCTCCTCTCTATGGGCTTCTACTTGTTTATTTATGTTTTCCTGGAATTCTTTCAGGGATTTTTTGCGATTCTTTCAGGCATTTTTGCGATTCCTCTCTGTAGGCTTCTACTTATTCTCTAAGGGAGTTCTTCACGTCTTTCTTGAAGTCCTCCAGCATCATGATCAAAAATGATTTTGGAACTAGATCTTGCTTTTCTGGTGTGTTTGGATATTCCATGTTTGTTTTGATGGGATAATTGGGCTCCGATGGTGCCATGTAGTCTTGGTTTCTGTTGCTTAGGTTCCTGCGCTTGCCTCTCGCCATCAGATATCTCTAGTGTTACTTTGTTCTGCTATTTCTGACAGTGGCTAGACTGTCCTATAAGCCTGTGTTTCAGGAGTGCTGTAGACCTGTTTTCCTCTCTTTCAGTCAGTTATGGGGACAGAGTGTTCTGCTTTCCGGCGTGTGGTTTTTCCTCTCTACAGGTCTTCAGCTGTTCCTGTGGGCCTGTGTCTTGAGTTCACCAGGCAGCTTTCTTGCAGCAGAAAAGTTGGTCTTACCTGTGGTCCCAAGGCTCAAGTTCGCTCGTGGGGTGCTACCCACGGGCTCTCTGCAGCGGCAGCAACCAGGAAGACCTGTGCCGCCCCTTCCGGGAGCTTCAGTGCACCAGGGTTCCAGATGGTCTTTGGCTTTTTCCTCTGGCGTCCAAGATGTGTGTGCAGAGAGCAGTCTCTTCTGGTTTCCCAGGCTTGTCTGCCTCTCTGAAGGTTTAGCTCTCCCTCCCACGGGATTTGGGTGCAGAGAACTGTTTATCTGGTCTGTTTCCTTCTGGTTCTGGTGATGTCTCAGGCACAGGGGTCCTGCCGCTCCTGGGCCCTCCCCCACGGGAGCCCAGAGGCCTTATACAGTTTCCTCTTGGGCCAGGGATGTGGGCAGGGGTGAGCAGTGTTGGTGGTCTCTTCCGCTCTGCAGCCTCAGGAGTGCCCACCTGACCAGGCGGTTGGGTCTCTCTCTCACAGGGTCTGGGGGCAGAGAGCTGCTGCGGGCCGGGATCCGCAGGTGTGGGACTTCCGGTAAACACAGAACGTGCCCGGTTCTACAGGAATTCTGCTTCCGTGTGTCCCAAGCTCACCAGGCAGCTTTCTTGCAGCAGAAAAGTTGGTCTTACCTGTGGTCCCGGGGCTCAAGTTCGCTCGTGGGGTGCTGCCCACGGGCTCTCTGCAGCGGCAGCAACCAGGAAGACCTGTGCCGCCCCTTCCGGGAGCTTCAGTGCACCAGGGTTCCAGATGGTCTTTGGCTTTTTCCTCTGGCGTCCGAGATGTGTGTGCAGAGAGCAGTCTCTTCTGGTTTCCCAGGCTTGTCTGCCTCTCTGAAGGTTCAGCTCTCCCTCCCACGGGATTTGGGTGCAGAGAACTGTTTATCCGGTCTCTTTCCTTCTGGTTCTGGTGGTGTCTTCCCTACATGTTTTTTTTTTTTTTTTTTTTTTTTTTTTTTTTTTTTTTATTAACTTGAGTATTTCTTATATACATTTCGAGTGTTATTCCCTTTCCCGGTTTCCGGGCAAACATCCCCCTCCCCCCTCCCCTTCCTTATGGGTGTTCCCCTCCCAACCCTCCCCCCATTGCCGCCCTCCCCCCCACAGTCTAGTTCACTGGGGGTTCAGTCTTAGCAGGACCCAGGGCTTCCCCTTCCACTGGTGCTCTTACTAGGATATTCATTGCTACCTATGGGGTCAGAGTCCAGGGTCAGTCCATGTATAGTCTTTAGGTAGTGGCTTAGTCCCTGGAAGCTCTGGTTGCTTGGCATTGTTGTACTTTTGGGGTCTCGAGCCCCTTCAAGCTCTTCCAGTTCTTTCTCTGATTCCTTCAATAGGGGACCTATTCTCAGTTCAGTGGTTTGCTGCTGGCATTCGCCTCTGTATTTGCTGTATTCTGGCTGTGTCTCTCAGGAGCGATCTACATCCGGCTCCTGTCGGTCTGCACTTCTTTGCTTCATCCATCTTGTCTAATTGGGTGGCTGTATATGTATGGGCCAAATGTGGGACAGGCTCTGAATGGGTGTTCCTTCAGTCTCTGTTTTAATCTTTGCCTCTCCCTTCCCTGCCAAGGGTATTCTTTTTCCTCATTTAAAGAAGGAGTGAAGCATTCACATTTTGATCATCCGTCTTGAGTTTCGTTTGTTCTAGGGATCTAGGGTAATTCAAGCATTTGGGCTAATAGCCACTTATCAATGAGTGCATACCATGTATGTCTTTCTGT
Source organism: Rattus norvegicus (assembly GCF_021556685.1). Lineage (NCBI taxonomy): Eukaryota > Metazoa > Chordata > Mammalia > Rodentia > Muridae > Rattus > Rattus norvegicus. Next base: position 208,342,680 of record NC_141534.1, on the reverse strand, counting down.
GATTGGGTTAGTTCACTCAGGATGATATTTTCCAGTTCCAACCATTTGCCTACGAATTTCATAAACTCGTTGTTTTTGATAGCTGAGTAGTATTCCATTGTGTAGATGTACCACATTTTCTGTATCCATTCATCTGTTGAAGGGCATCTGGGTTCTTTCCATTTTCTGGCTATTATAAATAAGGCTGCGATGAACATAGTGGAGCACGTGTCTCTTTTATATGTTGAGGCATCTTTTGGGTATATGCCCAAGAGAGGTATAGCTGGATCCTCAGGCAGTTCAATGTCCAATTTTCTGAGGAACCTCCAGACTGATTTCCAGAATGGTTTTACCAGTCTGCAATCCCACCAACAATGGAGGAGTGTTCCTCTTTCTCCACAACCTCGCCAGCATCTGCTGTCACCTGAGTTTTTGATCTTAGCCAATCGCACTGGTGTGAGGTGAAATCTCAGGGTTGTTTTGATTTGCATTTCCCTTATGACTAAAGATGTTGAACATTTCTTTAGGTGTTTCTCAGCCATTCGGCATTCCTCAGCTGTGAATTCTTTGTTTAGCTCTGAACCCCATTTTTTAATAGGGTTATTTGTTTCCCTGCAGTCTAACTTCTTGAGTTCTTTGTATATTTTGGATATAAGGCCTCTATCTGTTGTAGGGTTGGTAAAGATCTTTTCCCAATCTGTTGGTTGCCGTTTTGTCCTAACCACAGTGTCCTTTGCCTTACAGAAGCTTTGCAGTTTTATGAGATCCCATTTGTCAATTCTTGATCTTAGAGCATAAGCCATTGGTGTTTTGTTCAGGAAATTTTTTCCAGTGCCCATGTGTTCCAGATGCTTCCCTAGTTTTTCTTCTATTAGTTTGAGTGTGTCTGGTTTGATGTGGAGGTCCTTGATCCACTTCGACTTAAGCTTTGTACAGGGTGATAAGCATGGATCGATCTGCATTCTTCTACATGTTGCCCTCCAGTTGAACCAGCACCATTTGCTGAAAATGCTATCTTTTTTCCATTGGATGGTTTTGGCTCCTTTGTCAAAAATCAAGTGACCATAGGTGTGTGGGTTCATTTCTGGGTCTTCAATTCTATTCCATTGGTCTATCTGTCTGTCTCTGTACCAATACCATGCAGTTTTTATCACTATTGCTCTGTAATACTGCTTGAGTTCAGGGATAGTGATTCCCCCTGAAGTCCTTTTATTGTTGAGGATAGCTTTAGCTATCCTGGGTTTTTTGTTATTCCAGATGAATTTGCAAATTGTTCTGTCTAACTCTTTGAAGAATTGGATTGGTATTTTGATGGGGATTGCATTGAATCTGTAGATCGCTTTTGGTAAAATGGCCATTTTTACTATATTAATCCTGCCAATCCATGAGCATGGGAGATCTTTCCATCTTCTGAGGTCTTCTTCAATTTCTTTCTTCAGTGTCTTGAAGTTCTTATTGTACAGATCTTTTACTTGCTTGGTTAAAGTCACACCGAGGTACTTTATATTATTTGGGTCTATTATGAAGGGTGTCGTTTCCCTAATTTCTTTCTCGGCTTGTTTCTCTTTTGTATAGAGGAAGGCAACTGATTTATTTGAGTTAATTTTATACCCAGCCACTTTGCTGAAGTTGTTTATCAGCTTTAGTAGTTCTCTGGTGGAACTTTTGGGATCACTTAAATATACTATCATATCATCTGCAAATAGTGATATTTTGACCTCTTCTTTTCCGATCTGTATCCCTTTGATCTCCTTTTGTTGTCTGATTGCTCTGGCTAGAACTTCAAGAACTATATTGAATAAGTAGGGAGAGAGTGGGCAGCCTTGTCTAGTCCCTGATTTTAGTGGGATTGCTTCAAGTTTCTCTCCATTTAGTTTAATGTTAGCAACTGGTTTGCTGTATATGGCTTTTACTATGTTTAGGTATGGGCCTTGAATTCCTATTCTTTCCAGGACTTTTATCATGAAGGGGTGTTGAATTTTGTCAAATGCTTTCTCAGCATCTAATGAAATGATCATGTGGTTCTGTTCTTTCAGTTTGTTTATATAATGGATCACGTTGATGGTTTTCCGTATATTAAACCATCCCTGCATGCCTGGGATGAAGCCTACTTGATCATGGTGGATGATTGTTTTGATGTGCTCTTGAATTCGGTTTGCCAGAATTTTATTGAGTATTTTTGCGTCGATATTCATAAGGGAAATTGGTCTGAAGTTCTCTTTCTTTGTTGTGTCTTTGTGTGGTTTAGGTATAAGAGTAATTGTAGATTCGTAGAAGGAATTCGGTAGGGCTCCATCTGTTTCAATTTTGTGGAATAGTTTGGATAATATTGGTATGAGGTCTTCTATGAAGGTTTGATAGAATTCTGCACTAAACCCATCTGGACCTGGGCTCTTTTTGGTTGGGAGACCTTTAATGACTGCTTCTATTTCCTTAGGAGTTATGGGGTTGTTTAACTGGTTTATCTGTTCCTGATTTAACTTTGATACCTGATATCTGTCTAGGAAATTGTCCATTTCCTGAAGATTTTCAAATTTTGTTGAATATAGGTTTTTATAGTAAGATCTGATGATTTTTTGAATTTCCTCTGAATCTGTAGTTATGTCTCCCTTTTCATTTCTGATTTTGTTAATTTGGACGCACTCTCTGTGTCCTCTCGTTAGTCTGGCTAAGGGTTTATCTATCTTGTTGATTTTCTCAAAGAACCAACTTTTGGTCCTGTTGATTCTTTCTATGGTCCTTTTTGTTTCTACTTGGTTGATTTCAGCTCTGAGTTTGATTATTTCCTGCCTTCTACTCCTCCTGGGTGTATTTGCTTCTTTTTGTTCTAGAGCTTTTAGGTGTGCTGTCAAGCTGCTGACATATGCTCTTTCCTGTTTCTTTCTGCAGGCACTCAGCGCTATGAGTTTTCCTCTTAGCACAGCTTTCATTGTGTCCCATAAGTTTGAGTATGTTGTATCTTCATTTTCATTAAATTCTAAAAAGTTTTTAATTTCTTTCTTTATTTCTTCCTTGACCAGGTTATCATTGAGTAGAGCATTGTTCAATTTCCACGTATATGTGGGCATTCTTCCCTTATTGTTATTGAAGACCAGTTTTAGGCCGTGGTGGTCCGATAGCACGCATGGGATTATTTCTATCTTTCTGTACCTGTTGAGGCCCGTTTTTTGACCAATTATATGGTCAATTTTGGAGAATGTACCATGAGGAGCTGAGAAGAAGGTATATCCTTTTGCTTTAGGATAGAATGTTCTATAAATATCCGTTAAGTCCATTTGGCTCATGACTTCTCTTAGTCTGTCGACATCACTGTTTAATTTCTGTTTCCATGATCTGTCCATTGATGAGAGTGGGGTGTTGAAATCTCCCACTATTATTGTGTGAGGTGCAATGTGTGTTTTGAGCTTTAGTAAGGTTTCTTTTACGTATGTAGGTGCCCTTGTATTTGGGGCATAGATATTTAGGATTGAGAGTTCATCTTGGTGGATTTTTCCTTTGATGAATATGAAGTGTCCTTCCTTATCTTTTTTGATGACTTTTAGTTGGAAATTGATTTTATTTGATATTAGAATGGCTACTCCAGCTTGCTTCTTCTGACCATTTGCTTGGAAAGTTGTTTTCCAGCCTTTCACTCTGAGGTAGTGTCTGTCTTTGTCTCTGAGGTGTGTTTCCTGTAGGCAGCAGAATGCAGGGTCCTCGTTGCGTATCCAGTTTGTTAATCTATGTCTTTTTATTGGGGAGTTGAGGCCATTGATATTGAGAGATATTAAGGAATAGTGATTATTGTTTCCCTTTATATTCATATTTGGATGTGAGGTTATGTTTGTGTGCTTTCATTCTCTTTGTTTTGTTGCCAAGACGATTAGTTTCTTGCTTCTTCTAGGGTATAGCTTGCCTCCTTATGTTGGGCTTTACCATTTATTATCCTTTGTAGTGCTGGATTTGTAGAAAGATATTGTGTAAATTTGGTTTTGTCATGGAATATCTTGGTTTCTCCATCAATGTTAATTGAGAGTTTTGCTGGATACAGTAACCTGGGCTGGCATTTGTGTTCTCTTAGGGTCTGTATGACATCAGTCCAGGATCTTCTGGCCTTCATAGTTTCTGGCGAGAAGTCTGGTGTGATTCTGATAGGTCTCCCTTTATATGTTACTTGACCTTTTTCCCTTACTGCTTTTAATATTCTTTCTTTATTTTGTGCGTTTGGTGTTTTGACAATTATGTGACGGGAGGTGTTTCTTTTCTGGTCCAATCTATTTGGAGTTCTGTAGGCTTCTTGTATGCCTATGGGTATCTCTTTTTTTAGGTTAGGGAAGTTTTCTTCTATGATTTTGTTGAAGATATTTACTGGTCCTTTGAGCTGGGAGTCTTCACTCTCTTCTATACCTATTATCCTTAGGTTTGATCTTCTCATTGAGTCCTGGATTTCCTGTATGTTTTGGACCAGTAGCTTTTTCCGCTTTACATTATCTTTGACAGTTGAGTCAATGATTTCTATGGAATCTTCTGCTCCTGAGATTCTCTCTTCCATCTCTTGTATTCTGTTGGTGAAGCTTGTATCTACAGCTCCTTGTCTCTTCTTTTGGTTTTCTATATCCAGGGTTGTTTCCATGTGTTCTTTCTTGATTGCTTCTATTTCCGTTTTTAATTCCTTCATCTGTTTGATTGTGTTTTCCTGGAATTCTTTCAGGGATTTTTGCCATTCCTCTCTGTAGGCCTCTACTTGTTTATTAATGATTTCCTGTGTTTCCCTAAGTGTGTTCATGTCTTTCTTGAAGTCCTCCAGCATCATGATCAAATATGATTTTGAAACTAGATCTTGCTTTTCTGGTGTGTTTGGATATTCCATGTTTGTTTTGGCGGGAGAATTGGGCTCCGATGATGGCATGCAGTCTTGGTTTCTGTTGCTTGGGTTCCTGCGCTTGCCTCTCGCCATCAGATTATCTCTAGTGTTACTTTGTTCTGCTATTTCTGACAGTGGCTAGACTGACCTATAAGCCTGTGTGTCAGGAGTGCTGTAGACCTGTTTTCCTCTCTTTCAGTCAGTTATGGGGACAGTGTGTTCTGCTTTCCGGCGTGTAGTTTTTCCTCTCTACAGGTCTTCAGCTGTTCCTGTGGGCCTGTGTCTTGAGTTCACCAGGCAGCTTTCTTGCAGCAGAAAATTTGGTCTTACCTGTGGTCCCGAGGCTCAGGTTCGCTCGTGGGGTGCTGCCCAGGGGCTCTCTGCAGCGGCAGCAACCAGGAAGACCTGTGCCGCCCCTTCCGGGAGCTTCAGTGCACCAGGGTTCCAGATGGTCTTTGGCTTTTTCCTCTGGCGTCCGAGATGTGTGTGCAGGGAGCAGTCTCTTCTGGTTTCCCAGGCTTGTCTGCCTCTCTGAAGGTTTAGCTCTCCCTCCCACGGGATTTGGGTGCAGAGAACTGTTTATCCGGTCTGTTTCTTTCAGGTTCCGGCGGTGTCTCAGGCGCAGAAGTCCTGCCGCTCCTGGGCCCTCCCCCACGGGAGCCCAGAGGCCTTATACAGTTTCCTCTTGGGCCAGGGATGTGGGCAGGGGTGAGCAGGGTTGGTGGTCCCTTCCGCTCTGCAGCCTCAGGAGTGCCCACCTGACCAGGCGGTTGGGTCTCTCTCTCACCGGGTCTGGGAGCAGAGAGCTGCTGCGGGCCGGGATCCGCGGGTGTGGGACTTCCGGTAAACACAGACCGTGCCTCCTAGAGAAATTCTGCTTCCGTGTCCCAAGCTCACCAGGCAGCTTTCTTGCAGCAGAAAATTTGGTCTTACCTGTGGTCCCGAGGCTCAGGTTCGCTCGTGGGGTGCTGCCCAGGGGCTCTCTGCAGCGGCAGCAACCAGGGAGACCTGTGCCGCCCCTTCCGGGAGCTTCAGTGCACCAGGGTTCCAGATGGTCTTTGGCTTTTTCCTCTGGCGTCCGAGATGTGTGTGCAGGGAGCAGTCTCTTTTGGTTTCCCAGGCTTGTCTGCCTCTCTGAAGGTTTAGCTCTCCCTCCCACGGGATTTGGGTGCAGAGAACTGTTTATCCGGTCTGTTTCTTTCAGGTTCCGGCGGTGTCTCAGGCGCAGAAGTCCTGCCGCTCCTGGGCCCTCCCCCACGGGAGCCCAGAGGCCTTATACAGTTTCCTCTTGGGCCAGGGATGTGGGCAGGGGTGAGCAGGGTTGGTGGTCTCTTCCGCTCTGCAGCCTCAGGAGTGCCCACCTGACCAGGCGGTTGGGTCTCTCTCTCACCGGGTCTGGGAGCAGAGAGCTGCTGCGGGCCGGGATCCTTCCCTACATGTTTTAAGACACCGAGTCTTTCTCAAAAATATACAATATAAAAGGGTTAAAAACATGACAAAACTATTATGTAAATGAATTACATAATAAAAGCTCATTATTTGTAGTAGCAACAACAGAAATACACCTAGAGTCTATTGCTTCTATATAAAGTTAAATGTACCATAGCCTATTTCTATGTTAGAGTGCTATATAGCATTAAGAATTACATTTTTTTTTAGTTTTTTTTAATACATTTACTTGCCCTTTAAGTTGGGAATCTTCACTCCCTTCTATACCTATTATCCGTAGGTTTGACTTTCTCAATGTATCCTGAATTTCCTGGATGTTTTGGGCGGGGAGCTTTTTGCGTTTTATGTTATCTTTGATGGTTGTGTCGATGTTTTCTGTGGTATCTTTTGCCCCTGAGATTCTCTCTTTTATCTCTTGTATTCTAGTGGTAATGGTTGTATCTATGACTTCCTTAGGTTTTCTTTCTCCTGAGTTGTCTCCCTTTGTGCTTTGTTTTTTGTTTCTATCTCCATTTTTAAATCCTGGATGGTTTGTTCAATTACTTCATGTGTTTTGTTGCATTGTCCTTTAATTCTTTCAAGTATTGTTTTCTTTCCTCTTTAAGGGCTTCTACTTGTTTACTTGTGTTGTCCTTCATTTCTTTAAGGGAGTTATTTATGTCCTTCGTAAGTCATCCATCATTATCATAACTGTGATTTTAAATCTAAGTCTTACTTTTCCAGTGTATTTGGATATCCAGTATTTTCTTTGGTGGGAGATCTGGGCTCTGATGATGCCAAGTAGTCTTGATTTCTGTTGCTTAGGTTCCTGTGCTTGCCTCTTGCCATTGGGCTGTCTCTGGCTTTGCTTGTCTTGCTGTTTCTGACAGTGGCTTGACTCTCCTGTAGGTCTCTGTCTCAGCACTCCTGTAGAACTGTATTCCTGTTTTCTTTCAGCCATTTCTGGGAACAGATGCTCTGCTCTCATGTGTGCAGGTGACTGTCTTTCAGCTCTTGACTAGGGCATGAATGAGAAGAAACTTCTCCCTGATTGCTTCTAGGTCCTTACACTCAGAGGCACAGCTGGCACTAGGCAATTCCTTCTTATGCTGTGAATGTGGGCAGAGAGTAGTCTCCTCTGATTTCTCAGGAATATCCACACTTCTGAGGTTCCAGGTCTCTCCCCCATGGGAATTGGGTGCAGGGAGATGATTGACTGGTTCGGTTGAGTTCAGTTCTGGGTGCAGACCAGAACCGCAGGTACCAACAACTGACTGTTCCTATATTCCTGTGTCCAGAGGCACTATGCAGTTTCCTCTTGGACAAGGGATGTTGGCAGAGGTGGGCAGAAGTGACAGTCTGTCCTGCGGCCTCAGAGTGGTCTGCAATTCTGGGTGTTCAGCTCTCTTCCCTATGGGATTTGGGTGCAGGGAAATGTGGGATGGTATCAGTTCAGTTCTGGGCATAGCCAGAAACTAGAAGTGCCCTGACCCAGAGGACTTCTGCCTCTGTGTGTCCTGAATCCACCAGGGAGGCCACTTGGAGCAGAAAAGTGGGTCTTACCTCTGCTCTCATGTATGTAGATGCTCCTGGTGACTGTCTTTCAGCTCTAGGTGTGGCAAGAATTAGAAGGTTCCTGCCCCTGACTACTCCTAGGTCCTTGCACCCAGAGGGCACAGTTGGAACTAGGAGATTCCCTCTTGAGTCTGGAATGAGGGCAGAGGGTAGTCTCCTCTGATTTCTCAGGAGTGTCTGCACTTCTGAGGCCAGCTCTCTCTCTCCCATGGGATTTTGGCGCAGGGAGCTGTTTGGCCAGTTCAGTTTAGTTCTGGGCCCAGATCAGAACCACAGGTACTGGCAGCTGATTGTTCCTCTATTCCTGTGTCCAGAGGCACTGTGCAGTTTCCTCTTGAACCAGAGATGTGGGCAGAGATGTACAGAAGTGGCAGTCTGTCCTGAAGTCTCAGGATGTCTGCACTTCTGGGTGTTCAGCTCTCTTCACCATGGGATGGGGGTCGAGTTTCACTTTCCTGTGCAAACATTCATCTAGTTTCCCTAAAATTCTTGTTGGAGATAATTAATCTTTCCTGTGCTTTGGATTTTTCATTTTCCTTGTCATAAGTAACCTGAAATCAATTTGTAAGTTCATTGTTGAAAGTTAAACTTCATCTCTGTTCACTAATTGCACCATACTTTCAACCAGTTGCACTGGCTTTGATGTGCATAGCACAGCAGGGAGTTGTGAAATTGTGCACCTAAGTTGCTCTATTTTTGATCCTTCCCAAGAATACTGAGGCCAGACTGGACCCACAATTTTACTTATAAAATTTAGATTCATTAGTTGTAGTATTAAGCCAAGGCTCTGTGGTGTTCATAGGGTGGGAGTGGATGAAAGACAATGGTTTTTGAGTATCACAAAAGTCATCCACTGAAAATCTTTCAGCCAAGGAAGATGGAATCCCAAGTTAGATCAACTTTACTTATGAAATGATTTGTTCTTATCTGGAGATAAAGCTAGCAGTTTTATTTATACTGACTCAAAGAAGGTGCACTGAGTGGAATTGTGCAATCTTCTCATCAGACAAAGGTTTCTAAAGCAACAATAGGGACACCCCACTCCATGAGACTGCCCTCAGAAAAGCATGTTTAGGAACAGACCAGGCCTATAGAACACCCTACATATCTCCACTTAATGCAAAAAAGAGGCCAAAATTCTGCTTAAGGCAAGCTTGACATCCTTGTTCCTCAGTGTATAGATGAGGGGGTTTAGGGTTGGCATGAGGACTGAGTATAGCACTGAGGTAATTTTGTTTCTTTCTGGGCTATAACTGGATGCAGGACTGATATAGGTAATGAACACAGATGAATAATACATAGCGACCACAATGAGGTGGGAAGAGCAGGTAGAAAAGGCTTTCTTCTTGCCCTCAGCAGAACGCATGCGCAGGATGCTGGCAATGATGCATCCATAAGATAACAGGGTTAGCACAAAGTTTATGCCTCCATAAAAGGCATCTGCCACAAGAGTCATAATGCTATTCACATATGTGGAGCTACAGGAGAGCAGAAGGAGTGGGGGAATCTCACAGAAGAAGTGGGTGATGACCTTGGGGCCACAGAATGACAGCTGTGTCATCAGACCAGTGTGCACAGATGCATTCATAGCACAGAGGGACCATACACCCATCGCCAGTGCCCCACACAGCTGTTGGCTCATCCTAGAGCTGTAGTGGAGTGGAAAGCAGATGGCCACATAACGGTCATAGGCCATGACTGTGAGAAGCAGCACCTCAGAGGATCCAGACCACAGAAGGAAGAAGAGTTGGGCCATGCACCCCTTGAAGGAGATGGTGTTTTCCTCAGACAGTAGACCAACTAGCACCTTGGGCAGAACAGAGGAGGTGCAGATAATGTCCATGGTCGCCAAGTTGCACAGGAAAAAGTACATGGGACTGTGGAGCCCAGTGCTGGAGGTGACCAAAGCAATGATCACAATATTGCCCATTAGAGCCATTATATAGAGAGACAGGAAGCAGCCTGTCAGGAACAGTCTTAGGCTAGGGTGCTCTGAGAATCCTTGCAGAACAAACTCTGTCAATACTGTCTGGTTGGGATTGACCATCTTTGTGTGGTGTACGCAATTCACAGATATATAGATTGGCTTCTGAGAAAAATAGTACCCTTTACCACACTGAAGTTTGAGTTTGAAACTTGATTATCTCACAATTCTCTCCTGTCAGAAAGGGAAAGAGGAAATATATTTTCAATCAGGGATACCTCTCATCCCCTATTTCCTTACCATACCCTTAGTGGTTTGTTTACAGTGGAATTTTCACCTAGGACTCTCTTCCTGTAGATTTTGATCAAGAGAGAGATTGGCTCCTCCCCTATCCTTTTGAAGATGTGAAATAATTGCAGCTTTCCTAGCTCAGGAACCCCCTGTGCTTTCATTCTATATCCCCTGTAAGCATTACGTTCTCCTGACAGTGCTGGAGCCAGTACCTCTTCCTCTCACAGCTTTTCATGCTTATTTTATAGCTCCATCTCTCTGAGCCAATTCTTGCCTTTACCTATGCCCATGAAAGATCCTCAGTTGCTTCTGTTCTATATGACAATATGTTCTTCCACATCTTCTTACCTCTCTTGTCCAACTTACCTCCAAACTTGCAACTATATTTTCCCCAGTATTTTGTTACCAATAGCACATATAATAAAAGGGAAACAGATTTATAAATGATTCCTCTAAGAAATGACAGAGAAATGTAAATTGGGTGATTTGAGGAGCCAGACTTATTTCCACATACTTATGGATGCATAATTCATTGCAAAGAGTAAAAAAAAATACACACTAGAGAAAAGAAAAATACTTACTTTTTCAACTGATGATCATGGTCAAACTCTATGATTACACATAGAAGAATTATACTACCACTTGCTTGGTTAGAGTTACATGAGAATATTTTATATTACTTGTGGCTATTGGAAACATTGGTGGGTGGGTCTCTCTGCTGTGGGATTGGGTGGAATATTTAATAGAAAGAAAGGAAGAAAGAGTGTTGTTTCTCTAATTTCTTTCTTGACTTGTTTATCCTTGGTATAAATGAGGGCTACTGATTTTTTTGAGTTAATTTTGTTTCCAGCCACTTTGCTGAAGGAGTTTATCCACTGTAGGAATTCTCTTTGACTTCTTCCTTTCCAATTTCTATTCTTCTTGATCTCTTCAATTGTCTCAATGTTTTAGTTAGAACTTCAAGTACTATATTGAATACACAGAGAGTGGACAGCCTTGTTTTGTCCCTGATTTCAATAGATTGCTTTAAGTTTGTTTCTGTTTAATTTGATGTTGGCTACTGCTTGCTGCATATTGCTTTGAATATGGTTAGGCATGTGCTTTGTATCCCTGATCTCTCTAAGACCTGTAACAAGAAGGGGTGTTGGATTTTGTCAAAGGCTTTTTCAGCATCTAATGAGATGATCGTGTGGTTCTTTTCTTTCTGTTTATATGATAGATTATGTTGATGGATTTTCATATATTAAAGCATCCTGAATCTCTGGGGTGATGCCTACTTGATCATGGTGGATTATGTTTTTGATGTGTTCCTGGATTCTTTTTGCAAGTACCCTGTTATGCTTGCAGACAGGAGCCTAGTGTAACTGCCCTCCAAGAGACTCTACCCAGAAAATGACTGAAAAAGATGCAGATACCTGCACCCTAATATTAGACAGAGGTCGGGGACTCTTATAGAAGAGTTCGGGGAAAATTGAAGGACTAAAGGGATGGGAAATCCACAGAAAGACCAACAAATTAAACTAACCTGGACCCTTGGGGGATTTCAGAGATCAACCAAAGAGCACACACCAGCGGGACCCAGGCCTCCTGCACATATGTAGCAGATGTGCAGCTTGGTCTTCATGTGGATTCTCCAACAACAGTAGTAGGGCCACTCCCTCATGCTGTTCAATGCTCATCTGTGGAATACGCTTCTCTAACTGGACAGCCTTCTCTGTCCCTAGTGGAAAAGCATTCCCCCTAGTCCTGCAGAGACTTGATGTGCAGGGGTTGGGGGATAACCAAAGTGGGTCTCCACTCTCTCAGAGGAAAAGGGGAGGAGTCAGGGGGAAATCTGTTAGGGTAGACTGAGAGAGAGGCAGCAATTAGGAAGGAAAGTGAATAAATAAATGAATAAATAAATTAAAAACAAATGAAGAAACAAAGAATTATACTAGATCCTTATCATTAAATTAAAAACAAACTAGACTCCAAGTGGATCAAGACCTCAACCTAAGACCCAATCCCCTGAAAATGACAAAGGAGAAATTAGGAATATGCTTTGACTCATTGTCACAGGAAAGGTCTTCCTGTACAGAATCGTGGTCATGTACACAATGAGATCAATATTTGAAAAACTGGCTCACTTGTAACTGCAGTGCTTCTGTACAGAAAAGAACACTGTATTTGAGTCAAGAATATTCTACAGAATGGCAAAAATAATTACTATTTAGATATCTGACAGAGCATTAGTATCTAGAATACGCAAATAATAAAAAGCTTTAAACAAGAAAACAAACAACCCAACTCCCCTGAGGCCTGAAACTAAACAGACAATCTTCAAAAAATGTAACACAAATACATGAAAAATATATTTTACTTGTTCAACATGCTAAGTCATGAGGGAAAAGCAATTTAAAACTTATTTGAGGGTCAATGTTCCTCCAGTCAGAATGATCAAGGGGGGAAGAAGACAGGCAATGCCATGATGTGTGGGGAAAGGAGAATACATATTCAGTGCTGGTGGGAGTGTAAACTGGTACAGATACTGTGGAAATCAGTATTGCAGGTCAGTAAAATGAAAACAGATATGGTATATACTTCAGGTATACCACTTTTAAGCATAAACCAAAGGGCTACATACCTTAAAATATAACACTTGTTCTTACATGTTCATTGCTGCTCTACTCACAGTGACCTGGAAATGGAAATGACATAGATTTTTATCATGAAGAACAGGGAGTGAACATGTAGTATTTACAAATGAAACGTAACTCAGCTGTTAAGACAAATAAGAGCATAAAGATTAAGGAAAATGGGCAAAGCTCAAGCAATCATCCTGAGTCAAGTGGCCCTGACCCAGAAAGAGAAACATTACCTGTTTTCTCTCACATGTGGATATTACCTTTCAAGCTCTTGATATGTGTGCTTCCTTTGCAATATTCATACAGGATACCATCTGCTCAGGCAACATGTAGATGGACATATAATGTTTCACAGATGGAAGGACCTCATTAAATAAGAAAAATGAAATAATATGGAGGATGGGACAAAGGGTAGGAGAGGTACGTCACATTGAAACCTTTTGAAACATCTCTATAGTATCTTCTGTAGTAGACACTTCCTTAAACATACTCATATACAGATATAAAAATATTTAAATGGGATTATTATATAATGGGGGCAACAGCTCAACTAGACACCACATGCTATTAAATAAAAATTCTGAATCAGTAATATATAAATGCTTTAAAAGATGATAATTGCTGGACATGGTTGACCTCAGACATTACAAGCTCTTGCTATTTCTCTCAGCTGTCATCCAGAATGTGATGGTAAGATCCTACTGCAGAGACACCACCTACTTGGACAGTCAACTGGAGAAATCATGTAGGTACAGACCTGCAAGCTTCACCACTACTTGCTTGCTCTCACAGTTCTGAAAGATGTTGTGCAGGCTTCTTGGGGAGAAAAACATCACCACCTTCCCTCAGTTCTGAACCCTATGAGCTATAGCAACAACCATTTGGCAAGACATGGCCACTGATTGGACAGTGGCAAGGATGCTGTGAAGTAAGTAAAAACTTTCTCATTGAATTTAAGATTCACTTCTCTAGATAGAACTCATATCTTGAACTGTTAAAAAACCAAGGAGACTGTGGCAAGATTGCTCCTAGGTCTAGGTATTTGTTAGGCTATGAGGGTATGAGGAAAATGTAGTATTTTCATGTAATAAAATGTTATTTAACCAGAAAACGTGATATCCTGTGATTATGAAAATGCATGGGAATTCAGAATAATATGTGAAGAAATATAAACCAGGCACAGAAAGACAGATAACACATGTATCTGCCACATGTAGAAACTAGAAAACTCTGCCTTAGTAGGATAATGATTAATAGACTTGATAACTGGCAAAGCTGAAGAAATGCTAAAAAATATAGGACAATGAGAACCAAGTACATTTAGAAAGAATAAGTTCCAGGCACTGCATGGTAGAGTGAAGACACTCCACAGTCATCTCTTACATATTTACAAGTAACTGGAAAACAGGTGCTCAAAGCTAGAGATGAAAAAGTAACCATATCATAAAAATTTGTTTAGAATATGTATTAACATTTTGAAATATTAACACAGCAAAGTCTTTTTTTCCTAATAGTAACAGTGATAGACACCATTTGTGGCAGATTTATTCATATACCGTTTCAGAAAGATTTATCACAGAATAGAGTGTTCTAAACAGAAAACATAGTATGGAGTCAAAAGTTTAAGATGTGTAAAATAACTATTCACAGTGAAGTAACATGTTTTCATGCAGAGGGAAAGGATCTCAAAACCAGAATCATAGAAGAAAATACACATCTGTGTTACCTACTGATTATTGTGACCCGAACAGGAGGATATAGAGGCATTCTGGGATCCTGAAAATGTCCTACATCTCCACGGATCTGTGCTCCATGAAGGAAGCACTATGTAAAAGACATCACATGATAAAAAATGTGGAAACCTCTTCTTTAAGTTTACCTTGAAATTTTTAAATATTACCTCACTTGCTAAATTTTCCATTAATTAACGCTTTCTGTTCATTTTCAAAGTTATTCAGTTATCCATTTGTTAGAGCAAATGGAAACTATATTAAGGGTAATGGGAGCCACATCTCTTAAAGTGGAGGGGGGCAACACCAATGGGAAAGGGAGGGTGTAACATCTCTGACATTGCATCACTACTAGAGAGGGCACATGGGGACTATCTTGTGAACACCATAATGCAATGCCTTTGCCACTCTATATATCTCATGGCTACACCTACACTCATGCATTTACTCTACAACAGTGAGAGATGGATTGTGAGTGTGTGCCCAGCATCAGACAGGTCTGAATGAACACAAGGAAACATCAGTGAATCCACAGCAGGTGTGCCAACATTTCAAATCAGATCTATGTCAATGACATGGATAAGTAACCTGTTCTACTTCAGTCCACTGCAAATATTTAGAAGCAGGAATAGAACAATTACAATAAATGTCTGAAGGCATTAAAGTGGATCTTTCAGTAAAGGGATTAAGAGCTTTTACAGTGCCAAGGCACCAGCAATACAATGACAACCTGTAAAATCCTTTAGTGTCTTGATTTATAAGAAGGACCCACAGAAGAGACTGAGATATCATGCAGGGCTTTGATTTCTGAACTCTGAAGCTTCTAGTACAGGAGTCACTAGTGAAATTAGACATGTCCTAAATTGGAGTCCTTCCAAGTCCACATTGAGACTGACTAGCAAACTGGAGCAGGAACTTTTTCTGGAAGAAGAAAAGTGGGAAGGAGATAAGAAGATCATCATGACTGTTCATCTCTTGAAGGACAAAGGCTGATTTATTACATACAACATCCATATAGTCTTAGCTTCTTACAGAGTATGTGCTGGCTTTTCAAGTAAAGTACTATCACCCTGTGTACTTATCCTAGTGGTACCACTTGCTGCTTTTAGTCAGAATCAAACCAGGCATCATTGCACAGTATCATGGAGGAGCCTCAGTATTTGTATTATTTTAGATGATAAACTATAGATAGAAGAGTTTGGAGAAAACTCACTTAGTTACTGCCATCTTGCCTGTATTGGCTACCAGCAGCATGCCATATACTGTTATACCCAACAGACTAATGCACAGTTTCCCCCCTTCTTTTATAGTTTAAATGCATGACAGTGAGTAGAATAGTAGAATGGCACTTATAGAAAACCACAAACCAATACTTATTCTTTTAATACACACTGCATTTAGCAAGCTTTATTTTGATGCCTGTCACTCCTAAGAGTCTAGCAGGGATATGTAATACTATCTTACTCAGATGTAATAAGACATGATGCTGCTATGTAGAGGAAAATATTAATAGTTTTATAACTGCTCACCCATGCATAAATATGAAGCAGTCAGATGATCTGCATGTACTTGAGCCCTTTCCCACAGTTCTATTCTTCTCTTTGTGAATGTAGTTTATATTTCAAGGGTACTCATTTCTTCCTTGGAGTACATGCAAGCATCCAGTATTCAGGTGAAGGTTTGTGGGAACAAATTCACAACAACCTCTCATGATTACATGTAAGCCAGATCTCAGCAAGGCTGACTTACAAACCTTCAGAATCTGAGCCTCAATCAGGAGCAAAGCTGCTGAGGAACCTCACCACAGTCATGAGCTGGAGTGTCTGAAGCTGCCACAGTCTGTCAAGACAAAAGAGATAAAGGAAGCATCAACATCTTCAGTCCTGTTATCACAGATCCATCTTTACCTGGCCACTTTATTGACACGAATATAGACATCTGTAATTGTTTCTTCTGGTGACTCCCAGTCATGCCATCCCAGATCTGTAGCAATCAGGGAGAGGCTAACACCATCAGAGCTTGGATGGTATTTAATTTAAAGGAAGGTGAAGTCCATTTTTTGTACTTCAACAATAGACTATGAACCCTGGGGTAAGGGATTGTCTTCCTTGGAATTTCTCATCATCTTCTTTGGATGATAAAGTGCTACACCAACCCCAGTAGATTCTGTGTGACAAGTTCCACAGTGAGGCGTTTTACTTCAAAGGGCTGAGGCCTCCTGGAACTGGTT
Source organism: Rattus norvegicus (assembly GCF_021556685.1). Classification (NCBI taxonomy): domain Eukaryota; kingdom Metazoa; phylum Chordata; class Mammalia; order Rodentia; family Muridae; genus Rattus; species Rattus norvegicus. The sequence continues at coordinate 208,326,056 of NC_141534.1, read as the reverse complement.
GTGGAACTCTCTAGCCAGAGAAAAATATTGAGTTGTATTGGCAGTTTATCTGCTTTATCTTCTATTCCTTTTCTTTATTTACAAGATGTTCCTGATAGCCTGGACTGAGATTTTAAGCAAGAAAATTGGATAAGAAGCCACACCTTGAGATGGGGTCACTGGCCGAGACCTTGTCTCCAAAAGATCCAGTGCTTTGCTTCATAATCATTTATATAATTACAAAATAGTACTTTTATGAAACCCTCCCAACAATGTGTGAACTTGTATGGCTATGAGTGTGTAATTGAGGTGGGCTCTGACATTTTGGTAGAGAAAGCATTGTTTTTAAGTACAGTTTTAAACTGAACTTTGAGGATTTTTAGTAAGACAGAAGTTAGATGTTAGATAGATTACCCATGGAAATTTATTAACTTGTTCAGTACCTTGGGGTCATAACCAAGTGTCCCTGAAAACCGTTTGAACCCACTCCTGGAAGTTTGCTATTAAATATAAGTGATTGTTTTTGTACTTTGTTCTGTTAAGTGATAATGTTATTATCTATTTCATTTGTAATTGATTCTTTGAATCCACTCTTTGAAAATTGTAGTACCTTAATTATTTTATATTTCTTTTTGTCAAACGATTATGATAGTTGTTCTTAGTAGCTGCTTCAGGGAACACATCTTTTAGAATTGTAATACCTGTTTCTCCTGCATAAAAAGCCCTATTTGACAGCTGCAAAATACACTCAGATTCAAACTGCCTCTGTGTTTGTTTCTGTTTGTCACTGCCAAATCCTTACTCACCTAGTCTTCGAGGACCCATGTCTCAGGAAAACCAACACGTGGTTGTGGTGGTCTGTGGGAATAAGGATGACAAGTCAATATTCACTCCCTATCTAGTCATCTCTATATAACCTAGACTCATCTAAATATGTTGATTTCATGTCAAAACTAGTGTGAGCATTGTGGATGGGGAATGAGTAAGGCTGATTATGAACATAAGGCAAAAATGTCAGACATGTAAACCTGATAATGACTAGTAGGTAGACATTTTTGTTGTTTATACAGTGGAATAGAAAGCCAAATATTTCTATTATCTTCTGCCCTTTGCCCCAGGACTATTCATTAGAGTTAAGAAATCATAAGTCAATGTCCCTCCATGCTGATGCCAAATCACTGGTAAAAATGTCACTTTTATAATGAGACTTTTGCTTTGTAGCTCCATTGTTAGAAATAAGAGTCAAATAAATGAAATTTTATTTTTCACTCACCTTTTTCTCTCACATTAAATTCAGGTGACAGACGGATTCCACAGAGTGTACACTGTACTGAGCACAGATTCTACTTTCCTGCAAGCAGCAAGTCTTTAGTGTGCCTCGGAGCTCTGTCTTTCTTTGTACAGAGGTCACTGACCTTCAGAAATACCTGTCATTTCTGAGACCAGGGCAGGTATATGTCCTGTGTCTCCTGGGAGAAGAAACTCAAGAAGAAATCTCTTAGGATCAATTAAAGGAGACTCATGACCACATTACCCAAGCTCTCTGTAGAATTCTGTGTAGGAGGTTGGTCAGCGAGTTGCATACAGTGGGCAGAAGCAGTTCCTCTTCTGTACGTACCTCTGCCAATCCTCTTCATAAATGTCTCAGAATGTCTTTGGTGTTTTAATACCCTGTAATGGAAGGTCTTATCATGATACAAATTGACTCTACTGTATTCTGCTGAGAGTATCTCATCTCTATTTTTTAAACACCTGAAATATGTTTTGTTGTTGTTGTTTGTTTGTTTGTTTTTTCTCCTCAACTTCTTCAGTCACTACCACCCCAAATGTGCTAAATTTTCCTATTTAAATATTTCTTTCTTTTTCTTTTTTTGTTGGATTTTTATTTACATGTCAAATGTTATTTCCTTTCCCCCACCCAACCACCCACATCTTCCTGCCCTGATATTCCTCTACACTGGGGGGGGGGGGTCCAGCCTTGGCAGGACCAAGGGTTCCCTTCCCTTTGGTGCCCAACAAGGGCATCCTCTGGTACATATGCAGCTGGAGCCATAAGTCTGTTCATGCATACTCTTTGGATGATGGTTTAGTCCCTGTGAGCTCTGGTTGTTTGGTATTATCGCAAACCCCTTCAGCTCCTTGAATCCTTTCTCCAACTCTTCCAATGGGATCCCTTTTCTCAATGCAATGTGTTTTGTCAAAGTATGCTGTATGGACACACCTTTCCCTCTCTCTACCATCAATTCTTTCTGTATATTGTTATGAATTAATGTTCCATCAACACTTCCTTTCTGTTTTTGACATTTTTAAACATTCAAAACATTCATTTTGGCCTTAGCGTGCATATACATATAGATATAGGTGAGATTTTATAGGCATAACACGTTATATTTTGGAATACACATGAATATGCATATACTTATATACCTTCAGTGACTATCATTAAACAAAAAGGAGTCATGATTTTGAAGGAGAATCATGTAGGGATGTATGGTAGGGTTTCCAGGGAGAAGGGAATAGAATGAAAGTTAAAATCAAATATAATCTCAACAATTTTTAAAAATTAAAAATTTAATTAATGTTTTATGTGTCATCAATCTTTTATAAAGAAAAATCTGCATAAATAAATTGAAGTAAATTTTTAATTAAAAAATATTTTCACAGTACGGAATCTGATTGCTGTTTCCCTTTTCCAAACTCCTCCTAGGCCCTCCTTATCCATGCAACTCCACACTATTTCTTCCTCTCTGTCTTAAAAAAAAGAACCCAGCCCAAATCCATAAAAATAGAAAATCAGAATCCATAACATACAAATAAAAGACCAGCCAGAAAAAAAATAGTCAACCAAAGAAATATGAGAGATAAAGAATACTAGAATATGGTTGATTTCATTTCCCCCCCATATACTGGTCATGGGCTGTACCAGTAAGTGGGGCTTATATCTTTTTGGTTGAGAATGAATTATCCCTGAAAATTCCAAGGTTTCTCATTATTTTCACATTGCCCAATGGTGCCTTTCTGTTTTTCCCCATGTTCTACAGGAGAAAGCTTCTTTGATGATGCCCAAATGAAATAATGTAGAAAATAGCAAAATGTCCGTAGGAGTTACTTTGTTGCTACTTACCTTGGTCAGACCTGTAGTGTTTGGTACTCTCCTCATTCTATGGCCTATTTAGTTTCCAGGTTCTCAGTCATATGAGCAGTGTTAGGAATGGGTTCCATTTCATAGAGAAGGCCTTGCCTTCAATTAGATAGTGGTTGGTTACTCCCAAGAGTTTTGTGTCACTGTTGCAACAGTTTATCATGCAATCAGTTCACCATTGTAGACTGAATGTTTTTTTATTCTTAATTTCTTAATTTCTGTTGCAGATTTTGTGTTTTTTAACACTTGAACATATTTATTGTCATAACAATATCCTTACGTTTTATTGGATATATTTCTTAATTTACATTTCAAATGTTATTTCCTTTCCTGATTTCCTGTCCATGAGCCCCATATCCCCTCCCTCTTCCCTATAAGAGTATCCCCCCTATTAATCCCCCCTTATCGCCCCCCTCCACATTCCTCTGCACTGGGAGACCAACCTTGGCAGGACCAAGGGCTTCCCCTTTGACTGGTGCCCCAACAAGGCTATTCTCTGCTACATATGCAGTTGGAGCCATGGGTCAGTCCATGTATAGTCTTTCAGTAGTGGTTTAGTCCCTGGAAGCTCTGGTTGGTTAGCATTATTGTTCTTATAAGTTTGCAAGCCCCTTTAGCTCTTTCAATCCTTCCTCTAATTCCCCCAAAGGGGGTTCCATTCTCTCAGATCAGTGGTTTGCTCCTAGCATTTACCTCTGTATTTGACATGCTCTAGTTGTCTCTCAGAAGAGATCTATATCCTGTCCCTTTCAGCATGCACTTTTTAGCTTAATCAATCTAATCTAGTTTTGGGGCTGTATATATATGGACCACATGTGGGGAAGACTCTGAATGGCCGTTCCTTCAATCTCTGCTCTAAACTTTGCCTCTCTATCCCCTCCTATGGATATTTTTGTTCTCCCCTTTTAAGAAGGAGTGGAGGAGAGATGGAACCCAGAAGTGTGGCAATCCTGAGATTGAGGACAGACTGACACTTCTGCCCACCTTTGCCCACATCCCTGGCCCAGATCTGTGCCTAGATCTGAACAGAACCAGTCAAATAGCTCCCTTCAACTAAATCTAGTCAGGGGGCAGGGAGATCTAGATCCTCAGAGATGCAGATACCCCTGAGAACCCAGAGGAGACTACTCTCTGCTCACATTCCCTACTCAGGAAGAAAACACCTAGTGCCACATGTGCCCCCCCTGCACACAGGGACCTAGGATCAGTAGGGACAGGACCCTTCTTTCTGGTTGTTGCATTCATGGAGAGCTGAAAGCCAGCTTCCAGGAGCAACTACATGCTTGAGAGCAGAACACTCTGTTCTCATAACTGGTAGAAAGAAAACAGGAAAACAGGTCTACAGGATTGCTGGCAAACATGCCCATAGGAAGGTAAAACCACCATTAGAAACAGCATGAATGACTAACACTAGAGACAACCTGATGGTGAGAGACAAGCACATGAACCATAGCAACAGAAACCAAGATTACTTGGCATCATCAGAGTCCAGTTCTCCCACCAAAGCAAACACTGGATATACAAACACACCAAAAAAGCAAGATTTGAATTTTTTTAGTTTTTATGAGATATATTTCTTTATTTATATTTCAAATGTTATTCCCCTTCCTGGTTCCCTGTCCATAAGCACCCATTCCCTGCTATCCCCTTCCACCATACAGATATTCCCCCCCCACAGGTCCCCCTTACTGCCCTTCTATATTCCCCTACACTGGGAGTCCAACCCTGGCAGGACCAAAGCTTCCCCTTCTACTGGGGCCCCAACAAGGCTATTCTCTGCTACATATGCAGTTGGAGCCATGGGTCAGTTCATGTAGTCTTTCGGTAGTGACTGACATTGTTGTTTTTATGGGGTTGCAAGCTCCTTCAACTCTTTCAATACTTCCTTCAATTTCCCACAAGGGGGTCCTGTTCTCAGCTCGGTGGTTTGCTGCTACAATTGACCTCTGTATTGGACATGCTCTGGATATGTCTTTCAGGAGAGATCTACATCCGACCCCTTTCAGCATAGATTTTTTAGCTTCATCAATCTTATCTAGTTTTGTTGGCTGTATTTATATGGCCACATGTGGGGCAGGCTCTGAATGGCCATTCCTTGAGTCGCTGCTCTAAACTTTGCTTTCATATCCCCTCCTATTTATATTTTTCCCCTTTTAAGAAGGAGTGAGAACATTTGAATTTTGGTCATACTTCTTCTTGAGCTTCCTGTGGTCAGTGGATTGCATCTTGGGTAATTTGAGCTTTTTGGCTAATATCCACTTATCAATGAGTGGATTACTTATCAAGTGTGTTTTTCTGTGATTGAGTTACCTCACTCAGGATGATATTTTCTAGTTCATTCCATTTGCTTAGAATTTCATGAAGCCATTGTATTTGATAGGTGAGTAGTACTCCATTGTATAGATGTACCACATTTTTTGAATCTATTCCTCTGTTAAAGGGCATCTGGGTTCTTTCCAGCTTTTGGATAATACAAATAAGGCTGCTATGAACATAGTCAAGCATGTGTCTTTGTTGTATGTTGGAGTATCTTTTGGGTACATGCCCAGGAGAGGTATTGCTGGGTCCTCATGTAGGGCAATGTCCATTTTTCTGAGGAACCTCCAGACTGACTTCCAGAGTGGGTGTACCAGTTTGCAATCCCACCAACAATGGAGGAGTGTTCCTCTTTCTCCACATCCTCGCCAGCATCTGCTGTCACCTGAGTATTTTATCTTAGCCATTCTCACTGGTGTGAGGTGAAATCTCAGGGTTGTTTTGATTTGCATTTCCCTAATGAATAAAGATGTTGAACATTTCTTTAGGCGACTTTTGGCCATTCGATAATCCTCTGGTGAGAATGTTTTGTTTAGCTCTGTACCCCATTTTTTAATGGGGTTATGTGACTCTCTGGAGTCTAACTTTTTGAGTTTTTTATATATTTTGGATATTAGCCCTCTATCAGATGTAGCCTTGGTAAAGATCTTTTCCCAATCGGTTGGCTGCCGTTTTGTCCTAATGACAGTGTCTTTTGCCTTACAGAAGCTTTGCAGTTTTATGAGATCACATTTGTCATTTCTTGATCTTAGAGCATAAGCCATTGGTGTTTTGTTCAGGAAATTTTCCCCAGTGACCATGTGTTTGAGACTCTTCCCCACTTTTTCTTCTATTAATTTGAGTGTATCTGGTTTGATATGGAGGCCCTTGATCTACTTGGACTTAAGGTTTGTACAGGGCAATAAGAATGGATCGATTTGCATTCTTCTACATGCTGATGTCTAGTTAAACCAGCACCATTTGTTGAAAATGTTATCTTTCTTCCATTGGATGGTTTTAGCTCCTTTGTCAAAGATCAACTGACCATAGGTGTGAGGTTTCATTTCTGGGTCTTCAATTCTGTTCCACTGATCTATCTGCCTGTCTTTGTACCAATTCCAGTACATTTTTTTATGACTATTACTCTGTAATATTTCTTGAAGTCAGGGATGGTGATTCCCCGGAAGTTCTTTTATTGTTGAGTGTTTTTCGCTATCCTGGGTTTTTTGTTTTTCCAAATGAATTTGTAAATTGCTCTTTCTATCTCTATAAAGAATTGAGTAGCAATTTTGTGGGGATTTCAATGAATCTGTAGATTGCTTTTGGCAAAATGGCCATTTTACTATATTAATCCTGACAACTCATGAGCCTGGAAGATCTTTCCATCTACTGAGATCTTCCTCAATTTCTCACTTCAGAGACTTGAAATTCTTGTCATACAGATCGTTCACTTGCTTGGTTAAAGTATCACCAAGATATTTTATGTATTTTGGGACTATTGTGAAGGGTGTCATTTCCTTAATTTCTTTCTCAGCCTGTTTATCCTTTGAGTAGAGGAAGGCCACTGATTTGTTTGAGTTGATTTTGTACCACGACACTTTGCTATAGTTGTTTATTAGGTCAAGAAGTAGAACTTTTGGGTTCACTTAAGTATACTATAATATCACCAGGAAATATTGATATTATTATTTCTTCCCTTCGAATTTGTATCCATTTGACTTCCTTTTGCTCTCTGATTGCTCCGGCTAGCACTTCTATTACTATATTAAATAAATAGGGAGCGAGTGGACAGCCTGTTGAGCCCCTGATTTTAGTTGGATTGCTTCAAGTTGCTCTCTGTTTAGTTTGATGTTTGCTACTGGTTTGCTGTATGTTGTTTTTACCATGTTTAGTTTTGGGCCTTGAATTCCTATTCTTTCCAGGACTTTTAACATGAAGGTGTGGAGAATTTTGTCAAATGCTTTCTCCACATCTAATGAAATGATTATGTGGTTCTGATCTTTGACTTTGTTTATATAGTGGATTACATTGATGTATTTTCATATATTAAACCATGCCTGCATCCCTGGGATGAAGCCTACTTGATCATGATGGATGATCATTTTGATGTGTTCTTGGATTTGGTTTGCAAGATTTTATTGAGTATTTTAGTGTCAACATTCATAAGGGAAGTTGGTCTGAAGTTCTCTTTCTTTGTTGGGTCTTTGTGTGGTTTAGGTATAAGAGTAATTGTGGCTTCATAGAAGGAATTTGGCAGTTTGTCTGTTTCAATTTTGTGGAAGAGTTTGGACAGTATTGGCATGAGGTCTTCTATGAAGGTCTGATAGAATTCTACACTGAATCCACCTGTACCTGGGCTTTTTTTGGTTAGGAGAATTTTAATAACTGCTTCTATTTCATTAGAAGTTATGGGGTTGTTTAAATGGTTCATCTGTTCCTGATTTAACTTCAGTAGCTGGTATCTGTCTCGACAATTGTCCATTTCCTGCAGATTTTCAAGTTTTGTTGAAATAGGCTTTTGTAGTAGGATCTGATGGTTTTTTGAATTTCCTCTGAATCTGTAGTTATGCCTCCCTTTTCATTTCTGATTTTGTTAATTTGGACACACTCTCTCTGTCCTCTTGTTAGTCTGGCTAACGGTTTATCTATCTTGTTGATTTTCTCAAAGAACCAACTTTTGGTTCTGTTGATTCTTTGTATGGTCGTTATTGTACCTACTTGATTGATTTCAGCTGAGTTTGATTATTTCCTGCCTTCTACTCCTCCTGGGTGTATTTGCTTCTTTTTGTTCTAGAGCTTTTAGGTGTGCTGTCAAGCTGCTGACATATACTCTCTCCTGTTTCTTTCTGCAGGCACTCAGAGCTATGAGTTTTCCTCTTAGTACAGCTTTCATTGTGTCCCATAAGTTTAGGTATGTTGTACCTTCATTTTCATTAAATTCTAAGAAGTCTTTACTTCTTTCTCTATTTCTTCCTTGACCAGGTTATCATTGAGTAGAGGATTGTTCAACTTCCATGTATTTGTGGGCGTTCTTCCCTTATTGTTATTGAAGACCAGCTTTAGCCTGTGGTGGTCTGGTAGGACACATGGGATTATTTCTATCTTTTTGTATCTGTTGAGGCCTGTTTTATGACCAATTATATGGTCAGTTTTGGATAAAGTACCATGAGGTTGTGAGAAGGTATATCCTTTTGTTTTAACATAGATTGTTCTATAAATATCTGTTAAATACATTTGGTTCATGATTTCTCTTAGTCTATCTATGTCTCTGTTTAATGTCTGTTTCCATGACCTGTCCATTGATGAGAGTGGGGTGTTGAAATCTCCTATTATTTTTGTGTGAGGTGCAATGTGTGCTTTGAGCTTTAGTAAGGTTTCTTTTATGTATGTAGGTGCCCTTGTATTTGGGGCATAGACATTTAGGATTGAGAGTTCATCTTGGTGGATTTTCCTTTGATAAATGTGAAGTGCCCTTCCTTACCTTTTTTGATGACTTTTAGTTGAAAATCGATTTTATTCGATATTAGAATGGCTACTCCAGCTTGCTTCTTCTGACCATTTGCTTGGAAAGTTGTTTTCCAGCCTTTCACTCTGAGGTAGTATCTGTCTTTGTCTCTGAGGTGTGTTTCCTGTAGGCAGCAGAATGCAGGGTCCTCATTGCATATCCAGTTTGTTAATCTATGCCTTTTTATTGGAGAGTTGAGACCATTGATGTTGAGAGATAATAAGGAATAGTGATTATTGCTTCCTGTTATATTCATATATGGATGTGAGATTATGTTTGTATGCTTTTCTTCTCTTTGTTTTGTTGCTAAGACAATTAGTTTCTTGCTTCTTCTAGAGTGTAGCTTGCCTCCTTATGTTGGGCTTTACCATTTATTATCCTTTGTAGTGCTGGATTTGTAGAAAGATATTGTGTAAATTTGCTTTTGTCATGGAATATCTTTGTTTCTCCATCTATGTTAATTGAGAGTTTTGCAGGATACAGTAACCTGGGCTGGCATTTGTGTTCTCTTAGGGTCTGTATGACATCTGTCCAGGATCTTCTGGCTTTCATAGTGTCTGGTGAGAAGTCTGGTGTGATTCTGATAGGTCTGCCTTTATATGTTACTTGACCTTTTTCCCTTACTGATTTTAATATTCTTTCTTTATTTTGTGCATTTGGTGTTTTGACCTTCTTTGACAGTAGGTGTTTCTTTTCTGGTCCAATCTATTTGGAGTTCTGTATGCTTCTTGTATGTTTATGGGCATCTTTTTCTTTAGGTTAGGGAAGTTTTCATCTATGATTTTGTTGAAGATATTTACTGGTCCTTTGAGCTGGGAGTCTTCACTCTCTTCTATACCTATTATCCTTAGGTTTGATCTTCTCATTGAGTCCTGGATTTCCTGTATGTTTTGGACCAGTAGCTTTTTCCATTTCACATTATCTTTGACTGTTGTGTCGATTTCTATGGAATCTTCTGCTCCAGAGATTCTCTTTTCTGTCTCTTGTATTCTGTTGATGATGCTTGTATCTACAGCTCCTTGTCTCTTCCTTCTGTTTTCTGTATCCAGGGTTGTTTCCATGTGTCCTTTCTTTATTGCTTCTATTTCCATTTTTAATTCCTTCACCTGTTTGATTGTGTTTTCCTGGAATTCTTTCACGGATTTTTGTGATTCCTCTCTATAGGCTTTTACTTGTTTATTTATGTTTTCCTGTGTTTCTCTAAGGGAATTCTTTTTGTCTTTCTTGAAGTCCTCCATCATCATGATCAAATGTGATTTTAAACCTAGATCTTGCTTTTCTGGTGTGTTTGGATATTCAGTGTTTGCTTTGGTGGGAGAATTGGGCTCCGATGATGCCATGTAGTCTTGGTTTCTGTTGCTTGGGTTCCTGCGCTTGCCTCTTGCCATCAGGTTTTCTCTGCTGTTAGCTTGTTCTGCTATTTCTGACAGTGGCTAGACCTTCCTATAGGCCTGTGTGTCAGGAGTGCTGTAGACCTGTTTTCCTGTTTTCTTTCAGCCAGTTATGGGAACAGAGCATTCTGCTTTTGGGTGTGTAGTCTTTCCTGTCTCCTGGTCTTCAGATGTTTCTGTGGGCCTGTGTCCTGAGTCAACCAGGCAGGTTGCTTGGAGCAGAAAAGTTGGTCATTCCTGTGGCCTGGCAGCTCACATTACTTGTGGGGGCTGCTTTTGAGCTCTCTGTGAGGGCAGCAACCAGGAGGGCCTGCGTCGCCTTTTCCCGGGGCCTCCGTGCACTGGGTCCAAGATGGTGTTAGGTATTTTCCTCTAGAGTCAGAAATTTGGATAGAGTGTAGTCTCTTCTGGCTTCCCAGGTGTGTCTGCCCCTCTGAAAGTTTAGCTCTCCCTCCCACGGGATTTGGGTGCAGAGAACTGTTGACCAGTTCCCTTCAGGTCCAGAAGGTGTCTGGACTGCGGGAGATCTGCAGTTTGAGTGCCCCATCTCCCGGTTCCCAGAGGCTGTATACAGTTTCCTCTTGGGCCAGGGATGTGGGCAAGGCTAGGCAGTATTGGTGGTCTCTCCTGCTCTGCAGTCTCAGGAGTGCCCAACTTTCTGGGCGGTGAGCTCTCTCTCCCAAGGGGTTTGGGGGCAGTGAGCTATGGGCCTGAATCAGCAAGGTTGCGGCTCCAGCTTAAAACTGGAAGTGTCTGGTCCCAGAAGAATTTTGCCCCTGTGTGTCCTGAGTCCACCAGGTAGGTCTCTTGGAGCAGAAAAGTTGGTCTTACCTGTGGTCCCATGGCTCAAGTTTGCTCGTGGGTGGCTGCTTTTGAGCTCTCAGTGAGGGCGGTGACCAGGAGGGCCTGGGCCGCTTTTCCCGTGCACCAGGGTCCCAGATGGCATTAGTTGTTTTCCTCTGGAGTCAGAAATGTGGGCACAGTGTAGTCTCTTCTGGCTTCCCAGGTGTGTCTGCCCCTGTGAAGGTTTAGCTCTCCCTCTCATGGCGTTTGGGTGCAGAGAACTGTTGACTGCTTCCCTTCAGGTCCAGGTGGTGTCACATTCTATTTCTTTTTATTGGGGAATTGTGTCCATCGATTTGTTTTCATTTGCAAAGCTTTTTATTATTATTATTATTATTATTAACTTGTGTATTTCTTATTTACATTTCGAGTGTTATTCCCTTTCCCGGTTTCTGGGCAAACATCCCCCTAATCCCTCCCCCTCCCCTTCTATATGGGTGTTCCCCTCCCCATCCTCCCCCCATTGCCGCCCTCCCCCCAACAATCTAATTCACTGGGCGTTCAGTCTTAGCAGGACCCAGGGCTTCCCCTTCCACTGGTGGATATTCATTGCTACCTATGAGGTCAGAGTCCAGGGTCAGTCCATGTATAGTCTTTAGGTAGTGGCTTAGTCCCTGGAAGCTCTGGTTGCTTAGCATTGTTGTACATATGGGGTCTCGAGCCCCTTCAAGCTCTTCCAGTTCTTTCTCTGATTCCTTCAACGGGGGTCCTATTCTCAGTTCAGTGGTTTGCTGCTGGCATTCGCCTCTGTATTTGCTGTATTCTGGCTGTGTCTCTCAGGAGCAATCTACATCCGGCTCCTGTTGGCCTGCACTTCTTTGCTTCATCCATCTTGTCTAATTGGGTGGCTGTATATGTATGGGCCACATGTGGGGCAGGCTTTGAATGGGTGTTCCTTCTGTGTCTGTTTTAATCTTTGCCTCTCTATTCCCTGCCAAGGATATTCTTGTTCCCCTTTAAAAGAAGGAGTGAAGTATTCACATTTTGTTCATCCATCTTGAGTTTCATGTGTTCTAGGCATCTAGTGTAATTCAAGCATTTGGGTTAATAGCCACTTATCAATGAGTGCATATCATGTGTGTTTTTCTGTGAATGGGTTACCTCACTCAGGATGATATTTTCCAGTTCCATCCATTTGCTTACGAATTTCATAAAGTCTTTGTTTTTGATAGCTGAGTAATATTCCATTGTGTAGATGTACCATATTTTCTAAATCCATTCCTCTGTTGAAGGGCATCTGGGTTCTTTCCAGCTTCTGGCTATTATAAATAAGGCTGCTATGAACATAGTGGAGCACATGTCTTTTTTATATGTTGGGGCATCTTTTGGGTATATGCCCAAGAGAGGTATACCTGGATCCTCAGGCAGTTCAATGTCCAATTTTCTGAGGAACCTGCAGGCTGATTTCCAGAATGGTTGGACCAGTCTGCAATCCCACCAACAATGGAGGAGTGTTCCTCTTTCTCCACATCCTCGCCAGCATTTACTGTCCCCTGAGTTTTTGATCTTAGCCATTCTGACTGGTGTGAGGTGAAATCTCAGGGTTGTTTTGATTTGCATTTCCCTTATGACTAAAGATGTTGAACATTTCTTTAGGTGTTTCTCAGCCATTCGGCATTCCTCAGCTGTGAATTCTTTGTTTAGCTCTGAACCCCATTTTTTAATAGGGTTATTTGTCTCCCTGTGGTCTAACTTCTTGAGTTCTTTGTATATTTTGGATATAAGGCCTCTATCTGTTGTAGGATTGGTAAAGATCTTTTCCCAATCTGTTGGTTGCCATTTTGTCCTAACCACAGTGTCCTTTGCCTTACACAAGCTTTGCAGGTTTATGAGATACAATTTGTCGATTCTTGATCTTAGAGCATAAGCCATTGGTGTTTTGTTCAGGAAATTTTTTCCAGTGCCCATGTGTTCCAGATGCTTCACTAGTTTTTCTTCTATTAGTTTGAGTGTATCTGGTTTGATGTGGAAGTCCTTGATCCACTTGGACTTAAGCTTTGTACAGGGTGATAAGCATGGATCGATCTGCATTCTTCTACATGTTGACCTCCAGTTGAACCAGCACCATTTGCTGAAAATGCTATCCTTTTTCCATTAGATGGTTTTGGCTCCTTTGTCAAAAATCAAGTGCCCATAGATGTGTGGGTTCATTTCTGGGTCTTCAGTTCTGTTCCATTGGACTATCTGTCTGTCTCTGTACCAATACCATGCAGTTTTTATCACTATTGCTCTGTAATACTGCTTGAGTTCAGGGATAGTGATTCCCCCTGAAGTCCTTTTATTGTTGAGGACAGTTTTAGCTATCCTGGGTTTTTTGTTATTCCAGATGAATTTGCAAATTGTTCTGACTAACTCTTTGAAGAATTGGATTGGTATTTTGATGGGGATTGCATTGAATCTGTAGATTGCTTTTGGTAAAATGGCCATTTTTAGTATATTAATCCTGCCAATCCATGAGCATGGGAGATCTTTCCATCTTCTGAGGTCTTCTTCAATTTCTTTCTTCAGAGTCTTGAAGTTCTTATTGTACAGATCTTTTACTTGCTTGGTTAAAGTCACACCGAGGTACTTCATATTATTTGGGTCTATTATGAAGGGTGTAGTTTCCCTAATTTCTTTCTCGGCTTGTTTCTCTTTTGTGTAGAGGAAGGCTACTGAATTATTTTATACCCAGCCACTTTGCTGACGTTGTTTATCAGCTTTAGTTGTTCTCTGGTGGAACTTTTGGGATCAGTTAAATATACTATCATATCATCTGCAAATAGTGATATTTTGACTTCTTCTTTTCCGATCTGTATCCACTTGACCTCCTTTTGTTGTCTTATTGCTCTGGCTAGAACTTCAAGAACTATATTGAATAAGTAGGGAGAGAGTGGGCACCCTTGTCTAGTCCCTGATTTTAGTGGGATTGCTTCAAGTTTCTCTCCATTTAGTTTAATGTTAGCAACTGGTTTGCAGTATATGGCTTTTACTATGTTTAGTTATGGGCCTTGAATTCCTATTCTTTCCAGGACTTTTATCATGAAGGGGTGTTGAATTTTGTCAAATGCTTTCTCAGCATCTAATGAAATGATCATGTGGTTTTGTTCTTTCAGTTTGTTTATATAATGGATCAAGTTGACGGTTTTCCATATATTAAACCATCCCTACATGCCTGGGATAAAGCCTACTTGATCATGGTGGATGGTTGCTTTGATGTGCTCTTGGATTTGGTTTTCCAGAATTTTCTTGAGTATTTTTGCGTCGATATTCATAAGAGAAATTGGTCTGAAGTTCTCTTTCTTTGTTGGGTCTTTGTGTGGTTTAGGTATAAGAGTAATTGTGGCTTCATAGAAGGAATTCGGTAGTGCTCCATCTGTTTCAATTTTGTGGAATCATTTGGATAATATTGGTATGAGGTCTTCTATGAAGGTCTGATAGAATTCTGCCCTAAACCCGTCTGGACCTGGGCTCTTTTTGGTTGGATGACCCTTAATGACTGCTTCTATTTCCTTAGGAGTTATGGGATTGTTTAACTGGTTTACCTGTTCCTGATTTAACTTTGGTACCTGATATCTGTCTAGGAAATTGTCCATTTCCTGCAGATTTTCAAGTTTTGTTGAATATAGGCTTTTTTAGTAAGATCTGATGATTTTTTGAATTTCCTCTGAATCTGTAGTTATGTCTCTCTTTTCATTTCTGATTTTGTTAATTTGGACAGACTCTCTGTGTCCGCTCGTTAGTCTGGCTAAGTGTTTACCTATCTTGTTGATTTTCTCAAAGAACCGACTTTTGGTTCTGTTGATTCTTTCTATGGTAATTTTTGTTTCTACTTGGCTGATTTCAGCTCTGAGTTTGATTATTTCCTGCCTTCTACTCGTCATGGGTTTATTTGCTTCTTTTTGTTCTAGAGCTTTTAGGTGTGCTGTCAAGCTGCTGACATATGCTCTTTCCTGTTTCTTTCTGCAGGCACTCAGCGCTATGAGTTTTCCTCTTAGCACAGCTTTCATTGTGTCCCATAAGTTTGGGTATGTTGTATCTTCATTTTCATTAAATTCTAAAAAGTCTTTAATTTCTTTCTTTATTTCTTCCTTGATCAGGTTATCATTGAGTAGAGCATTGTTCAATTTCCATGTATATATGGGCATTCTTCCCTTATTGTTATTGAAGACCAGCTTTAGGCCATGGTAGTGTGATTGCATGCATGGGATTATTTCTTTCTCTACCTGTTGAGGCCCGTTTTTTGACCAATTATATGGTCAATTTTGGAGAAAGTACCATAAGGTTGTGAGAAGAAGGTATATCCTTTTGCTTTAGGATAGAATGTTCTATAAATATCTGTTAAGTCCACTTGGCTCATGACTTCTCTTAGTCTGTCTACGTCTCTGTTTAATTTCTGTTTCCATGATCTGTCCATTGATGAGAATGGGGTATTGAAATCTCCTACTATTATTGTGTGAGGTTCAATGTGTGTTTTGAGCTTTAGTAAGGTTTCTTTTACGTATGTAGGTCCCCTTGTATTTGGGGCATAGATATTTAGAATTGAGAGTTCATCTTGGTGGATTTTTCCATTGATTAATATGAAGTGTCCTTCCTTGTGTTTTTTGATGAATTTTAGTTGAAAATTCATTTTATTTGATATTAGAATGGCTACTTCAGCTTGCTTCTTCAGACCATTTGCTTGGAAAATTGTTTTCCAGCCTTTCACTCTGAGGTAGTATCTGTCTTTGTCTCTGAGGTGTGTTTCCTGTAGGCAGCAGAATGCAGGTTCCTCGTTGTGTATCCAGTTTGTTAATCTATGTTTTTTTTTTTTTATTGGAGAGTTGAGACCATTGATGTTGAGAGATATTAAGGAGTAGTGATTATTGCTTCCTGCTATATTCATATTTGGATATGAGGTTATGTTTGTGTGCTTTTCTTCCCTTTGTTTTGTTGCCAAGATGATTAGTTTCTTGCTTTTTCTAGGGTATAGCTTGCCTCCTTATGTTGGGCTTTACCATTTATTATCTTTGTAGTGCTGGATTTGTAGAAAGACATTGTGTAAATTTGGGTTTGTCATATAATATCTTGGTTTCTCCATCTATGTTAATTGAGAGCTTTGCAGGATATAGTAACCTGGGCTGGCATTTGTGTTCTCTTAAGGTCTGTATGACATCTGTCCAGGATCTTCTGGCTTTCAACATTTCTGGCGAAAAGTCTGGTGTGATTCTGATAGGTCTGCCTTTATATGTTACTTGAACTTTTTCCCTTATTGATTTTAATATTCTTTCTTATTTTGTGCATTTGGTGTTTTGACTATTATGTGACGGGAGGAGTTTCTTTTCTGGTCAAATCTATTTGGCGTTCTGTAGGCTTCTTGTATGCTTATGGGTATCTCTTTCTTTAGGTTAGGGAAGTTTTCTTCTATGATTTTGTTGAAGATATTTACTGGTCCTTTGAGCTGGGAGTCTTCACTCTCTTCTATACCTATTATCCTTAGGTTTGATCTTCTCATTGAATCCGGGGTTTCCTGTATGATTTGGACCAGTAGCTTTTTCCGCTTTACATTATCTTTGACAGTTGAGTTGATGATTTCTATGGAATCTTCTGCTCCTGAGATTCTCTCTTCCATCTCTTGTATTCTGTTGGTGAAGCTCGTATCTACAGCTCCTTGTCTCTTCTTTTGGTTTCTATATCCAGGGTTGTTTCCATGTGTTCTTTCTTGATTGCTTCTATTTCTATTTTTAATTCCTTCAACTGTTTGATTGTGTTTTCCTGGAATTCTTTCAGGGATTTTGTGACTCCTCTCTATGGGCTTCTACTTGTTTATTTATGTTTTCCTGGAATTCTTTCAGGGATTTTTGCGATTCCTCTCTGTAGGCTTCTACTTGATTATTAATGTTTTCCTGTGTTTCTCTAAGGGAGTTCTTCACGTCTTTCTTGAAGTCCTCCAGCATCATGATCAAATATGATTTTGAAACTAGATCATGCTTTTCTGGTGTGTTTGGATATTCCGTGTTTGCTTTGGTGGGAGAATTGGGCTCTGATGATGCCATGTATTCTTGGTTTCTGTTGCTTGGGTTCCTGCGCTTGCCTCTCGCCATCAGATTATCTCTAGTGTTACTTTGTTCTGCTATTTCTGACAGTGGCTAGACTGTCCTATAAGCCTGTGTGTCAGGAGTGCTGTAGTCCTGTTTTCCTGTTTTCTTTCAGCCAGTTATGGGGACAGAGTGTTCTGCCTTCGGGCATGTAGTTTTTCCTATCTACAGACCTTCAGCTGTTCCTGTGGGTCTGTGTCTTGAGTTCACCAGGCAAGTTGCTTGCAGTAGAAAAGTTGGTCTTACCTGTGGTCCCGAGGCTAAAGTTTGCTCATGGGGTGTTGCGTATGAGCTCTCCGTGGCAGCTGCAACCAGGAAGATCTGTGCCGCCCTTTCCGGGAGCTTCCGTGCACCAGGGTTCCAGATGGCGTTTGGTGTTTTCCTCTGGAATCAGTAATGTGTGCAGAGTGCAGTCTCTTCTGGTTTCCCAGGAGTGTCTCTGAAGGTTTAGCTCTCCCTCCCATGGGATTTGGGTGCAGAGAACTGTTTATCCTGTCCGTCCCTTCAGGTTCTGGCAGTGTCTCAGACGCAGCGGACCTTCTGCTCCTGGGCCCTCTTCTAAGGGAACCCAGAGGCCGTATACAGTTTCCTCTTAGGCCAGGGATGTGGGCAGGTGTGGGCAGTGTTGGTGGCCTCTTCTGCTCTGCAGTCTCAGGAGTGCCCACCTGTCCAGGCTGTGAGGGCTCTCTCTCATGGGGTTAGGGAGCAGAGAGCTGCTGCAGGCAGTGATCCGCAGGTTTGGGACTCCTGCTAAATACTGGAAGTTTCCGGTCCTAGAGGAATTTTGCCTCTGTGTGTCCTGAGTTCAACATGCAGGTTGCTAGCAGCAGAAAAGTTGGTCTTACGTGTGGTCCGGACGCTCAAGTTTGCTTGTGGGGTGTTGCTTATGAGGTGTCCATCGATTTTTATGAGTTATTAAGGAATACTTACATTGTTTGCTGTTATTTTTGTTGTTAGAGTTCGAATTATGTTTGTGTGGCTGTCTTCTTTTGGGTTTATTAAAAGAATATTATTTTCTTTCTTGTTCTGTGGTGCAGTTTCCCTTGTTGTGTGGTAATTTTCCATCTATTATCTTTTGTAGGGCTGGATTTGGGGAAAGGCATTGTGTAAATTTCGTCTGTTATGGAATATCTGTTTCCCCAACTATGGTAATTGGGCATTTTGCTGGATATAGTAGGCTAGGTTGGCATTCGTGTTCTTTTATGATATATGTGACATCTATCAAGGATCTCATAGCTTTTATAGTCTTTGTTGAAAAGTTTAGTGTAATTCTGATAAGTCTTCCTTTATATGTTACTTGCTCTTTCCCCCTTACTGCTTCTAAAATTCTTTCTTTGTTTGGTGCATTTGGTGTTTTGACTATTATGTGACGGGAGGAATTTCTTTTCTGGTCCAATCTATTTGGAGTTCTGTAGGCTTCTTGCATGTTATTGGCATCCCTTTCTTTAGGTTAGGTAAGTTTTCTTCTATAATTTTGTTGCAGATATTTACTGGTCCTTTAAGTTTGGAATTTTGGTCTTCTGTACCTCTCATCTTTTTTTTTCTTTTTTTCATCTTTATTTACTTGGGTATTTGTTATTTACATTTCGATTGTTATTCCCTTTCCCGGTTTCCGGGACAACATCCCCCTAACCCCTACCCCTCCCCTTCTATACGGGTGTTCCCCTCCCCATCCTCCCCCCATTACTGCCCTCCTCCCTACAATCACGATCACTGGGAGTTCAGTCTTGGCAGGACCAAGGGCTTCCCCTTCCACTGGTGCTCTTACTAGGCTATTCATTGCTACCTATGAGGTTGGAGCCCAGGGTCAGTTCATGTATAGTCTTTGGGTAGTGGCTTAGTCCCTGGGAGCTCTGGTTGGTTGGCATTGTTCTTCAGGTGGGGTCTCAAGCCCCTTCAAGCTCTTTCAGTCCTTTCTAAGATTCCTTCAATGGGGGTCCTATTCTAAGTTCAGTGGTTTAATGATGGCATTTGCCTATGTATTTGCCGTATTCTGGGTGTGTCTCTCAGGAGAGATCTACATCCGGTTCATGTCGGCCTGCACTTTTTTGCTTCATCCATCTTATCTAGTTTGGTGACTATATATATATATATATATATATATATATATATATATATATATATGGGCCACATGTGCGGCTGGCTCTGAATGGGTGTTCCTTCTGCCTCTGTTCTAAACTTTGCCTCCCTATTCCCTCCCAAGGGTATTCGTGTTCCCCTTTTAAAGACGGAGTGAAGCATTCACATGTTTCTCATCTGTCTTGAGTTTCATGTGTTCTGTGCATCTAGGGTAATTCAAGCATTTGGGCTAATAGCCACTTATCAATGAGTGCATACCATGTGTGTTTTTCTGTGATTGGGTTACCTCACTCAGGATGATATTTTCCAGTTCCATCCATTTGTCTATGAATTTCATAAAGTAATTGTTTTTGATAGCTGAGTAATATTCCATTGTATAGATGTACCACATTTTCTGTATCCATTCCTCTGTTGAAGGGCATCTGGGTTCTTTCCAGCTTCTGGCTATTATAAATATGGCTGCTATGAACGTAGTGGAGCACATGTCTTTGTTATATGTTGGGGCATCTTTTGGGTATATGCCTAAGAAAGGTATAGCTGTGTCCTCAGGTAGTTCAATGTCCAATTTTCTGAGGAACCTGCAGACTGATTTCCAGAATGGTTGTACCAGTCTGCAATCCCACCAACAATGGAGGAGTGTTCCTCTTTCTCCACATCCTCCCCAGCATCTGCTGTCACCTGCATTTTTGATCTTAGCCATTCTGACTGGTGTGAGGTGAAATCTCAGGGTTGTTTTGATTTGCATTTCCCTTATGACTAAAGATGTTCAACATTTCTTTATATACCTCTCCTCTTTATGCTTGATTTTCTCATTGTGTCCTGGATTTTCTGGAGGCTTATGATTAAGAGATTTTTCATTTTACATTTTCCTTGATGGTTGGATCAATGTTTTCTCTGGTATCTTCTGTCCCTGAGATTCTCTTTTCTATTCCTTGCATTCTGTTGTTGATGCGTGCATGTGTGTCTCCTGATCTCTTTTCTATGTTTTCTATTTCCGGAGACTCCCTTTGTGATTTCTTTAGTTTTTCTATTCCCATTTTAGATCCTGGATGGTTTTTGTTCAATTCCTTTACTTGTTTGGTTATGTTTTCCTTTAATTCTTTAAGGGATTTTTGTGTTTTCTCTTTAAGGGCTTGTACTTGTTTACCTGTGTTGTTCTGTATTTCTTTAAGGGAATTATTTATGTCCTTCTCCAAGTCTTCTATCAGCATCATGAGATGTGATTTTAAATCCAAATCTTGCTTTTCCAGTGTATTGCTGTATCCATTATTTGCTTTGTTGGGAGAACTGGGCTCTGGCGATGCTAAGTAGTCTTGGTTTCTGTTGCTTAGTTTCCTGTGCTTGCCTTTAGCCATCATGTCTCTGGTGTTAGCTCTTCTTGCTGTCTCTGACAGTGGCTTGAACTTCTTGGAATTCTATGTGTCAGCAATGCTGGAGACCAGGTTTCTTCCAGTGGGATCTGAGTACAGAGTGCTGTGTCACAGGGTCAGCTCCAGGCACATTTGGAAGCTGGAAGTATCCTGTCCCAGACTCCTCCTTGGTTCCTGTGTCTAGAAGACTCCTGGTAGGTTCCTCTTGGGCCAAGAATTTGAGAAGTGGTGGTCTTCCCCATGCTTTCAGGATTGCCCACACTTCTGAGAGTCCTGATCTCTCCCAATGGTATCTGGTTACAGACAGCTGTGTCACAGGGTCAGTTCCAGGCCCAGGCATAAGCCAGAAAGATCTTGCCCCCAGACACCTACTGGGTTCCTGTGTCCTGAGGGCTCTAGGCAGACCCCTCAGAGCAGAATTGGCAGTCGTAACTCTACTCTCAGGTGTGTCAGAGCTCTCAGAGACTGGCTTTCAGCACTGGGCACAGGCAGAGACCCGAAGGATCTTGTCCCTGACTGTTCCTAGGTTCCTGTGTCCAGAGGGGTCTAGGCAGGTTCCTCTTGGGCCAGAAATATGTGCAGAAGTGGTGTTCGCCCCTGAGTTCTCAGGATTGTCCACACTTCTGAGAGTCCTGTTCTCTCCCCCAAGGGATTTGGGTACACAGAGCTGTAGGACCAGGTCAGCTTCAGATGTAGAGAGAAACTGAAATGATCCTGTTCTAGACTGCTTCTGGGTTATTGTGTCCTGAGGGGTTGACACACCCAAACCTATGGGATACTATGAAAACAGTGCTAAGAGGAAAGTTCGTAACACAAAGTGCTCATAAAGAAATTGGAGAGATAATATACTAATGAATTAAAAGTACATCTAAAAGCTCTAGAAAAAAAGAATCAAACACGCCCTAGAGAAAGGTCTTGGACAGAGCAGGGATACAAGGCAGATAACTAAACACAATAAAGGCAATATGTAGCAATTCAATAATGAACATCAAAATAAATGGAGAGAACTTAAATTAATTGCATTAAAATTAGGGAAAAGACAAGACTGTCCACTCTCTCCTTATCTCTTTAGTATAGTACTTGTAGTCTTAGGTAGTGCAATAAGACAACTAAAGGAGACCAGGGCAATAGAAATTGGGAAGGAAGAATTCAAAGTATCACTCTGAAATAAACCCATGCATCTATGGACACTCGCTTTTTGATAAAGAAGACAAAAACAAACAAAAAAAGTATCTTCAAGAATTAGTGCTTGCCTAATGGGATGTCTGAATGCAGGAGAATACAAATAGATCCATACTGATCACCCTACATAAAACTCAATCCAAGTGGATCACAGACCTCAAGATAAAACCAGATACACTAAATGTAATAGAATAGAAAGTGGAGAATAGCCTTGAACTCATTATTACAGGGGACAACTTCCTGAACAGAACACCAACAGTTCATTTTCTAAGTTCAATAATTAATAAATGGGCCTCAAGAAACGCAAAATCTTCTCTAAGTCAGAGGACACTGGCAATAGGACAAAACAACCTACAGATTGAGAAAAGATCTTCATCAGCCCTGCATCTGACAGAGGGCTAATATCTAGAATACATAAAGAACTCAAGATGTTAGACACCAACAACCCAAGTTACACAATTTAAAAAATGGGGCACAGAGCTAAACAGAATTCTTTTTTTTTTATTAACTTGAGTATTTCTTATTTACATTTTGAATGTTATTCCCTTTCCTGGTTTCCGGGCAAACATCCCCCTAATCCCTCCCCCTCCCCTTCTTTATGGGTGTTCCCCTCCCCACCCTCCCCCCATTGCCGCCCTCCCCCCAACAATCACGTTCACTGGGGGTTCAGTCTTAGCAGACCAAGGGCTTTCACTTACACTGGTGATCTTACTAGGATATTCATTGCTTCCTATGAGGTCAGAGTCCAGGGTCAGTCCATGTATAGTCTTTAGGTAGTAGCTTAGTCCCTGGAAGCTCTAGTTGCTTCGCATTGTTGTTCATAAGGGGTCTTGAGCCCCTTCAAGCTCTTCCAGTTCTTTCTCTGATTCCTTCAACGGGGGTCCTATTCTCAGTTCAGTGGTTTGCTGCTGGCATTCGCCTCTGTATTTGCTGTATTCTGGCTGTGTCTCTCAGGAGCAATCTACATCCAGCTCCTGTCGGCCTGCACTTCTTTTCTTCATCCATCTTGTCTAATTGGATGGCTGTATATGTATGGGTCACATGTGGGGCAGGCTCTGAATGGGTGTTCCTTCTGTCTCTGTTTTAATCTTTGCTTCTCTATAAACAGAGAATTCTTAACAGAGGAATATGAAATGCCTGAGAAGCACTTAAAGTAACATGCAGCATCCTTAGTCATCAAGGAAATGCAAATCACAACAACTCTGAGATTCCATCTGACAGCCATTAGAGTGGCTGAGATAAAAACTGAAGGGACAGTCAATGCTGGCAAGAATATATGGCAAGGGTAACACTCCTTTATCACTGGTGGGATTGAAAATGAGTCACTCTTGGGCATATACACGAAAGGTGTTGCACCATACAACAAGGACCCCTGTGGTAATCCAGACCCAAAAGAACATGCAACATATGTATTCACTGATTAGTAGATATTGGCCAAAATGTACAAAACACCCAGGATATACCCCATGACCCAAAGCAGTTACTCAAGAAGGAAGGCCCAATTGAGGATGTTTCAATCCTATGTAGAAGGGGGAACAAAGTAGTCATGGGAGACAGGGGGAGGGAAGGGGGATATGATTGGGAGGGAAGGAGTGGGAGGCAGGATCAGTTGTGGGGAAGGGCAGCAGAGAGGCACTGAAGCCATCAGAATGATTGGAAATATTCAGCTGCTGGGAATGAGGAGTGGGAAGGGCATGGGAATTTCTGTTGTAAGTTTCAGAGACCTGGGATGGGGGAGCATCCCAGGAGTCAATATGGTTGTCCTTAGCTTATATTTCCAAAGTGTTGTTATGGAACCTAAAGATATCATGTCCAGTAGCCAGACAGTACCCCCAGTGGAGGAGTTGGGACACTAACTCACCTACAAAACTTTTGACCCCTAATTGATTCTATCTAAAAGAATTTCAGGGACAAAAATGAAGATGAAGGAATGGCCAAACAGGGACTAGCCTAACCTAAGATCCATCCCATGGGTGGCCATTGATTCCTGACACTATTAATGCTGCTATGTTGTACTTGCAGACAGGAGCCTAGCATACTTGTCTTCTGAGAGGCTCTGACTGAATCAGAGCAGATAACCGAAATAGATGAAGGTATCCACAGGCAAGTATTGAATGGATGTTAGGGGACCCCTATAGAATAGTTTGGGCAAAGATTGAAGGCCCTAAAGTGGGTGGTAACCCTACAGGAAGGCCAACAGTGTCAACTAACCTGGATCCTTGAGAGCTACTAGAGACTAAGCTACCAACCAAACAGCATACACAGTCTAATCTGAGGCTACTGGCACATATGTAGCAGAGGCCTTGTCTGGCCTTAGTGGGAGAGTATGTGCTTAATCCTGCAGAGATTCGATACACCAGGGTTGGGGGGAACCCTCTCACAGGTGAAGGGGTCAGAGGATCGGGGAGAAATCCTGTGAGGAGGACTAAGCAGTGGGGTGAATCATTTGATATGTAAATAAATATATATATAAAGCAAAAAATAGTTTCAAGGGGAAAAGGGCAAGGAAATATAAAGCCAGACCTATCAGAATTACACCTGACTTCTCAACAGAGACTCTGAAAACCAGAAGAGCCTGGGCAGATGTCTCACAGACCCTAAGAGACCACAGAAGTCAGCCCATGCTACTATTCTCTTGCAGCTTTTAATATTTTTTGTTCTGTTTATTTAGTGTTTGATAATTATGTGTCAGGGAGATTTTCTTTTCTGTTTCTGCCTTTTGGTGATCTGTGTGCTTTTTGTACAGACAACTCCTTCTTTAGATTATGCTTTTGTTGAAAATAGTTTTCTGATTCCCCCCCTCAGTTTCTTCTCTGTCCCTAGTATTCAAAGGTTTTAGTCTTTACATAGTGTCCCATAATTAGTGGATTTTTTGTTCCTGAATTTCTTTAATATTGGGATTTTTGATTGGGATATTCGTTCTTGTATCTTATCTTCAAGATTTGATAATTTCTGGTAAAGGCATGTTGTCTTGATGTTTAGTATTTGTGTTTTGTTTTTGTGCTGGTGTTGAAATATCTGGAATAAAGTGACTAAGTTGATTCTGGTTCTTGATAACTGGTTTTGTCTTTTTGTTGGGCAAGTGTTCCATTCCATGGTTTCTAATGAACTCTGGATATTAGGAAAGTGTTGTGGCCGAGTGCTTGTGCAAGTCAGTGGATGACAGAGAGAGGGGGAGGGGATGGATGAGGAGGACTGGGAGGGAAATAGGGAGGGAAGGGGGAAGAGAGAGATGGGGGCTAGGAGAAGAGACTGAGTGGGGATCCTGTTCACACCTATGACTGGGGTCCACAGGCAATTGTACATGTGGATAGGAAGAGGGGATCATGGAAGTAGGTTACTATAAAACAGAATTATCTGGGCAAAGATGAAAATATTAAGAGACCCTGGGTCTAAATCAAGATTTAGAGTCTCTAGTGAATGTAGTTGAAGGGGGAGTGATGAGACTTGTAAGCAGGCTCTAACTGGTTGTGGTTAATGTTGGTATTCTGTCTAACCTCCACCCCCACAGCTACCTGGAAATAACCAGGAATGCTTGGCCCCACAGTTCCCTGGCAACAGCCAGCTGTGCCTGACACCAAAAAAGGCTGCTTGCCCCCAACTCATTCTCCTTGTTCTTTGTTTCTCTGCTCTCTTTCCCACTGTCCCTGTCCCTTTTCTCCCCATCCTTCCCTCCCCTCCTTTTCCCTTCATGTGCTTATCCCCTCTGCTACTCTTCTCTTTTTAAATCTCTCAACATGGAACTATGTTGGTTTGATGTGCTTTGTCCGGGTAGGTGCAGGTCAAGTTTTAAACCCTAAAAGTTGAGAAGGGAGAGATCAAAGGACAGGAAGAATAGCATGATTCAAGGACTGGGCAGAGGCTGAATGAAGGGTGGGAGAACCCTCTAGTATTTTGCAAGTCCTCAATAAGTCTAGATTTCTTTTAATATGCTATTTCTGACAATAAAAAATTTAAGCTATGATGATGCATTGGCAACAACCAATGGTAGGGATAAAATGAAAGGAGAAATTACTGTACTAAAAAGCTGTGTGGGTTTGTGTGTGCATACCGTCTGTCTGTCTGTCTCTCTTTATTATAAATATTAGTGAGTGTAGATCTTAAAAGTTGAAATACAAATGCTTGCATTGCTTCTGAACTTTAAATTTAAAAGTTAAAGAAAATAAAGTATTTTTCTAAACCAAGGATGCCATTTCCAACTCTACTGTTTCTGTATCTGGGGAAACTGAAGACATTTAACATCCCAAACATTTGTCTTGGGAAGGAAGTGTGAGAATGTACACTGGTGAACTTGAGGGCCCATCACAGACACTTTTTTGAGGAACAAGGCGTTCATAGGAACAGTTGAATGAGTGTGCAACTCCTCAGAATGTTGACATGCTGAGACAAGCAACAGAACAGCATGGACCTTGGACTCCTGCCTGCTCCAGCTCACAGTGTGACTCAACTCTAACAAGGTTAGTATACAAAATGTCCCTTTCCCAAACATACTTTGTCACCACAGCCTGAAAAGCAGGCAGTTATGGCCCCTAATGTTGGAGAAATCTGAGATGCTTTTCTGGAGAACTTTAGCAGTGAACACCTGCCCCTGCACTCTTTCCTGCTGTGTTCTCAACAGTTACTTGAATGAGAAGTGAGCTCCAACTGGGAAAGCAACCGAGCTCCTGCCACAGCAAGGAGAAGCCTGTCCTTCCCATCTGCCCTTGGGGCCAGCCCCTCTCCACCTTCACTTTCCACTTGACAGATAGTTGCAAGGTCACCTCAGCCAGGGCCCTGGAGCAGGCCTCCCTTGGGGCCATGGCTACTTTGGATTGCATCATACAGCCAAAACAATCTAGATTTAAGCCAGGATTACCTGAAGCAAACAGACACATCTGTACTCCTCAGGACCAAGGCATCACTGCAGCACAAATGGTGTGGTAAGGATATGTATGACCTACCTGCACCTCCTTTATAAGGTTCAGATTCATCTCTAGGCAGGAGTCACCAACCCTATGTCAAGGTCTTAGGGACTCAGCTGGAAAAGATCCTTAGTTTTAAAAACTCTTAATGTGTATTGCTGCTTAAGTTGGCTATGTCTCTTCTTTCCTATCAGCTGTTCAATCAGAAGATAAGTTTGTAGAATCTGGGGTGTTTTACGGTCCACAACCTCTCCAAAATCAGAAGAACATATTTGTGTTTCTATAGATGTTTCTGATAGCCAGAGAAGAAAATCAACAGAGTCAAGAATTATTTCAAAGAAGTGAGATAAGGGCTGGAGAAATATGTAATAGTACATTTTAAGACTCTCTCTTTCTCCTTCTCTCTCTTTCCCTCTCCTACCCCTTCCCTTCCCCTCCCCTCCCCATCCCTTCCTTCCTTCCCTCATCTCAGGTTTCTACATGCTTTGTTGAACACCCAGCCACATGCCTGTGGACATATAGGTAGGTTTCACACTACTATGACTGTTCTAGCTTTTAAGAAATGGAGAGAGTCTCTTTGATAGATTTCGGGTGGCTTGCTCACAACTATACAAAGATATGGTAAAAATGTGCAAGTTGTGATTTTTAGAGTAAGTAAGGTACAATCCTAATAGGAAGTAAGAGCTGATGAGAGGTTTGTTTGGGGGTAAAACCCAGCAACAGCTCGTGCACCCAGCTCCTTTACCTCTCTGGGGCACCTGTTACCATGAACTTTTAACCTTCATCCTAATGGGGACAACCTACTGAAGTCACATCACTCTCTCCGGGATGTAGAGTGGTCCTGGACTTCACTTTTTGCTTATCTTGTCAGGGTGTCTAGACAGCACAGACAACCAGTTGCTCCTGGCCCCTCAACAAGGCCAACCATTAGGGCAACTATTAGAAGTAAATGTGGGGCAGGGAGCATATTCTCATGTTGTTTGACATGGTGGTTCATCTCCGAGATATGTGAATATGGGTGCAAGGTCATCCTCAATTGCTGCTGGACTCTTAGACACATAAGGAGAGGGATGCATGCACTTGGGTGGACTTCACTGGCTAGAAAAAATATAGAAGTTGAGATCAATCTGCATTTTAGATCAGCAACAAATACTATTTAGAATCAGAATTTCAAAGACAGGATTTGAGACAATTGATTTTCTGTTTATCTCAGCTTCCTGCATTTTGTCTGCTAAATCAGGCAATGGGGTCTGTTATTACTGGTGTTCAGGGATACCATGTGCACACCCTAGCCACTTCCTAGTGACTAGTAGAACTCTTTGTCAAATGGAAGGGTACAGGATGAATGCAGTCTTTTCTGAGGCCCTTTGGAAATAAAGCATGAAGTTTGACCTCAGGAGAAGTTTCTGAGGACTGCCAACCCAGGCTATGCCATCATTACAATGAGCTTGGTTTGCTGTAAGAGAGGTGGGAACAGAGCCAGCGCATAGAATCATCCATAACCCTTTCCTCTCAAACATTTCTAGAGCACATCTGGTGTACAGTGTGTTGGGAGCTTCAGTAGATGAATGTCCTAAAATATTCTCAGTTTCAGAATGTTTTTCTCTGGAAATACATTAAATGCTTTACTCTGAAACCTGAAATGTCATTTTATGCTAGATTTGATAGCTGGATGAGAGTGTCTTGATCGTACCCTTCCCTCCATGTGACAGGGAACAATGGAATGTTCTGTCGCCAGTCATTGTCAGCCTGCACTTACAATCTGACACTTTGCTCACACTCAAGAACATATTATTCTCAATGTCTTAACTGACAGAGTCTGGTGGTGGGAAAGGGCAAGAGACCAGTACATACATAATCTGTGACCCTAGTCTTGGTGACCACAGCTCCTTCTCCTATCAACAAAAGGCTTCTTTCTTCTGCTTTTAGCATTTGGGGCCTGTGTATTTCAGATACATAATGGGCAGTGACAGGCAATGTGAAGTCCTATAGAAATTATTTGATTTGCCTCTGGGCAATCTTGCAGGAGTTGGGTTTGAAACAAGCTGAGTTCCTATAGCTCAAGGGAGAGGGCATCCTAGGACTCAGAGCATAGCTCAATATTCTCTACAAATTGGGTATGATGTTGAATGTTATCCTCTAGCTTCATGTGCTAGTGGGATAGAGTTCCAAGATAGGAAATTCTGGGTTCATTGCTATCGTCTGGATGAGAAGCCATGTTGTCATAAGGACCACACATATTTTTTTTCTACAGAGAGACATCCTGTTAATATTCTCTCTGTTATTCCCCCATACTCTGGTAAAAGCAGCCAGCATCAGAGTAAACAATTCTGAGTGCCCCTTCACCCTTCCTCAGCTTTTTTCATAATTACTCATATCTTCCCTACAATGACAAAACTCTCTCCAGGAACTAAACCCTGGTTGGCTCACACAAGCATGGAAATCTCTCCCATCTTGATAAATGGACTGCAGCATGCATGATACAATTTGCTTAGAAACCTTCATTCAGTGTCCACCTACGCTCAGACTCTGAATCTGTATAGTGTATGTCTTAGACCTGCTATTTTTGTTAGTCTGTGAGACATAAGAATAAAACTAAACCACTTTTTCCTTACCAGAACAGGTTCCTTATACAGAATTTATTGCTACCTGAGCTTTCAAAGGGTTTTTGAGCAATCGTGAGACTAGAGACATTTTCCATGGCTTCTGGAAACCAGTCAGCTATTACCATGTTCATCCTGCAAAGCTTTATTGATGACCCCTGGATCCAGAATGTTCTCTTTTGCCTTTTCTTTGCCTTGTTCGTGGCAGCCATAGCTGGCAATGGCCTGATTATCACAGTCATCCACAGCAGTGCCAACCTCCACACTCCCATGTACTTCTTCCTAGTCAATCTTTCCCTCATGGATGTGATCTGCACTGTGACTGTCTTGCCTAAAGTCCTGCAGAGCCTGGTGGCAGAGAACGCCATTTCTTATGGGGGATGTCTCACACAAATGTTCATCTTCACCTGGGTACTGGGCTCTGAGCTTCTGCTTTTTTCTGCCATGGCCTATGACCGCTACCTTGCAATCTGCCGGCCACTGCACTATGGTACCCTCATGAGTGGCAGGGTCTGCATGGCCCTTGCAACCTTTGTGTGGTTCATTGGAGCTCTCAATTCCTTGGTGCTCACTTGTCTGGTGTTGCCACTGTCCTTCTGTGGTCCTAATCTCATCACACACTTCTTCTGTGAGATCCCCTCCGTGTTGACACTGTCCTGCAGCCCCACATTTACCAATGACATCATGACTGTTGTTGCAGACATGTTCCTGACAGGCCTGAACTTCCTATTGACCATGACATCCTATGTGTTCATCATTGCCAGCATCCTGCGCATCCGCTCAGCTGAGGGCAAGAAGCGCGCCTTCTCCACCTGCTCTGCTCACCTGGTTGTGGTCACCCTTTATTATTCCACTGCTCTATATACTTATGTCCGGCCAGCCCTAGGAAATGCTGGACTCCTGGACAAGTTCATTGCTATTCCATACACCACTGTGACCCCGTCTCTGAACCCTCTCATCTATACTCTGAGAAACAAAGAATTCAAAACATCCTTTAAAAGACTTTTATTTGCCCATTGATGACTTTGAGCTTGGAGAAGAACTCTAGAATCAGCTGTCAAGGAGCTAAAAAGATCACTCAAGCCTTCTTTTTCTTATCTTCTGACTCTGGAGGACACAGGCCAAATTATAGCCTGGGCTAGCTGACCAAATTATAGCCTGGGCTAGCTGTCCAACGTTTTTCTTCAGAAATTCATGGTATCTACAGGGTGGTACCATTTTCTACTCTTCTAATGTTTTAGTAAGCTTTAACCATTTCTACTTCATACATTGAAGTGTGTGCTTATAATTTCAGTGTTATTAAATGTTAAGATATTTCTATGACTGAATCAAATGTATTTAACTATTGAGAATAGTTGTTTCAATGACCTACTTAAAATTTCTTGATCCTCAGTGGCATTGGCCACATGCGAATGTTTAAAGAGATAAGGAAACATGACACCTTTCCCCCAACACACACACACACACACACACACACACACACACACACACACACACACCTGCTCTAGGAATTGCTGGCTTGATTTGACTGTTTTCATCTTTTTTTATTTTTATCTTACAGTTTACACTGGTGCTTGGCTCACTTAACACTTTAATGAAGGAGCTCTCATAAAAACCTGTGTTAGGGCTGGGTATGGGAGTCTAAGATACCTATGTAAATGTGTCTGGTCTCAAGATCCAAAGATGTCAGATTAGAATTAGACACTGGCATGGTGGCCTCTTCTCAGGCCCAATGTCATTGCAGAGGTTTGCTAAAATGTAACTCTACTTTGCACCTGAGCATTTCTCCTGCTGAATGAGTTTAGTGTGCACGACGATTCTTCACAGGTTATTATTATTCAACACTGCATGCAATATGTAATGTTCATGTGACAGGAAAGAACTGTTTTAATGTAAGAGGAGCTCAGAAATAAAGAGTTTATCAGATGGGTTCATGTTAGTGTGACCATTTTGAGCATTTAATCCAATGTAGTGTTTGTCTATATTTTATAGAGAGTCATGCAACTAATACAGAAGAGATGGCAACAAACATAGAAAACAACAACAACAAAATACATGATTAAGAAATGAGGTAAGCAGGATGCAGGAAAATAAAAGGAAAAACAAGATAATGTCAATTAATTGTGGGTGTGATGATGAATGTATTCATAGTTATTTTGACTAGACTAATCTCCAAAAATATTGGTGAGAGACCCTCTATGGTTACCTGTAAATATTTTCCAAATAGGATTCCCCAAGCAGCTGTACCCCATTTCTACTGTGGCTAGTAGTTTGAAATGCACTGTGGTCAGGCAAGAATGGGACGAGGTGGGAAGGAGAAATCAGCTTAATTTCTTCCATTTTTGTCTGCTGAATGACTGCAGTCAAGGCAGAAATAAGGAAATAAATTAAATACTAGTTAGGCTTCATTGAAAATGAATTCACAATATACCAAAATTACAGGACACAACAAAAGCAATGCTAAGAGGAACATTCATAGCACAACATAGCTAAATAAAAAGTTGAAGATATCTCCTACTGGAAAATTAACAGCAGAATTGAAAGTCCTAGAATACTGCAAGACTAGGTATATCCTTTTATGCTGAGGCCAGACAAGGCAGCCTAGATAAGGGGAAAGAATTCACAGTCAGGTAACTGATTTAGGGACAGTCATTGTTCCAGTTGTTGGGAAGCCTTTGCATGAAGACTGAGCTGCACATCTGCTACATATGTGTGTGTGTGGGAGGGGTTTGGGGATAGGAGACATCCTGTATATGCTCTTTGGTTGGTTCAGTATCTGGGAGCCACCAAGGTTCCAGGCAAGTTGACTCTGTTGGCCTTCCTGTGGGATTCCTATCGCATCTGGGTCCCTTAATCCTTCCCCCAATTCTTCCACAAGACTCCGCAAGCTCTATCCAATGTTTGGCTGTGGGTCTCTATATCTGGTTCAGTGAGCTGCTGGTTCAAACCTCTCAGAGGACAGTTATGCTAAGCTCTTGTCTCTAAGCATAAAGAGTATCATGAGTAGTGTCAGGGATAGGTTCTTGCCCATGGGATGGCTCTCAAGCTGGACATGTCATTGGTTGTTTCATCTTTAAATCTCTACTTCTTGTAGGTAGGAGAAATTTTGGGTTAAAGATTTCATGGGTGGGTTGGTGTCATTATCCCTTCACTGGGGGTTCTGCCTGGCTACAGAATATGGCCACATTAGGTTCCATATCCCACACTGCTGGGAGTCTTAGCTAGAGTCACCCCCATAGACTCCTGGGAGCCTTGCCCATCATAGGTCTCTGGCATGTTGTAGAGATGCTCCCACCCTGCCAACTGCCGATTTCCATTCACTCACCTGGCCCTGTCTCTTAGTCTCTCCCCTCACCTGATTCTGACCCCCTTTTCCCATTCCCCTGCCACCCAGTTTCTTCTCTCCATCTGCCTCCAATGACTATCTTATTTCCCCTTGTGAGTGAAATGCAAGCATCTTTGCTTGGGATCTCCTTGTTATTTAGCTTGTTTAGGTTTGTGGGTTTTAGAATGGGTGTCCTGTACTTTATGGCTAATAACCACTTACAAATTTACTATGCATGCATGTCCTTTTGGGTCTGTGTTACATAACTCAGTACGATATTTTCTAATTTCATTCATTTGCCTGCAAATTTCACGATGTCTTGGTTTTTAAGCTGAGTAATATTTCATTGTGTAAACAAACCACATTTTCTGTATCCATTCTTTGGTTGAGGTCATCTGTGTTGTTACCAGTTTCTGGATATTATGAATAAAGTTGCTGTGAGTAATATGCTGGAGTCTGTGTCCTTGTGGTATGGTGGAATTTCTTTTGGGTGAATGCCCAGAAGTGGTATAGCTGTGTTCTGACATAGAACTATTTACATTTTTCTGAAAAACTGCCAGATTGATTTCCACAGTGTTTGTGCCAGCAATGGCAGAGTGTTCCCCTTGTTCCATATCCTCGCCAGCATGTGCTGTTACCTGAGTTTTTGTTGTTAAACATTCTGATTGGTGCATAGTGGAATCTCTCAGTTGTTTTTATTTGTGTATCCCTGCAAACTAAGGATGTTAAGCATTTCTTTAGTGTCTCACAGCCATTCAAGATTCCATTGTTGATAATTCTCTGTTTAGGTCTGTACCCCATTTTTTTAAAGATTTATTTATTTCATAGCTGTCTTTCAGATACACTAGAAGAGGATATTGGATCCCATTACAGATGGTTGTGAGCCACCATGTGGTTGCTGGGAATTGAACTCAGGACCTGTGGAAGAGCAGCCAGTGCTCTTAACCTCTGAGCCATCTCTCCAGCCCTGTACCCCATTTTTTAAAAAAAGATTTATTTTATTTATTTCATGTATATGAATACACTGTTGTTGTCTTCAGACACAACAAAAGGGGACATCAGATCCCATCACAGATGGTTGTGAGCCACCATGTGGTTGCTAGGAATTGAAATCAGGACCTCTGGAAGAGCAGTCAGTGCTCTTAACTGCTCCAGTCCTGTACCCCATTTTTTGATTGGACTATTAGGTGTGTTAGTGTCTAATTCCTTGACTTCCTTATATATTTTGCATATTAGCCATTCTTTGGATGTAGGGTTGGTGAAGATCTTTTCCCATTCTGCAGGCTGCCAATTTGTCCAATTGATGGTGTCCTTTACCTGACAGAAGATTCTCAGTTTGATGAGGTCCCATCTATTAGAGTTTGATCTTCAGGAAGTTGTATCCTGGTTTCTCTCCCAGTCTGTTTGTGAAATACACACACACACACACACACACACACACACACACACACACACACACATGTATATATACATATATATGCATATATATATATATGAAGTTAGTAAGTTTACTGATTTTTGGCATGTTAATTTGTGGAATTAACTTTTCTGAAAGTGTTTATCAGAAGTAAGGGTTTTCTCAGACAGTTTTTTTAAAGAAACAATCCTATTGATTCTCTGAAACAACACTCTGCCATTCATTTGTAGTTCTGAGGAAGTGTTTGGTCCTCAGAATAAACTGACACAATCAAAAAGAGAAAAGAAACTGTGTAGGTCAGTTTCATTTGAAAGTAGGCTTTATTATTCAATTAGCCCTTACTACTTCTACCCTTGGATGAAAATTTGTTTACAATCTGAAAAGGAGAAAATGGTTTACTTGGGTAATGTATAAACTAATCTTACTTGAGCACCAATAAGACAGTCCAGTGGGAAATGTCTGTTATGTACAAAGCTGGCAACCTGACCTTGATTAAAATATGAAGGTGATCAAAAGATGATCCAACAAAGTTGTCTTCTGGTTTCCATGAATCTGCAATGCTCCATAAATACATAATCACATTACACACACACACACACACACACACACACACACACACACTCACCAGAAATATTCGTCAAAAAATAAATCTCAGTACAGTTACAATATCTGTCACCTCCAGACAATTCCTTTAGGAAGTAGTACTTCAAACTGAAGTGTGAAATAGACAACAAATAGAGGCATGAAGAAGTGTGGAACATCCAATTATATATACATGTCCATAGTCCATCAAGCTATGTTATGAGTTACTCAGTTAATTGCTTATCATCTTCTTATTACATAAATTCCAAATAGATGAAAAATTGCTTTGGATACACACATGAGGAATTTAATGTTTCTTTTTTTTTATAATTCTTTATTTTATTTTATTTTTTTTATTATCTTGAGTATTTCTTATATACATTTCAAGTGTTATTCCCTTTCCCGGTTTCCGAACAGACATCACCCTCCCCCCTCCCCTTCCTTGTGGGTGTTCCCCTCCCAAACCTCCCCCCATTGCCACCCTCCCCGCATAGTCTAGTTCACTGGGGGTTCAGTCTTAGCAGGACCCAGGGCTTCCCCTTCCACTGGTGCTCTTACTAGGATATTCATTGCTACCTATGGGGACAGAGTCCAGGGTCAGTCCATGTATAGTCTTTAGGTAGTGGCTTAGTCCCTGGAAGCTCTGGTTGCTTGACATTGTTGTACTTTTGGGGTCTCGAGCACCTTCAAGCTCTTCCAGTTCTTTCTCTGATTCCTTCAATATTCTCTTCTATTAAGCATTTTAACATTAACATTGTTAAAAGTACATTGACAAACAGGACACATTGCAGAGTCCATCTTCTATCATAGGACTTCTACACAAGAGGCTGACAAGTAGTCCTGACTAATTACTGACATCCTAGCCAATCTGGATAACAAATCTCAAGAGATTTTCTGAAAATATGGAATATAAGATCAGGCACAATCCCTTACCCTTTCTTAGATACGCTTATGTACATAGCAAGATCATACAATGCTGATATTAACTAAACAGTGGCTCACTTACATGATGGGCATTTCATTCTATACATTTCAGCAGAAAAATACCTACCATCAAATGACAGCACAAAAGAAGATGATAAAAGAGCCACAGAAGGAATATATGAACCATGAAATAATATAAACTTAAACATAAATGGAGGCATGGTGGAACAGGTAATATAATTTCATTCCCAGAACTACTAAAGCTAGGTTTTTGATAACTCTCTGTAATTCATGAGACACAAAGGCCCAAGGACCTATCCCTGGGAACAAACATGCACATACTCACACAAAGACATACTAACATCACATAATTAAAATTAAGACAAATCATTAAACAAAAATTTACTCACAACCGTTTTCTTCTGTAAATGTTCACTTTTGTAACCTAGATGCTGAAACATGTAGATGCTTACAATCTGCTTACTTACAGAGTTTTTCTTCATAATGATTTATTACATGTAACAGAAAGCAAGCATGGAAGCTTGAAGTCAAAGAAATTTGTCTTTTTCTGTTGGTGTTTTCCTCAGGGAAGATTTGGGATATCCTTTTCTCCTGGAGCAAATATGTCACTGGGAGTGGCCCTTGAGAGTTTACACCCACATCACATTTCTAGTCCCACTCTCTGCTTCATGCTTCTGGTTGAGGATAGGAGCGCTGAGCTTCCTGCTTTAGCTGTCGTGTCTAACACTTGTGCCACTTTCATGGTAATCCGATATTCCTCTGAAACCATTAGCCAGATTAAACTCTTGTAAAAGTTGCCTGACACAGTGTGTTTTATCTGCAACAGGAAAGACACTACTGAACTTCCATAAAGTTTTACACTTCTAAAAGTTAGTTTATGTAATTGAGAAGAACTGTGGAATCTAAATGGTTTACCTTATCATTTACATTCAAGGGTCTGTTGTCCAAAATAAAAGCAAAATAAGATAATGCTAGAAAAGATTGATGATACTTGTCAGTTTTTTATTCTTTTATTGTTTTACAGTCTAGTTGATGCCTCCCTCCCAGTCCACCCTCCCACACTTCCTCATCCTATTTCTCCTCCCCCATGTCTCCAAGAGGATGCCCCCCCCATGCCAGGCCCCATCACTATCTTGGGCCTTATGTAGTTTAAGAGTATTTTTGGTAAGCAATTGTATCATCTGAAAATAAAGTTATTTTGACTTATTCCTTTCCTTGATCTCCTTTAGTTGTCTTATTTCTCTAGCTAAGACTTCAAGTACTATAAAATAGCTATGGAGAGACTACCCCATACAAAGAAACATCCTTGTACTGTTCCTGAGCTAGTGGAAATACTTTTCAGTTTCTCTTCATTTAGTGTGAAGTTGGAAGTGGGCTTGCTGAAAATCGCCTTTACATTGTTGAGGTTTTTTTCCCTTTTATCCTTTCTTTCATTAGCACTCTTATTACAAAAAGGGTCTGAATTTTGTCAAAGACATTTCCTGCCTCTAAGTAGTAATTTTTGTCTTTCAGCCTGTTTCTATGGTAGATTACATTCATTGATTTACACATGTTGTACCACAGCTGTATTTCTGGGATAAAGCCTACTTTACCAAGATGGATGACCTTTCTGATGTGTTCTTGGATTCAATTTGCAAACTTTTTATTGAGAATTAATATCTATGTTGATAGTGGAAATTAGTATATAATTCAACTTCTCTTTTGAGTTTTTGTATTGTTTAGCTATCATGTGGCCTTGTAAAAAGAATTAAGCAATGTGCCTTCCATTTCTGCTTTGTTGAATAATTTGAGGAATATTGGTGTTGATTCTTTTTAACATGCTGGTAGAAGTCTGCAAATTGCTTATCTGATTCTTTTGTTTATTTACAGTTCAAATAGGATCCTCCTTCCAAGGTTCCCCTCTGAAAACCCCCTATCCTACTCCCCATACTTCCTGCTTCTATGAGGGTGATCCCCAACCCACCAACTCACTCACTCCTGCCTCACTGCCCTAGCATTCCCCTACACTGGGATATTGAGCTTTCACAGGACCAAGGGCTTCCCCACCAATTGATGCCAGTGAAAGCTATCCTCTGCTACATACACAGCTGGAGCCATGGGTCCTTCCATGGGTACTCTTTGGTTGGTGTTTTAGTCCCTAGGAGCATTGGGGGGTCCAGTTAGTTGATATTGTTGTTCTTCCTATGGGGTTGCAAATCCTTTTAGCTCCTCTGTCCTACCCCTACCTCCTCCATTGGGTCCCTGTGCTCAGTCTGACAGGTGGCTGTAAGCATCCATATCTGTATTTGTCAGGCTCTTGGCAGAGCCTCTCAGGAGACAGCCATATTAGGCTCCTGTCATCAAGTACTTCTTGGCATCAGCAATAGTATCTGGGTTTGATGTCTGCAAATGGGGTGGATCCCTAGGTGAGACAGTCTCTGGATGGCCTTTCCTTCAGTCTGTGCTCTGTTCTTTGTCCCTGTATTTCCTTTAGACAGGAGCAATTCTGGGTTAAAATTTTGAGAAGGGTTGGTGGCCCCAGCCCTCAACTAGGAGCTGTATATAACCTCTGGATATGGTCTTCTGGATATGGATAGGGTACAGATTCTCTCTCCCCTTTGTTGAGTATTTCAGCTAATGTCATCCCCGTTAGGTCCTGGGAGCATTTGCTTTCTTGGTATCTGGGACTTTCTGGTGGTTACCCCAAGTTCCCCATCCTCCACTGCTACACATCTCCTTTCAATTTCCTGACCCTCTGTAGATCTTCCCCATTTCCTCCCATACCGGACCTGTCCCCCTTTTTTCCTCATTGTCCTTTTCTCTCCCAGGTCCTTCCCTCCTTCTACCTCCCATGATTATTTTCTTCCCCCTTCTAAGTAGGACAGAAACATCCACACTTTGGTCTTCTTCCTTGGGCTTCATACGATCTGTGAGTTGTATCGTGAGTATTTTTCCCCTAATATCCTCTTATCAGTGAATACATACCATGTGTGTTCTTTTGTGGGTTGCCTCACCCAGGATGATATTTTCTAGTTCCATTCATTTGCCTGCAAATTTCATGAAGTCATTGCTTTTAATAGCTGAGTTACCCCATTGTGTAAATGTATCACATTTTCTGTATCCATTATTCTGCTGAGGGAGATCTGGGTTGTTTCCAGCTTCTGGCTATTATAAATAAGGCTGCTATGAACATAGTGGGGCATGTGTTCTTGTTGTATGGTGGAGCATCATTTGGGAACATGACCAGGAGTGGTATAACTGGGCCCTCAGATAGTACTATGTCCAATATTCTGAGGAACCGCCAGACTGATTTTCAGAATGGTTGTACCATCTTGCAATCTCACCAGCAATGGAAGAGTGTTCCTCTTTCTCCACATTCTTGCCAGCATCTATCACCTGAGTTTTTTATTTTATCCATTTTGACTGGTATGGGGTGCAATCTCAGGATTGTTTTGATTCACATTTCCCTGATGACTAAGGATGTTGAACATTTCTTTAGTTGCTTCTCATCATTCAAGGTTCCGCAGTTGAGAATTTATTTTTTATTTTATTTTTTCTATTAACTTGAGTATTTCTTATTTACATTTCGAGTGTTATTCCCTTTCCCGGTTTCCAGGCAAACATCCCCCTAATCCCTCCCCCTCCCCTTCTTTATGGATGTTCCCCTCCCCATCCTCTGCCCATTGCCGACCTCCCCCCAACAATCTAGTTCACTGGGGGTTCAGTCTTAGCAGGACCCAGGGTTTCCCCTTCCACTGGTGCTCTTACTAGGATATTCATTGCTACCTATGAGGTCAGAGTCCAGGGTCAGTCCATGTATAGTCTTTAGGTAGTGGCTTAGTCCCTGGAAGCTCTGGTTGCTTCAAATTGTTGTTCATAAGGGGTCTCGAGCCCCTTCGAGCTCTTCCAGTTCTTTCTCTGATTCCTTCAATGGGGGTCCTATTCTAAGTTCAGTGGTTTGCTGCTGGCATTCGCGTCTGT
Organism: Rattus norvegicus; assembly: GCF_021556685.1. NCBI lineage: Eukaryota > Metazoa > Chordata > Mammalia > Rodentia > Muridae > Rattus > Rattus norvegicus. The sequence continues at coordinate 208,286,481 of NC_141534.1, read as the reverse complement.
ATTTGCTGTATTCTGGCTGTGTCTCTCAGGAGCGATCTACATCCGGCTCCTGTCGGTCTGCACTTCTTTGCTTCATCCATCTTGTCTAATTGGATGGCTGTATATGTATGGGTCACATGTGGGGCAGGCTCTGAATGGGTGTTCCTTCTGTGTCTGTTTTAATCTTTGCCTCTCTCTTCCCTGCCAAGGGTATTCTTCTTCCCCTTTTAAAGAAGGAGTGAAGCATTCACATTTTGATCATCCGTCTTGAGTTTCATTTGTTCTAGGCATCTAGGGTAATTCAAGCATTTGGGCTAATAGCCACATGTCAATGAGTACATACCATGTGTGTTTTGCTGTGATTGGGTTACCTCAATCAGGATGATATTTTCCAGTTCCAACCATTTGCCTACAAATTTCATAAAGTCATTGTTTTTGATAGCTGAGTAATATTCCATTGTGTAGATGTACCATATTTTCTGTATCCATTCCTCTGTTGAAGGGCATCTGTGTTCTTTCCATTTTCTGGCTATTATAAATAAGGCTGCTATGAACATAGTTGAGCACGTGTCTTTTTTACATGTTGGGGCAACTTTTGGGTATATGCCCAAGAGAGGTATAGCTGGATCCTCAGGCAGATCAATGTCCAATTTTCTGAGGAACCTCCAGACTGATTTCCAGAATGGTTGTACCAGTCTGCAATCCCACCAACAATGGAGGAGTGTTCCTCTTTCTCCGCATCCTCGCCAGCATTTGCTGTCACCTGAGTTTTTGATCTTAGCCATTCTGACTGGTGTGAGGTGAAATCTCAGGGTTGTTTTGATTTGCATTTCCCTTATGACTAGAGATGTTGAACATTTCTTTAGGTGTTTCTCAGCCATTCGGCATTCCTCAGCTGTGAATTCTTTGTTTAGCTCTGAACCCCATTTTTAATAGGGTTATTTGTCTCCCTGTGGTCTAACTTCTTGAGTTCTTTGTATATTTTGGATATAAGGCCTCTATCTGTTGTAGGATTGGTAAAGATCTTTTCCCAGTCTGTTGGTTGCCGTTTTGTCCTAACCACAGTGTCCTTTGCCTTACAGAAGCTTTGCAGTTTTATGAGATCCCATTTGTCGATTCTTGATCTTAGAGCATAAGCCATTGGTGTTTTGTTCAGGAAATTTTTTCCAGGGCCCATGTGTTCCAGATGCTTCCCTAGTTTTTCTTCTATTAGTTTGAGTGTATCTGGTTTGATGTGGAGGTCCTTGATCCACTTGGACTTAAGCTTTGTACAGGGTGATAAGCATGGATCGATCTGCATTCTTCTACATGTTGACCTCCAGTTGAACCAGCACCATTTGCTGAAAATGCTATGTTTTTTCCATTTGATGGTTTTGGCTCCTTTGTCAAAAATCAAATGCCCATAGGTGTGTGGGTTCATTTCTGGGTCTTCAATTCTGTTCCATTGATCTATCTGTCTGTCTCTGTACCAATACCATGCAGTTTTTATCACTATTGCTCTGTAATACTGCTTGAGTTCAGGAATAGTGATTCCCCCTGAAGTCCTTTTATTGTTGAGGATAGTTTTAGCTATCCTGGGTTTTTTGTTATTCCAGATGAATTTGCAAATTGTTCTGTCTAACTCTTTGAAGAATTGGATTGGTATTTTGATGGGGATTGATTGCATTGAATCTGTAGATCGCTTTTGGTAAAATGGCCATTTTTACTATATTAATCATGCCAATCCATGAGCATGGGGGATCTTTCCATCTTCTGAGGTCTTCTTCAATTTCTTTCTTCAGAGTCTTGAAGTTCTTATTGTACAGATCTTTTACTTGCTTGGTTAAAATCACACCGAAGTACTTTATATTATTGGGGACTAATATGAAGGGTGTCGTTTCCCTAATTTCTTTCTCGGCTTGTTTCTCTTTTGTGCAGAGGAAGGCTACTGATTTATTTGAGTTAATTTTATACCCAGCGTCTTTGCTGAAGTTGTTTATCAGCTTTAGTTGTTCTCTGGTGGAACGTTTGGGATCACTTAAATATACTATCATATCACCTGCAAATAGTGATATTTTGACTTCTTCGTTTCTGATCTGTATCCACTTGACCTCTTTTGTTTTCTGAATGCTCTGGCTAGAACTTCAAGAACTATATTGAATAAGTACGGAGAGAGTGGGCAGCCTTGTCTAGTCCCTGATTTTAGTGGGATTGCTTCAAGTTTCTCTTCATTTAGTTTTATATTGGCTACTGGTTTGCTGTATATGGCTTTTACTATGTTTAGGTATGGGTCTTGAATTCCTATTCTTTCCAGGACTTTTATCATGAAGGGGTGTTGAATTTTGTCAAATGCTTTCTCAGCATGTAATGAAATGATCATGTGGTTTTCATCTTTCAGTTTTTTTTATATAATGGATCACGTTGACAGTTTTCCATATATTAAACTATCACTGCATGCCTGCGATGAAGCCTACTTGATCATGGTGGATGATTGTTTTGATGTGCTCTTGGATTCGGTTTTCCAGAATTTTCTTGAGTATTTTTGCATCGATATTCATAAGGGAAATTGGTCTGAAGTTCTCTTTCTTTGTTGGGTCTTTGTGTGGTTTAGGTATAAGAGTAATTGTGGCTTCATAGAAGGAATTTGGTAGTGCTCCATCTGTTTCAATTTTGTGGAATAGTTTGGATAATATTGGTATGAGGTCTTCTATGAAGGTCTGATAGAATTTTGCACTAAACCCATCTGCATCTAGGCTCTATTGGTTGGGAGACCTTTAATGACTGCTTCTATTTCCTTAGGAGTTATGGGGTTGTTTAACTGGTTTATCTGTTCCTGATTTAACTTCGGTACCTGGTATCTGTCTAGGAAATTGTCCATTTCCTGCAGATTTTCAAGTTTTGTTGAATATAGGCTTTTTTAGTAAGATCTGATGATTTTTTGAATTTCCTCTGAATCTGTAGTTATGTCTCCCTTTTCATTTCTGATTTTGTTAATTTGGACACACTCTCTGTGTCCTTTAGTTAGTCTGGCTAAGGGTTTATCTATCTTGTTGATTTTCTCAAAGAACCAACTTTTGGTTCTGTTGATTCTTTGTACGGTCCTTTTCTTTTCTACTTGGTTGATTTCAGCTCTGAGTTAGATTATTTCCTGCCTTCTATTCCTCCTGGGTGTATTTGCTTCTTTTTGTTCTAGAGCTTTTAGGTGTGTTGTCAAGTTGTTGACATATGCTCTTTCCTGTTTCTTTCTGCAGGCACTCAGCACTATGAGTTTTCCTCTTAGCACAGCTTTCATTGTGTCCCATAAGTTTGGGTATGTTGTACCTTCATTTTCATTAAATTCTAAAAAGTCTTTAATTTCTTTCTTTATTTCTTCCTTGACCAGGTTATCATTGAGTAGAGCATTGTTCAATTTCCACGTATATGTGGGCATTCTTCCCTTATTGTTATTGAAGACCAGCTTTAGGCCATGGTGGTCTGATAGCACGCATGGGATTATTTCTATCTTTCTGTACCTGCTGAGGCCCGTTTTTTGACCCATTATATGGTCAATTTTGGAGAAATTACCAAGAGGAGCTGAGAAGAAGGTATATCCTTTTGCTTTACGATAGAATGTTCTATAAATATCTCTTAAGTCCATTTGGCTCATGACTTCTCTTAGTCTGTCTACGTCTCTGTTTAATTTCTGTTTCCATGATCTGTCCATTGATGAGAGTAGGGTGCTGAAATCTCCTACTATTATTGTGTCAGGTGCAATGTGTGTTTTGAGCTTTAGTAAGGTTTCTTTTACGTATGTAGGTGCCCTTGTATTTGGGGCATAGATATTTAGGATTGAGAGTTCATCTTGGTGGATTTTTTCCTTTGATGAATATGAAGTGTCCTTCCTTATCTTTTTTGATGAATTTTAGTTGAAAATTGATTTTATTTGATATTAGAATGGCTACTCCAGCTTGCTTCTTCCAACCATTTGCTTGGAAAGTTGTTTTCCAGCCTTTCACTCTGAGGTAGTATCTGTCTTTGTCTCTGAGATGTGTTTCCTGTAGGCAGCAGAATGCAGAGTCCTCGTTGCGTATCCAGTTTGTTAATCTATGTCTTTTTATTGGGGAGTTGAGGCCATTGATGTTGAGAGATATTAAACAATAGTGATTATTGCTTCCTGTTATATTCGTATTTGGATGTAAGTGTATGTTTATGTGCTTTTCTTCTCTTTGTTTTGTTGCCAAGACAATTCATTTCTTGCTTTTTCTAGGGTATAGCTTGCCTCCTTATGTTGGGCTTTACCATTTATTATCCTTTGTAGTGCTGGATTTGTAGAAAGATATTGTGTAAATTTGGTTATGTCATGGAATATCTTGGTTTCTCCATCTATGTTAATTGAGAGCTTTGCAGGATACAGTAACCTGAGCTGGCATTTGTGTTCTCTTAGGGTCTGTATGACATCTGTCCAGGATCTTCTGGCTTTCATAGTGTCTGGTGAGAAGTCTGGTGTGATTCTGATAGGTCTGCCTTTATATGTTACTTGACCTTTTTCCCTTACTGCTTTTAATATTTTGTGCGTTTGGTGTTTTGACTATTATGTGACGGGAGGAGTTTCTTTTCTGGTCCAATCTATTTGGAGTTCTGTAGGCTTCTTGTATTCTTATGGGTATCTCTTTCTTTAGGTTAGGGAAGTTTTCTTCTATGATTTTGTTGAAGATATTTACTGGTCCTTTGAGCTGGGAGTCTTCACTCTCTTCTATACCTATTATCCTTAGGTTTGATCTTCTCATTGTGTCTTGGATTTCCTGTATGTTTTGGACCAGTAGCTTTTTCCGCTTTACATTATCTTTTCCTGGAATTCTTTCAGGGATTTTTGTGATTCCTCTTTTGTAGGCTTCTACTTGTTTATTAATCTTTTCCTGTGTTTCTCTAAGGGAGTTCTTCACGTCTTTCTTGACGTCCTCCAGCATCATGATCTAATATGATTTTGAAACTAGATCTTGCTTTTCTGGTGTGTTTGGATATTCCATGTTTGTTTTGGTGGGAGAATTGGGCTCCGATGATGGCATGTAGTCTTGGTTTCTGTTGCTTGGGTTCCTGCGCTTGCCTCTCGCCATCAGATTATCTCTAGTGTTACTTTGTTCTGCTATTTCTGACAGTGGCTAGACTGTCCTATAAGCCTGTGTGTCAGGAGTGCTGTAGACCTCTTTTCCTGTTTTCTTTCAGCCAGCTATGGGGACAGAGTGTTCTGCTTTCGGGCATGTAGTTTTTCCTATCTACAGGTCTTCAGCTGTTCCTGTGTTCCTGTGTCTTGAGTTCACCAGGCAGGTCGCTTGCAGCAGAAAAGTTGGTCTTACCGGTGGTCCTGAGGCTCAAGTTTGCTTGTTGGGTGCTGCCTACGAGCTCTCTGCAGTGGCCGCATCCAGGAATATCTGCCCCGCCCTTTCCTAGAGCTTCTGTCCACCAGGGTTCCAGATGGCGTTTGGTGTTTTCCTCTGGAATCAGTAATGTGTGCAGAGTGCATTCTCTTCTGGTTTCCCAGGCGTGTCTGCCTCTCTGAAGGTTTAGCTCTCTCTCCCACGGAATTTGGGTGCAGAGAACTGTTTATCCGGTCCGTCCCTTCAGGTTCCGGTGGTGTCTCAAACGCAGGGAACCCGCTGCTCCTGTGCCCTTATCCAAGGGAACCCAGAGGCAGTATACAGTTTCCTCTTGGGCCAGGGATGTGAGCATGGGTGGGCAATGTTGGTGGTCTCTTCCGCTCTGCAGTCTCAGGAGTGCCCACCTGACCAGGTGGTGAGGGCTCTCTCCCTCGGTGTTTGGGAGCAGAGAGCTGCTGTGGGCAGGGATCCGCAGGTTTGGGACTCCCGCTAAATACCCAGTTGAGAATTTTTTATTGAGCTCTGTATCCTTTTAACAGAGTTATTTCATTATCTGGAGTCTAACTTCTTGAGTTCTTAAATATATATTGGATGTTAGGCCTCTCTTGTATATAGGGTTGGTAAACATTTCTGGGTCTTTTGTTCTAGTCCATTGATCTGCCTGTCTCTGTAATGATACCATGCATTTTTTATGACTATTGCTGTGTAGTAGAGCTTGAAGTCAGGGATGGGGTTCTTCCAGAAGTTCTCTTACTGTTAAGAATAGTTTTTGCTATCCTGCTTTTTTGTTTGTTTGTTTTGTTTTTTGTCTTTTGTTGTTTATTTTTGTAATTCCAAATGAATTTGAGAATTGCTCTTTCTATATGAAGAATTTAGTTGTAATTTTGATGGGAATTGCATTGAATCTGTATATTGCTTTTGGTAAGATGGCCATTTTTACTGTTTGTCTAGCTGATCCATGGGCATGGGAGATCTTTCCATCTACTGAAGTCTTCTTGAATTTCTTCAGAGACTTGAAGTTCTTGTCATAAGATCTTTCACTTGCTTCATTAGAGTCACACCAAGATATTTTATGTTATCTGTGACTATTGTGAAGGGTGTGGTTTCCCTAATTTCATTCTCAACCTGTTTATCCTTTGAGTAGAGGAAGGCTACTGATTTGTTAAATTTTATATCCAGCCAATTTGCTGAAGTTATCAGGTTTAGGAGTTTTCTAGTGTCATTTTTGGGGTCACTTAAATATACTATCATATCATCTGCAAATAATGATATTTTGATTTCTGCCTTTCCAATTTGGATTCCTTAGACCTCCTTTTTACTGTCTAATCACTCTGGCTTGAACTTTGAGTACTATATTTCATAGATAGGAAGAGAGTGTGCAGCTTTGTATTTTCCCTGATTTTTGTGGGATTGCTTCAAATTTCTCTCTATTTAGTTTGATGTTGACTACTGGTTTGCTGTATATTACTTTTACTATGTTTATGTATGGGCTTTGAATTCCTGGTCTTTCCAAGACTTTTAACATGAAGGAGTGCTATATTTTGTTAAATGATTTTTCTGCATCTAATGAGGTGATTGTGTGGGTTTTTTCTTTGTGTTTGCTTTTATAGTGGATTATGTTGATGGATTTTTGTATATTGAACCATTTCAGCATCCCTGGGATGAAGCCGACTTGATCATGGTGAATGATCGTTTTGATGTGTTCTTGGATTTTGTTTGTGAGGATCTTATTGATCGATATTCATAAGCAAAACTGGTCTAAAGTTCTCTTGTTTTGTTGGTTCTTTATGTGGTTTAGGTATCAGCATAACTGTGGCTTTATAGAACGATCCTCATCTGATCTTGCTTTAGCTTTGGTAGATGACATATATCAAGAAAATAATTATTTTTTTATATTTTCCAGGTTTTGTGGGTACACATTTTTAAAAGTATGTTGTTATGATTATCTGGATTTTGTTGTTTGTCCTTTTCTAGTCTCTAAGTTTACTAAGTTTGATCTTCTACCTCCACCTTTTAGTCATATTTGTGAAGGGTTTATTAATAGTTGATTTTCCTTTAAGATTCAAGTCTTTGTTTCATTGATTCTTTGCAGTTTTTGTTTCATTTCATTGATTTCAGCCCTAAGTTTGATTTTGATTATTTATTGTCATGTACTCCCTTTGCGTGTTATTATTTTCTTTTAGCTATAGGGCTTTCACTCTCTGTTTGCCTTTAAGTTGGTAGTAGGAGATCTCTCCATTTTTTTGATGTAGGTGATTAGTGCTATACACTTACCTTTGATTCTTCCTTTATTGTGTCCCATAGGCTTGGTCAGGTTGAGTTCTCATTTTCATTCAATTCTTAACACTTTTAAATGTTCATCTTAATTTCTGTCTTGACCCAATTTTCATCAGTATTGAGTTATTCATTTTCCATGAGTTTGTTCCTTTATGTTGTTGCTGTTGCTGTTGACATTCAGCTTTAATCCACAGTGATCAGAAAGGATGCTGAGTATCTTTCAGTGTTCTTGTACCTGTTGAAATGTGCTTTATATCTGAATATGTGGCCAATTTTGGAGAAAGTTTCATGAGCTTCTGAGAAAAGGGTATTATTGATTCTTGTTTATGTGAAATGTTTTATAAATATCTGCTAGGTTGATGTGATTCATAATATCATTTAGCTCCAGCACTTCTGTTTAATTTTAGTATAAATGACCTGTCTATTAGAGAGTTGGATATTTAATTTAGTGGGTATTACTGTTCAAGAGTCAATGTGTGATTGTAGTTACAGTGCGGTTTCTTGTACTAACATGGGTGCCCTTGCCCTTGGTACACAAATGTTTAGAATTGCAATATCTTCTTGTTAGATTTTTTCTCTCAGTGGACACATATTGTCCTTCAACATGCCTTCTAATTAGTTTTGGTTTGAATCTATTTTGTCAGATATTAAAATGGCTAGCCCAGCTTGAGTCTTAGTTACATTTGATTGCAATAACTCTTGTTATCCTCTTAATGAGAAGTGGTATCTATTTTTGATATTAAAATGTGTTTCTTTATGGAGAAAAAGGATGGATTCTGTTTTCAAATATGATCAATTAGCCTGTGTCTCTTTGGGGGGGATCATTGAGACTATTGATTGATGGTGAGAGTTATTAATGAACAGAGGTTTCAATCCTGCTTATCTTTCTTGCATGAGTTTCCCCACCTGTTTTGATTTGTACTGTGAGATCATTTATCCCTTGTATGTTCTCAAGTGTGTTCAATCTCTTCATGCTGAAGTTTTCATTCTAATGCCCATTCTCAAAGTGGATTTGTAGATAGATACTACTTAACTTTAGGGTCATTGCTATACCATATTGGATGTTGTAGATAATATTAACATGCCATAAAGGCATATCCCACTATTATGGAATCTAATACTGCAGGAAAAAGGGCTACCCACTCAATTCAGATTATAAATTAGCCAAATTTATTAAAACTGCTATCAGGGTCTCAGTCTCTAACCCAAACCAGAGACACACAGCCTAGAGGCAGGTGAATGAAAGGCTTTTAAAGCTAAAAACCACAAGAAGTCATTGAATATCTGTACAGGCAAGTGACAGAAGCAAAAGAGCTGCTCAGTTCTACAAAGATTAAGCGATCACAGAGACCTTAAAATAGTCCTTGGACATCTGCATAAGCAGTTACAGAAGCCAAAATTTATCAGTAAACCATGATAACAAACAGATGATTACAATTGTAGATTTCTGAGTAGGGATCGAGGAGTCAGAGATATTGAAACTTATCTTCTAGGAACCTGAGTCAGAGACAAATGGCTATTAGGTGCCAGGATGGATGCCTAGCACAAAATGGAGGTTTTTTTTAGCCATTTTACCACCATGATGAGAATTTCCAAATGATGTATTTATGAGATATGCACATGTATATGTATTTAGAACTATTTGTATACTTAGTGTTTGGATAGTTATCAGTTGTTCTATAGGTTATAGTCATGAGATGAATAAAAGAAGAAATGGTACAAAACATGACTTAACAACGAAGCAAATAGTGTCAAAGAAACCAACAGATGAAAAGACCCAGGTAAAAGATTCACAGATGTTACTCTTTATTGTCACCACAACTAAATTAAAAATTACCTAGGAGATCAGAGAGACACCTCTTCCCATGCACATCAGAGTGTTTTTAGAAAGGATTCACTGCAATAGGTGATCCATTCTATGAAGGCAGCACCACCTCAAGGATTGGGGACTAGAAAGCAGCTAGTCAAGGACTGGCTAAAGGTAAAAGGAGAAAGTCAATTGAGCACAGATGTCTTCTTTTTTATGTGTTCTGGGCTGCTATAGTAAGAGGAATCTTTTCTGCCATATACTTCTACTGTCATGAGGCCTTGCCTCATTATAGGCCAAAACAAATAGTCCAAGTGGCTATGAACTGAAGTTTCCAAAACCAAGAGAAAGAAAAAAGTGTTTTGAAAAGATATTTTGGTCCTAAGGACAAAAAAACTAATTAATACAACATACCTGATTTGATTTGATTAACAAGTCCTGGTGTGGTACACCATTTAAGATGAATAAGGAAGTAAGTTGATGAAGAATGGATTTAGTCTGAAAAAGGTACAGAATTCTTTTGGCAACACTTGCTAGATATTCTGACTTTTTTCCATGTAGTTCTCTTTCTATGAATATGTTAGCAGAGGTTGCCAATACACTTCCCATTCCTCTTTACGCCCTTCCTACTTTATTTCTGTTCTCAGAGACTTTTATGAGTCTACCCAGAAGTAATTGGTCAATGCAAAATGGACTTCATTGTGTGTGTATGTGTGATATTTTATTTGTTTTGGTACATCTTTTTGGTCTTTATCTGTTTGAATTCCTTGTAGTTTTGTACTTTGAGAGAGAGAGAAATGGAAAGAGAGAGACAGAAGCACAGAGAGACAGAGACCTGATCGGGTGGGTAGGTAAGTAGGTAGGTGGGCTCTGGAAGGAATTGTGAGGAAGGAGAAAGAATATGATGTATGAATATAATGTATCCTAGCATTTTTGTCTATTTTCTCTTTTTTGATGATTTTTATTTATAATGTGATGTAAGACTTCTACTTTGCTCTTGACAAGTAGACATTTGCCAGGGGCCATCTAGAAGAGTGATTCTGTGTTTCTGCCCCACAACTAGAGTGTCAGGATGCTGCTTGGGAGGTAAAACCCATCCTAAGATAGGGGCCAAATCCCATGTTTCTCTGGGTGAGAAATGTCAAGGGCAAAGGCAGATGCAGAGGCTGTGGTTCTCAAATTCCTGGGTATGCAAAAACCACTGGGAACCTCACAGAGTTGAGAAGAGGGGCAGGCTTGAGATGAGCCCAAGCAGTGGGGGGTGCAGAATCCAGCTTAGCTCAGGGTGATTGCCAGGGATGCAGAGGAACCTTCTGTGGGACACTTAGGTGTGGCTATATATGATGAAGGCTCTCCCTCCTACCACCCGGTGCTCTTTAATGAAGGAGACAGTGCTTGCTTGTCCAAATGGTTTATTTGTGGCAGGAAGGATGTCTGAGAAGGGAACCTTATTGGCTAAACTCTCAAGGTGCATCTAGAAACCTTATTAACATGAGAACTCTGGGTTTCTATGCTACGTGACCAGTTATCATGGTCTTCTTAGTGGTATGTTGTGGTCACATGCTCCAGGATAGGAAACTGGTTGAGAGTGGATTCAAATGTCTACTGTTTTGAATTATGAGGATTGCTGAATTTCCTTAATCTGCTTGACCTTACCAGGTTTTCTGTCTGGTGAGTGTTCCATTTGCTTCACATAGGAGAAGCGATAAACTAGCAGGTCATCTTCCTGAAATGGTTCAACTATGGACTCTAAAGTTATGACAGAATCACTTCTTTAAGCAAGGCTGAGGAGCTTACATGAGAGGAAAGATTCGTGCTATTAATAAGACTTTCATGTTATAATTAAATTTATATAACAATCACTAGATATTTTCCCACCCTTTTGAGCAGATTTCTGCAGAACAATGAAGATGTACTGTCTTGTGTGATGCTATAGACAAATAAATAATTTCTTAATTCTTAATGGTGATCCTATAAGAGGTCCTAAAATTATATTTGTAATTTTTAAGATCTTTTATAATAGGACTTTTATAATAAGTCTTTTTGATATCAAACTTGCAATGAGAGCTCTTCCAGTCTTCCAATGTCATGAGTCATTTGCATCTGAGATGGAAAGTAGGCATTAATAACTTAGAGCACCTAAACCACACCAAGAATGGACAAAAAAGGAAACTTCAGACCAACTTATGAATATCAATGCAAAAATCCTCAAAAAAATTCTTCCAAACAAATCCAAGAACACATCAAAATGATCATCCATCATGATCAAGTAGGCTTCATCCCAGGGATGCAGGGACGGTTCAATAAATGGAATCCATCAATGTACTCCACTATATAAACAAACTCATAGAAAAAAAACACATGATATTTCATTAGATGCTGAGGAAACATTTGACAAAATTAAACACCCCTTCATTTAAAAGTCTTAAAAAGATCAGGAATTCAAAATTTACATAAACATAGTAAAAGCAATATACAGTAAACTAGTAGCCAACATCAAACTAAATGGAGAGAAACTTGAAGCAGCCCCATTCAAACCAGGAACTAGACAAGGCTGCCCACTCTCTCCCTACTTATTCAATATAGTACTTGAATCCTAGCCAGAGCAATCAGAAAACAAAAGGAGGTCAAAGGGATACGAAATTGGAAAGGAAGAAGTCAAAATATCACTATTTGCAGATGATCTGATAGTATAGTTAAGTGACCTCAACAATTCCATCAGAGAACTCCTAAACCTGATAAATAACTTAAGCAGAGTGGATAGATATAAAACTAATACAAACAATTCAGTAGCCTTACTCTACTCAAAGGATAAACAGGTTGAGAAAGAAATGAGAGAAATGACACCCTTCACAATAGTCACAAATAATATAAAATACCTTGGTGTGACTCTAACCAAGCAAGTGTTATGTCTGGATGACAAGAACTCCAGCTGCATATGTAGCAGAGGATGGCATTGTTAGACACCAGTAGGAGGAGAAGCCCTTGGTCCTGTCAAGGCTCGATCCCTCAGTGTAAGGGAATGTCAGAGCAGGAAGGTGGGAAGGGTTGGTTGGATGGGTAGGAGGAACACCCTCATACAAGAAGGGGGAGAGGATGGGATAGAAGGTTTATGGACAGGAAACTGGGAAAGGGGACAGCATTTGAAATGTAAATAAAAATATCCAATAAAATATTTATGTAAAAAATTAAGGAAAGGTCATAAAAAGGGAAGTAATGATTTACTATAGGTGCAAGGACAGAAGATTTAAAAAAAGTTGACTGAGTTTATCTATATAAAACTGCAGGAGTAACTAAGACACAAAAATTATGGTTTATAACTTTCAATAGACCTGTGAGCTTGTGACAGAAAATAAATGTTTAGCTAGATAATTACTCTTAATGGATATGCATGTAAACATTCTATGCTGTAAACTTATTCAATCTATGGTTTTAATTTATGCATAAACTTGTGGTGAACTTTTTACCATGTGATCATGTATTCTGAAAAATGTCCAAGTGTTGAGAGAAAAGGGGGAAAGGAGAACCTGAGAATTTTAGCTGAGCAGTTCCTGTGGAGATAAAACAAATGTGACTTTATTTAATCTTCCCCACCTCCACTGCTATTAAGCTACAGGTATCAATCATCTAAGTAGGCAATTTTTAACCCTCAGAATGAGCAAGAAAGTTGTTATGACTTGTTAGAAATTATCAACAAGCATTCAGTATTGTCAAAGAGTTAGAACAGCCAGAGACTGAGCCCAACTCTGTGTTCCACTTCGACCCATTCCAGGCCAGGCAGGCTCCCAGTGAACATTCATTTAGTTTTCCCAAAGCTACTTGTTGGAAAAATATAATCTTTCCAATATTTGATTGTCATCATTTTCTTAAGCAAGTTGGACTCACATATGTGAATAAATCTTTGAAACATAAATTCTATCTCTGCTCCATAGATTACCTCTTTCTCCATGCCAGCTTTGACTGCCACGGCTTAGTAGGAAGCTATGAAATGGTGAAACTGAGTCACTAAACTTTGGACTTCTCAAGATACTGTGTCCATTCCACCCTACAAATTCCTTTATAAAGTATATATTTATTAGCCATAGTCCTAGAATAAAGTCCTATGTTGTTTTCATGGTGGCATTGGTTAAAAACACTTTGTTTTACATAAATCACCACGTCACCCACTAAAAACTTTTGTAGTCCTGTTATGTAGAATTTTCATTTAGATAAACTTGACTTTTGAAATGGTTTGTGCTTGTCAGAAAAAATCCTTGTTGCTTTTTTCATATTTTACATCTGAAGAATTTTGTTGCTCTGGAGGTTGCAGTAAGTGAAAATGTCCAGACCTTGAATCAGAGAATAGTTTTCTAAAGCAACAGTAGATACAACCCTTCTATGTAGCTGCTCTCAGAAAACATGTTTAGGAACAGCCCAAGCCAGGAGAACAGAATGTACATCTCCACTTAATGGGAGAAAGATGGCAAGAGTTTGCCTAGGGCAATCTTGACATCCTTGTTCCTCAGTGTATAGATAAGGGGGTTTAGGGTTGGGCTGAGGAGTGAGTACAGCACCGAGGAAACCTTGCTTCTTTCTGGGCTGTAGCTGGAAGCAGGACTGATATAGGCACAGAACACAGATGAATAGTACACAGAGACTACAATGAGGTGGGATGAGCAGGTAGAAAATGCCTTCCTCTTGCCCTCAGCAGAACGCATGCGCAGGATACTGGCAATGATGTAGCCATAGGATAACAATGTTAGAACAAAATTGATGCCTCCATAAAAGGCATCTGCCACAAGAGTCATAATGCTATTAACATATGTGGGGCTACAGGAGAGCAGGAGGAGTGGGGGTATCTCACAGAAGAAGTGGATGATGACCTTAGGGCCACAGAATGTCAGCTGTGTCATCAGACCAGTGTTGATAGATGCATTCAGTGCGCAGACGGACCATACACCCATGGCCAGTATCCCACACAGCTGTGGGCTCATCCTAGAGCTGTAGTGGAGGGGACAGCAGATGGCCACATAACGGTCATAGGCCATAACTGTGAGCAGCAGCAGCTCAGACGATGCAGACCACACAAGGAAGAAGAGTTGGGCCATACATCCCTTGAAGGAGATGGTGTTTTCCTCAGACAGTAGACCAACCAGGGCTTTGGGAATCACAGAGGACATGCACATAATATCCATGGTAGCCAGGTTGCACAGGAAAAAGTACATGGGTCTGTGGAGCCCAGTGCTAAAGGTGACCAAAGCAATGATCACAATGTTGCCCATTAGAGCCATTGTATAGAGAGATAGGAAGCAGCCTGTCAGGAACAGTCTTAGACCAGGGTGCTCTGAGAACCCCTGCAGCACAAACTCTGTAACCACTGTCTGGTTGGGACTCAACATCCTCATGGAAACTATCGGGTCCCCTTATATGTCTTTTAGCTTCTGGCACAGCTCGCCACTTCAAAATCTGGTTTCCAAATAAGATTATCTCAAACTTCTCTGTTGCCAGAAAGAGAAGAAGTGGATGTATTTCCTTCATAGACACACATTTTTCTTATTATTTGTATCACACATCTGAAAAAACATACTTTTTTTAGTTTTAGTTGCCCACCTAGCAACTTTCACCTTGTAGAATCAAAAGTAATGTCTTTCCCTCCTTGTGGAATGAGTACAGCCTCCCTCACTCAGTACCTGCCTTTACTTTCTTTCTTTATTACATGAAAATACTGTTCTCTGTTGACAGTGTTGGAATCAATGCTGTATCTCTCCCTAATCACAGCATGTATTTTCCATTGATGGCAAGTTTTGTGTGGGCACACACTCTTGTGCTTACCTGGTCTACTGGCTTCTCAGTCACCTTCTTCCTCTCATCTTTGGAGCAGGGAGTCTTCCACCCATTTCAACTTTGTAGTTGACATCTCTAGGGCCAAGCAGGCATGCATTTTCTGCATTTTATTTACTATAATCTTTTGAATTTTCCTGTGGTTGAAACTGTCCTGACTCTAACAGACTTCAAACCTATCAACCCAGAGAGCATTTCTCAAAACCTTAGCCTATAGATATAATGCACCTCTGTGACTTTCTATCTCAACAAACCATAATAACATCAATGTCAACATACCCACAACTAAAATCATTCCCATTATCTACAGATGGTCCCGTGTGCTTTCAATGGCCATGAATAGAAACTTAGCATCACCTCCCTAGTGTGTCAGGCTGCTTAGTTTATAAAGCACAGTTTCTCTTACCTCTCTCGTCCAACAAGATAGCAACAAACATTTAGGAATCATGTTAACCCTATTTCCCTTTAGTAGAAAAACAGTCATTAGTTTTCATCTATGACTTACCATCTATCTAGCCACAGGTTCCTGGCCATTTTAAGAGTTGTAAGTGTGAGTTCTACACACTGAAGTGAGCTCATCCAGTCCTCAAACTCTGAAACTGTAGATTTCTAAACATAATAATTCATGTTCTGTGTCTTCAGCTGTTTCATAATTTTTTACTTCTTTTCATTTCCAAAATTTCCCTTTTTCTCCTCTATCACCTAAGGACTACAAACTACTATGGCATTTTTATGATAAAAGACCCTCGTTCCCTAGCCCAAATTTACTATGTCTCTCCACAGCCTTTTAGCAAATCACAGGCTTGCTTGATAAAAAAGACACATCTGGCATTACCCATTAGCATTTCCCATAGGTTCCTTCCTGTGTCCATATGTGAACACATTATTTCCCTATCTAAAAACTTGTTAGTGGCAATTATTTGTACTTCTCTGCAAATTCTTTGCTTTTCATCTTCATTTCCCAAGATAGAAGGATGCTATCCCTTTATGGCCAAGCGCATTCACATTAGTCACTGAAGTGTGTTCCTCTTACTGAATTGAGTGGATCTTACCACTTGTACTCTTTGCCCTACATCCATCTTCTAACACTTTATTTTTATAAGTCATATTTTATCTACTATATCTTCTCTATAGTATGGCTTACAGCCTACATTTTTCTCATCTGAGTAGGAAATGTTGAATTTCAAACATTATAGCTGTCTCCATTTCAAACTAGAAATACGCAAATGTTGTATTTACCCTTTGGAACTATGTGGACAATGTCACATCTGACAATCTTTCAAACCCACCAAATCTGACAAACGCACCAGCGAATGTCAACATATCATTTGGTATTGTAATTTGTTCTCCATAATCAGAATTACCAAAGAAATTCCTCAAATGATCTTGGTAGTTTCTGGATCTTGGTACCTTAGATTGTAAAATATCTTCTGATAGAACTAATAATATATTGATGATATTAAATCCCAGTCCTCAAGATTCACTTCCCTCAGAGTGCAAAGAGTGTTAATATTGACCCTAGGTTCACCTACCAGGGAAGATTTAAAAATTATTGAAACCGTAAGAAATTGCTGTTTGATAGAATTATCCTTTATCTATACCACATCAATAGACATCTAATTACACAGATAATAATTGATTTCAAAGTGACATACATGAGAAGAAATGACAGATTACTATAAATAATATGGTAATTTGAGGACCGAAACAAATGTCCACCCACCTAAGACCACATGACCTATTACAAAGAAGTAAACACACACACACACACACACACACACACACACACACACCCCACATTAGAAAAAAATGCCATCTTCAACAAATGGTGCTAGTCAACCTTGACAGTTTCATGTAAAATAATGAAACAATATCCTGTACAAAATTAAACTCTAAGTAGATCAAGGACAACAGTATATGACACAAACATTTATATGACAGAGAAGAAAGTATGGAATATCCTTGAGCTCATTGTTATAGGAAAGAACTTTCTAAGCAGGACCATTGTATGACACGAATTAAGATTATTAGTTGACAAACAGATAAAATGAAACAATAAAGCTTCTGTACAGCAAAAAGCATCATCATTTGAATGGAAAAACAGTTTACAGATTTGCAAAAATATTGCCAACTATACAAATGACAGAAGGCTAATATTTAGAATATAAAAATGATTTAAAAATTAAACTTGAGAGGAAAAATTGCTATTGATCTCACCCTGCTCAGAATAATATGAACTACAACAATAACCTGCTTGACGAGATAGTGGTTCAAATGCTATGGGGTAACCAACCACTTTTACTAAATATAAGCCTCACCTCACTTTCTGGAACCCATACATGTAACTCTTCACAAGGCCAAGTATGTGTGGCTAGATAGGTCATAGCCCACGATGAAAACCTACTAATGTTTTATGCTAAATAGACATGTCAATAACATGACTACTAATTATTTATTGCTATAACCATAGATCAGTACATCATTCAAGTCACATTAGAGAAGCTTCTTCTTGTAATATATGACAATTAACACAAGCATCTACATGTGGTCAGTGTGAACAGATTAAGAAAATTTGTAGTGTGCAGATCTAAATGGAAAATCACACACCTTTTCTAGAGATCAAGAGTTCTTCATGGAAGAGGGAGAGAAACAGAGATTGTAGGAACCAGAGGTGCCATATGACTTCCAAAAAAGAATATTTCCTAGCACCAATGGGGCAGATACACATATGAACTTACAACTATTTTATAGCATACATAAAATCTGTGCAAGGCAGACAAAATCCCAGCATTGAGGAGGAGGTAGGCACATAGCTTCGCTCTTAGTTGAGGAACTGTTGGCATTTGATAGCTCCTGGGGAAGGCAGAATCAGTTTTATTTAATGATATGATCTCTCTATATAAGCCACACTCCAAAGTTAGACCACACACTGAAGAGTAGTTGGTCAATAAAACTGGATCCAACAACTTTTAAAAAAGAAAAATGTTTTTTAAAAATGAGAGAGAAGGTGATGTTTCTAAGAGATGTTGGGAAAAAAGTGAACCTGATTGAAATACAGTGTATGGAATTCTTAAAGAATTAATAAAAATATTATTTTAAAATGACATTATTTAAATATACCGGTCATGTTGGCAATATACCTTTAACCCCAGCTGTTAGGAGAAAAGGACAAAGCCAGGCTAGTGTAAAAAATGACTTCCAAATTGACCATAAGCAACATAGTGAGACATTGTTTCAAAAAGCAGGAAAGTATTTCTCAAAGAAATAATAAGAACACATCAGAGTGATACAAATACTCCCTTGTAGAGATGTAGTCACACTGGCAAATATGCAGAATATGCCTAGGCATCTGTCTAGAGAAGAGGAAATGAAGAACATGTGTCATATATGCTAAAAGTAATATTATTTAACCATTGAAAAAGCACAATACCTTTAATGTATATTAAGATGAATGGAAATGGAGAACAAACTGTGAAGAAAAATAAGCCAGGCACAGAAAGAGATCTATATCTCACATTCAGAAACTAGAAAACTCAATCATAGTAGAATAATGATGTGTAGACATGGCAAAGATGAGAAAGTGTTAAGCAAGAGACATCATTAAGAATCAAATACATTTAGACAGAAAAATAAATTCTTGGGTTCTGCATGTGGAGTGACAACAGTCTGCAATCATCTCTTGAGTATGTACAAATAAAATAAAGAAATGAACTCAGAGCTTTATAAAAGAGAGATGACAAAGTCACAGAAACAAACATTTGCTTAGAATATGTGTTAACATATTGAAATTTCAACCTTTGTCTGCTCAACATATGCAATGGCCTTCTGTTTCAACTAGTGGCAATGGCTAACACCATTAATTTCAGATATTGGTATTCATAATGCAAATTCAGGAGAATATAGAATAGAAAAGCCAGATAAAAACAGACAGCAATATGGACAGAGCCTAAAGTTTAAGATGTGCAAAATAACTGTTAACAATGAAGTTGTATATGTTCATGTGGAGAGAAATGACCTTCAAAGTTGATCTGTAGAAGAAGTTGCACATCTGTGCTAACTTTTAATTACTGTTACTGTTAATGCAGAAGGGTGTATGGTACTTCTAGAATTATGAAGATGTGCTGCATCTTCATGGAAATGGACTACATGAAAGCATTCCAGAAAATGCACAAAAATGTGAAAACCTGTGAAAAAAGATTACTTTCACTTTTAAAGTTTCTTTTAATCAAAGCCTTGACATCTATCTTGAAAATGTTTTAAGTGTGTTAGACCAGAGTTCTGCCAGCCTTGATCTGCAGCAGACAGGGCACGACTAACACCAGCAGGGCTGGGCTGGTGTTTTTAACTCCATGGAAGGTGCAGAACATTATTCATATTTCCACAGTGGACTCTAGATGATAGAATATGGAAATCTCTCTGTGGCATCTACTCCCCTCCTCTGTGAAATGCATGTCCAAAAAAAGCATGTATTTTCCAGCTACTCATCAATATAGATCTTAGATTAATTTAAGTCTGTTGGTTTCATTTTAAAATTAGTATGAGTACTGTGTGTGATGTTGTTTTGATATAAGGAAGAATCATACATAATAAATTCTGTAATTGTGTTAGAAGTTAGACATTCTGTTGTTCATACAATATAACATGGAATTCAACCTTTCTGTCATAATCTGTTCCCTGACCCATTGATCTTTAAACTCAGGACTCATTGAGGACATAATTATGCTGTTTTTGTCTCTGCAGTGATATCCAAACACTTGGACAAATGTCACTTTTATAGTGACACTTTTGCTTTGGAGCTCCACTGTTAGCCAGAAAAGTCACACAGTGGAAGATTAGCATTTACTCACCTTTCCACGTCACAGAGAAGTCAGATGACAGATGGATTCCACAAAAGTGCACACCGAACTGCCCATTTCCCTGAAAGCAGCAAGTCTTTAGTGTCTCTTGGAAGCTCTGTCTCCTTTTTTTGTAGAAGTCATTGGCCTTAGGAATAACTTATGTGTCTGAGACCAAGGACAAATGCTTGTCCTGCTGCCTCCTGGGATAGAAACTCAAGGAGAAAGCTCTTAGGATCAATTAAAGAGGACTCATGGATGCATGACCCAAGCTCCCTATTGGCTGGTAAGGAGGACTGTGGTCAGAGGAGTCACATACCGTGGACAGGAGCATTTTCCTCTCAATACCTTCCCTCTGCCAACCTTGTACATACAAACCCAGAACGACTGGGATTCTCAAATCCTGTGTGGAAGGTCTCATCATGGTATAAATGGACTCCTCTACATTCTGCTGTGATAGCTTCATTTGACTCAGACTTACACGCAATGGGTTTATTCTAAGAACCTTGTACTCTCTACCTCTCCCTTACTATACTCAAGCCTTTCCATATAGAGTTATGAATTAATGTTGCTTCAGCACTTTCATTTTATTTGTTACATTTTTAAGCATTTAAAATATTTATTCAGCCCCATATCATTATACAGACTTAATGGGTTATATTTATTACTATAGATTTACATAAATATATACATGCCATAACAATTGGTAATAACAAAGAGGTCATGCATTTGGATGAGAGTAATTCAAAGCATATGAGAAAGGTCAGAATGACATGTGATCAAATTATAACCTCAAGAATTAAAGACCAAGAGTCACG
The DNA here is from genome assembly GCF_021556685.1 of Rattus norvegicus. Classification (NCBI taxonomy): domain Eukaryota; kingdom Metazoa; phylum Chordata; class Mammalia; order Rodentia; family Muridae; genus Rattus; species Rattus norvegicus. Next base: position 208,265,612 of record NC_141534.1, on the reverse strand, counting down.
CTCTGGCATGACAAATACAGAGATGGATGCTCACATTCAACCATTGAACTGAGAACAGGGTCCCAATTGGAGGAGTTAAAGAACATAAGAACAGCAATACCAACCAAACAGAGCTCCCAGTGACTAAACCATCATGTAAAGAATACACATGGACAGACCCATGGCTCAAGCTGCATATGTAGCAGAAGATGGCTTTGGTGGGCATCAATGGGAAAAGAAGCCCTTGGTCCTGCCAAAATTCAATGGTCCAGTGTAGGGGAATGTCAGGGTGGGGAGGCAGGAAGGGGTGGGTGGGGGAACACACTCATAGAAGAATGGAGAGGGGGGATGAGATAGGGGGTTTATGAATGGAAACTGGGAAAGGTGATAACATTTGAAATGTAAATAAAAAATAGTCAATAAAAAAAGAAACTATGCTAAAGTTCAAAGGACACATTGCACCTCACACAATAATAGGTGGAGACTTCCACACTCCACTCTCATCAATGGACAGATCATGGAAACATAAAATAAACAGAGACACAGTGAAACTAACAGAAGTAGTGAAACAAATGAATTTAACAAATATGTTTAGAACATTTCATTCTAAAACAAAATATTATACCTTCTTCTCAGCACCTCATGTTACTTTCTCCAAAATTGACCTTATAATCAGTCACAAAACAAGCTTCAACAGATACAAGAAGATTGAAACAATCCTATGTGTTTTATCAAACCATCACAGATTAAGGCTGGTCTTCAATAGCAACAAAAACAACAGAAAGCCCACACACATGGAAGCTGAACAACTCACTAGTCAAGGATAATTGGGTCAGGGAAAAATAAAGAAAGAAATTAAAGACTTTTAAGAATTTAATGAAAATGAAGACACAACATTTCCAAACCTGTGAGACACAATGAAAGCAGTGCTAAGAGGAAAACTCATAGCTCTCGGTTTCTCCATAAAGAAATTGAAGAAAGTATGCACTAGAAGATAATAGCACACCTGAAAGCTCTAGAGCATAAAAAACAAATATACTGAAGATGAGTAGACAGCAAGAAACAGTCAAAATCAGGGCTGAATTCAACCCAGTAAAAACAAAGAGAACTATACAAAGAATCCATAAAACCAGGAGCTGGTTCTTTGAACAAATTAGCAGGATAGATAAACCCTTAGCCAGACTAGCCAGAAAAAAACAGAGACAGTATCAAAATTAACAAAATCAGAAATGAAAAGGGAGACAGAACAACAGAAACTGAGGAAATTCAAAAAAACTCAGATCCTACTACAAAAGCTTATACTCAACAAAACTGAAAAATCTGGATGAAATGGATAATTTTCCAGACAGATAAAAGGCATCAAAGTTAAATCAGGATCAGATAAACTATCTGAACTGTCCTCTAAAGCAATAGAATCAGTCATTTCAAGTCTCTCAACCAAGAAAAGCCCAGAAACAGATGGGTTTAGTGCAGAGTTCTATAGGATCTTCATGGAAAACCTAATACCAATACAATTCTAACTATCCCATAAAGTAGAAACAGAAGGAACACTACCCAATTCCTTCCATGAAGTCACAATTATGCTTATATCAAAACCACACAAAGATCCAACAAAGAAAGAGAACTTCAGACCAATTTCCCTTATGGATATCAACACAAAAATACTCAAAAAAATTCTCACAAACCAAATCCAAGAACACATCCTAATGAGGATCCGTCATGATCGAGTGGGCTTCATCCCAGAGATGCAGGGATGGTTCAATATATGGAAATCCATCAAGGTAATCTACTATATTAAATAACTGCCCTTCAACAGAGGAATTCAAAAATGGATTAAAAAATGCAGTACATCTACACAACGGAGTACTACACAGCTATCAAAAACAATGACTTCATGAAATTCATAGGCAAATGGAATGAACTAGAAAATATCCTGAGTGAGGTAACCCAATCACAGAAAAACATACTTGGCATGCACTCACTGATAAGTGGATATTAGCCCAAAAGCTCGAATTACCTAAGATGCAATCCACAGACCACAGGAAGCTCAAGAAGAAGTATGACCAAAATTCGGATGCTCCCACTCCTTCTTGAAAGGGGAAAAAATCCACAGGAGGAGATATGGAAGCAAAGATTAGAGCAGAGACTGAAGGACAGAGCCTGCCCTACATGTGGCCCATGCATATACAGCCAACAGAAGTAGATAAGATTGATGAAGCTAAAAAGTGCATGCTGAAAAGGACCAGATATAGATTGCTCATGAGAGACACATCCAAAGCCTGTCCAATACAGAGGTTAATGCTAGCAACAAACCACTGAACTGAGAACAGGACCCCCTTGGGAAGAATTAGAGGAAGGACTGAAAAAATTGAAGGAGCTTGCAAACCCATAAGAACAAAAATGCCAACCAACCAGAGCTTCCAGGGACTAAACCACTACCAAAAGACTATACATGGAATGACCCAGGGCTCCTACTGCATATGTAGCAGAGAATAGCCTTGTTGGGGCACCAGTGGAAGGGGAAGCCCTTGGTTCTGCCAAGGTTGGACCCCCAGTGCAGGGGAATATCAGGGGATGGGCGGTGAGGGGGATGGATGGGGGGAATGCCTGAATGGGGGAGGGAGAAGAGGTAGGGGCTTATGGACAGGAAACCAGGAAAGGGAATAACATTTTAAATGTAAGTAAAGAAATATATCTAATAAAAAGTATATGTTAAAAAATAAAATAAAAAGGAAAAAAAGAAGGCAAATGCCAGCAGCAAACCACTGAACTGAGAACAGGACCCCCGTTGAAGGAATCAGAGAAAGGACTGGAAGAGCTTGAAGGGGTTCGAGACCCCATATGTACAACAATGCCAAGCAACCAGAGCTTCCAGGGACTAAGCCACTACCTAAAGACTATACATGGACTGACCCTGGACTCTGACCTCATAGGTAGCAATGAATATCCTAGTAAGAGCACCAGTGGAAGGGGAAGCCCTGGGTCCTGCTAAGACTGAACCCCCAGTGAACTAGACTGTTGGGGGGAGGGCGGCAATGGGGGGAGGGTTGGGAGGGGAACACCCATAAGGAAGGGGAGGGGGGAGGGGGATGTTTGCCCGGAAACCAGGAAAGGGAATAACACTCGAAATGTATATAAGAAATACTCAAGTTAATAAAAAAAAAGACTAAATGGCAATCAAAATACTGGGAAAAGATCTCTATCAGGTATACATCTGATAGAGGGCTAATATCCAAAATATACAAAGAACTCAAGAAGTTAGACTCCAAAGAGCCAAATAACCCTATTAAAATGGGGTACAGAGCTAAACAAATAATGCTCAGCTGAGGAATATTGAATGGCTGAGAATTACCTAAAGAAATGCTCAACATCCTTAGTCATCTGGGAAATACAAATCAAAAGAACCCTGAGATTCCACCAGTCAGAATGGCCAAGATCAAAAACTCAGGTGACAGCAAATGCTGGTGAGGATGTGGAGAAAGAGGAACACTCCTCCATTGTTGGTGGGATTGCAGACTGGTACAACCATTCTGGAAGTCAGTCTGGAGGTTTCTTAGAAAATTCAACTTTGCACTACCTGATGACCCAGCTATACCTCTCTTGGGCATATACCCAAAAGATGCCCCAACATATAACAAAGACACATGCTCCACTATGTTCATAGCAGCCTTATTTATAATAGCCAAAAGCTGGAAAGAACCCAGATGCCCTTCAACAGAGGAATGGATACAGAAAATGTGGCACATCTACACAATGGAATATTACTCAGTTAGCAAAAACAATGACTTTATGAAATTCATAGGCAAATGGATGGAACTGGATAATATCATCCTAAGTGAGGAAATCCAATCACAGAAAAACACACATGGAGTGCACTCACTGATAAGTGAATATTAGTCCAAAATCTCAGATTACCCAAGATATAATCAGATCACATGAAGCTCAAGAAGACAGACAACCAAAGTGTGGATGCTTCATCCTTCTTAAAAGGGACAACAAAAATATTCATAGGAGGGGATATGGAGGCAAAGTTTAAAGCAGAAACATGTGGCATATATATAAATAATCTCTACCAAAACTAGATAAGATTATGAAGCTAAGTAGTACATGCTGACAGGAGCCAGATATAGATGTCTCCTGAGAGGCATAGCCAGAACATGTCAAATACAGTGGAAAATGCTAGCAGCAAAACATTCAACTGAGAACAGGACGCCTGTTGGAGGAGTTAGAGAAAGGATTGAAGGAGCTGAAGGGGTTTGCAACCCCATATGAACAACAATGCCAACCACACAGAGATTCCAGGGACTAAACCACTACCCAAAGACTATACATGGGCAGAACCATGGCTCCAGCTGCATATGTAGCAGGGAATGGCCTTGTTAGGCACCAATGGAAGGAGAAGCCCTTGGTCCTGCCAATGTTGAACCCCCAAGTGCAGTGTAATATGGGGGGAGGGGGCAGGAGCGGGAGTGGATTCGGAGGGGAACACCCTTATATATGAAGGGGAGTGGGATGAGAAAGGGGGCTTATGTCTGGGAAACCCAGAAAGGGAAATGTAATTTTACATTTGAAATGTAAATTAAAAAAATCCAATGAAAGAAAAAAGAGAGTCAATAAAAAACCCTAAAGCAAAATAAAATAAAATAAAATAAAATAAAATAAAATAAAATAAAATAAAAAGGAAAAAAAGGAGTTGAAGGGGTTTGCAATAATACCAAACAACCAGAGCTCCCAGGGACTAAACCACCATCCAAAGAGTACACATGGACAGACCTATGGCTCCAACTGCATATGTGCCAGAGGATTGCTTTGTTGGGTGCCAGAGGGAGGGGAACCTTTGGTCCTGCCAACGCTGGACCCCCCAGTGTAGAGGAATGTCAGGGCAGAGAGGCAGGAAGATGTGGGTGGTTGGGTGAGGGAAAGGAAATAACATTTGAAATGTAAATAAAAGATCTAACAAAAAAGAAACAGAAAAAGAAAAAATATTTAAATAGGAAAATTTAGCCACATTTGGGGTAGCAGTGACTGAAGAAGTTGAAGAGAAAAAAAACAAACAACAACAAAAAACCCACATTGCTTGTGTTTAACATGTGGCCCGTATATATATACAGCCAGGAACTAGATAAGATTGATGAAACTAAAAAATGCATGCTGAAAGGGACCAGATATAGATCTCTACTGAGAGACACATCCAGAGCATGCCCAATACAGAGGTTAATTCTATCAGCAAACCACTGAACTGGGAACAGGACCCCCTTGGGGAGAATTAGAGGAAGGACTGAAAGAGTTGAAGGAGCTTGCAACCCCATAAGAACAAAAATGGCAACCAACCAGAGCTTCCAGGGACTAAATCACTACTGAAAGACTACATGGACTGACCCAGGGATCCAACTGCATATGTAGCAGAGAATAGCCTTGCTGGGGTACCAGTGGAAGGGGAAGCCCTTGATCTTGCCAAGGTTGGACCTCCAGTACAATGGAATATGGGAGGGGAGTAGTAAAGGGGATTGATGGGGGAAATACCCATATGTGGGAGGGGGAGAGGATGAGGGATTATGGACAGGAAACCAGGAAAGGGAATAACATTTGAAATGTAAGTAAAGGAATATATCTATTAAAAAATGAAAAGAAATAGATATGAAATTCTCTCAGCAGAATACAGAAGAGTCAATTTGCATCATGATGAGAACTTGTGTACAGGGTATGAAAACACTAAAGACATTCTGAGACATTCATGAAGAGGTTTGACAGGGGGAGGTACAGAGAAGGAACTGCTCCTGCAAACTGTATGCAACTCCCTAACCACCCTCCTACACACAAGTCTACAGGGAGCTTGGGTCATTTGGTCACGAGTCTCCTTTAATTGATCCTAAGAGCTTTCTTCTTGAGTTTCTTTTCCCAGGAGGCACCAGGACATATACTTGCCCTGGTCTCAGAAATGACAGGTATTTCTGAAGGTCAGTGACCTCTATCCAAAGGAAGACAGAGCTTCAGAGGGACACTAAAGACTTGCTTTTTGCAAGAAAGGATAGTCTGGGCCCAGTACAGTGTGCACTTTGTGGAAGTCATCTGCCACCTCAATTGACTGTGACAGGAAAAGGTGAGTGAAAAGTAAAATTTCATTTACGTGACTCATTTGGCTAACAATGGAGCTGCAAAGCAAAAGTCTCATAAAAGTGACATTTTCGCCAGCATGGAGGGATATTGATTTATAATTTCTTAACTCTATTGAATAGTCCTGGGGCAAAGGGCAGAAGATAATAGAAATATTTGGTTTTCTATTCCACTGTATAAACATCAAAATATATAGCTTCTAGTCATGATCAGTTTTTCATATCTGACATTTTTGCCTTATGTTCATAATTAGCTTTACTCATTCCCCATCCACAATGCTCACACTAGTTTTGATATGAAGCCAACATATTTAGATGATTCTAGGTTATACATAGATGACTAGATAGGGAATGAATACTGTCTTTTCTTGCCTTATTGCCACAGACCACCACAGCCAGGTGTTGGGTTACCTGGGACATGGGTCCTTGAAGACTAGGTGGGTAAGGATTCGGTGGTGACAAACAGAAACAAACAGAGAGGCAGTTTGAATCTGAGTGTATTTTGCAGCTTACAAATAGGGCCTTTTATGCAGGAGAAACAGGTATTACATTTCTAAAAGATGTGTTCACTGAAGCAACTACAAAGAACAATTATCGTAATCATCCAACACAAGGAAAAATAAAATAATTCAGGTATTAAAATTTCCAAAGGATGGGTTCAAAGAATCAATTACAAATGAAATAAATAATATCATTATCACTTAACAGAACAAAGTACAAAAAAATCACTTATAGTTAATAGCAAACTTCCACAAGTGGGTTCGAAATTTCTTCAGGGACACTTGGCTATGACCCCAAGGTACTGAACAAGTTAATAAATTTCCATGGGTAATCTATCTAACATCTAACTTCTGTCTTACTAAAAATCCTCAAAGTTCAGTTTAAAACCATACTTAAAAACAATACTTTCTCTACCAAAATGTCAGAGCCCACCTCAATTACACACATAGCCATACAAGTTCATACATTGTTGAGAGGATTTTCATCAAAGTATTATTTTGTAATTATATAAATGATTATGAAGCAAAGCACTGGATCTCTTGGAGACAAGGTCATGGCCAGTAACCCCATCTCAAGGGGTGGCTTCCTATCCAATTTTCTTGCTTAAAATCTCAGTCCAGGCTATCAGGAACATCTTGTAAATAAAGAAAAGGAATAGAAGAAGAAAACTCAGACAAACTGCCAATACAGCCCAATATTTTCTCTAGCTAGAGAGTTCCACAATCACTTCCAGAAGACCTCCTCCCTTTGGAGTAAAATGCCTCACTGTGCAACTTGTCACACAGAATCTACTGGGGTTGGTGTGACTCCTTATCACCCAAAGAAGATGATGAGAAAATACAAACGAAGAGAATGTCCATTGTTGAAGTAGAGAAAATGGCCTTCACCTTCCTTTAAGTTAAAATACCAGCCAAGCTTTGATGGTGTTAGCCTTTCACCAGTGGATGCAGATCTGGGATGGTGTGACTGGGGGTCACCTGAATAAATAATTACAGATGTCTATATTAGTGTCGATAAAATGGCAGATAATGAGGGTTCTGTGGTAACAGGACTGAAGATGTGGATGCTTCCTTTATCTCTTTTGTCTTGAAAGACTGTGACAGCTTCAGACACTCCAGTTTATGAGTATGGTGAGGGTCCTCAGCAGCTTTGCTCCTGGTTGAGGCTCAGATTCTGAAGGTTTGTAACTGAGCCTTGTTGGGATCTGGCTTACATGTAATCGTGAGAGGTTGTTGTGAATTTGTTCCTACAAACCTTCACCTGGATACTGGATGCTTGCATGTACTCCTAGGGAAAAATGAGTACCCTTGGAATATAAACTACATTCACAAAGAGAAGAAGAGAACTATGGGAAAGGGTTCAAGTATATGCATATCATCTGACTGCTTCACATTTATTCATGGGTGAGCAATTGTAAACTATTATTTTTTTCTTCAACATAGCACATCATATCTTATCATATCTGAGTAAGATGGTATTACATATCCCTGCTAGATTCTTAGGAGTGACAGGCATCAAAATAATGTTGTTAAGCACAGTGTGTATTAACAGAATAAGTATTGATTTGTGGTTTTCTATAAATGCTATTCTACTTTCTGTCATGAATTCAAACTATAAAAGAGGGGGAAAACTGTGCATTAGTCTGTTGGGTATATATGGCATGCTGCTAGTGGCCAATACAGGCAAAATGGCAGCAACTAAGTGAGTTTTCTCCAAACTCTTCTATCTATAGTTTATCTTCTAAAATAGTTCAAATACTGAGGCTCCTACATGATATTGTGCAAGGATGCCTGGTTTGATTCTGACTAAAAGCAGTAAATGGTACTACTAGGATAAGTACACAGGGTGATAGTACTTTACCTGAGAAGCCAGCACATAGTCTGTAAGAAGCTAAGACTATATGGATGTTGTATGTAATAAATCAGCCTTTGTCCTTCAAGAGATGAACAGTCATGATGATCTTCTTATCTCTTTCCCACTTTTCTTCTTCCAGAAAAAAGTTCATCTCCAGTTTGCTAGTCAGTCTCAATGTGGACTTGAGAAGACTCCAATCTAGCACCTGTCTAATTTCACCAGTTACTCCTGTCCTAGAAGCTTTGGGGTTCACAAATCGAAGCCCCACATGATAACTCAGTCTCTTTTGTGGGTCCTTCTAATTAATAAAGATAGTAAAAGAGTTTACAGGTTGTCATTGCACTGTTGATGCCTTCGCACTGCATAAGCTCTTAATCCCTTTACTGAAAGATCAACTTCATCAGGCTTCAGACATTTATTGTAAATGTTCTATTCTTGTTTCTAAGTGTTTGAAGTGGACTGACGTAGAACATGTCGTTGATATTGATTTGTTCAGAAATGTTAGCACACCTGCTATGAATTCACTGATGTTTCCTTGTGTACATTCAGACCTGTTTGATACTGGGCACACACTCACAATCCATCTCTCACTGTTGTAGAGTAAATGCATGAGTGTAGGTGTAGCCATGGGATATGTAGAGTGGCAAAGGCAAAGGCATTGCATTATGGTGTTCACAAGATAGTCTCCATATGATCTCTCTAGTAGTGATGCAATGTCAGGGATGTTGCACCCTCCCTTTCTCATTGGTGTTGCCCCCCTCCACTTTAAGAGATGTGGCTCCCATTACCCTTAATATAGTTTCCATTTTCTCTAACACGCTGAACAACTTTGAAAATGAAGAGGAAAGTTTTAATTAAAGGAAAATTAGCAAGTGATGTAATCTTTGTAATTTTCAAGGTAAACTTAAGGAAGAGGATTCTATTTTTTATCATGTGATATCTTTTACACAGTGCTTCCTTCATGTAGCACAGATTCATGGAGATGTAGGACATTTTCAGGATCCCAGAATTTGTCTACTTCCTCTTGTTCAGGTCATAATAATGAGTAGGTAACACAGATGTGTATGTACCTCTCTGAGTCTGGTTTTGAGGTCACTTCTCTATGCATGAAAACATACAAACATATAAGATACACTCAAACTAATTGAAGAAAAAGTGGGGAAGAGTTTCAAACACATGAGTACTGGGGACAGTTTTCTGAACAGAACATGAATGGCTTACGCTCTAAAATCAAGAACTGACGAATGGGACCTCATACAACTGCACAGTTTCTCTAAGGCAAAGGACACTATCATTAGGACAAAACCACAACCAACAGATGGGGAAAAGTTCTCTACCAATCCTACTTCTGATAGAGGGCTAATATCCAATATATACAAAGAACTCAAAAAGTTAGACTCCAGAGAGCCAAATAACCCTATTAAAATGGTTTACAGAGCTAAAGAATGAATTCTCAGCTGAAGAATATGAAATGACTGAGAAGTACCAAAGAAATGTTCAACATCTTTATCATCATGGAAATGCCAATCAAAACATCCCTGATATTCCAGCTCACACCACTTTAGAAGAATGTTGGGGGATTGAAGGGGAGAGTTGGGGAGGTGGATTCGATAGGGAGCTTATGACTGAGAAACCAGGAAAGGGAATAACACTTGAAATGTAAATTAAAAATATCCAATAAAAAAGGTACATATAATTAAAAAAAGAGAGAATTGACAAATGGGACTTCATATAATTGCAAAGCTTCTTTAAGGCAAAAACACTGTGATTAGGACAAAATGGCAACCAACAGATTGGGAAAAGATCTTTACCAATCCTACATCTGGTAGAGGGCTAACATCCAATATATACAAAGAATTCAAGAAGTTAGACTCCAGAGAATCAAATAACTATTCAAAAATTGGAAAGAAAACTAAAAAAAGAATTCTCAGCTGAAGAATATAGAATGCCTGAGAAGTACCTAAAGAAATGTTCAACATCCTTAATCATCAGGGAAATGCAAATCAAAACAACACCAAGATTCCACCTCACAGCAGTCAGAATTTCTAAGACTAAAACTCAGGTGATGACCCAGGAGTGCAGACATCCTGAAACCACAGGACAGACTGACTCCTCTGCACACCTCTGCCCACACCCCTGGTCCAAGGGGAAACTGCACAGTGCCTCTGGACACAGGGATATAGGAACAGACAGCCACAGTACCCATGGTTCTGATCTGCACCCAGGACTGAACTGAACTGTCCAAACAGCTCCCTGCATCCAAATTCCATGGGGGAGAGAGCTGGACCCTCAGAAGTGTGGACTATCCTGAGAAGTCAGAGGAGACTACCCTCTGCCCACAGTCATTACCCAAGAGGGAATTGCCTAGTACCAATTGTGCCCCCTGGCTGCAAGGACATAGGAACAATCAGGGGCAGGATCCTTTGATTCCTGCCCATGCCTAGAGCTGAAAGACAGTCTCCAGGAGCACCAACACACCTGAAATCAGAGCACCTTTACTCAGAAAAGGTTGAAAGAAAACAGGAAAACAGTTCTATAGGAATACTGACACAGAGGCCTACAGCAGGGTCAAGTCACTCTCAGAAACAGCAAGACAAGCAAACACCAGAGACAACCCAATGGCTAGAGGCAAGCACAGGAACCTAAGCAACAGAAGCCAATCAGAGCCCAGTTCTCCCACCAAAGAAAATACTGTATAGCCAAACACACCAGAAAAGCAAGATTTAGACTTAAAGTCACATTTTTGATAATGATGGAAGACTTTAAGAAAGGCATAAAGAACTCCCTTAAAGAAATGCAGGAAAACACAGATAAACAAGTAGAAACCCTCAAAGAGGAAACTGGAAAAATCCCTGAAAGAATTACAGGAAAACACCACCAAACATGTGAATGAATTGCTAATGGAAATAGAAACAATAAAGAAAGCACAAAGGGGTCATTTCATGGATGCCACGGGACCAAGAGCATCTGTGCAAACAGTGTCAGTGGGAAGCAGGTGGGTCTGTTGGAGCGTTAGAATTTGAGCTTGGGCCTTTTGAATCCAGGAGCTCAAAATGTGTCGTGATTCCTGTCCCTTGGACTGTGTATGTAGGTAATCTTGGAAATAATGGAAACAAGATTGAATTTGAGTGGGCTTTTGGCTATTATGGACCACTCCAAACTGCATGGGTTGCTCAAAACTCTCCTGGATTTGCTTTCTTTGAATTTGAGGATTCCTGAGATGCTGCTGATGCTGTCCGAAGCTAAATGGAAGAATACTATGTGACTGCTGCATAAGATTGGAACTGTCGAATATTGAAAAGTGAAGTTGGAATCATGGCCTGCCTCCCTCTTGGGGTCATTGTCCTCGAGATGATTACTGCAGGAGGAGACCTCCATCTCAGCACAGATCCCCAAGAAGGAGAAGCTTTTCCCAAAGCCAGAGCAGGTCACTTTCTATATATAGGAGAAGGGAAAGGAGATAAGCTGTCTCGATCCTTCTCTAGGTCTCATAGCCGATCTAGGTCAAATGAAAGGAAATAGAAGACCAGTTTGCAAAAGTGGTGTACAGGAAATAACTTCATTTGACAGGAGTATGTACAGGAAATTAAAGTTTTGTATGAGACTTCATAAGCTTGGTGCATTTTTCCAGATATTTTAGTTGTTCAAATTCGTTTTGTCTCTTGGAACAGTGACACAAAACAATGCAATTCTCTATGATTTCAAAAGTATCATATGAGGCATGTGATATCAAGAATTGTTACTTTTTAATGTTCCCTTAAGCAAGATTGAATTTTCTTTGAATTTTAGTTTTCCATAGACTGAAATAAACCTAGATCCTTCCAAGTTTTAAGTGTGATGTACTGATAATATCAAGCAACTGATGGAAATTGACTAAAGCTGAAGTTCCTCTAGTAGCTGAGACACAGTGTGGCACTGTGGGTGAAATGGTAAGCAGTGTTTAAAAGCTGCTGTGAACACATCCAACAGATAAAGAGTAAGAATCACACTGTAAAGGATTTCAAAGTGGTTCTTTCCTGATTGCTATATGGGGATGCAGAGCTGTTGTAAGGTCTTATTTGGAAATGTAAAACTAAGATAACAGTGTCCTATCAGGTACATTTTAGAGCTGAAATTTTCAGTTACTGTGCAAGTTTTTTATGCTGTCATTTGTAATATGTTTGTGAGAATCTGTGGGATTAAAGTTTTGGTTGCAAATTGTTTAACTTGAAAGCCTGGTTTTTCTTGCACACTCAAAATCTGTGAGCTTGGTATCAAGTCCAGGTACAACATTCCTATTGGAAGCCATATTTAAATTTCCTTGTAAAGTGATTTTGAAATAATAAAATACTAACATAAAAGAAGAAAGCACAAAGAGAGACAACCCTGGATATAGAAAACCTAAGGAAGAGACAAGGAGCCTTAGATACAAACATCATAAATAGAATAAAAGTGATAGAAGAGAGAATCTCAGGGGCAGAAGACACCATAGAAAAGAGCTAAACAACCATCAAAGATAACATAAAATAGAAAAATCTCTGAGACCAAAATATCCAGGAAATCCAGGACATAATGAGAAGATCAAGCATTAGGATAATAGGTATAGAAGAGAGTGAAGACTCCCAACTTGAAGAGCCAGTAAATTTATTCAACAAAATTATAGAAAATTATAGAAGTTAAAATACAAAATGCACAAAACAAGGAAAGAATATTAAAAGGAGTAAAGGAAAAACGTCAAGTGACATATAAAGGCAGACCTAGAAGAATTACACCAGACTTCTCACCAGAGACTATGAAAGCCAGGAGATCCTGAACAGATGTCATACAGACCCTAAGAGAACACAAATGCCAGCCCAGGTTACTGTATCCAGCAAAACTCTCAATTAACATAGATGGAGGAACCAAGGTATTCCATGAAAAAACCAAATTTACACAACATCTTTCTATAAATCCAGACCTACAAGGATAATAAATGGAAAACTCCAACACAAGGAGAGAAACTACACCATACAGAAAGCAAGAATATAATTTCCTTGCAATGAAATCTTAAGAGAGACAAACAAATATAATTTCACCTCTAACAACAAAAAGAACAGGAAGAAACAATCACTATTCCTTAATATCTCTCAACATCAATGGACTCAATTCCCCCAATAAAAAAGACATAGACTAATACACTGGATACATAAAGAGGACCCAGCTTTTTGCTGCATAGAGGAAACACACCTCAGAGAAAAAGACAGACACTACCTCAGAGTAAATGGCTGGAAAAAAGGTTTCCAAGCAAGGGCCTGAAGAAAGAAGCTGGGGTTGCCATTCTATTACCAAATAAAATTGAATTTCAACCAAAACTCATTTAAAAAGATAAGGCAGGACACTTCATCAAAGGAAAAATCCACCAAAATGAACTTTCAATCCTAAATATCTATGCTCCAAATGCAAGGGCACCTATATTCATAAAAGAAACCTCACTAAAGCTCAAAGTACATATTGCACCTCACACAATAATAGTAGGAGATTTCAATACCATACTCTCATCAGGTGACAGATCATGGAAACAGAAATTAAACAGAGACTGGAGCTGCAGGTCCCCTGCGCTCCACACACCACCCGGACCTGAAGGGACCGGATCAACAGTTCTCTGCATCCAAATCATGTGGGAGGGAGAGCTAAACCTTCAGAGGGGCAGACATGCCTGGGAAGCCAGAAGAGACTACACTCTGCCCACATTCCTGACTCCAGAGAAAAACACTTAATGCCATCTGGGACCCCAGTGCACAGGGGCTCACAGAAAAGGCTGCACAGGCCCTCCTGGTTGCCACCCTCATGGAGAGTTCAAAAGCAGCCCCCCACAAGGAACTCGAGCTGCGGGACCACAGGTAAGACCAACTTTTCTGCTCCAAGCAACCTGCCTGGTGCCCACAGGAACAGTTGAAAACCTGTAGACAGGAAAAACTACACGCCCAAAAGCAGAATGCTCTGTTCCCATAACTGGCTGAAAGAAAACAGGAAAACAGATCTACAGCACTCCTGACACACAGGCCTATAGGACAGTCTAGCCACTGTCAGAAATAGCAGAACAAAGTAACATCAGAGATAATCTGATGGCAAGAGGCAAGCACAGGAACCTAAGCAACGGAAACCAAGACTACATGGCATCATCGGAGCCCAATTCTCCCACCAAAGCAAACACTGAATATCCAAACACACCAGAAAAGCAAGATCTAGGTTTAAAATCACATTTGATCGTGATGCTGGAGGACTTCAAGAAAGACATGAAGAACTCCCTTAGAGAAACTCAGGAAACCATAAATAAACAAGTAGAAGCCTATAGACAGGACTCACAAAAATCCCTGAAAGAATTCTAGGAAAACAGTAGAAGGAGTTAAAAATGGAAATAGAAGCAATGAAGAAAGAACACAGGGAAACAACCCTAGATGTAGAAAACCAAAGGAAGAGACAAGGAACCGTAGATAAAAGCATCACCAACAGAATACAAGAGATAGAAGAGAGAATCTCAGGAGCAGAAGTTTCCATAGAAATCATGGACACAACGGTCAAAGATAATGTAAAACAGAAAAAGTTACTGGTCCAAAACATACAGGAAATCCAGGACTCAATGAGAAGATCAAACCTAAGGATAATAGGTATAGAAGAGAGTGAAGACTCCCAGCTCAAAGGACCAGTAAATATCTTAAACAAAATCATAGAAGAAAATTTCCCTAACCTAAAGAAAGAGATGCCCATAATCATACAAGAAGCCTACAGAACTCCAAATAGATTGGACCAGAAAAGAAACTCCTCCTGTCACATAATAGTCAAAACACCAAACGCACAAAATAAAGAAAGAATATTAAAAGCAGTAAGGGAAAAAGGTCAAGTAACATATAAAGGCAGACCTATCAGAATCACACCAGACATCTCACCAGAGACTATGAAAGCCAGAAGATCCTGGACAGATGTCATACAGACCCTAAGAGAACACAAATGCCAGCCCAGGTAACTCTATCCTGCAAATTTCTCAATTAACATAGATGGAGAAACCAAGATATTCCAAATTTACACAGTATCTTTCTACAATCCAGCACCACAAAGGATAATAAAGGGTAAAGCCCTACATAAGGAGGCAAGCTATACCATAGAAAAAGCAAGAAACAAATCATCTTGGCAACAAAACAAAGAGAAGACAAGCACACAAACATAATCTCACATCCAAACATGAATATAAGAGGAAGCAACAATCACTCTTACTTAATGTCTCTTAATATCAATGGACTCAATTCCCAAATAAAAAGATTAACAAACTGGATACCCAATGAGGACCCAACATTTTGCTGCCTACAGGAAACACACCTCAGAGACAAAGACAGATACTATCGCAGAATAAAAGACTGGAGAACAATTTTCCAAGCAAATGGCCTGAAGAAGCAAACTGGAGTAGTCATTCCAATATTAAATAAAATCAATTTCCAACTAAAAGTCATCAAAAAAAGATAAGGAAGGATACTTCTTATGCATCAAAAGAAAAATCCACCAAGATGAACTCTCAATCCTAAATATCTATGCTCCAAATACAAGGGCACCTACATACATAAAAGAAACCTTACTAAAGCTCAAAGCACACATTGCACCTCACACAATAATAGTAGGAGAGTTCAAAACTCCACTCTCATCAATGGACAGATCATGGAATCAGACATTAGACAGAGACATAGACAGACTAAGAGAAGTCATGAACCAAATGGACTTAACAGATATTTATAGAACATTCTATGCTAAAACAAAAGGATATACCTTCTTCTCAGCTCCTCATGGTACTTTCTCCAAAACTGACCATATAATTGGTCATAAAATAGGCCTCAACAGATACAAAAAGATAAAAATAATCTCATGCGTCCTATCACAATATCATGGGCTATATCTGGTCTTCCATTACAATAAGGAAAGAATGCCCACATATAAATGGAAGTTGAACAATGCTCTACTCAATGATAACCCGGTCAAGGAAGAAATAAAGAAAGAAATTAAAGACTTTTTAGAATTTAATGAAAATGAAGGTACAACATACCCAAACTTATGGGACACAATGAAAGCTGTGCTAAGAGCAAAACTCATAGCTCTGAGTGCCTGCAGAAAGAAACAGGAGAGAACATATGTCAGCAGCTTGACAGCACACCTAAAAGCTCTAGAACAAAAAGAAGCAAATGTATCCAGGAGGAGTAGAAGGCAGGAAATAATCAAACTCAGAGCTGAAATCAACCAAGTAGAAACAAAAAGGACCATAGAAAGAATCAACAGAACCAAAAGTTAATTCTTTGAGAATATCAACAAGATAGATAAACCCTTAAGCAGACAACCGAGAGGACACAGAGAATGTGTACGAATTAACAAAATCAGAAATGAAAAGGAAGACATAACTACAGAATCAGAGAAAATACAAAAATCATCAGACCCTACTACAAAAGCCTATATTCAAGAAAACTTGAAAATCTGCAGGAAATGGACAATTTCCTAGACAGATATCAGGTACCGAAGTTAAATCAGGAACAGATGAACCATTTAAAAACCCCATAACTCCTAAGGAAATAGAAGCACTCATTAAAGTTCTCCCAAGCAAAAAGAGCCCAGGTCTGGCGAGTTTAGGGCAGAATTCTATCAGACCTTCATAGAAGACCTCATACCAATACTATCCAAACTATTCCACAAAATTGAAACAGATCGAATACTACCAAATTCTTTCTATGAAACCACAATTACTCTTATACCTAAACCACACAAAGACTCAACAAAGAAAGAGTACATCAGACCAATTTCCCTTACGAATATTGACGCAAAGATACTCAATAAAATTCTTGCAAACCAAATCCAAGAGTACATCAAAACAACCATCCATCATGATCAAGTAAGCTTCATTCCAGGGATGCAGGGATGGTTTAATATACAGAAAACCATCAATGTAACCCACTATACAAACAACTGAAAGATAAAAACCACAAGATTATTTCATTAGATGCTGAGAAAGCATTTGACAAATTTCAACACCCTTCATTATAAAAGTCCTGGAAAGAACAGGAATTCAAGGCCCATACCTAAACATAGTAAAAGCCATAAACAGCAAACCAGTAGCTAATATTAAACTAAATGGAGAGAAACTTGAAGCAATCCCACTAAAATCAGGGACTAGACAAGGCTACCCACTCTCTCCCTACTTATTCAATGTAGTTCTCGAAGTCCTAGCCAGAGCATTCAGACAACAAAAGGAGATCAAAGGGATACAGATTGGAAAGGAATAAGTCAAAATATCATATTTGCAAAACATATGATTGTATATTTAAGTGATCACAAAAGTTCCACCAGAGAACTACTGAACCTGATAAACACCCCCAGCAAAGTGGCTGGGTATAAAATTAACTCAAATAAATCAGTAGCCTTCCTCTACACAAAAGAGAAAGAAATTAGGGAAATGACCCCCTTCATAATAGACCCAAATAATATAAAACACCTTGGTGTGACTTTAACTAAGCAAGTGAAAGATCAGGAATCGGATGTAGATCTCTCCTGAGAGACACAGCCAGAATACAGCAAATACATAGGCGAATGCCATCATTAAACCACTGAACTGAGAACGGGACTCTCGTTGAAGGAATCTTAGAAAGGACTGAAAGAGCTTGAAGGGGCTTGAGACTCCATATGAACGGCAATGCCAACCAACCAGGGCTTCCAAGAACTAGTCCACTACCCAAGGACTATACATGGACTGACCCTGGACTCCAACTGCATACATAACAATGAATGGTCTAGTAAGAGCACTGGTGGTGGGGGAAGCCCTTGGTCCTTCCAAGACTGAACCACCAGTGAACGTGATTGTTGGGGGGAGGGTGGTAATGGGGAGAGGATGGGGGGGGAACACCTTTGGAGAAGAGGAGGGGGAGGAGTTAGGGGGATGTTGGCCTGGAAACCGGGAAGGGGAATAACAATTGAAATGTAAATAAGAGGCCTAGAGAGATGGCTCAGTGGTTAAGAGCGCCCAGCCCCGACTGCTCTTCCAAAGTCCTGAGTTCAATTCCTAGAATCCTAGGTTGCTCATAACCATCTGTAATGGGATATGATGCCCTCTTCTTGTGTGTCTGAAGACAGTGACAAGTGTTCTCACATAAAAATAAATAAATCTTTAAAAAAAAGAAATGTAAATAAGAAATACTCAAGTTAATAAAGATAAAAAAAACCTCAAAAAAAGTTTGTGAAATTATTAAAAACTCATAAAAAAAAAAAACGAACTTCAATGCACTCAAGCGGCAGGTCCCCTGCTGTCCAGACACTGCCCAGATCTGAAGGGACCAGATCAAAAGCTCCCTGCACTCAAATCCAGTGGGAGGGAGAACTAAACCTTTAGAGGAGCAGACAAGGAGAAATTAATCCTATTAAAAAATGGAGTTCAGAGCTAAACAAAGAATTCACAGCTGAGGAATGCCGAATGGCTGGGAAACACCTAAAGAAATGTTCAACATCTTTAGTCATAAGGGAAAAGCAAATCAAAACAACCCTGAGATTTCACCTCACACCAGTGAGAATGGCTAAGATCAAAAACTCAGGTGACAGCAAATGCTGGCAAGGATGTGGAGAAAAATGAACACTCCTCCATTGTTGGTGAGATTGCAGACTGGTACAACCATTCTGAAAATCAGTCTGGAGGTTCCTCAGAAAATTGGACATTGAACTGCCTGAGGACTCAGCTATACCTCTCTTGGGCATATACCCAAAAGATGCCCCAACATATAACAAAGACACGTGCTCCACTATGTTCATAGCAACCTTATTTATAATAGGCAGAAGCTGGAAAGAACCCAGATGCCCTTCAACAGAGGAATGGATACAGAAAATGTGGTACATCTACACAATGGAATATTACTCAGCTATCAAAAACAATGACTATGAATTCATAGGTAAATGGGGAGAACTGGAAAATATCATCCTGAGTTAGGTAACCCAATCACACAAAAACACACATGGTATGCACCCATTGATACGTGGCTATTAACCCAAATGCTTGAATTACCCTAGATGCACAGAACACATGAAACCCAAGAAGGATGACCAAAATGTGAATGCTTCACTCCTTCTTTAAAAAGGGAACAAGAATACCCTTGGGAGGGAATAGGGAGGCAAAGTTTAGAACAGAGGCAGAAGGAACACCCATTCTGAGCCTGCCCCACATGTGGCCCATACATACGCAGCCACCAAACTAGATGAGATGGATGAAGCAAAGAAGTGCAGGCCATCAGGAACCAGATGTAGATCTCTCCTGAGAGACACAACCAGAATACAGCAAATACATAGGCAAATGAACTGAACTGAGAATGGGACCCCCATTGAAGGAATCAGAGAAAGAACTGAAAGAGCTTGAAGGGGCTTGAGACCCCATATAAACAACAGTGCCAACCAACCAGAGCTTCCAGGGACTAAGCCATTGCCCAAAGACTATACATGGACTGACCCTGGGCTCCAACCTCATAGGTAGCAATGAACAGCCTACTAAAAGCACCAATGGAAGGGGAAGCCCTTGGTCCTGCCATGACTGAATCCCCAGTGAACGTGATTGTTAGGGGGCATGCAGTAATGGGGGGAGGTTGGTGAGGGGAACACCCATAGAGAAGGGGAGTGGGAGGGGTTAGGGGGATGTTGGCCAGGAAACCGGGAAAGGGAATAACATGTAAATAAGAGATACCCAAGTTAATAAAGATGAAAAAAAAAGAAAAAAGAAAAACACCACCTCTTTCCAGGCATATATGGTTAAGCACTTTTTTCCTTGTGTGATCCATACTTTCTGAGCTTCTTCTACTGTTCATGGTCATGGCTTATGAGCATCATGTGGGCATCTGCTTTCCTCTGCACTATAGCTCTAGAATTACCCCACTCATATGGGGGAGCTGACAATAAGCATGTGGTTTGTCTTTACTCTAAATTATTCCACCATTGCTGCTCTGATGAGATGTCTGTCATTCTGTGACTCCACGGACTCCCACTTCTGTCAGATTTGCCAGTTCTTGTTGCTCTTTTGCAGACCTTCAGTTGTAAACTCCTGGTGGCTGATGACTTTTTCAGAGGCATCATTTCCTGCCTGCCTACTGTTTTATGGCTTTGTCAGCAGCAGCATCTAGCATATATGCTCAGCTGAGTGGAATCAGAGGGCCTTCTGCTCATCCCATTTCATTGTGATCTCTATTACTCATCCAAGTTTTGTGCCTGCTTCCAACTGCAGTCCAGAGAAAAGATATTCGTTTGCCTGAAGTAATTTAGCAGGCTCTGAATCCCACTCTCAACCTTATACACTGATGAACAAGAATGACAAACATGCTTTGAAGAGACTTTTACCCCTTCTCAGTGTTAGATGGAAATATGAAGGCCATTCTGACAGTGTAAGGCCATTTCCCACCTGCATTGCTAAGAACATCTTCATGGCTATGTGGTTTGGCTATGGCCATTATAGAAAAGCGCCTTCAAACTCATAACCTGCACATATACTTCTTTCTGTGTTTGTTGTTTTTGATCAATCCACGATCATCTAGGTGCACCAAATAAAAGCTTAATCCACATCACTACCACCCCAAGTCCTGACAAATGCTCTTCTTTCACAGAGAAAGTCATTTTGCCTTCCCAAAGGACACAAGAGAGCCTTGCTTCTCTGAACTATGTCCTTCCTTATTAGCTACTATTATTTTCATTAAATAATTCTTTAGAGAAAGGGCCTCTGTCTATATGTGTACAACACTATCCCAATATGAATATTGGTAAATAAATGGTCTGTTTTCAGTGTGTTCTTCCTACTTGATATGTGGTCAAGTGCTTTATATGTGGTCTTCAGCTGTACAGATATTATCCCTAACTCTCCCTTTACTAGACAATTGTGGCATGTCATTGAATGCAGATTATCAAAGCAATAGAATGCATGTTGTAAATGCTTTTGTATCGAAGCAATTGGGAAACAATTGTGGTAAATATTAAAAACTGGCTAAACCTTTTATCCCACACTAGCACTGGCACTCATAGGACCACATGACACCGCAGGGTATCTTTATCGCAGCAGCTCCCTGCTGTCCCCAAGTACTCTCTGACCCAGGTGGCCTGTGGTCCATTCCAGCATGGCAAGGTGCCTTAGAATCAGTTCCAGCACCAGTGGGCCATATGGAACTAACTATAATTTGTCTCTGGTTAGTATCTTTCCTGGCAGCTCTCTGCTAGCTGCGTACTCTCTGGTTACAGCTACCTAGTAAAATTGGGCTCTAGAAGTCCAGCATGGGCTACCCTATTGCAGCTCCCTGCCATGGACTCTGCACACACTCCCAACAACTGTTCCCTGGTAGTTAAAGTATAAACTCCCAAATACCCTGTGAAATCATGACTCAATACGCTGTAACTCAACAATCAGATTTATATGTTAAATTCTCAATCCACAATACATTCACACAATAAACTCACAACCAATTGATGAAGATATAAACTGCCCACTTATATAAGATAAAAGTGCCCCGCAGTGCTATGCGGCCCTACATTTGCTGGCACTAGCATAGAATAAAATTTAATATTTTAATATTAATTGCTTTTAATATTTACTGCAACAGGAAACCAAGAATTTTTTATTCTTCTCTCATACATTACATCCCACCTTCAGTTTCCTTTTTCTCCACTCCTCCAGGTTCACCCCCTGCCTCCTCTTTCTGCCACATGCATTCCTTATCCATTTCCTTTCAGAAAAGGACTCTAAGAGATATCAGCCGAACAAGGCATAACAAGTTACACTTGATTTTCCTTTTGCTTTGTTCCATGCTTGCCTCTCCCCAGGGCATGTGGCTACCACTACTCAATGAATCCTCTTTGGAAACAGTTTACAGATAATTTTGGAAATATATCTTAGCATTATTATTGGAGACCAATTTAATCCAAAAAACCATGAGTATATAAATCATCACGCCACGATTCATTGACATGGTCTTATTTACCATCTAATTTTCTCCGTTTTATTTACCTAATTTGCTAATCATGTTTTTTGACATGGCTTCTGTATTAGTCACATGACTCTACTTAACATACAGATGAGCACCACAGTACATGAAATGGTTAAAGTATACATGATCAGACTAACATGAATGCTTTTGATAAGCTTTTTATTTCTGAGTTCCTGTCACACTAGAATAGACCTCATGTCAGGTTAACATTACATACAACAGGAAGTGTTAAATAATAGTAAACTTTGTGCCATGCTACACAAAACTCATCCAGGGAGGAGAATGATGAGGTACAAGTTAGAGTCCTGAGTTAGCAGAACTTTGTAATGACATGGGGTCTGAGAAGAGGCCACTAGACCAATATCTGAGTCTGGTCTGACATCTATGAATGTTGGGATACGAGGCATTTCAATAAAGGATCAGTTGCTCTCAGATACAGCCCCCAATGCAGGTCTTCCATGGGAATCTCCTTCCCTCAAATTGTTCAATAAACCAAGCAACAGGAAAAACAATGAAATAATAATATGAAAGATGAAAGCAGTCAAATCAGGCCAGAAAATATCCATAGCGTGTGTGTGTGTGTGTGTGTGTGTGTGTGTGTGTGTGTGTGTGTCTGTGTGTCTGTGTGTCTGTGTGTCTGTGTGTCTGTGTGTCTGTGTGTCTGTGCTTTAGGGGTGGAGGGTAGTAATGTTCCTTTGCCTCTTTTACCATTTACTTGTGGCCATTGCAACAGAAGATCAGGAAATATTAAATAGGATCACTAAAAGAACTATACTCAATATTTAACAAGATTGATTTGTTTAGTCATAGAAATAACTTACCATTTAATAGCACTGAACTTATAAGCATGCATTGCTAAGTATGAAGTAGAAATGGCAGAACTATCTAAAACATTCAAAAGGAGTAGAACTCTGTTATTATCTTGTAGACAGTATGACATAGACAATACAAACTTTGGAGAATTAACCCAGGCTATAACTTTGCCTGTGTCCCCTGGGTCAGTGGATGCATAACAGGTCTTGGGTGACCTTTTTTGCTCCTTGCCCACTGCTTTCAGATTTCATCTCCAAGCTCAAAGTTCTCAATTGGGAAATAAGAGTTTTTTAAAGGATGTTTTGAATTCCTTGTTTCTCAGGGTATAGATGAGTGGGTTCAGAGATGGGGTCACAGTGGTATACAGAACAGCAATGACTTTGTCCAGGAGCCCAGAAGTTCCTAGGGCTGGCCGGACATAAGTATATAGAACAGTAGAATAATAAAGGGTGACCACAACCAGGTGGGCAGAGCAGGTAGAGAAGGCACGCTTCTTGCCCTCAGCAGAGCGGATGCGCAGGATGCTGGCAATGATAAAGCCATAGGATGTCATAGTCAATAGGAAGTTCAGGCCTGTAAGGAACATGTCTGCAATGACAGTCATGATGTCATTGATAAAGGTGGGGCTGCAGGACAGCATCAACACAGAAGGGATCTCACAGAAGAAGTGTGTGATGAGATTGGGACCACAGAAGGACAGTGGCAACACCAGACAAGTGAGCACCAAGGAATTGAGAGCTCCAGTGAACCACACAAAGGTTGCAAGGGCTATGCAGACCCTGCCACTCATGAGGGTACCATAGTGCAATGGCCGGCAGATTGCAAGGTAGCGGTCGTAGGCCATGGCAGAGAAAAGCAGAAGCTCAGAGCCCAGAACCCAGGAGAAGACAAACATCTGTGTGAGACATCCCCCATAAGAAATGGCGTTCTCTGCCACCAGGCTCTGCAGGACTTTGGGCAACACTGTCACAGTGCAAATCACATCCATGAGGGAAAGATTGACTAGGAAGAAGTACATGGGAGTGTGGAGGTTGGCACTGCTGTGAATGACTGTGATAATCAGGCCATTGCCAGCTATGGCTGCCACGAACAAGGCAAAGAAAAAGCAAAAGAGAACATTCTGGATCCAGGGATCATCAACAAAGTTTTGCAGGAAGAACATGGTCACAACTGACTGGTTTATTGGAGCCATGGGAAGCACTTTCTAGACTAACAGTGAGAATTGCACCTTGCACCTCTGGCACAAGTAGTGATCTTTATTCTGATGAACTAAAAATCATTTTAAAGCAGAGGTAACAATTCTATGTAATGAAGAATGTGTTCTGATAAGAAAAAGTGTTTTAGATTTATTCTCATGGCTCACAGACTAAAGAAAATAGGTCAAAGATACACCCCACACAGACTAAGTCTGTTAACATGGGTGGACCCTGAATAAGGATTTCTGAGCAAATTGCTTCATACATGCTGCAGATCATCCATCAAGGCTGGAGAGATTGTCACGCTTGTGTGAGCCAACCAGGACATAGTTACTGGAGATTGTCTTATGGATGCTGGGGAGATATAAGTAATCAGTTAGAAATGTTTACCCTGGTGCTTACAGTAGTCTGAGAGTGTGGGTAATAACACACAGAGCATTAAGAATGTTTCTGGAGACAGAACATATATGGTCTTTGTGAAAATGTGGCTTCTCATCCAAATGAAAGCAATGAACCCAGAATTTTCTAACTTGGAACTCTCTTCCACTTGCACATAAAGCTAGAGGATAACAATGCTCATATACAACCTGTGAAGGAAATTTGGGTTTCCTGTGGGTCCCTAGGGTGTCTTTCAACCCCTTGCGCCATAGGAACTCAGCTGGTCCCAACCCCAGCTCCTCCAAGGTTACTCAGAGAGCCACCTAAACAAATTAAACAATCCCTGTAGGACTTCACATTGCCTGTCCCTATACAGCATGTATCTAAAATATATAGCCCCCAAATGTTGAGAAAGGAACCTTCTATTGATAAGAGAGGGAGCTGTGGTCACTAAAATTGAGGACCTCTGGACTATGTGTGCCTTGGTCACTTGTCACTTCTCACTACTAGACTCTGCCAATTGTGCTATAGTGAAGGATAAGTACCTGAGTGTATGAACCAGAAGCAGCTAAGGCCAGGCTGAAGGGGACAGGGGACAAGACCTTCCAATTGGGAGTGTTACATGAAGTGTACACAGAATGATCAGGCTACTTTCATCTAGCTTTCAGATGCAGCATGAAAAGACATTTCAGGTTCCTGAGTAAAGGATTTACATACTTCTAGAAAAGACTGTTCTAAACCATAAAATAGACTTGGACATACATTTATTGGAGCTCCAAACACTATGTGTCACCTCTATTGCTCCATCCCACATTGCTCCAGTGGGATTTGCAGGGAGAGGGGTGTGGGTGACTATGCTGTACTGGCCCTGTTCTTACCTTCCATCCAGCAAACCAAACTCAATGTAATTAATAACAGTACAGTCTGGGCGCCTGGGAAAATTTTCCTGGGGTTGACCTTAATTCTTTGCTTCTGAACGGCCTCAGATCACGCTTCATGTGACCAGTTTCCCTTCTGTTTCACAAAGAGTTTTACTAGTCACTGGATAGTCCGTGGGATGTACACATGGTGTAACTGAACACCAAGAATTACAGACCCAGTGCTGGGTCTCACAGACAAACTACAGGAAGCTGAAATAAACAAAAGCACCCTTACAAAAACAGGTCTAAAATACTCCCTAGAAAATTATGGCTCTAAATAAGACTTGTTAATTAATCAAACACAGTTTGATCTGAACTTCTTTATTTTTTTTCTGTCCACTGAAGTCCATCTAACTCCATACATTCCTCTCCTTATGAGTCTTTGAGGCCAGCAGCAATTGAGGATGCCACTGAGTCTGGATTCACATATCTGAGAGATGAACCGCTGTGTCAAACAGCATGAGAATGTGCTCCCTACCCCAAACTTACCTCCAATATTTGCCTTACCGTTTCCTATGCAGAGAGATCAGGAGTAGTTTGCTACCTTTTCTGTCTAGGCAGCCTGACAAGAGAAGAAAAGAATGAAGTTGAGGACAATGTGACCTCTTCAGGCTGTCCCACTAGAATGAAAGTGAAACACCCATGGCAATGGGTGCTCCACAGAGGCTACAGAGTTTGATGCAGGAACTGCTGCTGTATTACACCCACACGACCCCCACATCAGTCCTCTACTTCTTATTTGAAAGATGGAAACTTATTTCCAAATTACAACCAGCACATTTCTGCCATGTCTTTGTGTAGCTGTGAGTGAGAAAGATGAAATCTATATGGGAAGAAACTATTTCCATTTGCAAAAGTCTGGAAAAGTGACATGGATATGAAACCTACCTGTATATCAAAAGATGTGTGTCTGAGTGTCCAGCAGAGTCTGTGGAAAGGAACCTGAGAAGTGAGAGGACAGGAAAGGAGAGGAGAAGAGACCAGAGGAGAGGTGAGGAGAGACTGTGATTGCACTATTACCCATTATTTCCCCCCTCTATCCCTTCAGCTTACTTCTCCATGACAGCTCTTGGACCTGTTGATTCTCTTTTGACATCAGAGAGCCTGTATTCCTAACACACACACGCACACACACACACACACACACACACACACACACACAGAGAGAGAGAGAGAGAGAGAGAGAGAGAGAGAGAGAGAGAGAGAGAGAGAAACTCTATAAATACATCTCCTGATTCAACGGCTGACAGGAAAGAAGAGAAATAGCCAACTTAAGAAGCAATACATATTAAGGGTTTTTTAAAACTAAGGATCTTTTTCCAAATGAGTCCCCAGGACTTTGATGTAGGGTTGGTGACTCCTGCCTAGAAAGATGCATCTGGACCCTATAAAGGAGGGCTAGCAAGGTCATATCCTCACCACACCATTTGGGTTGCAGGGATGCCTTGGTTCTAGGAGTACAGAGGTGTCTGTATGCTTCACGTAATCCTGGCTTTAAATCTTGATAGCTTTGGCTGTATGATGCAACCTAAGGCAGCCATGGCCCCATGGGAGGCCTGCTCCAAGTCCCTGGTTGAGGTAGCCTTGCAACTATCTGTCAAGTGGAAAGTGAAGGTGAAGAGTGGCTGGCCCCAAGGACAGATGGGAAGGACAGGCTTCTGCTTGGTGTGACAGGAGCTCAGAGGCTTTCCCAGCTGGAACTCACTTCTCATTCAAGTCACTGTTGAAAACACAGCAGGGGAGGGCACAGGGTCAGGTGCTCTCTGCTAAAGTTGTCCAGAAAAGCATCTCAGAGTTCTCCAGTGTCATGGGCCATCACTGTCTGTATTTCAGGCTGTGACGACAAAGTTTGTGTGGAAAAGGGACAACCTAGACATTGTATTCTGACCTTGACAGACAGAGCTGAGTCACATTGTGAACTGGAGCAGGCAGGAATCCAAGATTCCAGGCTGTTCTGTTGCATGTCTCAGCACCTCAGGTGCTCTGAGGTGTTGCACATTCATGCAACTGTTGATATGAAAGCCTTGCTCCTCACAAAGGTGCGAGCCATGTCACCACAAATGGACGCACTTCTCCAGAGCATGTTTTAACATTTGTTTTGCAAGACAAAGATTTTGCCATGTTTCATGTCTTCAGTTCCACTGGATACACAAACAGAATATAGTTGGAAATGGTATTCAAGGTTTAGGAAAAGTCTTGTTTTTTATTTAAAATTCAGAAGCCATGTAACTATTTTTATTTTAGCTTTCTGGTCTATATTCACTCATATTTATAATACAAATACTTTAAGACTGTGTTTCTCTTTATTTTATATGTTGTTCCTCTTGTTGAGTGCCACAAACTCCTTACTATTGTCTTAAATCCTTATTGGAAACAATGTTTTGAGAGAATTCTAGACGTACAAAGGATCTGGAAAAAATACTAGAAGGTTCTTCCACCATTCATCCAGCCTCTGCCCATCCCTTTGTGTCAGTCACAGACACCTATAAACACCCACTATCTGGAACCCCCGATGGCTACACCAGGCTGGCACTGAGGTAGGTGATTCTCACTCTAACTCCTGTCACCCATACAGATTCTTCATTCTCATCTCCAGCCCTGTAGCAGCCTGGGTAAAGGGGCCTGTCCTCCAATTACACATCCAATCTTGGAGAACTCTGCCAAACTTTGGAGTCAACCCAGCTGATTCTTCTATAGACCCTTTCATCCCCCTTCCTCCTCATGTAGCATCCTCATTCATTCCTGTCAACTCCTAGTACTCAGAAATGCTTTCTACCCAGACTCTCAGTGAGTATACCTGGTAGGATTCCAGTGGGTGAGCTATACAACCATTCAGTCACAACACTTTTCTAATATCTAGAGTGCACAGAGATCAAGGAATGGAATACTCACCCAACTCAGACGAGAAATCAACAACTGGAGTCACTTCATTCATCCCATAACAGATACGTAGGAACTGGCACAAAAACACAGCTCTAAATGTCAAGACAGTATGCCTTTACTAGAACCAGGTCACACGAGTATAGTATCTGAAGACATGTAATACAGCTGAAGTGCAAAAGTGACTCAAACAGTAATTATGAATATGTTGAAGGACCTTACATGGAATATGAATAAATTCCTTAATGAAATATGAAAATACAAACAGTAAAGTGAATATATTGGCAATTCATGACATAAAAGAAAGTTTGACAAAGAAGAAAAAGAAAAGAAAAGAAAAGCACTAAAGAACTCTGGAACTGAAATAAATCTGGAAATAAGTTTAGAAAGTGAAACAAAGTGGTTTCTGCCTGTGCCTGGAACTGAACTCGCCCCACAGCTTTCTGTACCCAAATCCCATGGGGGAGAGAGCTGGACTCTCAGAAGTGTGGACAATCCAGAGAACTCAGGGGAGACCACCACTTCTGCTCACATTGCTGGCCAAGAGAAACCCACCCAGTGCCCTTTGGGCATAGGAACCTAGGAACAGTCAGGGGCAAGACACTTCCAGTTTCTGCCTGCACGCAGAGCTAAAAGCTAGTGACCCAGAGTGCTGACACACCTGAGAGGAGAGGTACAAAACCAACTCTTCTGTTCCAAGTTATCAGTCTTGAGCCTTCAGGACATACAAACCTAGGAGCAGTCTGGGACCCTTCTGGTTTCTGCCTTCCCCCCAGAGACATGGTCTCACAGACCTCTGTACCCAGAGCCAGCTAATAGAAAATAGGAGTACGGGCACACAGGCTTACAGGAGAGTCAAGTCACAGTCAGAGACAGCAAGACAAGCTAACACCAGAGACAAACTGATGGCAAGAGGCAAGCACAGGAACCTAAACAACAGAAACCAAGACTATTTGGCATAACCAGAGTTCAGTTCTTCTACCAAAGCAAATACTGGATATCCCAGCCCATCAGACAAGCAAGATTTGGATTTAAAATCACATCTAATGATGATGATAGATGACTTTAAGGAGGACATAAATAACTGCCTTAAAGAAATACAGGACAACACAGATAAACACATAAAAGCTCTTTAAGAAGAAACACAAAAATCCCTTAAAGAATTACAGGGAAATACAACCAAATAGGTGAAGGAATTGGAAAAAATCCGGAATTTAAAAATGGAAATAGAAACAATAAAGGAATCACAATGGGAGACAACCTTGGAGATAGAAAACCTGGGAAAGAGATCGGGAGTCATAGATGCAAGCATCACCAAGAAGATGAGAGAATCTCAGGGGCAGAAGATACCATAGAAAACAATGAAAGAAGCCATAACAGATAAAAGGAGTATATAGAAAAATAATCAGACTCCAGCTGAAATCAATAAAATGGAAGTAACAATAACAAGAAAATGTACAAAGAATCAATGGAATGAAGAGATTTTCTTTAAGGAACTCCATGAGATTGATGAACCTTTAGCCAAATTAGTTAAATGACACACAGAGAGAAGATCCAAATTTTAAAAAGACATGTAGAAAAAGGAAAGCAGAACAGACACTGAAGAAATTCAGAAAGTCAAAAGGACATACATTAAAATCCTGTACTTTACCAAACTGGAAAAAATCTAAAAGAAATAGATACATTTCTGAATACCTATGAACTATGAATACCTATGAACTATGAATACCTATGAACTATGAATACCTATGAACTATGAATACCTATGAACTATGAAGCAATTTAAACAAATTCCCTAATACTAAGTGAAATCTCTTAACAGAAAACAAAAGCCTAGAGCCAGATTGTTACCAAACAGAATTCTACAAAACTGTCAAAGAAGAATTAACACCACTACTTCTCAATTATTACACAAAAATAGAAACTTAAGGAACGCTTGCTAATTCTTTTCCTGAGGCCATGATTACCAAAATGCCTAAAATATATATGCAACAAAGGAAAATGTAAATCATTTTCTCTTATGAACATAAATGTAAAAATTTCAATAAAATATTTGCAAACCAAATCTAAGAAGACATCTAAAATATCATCTACCATGATTAAGTAGTCTCCATTCATGGTTAAACACAAATAGATCAATAAATGTAATATATCACATTAACAATCCAAAAAACAAAAATTATATAACCATCTAATATTCCTCCATAATAAAAGTACTAGAAAGACTAGGAATATTAGGCATATACCTTAACTTTTTAAAAAAGGGAGCTGATTTAAGCAAGCCTACAGCCAACATCAACCTAAATGGAGAACAAAGCATTTCAGTACCTCTGGAAGAGCAGTCAGTGCTCTTAACCACTGAGCCATCGCTCCAGCCCTCAAAGCATTTTAAAACAAGGCAAGAATGTCTGTTCTTTTCATACCTATTCAATATAGTACTTGAATTCTTAGAACAATAAGCCTACTGAAGGAGACCAAGGGAGTACAAATTGGAAAGGAGGAAGTCAAAGTATCACTATTTGCAAGTTATATGATTTTATACATAAATGATACTAAGAATTCTACCAGGAACCTTATCAACTCTCAGCAAAGTAGCAGGATACAAAACAACATTCAAAAAACAGTAACCTTCTTATATACTAATGACAAACATAATAAGAAAAAGCCACAAAAATTATATCTTTCATAAGAGTCTCAAAATAAAAAAAATTTAAAAATTAAAAAGAAGAGTCTCAAAATATCATGGGCTAAATCTAACCAAGCAAATGAAAGAATTATATAATAAAAATTTTAAAACATTGAAGAGAGCAGTTTCTATGAGTTTGTATATTTTCTGGTGTTTCAGTTGGTGTTGATACCTAGTTGGTGGCTACACCTGGAGCCCTAGTTCAGAGTCTTTCTCAGGGTCCATATTTAATTAAGGAAACCACATCCTGGCTGGAGAGAACCAGGGTCCCTTTGCAAGTACTGCAAAATAAGCTGAGACTTACAAAAGCCATACGCAATTAGCAAAAATAGGTCAGGTCAATCTTTGCCAAAAGACCACATCCTTGAGTTGTTTTTCTTCCTGGAACTGTTTTTCAGTCCCTCCTTACTGATACTTTTCTCAACAAAATAAAATTCACTGAAGGTAGCAAAATGGAATCACCATAGTTAACTTATACCCCTTGTCACAGTTTGTGAGAGTCAGAGGTGATGGATGACTCCAAAGAGACATTGCTTCCCAGACAGAGGAGGACTGAAACACAGATAAACTCAGAGACTGTGATATCTCACACAAGTCCTGGACAAGCAAAATGGAGTCTTATGCTGAGACATAAGAAGTGGACAAGCGCTCCCACTCCTAAGTAAGAAGCTACCTGCAAATTACTACTTGCTAGAGTTTTCTCCTACAGAGCCTCACTGGGTGTATTAACCATACTTCTGGTAGACCCCATGCCCAGGAGTTGTTAAACAACACAAAAGGAACTCAGTAGAAATTATATAGATGTTTTGTCTCATGTTGTGTCCTTTAGGAATTTTTTGTCTTTTGCTTGTATATTCTTGTTGCTATTTTTTTGTTTGTTTTTTTTATTTTGTTTTGGTTTTTTTATTAACTTGAGAATTTCTTATTTACATTTTGATTGTTATTCCCTTTCCCGGTTTCCGGAACAACATCCCCCTAACCCTTCCCCTCCCCTTCTATATGGGTGTTCCCTTCCCATCCTCCCCCTATTACCGCCCTCCTCCCAACAATCGCATTCACTGGGGGTTCAATCTTAGCAGGACCAAGGGCTTCCCCTTCCATTGGTGATCTTACTAGGCTAATCATTGCTACCTATGAGGTTGGAGCCCAGGGTCAGTCCATGTATAGTCTTTGGGTAGTGGCTTAGTACCGGGAAGCTCTGGTTGCTTGGCATTGTTGTTCATATGGGGTCTCGAACCCCTTCAAGCTCTTCCAGTCCTTTCTCTGATTCCTTCAAAGGGGGTCCCGTTCTCAGTTCAGTGGTTTGCTGCTGGCATTCGCCTATATATTTGCTGTATTCTGGCTGTGTCTCTCAGGAGAGATCTACATCTTGTTCCTGTCGGCCTGCACTTCTTTGCTTCATCCACCTTATCTAATTTGGTGGCTGTATATGTATGGGCCACATGTGGGGCAGGTTCTGAATGGGTGTTCCTTCTGCTTCTGTTTTAATCTTTGCCTCCCTATTTCCTCCCAAGGGTATTCTTGTTCCCCCTTTTAAAGAAGGAATGAAGCATTCGCATTTTGGTCATCCGTCTTGAGTTTTCATGTGTTCTGTGCATCTAGGGTAATTCAAGCATTTGGGCTAATAGCATGAGTGCATACCATGTGTGTTTTTCTTTGATTGGGTTAGTTCACTCAGGATGATATTTTCCAGTTCCCTCCATTTGCCTATGAATTTCATAAAGTCATTGTTTTTGATAGCTGAGTAATATTCCATTGTGTAGATGTACCACATTTTCTGTATCCATTCCTCTGTTGAAGGGCATCTGGGTTCTTTCCAGCTTCTGGCTATTATAAATAAGGTTGCTATGAACATAGTGGAGTTATTTTTCTTTTATTTTTCCTTTTCCCTTTTATTATAGGATATTTTGTGTATTTACATTTCAAAGGTTATCCCCTTTCCTCCCTCCCATACTACTTCTCCCCTCCCCTTGATTCTATGAAGATGTTCCAACTCCCACCCACCCACTCCCGCCCACTCACTCCCACCTCAACACTCTGCCATTCCCCATACTCTGGGGAAACAAGTCTTCACAGGACCAAGGGCTTCTCCTCCCATTGATGCCAGACAATTCCATCCTCTACTACATATGCTACTAGAATCATGGGTCCCTCCTTGTGTATTCTTTGGTTGGTGGTTTAGTCCCCCGGAGCTCTGGGGGTAGGGAGTCTGGTTGATTGGTATTGTTTTTCATCCTATGGAGTTGCAAACCTCTTCAGCTCCTACAGCCATTTTTCTAACTCCTCCATTAGTGACTCTGTTCTCAGTTTGACAGTTGGCTGCAAGCATCACTTCTTTATTTGTCAGGCTCTGGCAGAGCCTCTCAGGAGGCATATATATCAGGCTCCTGTCAGCATCCACTTCTTGACATCTGAAATATTGTCTGGGATTGGTGTCTGTATATGGGATGGAACCCCCAGGTGGGGCAGTCTCTGGATGGCCTTTCCTTCAGTCTCTGCTCCACATGTTGCCTTATTATTTTCTCCTGTGAGTATTTTTATTTCCCCTTCTAAGAAGATCTGAAGCAGCCACACTTTGGTCATCCTTCTTTTTGAGTTTCATGTGATTTGTTAATTGTATCTTGGGTATTCTGAGTGTTTTTTTTTTTTTGGTTTTTTTTTCCGGAGCTGGGGACCGAACCCACTGAGTGTTTTTCTTAATATCCACTTACCAGTAAGTGCATACCATGTGTGTTCTTTTCTGATTGGGTTGCCTCACTCAGGATGATATTTTCAGGTTCTATCCATTTGCCTAAAAATTGCATGAAGTCATTGTTTTTAATAGCTGAGTAGTACTCCATTGTGTAAATGGGCCACAACTTCTGCCCTATGTTGAAGGGCATCTGGGTTCTTTCTAGATTCTAGCTATAATAAATAAGGCTGCTGGGAGCAGAGTGGAGTGTGTGTCCTTGTTATATGTTGGAGCATCTTTTGGGTATATGTCCAGGAGTGGTATAGCTGGGTCCTCAGGTAGTACGATGTCCAATTTTCTGGGAAATAGTCAGACTGATTTCCAGAGTGGTTGTATCAGCTTGCAATCTCACCAACAATGGAGGAGTGCTCCTCTTTCTCCACATCCCCAGCAGAATCTGCTATCACCTGAGTTTTTAATCTTAGCCATTTGACTTGTGTGAGGTGGAATCTCAGGGTTGTTTTGATTTGCATTTCCCTGATGACTAAGGATGTTGAACATTTCTTTAGGTGCTTCTTGGCCATTAGATATTCCTCAGTTGAGAATTCTTTGTTTAGCCCTGTACCCCATTTTAAATATGATTATTTGGTTCTCTGGAGGGTAAACTTCTTGAGTTATTTATATATATTAGATATCAGCCCTCTAACAGATGCAGGTTTGGTAAAGATCATTTCCCAATCTGTTAGTTGCTGTTTTGTACTGTTGACAGTATCCTTTGCCTTAAAGAAGCTTTGCAATTTTAAGAGGTCCCATTTGTCAATACTTAATCTCTGAGCATAAATCACTGGTGTTCTGTTCAGGAAATTTTCCTCTGTACCTATGTGCCCAAGCTCTTCCCCACATTCTCTTCTATTAGTTTGAGTGTATCTGGTATTATGTGGATGTCTGGAGCTTTGTACAAGGAGATAAGAATGGTTTGATTTGCATTCTTCTATATGCTGACCTCCAGTTGAACCAGCACCATTTACAGAAAATGCTGTCATTTTTCCACTAAATGGTTTTATTTCCTTTGTCAAAGATCAAATGACCATAAATGTGTGGGTTCATTTCTGGGTCTTCAATTTATTCCACTGATCTACCTGCCTGTCTCTGTACCAATACCATATAGTTTTTATCACTATTGCTTTGTAATACAGCTTGAAGTCAGGGATGATGGTTCCCACAGAAGTTCTTTTACTGTTGAGAATAGTTTTCACTATCCTGGGTTTCTTTGTGTGTGTGTGTGTGTGTGTGTGTGTGTGTGTGTGTGTGTGTGTGTGTTTCCAAATGAATTTGCAAATTGCTCTTTCTAAGCCTATGAAGAATGGAGCTGAAATTTTGATGAAGATTGCATTGAATCTGTAGACTGCTTTTTGTCAAAATGGCCATTTTTACTATATTAATCCTGCCAACCCATGGGCATGGGAGATCTTTCTATCTACTAAGATCTTCTTTGACTTCTTTGTTCAGAGACTTTAAGTTCTTCTCATCCAGATCTTTCAGTTGCTTGGTTAGAGTCACATCAGGTATTACATTTATATCTAAAGTACACAATAATCCAACAAAGAAAGAGAACTTCAGAACAATTTCCCTTATGAATATCGATGCAAAAATACTCAATAAAATTCTCACAAACTGAATCCAAGAATACATCAAAATGATCATCCATCACAATCAAGTAGGCTTCATCCCAGGGATGCAGGGGTAGTTCAATATATGGAAATCTATCAATATAATCCACTATATAAATAAGCTGAAAGAAAAAACACATGATCATCTCATTAGATGCTGAGAAAACATTTGACAAAATTCAACAACCTTTCATGGGAAAGTCTTTGAAAAGATCAGGAATTCAAAGCCCATACCTAAAGATTTTAAAAGCAATATATAGCAAACCAGTAGCCAACCTCAAACTAAGTGGAGAGAAACTGGAAGTAATACCACTAAAATCAGGGACTAGAGAAGGCTGCCCAATGTCTCCCTACTTATTCAATATAGAACTTGAAGACCTAGCCAGAGAAATCAGACAACAAAAGGAGGTCAAGCGAATACAAATTGGAAAGGAAGAAGCCAAAATATCACTATTTGCAGGTGATATGATAGATGCTTAAGTGACCCCAAAAATTCTACCAGGGAACTTTTAAACCTGACAACTTCAGCAAAGTGGCTGGATATAAAATTAACTCAAACAAATTAGTATCCTTCCCTTACTCAAAGGATAAACAGGCTGAAAAAGAAATTAGGGAAACACACCCTTCACCATAGGCACATTTTTTACATATGTGTACAGGGGCTAAGTCAGTCGCGTGAGTGCACTCTGGTTGGTGGTCTAGTCTCTGTAAGCTTCTATGGTCCCAGGTTAGTTGATTCTGTAGGAATTTTGATTTGTGTGTGTGGGGGGGATGCTCCTTGTTTTTGTTTTTTTGTTTTGCTTATTTATTTTTTAAAGAAGGAAAGAGATAGGACACGAAATTGGGTCAATCGGCATAGGGGAAAGTATGATCAAAATATATAGTATAAAAAGTTTTTTTCCAATAAGAAAATAACAATCTCTTCAAGTCTACACCTTCGCCCAGGGCAGATCACCAGCTTGTTTGCCCCTCTGAAGACCCCACAGTCTGAACATCTCCCAGGAGATCTGTTGCACTCAGGACAACAGGTAAGAAACCCTCCCAAATAACTTCAGCAGACCCAGGACCCATCTTCTCCACTCAAACTTCACCTCCCTTCCTTCCAGGGCAGATCATCAGCTTATCTGCCCCTCTGAAAACTTCACACTCTGAAAGTGTCTCAGGAGATCTGCTGCAGCCAGGGCCTCAGGCCTACCAGAAAACCTGCAGCAACCCATGGACACAGGAGGGAGGCTCCAGACAGAGACACGCAGGATAGTTAACACCAGATATAATCAGAGGGCAAGAATAAAGTGCAAGATCATAAGCAACAGAAGCCATTATACTTTGGCACCATCAGAACACAGTTTTCCCACTACATCAAGCCCTGAATACACCAATACATTTGAAAAGGATAAAGCTGACCTAAAATCCTATCTCATGGAGATAATAGAGCCCTTTAAGGAGGATATAAATAACTCACTGAAATAAATATAGGAAAACACAGGTAAACAGATAGAAGCCCCTAAAGAGGAAACAGATAAATCCCTTATAGAAATACAGGAAACCACAATCAAACAATGAAGGAACTAAACAAAGTAGTTCGAGACCTAAAAATGGAAGTAGAAACAATAAAGAAATAATAAATGGAGGCAACCCTGGAAACGGAAAACCTAGGAAAAAGTTCAGGAACTACAGATGCAAGCATCAACAACAGAATACAAGAGATAGAAGAGAGAATTTTAGGTATGGATGATACCATAGAAGATATTGACACAATAGTCAAAGAAAATAGAAAACATAAAAAACTCCTAATCCAAAACACCCAGAAAATTTGGAATACAATGAAAAGAACAAACCCAAGAATAATAGGAACAGAAAAGAGAAAAGATTCCCAGCTCAAAGAACCAGAAAACATCTCTAACAAAATCATAGACAAAAACTTTCCCAAACTAAAGAAAGAGATAAATGTACAAGAAGCCCACAGAACACCAAATAGATTTACCAGAAAAGAAAATCCTCTTGTCACAAAATAAACACTAAATGCACAGAACAATGAAAGAATATTAAAAACTGTAAGAGAAAAAAGTCATGCAACATATAAAGGCATATCAGAATTATACTGGGCTTCTCAACAGAGACCCTAAAAGCCAGAAGATACTGAACAGAGGTCATGCATACTCTAAGAGAACACATATGCCAGCCCAGGCTAGGAAACTCTTCAAAACACTAAATCATCATAGGTAAACTAAAATATTCCATGACAAAACCAAATTTAAACAATATCTACCTACCAATCCAGCCCTACAGAGGATTCTCGAAGGATTACAACACAAGGAGAGTACCTACATAAAGAAAACACAAGCTATTAATCATCTCACAACAAACCAGAAGGAGAGAATCACGTACATATAATGCCACCGACCACAGAAAACAAAACAGGAACTAACAATCATTTGCCTTTAATTTCTCAATATCAGTGGATTCAATTCCCCCATAAAAAGACATAAGCTAACAGACTGGATATGCAAGTTGGGTCAAACATTTTTCTGCATACAAGAAACACACCTCAATTACAAACTGACACTACCTCAGATTAAAATGCTGGAAAAAAGTCTTCCAATTGGTCAATCCCAAGAAACAAGAAGGAGTTGTCATTCTAATATTCAATAAAATAGACTTTCAACCAAAAATTACGAAATAAACTAGAGAAGGACACTTCATATTCATCAAAGGAAAAATCCAAGAGAAAGTCTCAATGCTGAACATCTATGCTCCAAATGCAAGGGACCCACATTCATAAAAACCACTTTACTAAAGCTCAAAACACACATTGGACCCCACACAATAATAGGGGAGACTTCAACACTCCACTCTCACCAAGAAATAGGTCATTGAAACAGAAACAAAACAGAGACACAATGAAACTATTAGAAGTTATAAACCAAATGAATTTAACAGATATATACAGAACATTTCACCCTAAAATGAAAGAATATAAATTCTTCTCAGAAACTCATGGTATCTTCTCCAAAACTGACCATATAATCAGTCACAAAACAAACCTCAACAGATACAAGAAAATTGAAACAATCCCATGTGTCCTATCAGATTACCATGCACTAAAGCCTTGTCTTCAATAACAACAAACAAAACAGGAATCCCACATACTCATGGAAACTGAATATCTCTCAATGATAATTGGTCAGGGAAGAAATGAAGTAAATAATTAAAAACTTTTTAGAATTTAATGAAAATAAATACACAACATACCCAATCTTATGGGACATGATGAAAGCAGTGTTAAGAGGAAAACTTAGGGGTTGGGGATTTAGCTCAGTGGTAGAGCGCTTGCCTAGGAAGCGCAAGGCCCTGGGTTCAGTCCCCAGCTCCGAAAAAAAAAAAGAAAAAAAGAAAAAAAAAAGAGGAAAACTCATAGGTCTGAGTGCCTCCATAATGAAACTGAAGAGAGCATACACTAGCAGCTTAACAGCACACCTGAAAGCCCTAGAACAAAAAGAAGCAAGCATGCCCAGAGGAGTAAGAAAGCTGAAACTGGTCAAACTCAGGGCTCTAATCAAACAAACAGAAACAAAGAGAACAATACAAAGAATAACAAAACCAAAAGCTGGTTCTTTGAGAAAATCAACAGGATGGATAAACCCTTAGGCAAACTAAGGAAGGGGCAGAGAGATAGTATGCAAATTAACAAAATCAGAAATGAAAAGGGAGGCACAACAGAAACTGAAGAAATTTAAAAAAGGTCATGAGATCCTACTATAAAAGGCTATACTCAACAAAACTGGAAAATCTAGATGAAGTGAGTAATTTCCTAGATTGATAACAGGTCTCAAAGTTAAATCAAGATCAGATAAACCATCTAAACAGTCCCATTACCCCTAAGATAATAGAAGCAGTCATTAGAAGTAAGTCTCCCCTTTAAAAAACAACAGTAAATGAATGTATTTAAAGGAATAATGACTTTTCTTTTGCCTTACAAAATGAATGATATGTCCTCTAAACAGAACCCTAAAACTTCTGCTTTTGTGTCCCCTTTAGCTTGCAAGCAATGACACTGACCTCCCCAAATTACAAAGCTCGGAGATTGTATCAAATGATTTTGTTGAACACTTGGTTTGTTATGCAATAAAAAACGTGCTTAAATCTGCCCAAAAAAAAAAAAAAGAATTAAGTCTCCCAATCAAAAAAGGTCCAGGATCAGATGGCTTTGGTGCAGAAGTCTATCAGATTACAAAGAAGACTTAATACCAATATGTCTCAAAGTATTTCACAAAATAAAAACAGAAGAAAAACTACCTAATTCATTCTATGAAGCCACAATTATGCTGATAACTAAATCACACAAGAACCCAACACAAAAAGAGAACTTCAGACCCATTTTAATTATAAATATAGATGCAAAAACCCTAAATAAAATTCTTGCAAACAGAACCCAAGAACCCATCAAAATCATCAACAACAATCAAGTAGGCTTCATCTCATGGATGCAAGGTTGGTTCAATATATGAAAATCTATTAAAATAATCTATTACATAAACAAACTCAAAGAAAAAACTCACATGATCATCTTATTAGATGCTGAAATAGCCTTTGATCAAATACAACACCCATTCATTTTAAAAGTATTGGAGAGATCAGGAATTCAAGGCCCATACCTAAACTTATAATGTACATATGTATTTTGTTTTTATTGTTTGTATGGTTTCAAGGCTAACTATTTGCATCAGGCAGGTAATAAGAGGACACACCTGGGTGAGGCTAATTCTCCTCCTAGCAGTCAATAGTTGCTTGTAGTTCTTTGTCTAGGGAAAGAATACTTAAAAATTTTCCCCCAACATATTAATGTATTCATTGATACTGCTATTATTTGATGTTTTTTATACAGCTGTATATAGGATAGATTGCTTACAGAAGACTTCTTTGTATTTTGGTTCTTATCTTACTATCTTCCTGCTCCCTCTTTCTCAATGTTCCCTGAGCCATAGATTCAAGAACACATGTATCTATTGGGGTTGGACTACACACAATCCATTGACATCTGCATTATGTCCAGTTGTGGTTTTCTGTGATGATGTTCATTTGATGTAAAAACAGAAGTCTCTTTGATGAGGGGTCATAGCTACATTTATCTGTTGGTATAAGGATAAGAATTTGAATATAGTAGAGACTTAGCTGGTCTAGCAAGGTAGCAGTAGCATAGTCTTTTCTAAGACCCATAATCTCACTAGCCCCAAGAGGTTGGTTAGGTTTCCAGTTCCAGGTGATTAAGTTCAGGTGTCTATTGCTGTGGATAAACACCATGACCAAGGCTACTCTTATAAATGAAAACATTGAATTAGGAACTTGGTGACATTTTCAGAGGGTTAGTCCATTATCATCATTACAGAGAGCATGGTAGAAGCATGGCAGCATACATTGCATTGCAGTGGTAGCTGAAAGTTACATCTTGATCCAGAGATAGGGGAAGAGGGAGAAGGGGAGGAAAAAAGAGTGAGAAAAAATATGCATACACACATACACACACACACACACACACACACACACACACATACACACACACACACGGAGAGAGAGGGAGAGACAGCGATTGGGCCTGGTGAGAGCCCTTTGAAACCTCTAAGACTACTCCTATGACACACTTTCTTCAACAAGGCCACACCTTCTTATCCTTCTCATATAATGCCACTGACTGGTGACTAAGTATTCAAATATATGAGCCTATCAGGGCCATTCTTATTCAAACCACCATAATAGGCATGGTTGATATGTAGCCTACCTAAAGCCTTAACTCTTATGGAATAGTATTCACGGTATTAGAAGATAGACTGTACTACTAAAGGAGAAGGGTAAATACCAGTCCAGCTACAAACACTTTAGTTTACAAGAATGACCTGCCTGCAAAAATAATAGTGGTGCAAGGATTTTGGTAGTAACCATCCAATACCAGCTCTAAGGCCTACTCCATGATATGAAACCCTTACTCGATGCTGCTTGGGTGGCTAAGAACCTGACACTAGACAGGTAGGGACCAAGGGGAAAATAAAGTACTACTGCTCTACTGAAGGAACTTAGTTATAAGTGACTCCTAACAATAGTCTACTATTCTCAGAAATTAGATCAGTGCCTTGCCCAGCCATCATCAGAAACTCTTCCTCCTTTAGCAGATGGGACAAATACAGAGACCCAACAGTGAGACATTATACAGAGAAAGGGACATTGGAACACTTACCTCTAAAAAGAATGACTCCAGTAAGTCCTTCTCCTTAGAGCTCAGAAAACTCTGTGGTAGAGAAGGTGGCAAGAATGTAAGAGATAGAAGGATGGAGTCCGCCAAAGCATCAAGGTACAACAGGGCTGGCACACATAAAACTCACAGAGACTGAGACACCTGCATGGATCTGGACCAGATGGAGTCCTGGAGGTAAAAGGGAAAGTGGACACAAACCCTCATCCCTAACAGAGAAGCTATGTCCAATTGATAGCCACTTTCAAATGAAAAATTTGTTTTCTCCAAGGGACTCTCACCAGGGAAACAGACCACACTGATGGGCCTTATGGCTAGCAGTAGATGGCTAACAGGAAATGAACTTGCCATCTGTTCTTCATTAGTAAACGTTCAGAAGAAATGAAGAATGAAGATTGACCTCAGGAGCAGGTTCCCAGAGCTTCCAGCCCAACCTATACCATTATTGTATTGATCTTGGTTTGCTGGATAGAATTGGGAACAGAGACAGTACAGCATAGTCACCCACACCCCTAT
The DNA here is from genome assembly GCF_021556685.1 of Rattus norvegicus. Classification (NCBI taxonomy): domain Eukaryota; kingdom Metazoa; phylum Chordata; class Mammalia; order Rodentia; family Muridae; genus Rattus; species Rattus norvegicus. Next base: position 208,223,209 of record NC_141534.1, on the reverse strand, counting down.
CCCTGTAAACCCTTCTGGAGCACTGTGGGATGGAGTAAGCAAGGTGGTACATAGTGTGTTTGGAGTGCCAATAAATATATGTCAAGGACTGTTTTCTGTTTTAGAACATTCTCTGGAAATATGTAAAATTCAGGAACCTGAAATGTCTTTTCATGCTGCATTTGAAAGCTGGATGAGAATGGCCTGATAATACTGTGTACCCTTCATTATGGCACTCCCCATTGGAAGGACATGTCCCCTGTTACTGTCAGCCTGGCCCTCAGCTTCTGATTCATAAATCACACTCAGAAACTTATCCTTCACCACACCTCAATTGGCAGAGTATGTAGTGGGAAGTAACAAGAGCCCAGTACACACATAGTCCAGATGTCCTCAACATTAATGACCATAGCTCCATCTCCTATCAACAGGAGGCCACTTTCTCAGCTTTGGGGTCCTGAAGTTACTTACAAGAACATGAAGGAGAGATTATCTACAGAAATGTGGAGAAATGGTTACTTACAGGAGACCGAAAGTATTCAAAGACTGTATCACCAAAGTCAACTGCATCTTGGGTGACAGTTCACAACATTTGGGAACCTGGAGCATATTGCACAGTCTGCAGGCAGCTAGGGAAGTTGGACAGTATTCTTTCCAAGGGACTCAGTTAGTCTAAATCTATCTCAGGAAGTTGGAATCGCTGCTTCTTCTTCTTCTTCTTCTTCTTCTTCTTCTTCTTCTTCTTCTTCTTCTTCTTCTTCTTCTTCTTCTTCTTCTTCTTCTTCTTCTTCTTCTTCTTCTTCTTCTTCCAGACAGTTGGTCTTGTAGCTTGGCTTGTCTGAAAGTGACTCTCAGAAGTCTGTATTATTTATTCTTGAATAGGAGGAACATAGTGAATCTGATTAGTTTTAGGGACTTACTGAAGCTTTTTTTATTTTGTTTGTTTGGCCTTCTGGCATAAACTGCTTAATTCAAGGTGAAATGTTTCAATCTAGGAGGAAACTGCAATGATATCAGCCCACAATGGCTCTGAGTAAGAATGACTTGTGTCATTCAACATATGGAGTGGTGGCTCTGAGTACATTCTTTCATGTTTAGTGGGCAACAATGCTCCTGGATTGACAGAAGGCATGTCCTGTATTGTGAAGAGAAATGTTTGCAGATATGACAGATGGGAAAAGCCACAGTGAACAGGGCCCATGGCTAAGGCTGAGCCAATGGGAAGCATGGGTTTGATGCAGGCAAGGTGAGCCAATGGGAAACATTGCTGAGGTTTGATTTTCTACCAAATGGTACATATGCCACTGATGCTCCATTCTCCAGTGGAGAGCATTCTCATTATCTGAATGTTTCTTCTCTGTTGTTGTGATTAGTACATAGGGAGAACATAGCAGAGTCTCTTTTGGGTTGACAGTTCTAGAAGGATCAGTGTCTATGTATTCTTGATGTATAGCAGCAAGAAGCAGGCATGGTGGCAAGTGGCTGGAGCAGGAAGCTGAAAGATTATATATTCAGCCATGAACATAAAGCAAAGAGAGGAAACTGGAGGCATGGCAAGGTTATAAAACACCAGAGCTCACCTTCAGTGATGTAATTCCACCAGCAAGGTCACACATCCTAAACCGTGACATCACTAGCAGCCAACTGTTCAATTACCTGAGTTATGGGAGTCATTTGTTTTTCAAATCAACACACATCTGTCCCTGCCCATTGTCAGGAAAGACCAGCTTCCTCTAGGTTTCAAGGTTACAATTGACACTACTAGCCTTTCAGTAGCTTCCTTGAAGTAACATTTGGCTTTTTGTTTCCCAGAAATTTCTACCAGAAACTATTGGCCTCAGTGATGCAGATGAAGGAGAAAGGATTAGTTTTATTTTGATATAAGCTAGATGCACTTGCTGGACACTCAGGCCAGTGAGGAGAAAATAGTAAGGCTAGCACAGTTTACACATGGGAAGCCATTCAGGAATGACGTATTTAGAGTAAATGGTTGTGTGAGACAAACACACATTTGCACAGAAGCTAGTGATTTTGTAACACACTTACTCTTGTGATGTCTTTGTTAATGTTTTCCTTATCTTCAAGCAAATACAAACTTATGAATATGCTGGGGTCTAGCCTTGACACAGGATCAGAGTTCTCAACTGGAAGCAGGGGTATCTGGAAGGCGCATAATAAATATACACAGACTACTCTTTGGGTACAAACTGACAGGTAATTTCAAGGCTTAGAGTCTCTCTCTCTCTCTCTCTCTCTCTCTCTCTCTCTCTCTCTCTCTCTCTCTCTCTCTCCTTGAGGCTGCACACTCTGCATTCTCTTGTGCACTCTGCTTTTTTTCTTGCAGTTTTCTTTTCTCAAACTCCCACACTCATGCACACCTCTGTTCATTACCCTTTCATTCTCACACACACTCTTCATACACACCTCACACATAATCTCACACACACCACATGCACTCTCCTTTCACTCACACACACAATCTTCGTACACCTCACATTCTCTCTTCACTCACTCTTTTCATTGTCTTCTCATGCTCTCTCTCATGCTCTCTCACTCGCTCTCACATCTCAGACTCGCTCTCTTATTCGCTCCCTCATGCAGTCTCTCATTCATCCTTCACATTCTCTCTTCACTTACTCTTCACATGCTCTTCTCATGCTCTCCAGCCTTTCTCTTGTCCCTTGTTCAAAAGTAGGTAGAAAAAAGACATTGTATAATCATTGCCAAATCAAATTCAAAAGAATAACCACATCCCACAAAGAACTAAGAATTACAATTGTTCCTCCAAAGTTTCAAGCTTCCCCTATTCCCAGGCCTGTGACCAAAATAATAACTGTATACTTATCATTATTTAAACTTTAACTTTTAAATTATTATACTTCAGAGCTCAAAGCTCTGAGGTCAGCTACTTGCGTTTTCCTGTGAAGCTCTAATGATAAATGACATGGGCAAAGCTGCCAGGCAATGGCCAGAAAGAATCAAGTTAAACCTTAACTCAGTAGTTCCGCTAGCTTTCTGTTCCTTGCACACACAGTGACTCTCATCAGAGTTCCAGTATTTTGACTTAGTTTACTAGTATATAGTTTTATATATTCTATACTTCCTTATCCAGGAATCACTCTCAAATGTTATATAAAACTTAATTCCTAACTTCAATAACTTTTTCCTTTCTTAGGGTCCCAATATTGGCTCTAATTGATTTTCTTTTTTTTTCTTTTTTTTCGGAGCTGGGGACCGAACCCAGGACCTTGCGCTTGCTAGGTAAGCGCTCTACCACTGAGTCAAATCCCCAACCCCTCTAATTGGTTTTCTAATAATTTCTTTAAAGTTTCTTTGCAAGTCAAGCATTAATCTGGAACTACTATTGTGCAATTATTACATTGTTTCCAAGACGAGAATACACAGCATGCACCTGGGCCATTAGGGCTGTGCTGTGCTGTGCCCCTATGCCTCAATTTCCAATTGTTTAAGAATCATAACATCAATGAACATCTAGTTCCACAGAACTCACCAGAGCAGAAGGAGAAAGAAGTAGGAAAGTCAGATATAATAAAATAATTATGTACACCAAGGCCAACTGAAAGGCAGTTACGCACAAATGAAAGCTATGCAGCCGTTGTCCAGGGCTAAGGTTAGGAGAAATGGGAACAACCAATTTTTAAAAAGAGCTGTTGTGGGCTTTTGAGATGTCTCCATCCTGGCCTACTGCTGGCAGTTCCTGTCCCTGTCATTGTATGCTGTCCCCAGTATAGATAAATCAGGTACTGTGGGGCATACCAATAATCCCAGCATGCAGAAGCTATGCAGAAAGGATCTGGAGTTAAAGACCAATCTGAACTACCATAGTAAGGCTGTCTTGATAAACACAAGACAAACACAAAAACAAGTCTACAACTAGAATCACAGAGAGCATCTCAGGCTGAGTGGAGCTGGCTAGACTCAGAGGGAGAAATAAGGCTTCCCTGGAAAGGGATCTTATGGGAGGGAGCCCAGGATTTTGTCCATATGGGATGGCCTCCTAGCCCAATGTAAGTGACAAGCTATTAGAGTTGCATATAGTGGGTAGCACTGTACAGGATGCCAAGATTTGGGTGCTCCAATACATTTTAAAATAGGATGGGCTCCAAATGGTCGGAACTGGAAAATATCATCCTGAGTGAGGTAACCCAATCACAGAAAAACACACATGGTAAGTGGCTATTAGCCCAAATGCTTGAATTACCCTAGATGCCTAGAACAAATGAAACTCAAGACGGATGATCAAAATGTGAATGCTTCACTCCTTCTTTAAAAGGTGAACAAGAATACCCTTGGCAGGGAGTAGAGAGGCAAAGATTAAAACAGACACAGAAGGAACACCCATTCAGAGCCTGCCCCACATGTGGCCCATACATATACAGCCATCCAATTAGACAAGATGGATGAAGCAAAGAAGTGCAGGCCGACAGGAGCCGGATGTGGATCGCTCCTGAGAGACATAGCCAGAATACAGCAAATACAGAGGCGAATGCCAGCAGCAAACCACTGAACTGAGAATAGGTCCCCTATTGAAGGAATCAGAGAAAGAACTGGAAGAGCTTGAAGGGGCTCGAGACCCCAAAAGTACAACAATGTCAAGCAACCAGAGCTTCCAGGGACTAAGCCACTAACTAAAGACTATACATGGACTGACCCTGGACTCTGACCCCATAGGTAGCAATGAATATCCTAGTAAGAGCACCAGTGGAAGGGGAAGCCCTGCCTGCTAAGACTGAACCCCCCCAGTGAACTAGATTGTTGGGGGGAGGGCAACAAGGGGGGAGGATGGGGAGGGGAACACCCATAAAAAGGGGAGGGGGGAAGGGGGAGAGGGATGTTTGCCCGGAAACCGGGAAAGGGAATAACACTCGAAATGTATATAAGAAATACTCAAGTTAATAAAAAAAAAAATAGGATGGGCTCTGGAGACAGCCATGCTTGGGTATTGGGTTGCCTTTCTACTTTTCATAAGTAACTATGGCCCAGATCTGATGCCTATTCCTCTGGAGCTCAAGGAGTAATTCATCTAATGTTGGATCACTGTAGGCATGTGAAGCTATAGATATATTCGTCTTCAGAGATTATAACTAAATGTAGTCCCAGGAGCTCTTTATGTCCAAACTACTGCATGAGACAGCGCCACTACAAAGGGAACAAATTGGCCTCCAGTGACTGAAACCTGGCATTGAACAGCCCCCTGTGTACCAGCCCCAAGGTAACTCCAGGACGTCAACAAGTGGAGTTCCTGTATACCACAAGCAAAGAGAAAAGCCAAAGTCTGACCACCCCATCCTACTGAACAAGGATGGCCCAAGGTCATCTACAAATCATTTCTAGTTTAATTTAATTCTCATGAGAAGGCAGTCACTGAGATAATCTAAGAACTGTTCTCCTTAGACATAGCCCAGAGAAGTCTACCTAACTCCATGATGGATGTTTATGCATCCAATTACCTAAAGGGATAGTGAGCAGGGGCTCCTACATTACTACATGCAAGGTCAGTCCTTATAATGCACTGGTTGTTTTATGGATAAGGAAATGTTGCCGTGTGTTCTCCATTGAATGTCATCAGAAGTTGCTTTCATAGAGCCTTCATGACCAGTTTCCATTAGCTTTCCTCTTCTGAGCCCCCTTTTCTGTTTGGGATCAGAGAGGAAACAATCTTATAGTTACATCCTAAATAAAAATGACACATTTGGGCTTGAATTTTGTGCAAGGTGACGAAAAATGGATTTCATTTTTCTACATACTGACTGCCAGTTAGGCCAGCACTATTTACAGAAGATGCTTTCTCTTTTCCATTGTATATTTTTGGTTTCTTTGTCAAACATAAAGTGCCTATACGTGTGCAGGTTTATTTCTGGGTTTTCAATTCTATTCCATTGATCAACTCATCTCTGTAGCAATACCATGAAGTTTTTATCACTAATGGTCTGTAATACAACATGAGGTCATGGATGATCATTCCTGGTTAAGTTCTTTTATTATAAAGATTTGTTTTCGCTATCTTGGGATTTTTGTTTTTCATATGAAATTGAAAATTGCTCTTTCCGTGTCTTTGAAAAATTGTGTTGGAATTTGATGGGAGTTGCCTTGAATCTGTAGTAGATTGCTTTTGGTAGGATGGCCATCTTTACTATGTTAATCCTACCAATCCATAAGCATGGGAGAGCTCTCTATTTTCTGAGGTCTTCTTCAATTTCTCTTTTGAGAGACTTGAAGTTTTTGTCATACAGTTCTTTCAGTTGCTTGGTTAGAGTTACCCACAATATTTTATATTATTTGTGACTATTGTGAAGGGTGTTATTTTCCCGTTTTCTTTCTCAGCCCATTTATCATTTGAATAAAGGAAAGTTACTGATTTGTTTGAGTTAATTTTATATCAGGCCAATTTGCTAAATAAAAATGAAAAATGTAGCTCACTGTACCTTTTGATCTTAGGAGTCAAAGTCTCCTGTATTCTGTGCTGTTATACCTGAGCTGAAGTGGTGGTAGGTACTGCTTCAAGGAGCAGAGTACAGGGCAGATGCAGGGCTGACCAGCTCATTCAAGTTCTAGACCCTACTGTTCCTCCCTGCTGATTAGCTTTTAGCTTTTCATTGCATGTGGCCATTCCAGCAGCCAAACCACCACATTTGTCCAGTGAGAAGACAAAATCCTCACCAGCCCTGTGTGTAGTTGTTAGGTCTGTGGCCACCCTACCACATTTCATTGCTGGACTGTGTGGGTACACTGCTCTGTGGAGGACTGCTGTCCCAGGTCAGTGAGGGGCAGAAGAACATCAATTTTCCATGAACTAATTAGCCCCAGTTTTGAGGCTTATATGCTATAAACATGTTGACTTATTTTGGACCATGCTTTATCCTTAAACTAGGTTTACAACCTTTGAATATTTATTAGTTTTATAACTCAGTTTCATCTCTTTATGGCAAGTTGACTGACCCCAATGGAGGAGTTAGAGAAAGGAATGAAGGAGCTGAAAGGGTTTGCAACCCCATAGGGAGAACAAACATAACCAATCAGACCCCACTCCCCCGCAGAGCTACCAGGGACTAAACCACCAACCAAAGAGTACATACACATGGAGGGGCCCATGGCTTCAGCTACATATGTAGCAGAGGGTGACATTGTCTAGCATCAATAGGAGGAGAAGCCCTGGGTCCTGTGAAGGTTCCTTTCTCCAATGTAGGGGAATGGTCTAGGAATTGCTCAAATCTTTAGTTGTGCTTCAAGTGTTGCATTTATTTTTATGTCAAGTGTGTGACATTTTGAGAGAGATTGAGAATGTGTATATTGACAGAGTTCAAGGACTTTGGAGGTTTTGGAACTTAAGGTGGCCAGTGGTCATTTGGTTTGTGATGTTTGGATTATTTTAGCTCCTTTCAGTTTTTGTAATGACTGATTCTGAATGAGTTACTTTCTGCACTGTTCTCCTCTGCTATGTGTCTTCTGGCTACTCAGGGAAGCCAATGTGCTGCTAAGGGTTCATGCCACAGAACATGGTGGACAAGTCCTGGACATCAGTGCTGACTCTCACATCCACAGTCTTCACACACTCTGTCATCAGAGGAGGATTTTAAAACTGCAGTGAAAAGTTGCATCCATTCAGGTTCAACCTCAACTGTGATTTAACACAGTGACTACTCACTTCCCAGGCAATGCATGAGAGTGGCCCATGCTTTCTCTCCCCATACAGTGATGAACTAATCAGTATTGGTTTATTGATAGGACTATGTCATACCAAGATGATGTAGTGATGCAATGATGTAATGATAAAATGAGGTGAAGGAAACCCATAGACTATGCTGAGGACCTGTTTGTTAACAAGAAATATATTTTCCTATAGGAATCAAGGGTACATGACTCTCAGCCAAGTTATCTTGAAGGCATACCCAGGGGGAAAATCACCATAGGGGGAGGTCAGTGTCTTAGAGCTGTGCGTATGACCTCAAGCTTCTGCTCTCTCTATGCCTTAGGGTCCTTGGAAACTATGACCCACAGGGACTACTGTTTACTTCAATTTGGGTAATTGATCTCTGAGGGCCAGTTCCAAACAAACTCAGTGTCCATCCCAGGGGGACAGACCCTACATTAAGGTCAAAAGCAAACAAAAGAAACAAAGGGCTCTCTGTGCCACAATGTACATTCTTCCTGACATGTGTCAACATCTTGGGTTTAGATGGGGAGGCATGGATAGCTTCTACTTCCAAGTGAGTTTCTTCTTCCTCTATTCATTTCTTCTTTTTGTGCATCTGACTTCTCCCTCCTTCTTTCTTTCTTTCTCTCTCTCTCTCTCTCTCTCTCTCTCTCTCTCTCTCTCTTTCTTTCTTTCTCTTTCTTCTTTTTTGTTTTCTGTGATGGAGGGATGATTCTCAAAAGAGATTTGGGTTTGCTCTGATCTATTTTAGTGTATGAAAATGAAAACACAACTGTTACCAGAATCACCTTGCTTCATAATTTCAGTTTGAAACTTTAAATGCTTGCTTAGCTCTGTAAGTGTGCTCAGTGACCTATCTGGCTCATTTATCAGTGTGAACAGAATTCTTACTCTATGGCTTGGCTCTGAGGTAGATCTGGATCTCTAGAGAAGCATGATAGTTTCCTGTGTATCTGGTACACAGTTCAGGGTACAAAAATGTAGCCTGAAGAGTTACAGGCATACAAGTACTGAGGATGAGATGTAGACAGAGAGGATTTGGGGGTTCAGTTGAGAAGCACTGCCTTCCATATGAGGCCATTAGGTATGTGCAAGGAATGCTGACAGATCCATCTGTGCTTTTGTGGGGACAAGTATGGGTCCTGAAGGTTCTATGGGTAGCTAATATCTTCAGTGGGAGGAGACAGAACTATCAAAAGCTCAAGCCCTGCTCTCAAGTTCACCCTGTAGGACAAAGACCTTGATCTGTGCACTCACAGTGGAAGAATATCTTCCTTGTTCAGCATATACCCTGTGTGAGTTCTTTGTTCTCATGTATTCAACATCTCACTCATGGAGTCTCCAGGATGGGTCTGGGCCTGCTAACTACCATCAGATCCTAGAAAGGGGCAGAGCTCTTTTCTCTGCATGCTGATCAGTCAGAATTCTTCTCTGCCTAAGAGGCACATATGCTTGGAGAATCCTGGATGATTAGAGATATATATGTGTATGAGGTAAAGGAAAGACAGACTTGAAGCTGCACAGGAGTGATAGCCTAGACATTTAGGACCTGGTTTGAAGCTGGGTCCATGCCTTTCATGTTGTTTCCAGCCTTGGCACAGCCTGATTTTTTTTCTCTGACAGGCACACGCCTTCCTGGGGAAGTGAGTGATACCTGTTGGACTCACTGAGATTATCATACACAGGGAGTGACTTAGGGTGGCAGTGGAGAAATAGAAAGTGTAGTGTTCACAAAAGAGACACTATGGTATAACTTCTCCATATTCTAAACCACTCCATATCGCCAATCATGCTTGACCAAACTGTTTTCCTGCCTGCCTCTGAGAACGCTGGCCCACCCCTTGATAAGGATGGTTCTCTCTAGGTCCAAAAAGTCTATGCTGCTGAACAGACTGCTCCTTGGTATGCCTTGGCTGGCTGGTATACATGCTTAGCAAAGCTCCAGTTCTCAGGGCATCTTTGGACATGATCTATGTTAAAGCAAATAGAAGTGGTAGCAGGATACTGCCCATCAAAAGCAGGGTTTTTTTCTGTTCTGGGTGTACTATATTCAGATTGTAGAATTCATGCTCACATTGTCACACTATGTTGATAGATGATGTTATCATTTCTACAGCAACAGTACCCATGACAAGGATTCCTACTCACAGCTGGCTGGACCCTGTGTGAAATGATGGCTGCCCAATGCCCTGTGTCTCCTTGATCATCCCCAGCTGTGTAACTTCCAGGACTTACTTTCAAATGGCAGTAAGCAACTACACAACTGTGGTAGAGTTTGTCCTGCAGGGACTCTCTGGAGATCCCAGGCTCCAGGCTCTCTTCTTGGTCTTTTTCTCACTTCTTTACATCCTGGCTCTTGCAGGAAACACCCTCATTATCATAGCTATCACCCTCAACCCAAGTCTTCACACTCCCATGTATTTCCTCCTTGCAAACCTGGCTCTTTTGGACATTGTCTGTACATCCACTGTTCTTCCCAAGCTGCTGGAGGGTCTGGTGGGTAAGAGCAGCCACATTTCTTACAAGGGATGCTTGACCCAGATCTTCTTCATGACCTGGATTTTGGCAGCTGAGCTGCTGCTGCTCACTGTCATGGCCTATGACCGCTATGTGGCCATCTGCCATCCACTGCACTACAGCATGCTGATGAGCTGGCCAATCTGTGTCCTGCTTGCAGGCATTGTGTGGGTGATTGGCATAGCTAACACATCTGTGCACACTGGCCTGATGGCACGACTCAATTTCTGTGGCCCCAACCAAATTCGTAACGTTTTATGTGAAGTCCCAACACTGCTGCTTCTGTCTTGCAGCCCAACTACCCTCAACAACATTATGATAGTTCTTGCAGATGTTTATTTTGGTGTGGTCAACTTCGTGTTCACTATGATATCCTACAGCTTCATCATTGCCAGTATCCTGCGCATCCGCTCCACAGAGGGCAAGAAGCGCGCCTTCTCCACCTGCTCTGCCCACCTGGTGGTGGTCATCCTGTACTACTCCACTGTCATCTACACCTACTTGCAGCCTGGTTCTGGATCCTCCTTGGAGAATAGCAAGCTGGTTACCTTATTGTACACAGCAGTCAGCCCTACTCTGAACCCCGTCATTTATTCTCTGAGGAACAAGGATGTCAAAGTAGCCCTCAGAAAGTTATTTCCCTGTTTCCATTGAGCAGGCAGAAGGCACAAATGTGATTTGATTCAGCTGTTGATAAACTATTTGGGGTGTATGATGAGAATCTTATGTCATGTCAAAGAGTAGAAAGTTAATTTATGTGGCAGATGTACATGTACTGTGCTCCCTTTGGAGGACCCACTGGCCATTTCCTTAGGATGTGTGGCCATCCAGGTTTGAGGCTTACTGTGGGTTTATATTCTGGGTACCTATCTCTGATGTAGAGACTTTTGGTATCATGCATTGGAGAAAATTACACAGACCCCAATATTCGACGAACTCCTCTTAGCTTGGACTTGAGAACTGTGTCCAGTAGCACCATGGTCCTTACACCTCTGAGAGGAGAGAGAACAAGCAATCTGATTCTCATAGCAGCAATGCCCAGGGAGGTGTGGGTTGACTCACCTGTTCCTCTCCAGTTGGGATGCTTTGCCATCATAGTGGAGGATGCCAGCGTTTTCTTGGTTTGGACAGAAGCCTCGGCATCCTGAGTAGGAGGTCAGTCTCCCTCTGGCCTCTGAATGCCACTGTCCACAGCATCCTCCTAGACTCTCTTCCCTCCTCCACACAGTTTCCTCTAGGCTATGATAAACCTGGTGTTGTTTGATTCTGTTGCCATCAACTTCCCAATGCACACCTGCATCTGTGATTCTTCATCTCTGAATCTGCTGGTGTAGCTGCTTTTTGAAGACCTCGATTTCTTTGCTAATCACTTGCTCCAAGACACTTGTTTTGACCAACTCTCTGCCATGTCATGATTGTTTTATCTCCTCAAATATATACTCTTGATCTTGGAAAGCCACCATGAATGGTCCAATGCCCTCTACTCAGTCTACAAGCATGAGTGTACAGCTGCACCTGTCAATGTCATGGTGTCCGTGTTCTTCAGAGATCAGGTTACAGGAAATAGCTTTTTTTTCTAAGATGTGGGCTGTTAGAATTAAAAGCAGGTTATCAGTCTTTGCAATAAGACTGGAGATGTCTCACTGGTCCTACACATTTGGTCTTGAGATGTGTTTTCTACCCTGTATCCAGAGTTTAATGTCCACAGTGCCTTACTGAAAGAGGTCAAGCATAGTGAATTAGACAGGTTTTAGCTGGGCAGCTGTGTCCTTGTCCCCCTTCCTCTGTTGTTGAATTCTTGCTCTATAACCACTTCCTAATATATTTATCCACATGCCCTTCTGTTTCACTCATTTCAAAACAAGCTGCAATTATTAATTCAGTCTTCCTTAAATAGTTTCATATGCATATCAGAGGCAAGCATTTATTTATAGGTTTTTCTGGCCTGGGATTCTTAAGGAAAAAATTTAAGACAGTGAAATGGATGAGTCACGGTATCATTTCCTGAGTATTGGCAAATACATACAACTATATAATGCAAGTCTCTGCAGAGAGAGTGGCTTTCAATGTTGGACATTTTACCCAGGGCTGCTCAACCTGTGAGATCTGATGTTACCAGTGCCCTTTCTAGTAGTCATTGCTATCCTGATATTTCAGCTGCAGTTCGGTTTTGTGTGTTATAGAACTTTGTAAACATGGCATCATGCAACACACATTCTGACGTGTGTGCTCTTTAATAGCACAGTGCTTTTTATTTGTATGTATGAATGTTTTGACTGAATGTATGTATGTGTACCACAAGCATACCTGGTGGCCTTGGTGGTCAGGAAATGGTGTTAGATGCCCTGGAATGAAGTACCAGATGGCTGTGAGGCAACATTTCAGTGGGCAAATAGAGACTAGATCATTTGCAAGAGAAGTAAGTGTTCTTAACTGTTGAGCCATCTTTCCTGCTGTTTAACAATATTTAAAGATTCACTCCTGTTCTCTTGTGTAACCAGTACTTTGTTCTTTTCTATTTTGGTAAGCACCAGGTTCTATGGCTATAACACATTTTATTATCCAGCTTCCATAAATAATCATACCAATCCTCTACCATGCTTTTCTTTCCTTGTAATAAGTGACTCTGAGTGTCTTTGCTTGGTCTCAGGGTATGTGGATGTTGAGTTTCATAACACAGTTTTCATTGTGGTTTTACTCTTCATACTCTCAGCATCAGTTAATGTGATTTCTACAGGCTTTTACCACCCCTACATTCACTGATAGGAAGGGACTCAGAATTGAATCCTTATCATTCCTAACTCCTGCTCAGCTCCGGAGATGCCCCCTGCTGCTCCTTGAGTGACAGTGGCATTGGGGATGGCCTGCACTGTTTTCTTTACTGCAGAGGCAAAACCCTACAAACTACTCTAACTACTGCTTCACACATCTGTGCTGCCTCATGCTCATTAACATTCCCATTGATTTATTTGATGAGTTACTTAGGAAAGCATTACTTAACTTTTAAATACTTAATCTTTAAATTTTTAAATAATTTTTAAATGGGAAATTAGACATTTCCCAGCTTGTTTTGTCATTGATTGCAGGAATTATGGATTTTTCCTGGTCTAGCTTTCTTAGAGTCTATGGCTCCAGGGAACCCTGTGCCTTTCAGTTCCTGAGAAACTGAGGCATTCCCTCAGGCAGTGAAGCATTCAGGCTCTGTGTGCCCTAGAAGTCAGCAAAGCGTGTAGAAAATCGACAGGACGATTACTCTGAGGCATTAATATTAGATACTCTGTACAGCATGCAGACATTGTATCCTGGCAACTACAATTGTATTCTTCCTGGACAATTGCCTTTATATTCTGTTTCTGATAGGGGTATATAAAGTCTGATTGTTTGTAGTAAACCTGTCTCATCCTCAGTCTTACTGAGATCCTTTCACCCTGGTCTGGTTTTCATTTCTCACTGACTATATACATACATACATACATACATACATACATACATACATACATACATACACACACATATATAGATAGATAGATATAGATATAGATATAGATATAGATATAGATATAGATATAGATATAGATATAGATATAGATATAGATATAGATATAGATATAGATAGTCCTGGGCACTTTTCACACCGTAGAGATACTCCACTGTGACAAACCAGTTTACTTTGCCTTGTACATATATCAGTTTCTCTTCCTGTGTCTAATAGTTTTATTACTTGGGACAGAAGTGTTTTGGGTTCTTCTGTCACACTGTTTCTAACTTCATGATAAAGCTTTTATCAATAAATAATTTTCTGTATTTGTGCTATTAACCTCTGCTCTGAGATTAAGACTGTCTGATATTAAAACCCTTAGCTGCTCCGGGTTTTATTCGACTATTGGTATATATACCTTTTCATTATTTCACTTTCAGCCTAATTAAATTACTTACTTATTTATTTACATCCAAAATGTTTCTCAGCCAGTCCCTCACTCCAGAATCCTTCACCTTATCTCCCCTCTAAGAGGGTGCCCTTCCTGGGTATATCCCTTCTCTGGGACATGAAGTCTCTATAGGATTAGGCAAATCCTCTTTCACTAGGTCCCAACAAGGCAGTTAGTCCTCCACTTCAAATGTGCTAGGGACCTTGGACCAGCTCATGTATGCTCTTCGGTTGGCAGCTTAGTCTCTGGGAGCTCCTAGTTGACTCCATTGGTCTTGCTATAGGGTTGCCATCCCTGTCATTTCCTTCAATCCTTCCCCTAACCCTTACATTGAGGTCCAATGCTTGGCTGTGAATCTGTCTCAGTCAGCTGCTGGTAGAGCCTCTCAGAGGACAGCCATGGTAGGCTACTGTTTACTGTCAGTAGTAGTGTCCAGGTTTGGTGCCTGCCCATGGGATGGATCCCAAGTTGGGCCAGACACTGAGCACTCATTCCTTCAATCTCTGCTCTATTTTTGTCCTTGAATTTCTTTTGGACAGGAAAAATTTGGGTCAAAAATGCTGAAGGTGAGTTGGTGACTCCATCCTATCACTGAGGGGCTTGTTTAACTACTGGAGGGGAAACTTCAGGCTCCATCTCCCAACCGCTAGCCATTTTGGCTAAGGCTGCCATATCGAGTCCTGGGAACCTCTCACATCCTAGGTCTCTGGGATTTTCTACAGGTTCTCCCCAACACCCTACCCTCAGTGGCTACACATTTTCATCCATTCTCTTGGCCCTCAAGGCTTCTTTTTTATCTCACCCCCATATCTGGCCCCCTTTTTCTCACCCCCTCCCCTTTCCCACTCAGGTCTCTCCTTCCCTCTGCTTCCCATTATTATTTTGTTTCTCTTTCTAAGTGGGATTTAAGCACCCTATCTTGGGCCTTTCTGCTTGTTACACTTCTTATTGTCTGGGTTGTATCCTAGGTGTTCTGTATATTTTAGCTAATATCCAATTATCTGTGAATACATACCATGCATGTCCTTTTGGATCTGGGTTACCTCACTCAGGATGATATTTTCTACTTCCATCCATTTGCCTGAAAATTCATGATGTCCTCATTTTTAGTAACTCAATAGTATTCCATTGTGTAAATGTACCACATTTTCTGTACCAATTCTTTGGTTGAGGAATATCTGGGTTGTTTCCAGCTTATGGCTATTACAATTAAGGCTGATATGAACATAGTGGAGTTTCTATCCTCTCATGGGCTATAATTCCTCCTATTTTTTCATAAGAGTCCCCAGGCTACATCCACTGTTTGGTTGTGGGTGTCTGCCTCTGTCTGAGTCAGTTGGTGGGTTGGCTCTCTCAGAGGACAGCCATGCTAGACTCCTGTCTACAAGCATAACAAAGTATCATTAATAGTGACAGGCATTAGTGCTGGAACATGGGGATGGATCTCAAGTTGGGTCGGTTATTGGTTGGCCATTAACTGAAACTCTTTTCCATCCCTAATCTCTGCATTTCTTGTAGACAGTATAAATTTTGGGTCAAAAGTTTTGTGGGTGGGTTAGTGTCACTATTGCTCCACTGGGGTTCCTGCCTGGCCACAGGAGGCAGCCTTCCCAGGCTCCATGTACTCAATGCTGTGAGATGCAGCTAAGAACATCCCCATTGATTCCTGGGTGCCTCCCCTTTCTGAGGTCTCTGACTCTCATATCTTCCTGGAGATGCACCTGCCCCATTGACTTCAGATTTCTTTTCATTCTCATGGCCTGATCCTCCCTGCACCGACCTGATCCTGAACCCCTGCCCCCTTTCCTCTCAGTCCCCTCTTCTATCCACTCCCCTTCCTTCATTTGCCATCCCATTTGCCCTTCCATGTGAAGTTCAAGTATCCTTGCTTATGCCCTTCTTCCTGTCCAGCCTCCTTGGGTCTGTGGGTCTATTTGAAAGCTAATAGTCACTTAGAAGTGCATACATATTGTGCATGTCCTTTTAGAACTGGGTTATGTCACTGAGGATATTCTCAATGTCCATCCATTTGCCTGCCAAACTCATGATGCTTTCATAGCTGAATAGTATTTCATTGTGTAGATGTACCATGTTTTCTTTATCCTTTCTTCAGTTGAGGGACTTGTTTCCAGTTTCTGGCTATTACAAATAAAGCTACTATGAAAGCCAATATCTTTGTAGTTTGGTGAAGCATCTTTTGAGTATATGCCCAGGAGTGGTATGGCTGGGTCATGAGGTAGAACTATTAGTCCCAATTTTCTGAGAAACCACCAAATTGATTTCCAAAGTAGTTGTACAAATTTGCACTCCCACCAACTATGGAGGAGTATTCCCTTTGCTCCACATCCTGTCCAGCATGTGCTAACACTTGAGTTTCTGATATTAACTGTTAAGAGCCAGCAAATTAATAACTAGCAGGTGATCTTCCTGAGATAGTTTGCCTCAGATTATCATAGTCCACAACAGATTTGCTCTTACAGACAAGAACCAGAAGAAAATCATTTTAGGAAAGATTCCTGCTATTAATATGATTTTGCTGTTATTGTGAAACATATATGACAGCCACTAAGTGTTTTTTTTTCGGAGCTGGGGACCAAACCCAGGGCCTTGTGCTTCCTAGGCAAGCACTCTACCACTGAGCTAAATCCCCAACCCCCCACTAAGTGTTATCCTACCCTTTTGAGCAGATCTATGAAGATGTACTGTCTTGTAGTGATGCTGTATAGATAAATAGGTGACTGCTCAATTCTTCATGATGATCCTATAAGAATTCTTAAAATTACATCAGTATTTATTAAGCTTTTTTATGGTGGGACTGCTATTGGGTATTTTCTGATAGTCAAAACTGCAATGAGAACTTCGCCAGTCTCCCATGTGTCACGAGTTAATTGCTTCTAGATAGTAACCAGACTTTCTACTACTCAGAGCTCATTCCAAGCGGTTGTTTAACCATTAACCAAAGGTCATAAAAAGGGAACTAATGATTTATTATAGGTGCTAAGACAGAAGATAAAATATTGACTGAGTTTATCTATTCAAAACTTCACTAATAACTTAGTTATGGTTTTTAACTCTCAATAAACCTGTGGAGCTGTGACAGGTGATAAATGCTTAGCCAGATAATGTATATGCAGGTAAACATTCACTGTTGTAAATTTATTTGATTTATGATTTGATTTTATGTGTGAACTTGTGATGAACTTTTTACCAAGCTATCATGTATTCTGAAAAGATGTATAAGTACCGACGACAAAGAGGAGGGCGACAGATTTCCCTTATCCTCCTTTCTCATTCATTCTGTTTTTCCCTTTTACTGAGATAGCTTTTATTGGCAACTTTTATAACACAGAAATGAACATTAAAATCACCTTTCAAAGTGTCCCCTTTTCTTCCTGCGACTTCGACTAGCAGGCTGAAAGTTAGAGATGCACAGTTCCTGCTGAGATAGAACAAAGGCTACATAATTTACTCCCCACCCATGTTAGGCTACGGGTGTTAATTCCCTAAAACAATGGTTTTTAACCTTCAGAATTAGTATAGAACAGTCCAGAGAGACCATCAGTATTTAAAGTCACACCAGGGTCTTACTCTGTGTCCCCTTTCAACAGGCTTCAAGCCAGTCTCCCAGCACTTAACTATTCTGACCAGTATAAGATGGAATCTCAGAGTAGTTTTGACTTTCATTTGACTAATGACTAAGGACTGAACTTTTATTCACTTCACACATTTTGGCACCAAGACAACTCTGGCCACCTTTCCTACCTTTATTTATACATCTATTTTTTTCACATCTAAAAAGATTTTACATTAATTTTCTCATATACAGTCTCTTTTAAGAACTAACTTTTTTTAATGATCTGAAGTACAGCATATAAGGGAGATAAAGCCAATGGGTGATGCTTGATTTGGTCTGAGTCATACCTGATTATACTTTATGCACAATGAGGAGAGTGTAAAGCCATCAATTACTTTAAGAAAGAAAACAACAGTTTTAGATAGCTCAGATTGTTTTTTTTTTCTTTTTTTCTTTTTTCAGAGCTGGGGACCGAACCCAGGGCCTTGCGCTTGCTAGGCAAGCACTCTACCACTGAGCTAAATCCCCAACCCCGATAGCTCAGATTGTTAGAAAAAGAACAAATCACACTCAAAAAAAGAGAAACAAGTACAACTAAGTGAGTTTCAGAAGTCACAACATTGGAGAAAAAGGATGTGAGTGGGGCAAAAAAAGAGGTGTGTGTGTGTATGTGTGTGTGTGTGTGTGTGTGTCTGTGTGTCTGTGTGTCTGTGTCTGTCTGTATGTAACAGTCTCTTTTTCACTCATGTGATGGGCTGAGAAAATAAAGGACATGACAAACAATAGAATTTGAAGGTGTATGAGTTTAATTTTACCAGGATTCTGAGCATCTTCTGTAGTTTCTTCAGAATGATAGATGTAGCTTGACTGTCCATGAGGTAAGGTATGATTTTTATTTCCTAGTTATGAAGATTCTACTTCATAGAAAAAGCCTCAGGAAATCTAATTCTTTATGCCCAGGCTCTCAGCAAATTAGTAACCTGAGTCAGTTCTTCATCCTTGCTTGACTTATCTTTAAATGTTTCTATTAGGTTTTGGAACCAGTGATACAGCAAGATCTTCATACTTTTTATTTATTTATCATTTATTTTTTAAAAATATAATTACTTTTTTTTAGAGTCCTGTCGTTACCTCCCCACCCTCCAACACCCTACCCCCATCCAACTCCCACCCTCCCAAGATGCGCTGGTCACACGATTTCCTTTCCCTCAGTCTCTTCTGCATTTTCGTCCCTGCAGTTCTTTTAGTCAGGGACAATTCTGGGTAAGAAATTTTAACTATGGGATGGCAACCCCATCCCTCTACTTGATGCCTGGTCTTTCTACTAGAGGTAGACACTACATGTTCCCTCTTCCCACTGTTGGGCATTTCATCTAAGGTCCCTCCCTTTGAGTCCAGAGAGCCTTTCACCTCCTAGGTTTCTGGTACATTAAGTGGTTCTTGGCCATTCAAGATTCTTCTATGGAAAATTCTCTGTTTAGTTCTCTATCCCATTTTTAATTGGTATATTTGGGTTGTTGGTGTATGACTTCTTGATTTCTTTGTAAATTTTAGATATTAGCTCTCTGTCAGATTTAGGGTTGGTAAAGATTGTTTGCCAATCTGTAGTCTTCTGTTTTGTCCTATTGCTAGTGCCCTTACTTAGCCTTACAGAAGCTTTGCAGTTTCATGAGGTCCCATTTATCAATTGTTGATCTTAGAGACTGAGCCATTGGTGTTCTGTTCAGAAAATTGCTCCTCTACCAATGCATTTAAGGGTATTACTCCATTTCTATTCTATGAGATTTAGTGTATCCAGTTTTATGTTCAGGTCCTTGATCCACTTGGACTTAAGTTTTGTGAGGGATTATAACTATGGATCTACTTGCATTCTTCTACTTGTAGACATCCAGTTACTCCAGCACCATTTGTTGAAGATGCTTTAATTTTCCCACTGTATAGTTTTGGATTCTTTATCAAAAATCAAGTCTTCATAGGTGTGTGGGTTTATTTATGAGTTTTTGGCTCAATTCCATTAATAACGCGTCTGTTTCTATACCAATACCATGCAATTAATAACTCGTCTGTTTCTATACCAATACCATGCAGTTCTTATCACCATTGCTCTGTAGTACAGCTTGAGGTCAGGAATGGTGATTCCTCTTGAAGTTCCTTTATTGTTCAAGATTGTTTTGGCTATCCTGTGGTTTTTGTTTTTGCATATGAAGCTGAGAATTGCTCTTTTGAAGTCTATAAAGAATTATGTTGGAATTTTGATAGGGATTGCATTGAACAGGTAGGTTGCCTTTAGTAAGATGGCCATTTTAACTATGTTAATCCTACCTATCCATCATCTGATATCCTCTCCAATTTCCTTTTTCAGATACTTGAAGTTCTTGTCAAGCAGATCTTTCATTTGCTTAGTTACAGTTACACCCACAGATGTTTAAATGGTTTATCTGATCTTGATTTAACTTTGGTAAGTAATATCGTCTAGAAAATTGTCCATTTGGTTGAGATTTGTGGATTATAGGCTTTTGAAATGAGACATAATGATTCTCTGAATTTCTTCAGTATCTTTCTGTCTCTCTTTTCATTTTTGAGTTTGTTTATTTGGATAGTTTCTCTCTGTCTTTTGGTTACTTTGGCTAAAGATTTTTCTATCTTGTTGATTTTCTCAAAGAATCAGCTCTTTTTTTTTTATCGTGTCAAAGAATCAGCTCTTGTTTTCATTGAGTCTTTGTATTGCTTTCTTTGTTTCTAATTTCTGATTTCAATAGTGATTTTAGTTATTTCCTGTCTTCTACTCTTCTTTGGTGTGTTTGCTTCTTTTTCTAGAGCTTTCAGGTGTACTTATAAATTGCTTATATGAGAACTTTCTAATTTCTTTATGGAGGCATTTAATGTTATGGTCTTTCCTCTTAGCACTGCTTTCATTGTGTCCCACAAATTTGAGTATGTTGTACTTTTATTTTAATTGAATTCTACAAAGTCTTTAATTTCTTTCTTTATTCCTTCCCTGACCCAGAGATTATTATGTAGAGAGTTGTTCTATTTCAATGAGTGTGTAGGCTTTCTGGTGTAGGTTTGTTGTTGTTCAAGTCCAGCTTAATCCGTGGTGGTTTGATAAGATACAAGGTGTTATTTCAATTTTTTTGTATCTATCAAGGCTTGCTTTGTTACCAACTATATGGTCAATTTTGGAGAGGATTCATGAGGTGCTGATGAAAAGATATATTTGTGTGTATTTGGGTGAATTAGTCTATAGATGTCTGCTAGGTCCATTATCATTCATAATGTCTGTTAGTTTCATTATTTCTCTGTTTAGTTTTTTGTCTGGATGATCCATCAATTGGTGACAGTGGGGTATTGAAATATCCCACTATTCATTGTGGGATTAAATGTATGATTTAAGCTTTAGCAATTTCTTTTACCAATGTGGATGCCCTTGTGTTTGGGGAATAGATGTTCAAATTTGAGATAGCATCTTCATAGATTTTTTTCCTCTGATGAGTATGAAATACCTTTCTGGTCTGTAGTGATTAGTTTTGGTTGAAAGTCTATTTTGTTAGATATTAGGATGGCTACTCCAGCTTGTTTCTTAGGTCACTTTGCTTGGAAAACTTTGTTCTAGCATTTTACTCTGAGGTAATGTCTCTCTTCATTGCTGAGGTGTGTTTCTTGTATGCAAGCAGAATGATGGATCCTGTTTTCCAATCCATTTTGTTAGCCTGTGTCTTTGTATTAGGGAATTGAGTTCATTGATGTTGAGAGATATTAATGACCAATGATTGCTATTTCCTGTTATTTTTATATTAGTGGTGTTAGTGTGAGTGTGTTTGTGCCTCCCTTGCTTTTGCTGGTATGACATTACTCTTTTCCTGTGTTTTCTTGGATGTAGTTATCCTTCTAGTATTTTCTGTAGGTTTGTAGATAGATGCTGTTTGAATTTGTATTTGTCCTGAAAGATTTTGTTTTCTACATCTATGGTGATTGAGAGTTTTGCTGGATATAGTAGTCTAAATTGGCATTTGTAGTTTTTTTAGAGGTTGAAAGATATCTTTCCAAGCCCTTCTACCTTTAAGTCTCTGTTAATAAGTCAAGTATAATTCTTTTTTTCTCTCTCTTTCCAAATACTGAATTTTATTCCATATTTTTATTAACTTGAATATTTCTTATATACATTTCGAGTGTTATTCCCTTTCGCGGTTTCCAGGCAAACATCCCCCTTCCCTCCTCCCCTTCCTTATGGGTGTTCCCCTCCCCATCCTCCCCCCATTGCCGCCCTCCGCCCAACAATCTAGTTCACTGGGGGTTCAGTCTTAGCAGGACCCAGGGCTTCCCCTTCCACTGGTGCTCTTACTAGGATATTCATTGCTACTTATGAGGTCAGAGTCCAGGGTCAGTCCATGTATAGTCTTTAGGTAGTGGCTTAGTCCCTGGAAGCTCCAGGTATAATTCTTATAAGTCTGTCTTTGTATGCTACCTGCCTTTTTCACGTGACTGCTTTTAATATTATTTCTATGTTCTGTAGATTTTTGTGTTTTGATTATAATGTTGCAGGAGGATTTTCTTTTAGAATCCAGTTTAATTGGTATTCTGTGAGCTCCTTGTATGTTTATAGGCATCTCTAGGTTAGGCAAGTTTTCTTCTAATTTTGGTGAAAATATTTTCTGTGTCTTGGAGCTGGAACTTTTCACCTTCTTCAATTTCTGTAATTTTTAGGTCCTTTCATGGTATCCCAGATTTCCTATATGTTTTGTGTCAGGAATTTTTACCTTTGACATTTTCTCCGACTGATGTGCAATTTCTTCTATTGTATCTTTTACACCTGAGATTCTCTCTTCTATCTCTTGCATTTTGTTGGTTATGATTGCATCTGTTGTTCCTGTTCTCCTCTCTAGTTTGTGGGGCTTTTTTTACTGCTTCTATTTCCACCTCCACATCTTGCACAGTTTTATTTATTTCCTTCACCTGTTTAATTGCATTTTCCTGCATATCATTAAGGGATTTGTTTGTTTCCTCTTTAAATACCTCCACCTGTTTGTATTTTCTTGTATTTTTTTTATTATCTCTATATTTAAAGTATATGGTTTTGTAGCCATCATAGTCAGGTTATGCTTTATTCTGAAAACTGAAAACTATGTAGTAGGTAATTTAGGTATTCTGACTGTGTTTAATATGGTTGTTTCATTATATATTGAAGGTAATTTCTGTGTTTTGAAACTAAATTTTTCAGTACTCACACTTTGTTGCTCTTTATCTTGTTATCATTTCTCACAGTAGGAAATCTTACTTCTTCTTTGATCTTATGTATATGTAGTGTAATAATCTCTTTAAAACCTTTGATACTTTGTGAATTTCACATTATGTGTCTCAGTTCAACTCATTTTCCCATCCCTTTGTATCTGCCCTCTGCTCTTGCAACACTCCCCACACACACAAAGAAAATAAACAATAAAAATAAACAAGACAAAAAATGTTCTTGTGGAATTCACAGTTTATCATAATGTGTCACACATTATACTATTTTGTTTAAACACCTTTATTTGCAAATGTTTATTGCAATGAGTCATTGCTCTCATTTGAGACCTCTGGCTTCTGTTATGCTGTCAATACTGGATCCTCACTGGGACTCCTCTCAGATATCCTATTCTTTTTTTTTCAGATATCCTATTCTTAACTTGAGTTATGGATCTGCAGAACCAATCCCCTATAGCAATTCATAGATTGGGTAAACGTTGGGATGCGCCAACTTAAAGCCCTGGTTCTGGGTCTGGGTGGTAGTTGAGTTGGGCTCTCCCACATCCACACTACCACAGCCAGCTCTCCAGCACTATCCCCACCTGGCTCACCCAAGAAGGGGTGGGACCATTTCTTCTGCTTTCATGACCTCAGTGCCAGGCCTCTTGCCTTCCAGAGGTAACTAGAGCTTAGGATTGGGAAAGCATCATTCCCTTGCCCACAATATTGCATAACAGACAGGCAAGAGACAGCTGTAGCTCTCTCATGCTCATATCCTCCATGTCAGTTCACTCATATGCCTGCTAGCAGGGCCAGCTTTATTGTGCTACCTAGGCAAGGTCCTAAGCAGCAGCCCAGATCAGAGACATACCCATGGCCTTTGGTGGTAACATGGGTCACTAATATAAAAATACACACACACCCCCTACTGATACATGGACACAGACCCAAATATGGACTTCACCATGGCTTCAGTTGGTAGGGAAGGCTACACACATCCTACTCTTCCCCACTACCCTCTCATCTCCAGTTCCACCTCTCCTCATAGTGCTCAAACAATTCTGCTTCTCATTCTCTCCCATCTCTCCACCATATATACTGTTGTGGGAGCCACACAGTGGGTGGGCCTCTGGGTGTCTTCCTGCACCATAATAATCTTAAGTCATGCAGTTACTTCACTATGGTTTTGCTCAACATAGGTTCTCCCATGTTGAGTGCTAACCAGGCCTAATCTTCTCTAGCTTCTGAGATCAGACAAGGTTGAGTGCATTAAGGGCACTGTGATGGTAGTCTGGTCTGAACATATGCTATAGAAGACATGTCATAACAGAGGAGACTGTTAAAGCATCATCTACTTTCTTCAAATACTCAAGGGGCTGATTGTTGAATAAATTATTTTATGAGCAGCTACATTAATCAAAAGTTCCACACCTAGTTTGATATCTGTACACCTTAGTATTTCTAAGATTCGTATAGATAGACAGGAAAGATTGGTGATTGAATTCCCAGGAGGGCACCCTTTGACTTTTCCAGTGGAGCATGTCAGCCTGGTTACTGTTACCACAGATCTAGCTCCATGCTCTATCACTCTGCTCAGTTCATTGCCGTCATTGTAGACCAAACTTTCCTATGAGCCATTGAAGCCACTGTACTTCAGGGTGGCAATAGATGTGTCAAGCAATACAAGAGGAGTCCATATTGCTTTCTCTCACAAGGCATCACCAACTAACTACAGCAACTGTGATGGGATTCAGAGGCTAAGTAATGACCTTAACCATCTCATTGGGTTAGGTGAGGATTGTAGTCAAGAAGCAAAGTATATTCAAGATAAATAAAATGTTTTCATAGAGAATATTGTGAGTTTGTAGCTATTACTATTCTTTAGGTTCTAAAGTATAAGAAAGACTTTATGCCTTGGGTGTACAGTAATGGGCTCATTTTCTCCACTGACTGAATAATTAAAAGGAATGGACGACATGATACTGGAAATCATGGGGAATTTAGGTATAGCCATTATATAATATCAAGAAATTTGGGGTCCCTTCTTGGGTTCTAAGTCTTGTTAATACATTAACTTAAGAAATAACTTCCACAAAAGTGCAAGAACAACTTATTATGGATGAAAGAAAAAGCCTTGGGTTCAGGAGAGCTGTAAATCTTGCAGCTTCCCAGAGTAAAAGAATGAAGAGGAAAAGGCAGGGCAAGAAACATACTGTCTGAAATAAAACAAGTAAGCAAGCAAACAGCCATGGTGGTCAGCCATATAGCTGGAAGGATTGCTTTAGAAAAGAACTAAGAAGGCCTAAAGTGCTAGGGAATTAGAAAAAAAGGAATCCATGTATGAAAATCAGCCTGGAGAAGGGTGTCTCACATAGCAGCAGATGGCCAGGGGTGCTGAGCAGAGTGAGAGAGTGAGGAAGCCTGACAGTGTTAGGGAGCTCAAAGGCATACTTATGCTCTGTCCAGCACCTGAAAGAAAAAGTCAGTCCTGTCTCTCCTATTCACGGTCAGGAAAGTTGGCAGACCCAGCCAGGCCTCATGGCAGCTCCCATGAACTGTTCAAGGTGGGTGGAGGTGACCTAGGAAGGAAAAGCACATTATCTTAAAGCTAATCCACATGCTTGACTCCCCCCTCCCCTATCCCCACTCAGTCTGGTCCTTGACCTCTTGCCTGTCTTAACACTCAAGGGAAGGACAAAGGCATGGCTCCACCTAGAGGTAGATTTCATTCTTACTGTACCTGGTTTTGGACTGTGGATTTGGAAGCATATCCAGTCATTTCAGGACAGAGCATCCAGGGCACAGAGCTGAGGAGAAGAGGCAGGTTGATTTTTATTCATCTCACAGTGATTAGGGCTAACTGTGAATACTTCATCTCATGTCTTCTTTCTCATGAACATAACCATGTCATGAAAAGCCAATGTGCAAATGGTTTCCTCTAATCAGAACAGAGAGATCATACACTGAGCTTGTGCTCTGAGGTCTTGGGACCAACTGATGGGTTTTTATGAAGTGGTTAGAACATGTCCTTTTATCTACATGTAATTATGTCATATTGGGAATTGAAGTCCTCCTCTTGATCACAGATATAGGAGGAAGCTGAGAATTTAGAATGCATGGCTAAATTTCTTGTACCACTAATGCAGTCTCTCCCATATTGTGTTGACCATGCCTCATGCATTTTGTAGACTTGAGAGGGTCCTAGTGAGATAACCCCAGCAGTGTTCGCACAGGCTGCTTTGGGACCTGGTTCACGGCTGTGATCAGAAAATTGTGATTAACCACATAAATGCCTGGACCACAAGCTGGAATTTTGTGCACCGGGACACAGGTTTCAATGTATACATGTCAGTGATTGTTGGTGGTGTGGAGAATGTGAAGTAGAGAGAAGCAGAGAAGAGCTGGAGGAAGATGGTAGATTAATACACCAGTCCTAATTCCTTTAAGCAGCTCAGTGAGTTGTGATTGGGCCTCTGAATCCAGGAAGGCAATTAAGGCATGAATTTTATTACTGAGGCAAGGGGAGTTTATGTCAAGGTCCAGTCTCAGCCTGGAGACATGCCCTGGCTAGAGCCTAAGTGTCAGACAGAGCCTGTAGTTTGCCATGGCCACAGGAGAACCAACTAGCCATGTTGCAACATAAAATTGTTTGTGTCCTGAAGAGACACAACACCATGTGACCTTTCTGGGGAAAGAGCAGCATCCTGGACCCAGACCAGCACTAGTCTAGCACCATTTGCTATGGGCAGGTCACTTCAGGTCTGGAATGGGATGATATTGTGCTTAGGTGAAGTTTGTTCTTGCTCGCTGGGTGAGGAAAGTGGACATGAAAGAGCAGAATTCTGACAGCTGCTCCAACCCAAGGACATTATCCACTTAGAGGAGATGAAACTGGATGGTGACCAGTGACAGTCTGTACCAGAGGACAGCAGACAGGGCTGGGGAAAGAGCTTTGACCTCAGCCTTTCGAGTGTTTCTATCTGGAAAGAGGGGCTCTTTGAGATTGGAAAATTGTGGTTTGGGGAGTTAATTGGCTCAAGGCACAAGCATTATCCCCTGATTTGCCTGAGTGCTCCCTCTACCCTTTGCTGCCACTGGTGATATTGGCAGACAGCAAGTCCCTGGGTAGCGGGACAGACAAGCTGCTCTTGGGTTACCAGTCCTACAAATGTGTGTTGTGTTTTCTGAGAAGAGGCTTGGTCATCTCCCCAGCCAGTCCTGCTCAGTAAGCCACTGTGGTTCTGCTTAATTGGTCTCTCAGGGCCTAGCTTCTCCCTGTGAGTGCTTGTCTCTTCTATAATAGATGATGAAGGGTCCCTGGTCCTCACACAGACATGTTAATGTCCCCTCTGTACATAGAAATATCACTGTTTGCTCTTTAGAAGTTTTTAACTTAATCTGATTCTGTTTTCTCATGAATAGTGAAGGTTAAAACTCTGTGTATTTGTGTGTGTGTGCTCGTGGACACATGCACATGGGTGGACATGTGTTTTCTCTGTCTATCTGTCTGTCTGTCTGTGCAGTGCTGAGAAAAAGTTTCTGGAGAGGACACCTTGGAAGATTCTTGGCATAGGCTTATCATGTGAGTTTTGTATTGATTGTGAATGAACATGTGTTAATTATTAATGACAAAGTTTTTGTAATAGGTTTGGCTTATTGAATTTTACTGTTTGACAGGGTTTATGGGATCACCTAAGGTGGCATTTTCAATGAAATTCTGTAAGCATTTGAAAAAAATCTAACTTGGACATATCATAGCATAATCTCCTCTTAGAGCCTCCCTGGATCTCCCTAATTTCTGTGTCTCTCTTCCCTTTTCTCCCTGCCTTTGCCCGTGTCTGTCTGTTTCTGTCTTTCTGTGTCTTTCTGTAACTCTGTCTCTGTTTTCTTCCTTTTTTTGTCTTGCAGCATTGGTTCCTCTGTGTCTTCCCAATCACTGTCTGTGTCTTTCTTTGCTTCTATATCTGTCTATCACTGCGCTCTCTCTCTCTCTCTCTCTCTCTCTCTCTCTCTCTCTCTCTCTCTCTCTCTCTCTCTCTCTCTCTCTGTGTATGATACATATCTACTTCTGTCTCTTCTTAATTTTGCCGTCCCTGCCTTTCTGTCCCTGTGCTTCTGTCTCTGTGTTCCTATTTCTCTGTGTCTCTATTCCCCCACCAGTTTTTCTTTTGTCCCTTGTACCCCACTCTCAGATCTCACACTGAAATATATAGCATCTCCTATGCTAGGGTGTGCACTCCAAGGGGGATGGAGCCTACTACTTTCTGGCCACCCCTATAGGGACACAACCTTAAAATATACATTCACCTCTCAGACATTATCTGAGACAGATAGGAGTGCTGAGGCCCAAGCGCAATTCGGCAAATTATTTGTATGATACCGGCTTTATACAGGGGCATGAAAATAATAAAAATCATTCATAAACAAATTAATCTAGTGATCTATTTGCAAATATAATCTTTGAGCTCCAGTACTCATAAATGTAATCAATAGTTTATACAGTCTGTCCTTACCTTATCATTTGGAGGTTGGATCTTATGCTTATCTTAGCATACTCGGTTCAAGGCTTTCTAAATTCAGTGGCAGACTTTTAACTCTGATACAAATATGTGACTGCATGACTACAGGGGTAAGATGGGGCTCAGTCTTGCCTGGTGCCCTACTTAAGTGTCCTACTTTAAAGGCTTCAATCCCGCAGCTTCAATGACACACACATAAATGACTATAGCTTGCACCAGGCACCCGTGGAGACCATGTTTGATACTGATTTATATGGCAAGGTGAGGGGCATTTTGTCATCTTCCTTCTTTCTTCCTTGCCCCACCATCTGAGCTCCTGAATAGAAGGTAATCACAACTATTCCTGTTACCAAAATACACAGACTTTCACCCAATGGAATATTACTGCTCCTGCTTCATACTCCCTGAAGTCTGGGGAAAGAAACCTCCCAGTGAAGAAAGATCCTGCATCTCTAAGGTTTGTGAGTGGCCGCATCAGTCTCCTAGAAGTACTGCATCTAGAATGAAGCCTGAAACCTTGGCCAGCACAGAGCTCTATTCTTACCCCATGTACTACTGAGGTTTGAGCTCTAAGTGAGTCTCACCATATTTGGATTGGGTCCTTAGCACAAACTGAAACTGGAGCATATCTTTCACCTTCAGATACTTTCAGAGCTGCCACAGAAAACCCACTTCCCCTGGATTCTGAGGTCTCTCCAGGTTTGTGATGAATGGGACACTGGTCACTGAGTTCCTCATCCTGGGATTCTCAGAAATGCCTCACCTTCGGGTACCACTTCTCCTCAGCTTCCTCTGCCTATACATGGCTGCAATCTCAGGAAACCTGCTCATTATGGTGACAGTCAGTGCCAGCCCAGCCCTGCATACCCCTATGTACTTCTTCCTGGTCAACTTAGCTGTGGTGGACATCCTCTGCACCTCCACCATCCTACCCAAGCTCCTGGACATCATGGTAGGGGGAAGGACCATCTCTTATGGTGGCTGCATGGCCCAGCTCTTCTTCTTCACATGGTCCATGGGGGCAGAGCTTCTGCTCTTCTCAGCTATGGCTTATGACCGCTTCGTGGCAATCTGCTGTCCCCTGCACTATAGTACCTGGATGGGCCCCAGGGTGTGTGCATTCCTGGCTGGCCTTGTCTGGTCCATCAGCCTGACTAACACCAGTGTGAACACAAGCCTGGTGCTGCGTCTACCATTCTGCAGCTCCAATGTGATAGAGCACTTCTTCTGTGAGATTCCCCCACTGTTAAAGCTCTCTTGTGCTCCAACACAATTGAACGAGGTTATGGCCTTTGCTGCAGATGTGTTTCTGGCTGTAGGGAACTTCTCTGTGATCATCCTCTCCTATGGCTTTATTGTGACCAGTATCCTGAAGATACGCTCAACTGAGGGCAAGCAACGAGCCTTTTCTACCTGTTCTGCACATCTCTTTGTGGTCACCATGTACTACTCCACTATCATCTACACCTACATTCGCCCTGCATCCAGCTACTCATTGAACAAGGACAAGGTGGTGTCCATCATCTACACTTCGGTGGCACCCACCTTGAACCCCCTCATCTACACTCTGAGGAACAAAGATGTCAAAGTTGCACTCCGGAAACTTCTGTCCAGCTGCTGAGCCTGTGCCAACACCACTGTCTTCAGCCCTGCTGGACTGGGGGAATCATAGGTTTGGTAGAAGTCTCTTTTTCTGAGATACACCCAGTTGACCCATAAGGGACAATTGTTGGACTGCTGGACTTCACAGGGGAAACCCTTGGACCATGTGGCTCATAAGGAAATCACCAAGAAGCATAAAATATTAGGTGTGGTGTATTCCTAGTCCTCTCTGCCTGAGGTAGCAGTCGCAGGGGCCAGGAACTCTGTCTTAGTATACACTGCTTTGTGTCTATTTTTTCATTTTACCCACAAAGGCTATTCAGTAGGTAGGAGACCTGGGGATGTAAAGTATCCTGGGGGTTTTAGAACAATTGTTCTGTCTTGTAAGTAGATTATATTTTTTAAAAAATACTCCTTCCATATTTTAGTAGAAAGAGATTTCTGGTGCAGCCTCTTGTCATGCCATGGGCATGCATGATGAGATAAGGCCTGCCTTTGCCTTCCATTCTGCCCACTCTGAATGAACAATGCTAATTAGCAGCTTTCCTGACAAAGCTGGCTCTCATCTGGGAAGGCCTTAGCAGAGGTTTGCTAGATGCATAAGAGCTCTTGGTGCCAGGGCCTTAAAATTCCCACTGTGAAGTGATGCAGCAGGGGTGCTGTGCGCTTATGAGTATGTTGCTTCAGAGGATGTGTCCATAAAGGGAACTGTGAGAGGGAGCACAGTTATTGTCCTTCAGGGGCTGTTCACTTCTTCAGAGACCTATAATACCCTATCCAAATCCTCACTTCTAGGCTGGGCTGTCTCAGGTTCATATGCTAAACTCTGGTGCCCTGTTCACCTCTCCTCCTCTTCCTGGTTGACCCCTGTTCCTTTCAGTGTTGGTTTTTATTCCTCTTTCCATAATGATTTAATTAGTTAATTTTTGTATTTTTTTGAAATTTTGTTTTAAATTTCATGTGTGTCTAGTATTTATATCAACTCCCCTCATTCCATCAGCCCTTTCTATGCCCTCTTTCATGGCATTGTTTTATTATCATTGTTATATAGATGTGAATAAATTTATAAACACAACCTGTTGCACATTAATATTTCTGATATTTATATGCATTTAGAGCTGACCACTTAGTATTGGACAACCAGTTAGGGGCTAGTCCATGGAGAAGACTGATTCTCCCTCTCAGTGTCACTAATTGCCTGTCACTCTTCAGATGTCTACTATACATGTTAGCATGCCAACTGGAGATGTCATTGTTCAAGTCTTGGTCAAATAACACTATTCTTAAGGTTTTGTAGGTACAGCTTCCCATCCATTTATAGAAGACACAATGTGGCAGCCGACATCTCTTCCCTCGAGATCAGAATTTTTCCACTCCTTCCCCGATGTTCCTCAAGACTTAGGTGTGAAATTGAGTTATTGCAGAATCCATTATGACTGACAATCTCACAGTCAATTGGTCTCTGTATTTTTATCAGTTGTGGCAATTGGTAATAGTCTTTCTCTGTTACAAAAAGAGCTTCTTTGATATGGGACAAGAGCTACACTTCTCTGTGGCATAAAAATAAGTGTGAAGAATACAATTAGACTTTATATTAGTTTGGAAAAACAGCAGTAATAGGTTCGATCCTAGTGTCTGTAATATGTTCATCATGGTTTATACTACCAAGCACGAATTATGTACTAATGAGTGAGCCATATATCCAATTACACAGCTGTTGGTTATAGCCCAGATATAAGTACTACTATTGTACCTTTAGGATTAACTTGTCATGCTGCACCTTTTTTGGTTCCTAGGTATCACAGTGGGAAAGATATTGCCTTTTTTCTTGGGCAGCCTATATATCACCTTCTGGTTCTATGAAAATTAGTTCTCAGGAGGAAGGCTTCTGGGTCAGATACAGTTGGATCCCTCCAGACCCTGTGTCTGAACTATATGATTCCAACAATAGGGACTTGCCCTCAAATTCCAGGAGACAACCAGGGCAATAGGAATAGTTTATATTGTTTTGGGGGATGCTTGGACTCTACTTGTAAACAACTCAAAAGGAGGCCTCCTACCCACGGTATTGAAGTTTTTGTTAGATAAATATTTCTTTTGGGCTTGACATGATTATTCAAAAAGGTCTAACTTTATTTAAAATATATATCAAATATACAGCTTCAAATATCCTAAGTGTTCTTTGCCCCTCTTTCTTGACTCTATCTAGGCAACACTCTTCCTGACCCGATTTTGTTCATTCTCTCCATGCACATTACAGGCTTTTGTTAGCAAGATAATGCCTTGCTCTTCCTTCTACTCTAGGCACAGGGCAGGTAACAGAAAATGTCAATGGGCTGCCACAACAAATAAAGGATATGGTCATTACATCCACCAATTAGATCATTACACATAAATTTAGAAAAAACAGCCAGATAATTGAAGGAACAATTCATTATTTTTCTTTAATCTGAACCAAATACGATGTTCCTGTGGAAAGTGTGAAGGTATTTTTAGATAGTACAGAGTGGAAGAATGTGAGATTAGAACTTGGAGCCTCAGAAACTTGTGAAACACATTTATGGGTACTTTGTCTGTGGAGACATGGTAAGACTAGTCTTGGGGGCACTCAAGAGTATAGACTTCTTTTATTTCCCCATTAATGTATGTATTCACTTTAAAACCTCATGACAGGTTCCCCCTCCTTTCTCTCCTTCTAGTCCCACCTTCACACCCTTCCACCATTCCCCTATCCTCTTTTCCTCAGAGAAGGGGAAGCCCCCAAAAGGTACGAACCCAACCTGGTATATCAAGTCTCAGCAGGAGAAAGCCCATCTCCCACTGAGGCCAGGCAAGGCAGCCCAGGTAAGGGAAAGGAATCCAAAGGCAAGCAACAGAGTAAGATACAGTACTGCACATCTGCTACATCTGTGGGGTGTGGGGTGGCTTAGGTCTATCCACAAATGCTCTTTGATTGGTGGTTCAATTTCAGTGAGGTCCCTCTACTCTTCCACAAGGCTCCCTGAACTCTGTTACTTGTTTGGCTCTGGGTCTCTGCATCTGTTTCCATCAGCTGTTGGATGTCAACAGAAGACAAATTATACTGGGTTCCTGGCTGCAAGCATAGAAAAATATCATTAATATTATCAGGGACTGACTTTCTTCCATGGAGTGGGTCTCAAATTGGACCAGTCATTGGCAAGCCATTCCATAGATTTCTCTTCCATGTTTATCCCTGTACTTCTTGTAGGCAGGATGAAATCTGAAGTTTTGTAGGTAGATTTGTGTCTCCCTCCCTTAACCAGAAATCTCACCTGGCTACAGAAGATGGCCCATTCAGGCTCCATATCTCCTGTTGGTAGAGGCTAGGGTCACACCACAGACTCCCAGAAGCCTCCCCTGTTCCAGAGATTTCTCCCCATTGATTTCTGATCTCTCTCCTCCCACCTCTCCAATCCTGACCCCTCTCCCTGTTTCCCTCCCTACCCCTTCCCACCCTGTTCCCTCCCTCCAGTTATTTCAGATAGCTATTCTATTTCCTTTTCTGATATCCAAGCATCTTCCTTTGTTCTCTCCCTGTTACTTAGCACCTTTCTGTCTGTAAATTGTAACCTGGTCATCCTGTACTTGATGGCTAAAATCCACTTATGAGTACATAAAAATTGGGAATAGTTCTACCTCAAGACCCAGATATACCATTCCTTGGAATATACACAAAGGACACTCCACCATACCACAAGGACACTTGCTCACCTATGTTCATAGCAACTTTATTCATAATACCCAAAAACTAGAAGCAACCTAGATGTCCCTCAACTGAAGAATGGACAAACAAAATGTGGTCTGTTTACATAATGGAATTCGACTTGGCTATTAAAAACAAGGAAATCATGAATTTTGCAGACAAATGAATGGAACTAAAAAAAAATCATTCTGAGTGAGGAAACTCAGACTCAGAAAGACACATATGGTATGAACTCACTGTAAGAGTTTAGACTTCTAAGGTTTACTGTACCTGCCTTGCTACTCTGATCTCCATGGGCAAGAAGCTACATGATGCACTTTCAGAGGAAACTGTGAGTACAGAAGTCTGTAGGAGCGTGGTCCCTGTAATGTCCAGAATATAAGGGACGTTTTGTGCTAAGGGAGTGTACATGCCAAATATGAGGGCACAGTTCAGTGTTCCCTAAGGATATGCCTTAGCCTGGTTTCTATTGCTTTTCATTTTTTCATACTCTGAAGAAATACTACAGGTAATTTTCATTGTAGGTATGTGCTGAATTCTAATGAAAGTAGAAAACATAGACAAGGGGGAATTTATAAAATACTGTGATTGATTGCATCCAGAAGTAGCACTTGCTGACAGTCTTGTCTGAGTCCTTCATGTGTTGTGCTCATGCTTCTTTTTTTCAAATCTATGTGCTAGGAATCATCCAAGTAATTCTCAGAGAAACATGTCTACAAAACAGATATATTTTCTAGAGAAGAAACTTGTTTGATCTCACATATAGTTGATATATTTGAGATGAGATCTTCCATATCAATATTAATAGACACATTTATTTTGCATTTCTAGACATAGATAATAGATACAGGATACTGATAACAGCATTGTTATTAATCAAGCTGTGGGATCTCTGCAAACTGCAGGCCAGCAGAATAAGGATCTGTGGCAGAAAGAAGGAAATGTGAGTCAACAGACCTTAGTAGCCAGTGTGGTCCAAACTTCTACATTCTGACACCAGTTTAATGTATGCATATTTAAACACAGCATAATTTTAGAGAAAAAGTTTCCTGATAATTAGCTCAATACACATGTACAACAAAGCTTAAGGCTTATTTATGTTGAAACACTTTACAAAGTACATGCAACCTCCTCCAATAAAGATGAGTTTTGTTGATTGAAAAACAGTGCTCAAGGGTCTAGGGAGAATTACTGACATAAACATAAATGTCTATGGGAGTCATGTGTGGTGCGGCCCCGCAGAGGTCACCTGTGATATCTCCAATATGGGTGAGTTCTATTGACTGTGAAACAATGGTGAAGATCTGGGAAGGAAGAGTCTGGAATAAGAACATAGGAGTCGGCTGCCCCTGCAGAGAGCCCCTGGGCAGCACCCCACGAGCAAACCTGAGCCTCGGGACCACAGGTAAGACCAAATTTTCTGCTGCAAGAAAGCTGCCTGGTGAGCTTGGGACACACGGAAGCAGAATTTCTCTAGGACCAGGCACGTTCTGTGTTTACCGGAAGTCCCACACCCTCAGATCCCGGCCCGCAGCAGCTCTCTGCTCCCAGACCCGGTGAGAGAGAGACCCAACCGCCTGGTCAGGTGGGCACTCCTGAGGCTGCAGAGCGGAAGAGACCACCAAAACTGCTCACCCCTGCCCACATCCCTGGCCCAAGAGGAAACTGTATAAGGCCTCTGGGCTCCCATGGGGGAGGGCCCAGGAGCGGCAGGACACCTGCCTGAGACACCGCAGGAACCTGAAAGAAACAGACCGGATAAACAGTTCTCTGTACCCAAATCCCGTGGGAGGGAGAGCTAAACCTTCAGAGAGGCAGACAAGCCTGGGAAACCAGAAGAGACTGCTCCCTGCACACACATCTCGGACGCCAGAGGAAAAAGCCAAAGACCATCTGGAACCCTGGTGCACTGAAGCTCCCGGAAGGGGCGGCACAGGTCTTCCTGGTGGCTGCCGCTGCAGAGAGCCCCTGGGCAGCACCCCACGAGCGAACTTGAGCCTCGGGACCACAGGTAAGACCAAATTTTCTGCTGCAAGAAAGCTGCCTGGTGAACTCAAGACACAGGCCCACAGGAACAGCTGAAGACCTGTAGAGAGGAAAAACTACACGCCCGAAAGCAGAACACTCTGTCCCCATAACTGACTGAAAGAGAGGAAAACAGTCTACAGCACTCCTGACACACAGGCTTATAGGACAGTCTAGCCACTGTCAGAAATGAGTAACACTAGAGACAATCTGATGGCGAGAGGCAAGCGCAGGAACCCAAGCAACAGAAACCAAGACTACATGCCATCATCGGAGCCCAATTCTCCCACCAAAACAAACATGGAATATCCAAACACATCAGAAAAGCAAGAACTAGTTTCAAAATCATATTTGATCATGATGCTGGAGGACTTCAAGAAAGACATGAACACACTTAGGGAAACACAGGAAAACATTAATAAACAAGTAGAAGCCTACAGAGAGGAATCGCAAAAATCCCTGAAAGAATTCCAGGAAAACACAATCAAAGAGTTGAAGGAATTAAAAATGGAAATAGAAGCAATCAAGAAAGAACACATGGAAACAACCCTGGATATAGAAAACCAAAAGAAGAGACAAGGAGCTGTAGATACAAGCTTCACCAACAGAATACAAGAGATGGAAGAGAGAATCTCAGGAGCAGAAGATTCCGTAGAAATCATTGACTCAACTGTCAAAGATAATGTAAAGCAGAAAAAGCTACTGGTCCAAAACATACAGGAAATCCAGGACTCAATGAGAAGATCAAACCTAAGGATAATAGGTATAGAAGAGAGTGAAGACTCCCAGCTCAAAGGACCAGTAAATATCTTCAACAAAATCATAGAAGAAAACTTCCCTAACCTAAAAAAAGAGATACCCATAGGCATACAAGAAGCCTACAGAACTCCAAATAGATTGGACCAGAAAAGAAACACCTCCCGTCACATAATTGTCAAAACACCAAACGCACAAAATAAAGAAAGAATATTAAAAGCAGTAAGGGAAAAAGGTCAAGTAACATATAAAGGGAGACCTATCAGAATCACACCAGACTTTTCGCCAGAAACTATGAAAGCCAGAAGATCCTGGACTGATGTCATACAGACCCTAAGAGAACACAAATGCCAGCCCAGGTTACTGTATCCAGCAAAACTCTCAATTAACATTGATGGAGAAACCAAGATATTCCATGACAAAACCAAATTTACACAATATCTTTCTACAAATCCAGCACTACAAAGGATAATAAATGGTAAAGCCCAACATAAGGAGGCAAGCTATACCCTAGAAGAAGCAAGAAACTAATCGTCTTGGCAACAAAACAAAGAGAATGAAAGCACACAAACATAACCTCACATCCAAATATGAATATAAAGGGAAACAATAATCACTATTCCTTAATATCTCTCAATATCAATGGCCTCAACTCCCCAATAAAAAGACATAGATTAACAAACTGGATACGCAACAAGGACCATGCATTCTGCTGCCTACAAGAAACACACCTCAGAGACAAAGACAGACACTACCTCAGAGTGAAAGGCTGGAAAACAACTTTCCAAGCAAATGGTCAGAAGAAGCAAGCTGGAGTAGCCATTCTAATATCAAATAAAATCAATTTCCAACTAAAAGTCATCAAAAAAGATAAGGAAGGACACTTCATATTCATCAAAGGAAAAATCCACCAAGATGAACTCTCAATCCTAAATATCTATGCCCCAAATACAAGGGCAACTACATACGTAAAAGAAACCTTACTAAAGCTCAAAACACACATTGCACCTCACACAATAATAGTGGGAGATTTCAACACACCACTCTCATCAATGGACAGATCATGGAAACATAAATTAAACAGTGATGTCGACAGATGGACTTAATGGACATTTATAGAACATTCTATCCTAAAGCAAAAGGATATAACTTCTTCTCACCTCCTCATGGTACTTTCTCCAAAATTGACCATATAATTGGTCAAAAAACGGGCCTCAACAGGTACAGAAAGATAGAAATAATCCCATGCGTGCTATCGGACCACCACGGCCTAAAACTGGTCTTCAATAACAGTAAGGGAAGAATGCCCACATATACATGGAAATTGAACAATGCTCTACTCAATGATAACCTGGTCAAGGAAGAAATAAAGAAAGAAATTAAAAACTTTTTAGAATTTAATGAAAATGAAGATACAACATACTCAAACTTATGGGACACAATGAAAGCTGTGCTAAGAGGAAAACTCATAGCGCTGAGTGCCTGCAGAAAGAAACAGGAAAGAGCATATGTCAGCAGCTTGACAGCATACCTAAAAGCTCTAGAACAAAAAGAAGCAAATACACCCAGGAGGAGTAGAAGGCAGGAAATAATCAAACTCAGAGCTGAAATCAACCAAGTAGAAACAAAAAGGACCATAGAAAGAATCAACAAAACCAAAAGTTGGTTCTTTGAGAAAATCAACAAGATAGATAAACCCTTAGCCAGACTAACGAGAGGACACAGAGAGTGCGTCCAAATTAACAAAATCAGAAATGAAAAGGGAGACATAACTACAGATTCAGAGGAAATTCAAAAAATCATCAGATCTTACTATAAAAACCTATATTCAACAAAACTTGAAAATCTTCAGGAAATGGACAATTTCCTAGACAGATACCAGGTATCGAAGTTAAATCAGGAATAGATAAACCAGTTAAACAACCCCATAACTCCTAAGGAAATAGAAGCAGTCATTAAAGGTCTCCCAACCAAAAAGAGCCCAGGTCCAGACGGGTTTAGTGCAGAATTCTATCAAACCTTCATAGAAGACCTCATACCAATATTATCCAAACTATTCCACAAAATTGAAACAGATGGAGCCCTACCGAATTCCTTCTACGAAGCCACAATTACTCTTATACCTAAACCACACAAAGACACAACAAAGAAAGAGAACTTCAGACCAATTTCCCTTATGAATATCGACGCAAAAATACTCAATAAAATTCTGGCAAACCGAATTCAAGAGCACATCAAAACAATCATCCACCATGATCAAGTAGGCTTCATGCCAGGCATGCAGGGATGGTTTAATATACGGAAAACCATCAACGTGATCCATTATATAAACAAACTGAAAGAACAGAACCACATGATCATTTCATTAGATGCTGAGAAAGCATTTGACAAAATTCAACACCCCTTCATGATAAAAGTCCTGGAAAGAATAGGAATTCAAGGCCCATACCTAAACATAGTAAAAGCCATATACAGCAAACCAGTTGCTAACATTAAACTAAATGGAGAGAAACTTGAAGCAATCCCACTAAAATCAGGGACTAGACAAGGCTGCCCACTCTCTCCCTACTTATTCAATATAGTTCTTGAAGTTCTAGCCAGAGCAATCAGACAACAAAAGGAGATCAAGGGGATACAGATCGGAAAAGAAGAGGTCAAAATATCACTATTTGCAGATGACATGATAGTATATTTAAGTGATCCCAAAAGTTCCACCAGAGAACTACTAAAGCTGATAAACAACTTCAGCAAAGTGGCTGGGTATAAAATTAACTCAAATAAATCAGTTGCCTTCCTCTATACAAAAGAGAAACAAGCCGAGAAAGAAATTAGGGAAACGACACCCTTCATAATAGACCCAAATAATATAAAGTACCTCGGTGTGACTTTAACCAAGCAAGTAAAAGATCTGTACAATAAGAACTTCAAGACACTGAGGAAAGAAATTGAAGAAGACCTCAGAAGATGGAAAGATCTCCCATGCTCATGGATTGGCAGGATTAATACAGTAAAAATGGCCATTTTACCAAAAGCAATCTACAGATTCAATGCAATCCCCATCAAAATACCAATCCAATTCTTCAAAGAGTTAGACAGAACAATTTGCAAATTCATCTGGAATAACAAAAAACCCAGGATAGCTAAAGCTATCCTCAACAATAAAAGGACTTCAGGGGGAATCACTATCCCTGAACTCAAGCAGTATTACAGAGCAATAGTGATAAAAACTGCATGGTATTGGTACAGAGACAGACAGATAGACCAATGGAATAGAATTGAAGACCCAGAAATGAACCCACACACC
The DNA here is from genome assembly GCF_021556685.1 of Rattus norvegicus. NCBI lineage: Eukaryota > Metazoa > Chordata > Mammalia > Rodentia > Muridae > Rattus > Rattus norvegicus. The sequence continues at coordinate 208,183,382 of NC_141534.1, read as the reverse complement.
TATGATCACTTGATTTTTGACAAAGGAGCCAAAACCATCCAATGGAAAAAAGATAGCATTTTCAGCAAATGGTGCTGGTTCAACTGGAGAGCAACATGTAGAAGAATGCAGATTGATCCATGCTTATCACCCTGTACAAAGCTTAAGTCCAAGTGGATCAAGGACCTCCACATCAAACCAGACACACTCAAACTAATAGAAGAAAAACTAGGGAAACATCTGGAACACATGGGCACTGGAAAAAATTTCCTGAACAAAACACCAATGGCTTATGCTCTAAGATCAAGAATCGACAAATGGGATCTCATAAAACTGCAAAGCTTCTGTAAGGCAAAGGACACTGTGGTTAGGACAAAACGGCAACCAACAGATTGGGAAAAGATCTTTACCAATCCTACAACAGATAGAGGCCTTATATCCAAAATATACAAAGAACTCAAGAAGTTAGACCGCAGGGAAACAAATAACCCTATTAAAAAATGGGGTTCAGAGCTAAACAAAGAATTCACAGCTGAGGAATGCCGAATGGCTGAGAAACACCTAAAGAAATGTTCCACATCTTTAGTCATAAGGGAAATGCAAATCAAAACAACCCTGAGATTTCACCTCACACCAGTGCGATTGGCTAAGATCAAAAACTCAGGTGACAGCAGATGCTGCCGAGGATGTGGAGAAAGAGGAACACTCCTCCATTGTTGGTGGGATTGCAGACTGGTAAAACCATTCTGGAAATCAGTCTGGAGGTTCCTCAGAAAATTGGAAATTGAACTGCCTGAGGATCCAGCTATACCTCTCTTGGGCATATACCCAAAAGATGCCTCAACATATAAAAGAGACACGTGCTCCACTATGTTCATTGCAGCCTTATTTATAATAGCCAGAAACTGGAAAGAACCCAGATGCCCTTCAACAGAGGAATGGATACAGAAAATGTGGTACATCTACACAATGGAATATTACTCAGCTATCAAAAACAACGAGTTTATGAAATTCGTAGGCAAATGGTTGGAACTGGAAAATATCATCCTGAGTGAGCTAACCCAATCACAGAAAGACATACATGGTATGCACTCATTGATAAGTGGCTATTAGCCCAAATACTTGAATTACCCTAGATCCCTAGAACAAACGAAACTCAAGACGGATGATCAAAATGTGAATGCTTCATTCCTTCTTTAAATGAGGAAAAAGAATACCCTTGGCAGGGAAGGGAGAGGCAAAGATTAAAACAGAGACTTAAGGAACACCCATTCAGAGCCTGCTCCACATGTGGCCCATACATATACAGCCACCCAATTAGACAAGATGGATGAAGCAAAGAAGTGCAGACCGACAGCAGCCGGATGTAGATCGCTCCTGAGAGACACAGCCAGAATACAGCAAATACAGAGGCGAATGCCAGCAGCAAACCACTGAACTGAGAATAGGTCCTCTATTGAAGGAATCAGAGAAAGAACTGGAAGAGCTTGAAGGGGCTCGAGACCCCAAAAGTACAACAATGTCAAGCAACCAGAGCTTCCAGGGACTAAGCCACTACCTAAATACTATACATGGACTGACCCTGGACTCTGACCCCATAGGTAGCAATGAATATCCTAGTAAGAGCACCAGTGGAAGGGGAAGCCCTGGGTCCTGCTAAGACTGAACCCCCAGTGAACTAGACTATGGGGGGAGGGCGGCAATGGGGGGAGGGTTGGGAGGGGGACACCCATAAGGAAGGGGAGGGGGGAGGGGGATGTTTGCCCGGAAACTGGGAAAGGGAATAACACTTGAAATGTATATAAGAAATACTCAAGTTAATAAAAAAAAGCCAATAATAAAAAAAAAAGAACATAGGAGTCTGGGAAACTCAGGTGTGTCCTGGCCCTACAGAAAGCACAGACCACCAAGCTATCAAGCACATCCATTCCCAGCTTTCTGGGCAGTAAAGAAGTCTACATTTCCCTCATTGAGGAGATGACACTTAGTGTTTAGCATTCCTGGTTATCCTAGTGCTCATCTTCAAGTAAAAGGAATTTGTACTCTCTACAACAAAAAAAACAGCAAATCCACAAGAGAGAACAGTGCTGATGAAGGGGAGGTCTTGTTTTCCTGCTTTTGTTCTGTGAACATCAACCAAAGCAGGGTGTCAGGATTAGCTCTGTTTACAGCCTGAAGAAAACTCTACAGCAGTACTTTGCAGACCAATGTGTCAGCAAATTGGTATGATACTATTAGATTTTTCATTTCTGTCTCTAGCAAGTCATTTGCCAGCCATTTTTGAAAAAATTATTCAAAACTATATCTTGCTCTGAGCTTCACACAGCCACAGGGTACCACTTCAAGTTTTGGAAGTCTACCCATCATCTCCTCCTCCTCCTCCTCCTCCTCCTCCTCCTCCTCCCCCTCCTCCTCCTCCTCCTCATCCTCATTCTCATCCTCCTCCTCCTCCCCCTACCTATACCCCTACCCATGCCCCTCCCCCTCTTTCCCATCCTCCTCTTCCTCCCCCTCAGCTTCCCTTTCCTGTCCTTCCACTCATTTTTGTCTACTTTTTTTTTTCTTTATTAACTTGAGTATTTCTTATTTACATTTTGGTTGTTATTCCCATTCCCAGATCCCTGGCCAACATCCCCCTAACCCCTGCCTCTCCCCTTCTATATGGGCTTCCCCTCTCCATCCTCCCCTCATTACCACCCTCCCACCAACAATCATATTCACTGGGGGTTCAGTCTTGGCAGGACCAAGGGCTTCCCCTTCCACTGGTGCTATTACTGGGATATTCATTGCTACCTATGAGGTTGGAGCCCAGGGTCAGTCCATGTATAGTCTTTGGGTAGTGGCTTAGTCCCTGGAAACTCTGATCGGTTGGCATTGTTGTTCATATGGGGTCTGGAGCCTCTTCAAGCTCTTCCAGTCCTTTCTCTGATTCCTTCAACGGGGGTCCTGTTCTCAGTTCAATGGATTGCTGCTGGCATTCGCCTATGTATTTGCTGATTCTGACTGTATCTCTCAGGAGAGGTCTACATCCCGTTCCTGTCGGCCTGCACTTCTTTGCTTCATCCATCTTATCTAGTTTGGTGACTGTATATGTATGGGCCACATGTGGGGCAGGCACTGAATGGGTGTTCCTTCTGCCTCTGTTCTAAACTTTGCCTCCCTATTCCATCCCAAGGGTATTCTTGTTCCCCTTTTAAAGAAGGAGTGAAGCATTCGCACTGTGGTCATCCTTCTTGAGTTTCATGTGTTCTGTGCATCTAGGGTAATTCAAGCATTTGGGCTAATTGCCACTTATCAATGAGTGCATACCATGTGTGTTTTTCTGTAATTGGGTTACCTCACTCAGGATGATATTTTCCAGTTCCATCCATTTGCCTATGAATTTCATAAAATCATTGTTTTTGATAGCTGAGTAATATTCCATTGTGTTGATGTACCACATTTTCTGTATCCATTCCTCTGTTGAAGGGCATCTGGGTTCTTTCCAGCTTCTAGCTATTATAAATAAGGCTGCTATGAACATCACATGTGGCCCATACATATACAGTCACCAAACTAGATAAGATGGATGAAGCAAAGAAGTGCAGGCCGACAGGAACGGGATGTAGAACAAGCAGTTCTAACTTCTTGAGTATGTGTCTTTGTTATATGTTGGGGCATCTTTTGGGTGTATGCCCAAGAGAGGTATAGCTGGGTCCTCAGGTAGTTCAATGTCCAATTTTCTGAGGAACCTCCAGACTGATTTCTAGAATGGTTGTACCAGTCTGCAATCCCACCAACAATGGAGGAGTGTTCCTCTTTCTCCACATCCTCGCCAGCATCTGCTGTCACCTGAGTTTTTGATCTTAGCCATTCTCACTAGTGTGAGGTGAAATCTCAGGGTTGTTTTGATTTGCATTTCCCTTATGACTAAAGATGTTGAACATTTCTTTAGGTGTTTCTCAGCCATTCGGCATTCCTCAGCTGTGAATTCTTTGTTTAGGTCTAAACTCCATTTTTAATAGGGTTATTTGTCTCCCTGCGTTCTAACTTCTTGAGTTCTTTGTATATTTTGGATATAAGGCCTCTATCTGTTGTAGGATTGGTAAAGATCTTTTCCCAATCTGTTGGTTGCCGTTTTGTTCTAACAACAGTGTCCTTTGCCTTACAGAAGCTTTGCAGTTTTATGAGATCCCATTTTTTGATTCTTGATCTTAGAGCATAAGCCATTGGTGTTTTGTTCAGGAAATTTTTTCCAGTGCCCATGTGTTCGAGATGCTTCCCCACTTTTTCTTCTATTAGTTTGAATGTATCTGGTTTGATGTGGAGGTCCTTGATACACTTGGACTTAAGCTTTGTACAGAGTGATAAGCATGGATCAATCTGCATTCTTCTACATGCTGACCTCCAGTTGAGACAGCACCATTTGCTGAAAATGCTATCTTTTTTCCATTGGATGGTTTTGGCTCCTTTGTCAAAAAATCAAGTGCCCATAGGTGTGTGGGTTCATTTCTGGGTCTTTGATTCTATTCCACTGGTCTATCTGTCTATCTCTGTACCAATACCATGCAGTTTTTATCACTATTGCTCTGTAATACTGCTTGAGTTCAGGGATAGTGATTCCCCCAGAAGTCCTCTTCCTCCTCCTCCTCTACCTCCTCTTCCTTCCCCTCCACTCCCTCTCCTGTCCTTCCATTCATTTTGTCTTCTTTTTCTTGAAAATAAACTTTATATACAGTATATTCAGATCATTATTTCCCCTCCCTCAACACCCCCATGCCTTCATTCTCTCTATGGGCAAATAAACAAACCAGAGTAAAACAAAGCGAACAGAAAAACAGGGGAAAAGAAAAAAAAAGGAAAAGCAGAAGAAACTCACTCATAGACATATACATGTACACACAAAACCCATGGAAACACAAAATCAGACTGTTATAGATAAGCAAAGGACAAGTTGTTTTTTGTTTGTTTGATTTTAAGGCTCAAACAATTCATTGAGACAAAACACCTCCAAAATTGCTATTAAGCTTATTTTGTGTTGCTCATTTACTGTTGGGCATGGGACCTCCCTCAAGTTTTGTTTGTACACTCAATGAGACTCCAATAAAGAAAATTAACTCCTCCTTTGCAAGTGGTCATCAGTACAGGTTGAAGATAACTTCTGGCTTAGGGATGGGGGCTCAATGCTGGATCTCTACCTAGCTTGCACCTATACAGGTCTATGCATGCTGCCAGTCTCTGAATTCATATGTGTACCAACCCTGTTGTGTCTGGAAGACAGTTACCATAATGTCTTTTTCCCAAGTGGCTCTTATAACCTTTCCACATCCTTTTCCACATAGTTCCCTGAGCCCTAGTGGGAAGAATTTGGTAGAGACATACCATATAGGATTGACTGTCCCAAAGTTTCTTACTCTCAGTACATTGTCTGGTTGTGGATCTCTCTATTAGTTCCTGTCCTGTGTAGGAGGAAACTTCTCTAATGTTGGATGAGCAAGACACTGGTCTATGATCACAGCAGAATGTCATTAGGCATCATTTTACTGCTATGTTTCTTTATCAGAACAGTAGTATTTGGTCTTCTCTGGGTTTATGGTTCATGGCCACCTGAGCAATGCCAGGCATGGGTTTTATCTCGTGGAATGGACCTTAAATTCAAGCAGGTAGGCAGTGATTGATTACTTTCACAGCTTTTATGCTACTATTGCAACAGCCTATTATACACAGAAAGTCACTGTGATAGATTGAAAGATTTGTAGCTAACTTGGTGTTTATATTTCTCCTCTAGTAGCATGTGGGGTTCCTTCGAGTGCCAGGAAGTTTGGGAGAGGGGAATATCAGGAATGACGGCTAACACTTAGGATGATTTGAAGGGTCATATGGAAACCTACTACAGTAGAAACTTCTTGAAATACATACATATAAATCTAAATAGAAGCACAAAATAGCAGGGTTGAAAGCCTCAGCTAGTCCTCTCTTACCATCAGGTTAAATATCCAGTGCCAGGAATGTGTTCCAACTAATTGAGCTGTTGGCCAAGTGGCCCATAGATCTTTCCCCCATGCCCACACAAATCACTTAGGCTATTGCCAAGTAGGAGTGAAATCTCTAGTTAGGCACAGTTTGACTTCTCCATCTTCAATGTCTTATATAGCTGTTGTCTTCAGTAATGGGCCCTTGTCATCAGTTTGTGGAGAGCAATCATAGCGTTAGCAGTAGCAGTGACAAAATCTAGGAAAAATTGCCAGGCCTCCATCTCTGAATCAGCACAGGTCAGCAACAGTGACCATTACCAACTGAGATGCCAGGAAAAGTTCTCTGTCATGTCTCTCTCAATGAAGTGAAAATAATGGAGTTGAGGACATGAGTTCAAACAAAGTTTTGCAAAGCTAGCTCTGCAAATACACCACCACTGTCCATTGAGTCCTATTTATACTTTCTCCAAACATTGTCTGTCCTACCATGGGTCTTGCCTCAACAAAAAACCATGTGAGTCTGTATCACCTGACATACCTAGAAACTTCCACTTCAGTTAGTCACCTTATAAATGATCAAATTATTTAATATGCTCAGAACTTTGTTTGTAATATTGGTAAGTGTACACGAAATTCAGAAACAAGCCAAACGAATTTACAGAAACAAGCTTAGTGGGAGAGACCAATTTATATTCCCTGTTATATAGTTTTCTTTCTATATTGTCAAAGTCAAGTCTAAATAAAACAACTCAAAACAAATTCAAAGTAAACTGAAAGTTATTTAATTTTAGACAATATTCAAAATTGGGTATATTTTTAAAAGCTGGTTATGAAAACGTTATTCCTTAAGCAAAATGAGTTAAATTTACAATATACTTGCATGGCAAAATGTTCTCAGGCCCAAGTAGTTCCCTTGGATGAAACTATCCCACAAGAGTAAGTTGCATGATAGCCTCATTCCAGGGTAAGAAGTGTGGGAAAATAAGACCTGCCAGAAAGCTGCTTTTTCTGTCTCTGGCTATGTAGGCATGACCAGCTCCAGCTGTGTAGGTCAAATCAGAAAAATTTCCTAATCTACAGAAAAGATCAATTACTGTCTTCATGTCTCACATGACAGAGATATGGATTCTCTTGTCCACTGGAGGATCTCAGAGTCTGCACCCATACCCTAAATGTCTAAACAACACAGAGGCAATTATACTCTGCCTTCAATGTTTCCAGACTGACATATGCACATGTGGTAAACAAGAGATCTTCATACTTAAGCTACAACCCAACTGGTATAGAAATTGCAATAGTTCATTTGGCTATGCCCTGGCCTTTAATTATTTCTCTCAGCAAAAGCTAATTTCAGAGTTTATATTCTAATTACCCATGGTCCCTGATCAAAGAATGCTACCAGATACTTTGTCATCAAATCTGAAATTATTCAGAATATCCAAGTGGTATCTTTAGAACTTTGCTAGACAATCCTATAAAATGACTCAGTAGGAGTCATTTCTCTTTTAAATTGTGAGTTTAGGGATTAAGTTTAACTGACATATTTTACAAAGCTTTCAGGTTCTTGTTCCTTATGCAGGAGTCTGATGTAACAAACAGCTAATACAATTAGCCTATCCTTCTACAGAACTCGAGTATGTAATCCATTTAGTTGTACAGGATACATTTAACCTTATGTTAACTTTATATTTAACTTTATATCAATTCATGTTAACCTTGATATAAGTTTTCTCCTCATCAACTTTGACTCGTAATGTTCCCCACAAAGTTGTATAGTTATCACCTCCTGACTTTGGGTTCATTGCTGTCTGCTAGGTTTTACTCTGACCCCTTGGACTGACTGTCCTCTGAGGCCTTTTCTACATAGCCCATTCTGCCAGTTGGAAGCTAAAAAGCAGTTTGGGTGACCTCTAAGGGAAGGCTAATGGTACATGGGCCATCTAACTCATCCTTTTTCTTGACATACTAGGCAATGCTTTTAGGACTTAGAACTAAAGCATCTGAACTGAAACCTTTTCTGTATCAATTAACTTCCTTGTCTTAAAATCTCTCTCAAAAACAAAACAAAACATAACAACAACAACAACAACAACAACAACAAATACCTTAAAGAAATTTGAGATTAGTTTTAACATCTTTCAGAACCAACTCCAATCTTTAGCTGCTGCCATACTCCATGACTAGATCTGACAATTACCAAAGATGGGATTTGCACTCTCCTGCATGAATAATGTTTCAGCACCAAAAATTCTAACTAGTTTGATATGGGTACAAAGACACAGGTAGAAGTTGAACCCCAAGCCTCCTTCTCTGATGGGCTTCCCTCTGATGGACTTCCCTCTAACGGGTTTCTCTCCCAACTATTGGTCATTCTCTCTCCACTATTATCCCCATATGTATGTTATAATCCAGTCTTAAAATTGCTTTATTTACTGACCTTCACCCTATACCCAGAATGTTCCATGTAAGCTCTTCTAATGACTTTCACCCTACAAAAGCTTCATTTGCCCCTGATCCATCTACAGAAAACCCTTTTAGTAACTGTGGAGAAACTCTGGTGGCAAAGGGTTCTTCATCCTTTTCACCCCAAGCCAGATACAATCCTTTACATTAGTCCTTTATTTTCCTTTGTTCCCTTCTTTCAAGGTTCTGTTGATACTTGTTGCTTCTGCTAGTTCATTTTGGTGTAGTGCTTCCAGAGTGTGGTATTAGTCACTGTCACTATGAGTCACCACTGTATCCACTTCCTCTCACCACCTCATTCTATGTTTCCCACCTCTACTCACCTTAACTACGCCACCTTCCTGGGAAGTCTCTCAATTTTACTATGTAACCAAAGCATCTGATTGTAGCCTTCTAATGATTATTTTCTGAAAAGTCCCTCCGAGAAAAAGAAGAGTGGCAATTGCATAATTCATCAAGATGATCAAGCTAAAATTCGCCATCTATGTGACCAGAAGAACTCATCTTCAATGGACCCTGAACTACTTCATCTGGACAAGACCCTCCTCAGGAGAAACAGCTAAGAAAGGATCTACCTCCCCAAACCCATTTTTATATCCTTTAGGGTTTGGAATAATAGAGTGTCTCAGACCTAAAACAGGATTCCTACAAGATTACAGATAACTTTGCTTGACCATCCAGGAAAGGAATGTCTACTGAGACAGCCTGTCTCACTTGAGTGAACAACTTCAAGAGAGAGAAAGTGTATGATAAATGTAAGCTATGGCTTCAACAATATCCTCACTGTCGAGTTCCTCATTCTGATCCTATAAAGGTTCACAGCTAACTTATTCCTCTGGCAGACCTTTCACTTTCCCATAAGAGACAGGCTGCTTTTTTCTCTCTGTGTTAATATACAGTTATATCTGTTAAAGGTCAGACTCCTGTTTCTGCCTTCTATGTCCTTAGGCATATCTCCAGACTAAGTTATGCAAAAGCTCTGAGAATTCTTCAAAGGAATGAGCCATGAAATCTCAGATAAAAATCACCAACAAAAAGACTACTTCAAAGTCCATCAACCCAGAATTGATGCCAGATACAACAGTTCTGCTCAAGTTCTGCTATGGTAGGAGGAGGGAATCTAGTCCTATAACTTACAGGTGAATTGGCTCTGTTCAATCATTTAGGAAGTCCACATCTCCCAACTATTTAGACAAGATTTAATGTTCCATGAGAAATCAGCACATTTGTGTGGAAGCAACTCTTTATGAGAGAATATATAATTGGAAAATAATCTGGGCCCATCTCATGGGTATTTGGACCACAATAACAGCAGTGTGGAAGTGGCCCAATTGTATCAACACATTCTAGACATGCAAAAGCCTTATGAACAGACTGTTTCTTGTGCAAATATTGTAAAAACTTATCATAGGCAAGTGTCATGATGCCAATCCCTTTAGCTTATTAAAGTATTCCTTTTATTTTTATAGGGCATAGAAGCTGTTGTGCTCTTCCTTCTTATCTTCATAGTCTTCCTAAGGGGAAGTCAGAAAGACTTTGTCTGAAACTGAAGAACCATCATCAATTTTTTCCTTAAGGCAAGTGCTGGGACCCCATAATAGACAAGAGGAAGAAAAGGGGGACTTCTAGTACCCTGGCGAGTCCTGTGTTGCATTCTGTAGCATGTTCTCCTCTCAGCCCCTGGCGCTCCACTAGATGGGATGGACAGAGATTGTCAGGACATAATATAATTGACCACTACTGTATTAGCTGGGTCTTTCCTCTTCTGCAACCTGTGCCAAGAGGCTCGGGTTCTCCACGCTTGGATTTAGTTCCCATGATCCCCGCAGTCCAGCCTCTGAGCCCTTAGGTAGAGTCTCAGGAAGATCAAAAGCCTGAAGGCCTTACACTCTGCCCACATTTCTGACTCCAGAGGAAATGGACCTAACACCATCTGGGACCCTGGTGCACGGAGGCTCCGGCAAAAGGCAGCACAGACCCTCCTGGTTGCTGCCCTCACCGAGAGTTCAAAAGCAGCCCCCCATGAGCAACTTGAGCCACGGGACCACAAGTAAGAACAACTTTTCTGCTCCAAGTGACCTGCCCGGTGGACTCATGACACACAGGGGCACAATTCCTCTGGGACCAGACACTTCTGGTTTTTAGCTGGAGCCCCAGCATCGCTGATCCTGGCCCACAGCTCACTGTTCCCAAACCCGTGGGAGAGAGAGCTCGCCTTCAACAGGTGGGGACTCCTGAGACTGCATAGCGGGAGAGAACACCAATACTGCCCACACCTGAAAGCAGAACACTCTGTTACCATAACTGGCTGAAACAAAACAGGAAAACAGGTCTATGGCGCTCCTGACACACAGGCCTATAGGACAGTCTAGCCTGTCAGAAATATGTCAGAAATAACAGAACAAGGTAACACCAGAGACAACCTGATGGCAAGAGGCAAGCACAGGAACCCAAGCAACAGAAACCAAGACTACATGACATCATCAGAGCCAATTCTCCCACCAAAGCAAACACTGAATATCCAAACACACCAGAAAAGCATGATCTAGATTTAAAATCACATTTGATCATGATGCTGGAGGACTTCAAAAAAGACATGAAGAACTCCCTTAGAGAAACTCAGGAAAACATAAATAAACAAGTAGAAGCCTATAGAGAGCAATCACAAAAATCCCTGAAAGAATTCCAGGAAAACACAACCAAACAATTAACATATAAAGGCAGACTTATCAGAATCACACCAGATTTATCACCAGAGACTATGAAAGCCAGAAGATCCTGGACAGATTTCATACAGACCCTAAGAGAACACAAATGCCAGCCCAGGTTACTGTATCCAGCAGAACTCTCAATTAGCATAGATGGAGAAACCAAGATATACCATGACAAAAACAAATTTATACAATATCTTTCTACAAATCCAGCCCTACAAAGGATAATAAATGGTAAAGCCAAACATAAGGAGGCAAACTACACCCTAGAAAAAGCAAGAAACTGATCGTCTTGGCAACAAAACAAAGAGAAGAAAAGCACACAAACATAATCTCATATCCAAATATGAATATACCAGGAAGCAATAATCACTAATCCTTGATATCTCTCAACATCAATGGCCTCAACTCTCCAATAAAAAGACATAGATTAACAAACTAGATACGCAATAAGGACGCTGCATTCTGCTGCCCACAGGAATCACACCTCAGAGAAAAAGACAGACACTACCTCAGGGTGAAAGGCTGGAAAACAAGTTTCCAAACAGGTGGTCTGAAGAAGCAAGCTGGAGTAGCCATTCTAATATCGAATAAAATAGATTATCAACTAAAAGTCATCAAAAAAGACAAGGAAGGTCACTTCATATTCATCAAAGGAAAAATCCACCAAGATGAACTCTCATTCCTAAATATGCTCCAAATACAAGGGCACCTACATACATTAAAAAAAAAACCTTACTAAAGCTAAAACCACACATTGCACCTCACACAATAATAGTAGGAGATTTCAACACTCCACTCTCATCAATGGACAGATAATGGAAACAGGTTTAAACAGAGACATAGACAGACTAAGAGAAGTCATGAAACAAAAGGACTTAACAGATATTTATAGATCATTCTATCCTAAAACAAAAAGATATACCTTCTTCGCACCACCTCATGGTACTTTCTCCAAAATTCACCATATAATTGGTCATAAAACAGGCCTCACCAGATACAGAAAGATAGAAATAATCCCATGCATGCTATCAGACCACTATGGGCTAAAGCTGGTCTTCAATAACAATAAGGGAAGAACACCCACATATACATAGAAGTTGAACAATGCTCTACTCAAAGATGACCTAGTCAAGGAAGAAATAAAGAAAGAAATTAAAGATTTCTTAGAATTTAATAAAAATGAAGGTACAACATACCCAAACTTATGGAACACAATGAAAGCTGTGCTAAGAGGAAACTGATAGCTCTGAGTGCCTGCAGAAAGAAACAGGAAAGAGCATATGTCACCAGCTTGACAGCACAGCTAAAACCTCTAGAACAGAAAGAAGCAAATACACCCAGGAGGAGAAGAAGGCAGGAAATAATCAAACTCAGAGCTGAAATCAACCAAGTAGAAACAAAAAGGACCATAAAAGATTCAACAGAACCAAAAGTTGGTTCTTTGAGAAAGTCAACAAGGTAGATAAACTCTTAGCCAGACTAACGAGAGGACACAGAGAGTGAATCCAACTTAACAAAATCAGAAATGAAAAGGGAGACATAACTACAGAATCAGAGGAAATTCAAAAAAATCATCAGATCCTACTACAAAAGCCAATATTCAACAAAACTTGAAAATCTGCTGGAAATGGACAATTTCCTAGACATACACCAGGTACCGAAGTTAAATCAGGAACAGATAAACCATTTAAACAGCCCTATAACTCCTAACGAAATAGAAGTAGTCATTAAAGGTCTCCCAACCAAAAAGAGCCCAGGTCCAGATGGGTTCGGTGCAGAATTCTATCAGACCTTCATAGAAGAACTCATGCCAATACTATCCAAACTATTCCACAAAATTGAAACAGACAGATTGCTACTGAATTTCTTCTATGAAGTCACAATTACTCTTATACCTAAGCCACACAAAGACCGAACAAAGAAAGAGAACTTCAGACCAATTTCCCTTATGAATATCGATGCAAAAATACTCAACAAAAATCTGGCAAACCGAATTCAAGAGCACATCAAAACAATCATCCATCATAATCAAGTAGGCTTCATCCCAGGCATGAAGGGATGGTTTAATATATGGAGAACCATCAACGTGATCCATTATATAAACAAACTGAAAGAACAAAGCCACATGATCATTTCATTAGATGCTGAGGAAGCATTTGACAAAATTCAACAACCCTTCATGATAAAAGTCCTGGAAAGAATAGGAATTCAAGGCCCATACCTAAACATAGTAAAAGCCGAGAGAGCCCGTGGGCAGCACCCCACGAGCAAACTTGAGCCCCGGGACCACAGGTAAGACCAACTTTTCTGCTGCAAGAAAGCTGCCTGGTGAGCTTGGGACACACGGAAGCAGAATTCCTGTAGAAGCAGGCACGTTCTGTGTTTACCGGAAGTCCCACACCCGCGGATCCTGGCCCACAGCAGCTCTCTGCCCCCAGACCCTGTGAAAGAGAGACCCAACCGCCTGGTCAGGTGGGCACTCCTGAGGCTGCAGAGCGGAAGAGACCACCAACACTGCTCACCCCTGCCCACATCCCTGGCCCAAGAGGAAACTGTATAAGGCCTCTGGGCTCCCGTGGGGGAGGGCCCAGGAGCGGCAGGACCCCTGTGCCTGAGACACCACCAGAACCAGAAGGAAACAGACCGGATAAACAGTTCTCTGCACCCAAATCCCGTGGGAGGGAGAGCTAAACCTTCAGAGAGGCAGACAAGCCTGGGAAACCAGAAGAGACTGCTCTCTGCACACACATCTCGGACGCCAGAGGAAAAAGCCAAAGACCATCTGGAACCCTGGTGCACTGAAGCTCCCGGAAACGGTGGCACAGGTCTTCCTGGTTGCTGCCGCTGCAGAGAGCCCGTGGGTAGCACCCCACGAGTGAACTTGAGCCTCGGGACCACAGGTAAGACCAACTTTTCTGCTGCAAGAAAGCTGCCTGGTGAACTCAAGACACAGGCCCACAGGAACAGCTGAAGACCTGTAGAGAGGAAAAACCACACGCCGGAAAGCAGAACACTCTGTCCCCATAACTGACTGAAAGAGAGGAAAACAGGTCTACAGCACTCCTGACACACAGGCTTATAGGACAGTCTAGCCACTGTCAGAAATAGCAGAACAAAGTAACACTAGAGATAATCTGATGGCGAGAGGCAAGCGCAGGAACCCAAGCAACAGAAACCAAGACTACATGGCACGATCGAAGCCCAATTCTCCCATCAAAACAAACATGGAATATCCAAACACAACAGAAAAGCAAGATCTAGTTCCAAAATCATTTTTGATCATGATGCTGGAGGACTTCAAGAAAGACGTGAAGAAATCCCTTGGAGAACAAGTAGAAGCCTACAGAGAGGAATCGCAAAAATCCCTGAAAGAATTCCAGGAAAACATAAATAAACAAGTAGAAGCCCATTGAGAGGAGACACAAAAATCCCTGAAAGAATTCTAGGAAAACATAAATAAACAAGTAGAAGCCCATAGAGAGGAGACACAAAAATCCCTGAAAGAATTCCAGGAAAACACAATCAAACAGTTGAAGGAATTAAAAATGGAAATAGAAGCAATCAAGAAAGAACACATGGAAACAACCCTGGATATAGAAAACCAAAAGAAGAGACAAGGAGCTGTAGATACAAGCTTCACCAACAGAATACAAGAGATGGAAGAGAGAATCTCAGGAGCAGAAGATTCCATAGAAATCATTGACTCAACTCTCAAAGATAATGTAAAGCTGAAAAAGCTACTGGTCCAAAACATACAGGAAATCCAGGACTCAATGAGAAGATCAAACCTAAGGATAATAGGTATAGAAGAGAGTGAAGACTCCCAGCTCAAAGGACCAGTAAATATCTTCAACAAAATCATAGAAGAAAACTTCCCTAACCTAAAAAAAGAGATACCCATAGACATACAAGAAGCCTACAGAACTCCAAATAGATTGGACCAGAAAAGAAACACCTCCCGTCACATAATTGTCAAAACACCAAACGCACAAAATAAAGAAAGAATATTAAAAGCAGTAAGGGAAAAAGGTCAAGTAACATATAAAGGGAGACCTATCAGAATCACACCAGACTTCTTGCCAGAAACTATGAAGGCCAGAAGATCCTGGACTGATGTTATACAGACCCTAAGAGAACACAAATGCCAGCCCAGGTTACTGTATCCAGCAAAACTCTCAATTAACATTGATGGAGAAACCAAGATATTCCATGACAAAACCAAATTTACACAATATCTTTCCACAAATCCAGCACTACAAAGGATAATAAATGGTAAAGCCCAACATAAGGAGGCAAGCTATACCCTAGAAGAAGCAAGAAACTAATCGTCTTGGCAACAAAACAAAGAGAATGAAAGCACACAAACATAACCTCACATCCAAATATGAATATAACGGGAAGCAATAATCACTATTCCTTAATATCTCTCAATATCAATGGCCTCAACTCCCCAATAAAAAGACATAGATTAACAAACTGGATACGCAATGAGGACCCTGCAATCTGCTGCCTACAAGAAACACACCTCAGAGACAAAGACAGACACTACCTCAGAGTGAAAGGCTGGAAAACAACTTTCCAAGCAAATGGTCAGAAGAAGCAAGCTGGAGTAGCCATTCTAATATCAAATAAAATCAATTTCCAACTAAAAGTCATCAAAAAAGATAAGGAAGGACACTTCATATTCATCAAAAGAAAAATCCACCAAGTTGAACTCTCAATCCTAAATATCTATGCCCCAAATACAAGGGCACCTACATACGTAAAAGAAACCTTACTAAAGCTCAAAACACACATTGCACCTCACACAATAATAGTGGGAGATTTCAACACACCACTCTCATCAATGGACAGATCATGGAAACAGAAATTAAACAGTGATGTCGACAGACTAAGAGAAGTCATGAGCCAAATGGACTTAACGGATATTTATAGAACATTCTATCCTAAAGCAAAAGGATATATCTTCTTCTCAGCTCCTCATGGTACTTTCTCCAAAATTGACCATATAATTGGTCAAAAAACGGGCCTCATCAGGTACAGAAAGATAGAAATAATCCCATGCGTGCTATCGGACCACCACGGCCTAAAACTGGTCTTCAATAACAATAAGGGAAGAATGCCCACATATACGTGGAAATTGAACAATGCTCTACTCAATGATAACCTGGTCAACGAAGAAATAAAGAAAGAAATTAAAAACTTTTTTAGAATTTAATGAAAATGAAGATACAACATACTCAAACTTATGGGACACAATGAAAGCTGTGCTAAGAGGAAAACTCATAGCGCTGAGTGCCTGCAGAAAGAAACAGGAAAGAGCATATGTCAGCAGCTTGACAGCACACCTAAAAGCTCTAGAACAAAAAGAAGCAAATACACCCAGGAGGAGTAGAAGGCAGGAAATAATCAAACTCAGAGCTGAAATCAACCAAGTAGAAACAAAAAGGACCATAGAAAGAATCAACAGAACCAAAAGTTGGTTCCTTGAGAAAATCAACAAGATAGATAAACCCTTAGCCAGACTAACGAGAGGACACAGAGAGTGCATCCAAATTAACAAAATCAGAAATGAAAAGGGAGACATAACTACAGATTCAGAGGAAATTCAAAAAATCATCAGATCTTACTATAAAAACCTATATTCAACAAAACTTGAAAATCTTCAGGAAATGGACAATTTCCTAGACAGATACCAGGTATCGAAGTTAAATCAGGAACAGATAAACCAGTTAAACAACCCCATAACTCCTAAGGAAGTAGAAGCAGTCATTAAAGGTCTCCCAACCAAAAAGAGCCCAGGTCCAGACGGGTTTAGTGCAGAATTCTATCAAACCTTCATAGAAGACCTCATACCAATATTATCCAAACTATTCCACAAAATTGAAACAGATGGAGCACTACCGAATTCCTTCTATGAAGCCACAATTACTCTTATACCTAAACCACACAAAGACACAACAAAGAAAGAGAACTTCAGACCAATTTCCCTTATGAATATCGATGCAAAAATACTCAATAAAATTCTGGCAAACCGAATTCAAGAGCACATCAAAACAATCATCCACCATGATCAAGTAGGCTTCATCCCAGGCATGCAGGGATGGTTTAATATATGGAAAACCATCAACGTGATCCATTATATAAACAAACTGAAAGAACAGAACCACATGATCATTTCATTAGATGCTGAGAAAGCATTTGACAAAATTCAACACCCCTTCATGATAAAAGTCCTGGAAAGAATAGGAATTCAAGGCCCATACCTAAACATAGTAAAAGCCATATACAGCAAACCAGTTGCTAACATTAAACTAAATGGAGAGAAACTTGAAGCAATCCCACTAAAATCAGGGACTAGACAAGGCTGCCCACTCTCTCCCTACTTATTCAATATAGTTCTTGAAGTTCTAGCCAGAGCAATCAGACAACAAAAGGAGATCAAGGGGATACAGATCGGAAAAGAAGAGATCAAAATATCACTATTTGCAGATGGCATGATAGTATATTTAAGTGATGCCAAAAGTTCCACCAGAGAACTACTAAAGCTGATAAACAACTTCAGCAAAGTGGCTGGGTATAAAATTAACTCAAATAAATCAGTTGCCTTCCTCTATACAAAAGAGAAACAAGCCGAGAAAGAAATTAGGGAAACGACACCCTTCATAATAGACCCAAATAATATAAAGTACCTCGGTGTGACTTTAACCAAGCAAGTAAAAGATCTGTACAATAAGAACTTCAAGACACTGAGGAAAGAAATTGAAGAAGACCTCAGAAGATGGAAAGATCTCCCATGCTCATGGATTGGCAGGATTAATATAGTAAAAATGGGCATTTTACCAAAAGTGATCTACAGATTCAATGCAATCCCCATCAAAATACCAATCCAATTCTTCAAAGAGTTAGACAGAACAATTTGCAAATTCATCTGGAATAACAAAAAACCCAGTATAGCTAAAGCTATCCTCAACAATAAAAGGACTTCAGGGGGAATCACTATCCCTGAACTCAAGCAGTATTACAGAGCAATAGTGATAAAAACTGCATGGTATTGGTACAGAGACAGACAGATAGACCAATGGAATAGAATTGAAGACCCAGAAATGAACCCACACACCTATGGTCACTTGATTTTTGACAAAGGAGCCAAAACCATCCAATGGAAAAAAGATAGCATTTTCAGCAAATGGTGCTGGTTCAACTGGAGGGCAACATGTAGAAGAATGCAGATCGATCCATGCTTATCACCCTGTACAAAGCTTAAGTCCAAGTGGATCAAGGACCTCCACATCAAACCAGACACACTCAAACTAATAGAAGAAAAACTAGGGAAGCATCTGGAACACATGGGCACTGGATAAAATTTCCTGAACAAAACACCAATGGCTTATGCTCTAAGATCAAGAATCGACAAATGGGATCTCATAAAACTGCAAAGCTTCTGTAAGGCAAAGGACACTGTGGTTAGGACAAATCGGCAACCAACAGATTGGGAAAAGATCTTTACCAATCCTACAACAGATAGAGGCCCTATATCCAAAATATACAAAGAACTCAAGAAGTTAGACCGCAGGGAAACAAATAACCCTATTAAAAAATGGGGTTCAGAGCTAAACAAAGAATTCACAGCTGAGGAATGCCGAATGGCTGAGAAACACCTAAAGAAATGTTCAACATCTTTAGTCATAACGGAAATGCAAATCAAAACAACCCTGAGATTTCACCTCACACCAGTGAGAATGGCTAAGATCAAAAACTCAGGTGACAGCAGATGCTGGCGAGGATGTGGAGAAAGAGGAACACTCCTCCATTGTTGGTGGCATTGCAGACTGGTAAAACCATTCTGGAAATCAGTCTGGAGGTTCCTCAGAAAATTGGACATTGAACTGCCTGAGGATCCAGCTATACCTCACTTGGGCATATACCCAAAAGATGCCTCAACATATAAAAGAGATACGTGCTCCACTATGTTCATCGCAGCCTTATTTATAATAGCCAGAAACTGGAAAGAACCCAGATGCCCTTCAACAGAGGAATGGATACAGAAAATGTGGTACATCTACACAATGGAATATTACTCAGCTATCAAAAACAACGAGTTTATGAAATTCGTAGGCAAATGGTTGGAACTGGAAAATATCATCCTGAGTGAGCTAACCCAATCACAGAAAGACATACATGGTATGCACTCATTGATAAGTGGCTATTAGCCCAAATACTTGAATTACCCTAGATCCCTAGAACAAACGAAACTCAAGACGGATGATCAAAATGTGAATGCTTCATTCCTTCTTTAAATGAGGAAAAAGAATACCCTTGGCTGGGAAGGGAGAGGCAAAGATTAAAACAGAGACTGAAGGAACACCCATTCAGAGCCTGCCCCACAGGTGGCCCATACATATACAGCCACCCAATTGGACAAGATGGATGAAGCAAAGAAGTGCAGACCGACAGCAGCCGGATGTAGATCGCTCCTGAGAGACACAGCCAGAATACAGCAAATACAGAGGCGAATGCCAGCAGCAAACCACTGAACTGAGAATAGGTCCTCTATTGAAGGAATCAGAGAAAGAACTGGAAGAGCTTGAAGGGGCTCGAGACCCCAAAAGTACAACAATGTCAAGCAACCAGAGCTTCCAGGGACTAAGCCACTACCTAAATACTATACATGGACTGACCCTGGACTCTGACCCCATAGGTAGCAATGAATATCCTAGTAAGAGCACCAGTGGAAGGGGAAGCCCTGGGTCCTGCTAAGACTGAACCCCCAGTGAACTAGACTATGGGGGGAGGGCGGCAATGGGGGGAGGGTTGGGAGGGGGACACCCATAAGGAAGGGGAGGGGGGAGGGGGATGTTTGCCCGGAAACTGGGAAAGGGAATAACACTTGAAATGTATATAAGAAATACTCAAGTTAATAAAAAAAAATAAAAAAAATATATTTATTGAAAAAAATAATAAAAAAATAGAAAATATTTAAATTTATTTAAAATAAATCAATAAAGGATTTGGACCTTGCAAAAAAAAAAACATAGTAAAAGCCATATACAGCAAACCAGAAGCTAACATTAAACTAAATGGAGAGAAACTTGAAGCAATCCCACTAAAATCAGGGACTAGACAAGGCTGCCCACTCTCTCCCTACTTATTCAATATAGTTCTTAAAGTTCTAGCCAGAGCAATCAGACAACAAAAGGAGACCAAAAGAATACAGATTGGAAAATAAGAAGTCAAAATATCACTATTTGCAGACGATATGATAGTATATTTAAGTGATCCCAAAAGTTCCACCAGAGAACTACTAAAGCTGATAAACACCTTCAGCAAAGTGGCTGGGTATAAAATTAACTCAAATAAATCAGTAGCCTTCCTCTACACAAAAGAGAAACAAGCCGAGAAAGAAATTAGGGAAACGACACCCTTCATAATAGACCCAAATAATATAAAGTACCTCGGTGTGACTTTAACCAAGCAAGTAAAAGATTTGTACAATAAGAACTTCAAGACACTGAAGAAAGAAATTGAAGAAGACCTCAGAAGATGGAAAGATCTCCCATGCTCATGGATTGGCAGGATTAATATAGTAAAAATGGCCATTTTACCAAAA
Source organism: Rattus norvegicus (assembly GCF_021556685.1). Lineage (NCBI taxonomy): Eukaryota > Metazoa > Chordata > Mammalia > Rodentia > Muridae > Rattus > Rattus norvegicus. The sequence continues at coordinate 208,162,662 of NC_141534.1, read as the reverse complement.
GCGATCTACAGATTCAATGCAATCCCCATCAAAATACCAATCCAATTCTTCAAAGAGTTAGACAGAACAATTTGCAAATTCATCTGGAATAACAAAAAAACCCAGGATAGCTAAAACTATCCTCAACAATAAAAGGACTTCAGGGGGAATCACTATCCCTGAACTCAAGCAGTATTACAGAGCAATAGTGATAAAAACTGCATGGTATTGGTACAGAGACAGACAGATAGACCAATGGAATAGAATTGAAGACCCAGAAATGAACCCACACACCTATGGTCACTTGATTTTTGACAAAGGAGCCAAAACCATCCAATGGAAAAAAGATAGTATTTTCAGCAAATGGTGCTGGTTCAACTGGAGGTCAACATGTAGAAGAATGCAGATTGATCCATGCTTATCACCCTGTACAAAGCTTAAGTCCAAGTGGATCAAGGACCTCCACATCAAACCAGACACACTCAAACTAATAGAAGAAAAACTAGGGAAGCATCTGGAACACATGGGCACTGGAAAAAATTTCCTGAACAAAAACACCAATGCCTTATGCTCTAAGATCAAGAATCGACAAATGGGATCTCATAAAACTGCAAAGCTTCTGTCAGGCAAAGGACACTGTGGTTAGGACAAATCAGCAACCAACAGATTGGGAAAAGATCTTTACCAATCCTACAACAGATAGAGGCCTTATATCCAAAATATAGAAAGATCTCAAGAAGTTAGACCGCAGGGAGACAAATAACCCTATTAAAAAATGGGGTTCAGAGCTAAACAAAGACTTCGCAGCTGAGGAATGCCGAATGGCTGAGAAACACCTAAAGAAATGTTCCACATCTTTAGTCATAAGGGAAATGCAAATCAAAACAACCCTGAGATTTCACCTCACACCAGTGAGAATGGTTAAGATCAAAAACTCAGGTGACAGCAGATGCTGGCGAGGATGCGGAGAAAGAGGAACACTGCTCCATTGTTGGTGGGATTGCAAACTGGTACAACCATTCTGGAAATCAGTCTGGAGGTTCCTCAGAAAATTGGACATTGAACTGCCTGAGGATCCAGCTATACCTCTCTTGGGCATATACCCAAAAGATGCCCCAACATATAAAAAAGACACGTGCTCCACTATGTTCATCGCAGCCTTATTTATAATAGCCAGAAGCTGGAAAGAACCCAGATGCCCTTCAACAGAGGAATGGATACAGAAAATGTGGTACATCTACACAATGGAATATTACTCAGCTATCAAAAACAATGACTTTATGAAATTCGTAGGCAAATGGTTGGAACTGGAAAATATCATCCTGAGTAAGCTAACCCAATCACAGAAAGACATACATGGTATGCACTCATTGATAAGTGGCTATTAGCCCAAATGCTTGAATTACCCTAGATGTACAGAACCCTTGAAACTCATGAAGGATTACCAAAATGCAAACGCTTTACTCCTTCTTTAAAAGGGGAACATGAATACCCTTGGGAGGGTATAGGGAGGCAAAGTTTAGAACAGAGGCAGAAGGAACACCCATTCAGAGCCTGCCCCACATGTGTCCCATACATATACATCCACCCAATTAGATAAGATGGATGAAGCAAAGAAGTGCAGGCTGACAGGAAGTGAATGTAGATCTCCTGAGGGACACAGCCAGAATACAGCAAATACATAGTCGAATGTCAGCAGCAAACCATTGAACTGAGAATGGGACCCCTGTTGAAGGAATCTTAGAAAAGACTGAAAGAGCTTGAAGGGGCTTGAGACCCCATATGAACACAATGCCAACCAACCAGAGCTTCCAGGTCTAAGCCACTACCCAAAGACTGACCCTGGGCTCCAACCTCATAGGTAGCAATGAATAGCCCAGTAATAGCACCAGTGGAAAGGGAAGCCCTTGGTCCTGCCAAGAATCAGGAGGGGAACACCCATATAGTTGGGGAGGGGGAGGGTTTAGGGGGATGTTGGCCGTGAAACTGTGAAGGGGAATAACAATCAAAATGTAAATAAGAAATACTCAAGTTAATAAAGATGGGACAAAATTTAAAAAAGGAAATACTCAAGTTAGTAAAGATAAAAAATTAAAAATAAATAAATAAATAAATAAATAAATAAGACAAATATAGAAGAAAATCCCTCCCATGTGGTGATTACTGCCCTTAGGGAAATGGTCAAGAAAGTAAACAGGGAAAATAGAGCAGGAGAAAGGGAAAGAAATGTATAGTAATTGACCAATGTGCCTATTGTAAGGAAAAGCCTGAATGTCCTAACTGAAAAGAAAAAGAGAGCAATTCCATTCTGTAGCTGAAAATCGACAGGACTGGGTCTTAATACAACTTAGCCACTGCATAGACAACCTCTTTGACCATAGACCTACAACAAGATACTGTGACTCTTTTATGGTTATGCCAGACTACCCATATGCAGGCATACATTTTTTTGCAACCTACTTTAATAAGAGTTCAACCTCTCCTCTAGCCTACGACCCAGAGGAGGTAGTATTAAGAGAGGAGTTATTAAGATATGGGGGAAGTGGACCTGTTCAGCAATAGTTCTTTAGGGGTGAGCTCAATCTTCTTTGGCAGCAGTTTCAAACACCAACTGTGATTAGCAGCTGCAGACCAGTCCTCTAGGCAGGCAGACACCAGACACCAACCAGCAGCTACAGTCCAGTTCTTTCAGCTAGCAGATACTAGGCAGCTGTAGTTCAATCCTAAACAAACCACTAGGCTCACCAACCAGCCTGAGGCAAGACTGTGGAAGTGGCAAGCTACAGCAGGACCCTCACAAGCAGTTCTTGGGTGTTTCAGTGACAGATGTTATCACAAGTTGAGCTCAACAGTGCTATGTAAGGCAAACCAATACATGTGAGTCATTAGCAAAGAATCATGAGGCAAGCAAACCAAATCAGTGCTCAGTGCTCATCTCCCAATGTCTGTGGTGTCATATTTATCCCCCTTTATCACAGGTCCTTTCACATGTTTGCTATATCAAAACATCTTTTCACAAGAATACCCTTGGCAGGGAATAGAGAGGCAAAGATTAAAACAGACACAGAAGGAACACCCATTCAGAGCCTGCCCCACATGTGGCCCATACATATACAGCCATCCAATTAGACAAGATGGATGAAGCAAAGAAGTGCAGGCCGACAGGGGCCGGATGTAGATCTCTCCTGAGAGACACAGCCAGAATACAGCAAATACAGAGCCGAATGCCAGCAGCAAACCACTGAACTGAGAATAGGACCCCCGTTGAAGGAATCAGAGAAAGAACTGGAAGAGCTTGAAGGGGTTTCAGACCCCTTATGAACAACAATGCCAAGCAACCAGAGCTTCCAGGGACTAAGCCACTACCTAAGTACTATACATGGACTGACCCTGGACTCTGACCTCATAGGTAGCAATGAATATCCTAGTAAGAGCACCAGTGGAAGGGGAAGCCCTGGGTCCTGCTAAGACTGAACCCCCAGTGAACGTGATTGTTGGGGGGAGGGCGGCAATGGGGGAAGGATGGGGAGGGGAACACCTATAAAGAAGGGGAGGGAGAGGGATTAGGGGGATGTTTGCCCAGAAACCGGGAAAGGGAATAACACTCGAAATGTAAATAAGAAACACACAAGTTAATAAAAAACAACAACAACAAAAAAAAAACATCTTTTCACCTGTGCCTGCTTCAGGAAAACAGTCTTTCAGGTGTTTGCTTTAACAAGACATCCTTTCATCTATGTGCCCCAGCAAAACATCATTTGACATAACTAACTTCCCAAAGAAATAGAAATTTCCACTTTATATTCCCCTTTTTGTTTAAGAATTGTCCTTTGCAATGAAAATAAGAAATACTCAAGTTAATAAAGATAGAAAAAATAAATAAAAATTAATAGGTGATGTTCATAAAAAAGAATTGTCCTTTACACTATAATTAACAATCTACACATAAGAAAAATAATTTTAAGAACCATCACGTTTTCAATAAATGCCATGTGTATAATATAGTCAAATAATCTAACCAAACAACCTTAAATTTCTATCAATATGCAATACTTCAAAAACTTACATTTCTATCAATATACAGTAATTAAAACAAAACAACTTTAAATTTTTATCAACCCCTGATCATTAACAATAACATCACCAATATCATTCCTAGATGATAACAACTACAACACATCAAAAACCAAACCTATCTACCCCAACTTAAGGGAGTAGGGAGATGATCTTTGTAAAATTGCTTCCCGCTGAACTGGGATCAAGAATTCCTACATGGGCCCCAAGGGGAAATATGGTTAGTTTGAAAAAAGCTTTATTCCCATTACCAACACAATAAATTTTTCCTTGATTTAGAGAGAGAAAGAAAGAAAGAAAGAAAGAAAGAAGCGAGCTGTAGCATTTGTTGCCCAATCTATGTGCTTATACAGTCTCTGTGTGATCAATCATAGGCCTAGCCCATTTGAAGTTGATTTGCATGCATTTTTTGAGAAATCAGTAACTGAGATAGTCTGTGAATCACCTGGGCCATTTGCTTTCTGCAGACATTCGTGTCTCATCTGACAAGACCTATTTCCATTGATTGGAAGGGACTTATTACTAAAACTCAGACCCACCATGTCTTATGAGGGAAACTTAACTACTCTAACTCTGGATACAGTCATAGCCAAATGGCTATGTATAAGCATGTGTAAGGGCCATAACCACCATTGCCAGCTAGTAAAAGAAGCTGACAAATTACCTTTATGACAAGAACTGTTTTTGACAGCACAATACGTTGTTGAGGCCCTCTTGGGGGAAGGATTTCTAATGCCCAGGTGATGCAATACTAAGCCCTGCTTCTGGATAAACCATATATTTGTTTTTATAAGATGCCAGTCCTCAGCATGGATGACAATTCCATGGGACCCCTAAATAACTGGCTGGAGGTAACTGACCTAATCCAGTCTATCAGACCTTATCTGACTGATGTTCCATTGGTGACACCAGACAAGGTGTTGTTTGCACACAGGAGCAGTTTCATCTAAGACAGAATCAGGTATGCAGGAGCAGCAGTGGTGACATAACCTGGACACAATCTTTAAGCAGTGAAACCTCAGCTCAAAGATCAGCTTTTAGTTCTGACTCATGCATTCCCATGGAAGAAAGACAAGGCATCTATCATATGTACTGATAGCTGATGCACATTCCCCATGCCACGTTCATGCTCTACACAGAGAAAGAGGATTCCAAACTTCAGCAGGAAAAGAAATTAAAATAGAGAAGAAATATTAGCCCTACTGGAAGTTATCTGGCTACCCAAGGGTTCAGCCATCATTCATTGCATAGGACACCAAAAACATGATCCTCCAGAAACCAGAGTCAACAGAGCAGCTGACTTGACTACCAATGAAGTGGTCCTAGAACAACTGGTACCTCTCCAAATCTTAGTAACCCTTGTTACTGGGCTGCCTGGAATACACAGTCTGGCTAAGACTGGCTGGGCCAAACAGGAACTGGTAACGCATGATAAACAAGAATGGTGGATGATGCTGGGTGGCAAACTCATCCTTCCCATGAGTCTGCAAATGTGGTTACAGATCTTCACTAAGCAACTCACCTTGAGGACACAAAATAAAATTGAACTCCTCAGCCCCAGGCATTGTGTTAACAGATTTGGAAAGCCTGATTAAACATATACTTTTAGATATGTCACCTGTGCTCTGGTAAGCCCCAAAAGGGGAATGAGGATCCCATTAGGAATCCAAGCTTAAGGAAATTTCCTGGGGTGGTGGGGTGGGGGAACAATGGGAGTTGGACTTTACTGAAATCAGGTTTACTGGTTTGGCTATCAATATTTTCTGGTGTTTGTAGACACCTTTTCAGAATGAGTAGAAGCCTACTCCATTCAAAGAGACTGCTCCAATAGTTAATTACAAAAGAAACTTCTTTGGGAAATAATTTCTAGGTTTAGACTGCTCACAGCTTTGGAATCTGATGGTGGTCTGATCTTTATGGCCAAACTGTCTCAAAATTTCACAATTATTAAGTATTAATTGGGAGTTACATTGTATGTATAGGCTACAGAGTTCAGGTAGGTATAAAGGATGAATGGAACTCTTAAGGAGATGCTGGCAAAATTGGTCCTAGAAAATTAAGAAGATTGAGCAGGCCTCTTTTCTTTTTCTCTGCCCAGGGCTCTTTGAATTCCTTACAGGATAGAGTTTCCTCCATTTTCAGTTATGTTTCCCCTGAGAGAAATGTCTAATTACTACTCAGGTCCTTGTAGGCTTTGCAGAAATCTCATCAGGCCATTGACCTTACTGAGAATGGAATTGTGTTATCTCCCACCTCCAAACCTACTCAAAAGTTCAAGACAGGAAAGTTGGTTTGGATAAAGAGAATCCATACCCAGATTCTGGAACCTTCATGGAAAGGATCCTACTAAGTTATCTATACCATTCCAGCTGCTCTGAAAATGACTGGTGCCATCCCCTGGATTCATCATTTCCAACTAAAGGAGGAGAATTACAAATGGACCATAACCTGGACTTTGAAACCCAAAATCATTAACCCACAATGCTGTCTTGATCCTTTTCTTTTCTCTCTGCATGTGGACAAGAGTTTATGCCCTCACTGTCACCTTCTCTGGACTTGGGAATTAAGAATAACTGACATGCCACACTACTAGCTGCAATCCTGGATCTGCACTCCATTCCCTGGGCCACAGCTCTCCCTGCATCCCTGGAAGTCCGCTGCCACCCAGGACAAACAGGTGAGATCCCCATGCCCCAAACTGCTGCCTTCTGAGTCACCCAGCAAGCTCAGCAGCTATGAGGTCTGCCCCTCCCCCTCTGAGCTCCATCTTCCAATCCATACCCTCTACCTCCATTCCCTGTATCACAGCACTGTTTACATCTCTGGAGGCTATCTGCCAACCAGGACAACCAAGTGAGATCCTCATGGGGCAATCCCCTACCTGCTTGGTCTCAGGGCAAGCACAGCAGCCATCATGTCAGCCTTGGCTTCTCTGTTCCACAACTCCATCTGCAATCCTAGAGGCCTACTATCATCAGGGACTACCAGGCCTACCAAAACCATGGAAAACTAGATGGCTAAAGACCAGCTTACAAATTCAATCAACAAAAGTCAGAGAAATACAGCACCACCAGAACCAAGCTATACTACTACAGCAAGCCATGGATATCCAAACATACCTTAAGCACAAGAAAATGACCTGAAATATAATCTTATGAAGATAATAGAGGTCTTAAAAGAGAAAAATATAAACCTCCTAAATAAATACAGGAAATACAACCAAACATGTAGAGTCTTTTAAAGAAAGTAAGAGATAAATATAAAGAAATACAGGAAAATACAATCAAACTAGGAAATAAAGTGAATTAAACTGTTCAAGATCTGACAACAGAAATAGAAGAAATAAAAAAGACACAAACTAAGGCAATCCTGGAGATGGAAAACCTAGGAGAGAGAACAGGAACTTACAGACACAAATATCACCAACAGAATACAAGAAATGGAAAAAACTCTCAGGCATAGAAGATACAATATCAACAAAACAGACACCCCAGAGTTCCCAAGGACTAAACCACCAACCAAAGAGTACACGTGAAGCATCCCATGGCTACAGCAGCATATGTAGCAGAGGAAGGACTTTTTGGACATCAATGGGAAGAGAGGCCCTTGATCCTGTGATGGTTCAATGCCCAAGTGTAGGGGAACCCCAGGGCAGGGAGGTGGGAGAGAGTGGGAGGAGCACCCTTGTGGAGGCAGGAGTGGGGGGATGGGATAAGGGGGATGCAGAGGTGAAACAGGGAGGGGAGATATCATTTGAAATGTAGACAAAAATTATCCAATAAAAAGGGGAGGGGGAGAAGATACAATAGAAGAAATTGTTAGATCAGTCAAAGAAAATGCCTTTCTAATACAAAACATCCAGAAAATTTGGGACATTATGAAAAGACCAAACCTAAGAATAACAAGAATAGAAGAAGGAGAAGCTTCCATTCAAAGGCCCAGAAAATATCTTCAACAAAATTCTAGAAGAAAACTTCCCTGACCTGAAGGAAGAGATGGCTATAAAGATACAAAAAAAACTTTCAAAACACCAAATAGATTGGACCGGAAAAGAAAATCCTCCCACCACATAAAAATCAAAACACTAAATGTACAGAACGAACATATATATTTAAAAGCTTCAAGGGAAAAAGGCCAAGTAACGTATAAAAGCAGACCTATCAGAATTACACCTAATTACTCAAAAGAGACTTTAAAGCCAGAAGGGCCTGGGCAGATATATTGAAGATTCCAAGAGACTAAAAATGTCAGCCTAGACTACTATACCCAGAAAATTTTCAGTTACCATAGATGTAGAAACCAATATACTCTATGACAAAACCAAATTTAAACAACATCTATCCACATCTATCCACAAGTCCAGCTCTATAGAGAATACTAGAAATAAATCCAGGAGAAGGAGGGTAACTACGTCAAAGAAAACACAAGAAATGAATAATTTCACACTAATAAAACTGAAATATCTCTCTCTCTCTCTCTCTCTCTCTCTCTCTCACACACACACACACACACACACACACACACACACACACACACACACACACACACTCCTACAGCATAAAAATAAAAGACACTAACAATCATTGGTCATTATCTCTCAACGTCAATGTCCTCAATTTCCCAAAAAAAGACACAAGCTAAGGGAGTAGAAGTACACCTCACTTCTAGATTAGGGTTAGGGTTAGGGTTAGGGTTAGGGTTAGGGTTAGGGTTAGGGTTAGGGTTAGGGTTAGGGTTAGGGTTAGGGTTACACCTCAGATAGATAGATACTACCTCAGAGCAAAGGGCTATAAAAAGATTTTCTAAGCAAACAAACTCCAGAAGCTGTAGTAGTCGTTCTGTTATCAAATAAAATAGGTTTTAAACCAAAATTAATCTAGAAAGATGTGAAAGGACACTTCATATTCAGGAAAGGAAAAACCCACAAAGAGGATGTCTAAATTCTGAATATTTATGCCCCAAATGCAAGGGCACCCACTTTCATAAAAGGAAGCTTTCTGAAGCCTAAATCACAAACTGAACTCCACGGATTAACACTGGGAGACTTCAACACCCTACTTTCACCAATGGACAGATCATCAAGACAGAAACTAAACAGAGAATTATTAAAACTAACAGGGTTTTGAATCAAATGGGCACGCAGATATCTATAGAACCTTTGACTCAAACATACACACACACGCACACGCACACACACACACACACACACACACACACACACACACACACACAAATATGTTCTAAGCACTGCATGGAACTTCTCCCAAAGTTTACCATATATATTCAGTCACAGAGAAAGCCTCAACAGATACAAGAAAATTGCAATAACCCCTTGCATCTTATCAGTTCGCCATGAATGAATGAAAGCTAGAACAACAGAAACAACAGAAAGCCAATATTCATGAAAATTGAACAACTCTCTACTCAGGAACCACAGAGTCAAGGGAGGGGGGGCTTTCTAGAATTCAATGAAATTGAAGGCACAACACACCTAAACTTATGAGACACAATTAAAACAGTGGTAATAAGAAAGTTCATAGCACTAAGTGTCTTCGTAAAGAAATTGGAGAAATCTTATACTAGCAACTTAACAGCACAACTGCAAGCTCTAGAACAAAAAGAAGCAAACAGACCCAAGAGAAGTAGAGAGTAGGAAATATTCAAACTCGGAACTGAAATCAATCAATTAGAAACAAGAAGAACAACACAAAGAATCAACAAACCAAGAGCTGGTTTTTGAGGAAATCAACAAGATAGACAAACCCTTAGCCAAACCAACTAAAAGTCAGAAAGAATATCCATATTAACAAAATCAGAAACAAAATGGGAAAGTTAACAGCAGACACTGAGAAAATCCAAAGAATCATTAGGTCTTACTTCATAAGCCTGTGTTCCACAAAATTGGAAAATCTAAATGAAATGGATAGCTTTCTGGATAGATTTCACTTACCAAAGTTAAAGCAATATTAAGTAAGCAATCTAAGGAGACATAAAACCTCCAAGGAAATAGAAGCAGTCATCAAAAGTCTCTTGATCAAAAAAGCTCAGGTCCAGATGGTTTTAGTGCAGAATTCTACCAGACCTTCAAAGAAGAGTTAATACCAATACTCTTCAAACTATTCCACAAAATAGAAACAGAATGGTCATTGTCAACCTCATTCTATGAGGCCTCAGTCACCTTGATACCTAAACCACACAAAGACTCAACAAACAAAAAGAATTTCAGGCCAATTTCCCTTATGAGTATTGATGCAGAAATACTCAATTAAATACTGTAATGGTTTGTATATGATTGACCCAGGGAGTGGCACTATTAGAAGATGTGGCCCTTTTGGAGTAGGTATGGCCTTGTTGGAGTAGATGTGTCACTATGGGTGTGTGGTTTAAGACCCTCATCCTAGCTGCTTGGAAACCAGTATTCAGCCAGCAACCTTCAGATAAAGATGTAGAACTCTCATCTCCTCCTCTACCATGTCTGCCTTGATATTGCCATGTTTCTGCTTTGATGATAATGGACTGAACCTCTAAAACTGTAAGCCAGCCCCAGTTAAATGTTGTCCTTTATAAAACTTGCCTTTGTCAAGGTATCTGTTCACATCAGTAAAATCCTAACTAAGACAAATACTCACAAACTGAATCTAAGAACACATCAAAAGTATTTACCATAATCAAGTAGGCTTCATCCTAGGGATGCAAGGGTGGTTCAGTATACAAAAATCAATCAACAAAATCCACCCTGAAACTGAAAGCAAAAACACATAATCATCTCATTGTAGGCTGAAAAAGCTTTTGACAAAATTCAACACTCATTCATGTCTTGGAGCAATCAAGAACACAAGGGACATACGTAACACAATAAAGACAGTATGCAGCAAGCCAACTGCCAGTATCAAATTAAATGGAGAGAAACTTAAAGCACTCCCACTAAAATTGGTGACAAGGCAAGACTACCCACTGTCTCTGCATTGTTTCAATATAGTACTTGAAGGTCTAGTTAGGGCACTAAGACAACTAAAGGAGATCAAAGAGACACAAATTGGAAAAGGAGTCAAAGTATCATTATTCTCAGATAATATGATAGTATGCATAAGTGAGTCCCAAAATTCTACCATAGAACTTAAACAGCAGATAAACACCTTTAGCAAAGTGGCTGGATAAAAAGATATTAAATCAGCCTCCAGGTTCCTGCCCTATGTGAGTTCCTGTTCTGGCTTATTTAGTAATATACAATGATACGGAAGTGTAAGCTGAATAAACCCTTTTCTCCCCCACCCCAAAAATAGTATTAAAGCAAAAAAAAGTAGCCCTTTTTCACACAAATGATAAACTGGTTGAGAAAGAAACCAGGGAAACAATACCCTTCCCAATAGCCAAAAATAATACAAAATATCGTGCTATAACTAAGCAAGTGAATGACCTGTATGACAAAAACTTCAAGCCTCAGAAGAAAGAAATTGATTAAGCTACCAGAAAATGGAAAGCTCTCCAATTGATAAAATTAACATTGTAAAAATAGCCTTGCTACCAAAAACAATCTACAGATTCAATGCAATTCTTTATAGATCCTTAAAGAACAATTTTCAACTTCATATGGAAAAAACAACAAACCCAGGATTACCAAAACCAGACTGTACAACAAAAGAGTTCTGGAGGTATCACCACCCATGACTTCAAGCTATACTACAGAGCAATAGTAATAAAAACTGCATGTATTGGTGTAGAAACAAACAGGTTGATTACTAGAATTGAATCAAGGACCCAGAAAGGAACCCACATACCTACAGACACTTAGTTTTTTACAAAGAAACAAATCCCTAGAATGGAAAAAAGAAAGCAACAAATGCAACAAATGGTCTAATTAGATGACTGCATGTGGAAGAGCACAAATAGATGCATTCTTATCACCTCACATAAAACTCAAGTCCAAGTGGATCAAACACCTCAACAATAACAACTACAACAACAAAACAGATATGCTAAATCCAATCAAATAAAAAAAGTAGGAAATAGCCTTGAATGAATAACATAGGCACAATTTACAAATGTGGCTTCTGTAAGGCAAAGGACAATTTCTTTTCTTCTTTATCTTTATTAACTTTAGTATTTCTTATTTACGTTTCGATTGTTATTCCCCTTCCAGGTTGCCAGGACAACATCCCCCGAACCCCTCCCTTTCACCTTCTACATGGGCTTCCCTTCCCCACCCTCCCTCCATTACCACCCTCCCGCCAACAATCATGTTCACTAGGTGTTCAGTCTTGGCAGGACCAAGGGCTTCCCCTTCCACTGGTGCTCTTACTAGGATATTCATTGCTTCCTATGAGGTCAGAGTCCAGGGTCAGTCCATGTATAGTCTTTAGGTAGTGGCTTAGTCCCTGGAAGTTCTGGTTGGTTGGCATTGTTGTTCATATGGGGTCTCAAGCCCCTTCAGCTCTTTCAGTCCTTTCTCTGATTCCTTCAACGGGGGTCCTGTTCTCAGTTCAGTGGTTTGCTGCTGGAATTCACCTATGTATTTGCTGTATTCTGACTGTGTCTCTCAGGAGAGATCTAGATCCGTTTCCTGTCAGCCTGCACCTCTTTTCTTCATCCATCTTATCTAGCTTGGTGGCTGTATAAGTATGGGCCACATGTGGGGCAGGCTCTGAATAGGTGTTCCTCCAGTCTCTGTTCTAAACTTTGTCTCCCCATCCCCTCCTAAGTGTATTCTTGTTCCACTTTTAAAAAAGGAGTAAAGCATCCGCGTTTTGGTCATCCTTCTTGAGTTTCATGTGTTCTGTGCATCTAGGGTAATTCAAGCATTTGGGCTAGTATCCACTTATCAATGAGTGCATACCATGTGTGTCTTTTCTCTGATTGGGTTACCTCCCTCAGGATAATATTTTCCAGTTCCATCCATTTGCCTATGAATTTCATAAAGTCATTGTTTCTGATATCTGAGTAGTATTCCATTGTGTAGATGTACCACAGTTTCTTTATCCATTCCTCTGTTGAAGGATATCTGGGTTCTTTCCAGCTTCTGGCTATTATAAATAAGACTTCTATGAACATAGTGGAGCACGTGTCTTTGTTATATGTTGGAGCATCTTTTGGGTATATGCCCAAGAGAGGTACAGCTGGGTCCTCAGATAGTTCAATGTCCAATTTTCTGAGGAACCTCCAGACTGATTTCCAGAATGGTTGTACCAGTCTGCAATCCCACCAACAATGGAGGAGTGTTCCTCTTTCTCCACATCCTCGCCAGCATCTGCTGTCACCTGAGTTTTTGATCTTAGCCATTCTCACTGGTGTGAGGTGGAATCTCAGGGTTGTTTTGATTTGCATTTCCCTTATGACTAAAGATATTGAACATTTTAGGTGCTTCTCAGTTATTCAATATTCCTCAGCTGTGAATTCTTTCTTTAGATCTGTATCCCATTTTTAATAGGATTTAAATAACCAAATTTTAAAATGGTGTACAGAGCTAAACAGAGAATTCTCAACAGAGGAATCTCTAATCTCTAATGACTAAGAAGCTAAAGGAACAGCTCATCCTGGTAAGGATGTGGAACAAGGGGAACACTCCTTCATTGCTCATGGGGGTGCAAACTGTACAACCACCTATACAAGAAATCAATCTGGTATTTTCTCAGAAAATTGGGTATACTTCTACTTCAAGACCCAAATATACCACTCATTGGCATATACTCAAATACCAGAAGGACACTTGTACTATGTTCATAGCAGCTTTGTTCATAATAGCCAGAATGTGTAAACAACTCAGATGTCCCTCACCTGAAGAATTGGTACCAAAAAAATGTATTGGTTACACAATGAAATATCATTCAGCTATTAAAAACATCATGAAATTTGCAGGCAAATGGATGGAACTAGAATATATCATCCAAGGTAAGGTAACTAAGACCCAAAAGAACATGAATAGTATGTATTCACTGATAAGTGGACATTAGCCATAAAGTACAGGATAGCCACACTAGTATACTACGAAAGGAGACCCAGGGGATAAGTTTACCATTCAGTGTAGGCCACCACTCTATGCCTCCAGACAATGGGCCTCAAGAGAGAGCCCCTGCCCATTCCCAGAGGAAAGACTCAACTCTACACAATGCTCCCTCACACAATAGCTCCAACCAGGAGCTAGTTCACAGCAGCATTGGGGTCAGGAATCTAATATTTGCTACTCTTGACAAGATTCATCATCTACTTAATTACTCACAGACAGGAGTTGGTCAGAATTAATGCCTGTACTTGAACTCTCAACCCCCTTACTATATAGGGTTAGGGACCAATCAGACCATTGGTCCACCATCAAGTAAAAACAATTGTAACTGAGACCAGCTTCAACTAACACTGAGCAACCTACAGGGAGCTAAAACCTGTCTGATATCCAGAACCTTTGACCTAGAAGCCTCACTTTATTCTGATGCTTGCTATTCCACTCTTCAGGTCAATTCCTGTTGTCAGCAATAGTTTATGGCCCCTGGAACCATTTGATGGGCATATACAAATGGTTTAACTAATTGTGCCCTTTCTGAGGCATTCCCAAACAGTAAGACCCTCTTCTGTGTCTTAGTAAACATCTTGCCCGAGACATACTTATATACCTAAGAGAGCGCACTTTTATAGACCCCAGGCTGCAATGGTACATTTTTTCCTTGCCCATCCTGCACATCTCTCCTTGTTCCAATCCTGGTTGGAACAATACCCTGGTATTGCTAGGGTGAAAATCATAGAAACACTAGCACTCATAGTTGGTAATCAAAACTCTGGAGAATTAAGTAAATTGGTAGACCAGGACTTAATAATATCAGAGACTCCACATCCAGACTAGAAAAATAAGTGGATTCTCTAGCAGCAGTCTTTGTACAACACTGAAGAGCTTAGATCTTCTCTTGTTAAAACAAGGAGGATTACATGTAGCTTTGAGAGAAACCTGCTGTTTCTATGCCAACCAATCAGGGGGAACTAGGGAAAACCTTGCCATTGTCAAGGAAAACCTCAAAGAAAGGGAAAAGGGGGTATAGATCAGATAATTGTTATCAATCTCTGTTTATCTATTTCCCATGGCTGACCACCATATTGTCAGCATTAGCCTGACCACTGATTCTTATCCTGATCAGGCTAACAGTGGGATTCTGCAACCTCAACTGCATGGCTAACTACATAAAGTCCTTAGGACCTATGGTCTATACCCCAGAACAGGGTGAGTCAACAACTTGACTCATGACTGTAGCACCAGGGGGAATGTGACAGGGCAAGATGCACGACATGCAGAAGTTCTTTGGTCTTAAATTTTTTTTCTGAATTCTTTTAGGTTTTACTAGAATTTGATCTTCTTGGTGGGATGCCCCATGAAAAGTTAACCAACTCCGTTCTAGGAACACAAGGTGAAAATGACTCAACTAAGTTATATTGGCTTCTGTTAAACTGCTTGCCTGTGCAGTACCCCTCCCCTCCCCACTCCCTGCAGCTGTTGAGCGAGATATTAGGTTGTGGTTTTTGCCTTCAAGTACCCTTATTCTAAACACTTTATGCAATACTTGGGTCCCAAATACCTGAATGTCGTCATAGCCAGCTGGAATAAAGACTTTCGATTGACTATACACTGCGTCTGAGTGGTCATCTCTGGTGGGCTCCTCAAAACAAAGCAGACGTGAGAACCTAGATTGGAGAGATGAGTCTATTTGAAGGTATATGGCTAGTACATTTAGGAGTCACTAGTCTTTTATAGCAACAGTCTGATGAGTACCCAATACCCTACAGCTCCTGAGGGGCCAAGGCTTGCAACAGGTCAGCCAGTCATCTTGGATTCTGACCTCTTCTACCTCACACTGGTACTCGATCCCTGTCTGCCAGGGCCAGGATGCAATGAGTAAGTTGCAGTGCTTCCCCCAATTTGATATCCGAGCCCCAAATGCAGGCAATGATGACCCATAAAGTTGGAGAAATTTGACATCACTTCTTGGTGAACTTTAGCTAATAAATACCTGACCCTGTGCCCTACCCTGTTCTTTCCAACTGAGATTTGGATGGAAAGTAGGGAAATCCTGTTGGGAAAGCACCTGGCTTCCTGCCACAGGAAGCAAAACCTCAGCAAGACACCTGTGCCTTTCCCATCTGCCCTTGGGACTCAGCTCCTCACCACCTCCTCTTTCTGGTGCAGACTTGACAGATAGTTGCAAAGCCACCTCAGCCAGGGCCCTGGAGCAGGCATCCCAGGGGCCATTGGCTGCCTTAGGTTGCATCATATAGCCGAAGATATCTAGATTTAAGCCAGGATTACCTGAAGCGAACAAACACCTCTGTACTCCTCAAGACCAAGGCATCCCTGCAGCCCAAATGGTGTGGTGAGGATATGACCTAGCTGCCCCTCCTTTATAGGGTTCAGATGCATCTTTCTAGGCAGAAATAATCAACCCAATGCCAGTCTTAGGGACACATTTGGAAAATATCACTAGTTTCAAAAACCCTTATTATGTATTTCTACTTAAGTTGGCTGTGTCTTTTCTTTCCTGTCAGCTGTTAATTCAGGAAATTCATTTATAGAGTCCATGATGTTTTAGGGCCACAAGATCTCAAATGTCAAAGGAACAAAGATGTGTTTCTGTGGATGTTTCTATGTTCACAAAGGAGGATCAACAGCTCCAAGAGCTATCACAGAGAAGTGAGCTAAATGGCTGGAGGGCTGGAGACATGGGTGATAGTACAGTCATTCTCTCCCCTTTTCTCTGTCAGGTTCCTTTCAACAGGTTACTTTGTTGGACACCCAACCTCATGCCTGTGGCCATACAGGTAGGTTTCTTATGGCTTTTATACACATTTGAAGTGAAGACATTTTCTTCTCATATAGATGGTTCATGTGTCTTACAACATAGTGAACACGTGCTATGTTATTAGGGAGTGAGGAAGGTTCAATCTCTCACACAGGAGGTGAACAGGTGATGGAGAGTACTGGGGTTAAAACCCACCAACAGTTCCTGTCTCCAGCTCTTTGCTGCTCTGGGTACCTGTGCATCATGGATGTTTCATCCTGATCTCGGAGGGATCAGCATGCAGAAGTCACTTCACTTTCCCAAGGAGGAGGAATGACCCTGAACTTCATTCTTTTCTTATCTTGACAGGCTGCTTAAACAGCACAGACAGAAAGCTGCTCCTCACTCCTCTGCACAGGTGACTGGAAGGCAAGTATTAGAGGTAAGTGTGGGGCAGGGAGCATATTCTCAGGACAGTCCACATGGCGGTTCATCTCTCAGACATGTCCTGACACAAGGGCATTCTCAGTTGCTGCTGGCCTCAAAGTCACATTAAGAGGAGGGATGCATGGACTTGGGTAGACTTCAATGACCAGAAAAAGTAGAGAAGTCCAAACCAAATTGCATTTTAGATCAGTAACAAATACTATTTAGAACCAGGATTTCCTAGTCAGGAGTTGAGACATATTTTTGTAAGCATGCTCTCATTGATCGCAGCTTCTTGTATTTTGCTAAATCTGACAATTGGATCTGTTGTCCTTGGTGTTCAGGAACATTGTGTGTACACCCTAGCCATTGCCCAGTGACTAGCAGAGCTCTTTGTGAAACAGAGAAACTACTGGTTGTGTGCAGCCTGCTCTGAGGTCCTATGAAAACATGGAATGAAGATCAACCTCAGGAGAGGGCCAGCCAGCCCAGGTTAAACCATTACTGCATTGAGTTTAGTTTGCTGTGTGGAAGATAAAAATAGAGTCATTGTATCATAGTAGTCACCAGCACCTGTCTCCTTGCAAATGCCTCTGGAGCACTGTGGGATGAAATAATAGGGGTGGTTCATATTGTACTGGGAGCTCTAATAAATAAATGTACCTTTTTTCAGTTTTAGAACATATACTCTGGAAATATGTGAAATGCTTTACTCTAAAACCTGAAATGTCATTTTATGCTAGATTTAATAGCTGTATGGGAGCAGCCTGGTCATATGTGCCTTCAACATGTCAGGCCACACTGGAAGTCCTGTAGCCTTTCACTGTCACTGCCCTTACAATCTGACTCATAACTCATGCCCAATGACCAACCCTAACTTGCAGAGCCTGGTAGTGGGAAGCAGCAAATGAGCTCTACACACGTAGCACAGCTGACCTCAGTCTGGGTCACCATTGTATCCTGTCTCCTTAACAGAGGCCTACTTTCTCAACATTCAAGGTTATGTGTGTTTCAGGTGCTTGCTGGACAGTGACTGTCAATGTGAAGTCCTGTGAGGACTGTTTCAGTCCCTTAAATGGCACTCTGGGAAATCTTGCAGGAGCTGGGTTTGGGAACAGCTGAGTTTTTGTTGCTCAAGGTGTTGATTTACCTGAGACATCCTGGGCCCCTCAGGAAATCTTGATTTCCCTTTCATGCTGTATATAAGTCTAATTCTATCCCTTAGCTTCCAGTTCGGGATAGAAGAGAATTCCAAGACAGGAAATTCTGAGTTTATCACTGCCACCTAGATGAGGAGTCACATTGTCACAGAGACCACACTTGGTCTTATCTCTGGAGAGCCTGTCATTACTTTAAGGTTTTGTGTGTCATGCCCCACACTCTGGACTAGCAGCTAGTAATAGAGTAAATCCTTTCCCTCTATATGGGATGAGATGTTGCATTATAGAATAATGTGCTCAGGGACCTTGTATTCAGGGTGAACTCATGTTCCCATGTTCATGGAGTCTGCATGGAGTTTGTCATTAGCCTGCTCTTTTCTTTAGCCCATGACCCAGAAAATAAAACTATAATATTATTCTCATACTAGAACATGCTCATTACACAGAATTGTCACCTGAGTTTTAAAACAATTGCTAATTGATCAGAATAAGTTTCATTATTTCTTTTGCCAGAAGCCCAAGCTACAACTCTTATCCTGAATCTAGACAGTGCTTCCTATGGCTCCAGTGAATCAGTCGGTTGTGACCATGTTCATACTGCAAAACTTTGTTGATGATCCCTGGATCCAGGATGTTCTCTTTTGCCTCTTCTTTGCCTTGTTCATGATGGCCATAGCTGGCAATGGCCTTATTATCATGACCATCTACAGTAGTGCCAACCTCCACACTCCCATGTACTTCTTCCTAGTCAATCTTTCCCTCATGGATGTGATCTGCACTGTGACTGTCTTGCCCAAAGTCCTGCAGAGCCTGGTGGCAGAGAACGCCATTTCTTATGGGGGATGTCTCACACAGATGTTTGTCTTCTCCTGGGTTCTGGGCTCTGAGCTTCTGCTTTTTTCTGCCATGGCCTATGACCGCTACCTCGCAATCTGCCGGCCATTGCACTATGGTACCCTCATGAATGGCAGGGCCTGTGTGGCCCTTGCAACCTTTGTGTGGTTCACTGGAGCTCTCAATTCCTTGGTGCTCACTTGTCTGGTGTTGCCACTGTCCTTCTGTGGTCCCAATCTTATCACACACTTCTTCTGTGAGATCCCTTCTGTGTTGATGCTGTCCTGCAGCTCCACCTTTATCAATGACATCATGACTGTCATTACAGACATGTTCCTGACAGGCCTGAACTTCCTATTGACCATGACATCCTATGTCTTCATCATTGCCAGCATCCTGCGCATCCGCTCAGCTGAAGGCAAGAAGCGCGCCTTCTCCACCTGCTCTGCCCACCTGGTTGTGGTCACCCTTTATTATTCTACTGTTCTATATACATATGTCCGGCCAGCCCTAGGAACTGCTGGACTCCTGGACAAGGCTGTTGCTGTTCTGTACACCACTGTGACTCCATCTCTAAACCCCCTTATCTATACCCTAAGAAATAAGGAATTCAAAACATCCTTTAAAAAACTCTTATTTCCCCATTGATGACTTTGAGTTCAGAGAATAACTCTGGAAGCAGTGGGCAAGGTGCTAAAAATATCACTCAAGCCTTCTTTTTGTATCTTTTGAATTGGAAGGACACAGTCTAAGTTATAGCATGGGCTGGCTATCCAAAGTTTGTATGAGGAAAATCAGACTGTCTACCAAATATTACTAGTCTTCTACTCTTTTGAATGTTTTAGATAGCTTTAATTATTCCTATTTCATACATAGAAATGTATGCTTATAATTCAATGTGATTAAATGTTAAAATATTTCTATGACTCACCAATTGAATCAAGTCTACTTAAATCTTGAGTGTAGTCCTTTTAGTGAACCCTCTTTAAAATTTTTGATTCTCTATAGCAAAGTCCAAGAATGAATGGTTACAGAGACAAAGAATAATGAACCCTGCCCACACTTTTTTTCCATCTTTATTAACTTGTGTATTTCTTATTTACATTTCGATTGTTATTCCCCTTCCCGGTTTCTGGGCCAACATCCCCCTAACCCCTTTCCTTCCCCTTCTATATGGATGTTCCCCTCCCCATCCTCCCCACATTACCACCCTCCCCCCAACAATCACCTTCACTGGGGGTTCAATCTTGGCAGGACCAAGGGCTTTCCCTTCCACTGGTGCTCTTACTAGGCTATTCATTGCTACCTATGAGGTTGGAGTCCAGGGTCAGTCCATGTATAGTCTTTGGGCAGTGGCTTAGTCCCTGGAAGCTATGGTTTGTTGGCATTGTTGTTCATGATGTAGACATTTTCTGACCTAATTTGACTGTTTTCATCTGTCTTATTCTTATCTCATAGTTTCCCTTAGTACTTAGTTCATTCACCAGTTTCAGGGAAGAAAATGCTCATAGATGGCCTGAGTTAGGGATTGAGTCTAGGAGTCGCTAATTTTTATGAAACCTTCCCTGATTCCAGAATCCAAAGATGTGAGACCACAGCCAGACACTGTCATGGCAGCCTCTTCTTGAACCCATGTCATTGCAGAGGTTTGTTAAATAATAACTCTAATGTGTACCTCAAAATATCTCCTGCCTGGATGAGTGTTATATGACCTGACCATCATCAAGGGTTACTATTATCCAACACTGAATGTTGTATATAATGTTAATCTGACATGAGTTCAATTCCACTGTGACAGGAACTCAGAAATAGAGAGCTTATAAGATGCATTCATGTTGATATGAGCACACCTTAAGCATTTCTATGCTGTAGTGTTTGGGTGATTATCAGCTCTAAGCTTACACAGTGTCATACGGCTTGTATAAAAGAGATGGCAAAAAGCATAGTAGAGTAGGTAAACATGATGGAGGAAAATGACAGGTGAGACAGAACCATGTCAATGATTCGTGGTTGTGATTAATGTTCATGGTTACTTTAACTGGATTAAGATCTCCTAGGAAATTGCTGAGAGACACCTCTATGATTATCTGTAACCTGTTTCCAATGAGTAGTTACTGAGCATCTGTGCCTTGTCTTTAATGTGTATTGTACTTCCACATGCACTGGGGACAAGAAATCATAGGAGAAGCAAATGGAGGGACCAGTTTAAATTTCTCTGTCCTTAGCTGCTACACGGTAAAGACACATCTTCACCACACATTCTACTGCTATGAGGCTCTGCACCCAATGAATCCATACTAGCATGTCACTTTTGACTAGTAAAAGAAGAGTAAGGGGTAGTATATGGACAACTGAAGAATAGTGCTTGGCTACATATAAAGCAGCGAGGATACACTGAAAACTGATCATTTATTTGCCAATGCTCACATTGAGATAGTAATATATCACACAGGCAGCAGTAGCTGATTTAAGCAAGAACCGAGGTCAGAGAAACAAGGCTCCTTTGTGTCCCTTTGGGAAGGCAATATGACTTTCTCTCTCAGAACATAGGGTAATGGTGATGTGGACTAAACTTTTATTTGGTGCACAGAGATAAGCATCTGAGTTTGAAGGCACTTTTCTATAATGGCCAAAGCTAAAGCACAAGGCCATGAAGATGTTCTAGGCAAGGCAGGTGGGAGATAGACTGTATTGGGAAGGGTACAAGAGTCTCTTCAGAGCAGGCCTGACATTCTTGTTCCTCTGTGTATAGGTAGGGAGGTTCAGAATGTATCTGACAATCTAATACCATTAACTTCTCTCTGGATGTAGTTGGAAACAGGTACACAGAATTTGGATGAGTAATACAGAGATTAATAATGTGTGATGTGTGCTAAAAATAAATGCTCAGCAGTGAAGGACTTTCCTGTCGGAGAGAACATTTTTTTGTCTTTCAGTGGTTAATCCCTTCACCTGACCTCACATAGGTAGGTGTTATCACTGCATGTATCCTTCTCCATTGTTGTTTGTCAACCTTAAAAGAAGCCATGGCCTCAGTAACAGAGGACACCTCCTTCGTCACCGAAGGACATTCATCATGAGAAAATGTAGCTGGTTTAACTGGATTCCTGTGAGGGTAGGGCATGGTTCTTATCTTACCATCTCCCGGGTAACCAAAATTGTCTTCCATCCTGTAATGAGACAAAACCCTATCCCCTCTCTAAATACAATAATGTCCCTTCCTGCCATTCAGCATCTCGGGCAATTTTTATCTGTAATGGCTGTTTCATGACTTCAGGGGGAAGTTCAATAAAGTATCTATCTGATCTTGGAAAAAATAATGTGTGATGTGTGTGTGAAGGCCTTTTGCTTCCCCTCAGCTCAGCACATGTGCTGAATGCTGCTGCTGATACAGCCGTAGGACAGCCGAGAAGCAGGAAGTTGATGCCTCTGCAATAGTCATCCACATGAGAGTCATGATGCTGTTCATACTTGAGGGGCTTCAGAAAAGCAGCAGTAATAGAAGTATCTGAGTCTCATATAAGCAGTGGATGATGATCTCAGAGCCAAAGAATGACAGCCACCATGTCGTCATACCATCACTGATATTCAAATTACTGCACAGAGGGATCACATGCCTGTAGCCAAATATCCACATATATGTGGATTTATCCTAGAGCTATATATAGTGCAAGGAAGTCAACTGGCTGTGTAGTGATCATAGACCATGACCATGTGTGCTGGTCTGTGTGCCTGACACTATCCACAGAAATCTGTGGGGCTCTGGCCTGGCCAAAGCAGCCAAAGAGTTGCATTCTCCAAAGGGGAGGGGAAGTCAGATCAAGGGCAGCTACTGAGTCTCTTCCATAGCCTTCACTGCTCCAGAGTCATATGTTGCACAGACAGAAACTGCTAGGCTTAAGCAGCTTCCAGCTATGAAAGCTTTGAGAGAGAATTTCTCTTCCCCAAAGTATTACGACTCTGTACAACAGATGCTGTTAGGTCTTAACTCATGTGTGTGTGTGTGTGTGTGTGTGTGTGTGTGTGTGTGTGTGTGTGTGTGTGTGTTTTACTCCTTGCAGACAGGATCTTATATACATTGTGGGATGGGTTGGGGTCTAAGAATAGATGCTTTCTATTGGCTTGGTCTGAGATGTTAGGAATGCCTCATCTGTATGTGGAGGGGCTTCAGGTGCTGGTCTTACGTGACTGATTGTCACAGTCCTCTCCATGGGTTGTTGTGTCCTCATGTTCCAGGACAGGAACCTGGTCAGAAGTAGATGAAACTTCTACCATCCTCAGGTATGAGGGTACTAGGGTTTCTGAATCCACTCAACCTTATCAAGTTTTTGTCTGGTAACATGGTTCCACTTGTCCCACACATGTGTATCAGCAGCTCCTAAGATAAGAACCACACAAAAAGAAGAGGTTGGCCATGCTCCCATTGAAAAACATCGTGTTTTCCTCAGAAATTAGACTAACCAGCACTTTAGGCAGCACAAAGAACATGCAGATAATGGACATGATGATCAAATTGCACAGAAAAAAGTACTTGGGGCTATAAAGTCCTGTGTGGGACTGACCAAAGGAATAATTCAAGTATTTTCCATGAACATCATGTTATGCAGGGATAAGAAGTAGTTGGTCAGGAATAGTTATAGACTAGGGTACTATAAGAAGCCCTGAGTCATGAAGTCAATGACCAGCATCTGATTAGGGTCAACATTAGTATGAGCTTTGCTCAGCACACTATAATGTCTTCAGGAATCTCAGAACAGATCACAGATCATGATTTCAAAGTTTGGTTTTCCTCCTTGATCTTTTGGAAACTTCCCCTGCTGTCTGTATTTTTCATATTTGTTTGGAACAAGGTCTCACTAAATAGCATAAGCTGACTTAACACTTATGATCTTCCTGCCTCAGACTCACAACTATTGTGATTACAAGCCTGTGTTATAGAACTTAATTTAAAGTAGATTAGGCAAATATTCTCAGACCATTTTCTGGAGAAGACCCCATGAATGAGGGATGCATGTCTATCTCAACATCCAGTCAGTCCCAGACTTCATGGTAGCACCCACAATTTTAACTTCCATAGTCATTGGGCTGGGTATTTCCAAGTGGATATAGGATCCATGTACTCACTATTAAAGGTTGGACCCAGCTCCATGAAGCCAAGCTCCACACTGGTATATCTGATAATATTGGAAAAGTAAGAAGACCAACCTATATATGGATTCCAGTAGCAAGGCTATCTGTAATTATATACCAGATGGTATAATTATAAAGAAGCACTTGAAAGGGAAGAAAGTGGATTCACAGAAATGGTTTAGAACTCCCTGACAATTAAAAGATATCAGATTAATTGTGCTCTATGAGCTAAAAGATAATACACTAAGATTAAGCAAGTTCACAAGCCAATACATAAATAAAATGTTTTTTAAAGAGCAATATACTACAATAAGGAAAAAATCATTAAATAACAAATGCAATGACTGGACCAAAATATTACATTGACAAGTTCAAAGTAGAAAACATGAAGAAGAAGAATCAGTAAACTCAAAGAAGAGCATTTGAGACAGACCTAATTTTGGATCTATAACCTAGAATCTTCTGTGCTTAAACCACCTCTATGCGATAAGGAGCTCCTTCTCATTCCCCATCCTTCTCCAAACCTTCCACTTATACACAAGCCTAGCTCTAGACCTTTCCCTCTGTGACCATTCTTTCTGGTAACTTGTTTTTCCATTTGCCATTCTTTCCCCTAAGTGCCACTATTTCCACACCTACAAGCCAAATCACATACTGTAGCCTGTGGACCCTCTTTGCTCCTGAGATAATTTTTGCTCGGTAAGTTGCTTCCTTTAATTCTAACCTCTATACTCTCATCCTTTCCTAACTCTAGCCATCTCACAAACCACAAACCTTGGTCAAGATCAGTGACCTTTGAATATATTTTCTTCGAGAGATTCCTTTCTGTGAAGAGACACCATGACAATGGTAATTATTATAAAAGAAAGTATTTGACTGAGGCTCTATTGCTTACAACTTAGTCTATTATCATAATGGTGGGAAGCACAGCAGGAAACAGGCAGACGTGGTACTAAGAAGAGGCTGAGAGATCTACATCTGGATCTGCAGATATAGGAAGAAAAAGAGCCTCAAAGTCCACTTCCAGCGGCACATTTCTTCCAACAAGACCACACCTACTCCAAAACTGCCATATTTCCTATAGTGTCACTCCCCAATGACTATACGGGCCTTCCTTATTCCAACCACCACATTCTACTCCCCTGTCTTCATCGGCTTGTAGCCATATCATAATGCAAAATGCATTCAGACTAACTTCAAAAGTACTTATGGTTTATCACAGTCTCAACACTGTTGGAGGTTGTTCTGATATATATATGTCAAATGCTAATTTCCAAACCTCAAGATCTGGCTGCTGCTGAGACAAGTTCATTCTCAAAATATCATTATATTGTATGTAAACCTTGCTCCCCAATTTAAAGTTGATTGGTTCATAAAAAGGCTGGACAACCTATTACTGGGTAGAAGAGAAGTAGATGGAGTTGAGGTTCCTGGGCTTGGGGTCAGAGGTGAATCATACAAGAGGAAAGAGAAAGGAGAGGAGAAATCTGGAGAAATAATGATGCCTGCTAGAGAAGATTCAACACAGACAGGACAAATATTGACAAGTAATTTGGGGTGTGTGGCTGGGTGCTAGTCAGACCAGCTTAGAAAATTAGTTTAAGGATACCTGCCCAGTTTTAAGCCTGTTTGAGTAGATCTCAATTATGTGAAAACTATCTAAATTATAATACATATACATATAATATTAAATATTCAATGACATTAACACTTTTTAAAAGTTCAAAGTCTCTTCTGAGATTTATGGCAAACTCTTAACCATAACCCCCTGTAAAATCTAAATTAAAAAGCAGATTGCATACTCTCAACATACAATACCATTCCACTAAATATTCAAACATATGAGTCTATAGGGGTCATTTTTTTCAGTCCACCACTATTAGTCACTCCTTTCCTCTCCTTCCTTCCTCCTGCTTATTGCTCTCTCTGTACACACAAGCCTAGTTGCAGAGTTGTGGTTTGGGAGAACTAATTTCCTAGTCCACATAAACAGCTCATTCAATAAGTGACCTGGTCTAACTCATGTTGCATATCTCCTGCACTGGCCCAATCTAAGGAACGCCAAATTATCACACCAGACAAACATATGAAGAAAGAAAGAAAGGAAGAAAGAAAGAAAGAAAGAAAGAAAGAGAGAGAAGAGAGAGAAAGAAAGAAAGAAAGAAAGAAAGAAAGGAAGAGAGAGAAGAGAGAGAAAGAAAGAAAGAAAGAAAGAAAGAAAGAAAGAAAGAAAGAAAGAAAGAAAGAAAGAAAGAGGGTTGGGGATTTAGCTCAGTGGTAGAGCGCTTGCCTAGGAAGCACAAGGCCCTGGGTTCGATCCCCAGCTCCGAAAAAAAAAAAGAAAGAAAGAAAGAAAGAAAGAAAGTTAGTTAGTTCACATGCCCAGGACAAATCAGAAAAAACAAAAATAAAAAAAAATGTGAATAACCAAGACAGCATGTCTCTGACAAAGCCCACTAATTCCTAGAGAAATAGTCCCTAACAAGATTGCAGACTGGTACAACCATTCTGGAAATCAGTCTGGAGGTTCCTCAGAAAATTGGACATTGAACTACCTGAGGACCCAGCTGTACCACTCTTAGACATATACCCAAAAGATGCCCCAACATATAACAAAGACACGTGCTCCACTATGTTCATAGCAGTCTTATTTATAATAGCCAGAAGCTGGAAAGAACCCAGATGCCCTTCAACAGAGGAATGGATACAGAAAATGTGGTACATCTACACAATGGAATATTACTCAGCTATCAAAAACAATGACTTTATGAAATTCATAGGCAAATGGTTGGAACTGGAAAATATCATCCTGAGTGAGGTAACCCAATCACAGAAAAACACACATGGTATGCACTCATTGATAAGTGGCTATTAGCCTAAATGCTTGAATTACCCTAGATGCACAGAACACATGAAACTCAAGAAGGATGACCAAAATGTGAATGCTTCACTCCTTCTTTAAAAGGGGAACAAGAATACCCTTGGGAGGGAAGAGGGAGGAAAACAGAGAACAGAGAACACCCATTCAGAACAGAGGCAGAAGAAACACCCATTCAGAGCCTGCCCCACATATGGCCCATACATATACAGCCACCCAATTAGATAAGATGGATGAAGCAAAGAAGTGCAGGCTGACAGGAACTGGAGGTAGATCTCTCCTGAGAGACACACCCAGAATACATCAAATACATAGGAGAATGCCAGCAGCAAACCACTGAACTGAGAACGGGACCCCCATTAAAGGAACCAGAGAAAAGACTGGAAGAGCTTGAAGGGGCTCGAGACCCCATATGAACAACAATGCCAACCAACCAGAGCTTCCAGGGACTAAGCCACTACCCAAAGACTATACATGGACTGACCCTGGGCTTCAACCTCATAGGTAGCAATGAATAGCCTAGTATGAGAACCAGTGTAAGGGGAAGCCCTTGGTCCTGCCAAGACTGAAACCCCAGTGAACATGATTGTTGGTGGGAGGGTGGTAATGGGGGGAGGATGGGGAGGGAAACACCCATATAAAAGGGGAGGGGGAGGGGTTAGGGGGATGTTGGCCTGGAAACTGGGAAAGGAAATAACAATCGAAATATAAATACGAAATACTCAAGTTAATAAAGATGGAAAAAATAAAGATGGAAAAAAATCTGGACTGTAAAAAAAGATTAAATAAAATAAAAATAGTCCCTAACAACAACTACCTAGATGAACCCTAAGATACAAAATTTGAAGAACAATCATAAACTTTATCATAGAATTCAAAGCAATTAAAGAAGTCATAGGTCCCCTATTGAAGGAATCAGAGAAAGAACTGGAAGAGCTTGAAGGGGCTCGAGACCCCAAAAGTACAACAATGCCAAGCAACCAGAGCTTCCAGGGACTAAGCCACTACCTAAAGACTATACATGGACTGACCCTGGACTCTGACCCCATAGGTAGCAATGAATATCCTAGTAAGAGCACCAGTGGAAGGGGAAGCCCTGGGTCCTGCTAAGACTGAACCCACAGTGAACTAGTCTATGGGGGGAGGGCGGCAATGGGGGGAGGGTTGGGAGGGGAACACCCATAAGGAAGGGGAGGGGGGAGGGGGATGTTTGCCCGGATACCGGGAAAGGGAATAACACTCGAAATGTATATAAGAAATACTCAAGTTAATAAAAAAAAAAAAATAAAGAAGTCATGAAAAAAGACCTCATTGTACCCCAGAGGATAACAATAAGTTCTTGAGGAATGTGCAAAAAATACAAATATATGGCTAAATGAAGTAATAAAGATAATTCGGGATATGAAAATGGAATTCAATAAAGAGATAGAAACAATGAAGAGGACATAAACTGAAATGAAGATAGATTAAAAAAATATTTCAACTAGAACACTCATGGAAAACCTTACATAGAATTAATCAAGCATGGATTTGAATACCAGGACTCAAAAATAAAGTAGAGGAGATAGAAAAAAAGCAAAGAAAATGGAAACTTTTGAAAAAGTCCAAGGGATAGAGAGGAAATGGAGACAATCATTAATGACAACACTATCTAATTATGAGCATAGGTAAGGGAGAAGAATGCCAGGCTAATGACATAGACTATATCTTTAACAACACCTTAGACAAAAAAGTCATTAAAACAAAGAAAAAGAACATACTCATAAATATGCGGGTCTCAAGTGTTGCTTTCAGAATTCTGTTTAGCTTTTTTTGTTAGAACAGATAACCCCCATCTAAACAATATTAAAAAAGAAACACACCCTTGGTATATCATAATCAAAATATACAAAACAAAAAAGTATTGAAAGTGGAAAGAGAAAAATCACAAATCACATGAAGGAAAACCAGTTAATAGAACACCTAACATTTCAGTAGAATCTGAAAATTAGAAGAGCCTGGAGCAATACATTCGAATTTCTTTTTCTCTTTTTATGTTTTATTTTTTAATTTTTTATTAGATATATTTCTTTACTTACATTTCAAATGTTATTCCCCTTCCCGGTTTCCTGTCCATAAGCCCCATTCCCTCACCTCCTCCTCCCCCATATGGATATTCCCCCTATACATCCCCCTTATTGCCCTCCCCATATTCCCCTGCACTGGGGGTCCATCCTTGGCAGGACCAAGGGTTTCCCTTCCCCTGGTACCCCAACAAGGCTATTCTCTGCTACATATGCAGTTGGAACCTTGGTCAGTCCATATATAGTCTTTCGGTAGTGGTTTAGTCCCTGGAAGCTCTGGTTGGTTGGCATTGTTGTTTTTATGGGGTTGCAAGCTCCTTCACCTTTTTCAATACTTCCTCTAATTCCCCCCAAGGGTGGTCCTATCTCAGTTCGGTGGTTTGCTGCTAGCATTGACTTCTTTATTGGACATGCTCTGGATGTGTGCTCAGGAGAGATCTATATCCAGCCCCTTTCAGCATGCATTTTTTAACTTCATCAGTCTTATCTAGTTTTGGTGGCTGTATATATATGGGCCACATGTGGGGCAGGCTCTGAATGGCCATTCCTTGAGTTGCTGCTCTAAACTTTGCTTCTGTATACCCTATTATGGCTATTTTCCCCTTTTAAGAAGGAGTGTGAGCATCCACATTTTGGTAATCCTTCTTCTTGAGCTTCCTGTGGTCTGTGGATTGCATCTTGGGTAATTCAAGTTTTTTTGGCTAATGTCCACTTATCAATGAGTGTATACTAAGTGTGTTTTTCTGTGACTGAGTACATTCAAATTTTTTAAGGCTCTCAATAGCCAACCAAGACTACTGTACCCAGAAAAGTTAGCTGCACAGTTAAAGGAGAAAGAAAAACTTTCCATGATCCTAACTGCCAAAAAAATCATATCTAACAACAGTAAAAAGCTAAACAGAATTCTGAAAGCAACACTTGAGACCCACATAGAATAAGCTCAACCATGTTAACCTAGAAACAAGACAAATGAAACTTAAAGTTAATTTTTTAAAGCACAAATAAGAACACAAACTAGCAAACACAATCAAATAACATTGCAATCAAAACATACCTTTAAATAATAACTCTAAATATTAATGGACTTATACATGGACTATGTGAATTAAGAAACAAAATTGGGATTGGGGTTGGGGATTTAGCTCAGTGGTAGAGTGCTTGCCTACCAAGCTCAAGGCCCTGGGTTCGGTCCTCAGCTCCGAAAGACAAAAAAACAAAAAAGCAAACAAACAACAACAACAACAACAACAAAAAGAAACAAAATTATCCATCTCTTGTTTACAAGAAACTCAACACAGCTTTAACCATAGGTGCCATCTTAAACGATGAAAAATAGCATTTCAAGCAAATGAGATCAAGAAGCAAGCAAGCATTGCCATAATAATATCTGACAAAATAAAATTCAAATAAATCTAATCACATAAGATAAAGAGGGACATTTAATCCTAATCAAGTAAACAGTTAACCAAGAAGACATTTCTATCACATATATGTGCCAAACTCTAGGGCAACCAGTTTTATAAAAAAGTACTACTGGATTTGAAGACACAGATTAAAATCAATCCATTAATAGTAGGTGATTCTAATACCCCACTTTCTCCAAAAATCAGGACACCTGAACCATTATTAAACACCAAACAATATACATACTACTCAGCAGCAGATAGAAGCTTTTTTAAAATATATCTCATCCTTAGGCAAAACATAAATCTTTACAAAATAAAAAGATGAAAATAACTCCATATATCTTATCTGACCACAATTCAATGAAACTTAAAATTGACATTTAAAAAATCTCTACTGAAATTAAATTTATGGAAGAAACAAAACAAACATAATACAAAATGCCTTCATGATAAAAGTCATAGAGAATGTAGGGAGAGAGAAAACATACATCAACATAATAAAGGTTATGTACAAGGAGTCCACAGATAACATCATCCTTATTAGAGAGAAGCAGGCATGATGCAATTCCACAGAGGTCATGAATGATATGGAGATGTCAGCTATTCCCATTTTCTTTAAATATTGTACTAGACATACTATCTGAAGCAATAAGGCAGGACAAGGAAATCAAAGGGAAAAAGTCAAGTTATCATTACTTGCTGATGACATATTATACACTAACGACCCCAAAAATTTTACCAGAAAACTTTCATAAATGGTAAATCAATTCAGCAATATGGCAGGATACAGAATCAACTTGCAGAAATCAATAGCTTTTCTGTACATAAGCAACAAAGAGAGAAGGAGCTCATGAATATACCCCAAGTCACAAAAACCTCAAAGAAAATAGAATACTTACAAGAAACCAGAAAAAAGTAGAACCTGTACAATGAAATGTGAAAACATCTGAAGAAAGACACAGAAAGACGTTTGAAAATAAGAATGAATCTCATGTCTATAGATTGGTAGGATTAATATTGTGTAAAGGACCACTTCACCAAAATCTATTTCAGATTCAATGTGCTTCCAATTAAAATTCCCATCTCAAACTTCAGCATAGATAGAAAAAACTACACTAAAATTCATATGGAACAATAAAAGATGAGGTAGCCAAAACTTTTCTGAGCAAAAAGAAAAATGCTGGAGGGATTACCATTCTACATATTAAAATACATTGTCATTTCATAGTGATAAAAGGAATGTGGTCTGGGCACAAAAACAGACAAGTAGACCAATGAAGCAAAACCCAATATCCGAACATGAGCACATGTGACTTCAACCATCTGATATTTGTCAAAAACATAAGCTGTAGAAAAGAAAACGTTTCAACAAATGATGCTTGGAAAACCATGTGCACACACAGGAGAGTAAAATCACCCCTGTGTCTATCACCCTGCACAAAAATTAACCTCAAGTGGATTAAAGACCTAGACCTGAAAACTTAAATTGTTAAGAAGAAAACACAGACAGTAGTGCATATAATATAGATGTATGAAGGGAGTTTCTGAAGAGGACTCCATTTGCCCAACAAATGACAAAAAAGACTTCATAAAACTAAAATGCTTCTGCACAACCAAAGAAAGAATCATCCAGGTAAACAGGATTAATGCTCTAGAACTTATAAAGAACTTGAAAAATGAAGTGACCTATAACGCCATATCAGTGCTCTTGACAAGGTCCCAAGGGAGAGGAAAAGGGAAGAAAATTAGATAAAAAGATAAAAAAGGAAAGAGTCAAAGACTGGGGTCAGGAGGGGTACAGTGACTAATGACCCAGATCAGAAAGTTTATTAGCAACACAGCCCACTGTAGCCCATTGTGTGTGTGTAGGGGGGGGGGTAGAAAACAAGTCAGTGAAAAGCATCAGACAGCAGAATTATAGGGAGCTAAGACATCTCAGGTTCCCCTTAGCAAGATAGATTATGGGATGGCAAACAAAGCATTTCATATCTCAGGGAACATTCAACCACATTCACAAGGGGATGGTGTCAAGGGCCAGTTTCCAGACTATAGTCCCAGAGGCCCTGGCACCAGTTCATAGCTGACCTTGCTTGACATGATCCTGGATAGGAGAGGGGCAAAATGCCCACATGCTAGCCTATTCCTAATAGCTAAGACTTCAGATGAAGTACTCTCAGCATAACACATGGAGTCAATGTAAACCATGGTGAGACCTTCCACACAAGATAGGAGAATCTCAATGATATGATACAATGTTGGTGGGAGGAGGCTATAAGAGGGATAACTGCTTCTATACACAATATGTGACTCCCCTGACCATTGTCTCCACACAAATCTGCAGGGAGCTTGGGTCATGAAGCCATGAGTCTCTGTTAATTGATCCTAAGAGTTTTCTCCTTGAATTTCTGTCCCAGGAGGCACCAGGACAAGTGCCTGCCCATGGACACAAATATGACAGGTATTTCTGAAAGACAGTGACCTCTACACAAAGGAAGACAGAGCTTCATAGGAACATTAAAGACTTGCTGTTTGCAGGAAAGGAGACTCTGTGCTCAGTACAGTGCAGAAGTCATCTGTCACCTGAATTCTCTGTGACATGGAAAGGTGAGTGAAAGCTACTCTTCCACTATGTGACTTTTCTAGCTAACAAGGGAGCTCTGAAGCAAAAGTCTCACTATAAAAGTAACATTTGTCCCACTGTTGGATGTCACCACGGAGACAGAAAGAGAATAGTTATGCTCTCAATTAGACCTGAGATTGAGGAATATCAATGGATCAGAGAACAGATTATCATAGAAAGATTTAGTTTCGTGCTCTATTGTATAAACAGCAGAATGTCCACCTTCTGGGGATCCCCCTATGTTTAAAACCTGGCTTCTTCATTCATCACACACAATACTCACACTAATTTTGAAATGAAAAGAGCAGATTTGGGTTAATCTATGATCTATTTTTATGATTAGATAAGACTTGACTGTTGTCTTTTTGGGCTGTAATATCCACAGAGGGTGGTGAGAAAATGCTATAGAAGAAAATCTCTTCCTCTGTTGTCCCACTGTTGAGGGGCAGAATATGAATTTGACCTTCCATACGGGTAGAAAACACCAGGAGAACACAGCCATCAGGATCAAGTAAGCAGGACTCCTAGGAGCTCACAGAGACTGAAGCATCAATGACAGTACCTGCATGGGTCTGCACTAGGTCCTCTGCCTATATGTTAGAGTTGTGTAAGTTTAGTGTTCTTGTGGAATTCCTAACAAAGGAAGTGAGGGTGTCTGACTCTTTTGACTGCTCTTGGGATGCTTTTCTTCCTACAGGGTTGCCTTACCCAATCTTGATATGAGAGCTTGTGCCTAGTCTTGTTGTATTTTGTTATATCATGTTTAGTTGATATCCCTGGGAGGTTGGTTCTTTTCTGAAGAGAAATAGAGGAGCAGTGAATCTGGTAGAGAAGAGAGACTGGGGGCTGATGGGAGGGATGGAGGAAGGGGAAACTATAATGAAAACAAACAAACAAACAAACAACAAAACCCATCAACCCAGCCTTGATGGTTTTAGCCATGCCCTGTCTGGTGCAAATGAGGGCTGGGATGACTGGGAATCACCTAGAGAAACCATTTCTGTTGTCTGCCTTTAAGTATCATGGAAATAGCCAAGGGAAAGAAGGGGAGGGATGTGATAGCAGGGCTGGAGGGGTAGATGCTTTCTCTATTAGTTTTTTTTTCTTTTTTGACAACCATGGTGTCTGTAGACACTCAAGTTTGTGACCTTGGTGCGTATCTTCACATGGTTGAGCCTCAGCTTCTGAAGGTTTTCAAGTAAGGCTTACTGAGATCTGGGTTACATGTAGCCATGCGTGGTTGTTGAGAATTTGCTCCCCTCAAACTCTCTACCCAGATACCAGATTCTCCAGTGTCCTCTTAGGCACAAATGGGAACACTGCCAATCAAAATTAAATTCCCGAAAGAACCAGATGGAATTATGGAAGGAGGACTTGGGTGGACACAGCTCATCTCTCTGCTTCACAGTGTGTATGGCTGAGCAGTTGGAAAACACTTACAATTTTCCCCTCTCTATAACAGTATCACATCTGAGTAAGATACAACTATCTGACATGCCTATAGGAATGACAGGCATCAAAATATGGCTTGCTAAACCTAGTGCATATAAAAAGAATATTTATGGTTTACCATAAATGCTATTATCCTCTCTGTCATGCATGAAAAATATCCCACAGAAAACCTGCATTTGACTGTTGGGTGCACCAGTGTATGGCATGCCCCAAGTGGCCAGTCCAGGCAAAACAGCAGTCATTGTCCACCAAACAAAGTCTTATAGACGTCTTTTCTTTGTAGTTTATCTTCTACAATGGTACAAATACTAAGGTTCCTCCAAGATACTCTACAGAGGATGCCTAGTTTGATCCATATGAGAAGCCACAACTGATACAGGGCGAAGTTATCTTCCTGTGAAGATAGTGCATATTCTGCAGGGAGCTGAGGCTGTCTGAAAGTCTTGGGTCTAATCCAGACTTTTCCCATCCAGGAATTCATGGTTTAACTGATCTCCTTTACACTGTTTTTTCTTCAACAACAAAGCCTCCTTCAGTTCACTATACAGTCTCAATGTGGAGTGGGGAACCCCAGAATCCCACTTATCTGACATCATTAGTTGTTTCTGTTCTACATTCTTCAAGGGTCACAAACAGGAGCCTTTCATGGGGACACCTGCTTCTCACTCAGTTCCTCCTTTTATCACATCATTACAGGATCTTTCAGGTTCCCTATATGCCTGTGCCTTGGCCTGACCAAGCCTAATTGCCTTTACCAAAGGCCTTGTTTATCAGGCTTCAGCTGTTTGTTGTAACTATTTTTTTTTATTTCTAAGTGTTCTAGGTGGATACCAGTGGGAATGTGTTAGTTTTCAATGTGGTTCTTTAGCTTTGATCAGAAAATTCAGCACACATGCTATGGAATCAGTATTTTCTTGTGTCTAGCACAGACCTGTCACCTTCGGTGTGTTCTCTCTCTCTCTCTCTCTCTCTCTCTCTCTCTCTCTCTCTCTCTCTCTCTCTCTCTCTCTCTCTCTCTCTCTCATATAATGTGAATGCCTGAGTGTAGATATGACCATGAGATTGCACCATTTGCAAAGATACCGAGTTGTGCTGGCCAACAGACCTGTCTCCATCAGACCTCTCTAGTAATAATTCTATTCCACAGGGTCACACCCCCCTTTCTGGTTGGTGACTCCTCTCCACTTTAAGATATGAGACCCCCATTATCCTTAATATCATTCCCATCTGCTCTAACACATATTTTGAGAGCTTTGATCAAAGTAAAATTAACAAGTGAAAGCAATCTTCCTTTATAGTTTTCAAGGTACACTTGAGGAAGAGAATTATAATTTTTAAATCATTTTACAGTTTTGCAGAGTGTGTTCTTTCAGGTAGCCAAGTGCCATGAAAATGCATTTCATCTCATGATCTCTGAAGTCTCACTGCTGTCTTGTTCGGGTCTCAATAATTAAGAGGTAGCATAGATGGGTATTTTCTGCTACAGATAAGGGTTTGGGTACATAACTCCATTTTGAAGTTATTTTGCACATCTTTTTCTCCTAACATAATTATTTTTATTAATTATTTGGGAATTTTATACAATTTGCCTAATCATACTTGCTTCCCATTTCTCCCAGGTCCATCCTCCCACCCTTGACCTTCCCCACAAAAGTGTAGTTCTTCACAGTTGATGGATTCTGGCTGAGGGGGTTAGGGGGTGGAAAAGGACTCAGTTTTCTTTAAGGGGCTGGCCATGAGAGTTTGACCATGATTTAGTGAGTATATGGGCAACATAAATTGGACTTGGTGGTTTGGGGTTTTGGCTTTATTTTCTTTTTTCTTCTTTTTTCTTTTCTTTCCTATTCTGCACATCTTAAATTGTCTATTACATTTGTCTTTTCTGTAATAGATTTTCTGAATTGGTGTGAGAAGAAATCTGCCATGAATGTTGTTAATCCGTGTTGCTATTTGTAACAGAAGGTCACTGCATACGTTGATGAGGCATAGGCTGATATTTCAATATGTTTACACATATTCAAAGTAAATATTTATGTTTCCATGACTTTGTCATCTCTGTCTTTTCAAGCTTTGAGCCCTTCTCTTCTTGTTATTTGGTAATACATAAAATGGTTGTGGAGAGTAGTCACTCCACTATGCAGAGCCCTAGAACTTATTTTTCTGCTCTAATGTGCTTTGCTCTTATTGTCCCGTCTTCCTTAACACGTCCTTGTCTTTGCTATTACCATGTCTATTAATTATTCTTCTATTAAAGGAGAGTTTTCTAGTTTCCATATGTGAGTGACATACAGGGTCTATCCATTTTGCTGTGCATGTGCAAGGGACCATGCTTTTATGGTTGAATAATGTTCCACTGCATGTGTATACTACCTTTCCTTTATCCCTCATCACGAGGTAGACACTGATGTTTATTATTTGTTATTCTGACCGCTTCTCGACAAGGGAATGTTGGTGTCTTTCTGCTATGCTGATTTTATTTCTTTCAGTTACATACCCAGGAGTGAAGTTCTGGTTGGCATGCAAGTTTTAAATCTAG
The DNA here is from genome assembly GCF_021556685.1 of Rattus norvegicus. Lineage (NCBI taxonomy): Eukaryota > Metazoa > Chordata > Mammalia > Rodentia > Muridae > Rattus > Rattus norvegicus. The sequence goes on along the minus strand of NC_141534.1, from coordinate 208,125,355 downwards.
TTAATTAAGAGACAGTCATACAGTTTCCCCAATGGCTATACTAAATTTATATCGGTGTAAGTTTGATTTTTTTTCTTTTCTTTTTTTCTTTAACTAACACTTGTTGTCTTTGATATCCTAATGGCCATTGTGCTAGGAGAGATGACATCTCCTTGTTTGATTGGCCTTCCACTGATGGCTAATGAACCTATTTCCATATATTCTGTAACAGATTGCAATTTTTAGAAATACAAAATCAGATTATGCGTTCACTTATTAAACTGGATTATTTGTCATTTTTACTTTGAAGTCTTTATTCTAGATGTTAATCTCCTATCAGATGATTACTTTGAAAATATTTGTTAGTTTTCATTTGCTCTGTTGACATTTCCTAGGCTGATATAATCTCACTTTTCTATTTTTGCTTCTGTTGTGCTTTGGGAGTCTTATCTGAAAGAATGTGGCTTATTCAGATGATTGGAAATGTTTCTTCTTTCCTTTCAGGCATTAGCTTTGATCTTTGATCCATTTTGGATTGGTTCTTGAAGAGAACAAGGGAAAGATCTTGTATCATTCTTGGGCATGTAAACATCCAGTTTTACCAGCATACACATTGAAGAGGTTGTCCCTTCTCTCCAATATGTTCATGGTAACCTATGTAAATAAAATAGTTGAGGGCATGCTTCTGTGCTTGTTCCTTGGTTCTCTTGTCTTTCTCAGGGTCCACTCTTTCAGGCTGAGATCAAGTTCTCTTGGTCAGGACAGCATGGTGGGTGTCTTGAAACCATGTATAGAAATGCTCATATGTTCTTCTGTTTAGGACTGCTACATTAAGCCCTGACTTCAGGTCTTCCGTGTTTTCATATGAATTTTGAGATTTCAGTTTTCTAGTGTTATAATGGATATTATTGCATTGACACTAAAAATAATTTGGATAATACATACATTTTAATGATATTAATTCTTCCCACCCATTTTCTTCTTTCCTTTCTATCTTTTTCCTTTTTATTATTTTATTTATTTACATTTCAAATGTTGTCCCCTTCCCAGCCCCCCTTCAACAGCCCCCCGCCCCATCCCTCCTCCTCTTAGACACTAAGAGGGTGCTCTGCCACCCTCCCACCCACCCTCACCTCACCTCACCTCACCTCTATAAGCATCCCCATTTGATGGGTTACCAAGCCTCCACAGGATCAAGCACATCCCCTCCCACTGAGGTCAGATAAGACTGTCTTCTGCTACATATCTATATTCCCTGGGAGCTCTGAGGGATCCAGTTAGTTAATACTACTGTTCTTCCTATGGGGTTGTAATCCCCTTCAGCTCCTTCAGCCCTTCCCTGAATTCTTCCTTTGAGGTTCCCAGGCTCAGTTTAAGATAGGGGCTCTCTACATAGCTCTGGCTCTCCAGAAACTCACTATGTAAAGCAGGCTAACCTCATACTCAGAGGAACCCATCCTCTTGTCTCTGCCTCTGAGTGCTTGGATTAAAGACATATGCCACCACTGCCTTCCCTGTTTTGCAATTTTCATTAAAAGTTACTCACATCCTTAGTTAAATCTATTCCTAATATATTAGGAATTTCTCTACCTATTGTGGAAATGATTCTTTTGCAACTTTGTTACTAGCAATAACATCTATTGCTTTGTGAAAATGTGACTTATTTCTTGTGCTCATCTTCTGTCCTTAACATACTTTCTGCTTTTTTGAGGTGTAGTTTGTTGGGGTTTATTTTGTTTTGTTTTTGTTTTTGGGTTTTTTGTCCACCTATTCCCTTTACTCTGTTTATGGTCAAGGTTGACATTGTCAGTGTCTTCTGTGCTGTTTCATTTTTCTCTCTTGGTTTTGAATATCTCATTATTTTCTTCCTTTCTACCATTCACCTCTGTAACTTGATGGTTTAATGTATTGACTGGCAAAGTTTTATTTTTTTAGTTCTTCTTATACATCTGTCCTTTACTGTACTTTACACTTTTTCATAGATATCATTTTTTTCATCTCAAGATATGAGACTACCTTAAAAACATTTTGTAGACTTCCCTGGTGGTTGTGAATTCTTTCAGGCTTGCTTGCATTGGGAAGTCTATATATTTCTTAATGACATTTTTGGACATATTCTTCATTGGAAGTTTTACTCTTAGTCTAGTTGGATTCCCATGAATCTAATGTGTCATTTTTCTTCTGGTTATTTTAGAATTCTCTCAGTGTTTTAGGAATTTCACCGCTTAAGTATGAGGTGCCTAGTGAGGTCATCTTCTCATTATGTCTACTTGCAGTCCTACTGTAACAAGATGTCTTTTACAACATCAAGGCTTTATACGCAATATTTCATTTAATAGGTTCTCTCTGACTTGGCCCTTATTTTATAGCCTTACCATTTGAAAATAGCTGACAGTGATATGGGGTAAAACATTCGCCTATCCTACTATGTCTATTCTTGGACAAGACTAGAAGTTGTGTAGGATCTGTGGCCTAGGTATGAAGACTTTGGTTTCTTCCTGATGCTACACCTCAACTCAGAAGACCTGGCATTGAGTTCCAAGGTGTGTTGGCTAGTTTTATGTCAATGTGACCCAAACTAGACTTATTTTGGAAGAAGAACACTCAACTGAGAAAAAAATTCTTCTATAATTGCCTGCAGGCTAGTCTGGAGTGCATTTTCCTAATAATTAATGTGGAAAGACTCAGATCACCATGGGCAGTGCCACAGAAGGGTTAGTGGTCCTAGGTGCTATAAGAAAGCAGGCTGATAATGACATTCTACTCTATTCATAGATCAGTGTCTTTTGCTTAGTTCTCTCCAGAAAAGCTTCTTCCTGTAGAATATGAAAATGAATACAGTGACCCACAACCAGCTATAATGCAGAGTGTGAGAGAACTTAAAACATTCAGTCCTAAATGGAATATCTCTATCAAATAAACACCTCCCCTCAGGGTTCAGAGAACCTCATAAAAGAGAAGAAAGAAAGGGTATCCCTGGAGAGGATGGGGAACACCAAGAAAATAAGGCCTTCTATATCAACATGATCAAAGCTTGTGTGGACTCACAGAGGTTGAGGTAGCTTGTATAGGGCCTGCATGGGTCTGTGCCATGTCCTCTGCATATGTATTATGACTTCCAACTTAGTGTTTTTATTTCATTCCTGAGTGTGGGAATGCGTGGGTGGGTTTTTATCTCTTGGCTCTTTATCTTCTGTTTGCTTGTCTTGTCCAATTTCAGTGTGTTAGTTTTGTTTTATCTTATTTTACTATAATCCCTTAGAAATCTGTTTTCTAGTAAGAGACAGAAAGGGAGTAGAACCGGATGGTAGGGGAGGTGGGGATAAACTGGGAGGATTGGTGAGAGGAGCAACTGTAATCAGGTTACATAATGTGAGAAAGATCGGTTTTTATTTTGTTCAGCTGGTGAACCAATGAATTTTATTGAGCTTATTTACAGGAATACAGGTAGTTACAGGAACAGTATTGTCTCAAACACAGCTGTATCACCAAAGCCCACCTCAGCATGGATGAAGAAAAGTCTGTTTTTAATAAATGGAATTTTTTAAAAGGTTGAGCAAACCATGGGGCAGGGTTCTTCCATGTTCCCTGCTTCAGTTCCTACCAGGTTCCTTCCTTGGGCTCCTGTCCTGATTTCCCTTGATGATGGACAGGAGTCTGGGAAGGGTGTGTGCACCAAATAAACCCTTTGTTCCCAGGTTGCTTTTCTATCACAATAGAAAGCCCAAAAACGACACAAGGCAAAGGTCTGTGCTTGCTTCCCTGTCTTGCTCCCTCATCAGGGCAATTGTCTTCTCCATTATGCTGCCCCATGTTTAAGAAGATGTAACAGTTGTGGTGCCTTAGTTCCCTAGCTAGTAGTCCAGGTGTTTAACTTTTAGGTTAAGACTGAGGAAAGAAGTCATATGGCTCTGATCTGTAAGGAATTTCATTACTGCAATCTGGTATTGAGCTAAATCCTAAGGGCTTGATTTCTCCTCTGTCTCTCAAATATGAGTCCTCTCACTGGTAACCAGGAGCTCTTTTCTCTATGTCATCTTCAGTCTATAATGTGTTATATTGTATCTATGGCATCTCTCCAGATTCCTTACTTCTTGTAAAGTTAGGTTGGTGAATAAACAGCTTTTTCAATTTGAGCATCATGGTAGATTATAATTGGTGAACCTTAGCCATCACCTTGCTAAATGGGATTTGAACTTCTGGGATTAAAAAATCTTTGTAATCAGAAAGGCTTATTATTTTATATGTTTATTATTTTATATATATTATTCATTATTTTGATGTTTTGGTCCATCTTCAGTATTTATATTACACTCTCCTGTTACATGTTTTCATGGTTTTAGTCACTTGTGCTGGTCTCATAAATGATGGTTTTCTACTGTTTAAACCTCAGTGAAGCTCAGAGCTAAGTAGAACTATATGGCCCTGGGTTTGCTCATTACCTTATTATTCTCCATTAAGTCTTTCCAGTATAACCACTGGTTGGATTTCTAAAGTAACAATTAATTTCTTATGGCTAGAGATGGTTTTGATTTTTTGTTGCTTTTCCAGTGATAGTTGTTTTCAATTAGTCTGTACCATTTTGCATCTTCAAATATGATTGATACATTTTTAAAACATTTACTTTTAATCTCTTGAAGCCCTATTAGATATTTAGACTCTTTCCTCTAATCTTATTTATGCTCATTTCTCTTATTTTAATTTTGATTAATTTCCCAGACTAATATCAGTGTTGCAAACTTTCTAAAGGAGCAATGTATTTTCTCCACTGTTTACTTTCTAGTTCATCATTTTCTTCTCTTCACTTCCTTGTACCACTTTGGATTTAATTGTCTATTATTGTTCCTTAATATGAAAACATAAATCATCGATCTATAACATTTCTCATATTCTTGGTAAATTTGTATTTGATAGACATCATGTCCATAAACTTGTATTTAAGCATTTCTTAGATTATTCCATTGATTAGTATTTCCTTTGGTTATTGTTTTTTAAAACAGTGTCTTGTTATGTAGATCTGGCAAATCTAGAACTACTCTATCTAGATCAGCCTGGCTTTGAATTTCTTGTCTTCCAATAGCTGAGACTAAAGATGTGTTACTATCATACCTAGATTTCCACCAAATTTGAAGTGTTATAATTTTTTAAATAATATTTAATTAATTCTTTGAGAATTTCATACAATGTATCTTTATCATGTTCATGATCCCTCGTAACACTTCCTAGATACACCCTACCTCCTTACTCTAACTTCTGAGATCTCTCTCTCTCTCTCTCTCTCTCTCTCTCTCTCTCTCTCTTTCTATCTCTCTCTCTCTTAAAACTCACTAAGTCCAGTTTATGCTGGCCAACAACTCTTAGGTGTGGGATCTACTTTGGAATGTGGTCTATATACCAGAATTACATCGATTAAATAAAACTGACTGTCTTTCCTACCAGCTATCAGTTGCCAATAGTTCTCAGTGAAGGGTGGAACTATGTGCCCACCTCTTCATCATGCTGGGATTTCCTCTGGATTGAGCTTGTGCAGATCTCATGTGTGCTGTAAAAATCACCATGGCATGTGCATCTGTCCTGTTGTTTCCTGAAAACTATTTCTTTGAAGTCATACACCACCTCTGGCATTTATAATCTTCTTTCCTTGCTCTCTTCCATGAAGATCCCTGAGTCTTGAGGAAAGGGTGTAGTCTCCCATTTAGGCCTGGGCACTGTGACCAGTGTGCCCATAGCTTGCTCATAGGTCTTTGTGTTAATCACCAGCTACTATATGAAGCTTCTCTAACTTTTAAATGAGATGCCTTCAGCAAACCTCTCTCCTTTAGGGTACATGCAGGAAGCTATGCAGATGAGCAGGCAGAAAGACCGTAAGAGCCAGAGGATGTGGATGACACTAAGAAAACTGTGCTCAAGACACGACAGGATTCATCACATATGAACTCAGAGACTGTGGAACCATGCACAGGTACAGGGCCTGTGTAGGCCCAAGCAAGAGGGAGTCCCAGTGCTAAGACAGGAAAGTGGCCACAGGCTCCCATCCCAAAGAAGTAATCTCCTTGACATCGCCTTGCAATAGAAAAATTATTTTTCTTCAATGGATTCTTACTGGGTATGTCAACCACACTTAGGGTAGGTCCCATGCCTAGTGCGTGCCCAACATAAAATAAATCCGTGATGCTCCTGTAGATTTGGTCTTTTGTTGTTGTTGCTGTTGTTTGGATATTTTTAATCTTAATATTCCTTTACCTGTATATTATGGTTTTTAATTTTGCGTTTTCATGGGTTCTGGTTTTGTATATATGTACATTTCTTATCCGTTTTTAAAAATTCTTGTTTATTAGTTTTATTTGCCTACTAATTTTCTAAAGAGAGAGAGATGGGCATGGAGTGGGATGGACAGGGAGTTGGGGATTATCTGGGAGAAAGATGGGAGGGGTCATGATTAGAATATATTATAAGAAAAATTACGTTCAAGTAAAACAATAAAGTAAGAGGAAAGGTTAGAAGATCCAGAGAAAGGCGAAGTAGCAGCAGTAGCTTCTCTGACAAGTATTGGGTGATGTAATTAGAAGTAATTTTAGTGCTAGTTTATTTAGTATAATAACAGTAGTAGATTTTCCCCTACAGCCTGTAACCTATCAAAGGTTATTGGCCTTGTTAAGAGTGACAAGTGTGGGATCCATCTGGGGAGTGGGCCATAAATTTAGTCATAATGTGGTTGGTTGCCCATAACATTTAACCACTATCGAACCAGAAGGCATTTCTTGCCAGGCAGGCTGTTGTAGCTCATGAGGTCCAGACCTGGGTGAGAGTTATGATGATATTTTTCTCTTTAAGTGAAAAGCATTTCAGATCAGTAGCTACTTGGTTTCCCCATGTGTGTTGTTCAAGTAGGTGTTGTCTCCAGCAATAGAATTTTATCAGAGAAATATCCAAGAGCAGTGGCAATGGCATGTAATGTCTGAGGGTCTTTAGGACCCAGGAATTAATATCTCAGGAGATTTATTTGATAGCATGTAGTGTCTAGTTGGGGTACCCCATTATATGGTAACTCCTTTTAAATTCCATTTACATTATGTGTATATATTTACTAGTATATATTACTAGTAAATATATATTAATATATATTATGCATATGTTTACCTACTATAGTAAAATATAATAATGCAATATATATTCTACTACAGTAGGCTTTCATGTGAATTTTCCAAAAGATTTTTAATGCTACCTATCCCTCCCTACGTTGCTTCTTCTACCTTTCCTCCAGCTCTCCACTCCCTTTCATAACTCTTATTTAAATTCCCCCTTTTCCTATTTATACACAGTATTACATCTTCTCTTGCTTAAAAGATCCCTTCTCCCCTATGGTGCCTTACTAGATTGTAATTTCTATAAGTATTCTAAAGGGAATACTACAACTAATGCTGAAAGTATAATATCCGCATGTGAGAGAAGTCGGGTGATGTTTGTCTTCCTAGGTTTGGATTACTTCATTCAGAATAATTGCTTCCAGCCCTATTTTCCTGCAAATTTCATAATTTCATTCTCCTTAAAAGTAGAGTGTGTCCTATTACATACATACCACAGTTTCACCATCCATTCATCCTGATTTCTGGTTTCCAAGCTCTTGTGACTAGATCAGCAATGTACATGAAACAGCACATATCTTTTTAGGAAGATATATAGTCCTTTGGATAAACGCCTAAGGGTGCTACAGCTGGGTCAGGTGGTAGATCCTAGTTCCGTCTTTGTTATGAAACTCCACAGTAATTTGAAAAGTGGTTGTACTAGTTCGCACCCCCACTCAGTGAGCAAGTGTCCCCCTTCCTGCACCTTTGCCAGCATCTGCTTTCCTTGTTGTCTTTGGCTTTGTTTTGTTTTGTTTTTTCTTTATCTTGGCCATTCTGACTGGAGCAAGATCAAATCTCAAAGGAGTTTTCATTTCCAGTTCTTGGCTGGCTAGGATGTTGACTATTTAATGAAATGGCTTTTTTAGCTATTTTTGTTTCATCTTTTGAAAACTGTTTAGTTGCATTCCTCATTTTTGTTGGGTTGTTTGTTTTCTTATTTTTTAATTTTAAATTTTATACATTCTATATATAAACCTCCTGTCAGATATACAATTGGAAAACACTTTTGGCCATTCTGTAGGCTGCTCTTATCACAAATAATGGTGTTCTCTGATCTATGGACACTTTATACTCATATGTGAGGCCATTTGTCAATTATTGATCTTAATGCTTGTGCTACCATGGTCCAGTTCAGAAAGTCCTTCCCAGTGACAATGAGTTCCAGCATATTCCATATTTTCTTCTTTATCATTTCAGGGTGCTGGGTCTTAGGTGGAGATCTTGATCCTCTTAGAGTTGAGTTTGGTCAGAGATAAGGATCCAGTTTTATTCTTCTACATGTAACTGTCCAGTTTGACCAGGATCATTCAGTGAAAATATTGTCTTAAGGTTTTTATCACTATGGTGAAGTACCATGACCAAAGCAACTTGGGGAGGAAAGGGTTTCTTTGGCTTACATTTCCATATCATTGTTCATCATCAACAAACATCAAGGCCAGTAACCTGGAGGCAAAGCTGATGCAGAGGCCATGGAGGTGTGATACTTACTGACTTGCTCCCCATGGCTTTTCTCAGCCTGCTTTCTTTTAAAACCCAGGACCACCAGCCCAGGGATGGCAGCATGTACCATGAACTGGTCTTTCCCCCATTAATCACAAATTAAGGGAATGTTTAACAGCTGGATCCTTCTTCTCTTCCTCTTCTTCCCTTAATTTTTTTAATTTTTTATTATATATTTCATTACTTACATTTCAAAGGTTATTCCCCTTCCAATTTCCGCTTCCCTTCCCTCCTCCACTTTTCCCAGTCCCTCCCTCTTCTTCACCTCTCCCTGTCTCCCCCTCTCTTTCTCTTCAGAAAAGGGAGACTTCCTATGGATATCCACCCACCTTGGTATATCAAGTTGCAGTAGGACTAGGTATGTCTTCTCCTCTTGAGACTAGACGAAGAAGTCCAGTTAAAGAAAGAGGATCCAAAAGCAGGCAACAGAGTCAGAGACAGCCCTGTTCCAGTTGTCCCATGTGAAGACTAGGCTGTACATCTGCTACACATATGTGTAAGTAGCCTAGTTCCATCCCATGAAGGCCTTTTGGTTGGTGGTTCAGTATCTGTGAGTCCCTATAAGCCCAGGTTGTAGATTCTGTAGGTTTACTTGTGGTATCCTTGACTTCTCTGGCTCCTTCAGTCCTTCCTCTTCTACAAGATTCCCCAATCTCTACCCAATATTTGGCTGTGGGTCTTTGCACATTTCTATCAGCTACTATGTGAAACCTCTCAGAGCACAGTTATGATAGAGACTACAGCTAGATCTTATGGAGGCTTTTTCTCAGTTGAGGTTTCCTCCTTTCAAATGACTACAGCTTAAATCAAGTTGACATAAGACTAGCCAGAAGAGATGCTGTCTCTCCTCTAACTTTTGTGCCTCTTTTTCTTCTTTGTAATATATCATGTGTATGTGCATGTGTGTACATATTTATGAGTTCCTAAATCATTAATATGTTTCTGTCATTTCTTTAGAGATATCATTTAAAAATGTATAACCTATTTTCCATGTATTTAGCATTGTATAGATGTGCTATTGGTGTGGTGAAAGTTCTACCAAATAGTAAACATTTTTGACAGATTTCAATTTTTCCAGCTCAGCCTAGAGTCAATCTTCATGAACACTTTCTGTATTGAGAAGCAGGTGAACCCTGGATGTGAGACTTAATACTACCTGTGGGTTATTAGTACTATCAGGAGAGTATTTCAAATTTCAAGTGTGATTTGATTAGTTAGCCAAGTAGAGAAACTGTTAAAACCATTAGAGGAATTTGCTTTTGTAATTCTGTTTCTATAGAGCCATTTGCTTTGCCAAATATTCATTAGATTCTCTAGTGGAATAGAAAGAGAGAAAGGGATGCAGAATGGGGAGAAACATGGTCTGATCTAACACTGTCAAGTGGTTGCAGAGCGAAAATATAGTATATGAACATCTCTAGTTTGAAATGGAGGCAGCTATGTTTATTTTTAATGGTTTTACAAATTTTTATATTGACATTATTCAGAATCATGGAGGAATGAATGGTCATATTATCTATAAATATTAACCCAGGTTTAGCAGGCTACTAAAGTAACCATGATATTTTTATATTCTTTCATCTTTTTTACAATACAGACTTTATCCCTCTCCTAGTCTACCACACCCCACTCCCCACCAGATGTTGCACATCCTACACCTCCTCCCCACCCCACTCCTCATCTCAAGGATGTCCTCAACCCACCCCCACCCCACCAGACCTCCTCACTCCATTGGCCCCCAAGTCTCTCCAGTATTAGATCCATTTTCTGTGACTGAGTCCAGACCCTGGCAGTCCTCTGCTGTATATGTGTTGTGGGCCTCATATCAGCTGGTGTATACTGCCTGGTTGGTGGCTCAGTGTCTGAGAGATCCCAGAGGTCCAGTTTAGTTGAGACTGCTAGTCTTCCTTCAGGGTCGCCCTCCTCTTCCTCATCTTCCTCCAGCTTTTCCCTAGTTCAACCACAAGGGTCACCAGATGCTTGGCTACTGGGGATTCCAATTATAATATTGAGATGGATGGAAGGAGCCCCCACTCCAAATAACAGAGAAGGCAAAGTTACTGAGAAGTCAGGAGGCCAGGTAAAAAAACAAGGTATAAGAGCCATGTCAGTGTGTATCCCTCAAAATGATGCCAGCATGTGGAGAATACCTGCTGTGGAGGCAAGAAGTAAATAAATACTGTGTCTCCAATCACTGTCAGATGACCACAGTGCATGGTGGTGTTGGAGAGGTAAAGCACAGGCAGGCCTGAGTGAGACATGCTCCATTATATCCATGTGTTCAAGAAGACAAGGAAAGGCAAGAATCCCGCTTGATCCAGGTCAGTTGAATGAGAGATTTCAGGGAGAAAATTAAAAGTAAATGAAATATACATGGTTTCCAAAAAGTGTGGTACAGACAAATACAGGACAAAAAAATTCCTGAAGGAAATACATTTACTCCTTTTCTTTCTGACAGCAGAGAATTTTGAGATTATCAAGATTGAAAATTAGATGTACTGATAAATCGTGATATTTTTCTCAGAAGCTGATAAACACAGAAGTGGACTGATACTCTCCATCACGATGGCAAGGCCCAACCAGACAGTAGTGACAGAGTTTGTTCTGCAAGGCTTCTCAGAGCACCCTACTCTAAGGCTGTTCCTGACAGGCTGCTTCCTGTCTCTCTACGCAATGGCTCTAATGGGCAACATTGTGATCATTGCTTTGGTCACCTCCAGCACTGGGCTCCACAGTCCCATGTACTTTTTCCTGTGCAACTTAGCGACCATGGACATTATCTGCACCTCCTCTGTTCTGCCCAAAGCGCTGGTTGGTCTACTGTCTGAGGAAAACACCATCTCCTTCAAGGGATGTATGGCCCAGCTCTTCTTCCTTGTGTGGTCGTTGTCTTCAGAACTGCTGCTGCTCACAGTCATGGCCTATGACCGTTATGTGGCCATCTGCTGTCCCCTCCACTACAGCTCTAGGATGAGCCCACAGCTGTGTGGGGTACTGGCCATGGGTGTATGGTCTGTCTGCGCACTGAATGCATCTATCAACACTGGTCTGATGACACGGCTGTCATTCTGTGGCCCCAAAGTAATCACTCACTTCTTCTGTGAGATTCCCCCACTGCTCCTGCTCTCCTGTAGCCCCACATATGTGAATAGCATTATGACTCTTATAGCAGATGTATTTTATGGAGGCATCAACTTTGTGCTCACCTTGCTATCCTATGGCTGCATCATTGTCAGCATTCTGCGCATGCGTTCTGCTGAGGGCAAGAGGAAGGCCTTTTCTACCTGCTCATCCCACCTCATCGTGGTCTCTGTGTACTATTCATCTGTGTTCTGTGCCTATGTCAGTCCTGCTTCCAGCTACAGCCCTGAAAGAAGCAAAGTTACCTCAGTGCTGTACTCACTCCTCAGTCCAACCCTGAACCCCCTCATCTATACACTGAGGAACAAGGATGTCAAGCTTGCCCTCGGAAGATTCTTACCCTCTTTCTCACATTAAGTGGAGATGTGCAGGCTGTTCTCTTGGCCTGGGCTTTTCCTAAACATGCTTTTCTGAGAGCAGCCTCATGCAGCAAAGTGTACCTATCACTTCTTCAGAAAACCTTTCTCTGATGAATGTACTGTACAATTCCACTCATTGTAACCTCCAAAACAACAGAATTCTTAGCGGCAATGTAAACAAACACTCAAGCTTTATTTTCTGACAAAAAACATCATTTAAAAAGTAATTGAAGTACATCTAAGTAGATATTCCATGTTCCTGAACTAGAAAACATTCTAGTGTCTTCTAGTCACACAGTATGTGACAATATTTGTCACAAAATAGAGCCCATTCATCCAGTGCCTTCCTATAAACATCAATGAACCTCATTTCAGAACTACAGCTAATGAATCTAAACTTCATAAGGAAGCTTGATGGGCCAGCATGATCATGGTCTCTTGGGAAATCCAATGTTGAGAAAATGTTTTTTTCTTTCTGAGCTATGGTAATAAAAGCTGGTGATATTGGCATGGAGAGAGACCTAGGCGATGGAGCAGATATTTGTTCCCCTTTCCCAACTTCTCCCAGACTTTCCATTCAGTGTTCCTCTCTCTCTCTCTCTCTCTCTCTCTCTCTCTCTCTCTCTCTCTCTCTCTCTCCCTATCTCTCTATCTCTCTCTATCTCTCTCTCTCTCTATCCTTGTGACTAAAATACTCTCAAAACATTTACTTTATCTCATGGTTTCTGAACCTTCAGTCCATCACCATTTGACTTTTTGTTTTGTTCTACGGTCAAGCAGGACCTCAAGGCAGTGGGTTTATGTGGTAGAGAAGCTTCCTCTCATTATGGCAACCCAGAACACATAGAAAAACACCTGTGCTCAAATAGCTTTCTCTTTTTCCCTTTAGCCATGGTTTCCAGTCCCTAGTTCCCGGAATGGTGCTTCCTACATGGAGAGTGGATTCCCCACTTCAGTAAATCATTTCTGGAAGCACTGTCACCTGTATGAACAGAAGTGTCTCTTGGTGGTCTCCTAAGTAGCTCTGCATTCAGTTATAGTGACAATAAAGATTAACAACTGTAAATCATTGGCCTGACATGCTTTACCTGTTAGCTTCTTTCACATTGTTTCTTTCATCTTTAAGTCATATTTTGTGCCATTTCTTCTGTTACTAGTCTCATGACTGATATTTAAGCTATAGAACAACTGATAATCACACAAACAATACAAATGCTCCCAAACACACACACACACACACACACACACATACATACATATATATATATATATATATATATATATGTGTGTGTGTGTGTGTATATATATATGCACACATCTCATAAATACTTTATTTGGGGATTCTTTAATAGAGCATGCCTTATGTCATGTTAACATTGCATAATGGAATAGAATATTCCAAGAGAAGTCAAGTCACACAGAACACACCAGACACTGGGGCCTAAGTCAAAATTGTGACTAAGCAGACCTCTGATGTGGCACTGTGTCTAGAAAAGGGCTACTTTGCAGGTATCTGGCTCTGATATGACCTCTCTGTATGTTGAAAGTTCAGTAGTCATCAGAGATTGTCAAGCCCAATCTCCTAATCTTATCTATCTTCTGTAATGGTGTCCTTCTCTTATCTATTCTTTGGTAATAGTGTACTTCCTTTAGCCTGAGATTCAAGCTGTGCTTTAATGAATGTTATAAAATGATAATAAAAAGTAAAGAATCAAACCAGAGCTGCAAGAGCCTACAGGAGGCATGCACTGAGAGTAGAGACTTCTAATCTCTACAACAATATCATAGTGGCTGTTGGAACACAAGTTCAAGGAATTTAATTATGGCTCACTAAAGAACTTATACTCCAGAATTAATTAGCAGTGAGGTTTGGTTCGTGTAGAGCAATTTTAATCCAGAAACATGCTTTGTCAAGGGATCACATCCAAAGTCCTTCTGGGCCTGTGTGATCCAGCTGAAATGCAATACACCTTTAATTCCTCTATCTGGATTGCAGATATGCCTTCAGTATACACCTTTAACCCAAGAAAAGACATCATAGTTGGAGGGCAGTTTAGTAAGCGCAGTTCAGTTAAGTTCACGCAATGCAGTAGAATTCAGTTGAGTTCAATTCAGGGCACTTTGGTGCAGGTCAGATGAATGCAGTTGAGTTCAGCTGAGTTCATGCAGTCCAGTGCAGGTCAGCAGAGGCAGACGAAGCCAGAGAATAAGAAGGAACCAGAAGATTAGAACAGTTGAAAACTTAGTTTGAGGCCAATCAGAGCAATTCAGTAGGAAGTTAAGAGGAGCTAGATTGAATGAGCGTGGAGTTTGAGACAGAACAGCTGAGTTTAACCACCAGCCAGAGTTCAAAACCTCATACCAATACTGTCCAAACTATTGCACAAAGTAGAAACAGATGGAGCACTACCAAAGTCTTTCTATGAAGCCACAATTACACTTATAACTAAACTACACAAAGATGCAACCAAAAAAGAGAACTTCAGACCAATTTCCATTATGAATATTGAAGCACAAATATTCAATAAACTTCTTGTAAACCAGATCCAAGAACACATCAAAACAATCATCCATCATGATCAAGTAGGCTTCACCCCAGGAAGGCAGGGATGGTTCAATATACAGAAATCCAGCAACAAAATCCACTATAAAAACAAACTCAAAGAACAAAACCACATGATCATTTCATTAGATGTTGAGAAAGCATTTGACAAAATTCAACACTCCTTCATGATAAAAGTCCTGAAAAAAGCAGGAATTCAAGGGCCATACCTAAGCATAGTAAAAGTCATATACAGCAAACCAGTAGCTAACATTAAACTAAATGGAGAGAAATGTGAAAAAATCCCACTAAAATCAGGGACTAGACAAAGCTGCCCACTCTCTCCCTACTTATTCAATATAGTACTCAAAGTCCAAGCCAGAGCAATCAGGCCAGGGAAGGAGGTAAAAGGGATACAAATTGGAAAGTCAAAATATCACTATTTGCAGATGATAGGATAGTATACTTAAGGGACCACAAAAGTTTCAACAGAGAATGACTAAGCCTAACAAACAACTTCAGCAAAGTGGCTGGGTATAAAATTAACTCAAATAAATCAGTAGCTTTCCTCTACTCAAAGGATAAACAGGCTGAGAAAGAAATTAGAAAAGTGGCACCCTTCACAATAGTCCCAAATAATATAAAATACCTCGGTGTGACTTTAACTAAGCAAGTAAAAGATCTGTATGACAAGAACTTCAAGTCTCTGAAGAAAGAAATTGAGGAAGATCTCAGAAGATGGCAAGATTTCCCATGCTCATTGATTGGCAGGATTAATATAGAAAAATGGCCATTTTCCAAAAGCAATCTACAGATCCAATGCAATCCCCATCTTAGTTTAATTCAATTCTTCATACAGTTAAAAAGAGCAATTTGCAAATTCATTTGGAAAAACAAAAAAGCCAGGATAGCTAAAACTATACTCAACAATAAAAGAACTTCTGGGTGAATCACCATTCCTGACCTCAAGCAGCATTATAGAGCAATAGTGATTAAAAAAAAACTGTATGGGGTTGGGGATTTAGCTCAGCGGTAGAGTGCTTGCCTAGCAAGTGCAAGGCCCTGGGTTTGGTCCCCAGCTCTGAAAAAAAGAAAAAAGAAAAAAGAAGAAAAACTGTATGGTATTAGTACACAGACAGGCAGGTAGATCACTGGAATAGAATTGAAGACCCAGAAATGAACCCACACACCTATGGTCAACTGATCTTTGAAAAAGGAACAAAAACCATACAATGTAAAAAAGATAGGATTTTCAACAGATGGTGATGGTTCACCTGGAGGTCAGCATGTAGAAGAATGCAAATTGATCCATTTTTATCACCGTCTACAAAGCTTAAGTCCAAGTGGATGAAGGACCACCACATAAAACCAGATATACTGAAACTAATAGAACAAAAAGTGGGGGAAAGTCTCAAACACATGTGAGATTCCACTTCACACCAGTCAGAATGGCTAAAATCGAAAACACAGATGACAGGAGAAGCTGGTAAGGATGTGGAGAACAAGGAACACTCCTCAATTGTTGGTGGGATTGCAAACTGGTACAACCTCTCTGGAAATCAGGCTGGAGGTTCCTCAGAAAATTGGACATTGCTCTACCTGAGGACTCAGATAAACCATATATTTGGCCATATAACCAAAATATTCTCCAACATACAACAAAGACACATGTTCTACTATGTTCACAGCCGCCTTATTTATAATAGCCAGAAGCTGGAAAGAACTCAGATGCCCTTCAACAGAGGAATGGATACAGAAAATGTGGTACATCTACACAATGGAGTACTACTCAGCTATCAAAAACAATGACTTCACAAAATTTATAGGCAAATGGATGGAACTAGATCCTAAGTGGGGTAACCCAATCACAGAAAAACACACACACACTGATAAGTGGATATTAGCCCAAAAGCTCAAATCACCAAAAGTACAATACATGGACCACGTGAAACTCAATAAGAAGGATGAAGATGTTTCACTCCTTCTTAAAAGGGGGAACAAAAATATTCATAGGAGGGGATATGGAGGCAGAGTTTTGAGCAGTGACTGAAGGAAAAGCCTTTCAGAGCCTGACCCACATGTGCCCCATGTGCAGTCACCAGGACTAGATAAAATTAATGAAGCTAAGAAGGGCATGCTGACAGGAACCGGATATACATGTCTTCTGAGAGACACCGCCAGAGCATGTGAAATACAGGGGTGAATGCTAGCAGCAAACCACTGGACTGAAAATGGAATGCCCATTGGAGGAATTAGAGAATGGATTGAAAGAGCTGAAGATGCTTGCAACCCCATAAGAACAACAATGCTAACTAACCATAGCTCCCAGGGTCTAAACCACTACCTAAAGTCTGACTTTAGGACTGATTCATGACTCATATGTAGCAGAGGAAGGCTTTTCTGGGCACCAATGGAAGGAGAAGCCCTTGGTCCTGCCAAGGTTGGATCCCCAGTGTAGGGCACTGTCGGAGGGGGCAGGAACGGGTGAGGATGGGGAGGGGAACACCCTTATAGAAGACGGGGAGTGGGAGGGTGTAGTGGGCTAATGTCTGGGAAACTGAGAAAAGCAATAGCATTTGATATGTACATAAAAAATCCAATACAAAGAAATGAAGGAAGAAAGGAAGGAAGGGAGGAAGGGAGGGAGGAAGGAAGGAAGGAAGGAAGGAAGGAAGGAAGGAAGGAAGGAAGGAAGGAAGGAAGGAAGAGAGAAACAGAAAGGGTGAGCTTATTCAACAGTAAGCCTCTAAGATGACAATTACATCTGGCAAAAAAAAGTTATATTTACAGATTCAGTAAATCATGAAAGTACCTTAATGTTTAAGGGCACAGTACTTACATTCAAACACATTTCAATACATTAGGTACATGAAAATGCATCATTTACTAAAACAAATTTGTAAGGTCAACAAATCCAGTACAAAGCAAAATGTTTTCTATATGTAAACTTTGATAGGTGAACTAGGTAACATCTTTGCCTACATTCTCAATAGTCAGGGGATGCATAAATGAAGTCTTCTTTCTCCTGTTTCCTCTCTAATATTACAGAATTCCTCTCTAATGCTAGAGTCTTCAAATGGAAATAATTTTTGAGGGATGCTTTTACTCCTTGTTTTTCATGGTATAAATGAATGGGTTAAGAGATGGGGTCACAGTGCTATACAAAATGGTTATGGCCTTTTCCAAGGCCAAGCAGACCCCATGTGAGCTGGACATAGGTGCAGATCACTGTGTAGTAATCAGGATGAACACTACTGGGTGGGAAGAACAGGTGGAGAAGGAACATTTTTGCTCTCAACATAGCAGATGAGCAAGATGCTGGCAATGATGAAGCTAGAGGAAAGCATGGTCAATAAAAGTTTATGCCACTCAGGAAGATGTTTGCAAGGACTCTTGTGGCATAATTGATGAAGGTGTGACTACAGTATAACAACAATATTGATGGAAGTTGCAGAAGAACTGTGACATAAAATTGAAGCCACCAAAGGAGAGTGGCAACATAAGACAGGTGAGCGCTAAGTAATTTACAGCACATATGAACTACACAAAAGTTTCTAAGGTCAATAAGTACCTGTATTGTATTCATAATGGTGCCCTAGTATGAATTTGGCAGATGGCCTGGTTATAGGTCATGCAAAGAAGAACAATAGCTCAATACTCCAGACCCAAGTAAAGATAATCACTTGGGTAAGGCAGTTCTGGCTACAAGGCTCTTCAAGACTATGGATAGGATGGTTGCCATGAAGGTCACATCCAGAAGAAATAGGTTGAAGTAGGAGAAATATATGAGAGTGTGGCAGTTGTATCTGAAGCTTGCCTTTGGTTTCTATTCTCTTGTCTCACAATTTGAAATGAAAGAGCATGTTAAGGATATACCCATGAAAAACAGTCTACAAACATGGTTTGACATTGTATATCAAGTCCATGAGCAAATTGTAATATTCAACAATATTCTATACATACAGACATAGATGGCCATGCCCAGTGAGCTGACCATGCGGAGATACCCACAATAGAAATAAAACTCAACATCCCTACCTAGGAACCCTTTACAGGAGCTTGTCCACCCTCTCTGCCTCCATTTCCTGGAGACTCTGAAGATCCTTGCTAGAGACTCAGCCTTGTTTCTTACATCATTCTTTTGTGTCAGTCTCCAATTCATGGAGGCAAACTCACTGGCCACACGGGCCTGGGAATCAGGTAGATGATCTTCACATTCCTTCCTGTACTCCTTTGCAAATTCCTCAGTCTCATCCTTAGCCTGTAGCAGACCTCTTACAGAATTCCACCTTCCCTCTCAAACTGAACTCCCTGGGCACTGCACCAAACCTCACAGTAAACCAAGCTTTACTCCTCCAATTAGGTTCTTTCAGCCCTCTCTTCTAGCCTATCCCTGTTTCTTCCTCTTAGTCCCTAATACTGATAAACATGCTCTCCTCATGACCCCCAGTGGCCACACCTGGCAGCAACTTAAGAGCAGGCCACTCATAGCCGCCACATGTTCCTGGTGGGGAGGTGAGGAACATCTGAGAAGATATGACAATCTATGAAAAACATGTCTCTCAGAACCTAAATCTATAGAATAAAAGGTTCATGGTAGAAAATGGAAAATATGTTAAAATGATGTGGTACAGACTTTAAGGATAAATCATCTCCAATGAGAGAAACACATGCACTCCATGTATTTCTGGCACCAGGGCAAATTTCAAAGTGGTCAGGTAGGAAAACCAACTTTGAAATCATGGCCTGGAGATGGAGAGATGTCGCAACTGTTAAGAGCACCAATTGCTCTTCAAGAGGTCCTGAGTTCAATCATCAGCAACCACATGGTGGTTCACAACCATCTGTAATGGGATCCAATACCCTTTTCTGGCATGTCTAAAGACAGCTACAGTGTACTCATATACATAAAAAAATCATGACCTGTGATCTTTTCTCAGATTCTTGCAATTGTGTACAGTTTATATTGATGTTGAACTCTGTCCAGGCAGGTGACTGAGTTCCTGCTACAGTGTTTCTCAGAATATCCCAGCCTGTCACTACTCCTGACCAGCTATTTCTTATTCTTGTACAGTGTGGCACTCATAGGAACTGCTGTTTTACTCAACTCCAACATGGGGCTTCATAGACACATTTCCATATTTCTTTGTGATCTGGACACCACAAAAGTCATCTGCATGTCCTCTGTGCAATCCAAGATGTTGGGATCAGGAAGACCACACTAATTGGTTGTTCAGTACTAAAGAGTCAATCTTAAAAACATGTTTACAGGTAACATTATAGAGACTGAACAGGTTATAGTGTGTGTGTGTGTGTGTGTGTGTGTGCGTGTGTGTGTGTGTGTGAGAGAGAGAGAGAGAGAGAGAGAGAGAGAGAGAGAGAGAGAGAGATGTAATGACAATTAATATAAAAAGAGGTCCTGAATTTGAAAGGGTGTAGGAGAATCTGTGGTAGAGTTTGGGGTGGGGAGGAAAGTGAAGGAAGAAATATTGTAATTATATGTAATCTTAAAATAAAACAAGTGGGGTATGTAACTAAATTGTGAATTCTCAAATGAAGAAATATAAATGGTCACAATACTCAAACATCTCAAGTATCTATCAATCGGTCAATAAATAGTGAAAATGTGGTACATATATACAATGAAATATTTTTTTAATTTTTCACTAGATATATTTCTTTTTTAAGCTTTTATGAAAATATTTTAATTCCTTAATATATTCTTAACATGTTAATAAAGAGGCAAGGAGACTGTTGGATAGAGGAGATAACAGTTTCTTTTAGCTGTACAGAGATAAAGGTGAGTAACTGAATGTGCTTTCAACAATGAACTGAATTTATACACTAAGGCATTCTTGCATTATTCACAGATTTTCTAGGTCACCCTCCAAATAAAATCAAAAAGCAACTTTTGTACTAAATACTCCATTTAATTTGAAGCAGGGGCAGGTAAAAGTCAAGAGGTGAAAAGGAAGAACCCGCTGAGGGGTCTGCTTACAGCTTTGTCAAAGAGGAATGAATGTAGAAGTGACTGATACCGGGTCCCTGCTAATGCATATTCCCCTAAGATTAGACACAAAAGAAGAGCCAATGAGGATACTGTAACAGGAATTAACTTGTTCAGCTGACAATATTGATACACTTCTCTCAACTCCTAACGGTCCGATTCTGGTTAATTCTGACATGTGTTGTTTCTAGTCTCTGCGTTCAAAACATGGGTAATCTCAGGATTTCCCATAAATGAAATAAGACACACTATTCTCTAACAGAGCAGAAGTTTCCACAAATTTTATTCTGAAATTTTGTCCTCATTAGTCATGTTTCTTATTACTGTGTAATATTGAAAGCTTTGATACATCTAATGACACATCAAGGAAAGAAATTTGGAAAATCTTGGTATTTTTCATCCTTTTCTTCATCTTTATTAGCATGGTTATTTCTTTTTTATCTTTATTAACTTGTGTATTTCTATTTCTTTTATCTTTATTAACTTGAGTATTTCTTATTTACATTTCGATTGTTATTCCCCTTCCAGGGTTCTGGGCCAACATCCCCCTAGCCCCTCCCCCTCCCTTTCTATATGGGTTGTTCCCCTCCCCAACCTCCCCCCATTATCACCCTCCCCCCAACAATCATGATCACTAGGTATTCAGTCTTGGCAGGACCAACGGTGTCCCTTCCACTGGTGCTCTTACTAGGCTATTCATTGCTACATATGCAGTTGGAGTCCAGGGTCAGTCCATGTATAGTCTTTGGGTAGTGGCTTAGTCCCTGGAAGCTCTGGTTGGTTGGTATTGTTGTTAATATGGGGTCTCAAGTACATTCAAGATCTTTCAGTCCTTTCTCTGATTCCTTCAATGGGGTTCCCATTCTCAGTTCAGTGGTTTAATGATGGCATTCGCCTATGTATTTGCTGTATTCTGACTGTGTCTCTCAGGAGAGATCTACATCTGGTTCCTGTCAGCCTGTACTTCTTTGCTTTATCCACCTTATCTAGTTTGGTGGCTGTATATATATGGGCCACATGTGGGGCAGGCTCTGAATGGGTGTTCCTTCTGACTCTGTTCGAAATTTTGCCTCCCTATTCCCTCCCAAGGGTATTCCTGTTCCCCTTTTAAAGAAGGAGTGGACCACCTGGACCTGAAGGGACCAGATCAACAGTTCTCTGCACCCAAATCCCGTGGGAGGGAGAGCCAAACTTTCAGAGGGACAGATATGCAGGGGAAGCCAGAAGAGACTACATTCTGCCCAAATTTCTGACTCCAGAGAAAAACACTTAATGCCATCTGGGACCCCAGTACACGGGGGCTCCCAGAAAAGGAAGTGAAGGCTCTCCTGGTTTCTGCCCTCATGGAGAGCTCAAAAGCAGTCCACCACGAGAAACTTGAGCCGAGGGACCACAGGTAAGACCACCTTTTCTGCTCCAAGCGACCTGCCTGGTCGACTCACGACACAAGCACACAGGAACAGCTGAAGACCAGTAGAAAGGACAGACTACACACCTGAAAGCAGAACACTGTGTTCCCATAACTAGGTGAAAGTAAACAGGAAAACAGCTCTACAGAACTCCGGACACACAGCCCTATAGGATGGTCTAGCCACTGTCAGAAATAGCAGAACAAAGTAACACCAGAGACAATCTGATGGCAAGAGGCAAGCCCAGGAACCCAAGCAACAGAAACGAAGAATCATCAGAGCCCAATTCTCCCATCAAAGCAAACACTGAGTATCCAAACACACCAGAAAAGCAAGATCTAGATTTAAAATCATATTTGATCATGATGCTGGAGGACTTCAAGAAACACATGAAGAACTCCCTTAGGGAAACACAGGAAAACATAAATAAACAAGTAGAAGTCTACAGAGAGGAATCGCAAAAATCCCTGAAGGAATTCCAGGAAAACACAATCAAACAGTTGAAGGAATTAAAAATGGAAATAGAAGCAATTGAAAATGACACAGGGAAACAAACATGGATATAGAAAAAAGGAAGAGACAAGGAGCCATAGACACAAGAATGACCAACAGAATACAAGAGATAGAAGGCAGAATCTCAGGAGCAGAAGATTCCATAGAAATCATTGACACAACTGTCAAAGATAATGTGAAACAGAAAAAGCTACTGATCCAAAACATACAGGAAATCCAGGACTCAATGAGAAGATCAAACCTAAGGATAATAGGTATAGAAGAGACTGAGACTCCCAGCTCAAAGGAGGGTAAATATCTTCAACAAAATCATAGAAGAAAACTTCCTTAACCTAAAGACAGGGATGCCCATAAGCATACAAGAAGCCTACAGAACTCCAAATAGATTGGACCAGAAAAGAAACTCCTCCCGACACATAATAGTCAAAACACCAAATGCACAAAACAAAGAAAGAATATTAAAATCAGTAAGGGGAAAAGGTCAAGTAACATATAAAGGCAGACCTATCAGAATCACACCAGAATTCTCGCCAGAGACTATGAAAGCCAGAAGATCCTGGACAGATGTCATACAGACCCTAAGAGAACACAAATGCCAGCCCAGGTTACTGTATCTTGCAAAACTCTCAATTGACATAGATGTAGAAACCAAGATATTCCATGACAAAACCAAATTTACACAATATCTTTCTGCAAATCCAGCACTACAAAGGATAATAAATGGTAAAGCCCAACATAAGGAGGCAAGCTACACCCTAGAAAAAGCAAGAAACTAATCGTCTTGGCAACAAAACAAAGAGAAGAAAAGTATACAAACATAACCTTACATCCAAATATGAATATAACAGGAAGCAATAATCACTATTCCTTAATATCTCTCAACATCAATGGTCTCAACCCCCAATAAAAAGACATAGATTAACAAACTGGATACACAATGAGGACCCTGCATTCTGCTGCCTACAGGAAACACACCTCAGAGACAAAGACAGACACTACCTCAGAGTGAAAGGCTGGAAAACAAATTTCCAAGCAAATGGTCGGAAGAAGCAAGCTGGAGTAGCCACTCTAATATCGAATAAAATCAATTTCCAACTAAAAGTCATCAAAAAAGATAAGGAAGGACACTTCATATTCATCAAAGGAAAAATCCACCAAGATGAACTCTCAATCCTAAATATCTATGCTCCAAATACAAGGGCACCTACATATATAAAAGAAACATTACTAAAGCTCAAAACACACATTGCACCTCACACAATAATGGTAGGAGATTTCAACACCCCACTCTCAACAATGGACAGGTCATGGAAACAGAAATTAAACAGAGACATAGACACACTAAGAGAAGTCATGAACCAAATGGATTTAACAGATATTTATAGAACATTCTACCCTGAAGCAAAAGGATATACATTCTTCTCAGCACCTTATGGTACTTTCTCCAAAATTGACCATATACTTGGTCAAACAACAGGCCTGAACAGATACAGGCCTGAACAAATATAGAAATAATCTCATGCATCCTGTCAGACCACCACAGGCTAAAGCTGGTCTTCAATAACAATAAGGAAAGAACGCCCACATATACATGGAAGTTGAACAATGCTCTACTCAATGATAACCTGGACAAGGAAGAAATAAAGAAAGAAATTAAAGACTTCTTAGAATTTAATGAAAATGAAGGGACAACATACCCAAACTTATGGGACACAATGAAAGCTGTGCTAAGAGGAAAACTCATAGCTCTGAGTGCCTGCAGAAAGAAACAGGAGAGAGCATATGTCAGAAGCTTCACAGCACACCTAAACGCTCTAAAACAAAAAGAAACAAATACACCCAGGAGGAGTAGAAGACAGGAAATAATCAAACTCAGAGCTGAAATCAACCAAGTAGAAAAAAAAAGGACCATAGAAAGAATCAACAGAACCAAAAGTTGGTTCTTTGAGAAAATGAACAAGATAGATAAACCCTTAGCCAGACTAACGAGAGGACCCAGAGAGTGTGTCCAAATTAACAAAATCAGAAATGAAAAGGGAGACATAACTACAGAATCAGAGGAAATTCAAATCATCAGATCCTACTGCAAAAGTCTACATTCAACAAAACTTGAAAATCTGCAGGAAATGGACAATTTCCTAGACAGATACCAGGTACTAAAGTTAAATCAGGAAGAGATAAACCAGTTAAACAACCCCATAACTCCTAACGAAATAGAAGCAGTCATTAAAAGTCTCTCAACCCACTGGAAAAAATTTCCTGAACAAAACACCAATGGCTTATGTTCTAAGATCAAAAATCGACAAATGGGATCTCATAAAACTGCAAAGCTTCTGTAAGGCAAAGGACACTGTGGTTAGGACAAAACGGCTGCCAGAGGTCCTATATGGTTTCCTCTTAAGCCAGGGATGTCGGCAAGGGTGGTCAGTATTGGTGGTCTCTCCCACCCTGCATTCTCAGTAGTGCCTACCTTTCTGGGTGGTGAGCTCTCTCTCCCACAGTGTTTGGGAGCAGGGAGCTGTGGGCTGGGATCATTGAGGTTTGGTCTCCAGCTAAAAGCTGGAAGCCTCCGGTCTCAGAGGAATTTTGCCTCTGTGTCCTGAGTCCACCAGGTAGGTCACTTGGACCAGAAAAGTTGGTCTTACCTCTGGGCCCGGGCCTGAACTTGCTCCTGGGTGGCTGCGTTTCAGTTCTCCGTGAAGGCAGCAACCAGAAGGGCCTGCCTGCCACACCTTTTCTCAGGTCCCAGTGCACAAGGATCCCAGATGGCGTTAGGTGTTTTTCCTCTAGAGTCAGAAATATGGGCAGAATGTATTCTCTTCTGGCTTCCCAGGTGTGCTGGCCCCTCTGAAGGTTTATCTCTCCCTCCCATGGGATTTGGGGGGCAGGGAGCTGTTGACCGGGTCCCTTCAGATCCAGGCGGTGTCTCGATATATTTCTTTAATTACATTTCAAATATTATTCCCCTTCCTGGTTTCCTGTCCATAAGCTCCATTCCCTCCCCTCCCCCTCCACCATACGGATATTCCCCCTATACATCCCCCTTAATGCCCCCCATATTCCTCTGCACTGGGGGTCCAACCTTGGTAGGACCAAGGGCTTCCCCTTCCCCTGGTACCCCAACAAGTCTATTTCCTGCTACATATGCAGTTGGAGCCCTGAGTCAGTCCATGTATATAGTCTTTCGGTAGGGGTTTAGTCCCTGGAAGCTCTCGTTGGTTGGCATTGTTGTTTTTATGGGGTTGCAAACTCCTTCAACTCTTTCAATACTTCCTCTAATTCCCCCCAAGGGGGTCCTATTTTCAGTTCGGTGGTTTGCTGCTAGCATTGACCTCTGTATTGGACATGCTCTGGATGTCTCTCTCAGGATAGATCTATATCTGGTCCCTTTCAGCTTGCATTTTCTAGCTTCATCAATCTTATCTAGTTTCAGTGGGTGGATATATATTGGCCACATGTGTGTCAGGCTCTGAATGGCCATTCCTTGAGTCGCTGCTCTAATCTTTGCTTCCATATCCCCTCCTATGGATATTTTTCCCCTTTTAAGAAGGAGTGGGAGCATCCACATTTTGGTCTTCCTTTTTCTTGAGCTTCCTGTGGTGTGTGGATTGCATCTCATCCTGAGTGAGGTTACTCAATCACAGAAAAACAGACATGGTATGCACTCATTGATAAATTAATATTAGCCAAAAAGCTCAAATTACCCAAGATACAATGAAATATTATTAACCTAAAAATAAAAACAAAATTATGAAATTTGCAAGTAAAAGGATAGACATGCAATAATAATTTTGGCTAAGATGACAAAGACCCAGAAATATGACTACGACATGTTCCCCCTCGTGTGTGTGTGTGTGTGTGTGTGTGTGTGTGTGTGTGTGTGTGTGTGTGTGTGTGTAGAAATACTGAAAAAAGTCAGAGAATTAGAGAGAGGCCATGTAAACAATATCATGAAAAGGAAAGAATGCAGATAATATGAAGGGGGAGGGGAAACAATGGAAGAGGAAGCTTATACAGGATTAGACATGAGAGGACCAAGTAGCAGAAGGAGTATGGGGCGAAATGGGAATTTCCAGCTTTGTAGAAGACTCTGCTGGGTTGTGATGTTTTTCTGGAAACTGTCTTTGAGAGGATATTTTGCTGAAGCAGACACGTGAGAGGATGTTTTGCTGAGAACAGACATGTAGTGCTTTTCTGGAAACTCCCTGGTGAAAAGCATGTGATGTTTTGCTGGAGCAGTTGCTTGAGAGGACATGTGATGTTTGGAAAGAGGATAAGTATAACCCAACAGAGAGTAGACAACCCTCTTGCATTGATTCACCTTGCAAATCTTTACTAGCTTCATTAGGCTTCTCTGAGGCTGGTCCTCACTGAGGGCGCTCTTGTATTGGTTCACCTTCCTTTCTTCACCGATCTTTGTCATGACTTTGTAGTGAGAAACACACCAATGAATGTCCAGTGTTATTCTGGCTGCTTCTTGCTACTTCTGCAGACTCAGCCAACTGGCTAAGCCTCATGATTTCTTCTGGATCAAGCTACTGATTTGCGTTTGGTGTTTGCCAAGTAGACTGGACAGCCACTAGCGATGTGTTTGGTGTTTTGCTAGTGGACTGGCCTGCTGACAAAAAAGACTGGAATCTCCCCAAAGAACTATTTCTAAACAGGTTCACAACCCTCATTTCCTATTAATCTTTCTATTTCCCCGCCTCTGGTAATTGGTGGGCTAAAAAGGAGGTTGAAGCAATTAAAGAACCATAATTAAAATAAGTTTTGAAAAATCTAAGTCTACAATGTGCAGGGATATCTAAAACTAAAGACATTTGAAAAGCCATATGTAAACTTACTACTTCAGAAATTTCCAAAATATGGATATATACACACATTAAAGATGCTCAAGTGGAATTACTATAGTAGAGAGACAATGCTTTTCCCAGATACCATAGGTTTTCAAGTTTGAAAGGCCAGTGCCAAGCATAAATAACCTCTTTTTGACTTGCTGGTCAATGGGGTCATATAACTTCTCATACTACAGGATATCATTATTGCTCTTGCTTATCATCCAGAACTTGGTGGACCCTACTACCAAAGATACAACATACTTAAGTCATTGGGCATGAAGAAATCAATATGGCACTGACCTAGAAACTTTATTCCTACTGGGTAGCTTTCATGATGCTAGAAGGTTCTATGGTACTCTTAGGAAAGAAAAGTAATCAAAGGACTTGCCTATCTGTGAATCCTGTGAATTACAATGAATGTCCAGGCAAGGTATCCACTGGTAAAAAAAATGTTATGAATGCTATAGGAGTAACCAGTCACTTTAGGACTGGATTTAAGACCTACTCCACAGGATGAAACTCACAGCTGACACCATCAATTGGACCAAAACCCTTCCTTAGGGGAGAATCTAACATTATTTTACTAAATATACACAGTAATAAGCTGCCTTCTAAGTTCTTAGTTTTATATGCATAGATTAGAGCATCCTTCAACTCTCATCAGAGAAACTTCTTTTTGCAGATGATATAGAGGCTGCCAAAGAAAAAAAGCAAAGAAGGTCTTTGCCACTGTGATACATGTGAACCACAGCAAGTAACAGCATAATAAGATATTCTTAAAGATACAACAGTAGCACTTATATAGGGGTCATAACTAACAGATGTCTAATTGGACTTACGGTCTACTCAGAAGACAAAATGCCTGGTACTATAAATCTAGCCAACTACCTCTTATTGGACAGGTCACAGACATAGAAAAGAACCTACTAATGCTACTTTCCCAAACCAATATGATCTCTTACATTAGTCATCATAATATCCTTATACAAGCAGTAGCTCCCACTCCTCATCAACGAAGATTCTTTTTGCAGCAGAGACCAATAGAGAAAGTCACAACTCATCAAAATACAGAGATCAACTGACTGTGAGTTGCCTAATGTATTTATCTTCAGCTCAACCTTCATGTCTAAATCCTAAGAAACATCAGAGGACTGGCAAAATTATGACCCAGAAGAACAAGTTTGCTGCAACATTAACATAAGTTGAGGAAGCTATATCCATGAAACTTCAATAATATGGTCACTTAAAGAGACTTGAACAATGACAACTCCAGTTAGCATGCTAGCATGGATGCTAGCTGAATGGCTATAGACAATTAATAACTTCACACAAAGAGAATGAGCCTTCCCCATAGACTAGACCCCTACTGGGTTGTCTAGTACCAAGTGGTCAGCTCTAAATGCATATAAATAGGAATAATACTAAATTAACTTAGTATATTTTATTTGCATATTTATTCATGTATATGTAAAAGCAGCTTAAATAAAGAAAAAGAAGCCGTGAAATTGAAAGGAAGAGGTCATAGAAAGGGTTGAAAGGAGAAGGGGACATAATAAAAATACTATACATATGTAAAATTAAAAATAATTTTAAATACAATAATTATTAGTTAATTCAATAAATATTGCAAGGAGAATAAAAGCATCATTGAAGGGAACAAGAGTCAACCAGGAGGAGACAAAGTGGTCAAAATGTCATCATAGTGTAGCTCATGAACTTAAGACAGCCCAGAGCAGAAGTGAGGATTTGGATCGTCCATTAAAGGTTTCTGAATGTTTCAAAAAGTCAATAGCTGCTGAAGGACAACAGTTATGTTCCCTCTCACAGTTCCTTTTCTGGCCACATCCTCTTAAACAACATGCCTCCAAGCACACAGCACCCCTGCTGCATTACTTCACAGTGGAAAGGCCCTGGCACCAAGAACCCTGAAACATCTAGCAAAATTCTGCTGACACCTTCCTGCCAGTTTTGCCAGGAAAGCTGCTCCGAAACATTGATGGTTCATATTGGACAGGATGGAAGGCAAAAGCAGGCCTTATCTTACCACACACTGCCACAGAATGCCCACAGCGTAGCAAGCATCTTCCTGAAAAATCCCTTTCAGAGGTATATAAAAAGTGAAAGGAAATAAAAATTTTCAGATATTTCACTTATAGTAATATCAATTGTCCTAAACTCCCAGAATCCCTTAAGCCCCCAGGTACCCTGCCTACATGCCAGTCACAACCAAGGCTGAGTAACATTTGTGGGTAAAAAGTGATCACAGGCATAAGGCAGTATCTACCCAAAACTCCTGGCTCATTTGATTGCTGTAAGCAGAAAGGGCTAGGAATAGGCTGCATCCACATTCGATGTTTTGGGGGATTTAACCACTGAGATCCACAACCTCCTAGATACTCCATGATCCTACAAGGTATCAAGTACTTCTTCAGGGCTTCTCCTCTATGAAGGGCAACAATTGAATACTTGTCCCTTGTGGTTCAACAGAATGTGTCCTCAGGAAAGGCACAGATACCTCTACCAAACCTGTGATCTCCTAGTCCTATAGATCTGAAGGCACTGGTGCTGGCAAGGCTCAGGAGCAGGATAGAAGTCTCCGGAGTGCAACTTTGACATCCTTGTTTCTCAGAGTGTAGATGAGGGGGTTCAAGGTGGGTGCCACCGAGGTGTAGATGATGGACACCACCTTATCCTTGTTCAGTGAGTAGCTGGATGCAGGGCGAATGTAGGTATAGATGACAGTGGAGTAGTACATGGTGACCACAATGAGGTGTGCAGAGCAGGTAGAAAAAGCACGTCGCTTGCCTTCAGCTGAACGGATCCTCAGGATACTAACCACAATAAAGCCATAGGAGAGGATTGTCACAGAGAAGTTCCCTACAGCCAGGAACACATCTGCAGCAAAGGCCATGGCCTCATTCAATTGTGTTGGAGCACAGGAGAGTTTCAACAGTGGGGGAATCTCACAGAAGAAGTGCTCTATCACATTGGAGCCACAGAATGGTAGACGCAACATCAGGCCTGTGTGCACGCTGGTGTTAGTTATGCTGATGGACCAGACAAGGCCAGCCAGGAATGCACATACCCTAGGGCCCATCCAAGCACTGTAGTGCAGGGGACAGCAGATGGCCACGAAGCGGTCATAGGCCATAGCTGAGAAGAGCAGAAGCTCTGCCCCCAGGGACCATGTGAAGAAGAAGAGCTGGACCATGCAGCCCCCATAAGAGATGCTCCTCCCTGCCATCATGCTGTCCAGTAGCTTTGGTAGGATGGTGGAGGTGCAGAGGATATCCACCATGGCCAAGTTGACCAGGAAGAAGTACATAGGGGTATGCAGGGCTGGGCTGGCACTGATTGTCACCATAATAAGCAGGTTTCCTGAGATTGCAGCCATGTATAGGCAGAAGAAGCTGAGGAGAAGTGGTACCCGAAGGTGAGGCATTTCTGAGAATCCCAGGATGAAGAACTCAGTGACCAGTGTCCCATTCATCATAAAGCTGGAGAGGACTCAGGATTCAGGGGCAGTGGGTTTTCTGTGGAAGCTCTGATAGTATCTGAAAATGAAAGACATGCTCCAGTTTGTACCAACTCAGATGTGGTGAGACTCACCTAGAGTCCAAACCTCAATATTACATGGGGTAAGAATAGAGCTCTGTGCCAGCCAAGGCTGCAGGCTTCATTCTAGATGCAGTACTTCTAGGAGACTGATGTGGCCACTCATAAACCTTAGAGGTGCAGGAACTTTCTCCATTGGGAGTGTGCTTTCCACAAACTTTAAGGAGAATGGAGCAGGACCAGGAGTAGTCCTCGGGATGGACATCAGTCTGTCCTGGTAACATGGGAGAGATGTGGTCATTTTCAAACTCAAGAGCTCTCAGACAGTGAGTGAGAACAGAGAAGGAAGAAGGAAGACGGCATGTAAAACACCATCAACCAAAGTCTTCCCCAAGTGGGGGGCTGACTGGTGCACTCACCTACACAAACGATAGTCATCCATGTGTGTGCCACAGCCACATATTTTCTCAGAGCCAAAACTCTATGGCTGAGTATGCTTGAATGTCTAAGTGCCAACCTCCAAGCAGTGAGGTAAGAGTACTGTGTAGCCTCTAATATAAACTACTGCTTAAATTTAGAAGCACTGGAGCTCAGAGTTTACCTTTTCAGATAGTTCACTAGATTATATTCACTTTAGAAATTATTTTTTCATGTATCTATATATAGCCAGCATTATATCACACAATCTCCTGGTTTGGGCTTAGACCTCAACTCTCATACCTACCTCTAGCAATGTTTGGAAAGTAGATACACCTATCTTACTATTACAAGGCTGTGTCATGGTACGGGTGGCTAGATGACACCAGACCCATACCCTGTGGAATGAGCTCCCTGGCTCAAGAGATGCTTGCTATACATTTGAACATGAAAACTGAGACGGGTAACAGGGAAAGAAAGAAGAGGTGAGGAAAGAGAGTTAGAAAGAGACGTAAACATGGGGATATAAAGGCAGTGAGGCAAAGATGGGGAGAGACAAAACTATTTTTTCTCTCACACACACAAAGCTGGGGAGGGAGGGAGAGAGGGAGGGAGAGAGAGGCATATAAATAAATATACATATACATATATACATGTAGTAAACATAGATATAAAGCAAGACATAGAGGTGCCAATAAAGAAAAAAAATGAACACCCAAAAAACTTGAGAGAAAGAGGCAGAAACAGAAACAGATAAAGGTAAGATCTGAGAAGCCATTATGATATGATGTATCCAAGTAGTTCATTTTTTTTCAGTTACTTTCAGATCTGTCTCAAAAATGACAGCTAAAATGATTTCATAACTGATACCTATTACCAAAACATGGTCATTAATACTCAAATGCATGTACAAGTACACTCAATATGAAACTCACATGGTAAGCCTACAGCAAGAAACTTCCCAGGTGTCCTCTCCAGAAATTTTCTTCTAGCATATCTCTCTCTCTCTCTCTCTCTCTCTCTCTCTCTCTCTCTCTCTCTCTCTCTCACACACACACACACACACACACACACACACACACACACATACACACACACACACACACATCAACTTTCATTAGAACCAGATTATATTAAAAACATTTAAAAAGTGTGTGTGACATCTCTAAATATAAAGGGGATGTTAGGCTGTTGGTGTGAGAACCAGGAGCCTTGTGTCCTCTATTATAGAAGAGGTAAGTGCTCACAGGGAGGAGCCAGTCCCTGAGAGACCAATTAGGCAGAACCACAGTGGCTTACTGAGCAGGACTGGCTGGGGAGATGACCAAGCCTCTTCTCAGACAACACAATACACACTTGTAGGACTGGTGACCCAAGAGCAGCTTGTCTGTCCTGTTACCCAGGGACTTGCTGTCTACCAATATCACCAGTGGCAGCAGAGGACAGAGGGAACACTCGAGCAATCAGGTGATGACTTTTGTGCCTTGAGCCAATTAACTCCCAAAACCACAATTTTCCAATCTCTAAGAGCCCCTCTTTCCAGATAGAAACAATTGAGAGGCCGAGGTCAGAGCTCTTTCCCCAGCCCTGTCTGCTGTCCTCTGGTACTGACTATCACTGGTCACCATGCAGTTTCATCCACTCTAAGTGGATAATGTCCTTGGGTTGGAGCAGCTGTCAGAATTTGGCTCTTTCATGTCCACTTTCCTCACTCAGTGAGCAAAAGCAAACTTCATCTAACCACGATAACATCCCATCCCAGACCCGAAGTGGCCTGCCCTTAGCAAATTGTGCTAGACTAGTGCTGGTCTGGGTCCAGGAAGCTGCTCTCTCCCCCAGAAAGGTCACATGACTGCTGTGGCCTTCAGGCACAAGAACCATTTTATGTTGCAATATGGCTAGCTGGATCTTCTATGGTCATAGCAAACTACAGACCTTGTCTGACACTTGGGCTCTGGCCAGGGCACATCTCCAGGCTGGGGCTGGACCTTGACAACAAACACCCCTTGTCTCAGTAAACTGATTCATGCCCAATTACATCTCATTGAGCTGCTTGAAGGAATAAGGGCTGGTGTATTAGTCTACCATCTTCCTCCAGCCCTTCCCTGCTTCTGTCTACTCTACATTCTCCACACTACCAACATATGTACACTGAATTTTGTGCGCCAGTGCACATGATCTCAGCCTGTGGTCTAGTCATCTTTGTGATTAATCACAATTTTCTGGTCACAGCCATGAACCATTTCCCAAAGGAATCTGGGAACACTCCTGGGATTGCCTCACTAGGACCCTCCCTACTCTGCAAAATGAATGAGGCATGGCCAGCACAGTGAGGGAGAGGCTGCATTGGTGATGTAAGCACTTTAGCCATGCATTCTAACTGCTCGACTTTCTCCTATGTCTGTGATCAAAACTTCAATTCCAAATACCATGTCATATGTTGATACAAAGATGCAATATAAGGACACTCTGCCCACATTTCTGAATTCAGAGGAAAATACCTAACACTATATGGGACACCTTGAACGGGGGCTCCCGGAAAAGACAGCGCAGGCCCTCCTGGTTGCCGCCCTCAAAGAGAGCTCAAAAGCAACCCGCCACGAGCAAACTTGAGCCACGGGATCACAGGTAAGACCAACTTTTCTGCTCCAAGCGACCTGCCCAGTGGTCTCAGGACATAGGCCCACACAAACAGCTGCTTCACTCCTTCTTTAAAAGGAGAACAAGAATACCCTTCGCAGGGAATAGGGAGGCAAAGTTTAGAACAGAGGCAGAAGGAACACCCATTCAGAGCCTGCCCCACAGGTGGCCCATACATATACAGCCACCCAATTAGACAAGATGGATGAAGCAAAGAAGTGCAGGCCGACAGGAGCCGGACGTAGATTGCTCCTGAGAGACACACCCAGAATACAGCAAATACAGAGGCGAATGCCAGCAGCAAACCACCAAACTGAGAATGGGACCCCCGTTGAAGGAATCAGAGAAAGGACTGGAAGAGCTTGAAGGGGCTTGAGACCCCATATGAACAACAATGCCAACCAACCAGAGCTTCCAGGGACTAAGCCACTACCTAAAGACTATACATGGACTGACCCTGGCCTCCAACCTCATAGGTAGCAATGAATATCCTAGTAAGAGCACCAGTGGAAGGGGAAGCCCTTGGTCCTGCCAAGACTGAACCCCCAGTGAATGTGATTGTTGGGGGGAGGATGTTAATGGGGGGAGGATGGGGAGGGGAAACCCATATGGAAGGAGAGGGGAGAGGTTTGGGGGAATGTTGGCCCAGAAACTGGGAAGGGGAATAATAATCAAAATGTAAATAAGAAATACTTAAGTTAATAAAGAAAATTTAAAAAAAGTAAAAATGGGGTTCAGAGCTAAACAAAGAATTCACAGCTAAGGAATGCCAAATGGCTGAGAAACACCTAGGGAAATGTTCAACATCTTTAGTCATAAGGGAAATGCAAATCAAAACAACCCTGAGATTTCACCTCACACCAGTCAGAATGGCTAAGATCCAAAACTCAGGTGACAGTAGATGCTGGCGAGGATGTGGAGAAAGAGGAACACTCCTCCATTGTTGGTGGGATTGCAGACTGGTACAACCATTCTGGAAATCAGTCTGGAGGCTCCTCAGAAAATTGGACATTGAACTACCTGAGGACCCAGCTATACCTCTCTTGGGCATATACCCACAAGATGCCCCAACATATAAAAAAGACACGTGCTAAGACTGAACCCCCAGTGAACGTGATTGTTGGGGGGAGGGGTGATGCGGGGAGGATGGGGAGGGGACCATCCATATAGAATGGGAGGGGGAGGGTTAGGGGGATGTTGGTCCGGAAACCGGGAAGGGGAACAACAATCGAAATGCTTTTGAGCTGTCCGTGAGGGTGGCAACCAGGAAGGCCTGCGCTGCCTTTTCCGGGAGCCCCCGTGCACCGGGTCCCCAAATGGTGTTAGGTGTTTTCCTCTGGAGTCAGAAATGTGGGCAGAGTGTAGTCTCTTCTGGCCTCCACGGCCTGACTGCCCTTTGAAGGTTTACCTCTCTCTCCCATGGGGTTTTGGTTCAGAGAACTGTTGACCGATTCCCTTCAGGTCCAGGCAGTGTCTGGACTGGGGGGGAACCTATCGATCGAGTGCCCTGGTGTAATTATTATAGGGCCTTTATCTCTTATTGCTTTTAATATTCTTTCTATGTTTTGTGCATTTGGTGTTTTATATATTATGTGATGGGAGGAATGTCTTTTCTGGTCTAATCTCTTTGGAGTTCTGTAGGCTTCTTGTGTGTTTATGGGCATCTCTTTTTTTAGGTTAGGGAAGATTTCTTCTATAATTTTGTTGAAGATATTTACTGGCCCTTTAATTTGAGAATCTTCTCTCTCTTCTGTACCTACTATCCTTAGGTTTGATCTTCTCATTATGTCTGTGATTTCCTGGATGTTTTGGGTTAGGAGCTTTTTGCACTTTACATTTTCTTTGACAGTTGTGTCAATGTTTTCTCTGGTATCTTCTGCCCCTGAGATTCTCTCTCCTATTATCTCATGTATTCTGTTGGTGATGCTTGCTTCTATGACTCCTGATCTCTTTCCTAGGTTGTCTATCTCTCGGGTGGTCTGCTTTTGTGATTTCTTTATTGTTTCTAATTCCATTTTTAGATCCTGGATGGCTTTGTTCAATTCCTTCATCTGTTTGCTTGTGTTTTCCTGTAATTATTAAATGGATTTTTGTGTTTCCTCTTTAAGAGCTTCTACTTGTTTACCTGTGTTGTCCTGTATTTCTATAAGGGAGTTATTTATGTCCTTCTTAATGTCCTCTATCATCATCATGAGATGTGAGATTAAATCCAAATCTTGCTTTTCCAGTGTGTTTAGATATCCAGTATTTGCTTTGGTGGTAGAACTTGGCTCTGATGATGCCAATTAGTCTTGGTTTCTGTTGCTTAGTTTCCTGTGCTTGCCTCTCACCATCAGGTTGTCTCTGATGTTAGCTGGTCTTGCTGTCTCTGAAAGTGGCTTGACCCTCCTCTAAGCCCATGTGTCACCACTCCTGGAGACTGGCTTTCTCCCAGCAGAATCTGTGTACAGAGAGCTCTGGGACCAGGTCAGTTCTGAGCACAGGCAAAAACTGGAAGTATCCTGCCTCTGAGTGCTCCTGCGTTTCTGTGCACTGAGGGTTCCAGGTGGTTCCCTTGGGGCAGTAATGGTGGTCTTATCTCTGCTCTCAGGTGTGTCAGTACTCCTGGTGCCTGGCTTTCAGCTCTGGGCACAGGCAGAGACCAGAATGACCCTGTCCCTGACTGCTCATAGGTTCCTGTGTCTAGAGGGCTCTAGGTGGGTTCCTCTGGGGCCAGGAATATGATCAGAAGTGGTGGTCTCCCCTGAGCTCTCAGGATTGTCCACACTTCTGAGAGTCCAGCTCTCTCTCTCATGGGATTTGGTTACAGAGCCAGAAACCAGGGCCTTGCACTTGCTAGGCAAGCGCTCTACCACTGAGCTAAATTCCCAACCCCCAAATCTAGACTTTTATGGTGGCTGTAAACCAGGAAATTTTCCTGACTTTTACATATGAATTGTCCAGCTGAAGGTGGTGAATTATTTCTTAAGTTAATGTGTTAATAATATTTAAAACAAAAGAGGGACTCCTACTTTCCCTAAATTATTTTATGGCTCCACGTGGACTCCCCAGTATTTCCAGTATCACATTTTCCCTGCTGTTTATAATTTCATCAGTGAAGAAAATTAGCCCATTCCTGCACATACAGGAGGCATCAAACCTTTCATACACTTTATAACCTGTTGAATAGTAATACTTCCACACTCCCTATAACCTCCATGAGAACATTTTATGTATCTAGAATATCCTTTGCTTCTTGAAAACAATCCTTACCTAACCCCATGAAATTGTAAAGGCCATTACTTAGCCTCTGAATCCCATCACAATTGCTGTAATGGGAGATGATATGTGAGAGAAAGTAATATAGCCTTCTCTTGTAAAGCTTGACACATCTATTGCCACTCTGAAGCACAGTGGCTGCAATGACCCATTGAGAGTTTGGCCTACAGCAATGGCAATGAACTGAGCAGAGTGATAGAGCATGGAACTAGATCTGTAGTAATGGGGCTGACATTCTTCACTCTTCACCGGAAAAGGTCAAAGGGTGCCCTCCTGGAAATTCAATCACCAGCCTTTTCTGCCTATCTATACAAATCTTAGAGATGCTAACATGTATAAATAACAAAATTAACTAGGTGTGGGACTTTTGATTAATGCAGCTACCCATAAAAGCATTCATTCACCAAGCTAGCCTTGACAGAATCTTTCTTTGGTCTGCCACCCTCTTGAGAATTTGGAATGAGTAGATGATGCTTTAACAGTCTCTCCTATTATGTCACATCTCTGGTAGCATATATTCAGTCCAGTCTACCACCATATGCCTTCAATGCACTCAAACTTGACTGGTCACAGAAGCTAAAACAATCAGGCCTGGTTTATACTCAACATGGGGTATCGTATATACTGAGTAACACCACTGGAGTCAAGGAACAGATCCTCTTAAGATTGTTTCACTGTTTGTTGGGAGGAGGGTGGTAATGGGGGGAGGATGGGGAGGGGAAGCCCATATAGGAGGGAAGGGGGAAGGGTTAGGGGGATGTTGGCCTGGAAACCGGGAAAGGGAATAACAATCGAAATGTAAATAAGAAATACTCAAGTTAATAAAGATTTAAAAAAAAAGATTGTATCACTGCAGGAAGATACCCAGAGACCTACTCACAATGTATATGTAGTAGAGAGATGGGAAAGAGAAACAGAACAGTTTGAGCACGATGAGGACAGATGTTACTGGAGATGAGAGAATAGTGAGGAAGAGTCTGATGTGTGTAATCTGCCCTGCCACCTGAGGCCATGGTGAAGTGCATGTCTGGGTCTCTGGCCATGCAGGAGCACAGGGTCTATATTGATATCAGTGACCCATGTTACCACCTAAGGCCATGGGGATGTCCCTAATCTGGGATGGTGCCTAGAACCATATTCATGTCCAGGGCTATGTAAACCTGGCCCATCCTCTACTGGCTGCAGTACTCCAGAGTTCAGTCCCCCTTCCCCTTTCCCAACTTTGCCTGGGCAGCACAGTAGAGGTAGCCCTGCTGGCTGGGGTACAAATGAACTAGCCCCAAGTACACAAACATGAGAGAGCTTCCTATGCCTATGATGTCTGCTGTGAGTTAGTATGGGAGAGAGAAAGATGCCCTCCCAATCCCTGGCATCTTGCCACCTCTGACAGGCAAGACAGCTGGTTCTGAGATCATGAAAGCAGGAGAAATGGTCCCACCCCTTCCTGAGTAAGCCAGGGAAGATGGTTCTGGAGAACTTGTCTTGGTGATATAGGTGAGGGAAAGCCCAACTCAGCTGCTACTCAGGCCCAGATCCAGGGATTTGAGTTGCCCCACCCAATGCCTACCCCATCTATAAACTGCTAGAGCGTGTAAATCTATTGGTCCTACAGATCCATGACACAGGGCAACAACAGGATATCCCAGTGAGGATCCAGTATTTGTGGAAGCCAGAGGCCTCAACCAGATCAATGACTAAAAAAAAAATTTGAGCAAAAGAGTATACTGTATGATATGCTGTGACACACTGAAGTTTCCATAGTAAGATTTTTTGTCTTTTTTTCCTACTGAGGGGAAGGGAGAGTGCAAGGACAGAAGGTGGTTACTAAGGGATGGGGACATGAGTCAGACTGGGATGCATGATGTGAACTCATAAAGAATACAAAATTTCAAAAAGAGGCTATTGTAATACATGTCATATACAGAAAAAGAAAGACAGGTTTCTTACCATGAAAAAACAGCAGCAACTTTTGAATACTGAAAAAAATCACTCAGGCTTCTATACACAACAAAGTTACCTTTTATAAATGAAATGACCACAGTAAATACAATCAGAATATCTCAATCAGCTATTGCATATTTTTCAGGTTGCAGAATGAAGCATAATCAGGCTATATGTTGCCTACAGAAATATATACTTAAAATATAGAAATAAATTAGGCTGGAAGTAAAATAATGAAAAAATATACCACACTAACAGTTGAAGGAAAACTAGAGCAAATAACTGCTTCAATATCAAATATTGTTAATCTCAGAGCAGAAGTTAGTAGCATGTTTGGACGTTATTTCTTGATGAGAAATAGTGAGTGTAACAGAAAAACCTAAAACATGTCTGTCCCAAGCAACAGAACTATTAGACACAGGAAGAGAAACTTATTTAAGTACAAGACAAAGTAAACTGGTTCATTACAGTTGGCTATCTCAATCCTCTCAGTAATGAACAGAACAAGAAGAGAGACAACAGCAAGGACTTTCAACCTCCAGAGTAGTGCATGAGCGCCACACACAATGACAGGACACAGGGACATTATGAGGTCTCTCTGAACTTTTACCCCATGCTCGACCATAAAATAAATCTCAACACAATTAAAAGGGTATAAGTGATATTATATATATGTATGTATGTATGTATGTATGTATGTATATCTATATAGACACAGAGAGAGAGAGAGAGAGAGAGAGAGAGAGAGAGAGAGAGAGAGAGAGAGAGAGTTACAGAATTAAAGCCAATTGTAAGCACCAGCAGTTACATACTGAGCCAGGATATTCTGATCTGTGATGTGAGCGACATATAAAAACGAGACAAGGATGGAGGGGTCTCAGAAAGACTGAGGATGAGACAAGTTTACTACAATCAGATTTTGTATACCCCTATAAGGAACAGTGTATAATGGCAGTTGCCAGGAAGAATATAATTGTAGTTGTCAGGATACACTGTTTGCAAGCTATACAGAGTATACAACATTAATGTAATTGTCCTGTTGAGACTTTTAGGGACAGAGTCTGAATGCTTCACTGCCTGTGGAAATGCCTCAGATACTCAGGAACTGAAAGGCACATGGTTCTCCAAGAGCAACAGACTCCAAAGAAGCTGGACCAAGCCAAATCCATGACTCTTTGCAATCAATAACAGTGCCAGCTGGGAAATGCCTAAATATTTAGAATTTAAGTACTGCCTTCCTAAGCCACACAACAAATAATTCAACAGGGGTGTTAATGAGCATGGGGGCAGAACAATGTGTGAAGCAGTAGTTGGGGTAGTTGGTAGGGCTGCTCCTCTGCAGTAAAGAAGGCAGTGCAGGCCATCCCCAATGTCAGAGTCACTCCAGGAGCAGCAGGGAGTCTCTCAGGAGCTGAGCAGGAGTTAGGGATGATTAGGCTTCAGTTCTGAGCCTCTTTCTGTCAATGGCTGTAGGTGGTGGTAAATACCAGCAGAAACCCCATTCACTGTTGCTGAGGGTGAAGAGTAAAACCCCAATAAAATCTTTGCTACAAAACTCAGCGAACCACACCCTGAGACCCCACAAAGCCATTCACAGTCACTAGGAGGAAAGAAAAGCACAGAAGAGGATTTATACAATTATCTATGGAAGCTGGATAATAAAGTGTGCTGTAGCCTTAGAACTTAGTGCTCACTAAAATAAAAAAGAGCAAAGTACTTGTTACACGGACATGAGAACTGGAATGAATCTTTAAAATACTGTTCTGTAGCTGGAAAGATGGTTCAGCAGTAAGGAACACTTATTGCAGGGTTTGGACCATGAGAGGTCAAGCTAAAATCTTGAAGCCACAGAGGCCCTGAAGGACAGTAGGACCTTAGCCTGCTCCCAGCACAAGGCCCCTGTCACATAGCCATAGACACCCCCCCATAGATTTGAGGCCATCAGTCACATATGGGCACCACCTGATCCCTTCCACAGTAGATGAGGCATCCCTAACATCTCAGACCAAGACAATAGGAAAAGAGAAATGGCCAGAGTCAAGTAGGCTCATAACAGAGTTCTCCATGCTAATGAGTTACCTAGAGGTGCAGAGAGTGTGCCAATAAGTTTCCCTACCCAGACTTTCCTCCCTGCAAAAGGTATTTAATCTCAGTCCCACCCTGAGAAGTGGGGTATGGTTTTGTACATACATTTTTCACCATGATAATAATCAACTGTTTGGAACCATGGTCTGCCTCTTTTCATCCAGATCCACCATGGGGAGCCATGGAGAAGGCCTTTTCCTACAGAGCCACAGCCTAGCCTCTGGTAGAAGGCCTCTCCACATTGCCAGCCACAATTGTCACCAAGCAAACTTCCATCAAGCCAAGGACTCGACCCAGTGTGACCAGCCAGAGCTCTTGTCCCCGATAACCCCTCCCTGGGCTAGACCCACCCCACGGGCCCCCACTTTATTCTCAGCTCTTCCTCGCCCCCCAGTGACACATGGATGTTCAAGAGCCTAATTACCCCATAGTCCCGACTTCATTGCAGGCTAAGGAACTGTTGAGCCAGCTCCAGCTTTCCCACATCGCAGAGTGTACTTTCACACCCCCAGGTGGTGTCTCGGCACCTTCATACTGCTCAAACCCCATCCTATATAAGTGCACTCAAACTCCCCATGTCCCACTTCCCCAAGTGGCTGTGCCTTATGATGGAGCAGATGTGGGCCCACAATCCTATGACACACTGCTCATGCAGATGAATGGGGTTCTAGTCCCACAACCATAGGTTGATTAGAGCCATCTATCACTTCATTCCAGGGGATCCAATACAATCTCCTGACCTCCAAGGGCACCAGGGATGCTTGTGGTGCACATACATACACCCAGTCAAAACATTCATACATATACATAAAATTTAAAAATAAAAAACACTGTGCTATGAAAGAGGACACCTGTCAGAATGTGAGTTGCATGATGCCTTGTGTACAAAGTTCTATAACACACAAAACTGACCTGCAGCTGAAATATCAGGACAGCAATGACTACCAGAAAGGGCACTGGTGACCTCAGACCCAATAACAGCCCTGGATAAAATGCTCAACATTAAAAGCTACTATCTCCACTCTCTGTGGAGACTTGCATTACATAGCTGTGTGAATTTGTCAAAACTCAGGAAATGATATTCTGACTCACGCATTTCACTGTCTGAATTTTTTTCCTTAAGAATCCCAGGCCAGAAAAATCTATAAACAAATGATTGCCTCTGATATGCATGTGGAACTATTTAAGGGAGAGTGAATTAATGTTTGCAGCTTGTTTTGAGAAGAGTGAAATAGAAGGGCACATAGATAAACAAATTAGGAAGTAGATATAGACCACGAATTCAAAAGTAGAGCAGTAGAGACAAGCTCTCTGACTAAATCCTATCCAATCCACTCTGCTTGCACTCTTTCAGTAAGGCACTGTGGACATTAAACCCTGGATACAGGGTAGAAAACACATCTCAAGGTCACATATGTAGGGTCCCTGAGATGTCTCCACAGATAAAGGTGTTTGCTGCCAACCTTCACAACCTACATTAACTTCTAACAGCCCCCTTAGTAGAAAAAGAGCTGGTTTCTGTAGTCTGATCTCTGATGAACATGAATGCTATGACATTGACAGATACGGTCATGTGCTTGTAGTCTGAGTGGAGGGTATCCGGTCATTCACAGAGGCTTCCAAGTATCATAAGTAGACCCTTGAGGAGAGAAAACAATCATGACCTGGCACAGAGTTGGTCAAAACAATAGACTCTAACAAGTGTTTTGGAACAAGCAAAAAAATCAAGGTCTTCAAAAAGCAGCTATACCAGCAGATTCAGAGGTGAAGAATCACAGAGGCAGGTGTGCATTTGGAGGTTGCTGGCAACATCATCAAACAGCACAGGGTTTAATCATAGCCTAGAGGAAACTGTGTGGAGAAGGGAAGAGAGTCTAGGAGGATGCTGTGGCATTCAGAGGCCAGAGGGAGACTGACCTCCTACTCAGGATGCCGAGGCTTCTGTCCAAACCAAGAAAACGCTGGCATCCTCCACTATGATGGCAAAGCATCACAGCTGAAGAGAAACAAATGAGTCAACCCACACCTCCCTGGGCATTGCTGCTATGAGAATCAGATTGCTTGTTCTCTCTCCTCTCAGAGGTGTAAGGACCATGGTGCCACTGGACACAGTTCTCAATCCAAGCTAAGAGGAATTCGTCGAATATTGGGGTCTGGGTAATTTTTTCCAATGCATGATACCAAAAAACTCTCAATCAGAGATAGCTATCCAGTATATAAACACACAGTCTGCCTCAAACCTAGATGGCCACACTTCCAAAGGGAAATGGCTAGTGGCTCCTCCAAGTAAAGCACACTATATGGACATCTATCACATAAATTACCTTCCTGATCT
Source organism: Rattus norvegicus (assembly GCF_021556685.1). Lineage (NCBI taxonomy): Eukaryota > Metazoa > Chordata > Mammalia > Rodentia > Muridae > Rattus > Rattus norvegicus. The sequence continues at coordinate 208,081,709 of NC_141534.1, read as the reverse complement.
CTGCCTTGACATCAGATTCTCAGTCATGCATTCCAACTACTTCATCAACAGCTGGATCTAGTCACATTGGTGCCTTGTGACTCCTCAATGGACATACACAAATAACTTTCTGAGGGCTACTTTGACATCCTTGTTCCTCAGAGAATAAATGACAGGGTTCAGGGTAGGGCTGACTGCTGTGTACAATAAGGCAACCACCTTGCCATTCTCCAAGGAGGATCCAGAACCAGGCTGCAAATAGGTGTAGATGACAGTGGAGTAGTACAGGATGACCACCACCAGGTGGGCAGAGCAGGTGGAGAAGGCGCGCTTCTTGCCCTCTGTGGAGCGGATGCGCAAGATACTGGCAATGATGAAGCTGTAGGATATCATAGTCAACAGAAAGTTGACCACACCAAAATAAACATCTGCGATGACAATCATGATGTTGTTGAGGGTGGTTGGGCTGCAAGACAAAAGCAGCAGTGTTGGAACTTCACACAGAAAGTGACGAATTTGGTTGGGGCCGCAGAAATTGAGTTGTGCCATCAGGCCAGTGTGCACAGATGTGCTGGCTGCACTGATCACCCACACACTGCCAGCAAGCAGGACACAGATGGGCCAGCTCATCAGCATGCTGTAGTGAAGTGGGCGGCAGATGGCCACATAGCGGTCATAGGCCATGGCAGTGAGCAGCAGCAGCTCAGCCCCTAGAAACCAGGTCAGGAAGAAGAGTTGGGTCATGCATCCCTTGTAAGAGATGTGGCTGCTCTTAAGCACCAGACCCTCCAGCAGTTTGGGAAGAACAGTGGATGTACAGACAATGTCCAACAGAGCCAGGTTTGCAAGGAAGAAATACATGGGAGTATGAAGACTTGGGTTGAGGCTGATAGCTATGATGATGAGGGTGTTTCCTGCAAGAGCCAGGATGTAAAGAAACAAGAAAAAGAACAAGAAGAGAGCCTCAAGCTCAGGATCCCCAGAGAGTCCCTGTAGGACAAATTCTATCACAGTTGTATAGTTGTTTATTGCCATTTGAGAGTGAGTCCTAGGAGATACTGGCTGTTACACAGCTGAGGATGATCAAGAAGACACAGGGTGTTGGGTAACCATCATTTCACACAGGATCCAGCCAGCTGTGAGTAGGAGTGCTTGTCATGGGCACTGTTGCTGTAAGAATGATGATATCATCTATCAACATAGTGTGGCAGTGTGAGCATGAACTCTTCACTATGCACACAAAGGACCCAGAAAAGAGAACACCTCTGCCAGTGATGGGCATTATCCTTCTACAGCCTCTATTTGCTTTAACATGGAACATGTCCTATGGTACCCTGAGAACTAGAGCTTCTCTAACCATGTATGATGTCCTGTTAAGGTGTACCAAGGGGAAATCATTTACCAGGAAAAAAAATTGTACCTAAAAAGGATCAGCCTTGTCAATAGATGGGCCAGGCTTCTCAGGCAGAAAAACAGTTCTAGGGAGTATTCTTGGGGGTCTGTATGGGTTTAGAACATGGAGCTGTTACAGAATAGCATGCAGATGGTACAGATGGCCCTGGCTCTTTGTGGAATGAATATATCACTTTTGTAAACACTACAATTGTCTATTTCTACATTATCACTCTAAGTCACTCCCTGTGTATGATAAACCCAGTGAGGCAGTGAGGCCAACAAGTATCACTCACTTCTCTGAGAAGGCTTCTGCCTGACGGAGGAAATATCAGACTCTGCCAAGGCTGGAAACAACATGAAAGGCATGGACCCAGCTTCAACACAGGTGCCAAATGTCTAGGCTATCATTCCTACCCAGCTTCAAGTTTGTCTTCCCTTCACCTGATACGCATATATATCTCTAATCATCCAGGACTATCCAAGCATATGTGCCTCTCAGGCAGAGAATGTGGACTGATCGGCATGCAGAGAAAGAGCTCTGCTCACTTCTATGGTCTGATGGGAGTGAGCATCAGACCCATCCTGGAGACTCCATGAGTGAGATGTTGAATACATGAGAACAAAGAACTCACAGATATGTGCTGAACAAGGAAGACATTCTTCCCCTGTGAGTGCACAGATAAAGGCCTTTGTCCTACAATGTGAACATGAGAGCAAGGCCTGAGCTTTTGATAGTCTCATCTCCTCCCACTGAAAGTTAAGTTATGTATAGAACCTACAGGACCCATACTTGTCTCCACAAAAGCGAAGATGGATCCATCAGCATTCCCTGCAGATACCCAAGGGCCTCATACAGAAGGCAGGGCGTCTCAACTGAACTTCCAAATTCTCTCTGTCTACATCTCAGCCTTAGAACTCATCTGCCTCTAACTCTTCAGACCACAAGTGGCTCTGAGCTCTGAACACTGTACCAAATTCACAGGAAGCAATCATGCTTCTCTAGAGATCCAGATCTGCCTCTGAGCCAAGCCGCAGGGCAAGATTTCTATTCACTCTAATCAACTGCCCAGATATGTCATAAAAACAGGCCTATAGAGCCATGTATTTAAAATCTTAAACTGAAGCTATGAATCAAAGTGATTTTTTTCATTTTTAAATACTGAAATAGATAAGAGTAAAACCAGATCTCTTTTGAGAATCATCCCTCCCTCACAGAAGACAGACAAAAGAGAGAGAGACAGAGACAAAAACAAAGACAGAGACAGAGAGGAGGGAGAAGATGGGTATCCAAAAGGAAGAAGTGAATAGAGGAAGGGCAACTTACATGGAAGGAGAAGCTGTCCTGGGATGCCCATCTAAGCCCAAGATGTCTACATGTCATGGAGAATGTACAGTATGGTCACAAAGTTAGAGCCCTGTGTCTCTTTTGTTTGCTATTGACCTTAAAGTGGGATCTGCCCCATGGGGTGGACACTGCGATTGATAGGGAGAGGCCCTCAGAGAGCAATTACCCAAAGTGAGGTAAACAGGAGTCCCTGTGGGCCATGGTCCCCAAGCTGAGACACCAGGAACCTAAGGCCCGAAGTCATGTGCACAGCTCTAGGACACTGAACCCAACCCCTGTTGTGACTGCTTCCCTGAGGATGCCCTCAAAACAGCGTGGTTGGGAGTCATGTACCCTTGAACCCTGTAGGAAGATATATTTCTTTTTAACAAACTGGTCCTCAGCATAGTCTATGAGTTTCCTTCATCTCATTTTATCGTTACATCATTACATCATTACATCATCTTGTTGTGGCATAGTACTATCAATAAACAAACACCGATCAGTTACGTCATCACTAGTGGGGACAGAAAGTATGGAACACTCTCAATCATTGCCTCAGGAGGGCATAGTCACTGTACTAAATCATAATTAAGATTGAACCTGAATGGATGCAGCTTTTCACTGCAGTTTCAAATATTCCCTTGATGACAAAGTGTGTGGATACTGTGCAGGTGGATATCAGCAGCAGTGTACATGACTTGAAGTCCACCATGCTCTGTGGCATGAGCCCTTAGCAGCAGATTGGCTTGCCTGCATACCCAGGAGACTCCCAGCAGGGGTGAACCATCCCTTGGAGTCACAGAACACTGCAGAAGTAACCCATTCAGAAGCGGTCATTACAGGAAATGAAAGGAGCTAAAATATAATCCAAACTCCTCAAAACCAAATGATCTCTAGCCTTAAGTTCCAAACCCTCCAATGTCCTTGAACTCTGTCAATATACATATTATCAATCTCTCCCAAACGTCACCCGCTTAACAGAACAACAAACGCAACACTTGTAGAACAACTCAAGATCTGAGCAATTCCTAAAGCACATTAAAATGAGATAAGAGCTTCAATAACATTTGATCTTTCTAGTCAATTTGACATAAAGGGACAAAACTGAATGATAAAGCTAATAAGTATATACATGGAAGTTGAACAATGCTCTACTCAACGATAACCTGGTCAAGGAAGAAATAAAGAAAGAAATTAAAGACTTCTTAGAATTTAATGAAAATGAAGTTACAACATACCCAAACTTATGGGACACAATGAAAGCTGTGCTAAGAGGAAAACTCATAGCTCTGAGTGCCTGCAGAAAGAAACAGGAGAGAGCATATGCCAACAACTTGACAGCACACCTAAAACCTCTAAGCAAAAAGAAGCAAATATACCCAGGAGGAGTAGAAGGCAGGCAATAATCAAACTCAGGCAGAAATCAACCAAGTAGAAACAAAAAGGACCATAGAAAGAATCAACAGAACCAAAAGTTGGTTCTTTGAGAAAATCAACAAGATAGATAAACCCTTAGCCAGACTAACGAGAGGACACAGAGAGTGTGTCCAAATTAACAAAATCAGAAATGAAATGGGAGACATAACTACAGAATCAGAGGAAACTCAAAAAATCATCAGATCCTACTACAAAAGCCTATATTCAACAAAATTTGAAAATCTGCAGGAAATGTACAATTTCCTAGACAGATACCAGGTACTGAAGTTAAATCAGGAATAGATAAACCATTTAAACAACCCCAAAACTCCTAAGGAAATAGAAGCAGTCATTAAAGGTCTCCCAACCAAAAAGAGCCCAGGTCCAGACAGGTTTAGTGCAGAATTCTATCAGACCTTCATAGAAGACCTCATACCAATATTATCCAAACTATTCCACAAAATTGAAACAGATGGATCACTACCGAACTCCTTCTATGAAGCCACAATTACTCTTATACCTAAATCACACAAAGACCCAACAAAGAAAGAGAACTTCAGAACAATTTCCCTTATGAATATCGACGAAAAATACTCAATAAAATTCTGGCAAACCGAATCCAAGAGCACATCAAAACAATCATCCACCATGATCAAGTAGACAACATCCCAGGCATGCAGGGATGGCTTAATATACGGAAAACCATCAACGTGATCCCTTATATAAACAAACTGAAAGAACAAAACCACACGATGATTTCATTAGATGCTGAGAAAGCATTTGACAAGATTCAATGCACTTTCATGATAAAAGTCCTGGAAAGAATAGGAATTCAAGGCCAATACCTAAACATAGGAAAAGCCATATACAGCAAACCAGTCGCTAACATTAAACAAAATGGAGAGAAACTTGAAGCAATCCCACTAAAATCAGGGACTAGACAAGACTGCCCACTCTCTCCCTACTTATTCAATATAGTTCTTGAAGTTCTAGCCAGAGCAATCAGACAACAAAAAGAGATCAAGGGGATACAGTTTGGAAAAGAAAAAGTCAAAATATCACTATTTGCAGATGATATGATAGTATATTTAAGTGATCCCAAAAGTTCCACCAGAGAACTACTACAGCTGATAAAAAACTTCAGCAAAGTGGCTGGGTATAAAATTAACTCAAATAAATCAGTATCCTTCCTCTACACAAAAGAGAAACAAGCTGAGAAAGAAATTAGGGAAATGACACTCTTCATAATATTCCCAAATAATATAAAGTACCTCGGTGTGACTTTAACCAAGCAAGTAAAAGATTTGTACAATAAGAACTTCAAGCCTCTGAAGAAAGAAATTGAAGAAGACCTCAGAAGATGGAAAGATCTCCCATGCTCATGGATTGGCAGGATTAATATAGTAAAAATGGGCATTTTACCAAAAGTGATCTACAGATTCAATGCAATCCCCATCAAAATACCAATCCAATTCTTCAAAGAGTTAGACAGAACAATTTGCAAATTCATCTGGAATAACAAAAAACCCAGGATAGCTAAAACTATCCTCAACAATAAAAGGACTTCAGGGGGAATCACTATCCCTGAACTCAAGGAGTATTACAGAGCAATAGTAATAAAAACTGCATGATATTGGTACAGAGACAGACAGATAGACCAATGGAATAGAATTGAAGACCCAGAAATGAACCCACACACATATGGTCACTTGAGTTTTGACAAAGGAACCAAAACCATCCAATGGAAAAAAGATAGCATTTTCAGCAAATGGTGCTGGTTCAACTGGAGGTCAACATGTAGAAGAATGCAGATTGATCCATGCTTATCACCCTATACAAAGCTTAAGTCCAAGTGGATCAAGGACCTCCACATCAAAACAGATACACTCAAACTAATAGAAGAAAAAAATGGGGAAGCATCTCGAACACATAGGCACTGGAGAAAATTTCCTGAACAAAACACCAATGGCTTATGCTCTAAGATCAAGAATCGACAAATGGGATCTCATAAAACTGCAAAGCTTCTGTAAGGCAAATGACACTGTGGTTAGGATAAAACGGCAACCAACAGATTGGGAAAAGATCTTTACCAATCCTACAACAGATAGAGGCCTTATATCCAAAATATAAAAAGAACTCAAGAAGTTAGACCGCAGGGAGACAAATAACCCTATTAAAAAATGGGGTTCACCAGAGAACGTGATTGTTGGGGGAGGGCAGCAATGGGGGGAGGGTGGGGAGGGAAACACTCATAAAGAAGGGGAGGGGGAGGGATTAGGGGGATGTTTGCCAGGAAACCAGGAAAGGGAATAACATTCGAAATGTAAATAAGAAATACTCAAGTTAATAAAAAAAATAAAAGAATGGGGTTCAGAACTAAACAAAGAATTCACAGCTCAGGAATGACAAATGGCTGAGAAACACCTAAAGAAATGTTCAACATCTTTAGTCATAAGAGAAATGCAAATCAAAACAACCCTGAGATGTCACCTCACACCAGTGAGAATGGCTAAGACCAAAAACTCAGGTGACAGCAAATGCTGGCGAGGATGTGGAGAAAGAGGAACACTCCTCCATTGTTGGTGGGATTGCAGACTGGTACAACCATTCTGGAAATCAGTCTGAAGGTTCCTCAGAAAATTGGACATTGAGCTACCTGAGGACCCAGCTATACCTCTCTTGGGCATATACCCAAAAGATGTTCCAACACATAACAAGGACACATCCTCCACTATGTTCATCGCAGCCTTATTCATAATAACCAGAACCTGTAAAGAACCCAGATGCCCTTCAACAGAGGAATGGACACAGAAAATATGGTACATCTACACAGTGGAATATTAATCAGCTATCAAGAACAATGACTTCACAAAATTTATAGGCAAATGGATTGAACTAATAAATATCATCCTGAGTGAGGTAACCCAATCACAGAAAAACACACCTGGTATGCACTCACTGATAAGTGGATATTAGCCCCGAGGCTCCAATAACCCAAAATACAATCCAGAGACCACATGAAACTCAAGAGGAAGGATGACCAAAGTGCAGATGCTCCACTCCTTCTTAAAAAGGCAACAAAAATATTCATACGAGGGAATATGGAGGCAGAGTTTGGAGCAGTGACTGAGGGAATGGCCATTCAGAGCCTGCCCCACACATGCCCCATATTTATACAATCACCAAAACTAAGTAAGAATGATGAAGCTAAGAAAGGCATGCTGACAGCCAGAGCATGTCAAATACAGAGGCCAATGTTAGCAGCAAACCACTGAACTGGGAACAGGATCCCCATTTGGAGGAATTAGAGAAAGGATAGAAAGAACTGAAGAGGCTTACAACAATGCCAACCTACCAGAGTTCCCACTACCTAAAGACATGGACTGACCCATGGCTCCACCTGCCTATGTAGCAGAGGAAGGCCTTGTTTGGGCACCAATAGAAGGAGAAACCCTTGGTCCTGACAATATTGGACCCTGAGTGTAGGGGAATGTCAGGAGGCAGAAAGGGGGTGAATGGGGTAGGGAATGCCCTTATGGAAGAAGGGGATGGGGGAAAGGGTGGGGGCAAATATCTGGGAAGCTGGGAAAGGGAATAACATTTGAAATGTAAATAAAAAGTCTAATAAAAAAAGAAACAGAAGGGTGAGCTTATTCAACAGTAAGCCTCTAAGATGACAATTACATCTGGCAAATAAAAGTTTCATTTACAGGTTCGGTAAATCACAAAAGTAGCTTAATGTTTAAGAGCACGGTACTTACATTCAAACACATTTGAATGCATTAGGTACATGAAAATGCATGAGTTCCTACAACAAATTTGTAAGGTCAACAAATCCAGTACAAAGCAAAATGTTTTCTATAGAGAGACTTGGATAGGTGGACTAGGTAACATCTTTGCCTACATTCTCAATAGTCAGGGGATGCATAAATGAAGTCTTCTTTCTCCTGCTACCTCTCTAACATTATAGAATTCCTCTCTAATGTTAGAGTCTTCAAATGAAAAATAAATTTTGAGGGACACTTTTCATCCTTTGTTTTTCATGGTATAAATGAGGGGGTTGAAAGATGGGCTCACAATACTATACAAAATGGTTATGGCCTTTTCCAAGAGCCCAGCAGACCCCACGTCAGCTGGACATAGGTGCAGATCACTGTGTAGTAATCAGGATGAACACTACTGGGTGGGAAGAGCAGGTGGAGAAGAAACATTTTTGCTCTCAACATAGCAGATGAGCAGGATGCTGGCAATGATGAAGCTAGAGGAAAGCATGGTCAATAAAAGTTTATGTCACTCAGTAACATGTTTGCAAGGACTCTTGTGGCATAATTGATGAAGGTGTGACTACAGTATAACAACAATATTAATGGAATATTGCAGAAAAACTGTGACATAAAATTGAAGCCACCAAAGGACAGTGGCAACATGAGACATGTGAGTGCTAAGTAATTTACAGCACATCTGAACTATACAAAAGTTTCCAAGGTCAATGAGGACTGTGTTGTATTCATAAAGCTTGCCCTAGTACTAAGTGGTCAGATGTCCAGGTTATAGGCCATGCAAAGAACAATAGCTCAATATTCCAGATCCAAGTAAAGATAATAACTTGGATGAGGCAGTTCTGGCTATAAAGCTCCTCAAGACTATGGGTAGGATGGTTGCCATGAAGGTCACATCCAGCAGAAAGAGGTTGAAGTAGAAGAAATACGTGAGAGTGTGGCAGTTGTCACCTTTAGTTTCTATTCTCTTGTCTCACAATTTGAATGAAAAAGCATGTTAAGGATATACCCATGAAAAATAGTCTATAAGCATGGTTTGACATTATATATAAAGTCCATGAGAAAATTGTAGTATTCAAGAAAGATCACACTACCTACAGACATAGGTGACCATGCCCAGTGAGCTGGCCATATGGAAATGCACACAATAGAAATAAAACTCAAGGCCCTTCCAAGTGGATCAAGGACCTCCACATAAAACCAGATACACTCAAACTAATAGGAAAAAAGTGGGGAAGAGTCTCAATCAAACACATGGGCACTGGAGAAAATTTCCTGAACAAAACACCAGTGGTTCATGCTCTAAGATCAAGAATCGACAAATGGGACCTCATAAAACTACAAAGTTTTTGTAAAGTAAAAGACATTGTCATTAGGACAAAACAGCAACCAACAGATTGGGAAAAGTTCTTTACGAATCCTACATCGGATAGAGGGCTAATATCCAAAATATAAAAAGAACTCAAGAACTTAGACTCCAGAGAGCCAAATAACACTATTAAGAAATGGGGTACAGAGCTAAACAAAACATTCTCAGCTGAGGATTATCAAATGGCCAAAAAGCACCTAAAGAAATGTCCAACATCCTTAGTCATCAGGGAAATGCAAATCAAAACAGCACTGAGATTCCACCTCATACCAGTCAGAATGGCTAAGATCAAAAAACTCAGGTGACAGCAGATGCTGGCAAGGATGTGCAGAAAGAGGAACACTCCTCCATTGTTGATGGGATTGCAAATTGGTACAATCACTCTGGAAATCACTCTGGAGGTTCCTCAGAATATTGGACATTTCACCACCTGAGGACCCAGCTATACCTCTCTTGGGCATATACCCAAGGGATGCTCCAATATACAACAAAGACACATGCTCCACTATGTTCATAGCAGTCTTATTTATAATAGCCAGAAGCTGGAAAGAACCCAGATGCCCTTCAATAGAGGAATGGACACAGAAAATGTGGTACAGCTACACAATGGAGTCAGCTCAGCTATCAAAAACAGACTTCATGAAATTCATAGGCAAATGGAATGAACTAGAAAATATCATCCTGAGTGAGGTAACTCAATCGCAGAAAAACACACTTGGTATGCACTCACCGATAAGTGGATATTAGCCAAAAAGCTCAAATTACCCAAGATGCAATCCACAGACCACAGGAAGCTCAAGAAGAAGGATGACCAAAATGCAGATGCTCCCACTCCTTCTTAAAAGGGGAAAAAATATCCATAGGAGGGGACATGGAAACAAAGTTTAGAGCAGCAACTGAAGAAACAGCCATTCAGAGCCTGTCCCACATGTGGCCCATATATACAGCCACCAAAACTAGATAAGACTAATGAAGCTAAAAAATGCATGCTGAAAGGGACCGGATATAGATCTCTCCTGAGAGATGCATCCAGAGCATGTCCAATACAGAGGTCAATGCTAGCAGCAAAGCACCAAACTGAGATTAGGACCTCCTTGGGGGAAATCAGAGGAAGTATTGAAAGAGTTGAAAGAGCTTGCAATCCCATGAAAGAAACAATGCCAACCAACCAGAGCTTCCGGGGACTAAATCACTACCGAAAGACTATACATGGACTGACCCAGGGCTCCAACTGCATATGTAGCAGAGAATAGCCATTTTGGGGTACCAGGGGAAGGGGAAGCCCTTGGTCCTGCCAAGGTTGGACCCCCAGTGCAGGGAAATATAGGGGGCAATAAGGGGGATGTATAGGGGGAATATCCATATGGTGGAGGGGAAGGGGAGGGAATGGGGGCTTATGGACAGGAAACCGGGAAGGAGAATAACGTTTGAAATGTAAGTAAAGAAATATATCTAATAAAAAATATAAAAATAAAAACCAAGATAAAATATTAAGAAGGTGGCAAAGATCAGAGCATCTGAGACTGTAAAATCTCAGTTCCTTTTTAGTTGAACTGAGTGAAATAAATTTGTCTCAATTTTTCCATTTCAGTACAAAAGCATTTATATTCAGTCACAGTACTCATTTGATACTTTCTGGAGAATTCTTTAGCTGTGCTCAAGTGTTTGTTTTCATAAAGAACTTTGAAAAAATTGATGCAGTAAATAATTTCAGTAGTAGTTGTCTGCTTTTATTGTGGAAAGCACGGTTATGTTATTTAAATAAATTTATTTAAATAAAAAAAAAGAAATAAACTCAATACCCCTACCTAGGAACCCTTTACAAGAGCTTGTTCACCTTTCCCGCATCCATTTCCTGGAGACTCTGAAGATCCTTGATGGAGACTCAGCCTTGTTTCTTACATCATTCTTTTGTGTCAGTCTCCAATTCATGGAGGCAAACTCACTGGCCACACGGGCCTGGGAATCAGGTAGATGATCTTCACATTCCTTCCTGTACTCCTTTGCAAATTCCTCAGTTTCATCCTTAGCCTGTAGCAGACCTCTTACAGAATTCCACCTTCCCTCTCAAATTGAACTCCCTAGGCACTGCACCAAACCTCACAGTAGACCAAGCTTTACTCCTCCAATTGGATTCTTTCAGCCCTATCTTCTAGCCTATCCCTATTTCTTTCCCTTAGTCCCTAATACTGATAAACGTGCTCTCCTCATGACCCCCAGTGGTCACACTTGGCAGCAACTCAAGAGCAGGCCACTCACAGCCACCACATGTTTCTGGTAGGGAGGTGAGGAACATCTGAGAGGATATGAGGGAGGGAAAACCTTGATCACAATATACTCTATGAAAAACATGTCTCTCAGAACCTAAATTTTTAGAATGAAAGGTTCAGAGTAGAAAATAGAAAATATGTTGAGTATCTCTGGTTGTCAAAATGACTTTAAGGATAAATCATCTCCAATGAGAGAAACACATGCACTCCATGTATTTCTGAGACCAGGGCAAATTTCAAAGTGATCAGGTATGAAAAAACCAACTTTGAAATCATGACCTGGGGCTGGAGAGATGGCTCAGCTGTTAAGAGCACCATTTGCTCTTCTAGTGGTCCTGAGTTCAATTACCAGCAATCACATGATGGCTGACAACCATCTGTAATGGAATCCAATACTCTCTTCTTGTGTGTCTAAAGACAGCTACAGTGTACATATACATAAAAAATTATGACCTGTGATCTTTTCTCAGATTCTCACAATTGTGTACATTTGATATTGATATTGAGCTATACCAAGACAAGTGACTGAGTTCCTATGGCAGTGATTCTCAGAGTGCCCCAGTCTGTCACTTCTCCTCAGCAGCTATTCCTTATTCTTGTGGCACTCACAGGGACTTCCATTTTACTCAACTCCAACATGGAGCTTCATAGACACTGTCCTTTTTTCTTTGTGATCAGGCCACCACGAATGTCCTCTGCATCTCCTCAGTACTACCCAATATTCTGGGACCAGGAAGAGCACATTAATTGGCTGCCCAGTACTAAAGAGTCAGTCTTGAAAACATGTATACAAATAACATTATAAGACTGATATATATATATATATATATATATATATATATATATATCTCCTGTTCAGTCTTAGTGTGAGTGTGTGTATGATGTAATGACATTAATGCAAAAAGAGTCCATGAATTTGAAGGGGAGTAGGAGAGTCTGTGGTAGAGTTTGGATGGAGAAAAGGGAATGAAGAAATATTATAATTATATGTAATCCTAAAAATAAAACAAAGGGAATATGTAACTAAATTGTAAATTCTCAAATGAAGAAATACAAATGGTCAAGGTATTCAAATATCTCAAGTATCTATCAATTGGCCAAAAAATAGTGAAGATGTGGTACATATATACAGTGAAATATTATTAAACTAGAAATAAAAACAAAATTATGAAATTTGCAAGTAAAAGGATGGACTGGCAATAATGATTCTGGCTAACATGACAAAGACCCAGAAATATGACTACGACATGTTCCCTCTCTACATATATATATGTGCTCAAAACTCAGGGAATCAGATAGAGGCCATGAAAAGGGAGGATAAGAATGCAGATAATATGAAGGGGGAAGGAAAATAATGGAAGAGAAAGCTTAAACAGGATTAGACATGAGAGGACCAAGTAGCAGAAGGAGTTTGGGGTGAAGTGGGAGTTTCTGGATTCGTAGGAGACTCAGCTTGGTCATGTGATGTTTTTCTGGAAACTGTCTTTGAGAGGATAATTTGCTAAAGCAGACACGTGAGAGAATGTTTTGCTGAGAACAGACATGTAGTGTTTTTCTGGAAACTCTCTGGTGAAAAGCATGTGATGTTTTGCTGGAGCAGTTGCTTGAGAGGACATGTGATGTTTGGAAAGAGGATAAGTATAACCCAACAGAGAGTAGACAACCCTCTTGTATTGGTTCACCTTGCAAATCTTTACTAGCTTCATTAGGCTTCTCTGAGGCTGGTCTTCACTGAGGGTGCTCTTGTATTGGTTTGCCTTTCTTTCTTTCTTTCTTTTCTTTCCACATACATTTTTATTGGATATTTTTTATCTACATTTCAAATGTTATTCCCTTTCCTGGTTTCCCGGCCATATGCTTCCTGTCCCACCTCCTTCCCCTTCTTCTATAAGGATGTTCCCCCTCCCCAACCAACCCTCCTTCTCACCCACCCCCAATATTCTCCTACACTGGGGTGCCCAGCGTTGGCAGGACCAAGGGCTTATCCTTCCACTGGTGCCCAAAAAGGGCATCCTCTGCTAGATATGCAACTGGAGCCACGGGTCTGTCCATGTATAGTCTTTGGGTAGTGGTTTAGACCCTAGGAGCTCTGGTTGGTTGATATTGTTCTTATGGGGTTGCAAGCCCATTCAGCTCCTTCAATCCTTTCTCTAATTCTTTCACTGGGGACCCTGTTCTCAGTTCAGTGGTTTGCTGCTAGCATTTGCCTCTTTATTTGACACAGAAACTGAAGGAATGGCCATTCAGAGCCTGCCCCACATGGGAATACAGCCCATATATAAACATACATATATATATACAGCCACCAAAACTAGATAATATTGATGAAACTAAGAAGTGCATGCTGACAGGAGCCTGATATAGCTGTCTCCTGAGAGGCACAGCCAGAGCATGTCACCTTGCTTTCTTCACCGATCTTTGCTTGTCATGACTTTGTAGAGAGAAACACACCAAAGAATGTCTGGTGTTACTCTGGCTACTTCTTGCCACTTCTGCAGACTCACCCAATTGGCTGAGCCCATGATTTCTTCTGGGTCAAGCTACTGATTTGCTTTTGGTATTTGCCAAGTAGACTGGACAGCCACTACTGATGTGTTTGGTGTTTTGCTAGTGGACTGGGTTGCTGACAACAAAGATTGGAATCTCCCCAAAGAACTATTTCTAAACAGGTTCAAAACCCCCATTTCCTATTAACCTTTCTATTACTCTGCCTCTGGTGGGTGGTGGGCTAGGAGAAAGGTTGAAGCATTAAAGAACCATAATTAAAATAAGTTTTGAAAAGTCTACAATGGGGGGGTATATCTAACAATAAAGACATTTGAAAAGCCATATGGAAACTTACTACTTCAGATATTTCCTAAAATATGGACGTATACATATCAAATATTCTCAAATGACAATGCTTTTCCCAGATACCATAGGTTTTCAAGTAAAAAAAAAAGGCCAGTGTCAGGCATAAATAGCCTCTTTTTGAGTCGTTGGTCAATGGGGTCATATAACTTCTCATACCACAGGATATCATTATTGCTCTTGTTTATCATCCAGAACTTGGTGGACCCTATTACCAAAAATACAACATACTTAAGTTATTGGGCATGAAGAAATCAATATGGCACTGACCTAGAAACTTCATTTCTACTGGGTAGCTTTCATGATGCTAGAAGGTTCTATGGTACTCTTAGGAAAGAAAATTAATCAAAAGACTTGCCTAGCTGGGAGCCCTGTGAATTACAATGAATGTCCAGGCAAGGTATTCACTGGCTTAAAAAAAAACATGTCGCTCTACTCCCAGACCCGGTGAGAGAGAGACCCAACCGCCTGGTCAGGTGGGCACTCCTGAGGCTGCAGAGCGGAAGAGAAGACCAACACTGCTCACCCCTGCCCACATCCCTGGCCCAAGAGGAAACTGTATAAGACCTCTGGGCTCCCGTGGGGGAGGGCCCAGGAGCAGCAGGACACCTGCCAGAGATACCGCCGGACCCTGAAGGAAACAGACCGGATAAACAGTTCTCTGCACCCAAATCCCGTGGGAGGGAGAGCTAACCCTTCAGAGAGGCAGACAAGCCTGGGAAACCAGAAGAGACTGCTCCCTGCACACACATCTCGGACGCCAGAGGAAAAAGCCAAAGACCATCTGGAACCCTGGTGCACTGAAGCTCCCGGAAGGGGCGGCACAGGTCTTCCTGGTTGCTGCCTCTGCAGAGAGCCCCTGGGCAGCACCCCAGGAGCGAACCTGAGCCTCGGGACCACAGGTAAGACCAAATTTTCTGCTGCAAGAAAGCTGCCTGGTGAACTCAAGTCACAGGCCCACAGGAACAGCTGAAGACCTGTAGAGAGGAAAAACTACACGCCTGAAAGCAGAACACTCTGTCCCCATAACTGACTGAAAGAGAGGAAAACAGGTCTACAGCACTCCTGACACACAGGCTTATAGGACAGTCTAGCCACTGTCAGAAATAGCAGAACAAAGTACCACTAGAGATAATCTGATGGCGAGAGGCAAGCGCAGGAACCCAAGCAACAGAAACCAAGACTACATGCCATCATCGGAGCCCAATACTCCCACCAAAACAAACATGGAATATCCAAACACACCAGAAAAGCAAGATCTAGTTTCAAAATCATATTTGATCATGATGCTGGAGGACTTCAAGAAAGACATGAACACACTTAGGGAAGCACAGGAAAACATTAATAAACAAGTAAAAGCCTACAGAGAGGAATCGCAAAAATCCCTGAAAGAATTCCAGGAAAACACAATCAAACAGTTGAAGGAATTAAAAATTGAAATAGAAGCAATCAAGAAAGAACACATGGAAACAACCCTGGATTTAGAAAACCAAAAGAAGAGACAAGGAGCTGTAGATACAAGCTTCACCAACAGAATACAAGAGATGGAAGAGAGAATCTCAGGAGCAGAAGATTCCATAGAAATCATTGACTCAACTGTCAAAGATAATGTAAAGCGGAAAAAGCTACTGGTCCAAAACATACAGGAAATCCAGGACTCAATGAGAAGATCAAACCTAAGGATAATAGGTATAGAAGAGAGTGAAGACTACCAGCTCAAAGGACCAGTAAATATCTTCAACAAAATCATAGAAGAAAACTTCCCTAACCTAAAAAAAGAGATACCCATAGACATACAAGAAGCCTACAGAACTCCAAACAGATTGGACCAGAAAAGAAACACCTCCCGTCACATAATTGTCAAAACACCAAACGCACAAAATAAAGAAAGAATATTAAAAGCAGTAAGGGAAAAAGGTCAAGTAAAATATAAAGGGAGACCTATCAGAATCACACCAGATTTCTCGCCAGAAACTATGAAGGCCAGAAGATCCTGGACTGATGTTATACAGACCCTAAGAGAACACAAATGCCAGCCCAGGTTACTGTATCCAGCAAAACTCTCAATTAACATTGATGGAGAAACCAAGATATTCCATGACAAAACCAAATTTACACAATATCTTTCTACAAATCCAGCACTACAAAGGATAATAAATGGTAAAGCCCAACATAAGGAGGCAAGCTATACCCTAGAAGAAGCAAGAAACTAATCGTCTTGGCAACAAAACAAAGAGAATGAAAGCACACAAACATAACCTCACATCCAAATATGAATATAACGGGAAGCAATAATCACTATTCCTTAATATCTCTCAATATCAATGGCCTCAACTCCCCAATAAAAAGACATAGATTAACAAACTGGATACGCAACGAGGACCCTGCATTCAGCTGCCTACAGGAAACACACCTCAGAGACAAAGACAGACACTACCTCAGAGTGAAAGGCTGGAAAACAACTTTCCAAGCAAATGGTCAGAAGAAGCAAGCTGGAGTAGCCATTCTAATATCAAATAAAATCAATTTCCAACTAAAAGTCATCAAAAAAGATAAGAAAGGACACTTCATATTCATCAAAGGAAAAATCAACCAAGATGAACTCTCAATCCTAAATATCTATGCCCCAAATACAAGGGCACCTACATACGTAAAAGAAACCTTACTAAAGCTCAAAACACACATTGCACCTCACACAATAATAGTGGGAGATTTCAACACCCCACTCTCATCAATGGACAGATCATGGAAACAGAAATTAAACAGTGATGTCGACAGACTAAGAGAAGTCATGAGCCAAATGGACTTAACGGATATTTATAGAACATTCTATCCTAAAGCAAAAGGATATACCTTCTTCTCAGCTCCTCATGGTACTTTCTCCAAAAATGACCATATAATTGGTCAAAAAACGGGCCTCAACAGGTACAGAAAGATAGAAATAATCCCATGCATGCTATCGGACCACCACGGCCTAAAACTGGTCTTCAATAACAATAAGGGAAGAATGCCCACATATACGTGGAAATTGAACAATGCTCTACTCAAGGATAACCTGGTCAAGGAAGAAATAAAGAAAGAAATTAAAAACTTTTTAGAATTTAATGAAAATGAAGATACAACATACTCAAACTTATGGGACACAATGAAAGCTGTGCTAAGAGGAAAACTCATAGCGCTGAGTGCCTGCAGAAAGAAACAGGAAAGAGCATATGTCAGCAGCTTGACAGCACACCTAAAAGCTCTAGAACAAAAAGAAGCAATTACACCCAGGAGGAGTAGAAGGCAGGAAATAATCAAACTCAGAGCTGAAATCAACCAAGTAGAAACAAAAAGGACCATAGGAAGAATCAACAGAACCAAAAGTTGGTTCTTTGAGAAAATCAACAAGATAGATAAACCCTTAGCCAGACTAACGAGAGGACACAGAGAGTGTGTCCAAATTAACAAAATCAGAAATGAAAAGGGAGACATAACTACAGATTCGGAGGAAATTCAAAAAATCATCAGATCTTACTATAAAAACCTATATTCAACAAAATTTGAAAATCTTCAGGAAATGGACAATTTCCTAGACAGATACCAGGTATCGAGGTTAAATCAGGAACAGATAAACCAGTTAAACAACCCCATAACTCCTAAGGAAATAGAAGCAGTCATTAAAGGTCTCCCAACCAAAAAGAGCCCAGGTCCAGACGGGTTTAGTGCAGAATTCTATCAAACCTTCATAGAAGACCTCATACCAATATTATCCAAACTATTCCACAAAATTGAAACAAATGGAGCCCTACGGAATTCCTTCTACGAAGCCACAATTACTCTTATACCTAAACCACACAAAGACACAACAAAGAAAGAGAACTTCAGACCAATTTCCCTTATGAATATCGACGCAAAAATACTCAATAAAATTCTGGCAAACCGAATTCAAGAGCACATCAAAACAATCATCCACCATGATCAAGTAGGCTTTATCCCAGGCATGCAGGGATGGTTCAATATACGGAAAACCATCAACGTGATCCATCATATAAACAAACTGAAAGAACAGAACCACATGATCATTTCATTAGATGCTGAGAAAGCATTTGACAAAATTCAACACCCCTTCATGATAAAAGTCCTGGAAAGAATAGGAATTCAAGGCCCATACCTAAACATAGTTAAAGCCATATACAGCAAACCAGTTGCTAACATTAAACTAAATGGAGAGAAACTTGAAGCAATCCCACTAAAATCAGGTACTAGACAAGGCTGCCCACTCTCTCCCTACTTATTCAATATAGTTCTTGAAGTTCTAGCCAGAGCAATCAGACAACAAAAGGAGATCAAAGGGATACAGATCGGAAAAGAAGAGGTCAAAATATCACTATTTGCAGATGACATGATAGTATATTTAAGTGATCCCAAAAGTTCCACCAGAGAACTACTAAAGCTGATAAACAACTTCAGCAAAGTGGCTGGGTATAAAATTAACTCAAATAAATCAGTTGCCTTCCTCTATACAAAAGAGAAACAAGCCGAGAAAGAAATTAGGGAAACGACACCCTTCATAATAGACCCAAATAATATAAAGTACCTCGGTGTGACTTTAACCAAGCAAGTAAAAGATCTGTACAATAAGAACTTCAAGACACTGAGGAAAGAAATTGAAGAAGACCTCAGAAGATGGAAAGATCTCCCATGCTCATGGATTGGCAGGATTAATATAGTAAAAACGGCCATTTTACCAAAAGCAATCTACAGATTCAATGCAATCCCCATCAAAATACCAATCCAATTCTTCAAAGAGTTAGACAGAAAATTTGCAAATTCATCTGGAATAACAAAAAACCCAGGATAGCTAAAGCTATCCTCAACAATAAAAGAACTTCAGGGGGAATCACTATCCCTAAACTCAAGCAGTATTACAGAGCAATAGTGATAAAAACTGCATGGTATTGGTACAGAGACAGACAGATAGAACAATGGAATAGAATTGAAGACCCAGAAATGAACCCACACACCTATGGTCACTTGATTTTTGACAAAGGAGCCAAAACCATCCAATGGAAAAAAGATAGCATTTTCAGCAAATGGTGCTGGTTCAACTGGAGGGCAACATGTAGAAGAATGCAGATCAATCCATGCTTATCACCATGTACAAAGCTTAAGTCCAAGTGGATCAAGGACCTCCACATCAAACCAGACACACTCAAACTAATAGAAGAAAAACTAGGGAAGCATCTGGAACACATGGGCACTGGAAAAAATTTCCTGAACAAAACACCAATGGCTCATGCTCTAAGATCAAGAATCGACAAATGGGATCTCATAAAACTGCAAAGCTTCTGTAAGGCAAAGGACACTGTGGTTAGGACAAAACGGCAACCAACAGATTGGGAAAAGATCTTTACCAATCCTACAACAGATAAAGGCCTTATATCCAAAATATACAAAGAACTCAAGAAGTTAGACCGCAGGGAAACAAATAACCCTATTAAAAAATGGGGTTCAGAGCTAAACAAAGAATTCACAGCTGAGGAATGCCGAATGGCTGAGAAACACCTAAAGAAATGTTCAACATCTTTAGTCATAAGGGAAATGCAAATCAAAACAACCCTGAGATTTCACCTCACACCAGTGCGATTGGCTAAGATCAAAAACTCAGGTGACAGCAGATGCTGGCGAGGATGTGGAGAAAGAGGAACACTCCTCCATTGTTGGTGGGATTGCAGACTGGTAAAACCATTCTGGAAATCAGTCTGGAGGTTCCTCAGAAAATTGGACATTGAACTGCCTGAGGATCCAGCTATACCTCTCTTGGGCATATACCCAAAAGATGCCTCAACATATAAAAGAGACACGTGCTCCACTATGTTCATCGCAGCCTTATTTATAATAGCCAGAAACTGGAAAGAACCCAGATGCCCTTCAACAGAGGAATGGATACATAAAATGTGGTACATCTACACAATGGAATATTACTCAGCTATCAAAAACAACGAGTTTATGAAATTCGTAGGCAAATGGTTGGAACTGGAAAATATCATCCTGAGTGAGCTAACCCAATCACAGAAAGACATACATGGTATGCACTCATTGATAAGTGGCTATTAGCCCAAATGCTTGAATTACCCTAGATCCCTAGAACAAACGAAACTCAAGACGGATGATCAAAATGTGAATGCTTCACTCCTTCTTTAAATGAGGAAAAAGAATACCCTTGGCAGGGAAGGGAGAGGCAAAGATTAAAACAGAGACTGAAGGAACACCCATTCAGAGCCTGCCCCACAGGTGGCCCATACATATACAGCCACCCAATTAGACAAGATGGATGAAGCAAAGAAGTGCAGACCGACAGGAGCCGGATGTAGATCGCTCCTGAGAGACACAGCCAGAATACAGCAAATACAGAGGCGAATGCCAGCAGCAAACCACTGAACTGAGAATAGGTCCCCTATTGAAGGAATCAGAGAAAGAACTGGAAGAGCTTGAAGGGGCTCGAGACCCCAAAAGTACAACAATGCCAAGCAACCAGAGCTTCCAGGGACTAAGCCACTATCTAAAGACTATACATGGACTGACCCTGGACTCTGACCTCATAGGTAGCAATGAATATCCTAGTAAGAGCACCAGTGGAAGGGGAAGCCCTGGGTCCTGCTAAGACTGAACCCCCAGTGAACTAGTCTATGGGGGGAGGGTGGCAATGGGGGGAGGGTTGGGAGGGGAACACCCATAAGGAAGGGGAGGGGGGAGGGGGATGTTTGCCCGGAAACCGGGAAAGGGAATAACACTCGAAATGTATATAAGAAATACTCAAGTTAATAAAAAAAAAAAAGAATATTAACAAGCCAAATATTTTCACATTGGTATAGACTACTGTATATTGATAAAATTAAAGTCTATTTTGCTAGAAAAAAAAAAAACATGTCATGAATGTTATAGGAGTAACCAGTCACTTTAGGATTGGATTTAAGACCTACTCCACAGGATGAAACTCATAGCTGATACCATCAATTGGACCAAAACCCTGCCTTAGGGGAGAATCTAACATCATTTTACTAAATATACACAGTAATAAGTTTCCCCCTAAGTTCTTAGTTTTATATGCATAGATTAGAGCATCCTTCAACTCTCATCAGAGAAACTTCTTTTTGCAGGTGATATAGAGGCTGCCAAAGAAGAAAAGCAATGAAGATATTTGCCACTGTGATACATGTGAACCACAGCAAGTAACAACATAATAAGATATTCTTAAAGATACAACAGTAGCACTTAAATATGGGTCATAACTAACAGATGTCTAATTGGACTTACAGTCTACTCAGAGGACAAATGCCTGGTACTATAAATCTAGCCAACTACCTCTTGTTGGACAGGTCACAGACATAGAGAAGAACCTACTAATGCTACTTTCCCAAACCAATATGATCTCTTACAGTAGTCGTCATAATATCCTTATACAAGCAGTAGCTCCCACTCCTCATCAACAAAGATTCTTTTTGCAGCAGAGACCAATAGAGAAAGTCACAACTCATCAAAATACAGAGATCAACTGACCATGAGTTGCCTAGCCCTAATGTATTTATCTTCAGCTTAACCTTCATGTCTAAATCCTAAGGAACATCAGAGAACTGGAAAAATTATGACCCAGAAGAACAAGATGTCTGCTGCAACATAAACATAAGTTGAGGAAGCTATATCCATGAAACTTCAATAATATAGTCACTTAAAGAGACTTGAACAATGACAACTCCAGTTGGCATGCTAGCATGGATGCTAGCTGAATGGCTATAGACAATTAATGACTGCACACAAAGAAAATCAGTCTTCCCCATAGACTAGACCCCTAATTGGTTGTCTAGTACCAAGTGGTCAGCTCTAAATGCATATAAATAGGAATAACTCTAAATTAACAGCATATTTTATTTGCAAATTTATTCATGTATATGTAAAAGCATCACAAATAAAGAAAAAGAAGCCATGAGATTGAAAGGAAGAGGTCATAGAAAGGGCCAGACTGGGAGGGGAGGGCTAAGGGGGAAGTGGAGAGAATTGGGAGCAGTGTCACCCTTAGAAAGGTGGGTTCATTTTAAGATAATATGGTTTTCCTTCCTAGAATTCTCTTCCCTGGGAAGTCCACAGGAGCTACTGCCAAGAGGTTTGGCTGATCTGCCAGCTGTAGTGAGTCCTGACTAGGAGGAATAGGAGGACTATGTCGTTTTCTTTCAGGTGCTGGACAGAACATAATTATGCCTTTGAGAGCCTGCCCCACATTTGGCCCATACATATACAGATACCAAACTAAATAAGGTGGATGAAGCAAAGAAATGCAGACTGACAGGAACCGGATGTAGATCTCTCCTGAGAGACACACCCCGAATACAGCAAATACAGAGGCGAATGCCAGCAACAATCCACTGAACTGAGAACGGGACCCCCGTTGAAGGAATCAGAGAAAGGGCTGGAAGAGCTTGAAGGGGCTCGAGACCCCATATGAACAACAATGCCAACCAACCAGAGCTTCCAGGGACTAAGCCACTACCCAAAGACTATACATGGACTGACCCTGGACTCTGACCTCATAGGTAGCAATGAATATCCTAGTAAGAGCACCAGTGGAAGGGGAAGCCCTGGGTCCTGCCAAGACTGAACCCCCAGTGAACGTGATTGTTGGGGGGAGGGTGGTAATGGGGGGAGAATGGGGAGGGGAAGCCCATATAGAAGGGGAGGGAGAGGGGTTAGAGGGATGTTGGCCTGGAAACCGGGAAGGGGAATAACAATCGAAATGTAAATAAGAAATACTCAAGTTAATAAAGATGGGGGGGAAGTATGCCTTTGATCTCCCTAACACTGTCAGGCTTCCCAATTCTCTTTCTCTCTCTCTCTCTCTCTCTCTCTCTCTCTCTCTCTCTCTCTCTCTCTCTCTCTCTCTCTCTCTCTCTCTCTCTTTTTCTCACTCTCTCTCTCAGCTCCACACACCCCTAGCTATCTGCTGCCATGTGACAGACCCTCCTTCATGCTGATTTATATACATGGATCCCCCTTCTTTCTGCCATTCTTTTCCTCCAAGGCAAGATGTACAGCTTGCTTACCCTGTTTTTTGTTTGTTTGTTTGCTTGTTTTTAATTCCCTAAAACATCAAGTCTTCTTAATTTTTTCTTTCTTTTGTTTTTATTTGATATTTTTATTTACATATCAAATGTTATTCCCTTTCCTGGTTTCTCATCAAAAAGGCTCCTATCCCCTCCCCTCTCTAATTTCATCTGAGGGTGTTTCCACCTCCCCAAACACCCACACCTTTCTGCCCGCCCCCGCCCTGACATTCCCATACACTGCGGGGGTCCAGTTCTTGGCATGACCAAGGGCTTCTCCTCCCATTGGTGCCCAACAAGGACATCCTCTGCTACATATGCAGCTAGAACCATGGGTCTTTCCATGTGTACTCTTTGAGTAGTGGTATGGTCCTAGGAGATCTGGTTTGTTGGTATTGTACTTACGGGGTTGCAAGCCCCTACAGGTCCTTCAATCCTTTATCTAAATTATCTAGTGGAGACGCCATTCTCAGTTCAATGGCTGGCTATGAGCATTCACCTCTGTATTTGCAATGCTCTGGAGACAGCTATATCAGGCTCCTGTCAGCATGCACTTCTTGGCATAAGCAATATTGTATGGGTTGGTGGCTGTATGTATAAGGGCTGGATCCTCAGGTGGGGCAGTCTCTGAATGTCCATTCCTTCAGTCTCTTCTACAATCTTTGTCTCCATATCTCCTTCTATTAATATTTTTGTTTCCGCTCTTATGAATATTACATATTAGCACTCTATCAGATGTAGGATTGGTAAAGATCTTTTACCAATTTGCCATTTTTTTCCTAATGACAGTATCCTTTGCCTTACAGAAACTTGGACATTTTATGAGGTCCCATTGGTCGATTCTTGATCTTAGAGCATAAACCATTGGCGTAGTGTTCAGGAAATTTTCCCCCAGTACCCATGTCTTCCAGGATCTTCCCCACTTTTTTCTATTAGTTTGAGTATATCTGGTTTTATGTGGAGGTCATTGATCCACTAGTACTCAAGCTTTGTACAGGGTGGTAAGATTAGATTGATTTGCATTCCTCTACATACTGACCTCCAGTTGAACCAGCACCATTTGTTGAAAATGCTATCTTTTTTCCACTGGATGGTTTTATATCCTTTCTCAAAGATCAAGTGATCATCGGTGTGTGAGTTCATTTCTGGGTCTTTAATTCTATTCCATTGACCTACTGCCTATCTCTGTATCAATACCATACAGTTTTTATCACTATCACTCTGTAATACTGCTTGGGTTCAGGGATTGTGACTCCCACCAGAATTTCTTTTATTGTTGAGGATAGTTTTCACTATCTTGGGTTTTTTGTTATTCCAAATGAATTTGAAAATTGACCTTTCTAACTCTATGAAGAATTGGATTGGAATTTTAATGGGGATTGCATTAAATCTGTAGATTGCTTTGGGCAAAATGGCCATTTTTACTATATTAATCCTGCCAATCCATGAGTATGTGAGATCTTTCCATCTTCTGAAATCTTCTTCAATTTCTTTCTTCAGAGATTTGAAGTTCTTGTCATACAGATCTTTCACTTGCTTGTGTAGAGTCACACCAAAGTATTTTATGTTATTTGTGACTATTTTGAAGTGTGTCATTTCCATAATTTTATATCCAGCCACTTTAGTGAGGTTGTTTATCAGGCTGATAGCTCTCTGGTGGAACTCATATCATCTGCAAATAGTAATATTTTGTCTTCTTTTTTTCCAATTTGTATCCATTTGACATCCCTTTGTGGTCTGATTGCTCTGGCTAGGATTTAGAGTACTACATTGTTTAAGTAGGGAGAGAGTGGGCAGTCTTGTCTAGTCCCTGATTTTACTGGGATTGCTTCAAGTTTCTATCCATTTAGTTTGATGTTGGTTACTGGTTTGCTGTATATGCTTTTACTATGTTTTTATATGTGTCTTGAATTCCTGATATTCCGAGAATTTTAAAAAGGAGAGGTATTAAATTTTGTCAAATGCTTTCTCAGCATCTAATGAAATGATCATGTGGGCTTTTTCTTTCAATTTGTGTATATAGTGGATTATGTTGATGGTTTTCCATATATTAAACTATCACTGCATCCCTGGGATGAAGCCTACTTGATCATGATGGATGATCATTTTGATGTGTTCTTGGATTCAGTTTCTGAGAATTTTATTGAGTATTTTTACATCAATATTCATAAGGGAAATTGGTCTGAAGTTCTCTTTCTTTGTTGGGTCTTTGTGTGGTTTAGGTTTAAGCACAATTGTGACTTCATAGAAAGAATTGGGTAGTGTTCCTTCTGTTTCTATTTTGTGGAATAGTTTGGACAGTATTGGTATTAGGTCTTCTATGGAGGTCTGATAGAATTCTGCACTAAACCCATCTGGTCCTGGGCTTTTTTGCTTTCTAGACTTTTAATAGCTGCTTCTATTTCTTTAGGAGTTATAGGACTGTTTAGATGGTTTATCTGATCCTGATTTAACTTTGTTACCTAGTATCTGTCTACAAAATTGTCCATTTCATCCAGATTTTCGAGTTTAGGCTTTTGTAGTAGGACCTTGTAGTTTTTAACTTCCTAAGATTCTGTTGTTAGGTCTCCATTTTCATTTCTAATTTTGTTCATTTGGATACTGTCTCTGTGCCCTCTGATTAGTCTGGCTAAGGGTTTATCTATCTTCTTTATTTTCTCAAAGAAACAGCTCCTGATTTTGTTGATTCTTTGTATAGATCTTTTTTTAACATGGTTGATTTCAGCCATGAATTTTATTATTTCCTGCCTTCTACTCCTTCTAGGTGTATTTGCTTCTTTTTGTTCTAGAGCCTTTAGCTGTGCTGTCAAGCTGCTAGTGTATGCTGTCTCTAGTTTCTATTTGGAGGAACTCAGGACCGTGAGTTTTCCTCTTAGCACTACTCTCATTTTGTCCCATAAGTTTGGGTATGTTGTGCCTTCATTTTCTTTAAATTCTAAAAAGTCTTTCATTTCTTTCTTTATTTCTTCCTTGACCAAGTTATCATTGAGTAGAGTACTGTTCAACTTCATTGTGTTTTTTGACCTTTTTGTTGTTATTGAAGACCAGTCTTAGTCCCTAGTGATCTGATAGGATGCATGGGATTATTTCAATCTTCTTGTATCTGTTATAATGACCTGTTTTGTGATTGATTATATGGTCAATTTTGGAGAAGGTAGCCTGAGGTTCTGAGAAGAAGGTATAATCTTTTGTTTTGGGATGAAATGTCCTATAAATATCTGTTAAATCCATTTGGCTCATAACTTCTGTTACTTTCTCTAAGTCTCTGTTTAGTTTCTGTTTAGTGATCTGTTGTTCATTGGTGAGAGTGGACTCTTGAAATCTCCCACTATTATTATATGAGGTGCAATGTGTGCTTTGAGCTTTACTAAGTTTTTTTTTTTTTAATGAATCAAGGTGTCCTTTCATTTGGAGCATATATATTCAGGATTGAGAGTTCATGGTGGTGGATTTTTCCTTTGATGAAAATGAAGTGTCCTTCTTTATCTTTTTGATAACTTTTGATGAAAGTGATTTTATTCTACATTAGAATAGCTACGCCAGCATGTTTCTTAGGATTGCTTTCTTAGAAATTTGTGTTCCGGACTTTTACTCTGAAGTAGTGTCTATCTTTGTCACTGAGTTGTGTTTCCTGCATGCAGCAAAATGCTGGCTCCTCTTTCCATATCCAGTCTGTTAGTCTTTGTCGTTTTATTGGGGATTTGTATCCATTAATGTTAAGTGATATTAAGGAATAATGATTGTGGTTTCCTGATATTTTTGTTGTTAGAGGTGGAATTATGTTTGTATGTCTTTCTTCCTTGGGGTTTGTTGCAAGAAGATTACTTTCTTGCTTTTTCTAAGGTGTAATTTCCCACCTTGCATTGGAGTTTTCCATCTATTATCCTTTGTAGGGCTGGATTTGTGGAAAGATATTGTATAAATTTGGTTTGCCATATAATATCTCTGTTTAGTTTCTGTTTGGTGATCTGTTGTTCATTTTTTCATCCATGTTAATTAAGAGTTTTGCTGGATATCATAGCCTGGGCTTGCATTTGTATTCTCTTAGGGTCTGTATGACATCTGCTCAGGATGTGCTGTATGACTTTCATAGTCTGTGGTGAGAAGTCTGGTGTAATTATGATAGGACATTTTTCCCTTTTTGCTTTTAATATTCTTTACTTCTTGTGCATTTGGTGTTTTGTATATTATGTGATGGAAGGAATGTCTTTTCTGGTCCAATCTATTTGGAGTTCTGTAGGGTTCTTGTATGTTTATGGGCATCTCTTTTTTTAGGTTAGGGAAGTTTTCCTTTATAATTTTGTTGAAGATATTTCAACTGGCCCTTTTTATTTGAAAATATTTTTTCTCTTCTAAACCTATTATCCTTAGGTTTGATCTTCTCACTATGTCCTTGATTTCCTGGATGGTTTAGGTTAGGAACTTTTTGCATTTTACATTTTCTTTGACGGTTGTGTCAATGTTTTCTCTGGTATCTTCTGCCCCTGAGATTCTCTATTCTATCTCTTGTATTCTGTTGGTGATGCTTGCGTCTATGACTCCTGATCTCTTTCCTAGGTTTTCTATCTCCCGGGTTGTCTCCTTTTGTGATTGTTTTTATTGTTTCTAATTCCATTTTTTGATCCTGGGTGGCTTTGTTCAATTCTGTTTGCTTGTGTTTTTCTGTAAAAATTTAAGGGATTTTTGTGTTTCCTCTTTAAAAGTTTCTACTTGTTCACCTGTGTTGTCCTGTATTTCTATAAGGGAATTATTTATGTCCTACTTAATGTCCTCTATCATCATCATGAGATATGAGTTTAAATCCAAATCTTGCTTTTTCAGTGTGTTTGGATATCCAGTATTTGCTTTGGTGGGAGAACTGGGCTCTGATAATGTCAAGTAGACTTGGTTTCTGTTGCTTCATTTCCTGTGTTTGCCTCTCAACATCAGGTTGTCTCTGGTGTTACCTGGCCTTGCTGTCTCTGACAGTGGCTTGACCCTTCTGTAAGCCTGTGTGTCAACACTCCTGGAGCCTGGCTTTCTCCCAGCGGAATCTTGGTACAGAGAGCTCTGGGACCAGGTCAGCTCCAGGCACAGGCAGAAACTGGAAGGATCCTGCCTCTGACTGCTCCTGAGTTTCTGTGCTCTGAAGGTTCCAGGTGGTTCCCTTGGGGCAGTAATGGTGGTCTTATCTCTGCTCTCAAGTGTGTCAGTACTCCTGGTGCCTGGCTTTCAGCTCTGCGTGTAGTAGAGACCAAAATTATTCTGTCCCTGACAGCTCATAGGTTCCTGTGTCTAGAGGGGTCTAGGCAGGTTCTTCTGGGGCCAGGAATGTGATCAGAAGTGGTGGTCTCCCCTGAGCTCTCAGGATTGTCCTCACTTCTGAGAGTCCAGGTCTCTCTCCCAGGGGATTTGGTTACAGAGTCAGATCTAGCTGGCTGTTAACCAGGTAGCTGTTAACCAGGACGTTTTCGTGACTTTTACTTATGAATTGAAGGCTGTAAATTATTTCTTAAATTAATGTATTAATAATACTTAAAACTCAAGAGGACCCAACTTTCCCTAAATTATTTGATGGCTCCACCCAGACTCCCCAAAATTTCCAGTATCACTTCTTCCCTGCTCTTAATGATATCATCAGTTGAGAAAATTAGCCCATTGCTGCACATACAGGAGGCATCAAACTTTTCATTCACTTGAGAACCTGTTGAATAGTAATACTCCCACACTCTCAATAACCTCCATGAGAACATTTTATGTATCTAGAATATCCTTTGCTTCTTGAATACAATCCTTACCTAACCCAATGAGATGGTAAAGACCATTACTTAGCCTTTTAATCCCATCACAGTTGCTGTAGTTGAAGATGACATGTGATAGAAAGCAATTTGGCCTCTGCTTATATAGTTTGACACATCTATTGCCACCCTGAAGCACAGTGACTGCAATGACTCATAGTGGTCTAGAGCAATGGCAATGAACTGAGCAGAGTGATAGAGCATGGAGCTAGATTTGTGGTAACCATAATGGGGCTGACATGCTCCACTGGAAAAGGTCAAAGGGTGCCCTCCTGGAAATCAAATCACCAGTTCTTTCTGTCTAGCTATACAAATCTCAGAGATGCTAGCACGTATAGATAACAAAATTAGCTAGGGGTGGGACTTTAGATTAATGCAGTTGCCCATAAAACCATTTATTCACCAAGCTTGTCTTGACAGAATCTTTCTTTGGTCTGCCACCCTCTTGAGTATTTGGAATGAGTAGATGATGCTTTAACAGTCTCTCCTATTATGTCACATCTCCAGTAGCATATATTCAGTCCAATCTACCACCATACTGTCTTCAATGCCCTCAAAGTTGTGTGGTCACAGAAGCTAAAACAATCATGCCTGGTTAGTACTCAACATGTGAGAATGGGTATACTGAGCAGCACCACTGGAGTCAAGGAACAGCTTCTCTTAAGATTGTTTCATGGCAGGAAGACACCCAGAGACCTACCCACAGTCAGAACCACTAAATTGTATAAGTATGTAGTGGAGAGATTGGAAAGAGAAACAATAGTTTGAGCACAATGAGGAGAGTTGGAACTGGAGATAAGAAGTTAGTGAAGACGAGTCTGATGTGTGTCATCTGCCCTGCCACCTGAGGCCATGTTAAAGTCCATGTCTGGGTCTCTAGCCATGCAGGAGCAGGAGGTCTATATTGATATCAGTGACCCATGTTACCACCAAAGTCCATGGGGATGTCCCTGATCTGGGATGCTGCCTAGAACCATATTCATGTCCAAGGGCTATGTAAAGCTGATACATCCCCTACTGGCTGCAGCACTCCAGAGTGCAGCCCCCCTTCCCCTTTCCTGAACTTGCCTGGGCAGCACAGTAGAGGTAGCCCTGCTGGCTGGGGTACAAATGAGCTAGCCCCAAGTACACCAGCATAGGAGAGTTTCCCATGCCTCTTGATGTCTGCTGGGAGGTTGATGGGAGAGAGAAAGATGCCCTTCCAATCCCTGGCATCTTGCCACCTCTGACAGGCAAAACACCTGTTTCTGAGATTGTGAAAGCAGGAGAACTGGCCCCACCCCTTCCTGAGTGAGCCAGGGAGTTCTGGAGAGCTTGTCTTGGTGGTATAGGTGTGGGAGAGCCCAATTCAGCTAACACTCAGGCCCAGATCCAGGGCTTTGAGTTGGCCCACCCAACATCTACTCCATCTATAAACTGCTAGAGCATGTAAATGGATTGGTCCTACAGATCCATGACACAGGACCCCAACAGGATATGTGAGAGTAGTCCCAGTGAGGATCCAGTATTGATAGATTAACAACAACCAAAGGCCTCGACCAGACTAATGACTCACTGCAATGAATATTTGCAAATAAAGATATTTGAACAAAAGAGTACACTGTGTGACACACTGCAGTTTCCATAGCAAGAGTCTTTTTGTCTTTTTTTCCTACTGAGGGAAAGGGAAGTTGCAAGAACAGAGGGTGGATACTAAGGGATGGATTGATGAGTCAGACTGGGATGCATTATGTGAACTCACAAAGAATACAAAATTTCAAAAGGAGGCTATTATATTACATGTCATATACAGAAAAAGAAAGACAGATTTCTTACTGTGAAAAAGAGCAACAACTTTTGAGTCCTGAAAAACAGTCACTCAGGTTTCTATACACAACAAAGTTACCTTTTATAAATGAAATAAGCACAGTAAATACACTCAGAATATCTCAATCAACTGTTGCATATTTTTCAGGTTGTAGAATGAAGCATAACCAGAATACATGATACCTACAAAAACATAGACTTAAAATACAGAAATAAATTAGGGTGGAAGTAAAATAATGAAAAAAATACCACACTAACAATTGAAGGACAGCTAGAGCAACTAACTGCTTTAATATCAAACAGTGGTAATCTCAGAGCAGAAGTTAATAGCATGAATAAAGGAACTTATTTCTTGATGAAAATTAGTAACATAGAGGGAGAAATAGTCAGTGTGACAAAAGAAACAAAAACATGTCTGCCACAAGCAACAGAATTATTAGACATAGGAAGAGAAACAGATATAAGTACAAGACACAGTAAACTGGTTCATTACAGTTAGCTATCTCAATCCTCTCAGTAATGAACAGAACAAGAAGAGAGGCAACAGTGAGTACTTTCAACATCCAGAGTGGTGCATGAGTGCCACACATAATGACAGGATATAGGGCATTATGATGTCTCTAGACTTTTACCCCATAAAATAAGTCTCAACACAATTAAAAGGATATAAGGAATATAAGAGAGAGAGAGAGAGAGAGAGTCAGACAGACAAAGTTGCAGAATTAAAGCCAATTGTAAGCACCAGCACTTATGTACTGAGCCAGGATATCCTGATATGTGATGTGAGTGAGAAATAAAAACCAGACAAGGATGGAGGGGTCTCAGAAAGACTGAGGATGAGACAAGTTTACTAAAAACAATCAGATTTTGTATACCCCTATAAGGAACAGAGTATAATGGCAGTTGCCAGGAAGAATATAATTGTAGTTGTCAGGATACACTGTTTGCAAGCTATACAGAGTATACAACATTAATGTAATTGTCCTGTTGAGACTTTTAGGGACAGAGTCTGAATGCTTCACTGCCTGTGGAAATGCTTCAGTTTCTCAGGAACTGAAAGGCACATGGTTCTCCAGGAGCAACAGACTCCAAAGAAGCTAGACCAAGCCAAATCCATGACTCTTTGTAATCAATAACAGTGCCAGCTGGGAAATGCCTAAATATTTAGAATTTAAGTACTGCCTTCCTAAGCCACACAACAAATAATTCAACAGGGGTGTTAATGAGCATGGGGGCAGAACAATGTGTGAAGCAGTAGTTGGGGTAGTTGGTAGGGCTGCTCCTCTGCAGTAAAGAAGGCAGTGCAGGCCATCCCCAATGTCAGAGTCACTCCAGGAGCAGCAGGGAGTCTCTCAGGAGCTGAGCAGGAGTTAGGGATGATTAGGCTTCAGTTCTAAGCCTCTTTCTGTCAATGGCTGTAGGTGGTGGTAAATACCAGCAGAAACCCCATTCACTGTTGCTGAGGGTGAAGAGTAAAACCCCAATAAAATCTTTGCTACAAAACTCAGTGAAC
The DNA here is from genome assembly GCF_021556685.1 of Rattus norvegicus. Lineage (NCBI taxonomy): Eukaryota > Metazoa > Chordata > Mammalia > Rodentia > Muridae > Rattus > Rattus norvegicus. The sequence goes on along the minus strand of NC_141534.1, from coordinate 208,049,151 downwards.
CACACCCTGAGACCCCACAAAGCCATTCACAGTCACTAGGAGGAAAGAAAAGCACAGAAGAGGATTTATACAATTATCTATGGAAGCTGGATAATAAAGTGTGCTGTAGCCTTAGAACTTAGTGCTCACTAAAATAAAAAAGAGCAAAGTACTTGTTACACGGACATGAGAACTGGAATGAATCTTTAAAATACTGTTCTGTAGCTGGAAAGATGGTTCAGCAGTAAGGAACACTTATTGCAGGGTTTGGACCATGAGAGGTCAAGCTAAAATCTTGAAGCTACAGAGACGTTGAAGGGACAGTAAGAGCTTAGGCTGCACCCAGTTCCAGGCCCCTGTAACAAAGCCGCAGACACTCATAGATTTGAGGCCATCAGTCACATATGGGTAATGCCCCAATCCTTTCCACATGTAGATGAGGCATCCCTAACTTCTCAGACCAAGACAATAGGAAAAGAGACATGGCCAGAGTCAAGTAGGCTCAAAACAGACTTCTCCATGCTAATAACTTACCAGAGCCTCTGCCAATAAGCTTCCCTTCACAGAATTTCCTCTCTGCAATAGATATTTAATCTCAGTCCCACCCTGAGAAGTGGGGTATGGTTTTGTGCATCCATTTTTCGCCATGACAACAATAAATTGTTTGGAGCAATAAACTGCCTCCTTTCATCAAGATCCGCCAGGGAGAGCCATGGAGAAGGCCTTTTCCTACAAAACCACAGCCTAACATCAGGTAGAAGGCCTCTATGAATTGACAGCCACAATTGTCACCAAGCCAACTGCCATCAAGTCAAGGACTCTCATCACTGGGACTAACCAGAACTCTCCTACCCCACCTCCCCTCCCTGGGCTAATCCCAGCCCGAGGGTCCCCACTCCATTCTCAGTTCTTCCTCAACCCCCTGCGACACATGAATGTTCAAACACCTGATTACCCCATGACCCCGGCCTCATTTCAGGCCCAGAAACCCCTGAGGCAGCTCCAGCTTTTCAACATCTCAGACGGCACTTTCACACCCCCAGGTGGTGTCTTGGCACCTCCATACCACCCAAACCCCACCCTAGTGTCGAAGTGATATACGCTCAGTGTAACTACCCATGTTCCACTTCCCCCAAGTGGCCATGCCCCTGGTGGGGCGGACATGAGCCCACATTGCTCGTGCAGATGAACTGGGTTCTATTCCCACACTCACAGACTGGATTGCAGCCATCTGTCACTTCATTCCAGGGGATCCAGTACAATCTCCTGACCTTCAAGGGTATACCATCCAGTCAAAACATTCATACATATAAATAAAATTTAAAAATAAAAAACACTGTGCTATGAAAGAGCACACATGTCAGAATGTGTACCAGATGATGCCATGTGTACAAAGTTCTGTAACACACAAAACTGACCTGCAGCTGAAATATCAGGACAGCAATGACTACCAGAAAGGGCACTGGTGACCTCAGACCCAACAGGTTGAGCAGCCCTGGGTAAAATGTCCAACATTGAAAGCTACCATCTCCACTCTCCGTGGAGACTTGCATTACATAAGCTGTGTGAATTTGCCAAGACTCAGGAAATGATTCCCTGACTCACACACTTCACTGTCTGAATTGTTTTGCTTGAGAGGCCGAGGCCAGAAAAATCTATAAACAAATGATTGCCTCTGATATGCATGTGGAACTATTTAAGGAAAAGTGAATTGATGTTTGCAGCTTCCTTTGAAATAAGTGAAACAGAAGGGCACGTGGATAAATAAATTAGGAAGTGGCTATAGAGCAAGAATTCTACAGCAGAGGAAGAAGGACAAGGACACAGCTGCCCGGTTAATTCCTGTCCAATCCACTATGTTTGCATTCTTTTAGTAAGGCACGGTGGACAATAAACCTTGGATACAGGGTAGAAAACACATCTCAAGACTAAATGTGTTGGACCAGTGAGATGTCTAGGCAGGTAAAGGTGCTGCTGCCAAGCTTCATAACCTACACTGGCTCCCAAAGGCCCACTTAGAAAAAAAGAGCTGATTTCTGCAGCCCAATCTCTGATGGACATGAATACCATGACATGGAAAGGTATGGTTGTACACACATGTGCTTGTAGTCTGAATGGAGGGTATTCGATCATGGATGGAAGCTTCCAAGTTTCATAGGTAGACCCTTGAGGAGAGAAAACAATAATGACGTGGCACAGAGTTGGTCAAAACAATAGACTCTAACAAGTGTTTTGGAACAAGCAAAGAAATCAAGGTCTTCAAAAAGCAGCTACACCAGCAGATTCAGAGGTGAAGAATCACAGAGGCAGCTATGCATTTGGAGGTTGCTAGCAACAGCATCAAACAACACAGGGTTTATCATAGCCTAGAGGAAACTGTGTGGAGGAGGGAAGAGAGTCTGGCTGTGGACAGTGGCGTTCAGAAGCCAGAGGGAGACTGACCTCCTTCTCAGGATGCAGAAGCTTCTGTTCAAACCAAGAAAGGGTTGGCATCCTCCATTATGATGACACAGCATCCCGGCCAAAGAGGAACAAATAAGTCAACCCACACCTCCCTGGGCATTGCTGCTAAAAGAAACAGATTGGTTGTTCCCTCTTCCCTTTGATGTGCAAAGATCATGGTGCCACCAGACACAGTTCTCAAACCCAAGCTAAGAGGAGTTTGTTGAATATCAGGGTCTGGGTAATTTTCCCCAGTGGATGATACCAAAAACTCTACCTCAGAGATAGCTACCCAGGATATAAACACACAGCCTGCCTCAAACCTGGATGGCCACACAACCAAAAGGAAATGACCTGTGGTTCTTCCAAAGAAAGCACAGTACATATACATCTGCCATATAAACTGCCTTCCTGTTCCCTGCTATGACATCAGATTCACAGTCATACATTCCAACAACTTCATCAACAGCTGGACCAAGACACCCTGGTCTGCCTCCTCAATGCAAACAGAGAAACAACTTTCTGAGGGCTACTTTGACATCCTTGTTCCTCAGAGAATAAATGAGGGGATTCAGGGCAGGGCTGACTGCTGTGTACAATAAGGTAACCACCTTGCCATTCTCCAAGGAGGATCCAGAACCAGGCTGCAAATAGGTGTAGATGACAGTGCAGTAGTATAGGATGACCACCACCAGGTGGGCAGAGCAGGTGGAGAAGGCGCGCTTCTTGCCCTCTGTGGAGCGGATGCGCAGGATATTAGCAATGATGAAGCTGTAGGATATCATAATCAACAGAAAGTTGGCCACACCAAAATAAGTATCTGCGATGACAATCATGATGTTGTTGAGTGTGGTTGGGCTGCAAGACAGAAGCAACAGTGTTGGAACTTCACATAAAAAGTTACCAATTTGGTTGGGGCCACAGAAATTGAGTCGTGCCATCAGGCCAGTGTGCAGAGATGTGTTGGCTATGCCAATAAGCCACACAATACCTGTGAGCAGGACACAGATGGGCCAGCTCATCAGCATGCTGTAGTGTAGTGGGCGGCAGATGGCCACATAGCGGTCATAGGCCATGGCAGTGAGTAACACAAGCTCAGACCCTAGAAACCAGGTCATGAAGAAGAGTTGGGTCATGCATCCCTTGTAAGAGATGTGGCTGCTCTTAAGCACTAGACCCTCCAGCAGCTTGGGAAGAACAGTGGATGTACAGACAATGTCCAACAGAGCCAGGTTTGCAAGGAAGAAATACATGGGAATGTGAAGACTTGGGTTGAGGCTGATAGCTATGATGATGAGGGTGTTTCCTGCAAGAGCCAGGATGTAAAGAAGCAAGAAAAAGACCAAGAAGAGAGCCTCAAGCTCAGGATCCCCAGAGAGTCCCTGCAGGACAAACTCTACCACAGTTGTGTAGTTGCTTACTGCCATTTGAGAGTGAGTCCTGGGAGTTACTGGGAGTTACACAGCTGGGGATGATCAAGGAGACACAGGGCGTTGGGCAGCCATCATTTCACACAGGATCCAGCCAGCTATGAGTAGGGGTGCTTGTCATGGGTATTGTTGCTGTAGAAATGATAACGTCATCCATCAATACAGTATAACAGTGTGAGCATGAACTCTGCACACAGTAGACCCAGAAAGATGACGCCCCTGCCAGTGATGAGCAGTATCCTCCCACAGCTTCTGTTTGCTTTAACATGGATCATGTCATACGATACGCTGAGGTCTAGATCTTATCTCAGCATGTATGCTGGCCTGTTAAGGTGTACCAAGGGGCAATCACTTCCCAGGGAAAAAAATGGACCTAGAAAGGACCAACATTGTCAAGAGGTGAGCCAGGCTTCCCAGAGTCAGGCACAAAAACAGTTCTGGGGAGGATTCTTGGGGATCTGTATGGGTTTAGAACATGGAGCTGTTACAGAATGGCATGCAAATGGTGCAGGTGGTCCTGGCTCTTTGGGGAATGGATATATCACTTTTGTAAACACTACAATTGTCTGTTTCGACATTATCACTCTAAGTCACTCCCTGTGTATGATAAACCCAGTGAGGCCAACAAGTATCACTCACTTCCCTGAGAAGGCTTCTGCCTGAGAGAGGAAATATCAGTCTCCGCCAAGGCTGGAAACAACATGAAAGGCATGGACCCAGCTTCAAGCCAGACGCCAAATGTCTAGGCTATCACATTTACCCACCTTCAAGTCTGTCTTCCCTTCACCTCATACACATATATATCTCTAATCATCCAGGACTATCCAAGCATATGTGCCTCTTAGGCAGAGAAGGATTCTGGCTAATCAGCATGCAGAGAAAGGAAGAGCTCTGCCCATTTCTCCGTTCTGATGGGAGTGAGCAGGCCCAGACTCATCCTGGAGACTCCATGAGTGAGATGTTGAATACATGAGAACAAAGAACTCACACAGGGTATATGCTGAACAAGGAAAACATTTTCCCCTGTGAGTGCACAGATCAAGGCCTTTGTCCTACGGGGTGAACATGAGAGCAGGGCCTGAGTTTTTTATAGTCCCATCTCCTCCCACCGAAGAGTTGTTACCTGTAGAACCTTTAGGACGCATATTTGTCCCCACAAAAGCAAAGATGGATCCGTCAGCATTCCCTGCAGATACCCAAGGTCCTCATACAGAAGGCAGGGTTTCTCAACTGAACTTCCAAATCATCTCTATCTTATCTCAGCCTCAGAACCCATCTCCTATAACTCTTCAGGCCACAGGTGGCTCTGAGCCCTGAACTCTGTACCAGATACACAGGGAGAAATCAGGCTTCTCTAGAGATCCAGATTTCCTTCAGAGCCCAGGCACAGGGCAAGATTTCTATTCATACTAATCAACTGCCCAGATATGTCATAAAAACAGGCCTATAGAGCCATGTATTTAAAATTTTAAAATAAAGCTATGAATCAAAGTGATTTTCTTTCATTTTATATACTGAAATAGATAAGAGTAAAACTAAATCTCTTTTGAGAATCATCCCTCCCTCACAGAAGACAGACGAAAGAAAGAGTGAGAGAGAGAGAGAGAGAGAGAGAGAGAGAGAGAGAGAGAGGAAGGAATGAAGGAAGGAAAAGGATGAATGAGAAAGACAGACAGACAGACAGACAGACAAAGGGAAAGATGAATGCCCAAAATGAAGAAGTGAGTAAAGGAAGAAGCAACTTACATGGAAGGAGAAGCTGTCCTGGGATGCCTATCTAAGCCCAAGATGTCTACATGTCATGGAGAATGTACAGGATGGTCACAAAGTTAGAGCCCTGTGTCTCCTTTGTTTGCTATTGACCTTAAATTGGGATCTGCCCCATGGGGTGGACACTGAGATTGATAGGGAGAGGCCCTCAGAGAGCAATTACCCAAAGTGAGGTAAACAGGAGTTCCTGTGGGCCATGGTCCCCAAGCTGAGACACCAGGAACCTAAGGCCCGAAGTCATGTGCACAGCTCTAGGACACTGAACCCACCCCCTGTTGTGACTGCTTCCCTGAGGATGCCCTCAAAACAGCGTGGTTGGGAGTCATGTACCCTTGTACCCTGTAAGATATACTTTTTTAACAAATTTTTCCTGAGCATAGTCTATGGGTTTCCTTCACCTCATTTTATCATTACATCACTACATCATTACATCATTATACTATCTTGGTGTAGCATAGTACTATCAATAAACAAACACTGATCTTTTAGTTCATACTAGTGGGGACAGAAAGTATGGGACACTCTCATGCATTGCCTCAGGAGTGCATAGTCACTGTGGTAAATCACAGTTGAGGTTGAACCTGAATGGATGCAACTTTTCACTGCACGTTCAAATATTCCCTGGAGAACAAAGTGGAGACTGCGGGGGTGAATAACAGCAGCAGTGTACATGACTTGAAGTCCACCATGTTCTGTGGCATGAGCCCTTAGCAGCAGATTGGCTTGACTGCATAGCCAGGAGACTCCCAGCAGGGGTGAACCATCTCTTAGAGTCACGGAACACTGCAGAAAGTAATGAGAAGCGGTCATTACAGGAACCAAATGGAGCTAAAATATAATCCAAACTCCTCAAAACCAAATGACTGCTGACCTTAAGTTCCAAAACCTCCAAAGTCCTTGAACTCTATCTATATACACATTCTCAATCTCTCCCAAAACGTCACCCACTTAAGAGAACAACAAACGAAACACTTGTAGAACAACTCAAGATCTGAGCAATTCCTAAAGCACATTAAGATGAGATAAGAGCTTCAATAACATTTGATCTTTCTAGTCAATTTGACATAAAGGCACAAAACTGAATTATAAAGCTAATAAGTAATCAAAGGTTGTGAACCTGGTTTAAGGATAATGCACAGTTCAAAATAAGTCACCATGTTTATAGCATATAAGCCTCAAAACTGAGGCTAATCAATTCATGTGAAACTGATGTTCATCTACCCCTCATTGACCTGGAGCAGCAGTCATCCACAGAGCAGTGTACCCACACAGCCCAGCAATGAAATGTGGTAGTGTGGCCATGGACCTAACAACTCCCCATGGGGATGATTGATGAGGACTCTGCCTGTGAACAACCATGTGGTGGTTTGGCTGCTGTAATGGCTACATGCGTGAACATCACTAACAGCTTAAAAACTCATCTACAGAGAAAGGCTGTAGGGTCAAGAACTTGAATGAGGAGGACTGCAACCTCCCACCAGCACTTCATCCCAGGTATGGCAGCAAAGAGTACAGGAGACTTGGACTCCTCAATATCAAAATGCACAGTGAGCAACATTTTGCTGTCTCCTACCTGACCCCAAACAGGAATGTGGAATAACAAAAAACAAGGATAGTGAACTATACTCAACAATAAAAGTACTTCTGGGGGAATCACCATCCCTGACTTCAAGCAGTATTACTGAGCAATAGTCATAAAAACTGCATGGTATTGGTAAAGAGACAGGCAGATAGATCAGTGGAACAGAATCGAAGTTCCAGAAATGAACCCACACACCTATGGTCACTTGGTCTATGACGAAGGAGCCAAAACCATCCAATGGAAGAAAGATAGCATTTTCAACAAATGGTGCTGGTTCAACTGGAGGTCAGCATGTAGAAGAATGCAGATCGATCCATGCTTATCACCCTGTACAAAGCTTAAGTCCAAGTGGATCAAGGACCTCCACATCAAACCAGATACACTCAAACTAATAGAAGAAAAAGAGGGGAAGCATCTCGAACACATGGGCACTGGAGAAAATTTCCTGAACAAAACACCAGTGGCTCATGCTTTAAGATTAAGAATCAACAAATGGGATCTCATAAAACTACAAAGCTTCTGTAAGGCAAAGGGCACTGTTGTTAGGACAAAACGGCAACCAACAGATTGGGAAAAGATCTTTACCAATCCTACAACAGATAGAGGGCTAATATCCAAAATATACAAAGAACTCAAAATTTAGACTCCAGAGAGACAAATAACCCTATGAAAAAAATTGGGTACAGAGCTAAACAAAACATTCACAGCTGAGGATTATCTAATGGCCAAAAAGCACCTAAAGAAATGTTCAACATTCTTAGTCATCAGGGAAATGCAAATCAAAACAACCCTGAGATTCCACCTCACACCAGTCATAATGACTAAGATCAAAAACTCAGGTGACAGCAGATGCTGGCAAAGATGTGGAGGAAGAGGAACACTCCTCTACTGTTTTCGTGACTGCAAATTGGTACAACAACTCTGGAAATCAGTCTGGAGTTTCCTCAGAAAATTGGACATTCCACTACCTGAGGACCCTGCTATACCTCTCCTGGGCATATACCCAAAAGATGCTCCAACATAGAACAAAGACACATGTTCCACTATCTTCATAGCAGTCTTATTTATAATAGCCAGAAGCTGGAAAGAACCCAGATGCCCTTCAACAGAGAAATGAATTAAAAAAATGTGGTCCATCTACACAATGGAATATTACTCAGCTATCAAAAACAATGACTTCATGAAATTCATAGGCAAATGGAATGAACTAGAAAATATCATCTTGAGTGAGGTAACCCAATCACAGAAAAACATACTTGGTACGCACTCACTGATGAATGGATATTAGCCCAAAAGCTAGAACTACCCAAGATGCAATCCACAGACCACAGGAAGCTCAAGAAGAAGGGTAACCAAAATGCAGATGCTCCCACTCCTTCTTAAAAGGGGAAAAAATATCCATAGGAAGGGATATGAAAGCAAAGATTAGAGGAGTGACTGAAGGAATGGCCATTCAGAGCCTGCCCCACATGTGGGCCATATATATGCAGCCACAAGATTGATGAAGCTAAAAAATGCATGCCGAAAGAGACTGGATATAGATCTCTCCTGAGAGACACACCCAGAACATGTCCAATACAGAGGTCAATGCTAGCAGCAAACCACCCAACTGAGACTAGGACCCCCTTGGGGGGAATCAGAGGAAGTATTGAAAGAGTTGAAGGAGCTTGCAACACCATAAAAACAACAATGCCAACTTACCAGAGCTTGCAGGGACTAAACCACTATAAAAAGACTTTACATGGACTGACCCTGGGCTCCAATTGCATATGTAGCAGAGAATAGCCTTTTGGGGCACCAGGGGAAGCCCTAGGTCCTGCCAAGGTTGGACCCCCAGTACAAGGGAATATGGGGGGACAGTTGGGGGTGTGGATGGGGGGAATACCCGTATGGGGGAGGGGAAGGGAATGGGGACTTATGGACAGGAAACCGGGAAAGGGAATAACATTTGAAATGTAAGTAAAGAAATATATCTAATAAAAAAATTTTTAAAAAGAAGAAGAAGAAAGCTTAGGGGAGCTGTTCATGGAGGCTTTATGAAGGCAAGTCTGATGACATTTGATGGGCTCCTGCAGAACACACAGCAACATGTCCTCATCAATCACATACCCAGTTCATTAAGGACTGACATTGCATGTAATAATGTAGGAGCCCCTATGGTCATCCCTCTGGGACATGGGTGTATAAACATTCATCAGGGAGTTAGTAGGCTTGTCTGGGCTATATCTAAGGAGAACAGTACTTGGAATATCTCAGTGGCTGCCATCTCAAGAGAATTAAATTAGAAGTGATTTGAAGATGACCTTGGGCCCTCCTTGTTCAGTAGGAGGTGATAGTCAGACTTTGGCTCATCCATCCCTTTGCTTGTGGTATACAGGAGCTCCACTTGTTGACATCCTGGAGCTGCCTTGGGGCTGATGCACATGGGGCTGTTCAATGTGAAGGTTCAGTCACTGGGGGCCAATTTGTTCCCTTTGCAGTGGTGCTGTCTCATGCAGCAGTTTGGACACAAAGAACTCCTGGGACTACATTTAGTTATGAACTTCTGAAGGCAAATATATCAATAGTTAATAGTTTCACACACCTATAAACATATAGACTAACAGGGGCTAGACACACTCCTTGAGCTCCAGAGGAGTAGGCATCAGATCTGGTCCACAGTCACTCGTGAAACATAGAAAGGCAACCCCCCACCCATTCATGGCTGTCTCCAGAGCCCATCCTATATTACAACTTACTGGAGCATCCTAAGGTTGGCAACCTGTGCAGTCAAACCTCCCATGTGACACTCCAACAGCTTGTCAACCTGAATGACTTACATTGGGCTGGGAGGCCATCCCCCATGGACATAACCTTTGGCTCCCTCCCATAAGATCCCTCTACAGGGAAGCCCTTGTTTCTCCCTCTGGGTCTAGCCTCTGCTCAGCCCCAGATGCTCTCTGTGATTCTAGTTGTGGATTTGTTTTTGTGTTTGCCTTCCTTTTATTGAGACAGAGGCTTACTGTGTATGTCAGATTGGCCTTTAACCCCAGATCCTCTCATTATAGCCTCTGCAGTGCTGGGATTATTGGTGTGTCTAACAGTACATGACTTATCCATAAGTTTCTTTTGTTGGAAGATAAGGAAAACATCAACAAAGACATCACAAGAGTAAGTGTGTTACAAAATCATTAGTTTCTGTGCAATGTGTGTTTGGCCAACACAAATATTTACTCTAAATACTTTATTCCTTTTATGGCTTCTTACCTGTGAACTGTGCTTTCCCTAGTATCTTCTCCACGCTGGCCTAAGTGTCCAGCAAGAGCATCCAGCTTACATCACCAATGCCAGAAACATCATCTGAATATTTCACTGTGAGACCCACGAATCAGGACAGCTCAGCTGTTTCAGCAAAGTGGCTGAGACCTCACTATCCTTTGATAGAGGCAGGAGTGCCAGTTTAGAGACTTTTTCTAATCCTCAAGAAAAAGAACTATCTTGAAGCCTGCCTCCCACATTAGGAGGAATTCCTATATAGGTTTATCAAGGAATCAAAATTGAGGTTGCAATACCCCATGCCTGAATCTCAGCTGTTGTGATGCTTGGTCTATGACACTTGAAACAAATATCTATGTATGTGTCTGCATATGTGCACATCTATTTGAACATATATACAAATATACATATATTAAAATGTACAAATGTGCATATGTACTTATATACATCATATATACATACATATGTATATGCATATATACAAATATACAGACATGCATTATACATATATATATGCATATACACATATACACATACACACATGTACACATATATACATATTCAAATATACATAATGAAAAATACAAAGGTTTTCCTAACTTCAGGAAGAGGTACTGTGGCTTGCTAAATTGACTTTATGGTAATAAAGTATTAAGGGCATTGCATACTTCATCTTCTGTTTTCTTTAATACTGAGGGAAGTTATTTGTCTTGATTTCCAAAGGGAACTCAGGACCCATAGATAGGATGGGGTGCTCTGTGAACAAGACCTGGAACTTAGTCCAGCCAATGCTGATGGCAAGACTTGCAACAAACTCCACAAGACATGAATCCATCATTTTGTCCTAAAATATTTAAATGTTACATATTTTGTCAAAAATAAATAAATAAGTAAATAAATAAATAAATCTAATCTTCCATCCTTCATCTGTATCACTGAAGCCAACAGTTTCTGGTAGAGCTTTCTGGGAAACAAAAACCCAAATATCACTTCAAGAAAGTCCCTTAAAGGCCAGGAGTGTCAATTATAACCTTGGAATCTAGAGGAAGCGTGGGAATCAGGCAGGAACAGGTGTGTGTTGATTGAACAACATTTAAATAACTCTCATAAGCTCGGGTATTTGAACAGTTGGCTGCCAGGTAACACCACTGTTTGGGAAAGTCTAGGATGTGTGACCTTGCTGGTGGAATTACATCACTGAAAGTGAGCTCTGGTATTTCATGGCCTTGTCGCCTCCAGTTTCCTCTCTTTGTTTTGTGTTCATGGTTGAAGATAAAATCTCTCAGCTTCCTGCTCCAGCCACTTGCCACCATGCCTGCTCCTTGCTGCTATGCATCAAGAATACATGGACTCTTATCCTTCTGGAACTGTCAACCCAAAGAGACTCTGCTATGAACTCCCTTTGTAATAGTATCTAATCACAATGACAAAGAAGTAACTAAATCAGATGGGGAGAATGCTCAGCACCGGACAATGGACCAGCATATGTTCCACTTGGTAGAAAACCTTGCCTCCATGGAACCCAGCAACACTCCCCACTGGCTCAGCCTTACCCATGAACCCTGTTACTGTGGCTTTCCCCATTTTCAAACATTTCCCTTCATAATGTAGGACATGCCTTCTGTCAGTTCAGGAGCATCACTGCCCACTAACTAGAGTCACCACTCCCTATGTGAACACAAGTCATTCTTACTCAGAGCCATAGTGGACTGATGTCACTGTTGCAGTTTCCTTCTTGGGGTACAGGGGGGAAGTGACTTGGATTTAAAGTGAATAAATAAATTAATGGGGAAACTCGAAATAGCTTCAGTAAATTCCTAAAACTGGTCAGATTCACAAAGCCCCTCCCATTCATTAATAAACAATAAAGGGTACTAGGAGTCACCATCCCACAAGCCAAGCTGCCAAGAAGACTGTGAGACCAGACAAGTTTCCTGGAAGAAGAAACCAACTGAGGTGCCTAGAATAGGTTTAGACCCACTGACTCATTGGAAAGAACACTTTCCAACCTCTCAAACTGCCTGGAGTGTATTCTAGGTTCCCAAAATTTGTGAACTGTTGCCCAAATTTCAGCTCCTGTAACTAATCAGCTTCTCCACATCCCTGTAAGCAAACAGTCCTGTACATTCCTGTAAGCAACCCCCCCCTCCACATTTCTGTAACCAATCATTCCTCACATTCCTGTAAGTAACCTCTCCTCCATATTCCTGTAAGTACCCCAGGCACCAAACACTGAGAAAACAGTCCCCCGTTAATAGGAGAGGAAGCTGTGATCTCTAAGGTTGAGGTCATCTGAACTATATGTGTACTGGGCTCTTGTCATTTCCCACTTCAGACTCTGCCAATTGAGCTGTGAGGAAGGTGTCCCTGAGTATGATTTATGACTCAGAAGCTAAGGCCAGGCAGATGGTGACAGGAAACAGAACCTTCCAGTTGGGAGTACCAAACAAAGGGTACATACTACAATCAGAACGCTCTCATCCAGCTTTCAAGTGCAGCATGAAAAGTCATTTCAGGTTCCTGAATTTTATATATTTCCAGAGAAGAATGTTCTAAGACAGAAAATAGTCATGGACATACATTTACTGGAACTCCAAAAACATTATGTACCACCTCCATTACTCCATCCCACAGTGCTCCAGAGGGGTTTGCAGGGAGAGGGCTGTGGGTATCTATGCTGTACTGACTGTTCCCAATTCTATCCAGCAAACCAAGCTCAATGAAATAATGGCATAACCCGGACTGGACGTTCTGGGAATGTTCTCCTTAGGTTGATCCTCATCCTTTGTTTCCAAAAGTTCTTTTCACTTTCACTAGTGAACACCAGACAGTGAGTTCATTTCCTATTGACCATCTACTGCTGGCTATGGGACCCAACGATGTGGTCTGTTTCCCTAGTAAGACTCCCTTGGAGAAAATGAAATTTTCATTTGAAAATGGCTATCAATTGGACATGGCTTCTGTGTTAGGGATGAGGGCTTGTGTCCACTTATCCTTTGAGCTCTAAGACTCCATCTGATACTGGCCCATGCAGGGCCTGTGCCTGCTGCCTCGTTCTCTGTACATTTGTGTGTGTGCAGACATGTTCTATCTAGAAGGTCTTGATGCCTTCGTGGCCTTGATGCCTTGATGGCCTTGATCCCCTATGGTTCTTACACACTTGTCACCTCCTCTACCACAGAATTCTCTGAGTTCTGAGGAGTGTAATTTAATGGAGACATGCCTTTTACACCTGGGTGTCCCAATGTCTTTCTCTGTATATTGTCTGAGTATGGGTCTCTATATTTGTCCCATCTTCTAAAGGAGGAAGATTCTCTGATGATGGCTGAGCAAGGCACTGATCTATGAGTATAGTACAACATTGTTAAGAATTTAATAACTAAGTTCCTTTGGTAAAACAGTAGTATTTTATTTTCCCCTCAGTACTTGCCAATCTAGCGTCAGGTTCTTAGACACCTAAGCAACACTGAGTGAGGATTTCATCTCCTGGAGTAGCCCTTAAAGCTGATATTGGCTGCTTACTCCCACAAGCCTTGTGCCACTATTGCTTTTGCAGGCAGGTCTTATAGACCAAAGTGTTTGTAGCTGGACTAGTGTTTACCCTTCTCCTGTGGTAGTGCGCAGTCTATCTTCTAATATCATGAATAATACTCCATAACAGTGAAGGCTTTAGGTAGGGCACATATCAATCATACCTAGCATGGTGTTTTCAGGATGAATGGCACTGATAGACTCATATATTTGAATGCTTAATCACCTGAGAGGGGCACTATTTGAGAAGGATCAGAAGGTGTGGCTTTGTTGATGAAAGTGTCTCACAGGAGTGAACTTAGAGGTTTCCAAATGTCCACACCTGGCTCTGCCCCTGTCTAGATCAGGATGTAACTCTCAGCTACCAATGCAATGTCATGCATGCTACCATGCTCCCACCATGCTCTCTGTCATGATGATAATGGACTAAGCCTCTGAAACTGTCAGCATGTCCCTAATTAAATGTTTTCCTTTATAAGAGTTGCCTTGGTCATGGTGTTTATTCACAGCAATAAACACCCTAACTTAGTCACCTGGCCAGAAACCTAGCCAGCCTCTTGAGACTAGTGAGATTATGGAACTTAGAAAAGACTGTACTACTGCCACCTTGCTAGACCAGCTAGTTCTCTACTACATTCAAATTCTTATCCTTATACCAACAGATAAATGTAGCTATGACCCCTCATCAAAGGAACTTCTCTTTTTACAGCAAACGGACACCATCACAGAAAACCAAACTGAATACATTACAGATGTCAATGGATTGTGGGTAACCCAGCCCCAATAGATACATGTGCATCACGGCTCCTAAATCTATGGTTCAGGGAACATTGAGGAGAGGAAGCAGGAAGATTGTAAGACAAAAGCAAAAATACAAAGAAGTCCTCTGTGAACAATCTCTCCTAGATATGGCTATATAAAAAAGTACAAATAATGGCAATATCAATGAATATGCTAATATATTAGGGGAAATTTTTAAGTATTCCATCCCTAAACTAAGAACTAAAAGCAGCTATTGACTGCTGGGAGGAGAATTAGTCTCCCCAGGATGTGTCCCCTTATTGGTTGCTTGATGCAAAGTGGTCAGCCTTGAAACCAGACACAGAAACAACAAAAAAAACAGATTCATCATTATAGATAGAGATAGATAGAGATAAAGATAGGTATTATATATGTGTATATAATATTACATAACATATACATAATGTATGTATATATAATGTGTGTACATATGTAACAAATATATTCAAATTAAAAGTACCTAATGAGAAAGGAGGGCATGGGAAGGCTCTGAGTGAGGGTATCTAAGCATGGTTGGATAGGGACAGAAGCAAAGTACTCTTTTCAATTAAAAACATTTAAAAAGCAATAAATGAATTTGTGACTAAATCTATAGATATGTAAGTGAATGTACCTGCTAAAACCAGCAATGGCTGCTAAAAGTGAAGTCTGGGCAGTGCACTTGAAGGTGATTACTACAAAATGCTTCAACACTGTTATATGCTTGAATTTGCTCAATCAAAATTGGAGGGGAAAAATGTCAATAAAAATCCTAATACATTTGAAAATCTTAAAGAAAGGATCAACAACCCAAGAGTAAGAAAATGATTTGAGTGGGATTTTTAAAAATATTTAGAACTGAGCAAGCACCCCACCTAGTCAAAGACTTGGATGCATTCTGGTTTCCACCTGTGCCAGGGACAGAGTCTTGGCTCTGGATCAAAACCCACACAGCCCACATCCCAGTGGTAGCATGACTCTCCAGGTATTCTGACAGATTCAGGATCACAGGTGAGACCCCAAACCCCTCCACAATACCCAGCTTAACCAGGATTCCTGCAAATCCTAGACGCAGTACTTGGCCCAGCCAGACACCTGTGCATCTTCCAGTTTGCACCTGTGCCTGGAAGACACTCTGCTCTGGATCCCCACCAACAAGGCCAACACCCCCAAGCCCCAGTTGCAGCTCAGCACCCACCAACCCCCAGTGATTCTGACACATCCAGAAACACAGGATCTCAAGATCACAGGCTCCCAGGAAGGATAGCCTCTAGTCAGAGACAGGGAGGCCAGATAACAGCAGAGATAACAAGATGGTGAGAGGCCAGCATAAGAACATAAGCAACAGAAACCAACTTGACTTGGCAACATCAGAAGTCAGCTCTCCCATCACAGCAAGTCCTGGATACCACAACACACCTAAAAAGCAAGATTCAGACCTAAACTCTATTTCCACGAAGATGATAAAGGACTTTAAGGACATAAATAACTCCCTTAAAGAAACACAGGAGAACACAAGTAAACAAGTAGAACCCCTTAAAAAGTAACACATAAATCCCTTAAAGAAATATAAGAGAACAGAATCAAAGAAGTGAATCCATTATCTAAAAATGGAAGAAGAAATGTTAAAGAAAATATAAAGGGAGACATCCAGGAGATAGAAAAGCTAGGAAAGACAACAGAAATCACAGATGCAAGCAACACCAAGAAAATACAAGAGATAAAAGAGAGAATCTCAGTGGTAGAAGATACAATAGAAGACATTGGCAGAACAGTCAAGGACAAATAGAAAAGCAAAAAATCTGTATCTCAAAACATTCAAGAAATCCAGGACACGATGAAAAGACAGAAACTAAGAAAAATAGGTATAGAAGAAAGTAAAGATTCCCAACTCAAAGAGCCAGCAAACAACTTCAACAAAAATATAGAAGAAAACTTCCCTGACCTAAAGAAAGAGATGTCCATAAACATCAAGAAGCCTACAGAACACCAAACAGATGGGACTAGAAAAGAAATTCCTCTCATCACATAGTAATTAAAACACCAAATACACAGAACAAAGAAAGAATACTAAAGCAATAAGGGAAAAAGGTCATGTAACACGTAGAGGTGGACCTATCAGTCTCAACAGAGACTAGAAAAGCCAGAAGATCCTGGGCAGGTGTCATATAGGCCCTAAGAGAACACAAATGCCAGCCCAAGCTACTATATCCAGCAAAACTCTGAATTTCCATAGACAGAGAAACCAAGGTATTCCAAGACAAAACCAAATTTACACAATATCTTTCCAAAATCCAGCCCTACAAAGAAAAACTCCAAAACAAGAAGGGAAGCTACACCCTAGAAAAAGCAAGAAAGTAATCTTATTGCAAGAAACCCTAAAGAAGAGAGCCACACAAACACAATTCCACCTCTAACAACAAAAATAACAGGAAACAACAATCACTATTCCTTATTATCTCTTAAGATCAATGGACTCAATTCCTCAATAAAATGACATAGACTAAATGACTGGCTACATAAACAAGACTCAGCATTTTGCTGCATATAGGAAATGCACTTAGTGACAAAGACAGACACTACTTCAGAGTAAAAGGCTGGAAAATTTTTTCCAAGCAAATGATCTCACGAAACTGCTGAAGTAGCCATTGTAAGATCAAATAAAATTGGCTTTTAACCAAAGCTCATCAAAAAAGATGAAGAAGGATACTTCATCCTCATCAAATGAAAAATCCACCAAGAGAAACTCTCAATTGTGCACATCTATGCCCCAAATGCAAGAGCACATCTGTAAAAGAAACATTACTGAAGCTCAAAGCATTATTGAACTTCACACAATAATAGTAGGATATTTAAACACCCCACTCTCACCAATAGACAGATGATGGAAACAGAAAATAAACAGAGACACAGTGAAACTAAAAGAAGTTATGAACAAAATGGATTTAATAGGTATCTATAGAACATTTCACCCTAAAACAAAAAAAAAATACCTTCTTCTCAACACATAATGGTACCTTCTCAAAATCAAATGTATACTTGGGCACAAAACAAACCTCAACAGATACAAAAACATTCTATTAATCCCATGTATTCTATCGGACCACCACTGACTAAGGCTGGTCTTCAATAGCAACAAGAACAACAGCAAGCCCACATACACACGGAAGCTAAACAGCTATCGACTCAACGACAACTGGTCAGGGAAGAAATAAAGAAATTTAAGACTTTTTTATATTTCAATGAAAATGAAGGCAGAACATATCCAGATTTATGGGACACAATGAAAGCAGTGCTAAGAGGAAAACTCATAGCTCTGAGTGCCTCCATAAAGAAATTGGAGAAATCATACACTAGCAGCTTAACAGCTCATGTGAAAACTCTAGAACAAAAAAGAAACAAATACACCCAAAAGGAGCAAATAGTGGGAAATAAACAAATTCAGGACTGAAATCAACCAAGTAGAAACAAGGAGAACTATACAAAGAATAAACAAAACCGGGGCTGGGGATTTAGCTCAGTGGTAGAGCGCTTACCTAGGAAGCGCAAGGCCCTGGGTTCGGTCCCCAGCTCCGAAAAAAAAAAAAAAAAAAAAAGAATAAACAAAACCAGGAGCTAGTTCTTTGAGAAAATCAACTAGCTAGACAAACCCTTAGCCAAACTAATCAAGGGCTCAGAGACAGCATCCAAATTAACAAAATCAGACATGAAAAAGGGAGACAAAACAACAAAAAATAATGAAATTTACAAAATAATCGGATCTTACTACAAAAGTCTATACCCAACAAAACTAGAAAATCTGGATGAAATGGATGATTTTCTAGGCAGATACCAGGTACCAAAGTTAAATCAGGATCAGATAAACCATCTAAACAGTCCCATAACCACCAAGGAAATGGAAGTACTCATTAAAAGTTTCCGAACCAAAAAAAGGCACAGAACCAGATGGTTTTAGTATAGAATTCTATCAGACCTTCTAACACCAATACTTCTAACACAATTCTAAAAAATAGAAACAGAAGGAACACTACCCAATTCTTTCTAGGAAGCCACAGTTACACTGATACCTAAACTACAAAAAGATCCAATAAAGAAAAAAGAACTACAGACCCATTTCCCTTATGCATATCAATGCAAAAATACTCAATAAAATACTCACGAACCGAATCCAAGAACACATCTAAATGATCACGCACCATGATCAAGTAGACTTCATCCCAAGAATGCAGGGAAGGTTCAATGTATCCATCTATCCATCTATGTAACCCACTATATAAACAAAATGAAAATTATAAAACCCCACATGATAATCTCATTGGATGCTTAAAAGGCCTTTGACAAAATACAACACCCATACATGTTAAAAGTATTGGAAAGATCAGAAATTCAAGCTTCATACCTAAATATAATAAAAGCAATATACAACAAACCAATAGCCAATATCAAACTAAATAGAGAGAAACTCAAAGCAATCCTATTAATATCAAGGACAAGACAAGGCTGCTCTCTCTCTCTCTCTCTTTCTCTCTCTCTCTCTCTCTCTCTCTCTCTCTCTCTCTCTCTCTCTCTCTCTCTCTCTCTCCCTACCTACCTACCTACCTATTCAATATAGTACTCGAAGTTCTAGCCAGAGAAATTAAACAACAAAAGGAAATCTAAGGCATGCAAATCGGGAAGGAGGAAGTCAAGATATCACTATTTGCAGATGATATGAGAATATACATAATTGACCCCAAAAATTCTACCTGTAGAGAGCTCCTACAGCTGGTAAACAACTTCAGCAAAGTGGTTGGCTATCATATATATTCAGTCACCCAATTAGACAAGATGAATGAAGCAAAGAAGTGCAGGCCGACAGGAGACGGATGTAGATCGCTCCTGAGAGACACAGCCAGAATACAGCAAATACAGAGGCGAATGCCAGCAGCAAACCACTGAACTGAGAATAGGACCCCCGTTGAAGGAATCAGAGAAAGAACTGGAAGATCTTGAAGGGGCTCGAGACCCCTTATGAACAACAATGCCAAGCAACTAGAGCTTCCAGGGACTAAGCCACTACCTAAAGACTATACATGGACTGACCCTGGACTCTGACCTCATAGGTAGCAATGAATATCCTAGTAAGATCACCAGTGGAAGGGGAAGCCCTTGGTCCTGCTAAGACTGAACCCCCAGTGAATGTGATTGTTGGGGGGAGGGCGGCAATGGGGGAAGGGTGGGGAGGGGAACACCCATAAAGAAGGGGAAGGGGCGGGATTAGGGGGATGTTTGCCCAGAAACCGGGAAAGGGAATAACATTCAAAATGTAAATAAGAAATACTCAAGTTAATAAAAAAATAATAATAATAAAAAGTGGTTGGCTATAAAATTAACTCAAATAATTATCAGTAGCCTTACTTTATATAAATGATATACAGGCTGAGAAAGAAATTAGAGAAACAGCTCCATTCACAATAGCCACAAATAATATAAAATATGTTGTTTTGACACTAACAAAGCAAGTGAAAGATCTATTGACAAGAACTTCAAATCCCTGAAGAAACAAATCAAAAAAGACCTTAAAAGATGAAAGATCTCCCATGTTCATGCATCAGCAGGATTAGCATAGTAAAAATGGCCATCTTACCAAAAGCAATCTACAGATTTAATGCAATACCCATCAATATTCCAAATCAATTCTTCATACAGTTAAAAAGAGCAATTCTCAAATACGTTTGGAATAACAAAATAAATAGGATACCAAAAAATATTCTCAACAATGAGAGAACTTCAGCGGGAATTACCATCCCTGACCTCAAGCAACATTGATTAAAAAACTGCATGGTAATCAGACAACAAAAGGAGGTCAAGGGGATACAGATCGGAAAAGAAGAAGTCAAAATATCTCTATTTGCAGATGATATGATAGTATATTTAAGTGATCCCAAACGTTCCACCAGAGAACTACTAAAGCTGATAGACAACTTCAGCAAAGTGGCTGGGTATAAAATTAACTCAAATAAATCAGTTGCCTTCCTCTATACAAAAGAGAAAAAAGCCGAGAAAGAAATTAGGGAAACGACACCCTTCATAATAGACCCAAATAATATAAAGTACCTCGGTGTGACTTTAACCAAGCAAGTAAAAGATCTGTACAATAAGAACTTCAAGACACTGAAGAAGGAAATTGAAGAAGACCTCAGAAGATGGAAAGATCTCCCATGCTCATGGATTGGCAGGATTAATATAGTAAAAATGGCCATTTTACCAAAAGCAATCTACAGATTCAATGCAATCCCCATCAAAATACCAATCCAATTCTTCAAAGAGTTAGACAGAACAATTTGCAAATTCATCTGGAATAACAAAAAACCCAGGATAGCTAAAGCTATCCTCAACAATAAAAGGACTTCAGGGGGAATCACTATCCCTGAATTCAAGCAGTATTACAGAGCAATAGTGATAAAAACTGCATGGTATTGGTACAGAGACAAACAGATAGACCAATGGAATAGGATTGAAGACCCAGAAATGAACCCACACACCTATGGTCACTTGATTTTTGACAAAGGAGCCAAAACCATCAAATGGAAAAAAGATAGCATTTTCAGCAAATGGTGCTGGTTCAACTGGAGGTCAACATGTAGAAGAATGCAGATCGATCCATGCTTATCACCCTGTACAAAGCTTAAGTCCAAGTGGATCAAGGACCTCCACATCAAACCAGACACACTCAAACTAATAGAAGAAAAACTAGGGAAGCATCTGGAACACATGGGCACTGGAAAAAATTTCCTGAACAAAACACCAATGGTTTATGCTCTAAGATCAAGAATTGACAAATGGGATCTCATAAAACTGCAAAGCTTCTGTAAGGCAAAGGACACTGTGGTTAGGACAAAATGGCAACCAACAGATTGGGAAAAGATCTTTACCAATCCTACAACAGATAGAGGCCTTATATCCAAAATATACAAAGAACTCAAGAAGTTAGACCGCAGGGAAACAAATAACCCTATTAAAAAATGGGGTTCAGAGCTAAACAAAGAATTCACAGCTGAGGAATGGCAAATGGCTGAGAAACACCTAAAGAAATGTTCAACATCTTTAGTCATAAGGGAAATGAAAATCAAAACAACCCTGAGATTTCACCTCATACCAGTGAGAATGGCTATGATCAAAAACTCAGGGGACAACAGATGCTGGCGAGGATGTGGAGAAAGAGGAACACTCCTCCATTGTTGGTGGGATTGCAAACTGGTACAACCATTCTGGAAATCAGTCTGGAGGATCCTCAGAAAATTGGACATTGAACTGCCTGAGGATCCAGCTATACCTCTCTTGGGCATATACCCAAAAGATGCCCCAACATATAAAAAAGACACGTGCTCCACTATGTTCATTGCAGCCTTATTTATAATAGCCAGAAGCTGGAAAGAACCCAGATGCCCTTCAACAGAGGAATGGATACAGAAAATGTGGTACATCTACACAATGGAATATTACTCAGCTATCAAAAACAACGACTTTATGAAATTCGTAGGCAAATGGTTGGAACTGGAAAACATCATCCTGAGTGAGCTAACCCAATCACAGAAAGACATACATGGTATGTACTCATTGATAAGTGGCTATTAGCCCAAATGCTTGAATTACCCTAGATACCTAGAACAAATGAAACTCAAGACGGATGATCAAAATGTGAATGCTTCACTCCTTCTTTAAAAGGGGAACAAGAATACCCTAGGCAGGGAAGAGAGAGGCAAAGATTAAAACAGAGACTTAAGGAACACCCATTCAGAGCCTGCCCCACATGTGGCCCATACATATACAGCCACCCAATTAGACAAGATGGATGAAGCAAAGAAGTGCAGACCGACAGGAGCCGGATGTAGATCGCTCCTGAGAGACACAGCCAGAATACAGCAAATACAGAGGCGAATGCCAGCAGCAAACCACTGAACTGAGAATAGGACCCCCGTTGAAGGAATCAGAGAAAGAACTGGAAGATCTTGAAGGGGCTCGAGACCCCATATGTACAACAATGCTAAGCAACCAGAGCTTCCAGGGACTAAGCCACTACCTAAAGACTATACATGGACTGACCCTGGACTCTGACCTCATAGGTAGCAATGAATATCCTAGTAAGAGCACCAGTGGAAGGAGAAGCCCTGGGTCCTGCTAAGACTGAACCCCCAGTGAACTAGACTGGTGGGGGGAGGGCGGCAATGGGGGGAGGGTTGGGAGGGGAACACCCATAAGGAAGGGGAGGGGGGAGGGGGATGTTTGCCCGGATACCGGGAAAGGGAATAACACTCGAAATGTATATAAGAAATACTCAAGTTAATAAAAAACAAAAAAGATAAAGCAAAAAAAAAAAACTGCATGGTATTGGTACAGAGAAAGGCAAGTAGATCAATGGAATAGAATTAAAGACCCAGAAATGAACCCACACACCTATGGTCACTTGATCTTTAACAAATAAGCTAAAGCAATAATTTGATGGAAAAAAGAGCATTTTTTAACAAATGGTGTTGGTTTAACTGGCAGCCTGCATGTAGAAGAAGGCAAATTTATCCATTCTTATCTCCTTGTACAAAGCTCAGGTCCAGGTGGATCAAGGATCTTCACATAAAACCATATATGCTGAATCTAATAGAAAAAGGTGGGGAATAGCCTCGAATATTTGGGCACAGAGAAAAATTTCCTGAACAGAACACCAGTGTCTTAGGCTTTAACATCAAGAATTGATGAATGGAATCTCATAAAATTGCAAAGCTTCTGTAAGGCAAAGGACATTGTCAATAGGACAAAATGGCAACCCATGGATGGAAAAAGGTCTTTACCAATCCTACATTCAATAGAAGGCTAATATCCAATATATACAAAGAACTCAAGAAATTAGACTCCAGAAAATCAAATAACCCTATTTAAAAGGGTATACAGAGATAAACAAAGAATTCTCAACTGAGGAATATCGAATGACCAAGAAGCACCTAAAGAAATGTTCAACATCCTTAGTTATCAGGAAAATGCAAATCAAAACAATCCTAAGATACCACCTCACACCAGTCAGAATGGCTGAGATCAAAAACTCAGGGGACAACAGATGCTGGTGAGGATGTGGAGAAAGAGGAAGACTCCTCCATTGTTGGTGGGATTGCAGGCTGGTATAACCACTCTGGAAATCAGTCTGGGGGTTCCTCAGAAAATTGAACATAGTACTACCTGAGGACCCAGCTATACCTCTCCTGGGCATATACCCAAAAGATGCTCTAACACATAACAAGGACACATGCTCCACTATGTTCATAGCAGCCTTATTTATAATAGTCAGGAGCTGTAAAGAACACAGATGTCCTTCAACAGAGGAATGGATACAGAAAATGTGGTACAGTTACACAATGGAGTACTACTCAGCTATTAAAACCAAAGACTTCATGAAATTTGCAGGCAAATGGGTGGAACTAGAAAATATGGTCCTGAGTGAGGTAACCCAGACACAAAAGAACACATATGGTATGTACTCACCAATATCTGGATATTAGCCCATGATACAACCCACAGACCATATAGAGCTTAGAAGGAAGGAAGACCAGGGTATGGATGCTTCAGTCCTGCATTGAGGGGGAAACAGATGATTGTGGGAATTTGAGGGAGGAGGACCTGAGAGGGAAAGAGGAGGTGGAGGAAATAAGAGGGACAGTATCAGGGACAGAAAGGATGTGAAAGAAATACAGAGGACAAGAAAATTGAACAAATATATGTAGCAGGAGGGATGAAGAACTGGTGACAGCCACTGGAGGGTCCCAGACACCAGGAAAAGGTGAGGCCCCCAGGACCCTGTGGGGATTACGTTAGCCAAAATTTGCAGAGAAAGGGGAGCTAGATAGAACCTATAGAGGCTACCTCCAGTAGATATGCACAGCCCCCTGTTAAGGGATGGGGCCACCTACCCATCTCAAAGTTTTGAGAAATGTTCCTGTCCAAGGAAGAACAGGGACAAAAAAAATGGAAGAGAGACTAAAAGAAGGAACATCCAGGGATTGCCCCACCTGGGGATCTATCATGTTTGCAGACACCAAACCCGACACTGTTGCCCTGGTCAAGAGGTGTTTACTGACAGGAACCTAGTATGGTGGTTCCTGAGGAAGTCCGGCCAGCTACTGACGAATGCAAATGTAGATGCTTGGAGTCAACCATCAGACTGAACTAAGAGAACCTGATAGGGGAGCTTGCAGAAGGAATGGAGTAGTGGAGGGGGGTTGCAACCCCATTGGAAGAACAACATAGGCTGGCCTTACCACCTAGTGCCTCCCGAGACAAAACCACCAACCAAGGAGTGTAGCTGGAAAGACTTATGGCTCCAGATACATAGGTAACAGAGGATAGCCTTGCCTGACAGCAACAGAAGGGGAAGCCCTTGGTCCTGGGGAGGTTTGATGCCCCAGAGTAGGGAAATGTTGGAGCAGTTGTGCAGGAGAGGGTGTGTATGTGGAGGAGTACCTTCATACAGGCAAAGGGGAGGGGGGAAGGCAGATGTCGGATGAGGGGTTGGTGGAGGGATAACTGGGAAGTGGGATATTATTTGAGATATAAAAAAATGGAATGATAAAAAGAAAAAAATGAAAGTCAACCACAATAAAATTTATATTATTGGCAAATAAAGATGCTTTGACTTCTGCCTTTCCTATTTGTATCCCCCTTGATCTCCTTCAGTTATCTTCATACTCTAGCTAAGACTTCAAGTACTATATTGGAAAGAGTAGACATTCTTGTCTTATCCATGGTCTTCGTGAATCTGCTTTGTGTTTCTCACCATTTATGTTAATGTTGGCTGTGTGCTTACTGTAAATCACCTTTATTATGTTAAGGTATGTCCCTGGTATCCCTGGACTATTTTATCATAAAGGGGTGTTGAATTTTATTAAAAGTCTTTTCTTCATCCAAAGAGATGATCCACTGGCTCTTGTCTTTCAGTATGTTTGTGTAGTGGATTATGTTTATTGATTTATGTGTGTTGAACCACCCATGAGTCTCTTGGAGCATTGGTATTCAACATGTGTGTTGCTACCCATGACAGGATCATGTATCAAATATGCTGCTTATCAGATATTTATATTATGATTCATAATAGTAACAGGATTAAATAGCAATGAAATGATTTTATGGCAGGAGTCTGAAGAACTGTTAAAGAGTTTCAACACTTTTGGCTAATGTCCACTTAACAAGGGTACATACTATGTATGTCCTTTTGGGTCTGAGTTATCTCACTCAGGATGATATTTTCTAGTTCCATCCATTTGCTTGTAAAATACATGAAGTCTTCATTTTTAATAGCTGAGTTGTATTCCATTGTGTAAATGTACCACACTTTCTGTATCCATTCTTCTGTTTGGAACATCTGGGGTGTTTCCAGCTTCTGGCTATTATGAAGATAATGGAGTGCGTGTTCTTGTGATATGGTGGAGCATCTTTTTAATATATGCCCAGGAATGGTACAGTTGTGTCTTCAGGTAATACTATTTCCAATTTTCTGAGGAACCTCCAGGTTTATTTCCAAAGTGGTTGTACCAGCTTGCAATCCCAGCAGCAATGGAGGAGTGTTCCTCTTTCTCTTCATCCTTACCAGCATCCGCTATTGCCTGAGATTTTTATTTTAACCATTCTGATTGGTGTAAGGTGGAGTCTCAGGGTCATTTTGATTTGCATTTCCCTGATGACTAAGGATGTTGAACATTTCTTTAAGTGCTTCTTGACCATTCCAGATTCCTCATAGACTTCTCTGTTTAGCTCTGCACCCATTTTTAATTGGGTCATTTGGTTTTCTGGAGTCTAACTTCTTGAGTTCTTTGTATGTTTGGATATTAACCCTCTATTGAATGTAAGGTTAGTAAAGGTATTTTCCAATCTGTACATTGTTGTTTTGTCCTATTGACAGTGTCCTTTGCCTTACAGAAGCTTTTCAGTTTCATAAGGTTCCATTTGTCAATTGTTGATCTTAGAGCCTGAGCCATTGGTGTTCTGTTCAGGAAATTTTCTCCTGTGCCAATGTGTTTGAGGCTATTTCCTACTTTCCCTTCTATCAGATTCAGTATATCTGGTTTTATTTGGAGGTCTTTGATAAACTTGGACTTGAGCTTTGTACAAGGAGATAAATATATACTCACTGATAAGTGGATATTAGCCAAAAAGCTCAGAATACTCACAATACAACTCACAGAAAATATGAAGCTTAACAAGAAGAAAGGACAAAGTGTGGATGCTTCAAACTCACTTAGAAGGGGGAACAAAATAATCACATGAGGCAGATGGAGGGAGGGACCTTGGTGTAAGAGAGGATAAGGAGGGAAAAGCTGGAGGCAGATGAATAAAAATATGCAGCAGCCTGGGGTGGGGAACAGGGGGAACTACTTGAAAGTCCCAGACACCAGGGATTCAAGAGGCTCCCGAGACCCTATCAGAATGACACTAGCCAAAGTGCCCAACAGCAGGAAGATAGAAGCTGAAGATACCACCTCCAGTAGATAGACATGGTCCCCAGTTGAAGGATGGGGCCACCCACACATCTCAAAATTTTAAACCCAGAATTGTTCCTGTCTAAAGGAAATTCAGGGACACAAAATAGAGCAGAGATGGAAGGAAAGGCCATCCAGAGACTGCCCCACCATGAGATCCATACCATCTGCAGACACCACACACCAGCAGTATTGCTGATGACAAGAAGTGCTTGCCAACAGTAGCCTGACATGGCTGTCCTCTGAGAGGCTCTGCCCAAACCTGACTAAGACAGAGTCAAATATTAGGAGCCAACAATTGGACTGAGCCCAGGGACCCCAGTGGAAGAGTTAGGGGAAAGACTGAAGGATCTGAAAGGAAGAACAACAATTTCAACTTACCGGACCCCTCAGAAATCGCAGGGACTAAGCCACCAACCAAAGAGTGTACACGGGCTGGTCCGTGGTTCACACTACATATATAACAGAGAACTGCCTTATCTGGCATCAGTGGGAGGGGATGCACATGAACTTGTGGAGGCTTGATGCCCCAGAGAAGGAGGATGCTGGGGGAGGGTAGAAGTGGGTGGATGGGGAGCACCCTCTTAGAGGCAAAGGGAAGGAAGATGGGGTGGAGGAATTGAGGAGGGGGGACTGGGAAGGGGAACAACATTTGAAATGTAAATGAATAAAATAAAAGTACAGTTGCAACACTAGGAAGGTTGACCACAATTGTCTTGGATAAAGCCAACTTTATCATGATAATCTTTTTGATGTGTTTGTAAATTTAGTTTGCTAGTATTTAATTTTTCCATCTATGGTTATAAAGGAAATTGGCCTATAATGTTCTGTTCTGCCAGGTCTTTCTGTGGTTTTGATATATAGTAAGTACAACTTTGTAAAAAGAATTAGGAAATATTCTTTCAGTTTTTATTTTGCAGAATAATTTGAAGTGTATTGCCATTCATTTTTCTATGAAGGTTTGGTATCATTCTACCCTGAATCCATCTGGCCCTGGCCTTTCTTATAGATTGAAAAGTTCATCCAGTTTGATGGACTACTAGATTTCCTTGCTATCTATTGTTTTGTTCTCCTTTTCACCTCCAATTTTACTAATGTGGACCTTCTTTCTATCTTTTATAAGAGCTGTTATGGTCATGGCATCTCTTCATAACAACAGAATACTGGCTAAGACATTGTCTATACAAATATAGTCATAAAGGCTCATGTCATGGCAGGAGTCTTTCCTCCAGCATATGACACAAGCAAGCAATGCCTGCAGCAACAGAAGAACAGCATCTGTGTTCATCAGGAGGACAGTTGTCACAACACCTGTAATAAAAGGAGAGGTGGGAAACACTGAAAGCTTGCTCCCATGAGTGAAGTACAAGGTCAGTCAGTGACTACAGCTCAGAAGAGAGCAAGTTTTATGGTTGAATGTGATAACAGTTTTAAGGAGGACTGACAATTTTAAGTTTAAAGAAGTTTAATTACATCATTTGGCAAATGCGGACAGGGAAGACTATAGTCTCTGGATTATACCATACTTTGGACAGATTTATGGCCTCAAGGACAGTTTAAGGTCATCTGGTGCTAGGATAGGGGTCATCACAGTCTTCCATTTCCACTTCAGCATCAACATCAGCACTCAGGTAGCAAACAGTCCCATCTATATTTAAAGAGAGAGACATCCATTTGTGGCCTTGGGAATTAACTCTAAGTATCAGGCCTTCAGCACCTGATTCTCTGCTGCAGAATACAGACAATGGATCGTGCGACAACAAAATTGATTCATACACTAAATCTGCACTACCCAACAGGACCTCTCTCTCTCTCTCTCTCTCTCTCTCTCTCTCTCTCTCTCTCTCTCTCTCTCTCTCTCTTTCTCTCTCTCTCTCTCTCTCTGTCTCTCTCTCTCTGTCTCTCCCCCTCCCTCTCTCTCTCTCTCTCTCTCTCTCTCTCTCTCTCTCTCTCTCTCTCTCTCTCTCTCTCTCTGGCAGACACCAAGTCAGGTGCTGAAAGGACACTGTGCACAATTCAGACAGACCCAAAAGAAGAGCAAAGGCCAAACTAATTGCATGTCTACCCAGCAGAAGGCTCTGAAGACCATCCTTAAAAGGACAGCAATCTAAAGTGAAGCAGAAGTGAGGGTCCAGGCCTCAGAGAATTAGATCCAAGATCCTTCAAATGCTAGCACAACAAAACTTCTTTACAAGGGCAGAACAGCAAGAAGGGTGCCCCCAGACCCCAGGAAACAGAGGTACTCACCAGTCAGGCTCAACAGTGCCTAGCCTCCATATCTTCCCCAGGGCTGTCCTTAGGCTCTTCTGCATCGTCATAATCCTCATCCTGCACCAGACTCTGGGATGCTGCTGGCTCCTCTTTTTCATCCATAGGGACTGTTTCAATGTATTCATAGATAGCATCTGAGGGCAGTTGCTTCATTGCCCCAGAACCTGCAGCGATTACATCAGAACTTTCCAAAATAAGCATAACTATAGACCCAGCCACCCACCCTCTCTGGGTCCTGCGAATCTCATGCATGCTGAGGACCCACGTACAGGACAAAGCCCCTGAGCACAGGTTCCCTTACTGGGACAGTACTGCTCAGGACACATACTTAAAGGTCTGGTGTAGGGCTTGTGGGCCTTAGGTCCACACCTCATCTCTGAAAGATCTCACTTCAGCATAGCACAAGTGATGCTGGGTGACACAATGGGGCCCTGTATATGCAGAATGTCCTGAGCAATGTAGACAAGTCCAGGCTCCTTCAGACTGTAATAACTCATGGATCTCCAAATACTAATTCAACATTGGCTATCATGGGAGTCTACCAGCATTCAAGATGGTAATTAGAGCAGAGGGGGCCTGAAGTGGCTGGAGTCTCTCAAAGCTTCCCCCAGACTCCCGCTCCATCACCTTTGTGAACTATAGCCACCATGTTTCTTACCCATGGCTCTGTTGTGACACCACTGAGCAGCCAGGAGCAGAAAGACTATGCCCAAGAGGCAGCCAAGGACCAAACAGGCTATCTCAGGCATGGTCCAGACCTCAGGAACAGGTGGAGGAGCTGAGGAATTGCCTGTGAAGTGCACAAACAGGTAAGGAATTATCTACTAAATACATAGGCTTCCTGGGACAGGCTGACGCTGAGCCTGGAAGACATCAGACTCTCTATGAGCAACTGAGGACAGCTTGGCATCAGTGTTACATTGACAAAGAACTGCTCTGAGGTGATCTGTGTTTACCATGTAAGATGCTCCAGGAGAAAAAGCCCAAGTGCTCAGGCCCAGAAAGTCCATGTGGGTGTCCTCAGTGTTCCCTCTGCTCTGCTATGCCCTGCCCTGCCCTGCTCTGCTCTACTCTGGGCATGCTATCCAAAAGAATACAGCATACTCAGGCAAAATTGCCCAATCTCCAAGTTAAAGGCTCCTAGAAGCAGCCGTTCATGACCTGAGAGTTTGGTCCTCCGTGTTTTCCCATATAGCAGGTACAGTAGAGATAAGCAGTTTTCATCACAGACTATAAGCCCAACCGTACAGGCTTATATCTGATATGGAGGGTGTGCCCAGGCATGTGGTCTCAGAGATTCTCTGGAAAGGCCAGAAAAGAGTGCTGCTGCTGGCTGTCCAGGTAATGATGGATAAGAGGAAGGAAGGGCTAACAAAGAGCCACCACTTACCTGATGCCATGGTTTCAGGGATACCTGCAAAAGAAACACAGGTTGGGGATGTATCAACCACCCTCAACAGCACAGATGGGCCCATTCTTTGTGGGTGGCAGCCAATAGGTCAGCAGGGGCTAAACAAGACTAAGGGTGGCAGCTGTCCCTGGAACACCAGTGGGACCCTGAGCACCGGGGTTCTGTTCTCAAGAATTTGTCTGAGCAGAATAAAGGTGAAAATAGCCAAAAAACCAAAAAGGCAATCTGGCATCCCTCTTCCCACTTCACTCACCTAGGCAGTGCACACCCGCATCCTCCTTGTGGGAGCAGTCTCCATATCCCCATGGTTCTGCCTGGCAGGCTCCCAGAGACAGCTCACTGCCTCGGCATCCCACTTCATCCAGCCATATAGGCCCTGAGCCAGGACCAAAGGCAGCATTCTGCAAGGCAGCTATGGCTGGGCCACAGCCCAGCTGCCTGCACACAACTTCTGCATCAGCCAGGTCCCAGGAGTCATCGCACACCGTGCCCCAGGAACCTCCATGCCAAAGCTCCACTCGGCCAGAGCAGCTGTTCTCACCCCCAAACACCCGAAGTGCACCTTCCTCTGGAAATGGGATCAACAATCAGTGGACGAAGCTTTCTGGCTGATAGGTTCTTGGGAAACTTATAGAGGGAATGTTACCTGGGCAGCTACGAGTTGATGAGCAGTTTGGACTCTGCTCCATATCTTGAGAAACTTCTGTCTTTTCTGTGTGGAAAATTAAGAATCATACTAATGTCATAAGCTCAAGAACCTAAAATCTAAAAAATTCTTTCTTTCCCATGTGTTTTCTGTTTCCCCATGACTAACGGAAGAGAATCTAGGTTTTAAAGGATATCCACAAAACCTGAGAATTCCACTGTGTCTTTAAGGGAAACAGGAAGCAGTTGGAGCCTGAGGTAGTGCCATGAGTTACACCCAGTCCAGAGCACCAATGGAGCCCACAGCACAGCTCACCTGCACATACCAACCAAGCTTCCTCTCCTCGGAGGCAAGAATGCCTTCTCCAGGGTGCTGATGGGCATTGCCACAAGGACCTGTCATGCTTGTCCCTGCACTGAATAGACTTCAGCCAGACAGTCTCGATGGTAGATGAGCTCCTTGGCCTGGCCAGTAGCTGCCCTTGAGACCCACAGTTCAGGTGTTCACACAGAACCCTCAGGGAGGCAGCATTCAAAGACTGGCAGACACCACCCCAGGTCCCATTGTAGAAAACCTCCAGGCGTCCTGTGCATGGCTGACTGTGCTCTTGCAACCTCACATCAGTGAATTCTGCAGACAGAGGGCCCAGTCAGGCAGGCACAGTTAGGGAGGGCTGGTCATGTCAAACGAGACCTGTGGCACCTACCTGAACAGATCACACCTGCGTCCTCCTTGTGTCCACAGTCTTGTTTGCCCCAACCTCCTGACTGGCACTCCCATAGAGCAGCCTCCTCACCCAGGCAGCCCAGTTCATCCAACCAGATGTGCCCAGTTCCTGCTCCAAAATGGGCAGCCCTGGGGGCACTGAGGGCATGGCCACAGCCCAGCTGCCTGCACACGACATGGGCATCCTGCAGGTCCCAGGCATCATCACATACGGTGCCCCATGAGCCCTGATAGAACACTTCCACACGCCCAGCACAGCGGCTCTTGCCCGCTGCCAACCGTATGCGTAAGCTCCCTGTGGAGAAACCCAGTCAGAACACATTGGACTACATGAACAAGGCTGGGGTAGGGGCAAGTGGACACCCCACACTCACCCGAGCACACCACGCCTGCATCCCGCAACGTCCCTGCCTGGACCAGCAAAGAAGCCGAAACATTGCACTGGGTCAGGTGGGTCTCAGTGCCCAAGCAGTGCACCAGGCTCAGCCCCACAGGAATTGCCTTATAACCCGGTGCTGGTGAGTCATAGGCTAGCTGTGCCTCTCCGCACCCGAGCTGTCTGCACACCACAGCAGCATCACGCAGGTCCCAGGCATTGTCCAGCACACGCCCCCATGTGCCATCCAGGAAGACCTCCACTCGGCCATCACAGTAGCTCTCTCCATCCCTTAGCCGCAGGGCATCCTGGAGACCTGACAGGGAGAAACTCTGAAGGGCAGAGGACCATTGCAAGGAGCCCCACCTACCCTCACCCTCCTGAATGTCTCACACCTCTATCCACCAGTCCTGTTTACCTTCTTCCCAGTCTCAAGGCCACCTGTACTCACCTGAGCAGAGAACTGAGGCTGAATTCCCCAGGGTGCATGCCTGGGCCCCTAAGGTGCTTGTTGGGCAGCTCAGTAAGTGGGGCTCTGTCCCCACGCAGTGAAATACATCTGTCCTGATGGAAGCCTCTACATTTCCAAAGTGACCTCCTTGGGGCGTGGCAACTGCATAGCCACAATTGAGCTGGTGGCAGAGCACTGTGGCATCTGCTAAGTCCCAGTCAGCAGCACAGAGGGGTTGCCAGGCATTCTGTACCAAAAGCTCCACACGGCCCTCACAGCGGCTGCTGCCATTCACCAGTCGGAACTCTAAGAGAGAGTCGGAATCAGAGCCCCCTTCACAAACCAGAGCTGCAGACACCCACATACAGGGAGTTCCTTATAGACAGGACATATGCAAGCCAGGCACACACAAACTAGCAGGACAGTGGCTTTGCACAGTGTAAATATTGGAAGCTAGGCTAGGCAGCTCCAGTGTCCTGGCCTAAATAACTCCATTGCTTCTCCCCAAACTCTCACACCCCCACACCTCTACTCTCCTTAACTCAGGGATCATGCTGGGAAAACTGGAAATACCAAATTTATTGGAACTGTATATAGAACATCTCTAGTGAGACGCAAGCCTTCAATGTTGGTTACAAAAGCAAGCGTGAACTCTAGGCAGTTAAGTGCCCTGGATTCCATCAGTGGAATACAATATAGAATTAACCTACAAACAATTGTTTGTGGTTTCTTTTCTGGTCACTAAAGGGAATCTCTGTGTTACCTCAATAATCATTTAGCTATGAAAAGAAATTCTAAAAGCCATATGCCACACGAAAAGGTTCTTTACAATCCTAAACTTGATATTTTTCAGTCTGTTTGAAGTTAATGGAAACCATGAGAAAAACTAAGAAATGTCAGGACAGTGAATAAAGTCCTGGAAAACTGAATCTCAACACACTGATGGGAATGAGGAAACGAACCAAAAGGAAAGTGTGGGACCCAAGTATAGAGAAATCTTCAGTACATTGGGACAGTCCTTTCCCCAAGGGTGGAAAAGAAAAGCAAACACACGAGAGGAGAGAAACATCAAAAGGGGGTCATGGAACTTCTGGTTCAGAGGACAGAGGTCTTGAGTACCCACCCAGAGCTATCCATCTGATGTCATCACAGCCTGTCACTCAGACTATGGACTACACCAACACCCCCTTCCAGGCTGTGGCCTGACTCACTTTCTCCTGAGCAGGTTAGTGCAGCAACCTGATCATGGCCACACTGGTGTCCAGGCTCCCTCAGACAATGGAACAGCAGTGATTCATTGCCCGCACAGTGAAAGGCCTCTGTCCACACAGGCCCTGATCCATAGCCAAAGGGGGAACTCCCGAGTATGGATACAGCAGTGCCACACCCCAGCTCCCGACAAACCACGTGGGCCATGGGCATATCCAGGTCATCATGGCAAACTGTGCCCCAGGTAAGTCCTCGAAGAACCTCCAGGCGTCCTTCACAGGGGTGTGTACCACCTAGCAGCCGGGCCTCCACGTGACCTGAGGACAGACACTGGGTGAAGCGACTGAGGTCAGGCCACTGGAGAGAAATGATCTGATGGCTTCTACCCAGTCCCCCAGTGAGGAATGATCTGGAGAAACATGAGCCCCCATGTCATGCAAGGCAAATGAGCACTACCCCAACAGCTCCTCAACCCCAGGGGACATGAGCTATGGACAAAGCACCCACTACAATGACCTCTGCTTGGTCTCATATACACTTTGGCAATATGTTCTATTCTTCTGGCTCCTTCTCATTATTCTGTCTTCACCGATGTCCAGCTTTTTCTCTTTCTGCAACCTGTCTCTGTAAAACTCTCCTGGTAAAACTGCCTCATTCTCTCTCTCTCTGTACTCCTTTCTTAATTAGCTTCCCTTTCTCCTCTCTTCTCCTGACAGTAAGTAGGGCATATCCTATTCTATTAAATCTTTCTCTGATTCATCACTTTGCTACTTATTTAAACAGTGCTTTCAAATGTGAGTGCTTCCTTCTACAAAGTCAGGTTACATTTATTGGTTGGGATTCAAGGTGTGTGTAAAGGGCTGAACCACACCACAAGTAGAAACAGGAGAGGCAGATAGAGAAAAGCCAGATTGAATCAGTCAACTTGGAGAGGAGTTTGAGCCAGATTTGCTGAGCTGACCAGCCAGTCAGAGCTCAGAAAGAACAAAAAGGATAAGCTTATTCAGCAGCAAGTCTCAGAGGCCAGAAGTGTTCTAGGCCTAAATAAAATTGTAAGCTAGAAGCTTCCACAATGAGGCTTAAGTTAGCAGCCCAAGACAGTAAGCCTCAGAGATGACAATTACATCAGGAGAGTAATGTACTTATACACTGGTCTCTCACCAAGGGCTTCCAGGGGGATGAGAGACTCACTCCTGGCCAGGCCTTCACCCAAACACATGGACATTTGTCTCAGTGACCCTGGGGCCAAGGCGAAGAGTGAATTCCAGGAAATAAGGAGCTCATGGTCTACATTTGATTCATCTAAACAGATCACCACCATGACCACCACCACCACCACCACCACCACCACCACCACTACACTGGCACTCACAGCTATTGTCAGACCTCCAGAGTAGTCCCAGAGAGTGGACTCTTAATGATAGTACTGGGTAGCATACAGACAAGATATCTCCATCTTATCAGGCCTCATATATTCTGGAAGGCATAATTGTCTTCAAGCCGCTAAAGCCTCCTGAAGGCTCCATTGCTGTCCATGCTGTCTACTATAGATGGCCACTTGAAGGTGGTCCTGATGCTGGTTTGTAGCACACAAGTGACTCGGAGAATCAATTCTCTCTGGTCCTTCAGGGTCACAATTCAGGACTTGAAGAAAAACGCTAAAGACTTTATTAAGAGTGTTCAATGGCTTAAAAATCTTGTTCTCACCACTACCCAAAGATTATACATGCACTGACCCTGGGCTCCAACTGCATAGGTAGCAGTGAATAGCCTTGTTGGAGTACCAGTGGAAGGGGAAGCCCTTGGTCTTGCCAAGGCTGGACCCCCAGTGTAGGGGATTTTGGGGGGCGGTAATGGGGGGATGGATGGGGAGGGGAACACCTATATAGAAGGGGAGGGGGAGGGGTTAGAGGGCTGATGGACAGGAAACTGGGAAAGGGAATAACATTTGAAATGTAAATAAGAAATACCTAATTTAATAAAAATGGAAGAAAAATACTTTGTTCTCATTGAAAACTTCAAGTGCCTATTTTCACAAGTTTCCCTACCATTAGTACTGTGCATCATGATGACATTAAAATGGTCATGCTGAATGGGGAGATTGCTTAGTGCTTTCTTATACAAGTGCAAGGACCCAAGTTCAGATCTCCAGCAACTTCATAAAATTCCAGTCACCGTGATACATACTGGGGAAGTGAAGGAAGAAATAATCCCCAGGGCCTGCTAGTTAACTTGCCTATACAATCACTCAGTCCCAAGTTCAGTCAGAGATTTTTGTCACCAAAATAAGGTAAAAAGCGATTGAGGAGACACTCAATATGACTTATAGCCTACACACACACGCACACACAAAACCACATACTCATGCACATACAAACATGCATATACACATGAATATTCACTGTATATACATATGCATGTTTTAAAAAAGTACAGTTGTGTTAATGAAACAAAAGTTAGCAGACCTTCCAGTTAGTATCTGCAGCTGGGAGCTGACCCTGTGCTCAGCCCTCCCCACCCCAATTACACCCAAAAACAACTTGATCCCCCAGGAAGTCTGACACACCCAGGCCCCAGAGGTGAATCCACCACTACTGCCACAATACCTGGCCAAACTGAGACACACCCAGGACCCAGGGACACAGGAACTGCTGCCCAGCAAGGGACACAAGATCCTTCTGGTTCCCATCTGTGCCCAGGAGCTGACCCTTTGCACCAGCTCTCCCCACCCCAATCACACCCAGAGACAGCAAGAACCCAAGGAGTTCTGACACACCCAGACTAAGAGGCTGACAGAAGGGACAGGCTCCAGTCAACAAGACAACAAGGCCAGTTCACACCAGAGATAACTAGATGGCAAGAGGCAAGCACAAGGACATAAGCAACAGAAACCAGTGCTAATTGGGATCATCAGAACCCAGTTCTCCCACCACAGCAAGTGCCGGACACCCCAACACACCAGAAAAGCAAGATTCTGATCTAAAAATCACATCTCATGATGATGATAGAAGACTTGAAGAAGGATATAAATAACTCCCTTAAAGAAACACAGGAGAACACAGGTAAACAGAAGCCCTTAAAGAAGAAATACATATATCCCTTAGTGAAATACAGGAAAACACAACCAAACAGGTGAAGGAATTGAACAAAACTAAAAATGGAAAGATAAACAATAAAGAAATCACAAAGGGAAACAACCCTGGAGATACAAAACCTAAGAAAAAGATCAGGAGCCATAGATTCAAGCATCACCAACAGAATACAAGAGATAGAAGAAAGAATCTCAGACATAGATGATACCTTAGAAAATATTGACCAAGCAGTCAAAGAAAATGTAAAAATGCAAAAAGTTCCTAACCCAACACATTCAGGAAATCCAGGACAAAACGAAAAGACCAAACCTAAGAATAATAGGAATAGAAGAGAGCAAAGATTCCAAGTTCAAAGGGCTAGGAAAAAACCTCAACAAAATTATACAAGAAAATTTCCCCAACCTAAAGAAAGAGATGTCCATAAATGTACAAGAAGACTACAGAATAGCAAATGGATTGGACGAGAAAAGAAATTCCTCCTGTAGCATAATAATCAAAATGCCAAATGAACAGAACAAAGAAAGTGATAAGGGGAAAAGGTCAAGTAATATATAAAGGCAGACCTATCAGAATTACACCAGACTTCTCAACAGAGACTCTAAAATCCAGAAGATCCAGGGAAGAGACCATAAGAGAACAAAAATACAGGCCCAGGCTACTATACCCAGCAAAACTCTCAATTACCATAGATGGAGAAACCAAGAAATTCCATGACAAAATCAAATTTTAACAATATCTTTCCACAAATCCATCCGTATGAAGGATAGTAAAAAGAAAACTCCAACACAAGAAGGGAAACTACACCCAAGAAAAAGCAAGAAAATAATCTTCTCACGACAAACCCAAAAGAAGAGAGTCACATAAACAATTCCACCACTAACAACAAAAATAGCAGGAAGAAACAATCAAATCCCATGGGGGACAAAGCTGGACTCTCAGAAGTGCAGACAGAGCTCAGGGAAGACCTCTACTTCTACTCACAATTCCTGGCCCAAGAGTAACCTGCCTAGTGCCCTCTGGATGCAGGAGCATAGGAGCAGTCAGGGGCAGGACCCTTCCAGATTCTGCCTGAGCCCTTTGCTGAAAGCTAGTTAACAGGAGTGCTGACACACCTGAGAGCAGAAGAAAGGCAACCAATTCTGCTCCTAGGGACCTGCTTGAGCCTTCAGGACACAGAAACCCAGGAGTGATCCGGGACACCAGCTCTCTGTGGGCAGGTTTTGTGTCTAAGGACTTCTGGTTATTATAAATAAAGCTGCTATGAACATAGTAGAACATGTATCCTTGTTATATATTGAAGCATCATTTGGATATATGCCCAGGATTGAAATAGCTGGGGCCTCAAGTAGTGCTATATGCAACTTTCTGAGGAGCCTCCGGACTGACTTCCAGACTGGTTGTACCAGCTTGTAATCCTACCAACAATGGAGGAGGGTTCCTCTTTCTCCACATCCTTGCCAGAATCTGTTGTCACCTGTGTTTTATCTTAACCATTCTGAATGGAGTGAGGTGGTATATCAGGGTTGTTTTGATTTGCATTTCCCTGATGACTAAGGATGTTGAACATTTCTTTTTTTTTTTTTTTATTAACTTGAGTATTTCTTATATACATTTCGAGTGTTATTCCCTTTCCCGGTTTCCGGGCAAACATCCCCCTCCCCCCTCCCCTTCCTTATGGGTGTTCCCCTCCCAACCCTCCCACCATTGCCGCGCTCCCCCCATAGACTAGTTCACTGGGGGTTCAGTCTTAGCAGGACCCAGGGCTTCCCCTTCCACTGGTGCTCTTACTAGGATATTCATTGCTACCTATGGGGTCAGAGTCCAGGGTCAGTCCATGTATAGTCTTTAGGTAGTGGCTTATTCCCTGGAAGCTCTGGTTGCTTGGCATTGTTGTACTTTTGGGGTCTCGAGCCCCTTCAAGCTCTTCCAGTTCTTTCTCTGATTCCTTCAATAGGGGACCTATTCTCAGTTCAGTGGTTTGCTGCTGGCATTCGCCTCTGTATTTGCTGTATTCTGGCTGTGTCTCTCAGGAGCGATCTACATCCGGCTCCTGTCGGTCTGCACTTCTTTGCTTCATCCATCTAGTCCAATTGGGTGGCTTTATATGTATGGGCCAAATGTGGGGCAGGCTCTGAATGGGTGTTCCTTCAGTCTCTGTTTTAATCTTTGCCTCTCCCTTCCCTGCCAAGGGTATTCTTTTTCCTCATTTAAAGAAGGAGTGAAGCATTCACATTTTGATCATCCGTCTTGAGTTTCGTTTGTTCTAGGGATCTAGGGTAATTCAAGCATTTGGGCTAATAGCCACTTATCAATGAGTGCATACCATGTATGTCTTTCTGTGATTGGGTTAGTTCACTCAGGATGATATTTTCCAGTTCCAACCATTTGCCTACGAATTTCATAAACTCGTTGTTTTTGATAGCTGAGTAGTATTCCATTGTGTAGATGTACCACATTTTCTGTATCCATTCCTCTGTTGAAGGGCATCTGGGTTCTTTCCATTTTCTGGCTATTATAAATAAGGCTGCGATGAACATAGTGGAGCACGTGTCTCTTTTATATGTTGAGGCATCTTTTGGGTATATGCCCAAGAGAGGTATAGCTGGATCCTCAGGCAGTTCAATGTCCAATTTTCTGAGGAACCTCCAGACTGATTTCCAGAATGGTTTTACCAGTCTGCAATCCCACCAACAATGGAGGAGTGTTCCTCTTTCTCCACAACCTCGCCAGCATCTGCTGTCACCTGAGTTTTTGATCTTAGCCAATCGCACTGGTGTGAGGTGAAATCTCAGGGTTGTTTTGATTTGCATTTCCCTTATGACTAAAGACGTTGAACATTTCTTTAGGTGTTTCTCAGCCATTCGGTATTCCTCAGCTGTGAATTCTTTGTTTAGCTCTGAACCCCATTTTTTAATAGGGTTATTTGTTTCCCTGCGGTCTAACTTCTTGAGTTCTTTGTATATTTTGGATATAAGGCCTCTATCTGTTGTAGGGTTGGTAAAGATCTTTTCCCAATCTGTTGGTTGCCGTTTTGTCCTAACCACAGTGTCCTTTGCCTTACAGAAGCTTTGCAGTTTTATGAGATCCCATTTGTCAATTCTTGATCTTAGAGCATAAGCCATTGGTGTTTTGTTCAGGAAATTTTTTCCAGTGCCCATGTGTTCCAGATGCTTCCCTAGTTTTTCTTCTATTAGTTTGAGTGTGTCTGGTTTGATGTGGAGGTCCTTGATCCACTTCGACTTAAGCTTTGTACAGGGTGATAAGCATGGATCGATCTGCATTCTTCTACATGTTGCCCTCCAGTTGAACCAGCACCATTTGCTGAAAATGCTATCTTTTTTCCATTGGATGGTTTTGGCTCCTTTGTCAAAAATCAAGTGACCATAGGTGTGTGGGTTCATTTCTGGGTCTTCAATTCTATTCCATTGGTCTATCTGTCTGTCTCTGTACCAATACCATGCAGTTTTTATCACTATTGCTCTGTAATACTGCTTGAGTTCAGGGATAGTGATTCCCCCTGAAGTCCTTTTATTGTTGAGGATAGCTTTAGCTATCCTGGGTTTTTTGTTATTCCAGATGAATTTGCAAATTGTTCTGTCTAACTCTTTGAAGAATTGGATTGGTATTTTGATGGGGATTGCATTGAATCTGTAGATTGCTTTTGGTAAAATGGCCATTTTTACTATATTAATCCTGCCAATCCATGAGCATGGGAGATCTTTCCATCTTCTGAGGTCTTCTTCAATTTCTTTCCTCAGTGTCTTGAAGTTCTTATTGTACAGATCTTTTACTTGCTTGGTTAAAGTCACACCGAGGTACTTTATATTATTTGGGTCTATTATGAAGGGTGTCGTTTCCCTAATTTCTTTCTCGGCTTGTTTCTCTTTTGTATAGAGGAAGGCAACTGATTTATTTGAGTTGATTTTATACCCAGCCACTTTGCTGAAGTTGTTTATCAGCTTTAGTAGTTCTCTGGTGGAACTTTTGGGATCACTTAAATATACTATCATGTCATCTGCAAATAGTGATATTTTGACCTCTTCTTTTCCGATCTGTATCCCCTTGATCTCCTTTTGTTGTCTGATTGCTCTGGCTAGAACTTCAAGAACTATATTGAATAAGTAGGGAGAGAGTGGGCAGCCTTGTCTAGTCCCTGATTTTAGTGGGATTGCTTCAAGTTTCTCTCCATTTAGTTTAATGTTAGCAACTGGTTTGCTGTATATGGCTTTTACTATGTTTAGGTATGGGCCTTGAATTCCTATTCTTTCCAGAACTTTTATCATGAAGGGGTGTTGAATTTTGTCAAATGCTTTCTCAGCATCTAATGAAATGATCATGTGGTTCTGTTCTTTCAGTTTGTTTATATAATGGATCACGTTGATGGTTTTCCATATATTAAACCATCCCTGCATGCCTGGGATGAAGCCTACTTGATCATGGTGGATGATTGTTTTGATGTGCTCTTGAATTCGGTTTGCCAGAATTTTATTGAGTATTTTTGCGTCGATATTCATAAGGGAAATTGGTCTGAAGTTCTCTTTCTTTGTTGTGTCTTTGTGTGGTTTAGGTATAAGAGTAATTGTAGATTCGTAGAAGGAATTCGGTAGGGCTCCATCTGTTTCAATTTTGTGGAATAGTTTGGATAATATTGGTATGAGGTCTTCTATGAAGGTTTGATAGAATTCTGCACTAAACCCATCTGGACCTGGGCTCTTTTTGGTTGGGAGACCTTTAATGACTGCTTCTATTTCCTTAGGAGTTATGGGGTTGTTTAACTGGTTTATCTGTTCCTGATTTAACTTTGATACCTGGTATCTGTCTAGGAAATTGTCCATTTCCTGAAGATTTTCAAATTTTGTTGAATATAGGTTTTTATAGTAAGATCTGATGATTTTTTGAATTTCCTCTGAATCTGTAGTTATGTCTCCCTTTTCATTTCTGATTTTGTTAATTTGGACGCACTCTCTGTGTCCTCTCGTTAGTCTGGCTAAGGGTTTATCTATCTTGTTGATTTTCTCAAATAACCAACTTTTGGTCCTGTTGATTCTTTCTATGGTCCTTTTTGTTTCTACTTGGTTGATTTCAGCTCTGAGTTTGATTATTTCCTGCCTTCTACTCCTCCTGGGTGTATTTGCTTCTTTTTGTTCTAGAGCTTTTAGGTGTGCTGTCAAGCTGCTGATATATGCTCTTTCCTGTTTCTTTCTGCAGGCACTCAGCGCTATGAGTTTTCCTCTTAGCACAGCTTTCATTGTGTCCCATAAGTTTGAGTATGTTGTATCTTCATTTTCATTAAATTCTAAAAAGTTTTTAATTTCTTTCTTTATTTCTTCCTTGACCAGGTTATCATTGAGTAGAGCATTGTTCAATTTCCACGTATATGTGGGCATTCTTCCCTTATTGTTATTGAAGACCAGTTTTAGGCCGTGGTGGTCCGATAGCACGCATGGGATTATTTCTATCTTTCTGTACCTGTTGAGGCCCGTTTTTTGACCGATTATATGGTCAATTTTGGAGAAAGTACCATGAGGAGCTGAGAAGAAGGTATATCCTTTTGCTTTAGGATAGAATGTTCTATAAATATCCGTTAAGTCCATTTGGCTCATGACTTCTCTTAGTCTGTCGACATCTCTGTTTAATTTCTGTTTCCATGATCTGTCCACTGATGAGAGTGGGGTGTTGAAATCTCCCACTATTATTGTGTGAGGTGCAATGTGTGTTTTGAGCTTTAGTAAGGTTTCTTTTACGTATGTAGGTGCCCTTGTATTTGGGGCATAGATATTTAGGATTGAGAGTTCATCTTGGTGGATTTTTCCTTTGATGAATATGAAGTGTCCTTCCTTATCTTTTTTGATGACTTTTAGTTGGAAATTGATTTTATTTGATATTAGAATGGCTACTCCAGCTTGCTTCTTCTGACCATTTGCTTGGAAAGTTGTTTTCCAGCCTTTCACTCTGAGGTAGTGTCTGTCTTTGTCTCTGAGGTGTGTTTCCTGTAGGCAGCAGAATGCAGGGTCCTCGTTGCGTATCCAGTTTGTTAATCTATGTCTTTTTATTGGGGAGTTGAGGCCATTGATATTGAGAGATATTAAGGAATAGTGATTATTGTTTCCCTTTATATTCATATTTGGATGTGAGGTTATGTTTGTGTGCTTTCATTCTCTTTGTTTTGTTGCCAAGACGATTAGTTTCTTGCTTCTTCTAGGGTATAGCTTGCCTCCTTATGTTGGGCTTTACCATTTATTATCCTTTGTAGTGCTGGATTTGTAGAAAGATATTGTGTAAATTTGGTTTTGTCATGGAATATCTTGGTTTCTCCATCAATGTTAATTGAGAGTTTTGCTGGATACAGTAACCTGGGCTGGCATTTGTGTTCTCTTAGGGTCTGTATGACATCAGTCCAGGATCTTCTGGCCTTCATAGTTTCTGGCGAGAAGTCTGGTGTGATTCTGATAGGTCTCCCTTTATATGTTACTTGACCTTTTTCCCTTACTGCTTTTAATATTCTTTCTTTATTTTGTGCGTTTGGTGTTTTGACAATTATGTGACGGGAGGTGTTTCTTTTCTGGTCCAATCTATTTGGAGTTCTGTAGGCTTCTTGTATGCCTATGGGTATCTCTTTTTTTAGGTTAGGGAAGTTTTCTTCTATGATTTTGTTGAAGATATTTACTGGTCCTTTGAGCTGGGAGTCTTCACTCTCTTCTATACCTATTATCCTTAGGTTTGATCTTCTCATTGAGTCCTGGATTTCCTGTATGTTTTGGACCAGTAGCTTTTTCCGCTTTACATTATCTTTGACAGTTGAGTCAATGATTTCTATGGAATCTTCTGCTCCTGAGATTCTCTCTTCCATCTCTTGTATTCTGTTGGTGAAGCTTGTATCTACAGCTCCTTGTCTCTTCTTTTGGTTTTCTATATCCAGGGTTGTTTCCATGTGTTCTTTCTTGATTGCTTCTATTTCCATTTTTAATTCCTTCATCTGTTTGATTGTGTTTTCCTGGAATTCTTTCAGGGATTTTTGCCATTCCTCTCTGTAGGCTTCTACTTGTTTATTAATGATTTCCTGTGTTTCCCTAAGTGTGTTCATGTCTTTCTTGAAGTCCTCCAGCATCATGATCAAATATGATTTTGAAACTAGATCTTGCTTTTCTGGTGTGTTTGGATATTCCATGTTTGTTTTGGTGGGAGAATTGGGCTCCGAGGATGGCATGCAGTCTTGGTTTCTGTTGCTTGGGTTCCTGCGCTTGCCTCTCGCCATCAGATTATCTCTAGTGTTACTTTGTTCTGCTATTTCTGACAGTGGCTAGACTGACCTATAAGCCTGTGTGTCAGGAGTGCTGTAGACCTGTTTTCCTCTCTTTCAGTCAGTTATAGGGACAGTGTGTTCTGCTTTCGGGCGTGTAGTTTTTCCTCTCTACAGGTCTTCAGCTGTTCCTGTGGGCCTGTGTCTTGAGTTCACCAGGCAGCTTTCTTGCAG
Organism: Rattus norvegicus; assembly: GCF_021556685.1. Classification (NCBI taxonomy): domain Eukaryota; kingdom Metazoa; phylum Chordata; class Mammalia; order Rodentia; family Muridae; genus Rattus; species Rattus norvegicus. Next base: position 208,004,229 of record NC_141534.1, on the reverse strand, counting down.
CAGAAAATTTGGTCTTACCTGTGGTCCCGAGGCTCAGGTTCGCTCGTGGGGTGCTGCCCAGGGGCTCTCTGCAGCGGCAGCAACCAGGAAGACCTGTGCCGCCCCTTCCGGGAGCTTCAGTGCACCAGGGTTCCAGATGGTCTTTGGCTTTTTCCTCTGGCGTCCGAGATGTGTGTGCAGGGAGCAGTCTCTTCTGGTTTCCCAGGCTTGTCTGCCTCTCTGAAGGTTTAGCTCTCCCTCCCACGGGATTTGGGTGCAGAGAACTGTTTATCCAGTCTGTTTCTTTCAGGTTCCGGCGGTGTCTCAGGCGCAGAAGTCCTGCCGCTCCTGGGCCCTCCCCCACGGGAGCCCAGAGGCCTTATACAGTTTCCTCTTGGGCCAGGGATGTGGGCAGGGGTGAGCAGTGTTGGTGGTCTCTTCCGCTCTGCAGCCTCAGGAGTGCCCACCTGACCAGGCGGTTGGGTCTCTCTCTCACCGGGTCTGGGAGCAGAGAGCTGCTGCGGGCCGGGATCCGCGGGTGTGGGACTTCCGGTAAACACAGACCGTGCCTCCTAGAGAAATTCTGCTTCCGTGTCCCAAGCTCACCAGGCAGCTTTCTTGCAGCAGAAAATTTGGTCTTACCTGTGGTCCCGAGGCTCAGGTTCGCTCGTGGGGTGCTGCCCAGGGGCTCTCTGCAGCGGCAGCAACCAGCTGAACATTTCTTTAGATATTTCTCAGCCATTCAATATTCCTCAGTTGAGAATTCTTCGTTTAGCTCTGTACTCCATTTTTAATAGGGTTATTTGGCTCTTTGGAGTCTAACTTCTTGAGTTCTTTGTATATATTAGATATTAGCCCTCTATTGGATGTAGAAAGAGGGGTTGGGGATTTAGTTCAGTGGTAGAGTGCTTGCCTAGCAAGCACAAGGCCCTGGGTTCGGTCCTCAGCTCCGGAAAAAAAAAAAAAAGAGTGGATGTAGAAAGAATTCTGCCTCTGTGTATCCTGAATCCACCAGGCAGGTCACTTGGTAGCAGAAAAGTTGGTCTTACCTCTGCTCTGAGGTGAGTCGGCACTTCTGGAGACTGTCTTACAGCTCTAGGCATGGGCAGGAATCAAAGGGTCCTGCCCCATATTGCTCGTAGGTCCTTGCACCCAGCGGGCACAGTTAGCACTATGTGATTCCCTCTTAGGTCTAGACTGTGGGCACAGAGTAGTCTCCTCTGACTTCTCGGGAGTATCCACACTTCTGAAGGTCCAGCTCTCTTCCCCACGGGATTTGGGTGTAGGGAGCTGTTTGCCCAGTTCAGTTCGGTCCTGGGCACAGACCAGTACTGCGGGTACTGGCGGCTGCTGTTCCAATATCTCTGTGTCCAGAGGCACTGTGCAGCTTCCCCTTGGACCAGGGATGTGGGCAGAGGTGTGCAGAGGTGGCAGTTTGTCCTGCGGTCTCAGGATGTCTACACTCCTGGGTGTTCAGCACCTCTTTTTTATTTTTTAAGATTTATTTATTTATTTATTTATTTATTTATTTATTTATTTATTTCATGTATATGAGTACACTGTTGCTGTCTTCAGACACACCAGAAGAGGGCATCGGATCTCATTACAGATGGTTGTGAGCCACAATGTGGTTGCTGGGAAGTGAAATCAGGACCTCTGAGAGAGCAGTCAGTGCTCTTAACTGCTGAGCCATTTCTTTTTTGCAGCTAACCATTGGACTGAAGTAGGGGACTCCAATGGAGGAGTTAGAGAAAAGATTGAAGGAGCTGAAGGGGTTTGCAACACCATAGGAAGAGCAATAATATCAACCAACCAGACCCCACCAGAGCTCCCAGGGACTAAACCACCAACCAAAGACTACACATGGAGGGACTCATGACTCTAGTCACATATGTAGCAAAGAATGGCATTGTCCAGCATCAATAAGAGCAAAAGCTCTTGGTCCTATGAAGGCTCATTTTGCCAGTGTAAGGGAATGCCAGGTTTGGGAGGTGGGAGTGGGTGGGTGGGAGTGAGAGCCTCCTCACAGAAGGAATGGGACAGGGAAGGGATATGGGAGAGGGGGGATATGGGATAACATTTGAAATGTAAAGACATAAAACATCCAAGAAAATAAAATTTAAAAAAAAGAAAATGAGCTGAAAAAATAGAAGACATTACAATACTAAACATACTATGAATTTTGCATGTAGATGGATAGAATTTGAGAATATTGTCCTAAGTGAGGTAACCCAGTTCCAAAAGGGTATGCATGGTATGTACTCACTTCTAAGTGGATATTAGCCATAAAATGCAGGTACTATGTTATACTCCACAAACCCAAAGAAGCTAAACAAGAGTAAAGGCTCAAGTGAGGAAGCTTGAATCTCACTTAAAATGAGGAATAAAATAGTCATAAGAACCAGCTTTAGGGAGAGAACTGGGAGGAAGGGAAAAAGGGGAGGAGAATGGGGGTTCAGGATGAGGGGTGGAGAAGGACAGGAGAGATGTCTAGATGGCCAGAAAAATGAATGAAAACCTGCACCTGATGGGGTGAGGAGGCAGGGCATAGCTCCAGGAAAAGACAAAGACCTGGGATAAGGGATGCTTCTAAGAATCAATGGAGGTGAGCTTAGCTATGACTCGCTACACTGGAGATGTGGATCCTGAAGAGGCCACCTCTGGTAGGCAAGTACCCCAGTGGAGCAATAGGGACACCAACCCACCCATAAAACTTTCAACCCAAAATGTATCCTGTCTACAAGATATTCAGGGAGAATGGAGCAGAGACTGGGGGAATAGCCAGCCAATGACCAGCCAAACTTGAGACCCATCCCACGTACAAGCACCAATCCCTGACACTATTAATGATATGCTGTTAGGCTTACAGACAGGAGTCTTGCATGGCTGTCCTCTGAGGGGCTCCACCCAGCAGCTGACTCAGAAAGATACAGATAACCACAGTTATCAAACAGTGGATGGAGTTTGAGTACTCTTTTGGAAGAATGGGAAAAGGATTATAGGACCCAAAGGAGATAGGAACTATACAGTAAGGCCAATAGAGTCAACTAACCTGGACCCTTGAGGCTCTCAGAGTCTGAACCACCAACCCAAGAACATACATAGGCTAGACCTAGGCCTCCCCATATATATGAAGCAGATATGAAGCTTGGTCTTGATGTGGGTCCTGAATACCTGAAGCAGAGGCACCCCCAAAGCTGTTGCCTATATGTGGAATATATTCTTCTAGCTGGGCTGCATCGTCTTGCCCCAGTGGGAGTGAAAGCACTTAGCCTCACAGAAACTTGTAGTGCCAAGGTAGAGGACAGCCATGCAAGACTCCTGTCTGCAAGCAAAACAGAATAGCATTAATAGTGTCAGGGATGGGTGCATGTACATGGGATGGGTCTCAAGTTGGGATAGTTATTGGCATTCCTGTCTGCACTCAGAGAACAAGGGGATGGGGGTGGTGATGGGGAAAGATTGTGAGAGGGAGTGACTAGGAAGGGGGAAGTGAGCAGGATGTAAAGTGAATAAGTTTTTAAAGTTAATTAATTAATTAAATTTTTAAAATAAATTATGATAAACATACATAGAACGAAACCTGGGCTCCCCAACTTCATTCAAAGCACACTAATGGAATTAAAGACACAGATTAATACAAACAAAATAACAGGTAATTTCTACATATCACACTTTCCAGTAGTTAGGTCATCTGAACAAAAAATAGAGAAACCTCAGAACTAACTGACATCCTACACCAAGTGAAAGTAACAGAAATCAACAAAATATTCTACCTAAACACCAAAGAAAATAAATTCCACTCAGCAATACACAAAACATCTCTAAAATAGACCACATACTGGGACACAAAAAATGTTAACAAATAAGAAAGCCTGAAATAATTTGCAGTATCTGATCACTGTATAATAAAATGTAAATTGAAAATAAAAAATGCTGGTAGGTGCATCAATACATGTAGATTAAAGAACTCATTCCCGGATGATGAATGGTCCAAAAAGAAAAAGAAAATATTCTTGGAATTAAGTAAAAATTAAAATGTAACAACAAAACTTCTAGGATTCAGCAGTCCTAAGAGGGAAATGCATAGCCGTAAGTACCTACAGTAAAAACGAGACAGGCACAGGGCATAGTCCCAGCATTTGGGAGACAGAGGCAGGTAGGTCTTTGAGAACTCCAGGCCAGCCTGATCTACATAGTGAATTTCAGGAAAACCAAGTCTATTTAAGAAGACTCTGTCTTAAAAAACCAAAGCCAAAAAGAGAAGTCAGAAAGAGTGCAAATAAATAGCGTAATGACGCAACTCAAGAATCAGTAAAATAAAAACAAAACAACCCCAAATTTAGTAAATGACAAGAAATACTAAAAATATCAAAGTAGAAACTAAATGAAACAAAAATAATAAAATAATACCAAAAATCATTGACTATAAGAGATGGTTCTTTGAGAAGATAAACAAAATTGATAGACCCTTGATCCGAATAACCTAAAGAAAGAGAGGACGCAAATTAACAGAACCAGGAACGATAAGCAAGTAAATATCACAGCAGATGCCAAAGAAATTCAGAATATTATACTGTGCTTCTTTAAGATCCCGTGCTCAAATAAGTTAGAAAATCTTAACAAAATGGATGGTTTTCTTGATTTTCTCAAATTACCAAAATTAAAGCAAGAAAAGATTATAGTCTAAACAGACCCATAACAAGGAAAGAGATTGAAACAGAAATAATTAACAAAAATATTAGTTAATTCATGTTTTTAAAGCTCAAAAGCCAGGCAGTGGAGGTGTACATCTTTATTCCCAGCACTTGGGAGGCAGAGGCAGGTGGATCTCTGAGTTCTTCTAAGCCAGACTGGACTACAAAGTGAGTTCCAGGAGAGCCAGGGTTACACAAAGAAACTTTCCCTCAAAAACAAAAACAAAAGGCTGGAGCCATGATAAATTCACAGTAGAATTCTACCAGATATTCAAAGAAATACAACAAAATATGTCTTAAATTGTTCAAATAGAAATAGAAGGATCACTTCCAAACTCATCCTATAAAGTCAATATTACTCTATTACCAAAACCAGGCACACACACTTTCAACTAGTTTGTCAGGGTACTTCAAATTACTCCCCAAAAAATATAGGCTACTGATGTTGTCCTTGATACCTCTCAGAAGTTGAAGATAGCCTCTGTTGCTAATGACACCACATATTTAGAGCACAGGACTTAGATTAATTGAGCTGGATCTAAACTGATAGTCCCTTTCCTGTGGTCTAGATTCCAGAGTACCAGAAATTACAATGAAAGCTGCCAAGGGAAGAAAGCAATAGTCCTACCCATATGTGACACATATGACCACAATAATGACCAGCATGGCAAGATATCTATGAAGGTGTGAGAGGTGGCACTAACATATCAGCAGTAAGTAAAAGGTGCCTAAGAGGATGGTAGTTGGAGTAACCTAACTATTCACAGACAGTGATATCATGGATCTTAAAAAACAATCTACTACTGCCACTTCGTTAGCTTATAATTCCTTGAGTCCATGCTAAATCTTATTCTTATACCCACAGATGAGTGCAGGTATCACCCAATCATTGAAAAAGCTTCACTATAAAAAATAAAGACCATTATAGAAAACCGCACAATGCAAAGACTAATGGATTGTGGGGAGACCAACCCCAGTAGATACATCTGAGTTCAACTCCTACATCTATGGTTCAGAGAACATTGAGGAAGAACAGACAGAAAATTGTATGATCCAGAATATCTTCAAGTCGACTCTTGGAAAGATCTGCATAAACAAAACCTGGACAATGGCAATATCAATTGACATGCTAACTCTGAAGAAGCAAATTTTCACACGGTCCCAACCATAGAAGAAGAATGACAGGCTAATTTTACCAAACAAGAACTCATTTGAAAATAATTTAAAGGAGAATTTTTATGTCGATTTTTATCAATGTTTCTAACATAAGCAAATATAATGTCCTTTATGTGAAAAAATTCCAAAAAAAGTATAGAAGGCATGAACCACAGCACAGTAAGGAATGTTTATGACAGTCCCACAACATACAGCATCCTGAATGGTAAAAGAAGGAAATCATTTCTGCCAGCAAGAATAAGTCAAATATGTCCATTTTCATCTCTTGAAAAATGTATAACATGTGTCTTAAGGCAAAGCAAAAAATAAAAAAGAAACAAAGGTATAAAGGTAGAAATGGAAAAAGCCACAGATCCTTGTATACAGACATTTTCTATGATAAAAGTCCTAAATACTCCACCAAAGTACTTTTAGAACTAAGAAAACAATTTGGTAAAGTAGCAGGAAATAAAATCAATATTCAGAAATCAATATTTGTTTATACACCAATAACACATAGACTGAGAAAAATAAACAAAGCAAGACAATTACAACAATTAGAAAATAAAATAAATAGCAATAAATTGAATCAAGGATGTGAATGATCACTATGATGAAAATTATTAAATATTCCAGGAAAAATGAAACAGACAACAAAATAACCCACAAAACTACACTAAAGCAAGGAAGGAGATAAGAGTTCATCTAACGAGGACTCACTCCAGACCAGAGAATGGGCAGCAGAATGAAAGAGCGAGCCACAGAATGAAATAATATTCAGCAATCTATTATTCTAATAAATGAAATAATCTAACATTTAAAATAGGACAAGACCTGCAGCTCTGCATAGACTTCATGTCACCTACCACAAAGAACCACAGATACAAACAAATAAATGGAAAACTTTTTTTTCTCTAGTTTCTGATGTTTTATTTTTTAATATCTATTATTTTATATACTTTATATCAATTAGATTATAAGTATTCCCATCATCTCACTTTGTATTCATGGGATATGAGAAAAGGAACCTGGGAGCCGCCTGACCCACAGGGACACCTCCTCAGGCTCCAGTGGCCGCTCAGTGTCACCACAGGACCTTAGTGGGCTGTTGCTGCTGGCACGGTCTGCAGTGAGCACTGCAGACTGAGACGACACAAATGATACTACACAAAAAATAGTTAACTGTGCAAACATGCAGTGGATGGGTGGTTAAAGCTTTGCACTGTAGGATTTTGTAGGGTCAAGGGCAGAATTAATTTAATGGAAAACTTTTTAACATAATGAATCATCATAGAAATACAAGACAAAACAATTTTATAGCATCAAATCCACTTAAGCTATTATGAAAAATATTAAAAATTCAGGTACACCCAAAAAATTAATAACATCACAACAAATTGAAGGGAGAGAACCACAAACACAATACCACCACTAACAACAAAAATAACAGAAAACAATTATTAATCTTTAATATCTCTCAGCATCAATGAATACAATTCCCTAATAAAAAGAGATAGGCTAACAGACTGGATACATAAACAGGACCCAGCATTTTGGTGCATACAGGAAACACACATCAGTGAAAAAGACAGACACTACCTCAAAATAGCAAGCTGGAAAAAAAATTTTCCAAACAAATGGTCCCAAGAAACAAGCTGGAGTAGCCATTCTAACATCCACTAAAAGAGACTTTTAACCAAAGTTATCAAAAGAGATGGGGAAGAACACTTCATAGTCATTAAAGGAAAAATGCACAAAGATGAAGTATCAATTCTTAACATCTATGTACCAAATGCAAGGCCACCTCCATTTATAAAGTAAATATTACTAAGCCTCAAAACACACATTGATCCTCAAACAATAATAGTGGGAGGCTTCAACAACCCACTCTTATCAGTGGACAGATCATGGAAACAGAAACTAAACAGAGAAACAGTGAAACTAACAGAAGTTATGAACTAACTGGATTTAACAGATATCTATAGAACATTTCATCTGAAAACAAAAGAATATACCTTATTCTCAGAACCTCATGGTAACTTCCCCAAAATTGACCATATAATCTGGCACAAAACAAGCTTCCACAGATACAAGAAGATGGAAAGATCCCATGTATTCTATCATATCACCACAAACTACAGCTGGTCTTCAATAACAATGAAAGCAACAGAAAGATGTTTTGAAAAAGCCTTCAGCAAACTATAACACCCCTTCATGTTAAAAGCCTTGAAAAGACAAGAAATTCAAGGCCCATACCTAAACATAATGAAAGTAATATACAGCAAACCAAAAGCCAACACCAAATTAAATTGAGAGAAATTTGAAGCAATCCCACTAAAATCCAGGACAAGACAAGGATAACCACTCTCTCCTGATTTATTCAATATAGTACTCAAAGTTATAGCTAAAGTAATCCGACAACAAAAGCAGATCAAAGGGATACAAATTGTAAAGAAAGGAGTCAAGTTATCACTATTTGCAGATGATATGACACTATATATAAGCTACCCAAAAAATTGTACCAGAGAACTTCTACACCTGATAAACAATTTCAGCAAAGTGGCTAGATAGAAAATTAATTCAAACAAATCAGTAGCCTTCCTCTACAAAAAGGATAAATTGTCTGAGAAAAAATTAGGGAAACAACACCCATCATAATACTCACAAATAATATAAAATACCTCAGTGTGACTCTAACCAAGCAAGTGAAAGATCTGTATGACAAGAATTTCAAGTCTCTGAAGAAAGAAATCTAAGAAGACCACAGAAGATAGAATGATTTACCATGCTCATGGACCAGCAGGATTAGCATAGTAAAAATGGCCATCTTACAAAAAACAATCTACAAATTCACCTCAATCACCATCAAAATCCCAACTCAATTCTTCATAGAGTTAGAGCAATTCTCAAATACATTTGGAATAACAAAAAATCCAGAATAGCAAAAACTATTCTCAACAATAAAAAAACTTCTGGGGGAATCACCTTACTAAGCTCAAGCAGTATTACAAAGCAATAGTGATAAAAAAAATTTCATGGTATTGGTACAGAAATAGGAAGGTAGATAACTGGAACAGAAGTTAAGACTCAGAAATGAACCCAAACACATATGGTCATTGGATCTTTCAAAAAGAAGCTAAAACAACCCAGTGGAAAAAAAGGAAATATTTCTATCCTAAAACAAAAGGATACACCTTCTTCTTACAACCTCATGGTACTTTCTCCAAAATTGACCATATAATCGGTCACAAAACAGACCTCAACAGATACAGAAAGATAGAAATAATCCCATTTCTTATCAGAACACCACGGTCTAAAGCTGGTCTTCAATAACAATAAGGAAAGAACGCCACATATACATGGAAGTTGAACAATGCTCTACTCAATGATAACCTGGTCAAGGAAGAAATAAAGAAAGAAATTAAAGACTTCTTAGAATTTAATGAAACTGAAGGTACAATATACCCAAACTTATGGGACAAAATGAAAGCTGTGCTGAGAGGCAAACTCATAGCTCTGAGTGCCTGCAGAAAGAAACAAAAGAGAGGATATATCAGCAACTTGACCTAAGAGCTCTAGAACAAAAAGAAGCAAATACACCCAGGAGGAGTAGAAGGCAGGAAATAATCAAACTCAGAGCTGTAATCAACTGAGTAGGAAAAAAAAAGGACATACAAAGAATCAAAATAACCAAAAGCTAGTTCTTTGAGAAAATCAATAAGATAGATAAACCCTTAGCCAGACTAATCAGAGGACACAGAGAATGTGTTCAAATTAACAAAATCAGAAATGAAAAGGGAGACATAACAACAGAACCAGAGGAAATTCAAAAAACCATCAGATCCTACTAAAAAAGTCTATATTCAACAAAACTTGAAAATCTGCAGGAAATGGACAATTACCTAGAAAATACCAGGTACACAAGTTAAATCAGGAAGAAATAAACCATTTAATCAACCCCATAACTCCTAAAGAAATAGAAGCAGTCATTAAAAATCTCCCAACCAAAAAGAGTCCAGGTCCAGACAGGTTTAATGCAGAATTCTATCAAACCTTCGTAGAAGACCTCATACCAATACTACCAAAACTCTTCAACAAAATTGAAACAGACGGAGCTCTACCAAATTCCCTCTAGGAAGCCACAATTACTCTTATCCTAAACCACACAACGACCTAACAAAGAAAGAGAACTTCAGACCAATTTCCCTTATGAATATTGATGCAAAAATACTCAATAAAATTCTTACAAACCCAATCCAAGAACACATCAAAACAATCATCCATCATGATCAAGTAGGCTTCATTCCAGGTAGGCAGGGATGGTTTAACATATAGAAAACCATCAATGTAATCCACTATATAAACAAACCGAAAGATAAAAACCACATGATCATTTCATTTGATGCTGAGAAAGCATTTGACAAAATTCAACACCCCTTCATGAGAAAGGTCCTGGAAAGAACAGGAATTAAAGGCCCATATCTAAACATAGTAAAAGCCATATACAGCAAACCAGTAGCTAATATTAAACTAAATGGAGAGAAACTTGAAGCAATCCCATTAAAATCAGGGACTAGAAAAGGCTGACAACTCTCTCCCTATTTATTCAACATAGTTCTCGAAGTCCTAGCCAGAGCAGTCAGACAGCAAAAGGAGATCAAAGAGATACAGATTGTAAAGGAAGAAGTCAAAATATTACTATTTGCAGATGATATGATAGTATACATAAGTGATCCCAAAAGTTCCACCAGAGAACTACTAAACCTGATAAACACCTTCAGCAAAGTGGCTGGGTATAAAATTAACTCAAATAAATCAGTAGCCTTCCTCTACACAAAAGAGAAACAAGCCAAGAAAGAAATTAGGGAAATGACACCCTTCATAATAGTCCCCATAAGATAAAATACTTCATTGTGACTTTAACCAAGCAAGAACTTCAAGTATCTGAAAAAAGAAATTGACGATGTAAAGATCTCCCATGCTAATGAATTAGCAGGATTAATATACTAAAAATGGCCATTTTACCAAAAGCGATCTACAGATTCAATGCAATCCCCATCAAAATACCAATCCAATTCTTCAAAGAGTTAGACAGAACAATTTGCACATTCATCTGGAATAACAAAAAACCCAGGATAGCTAAAACTATCCTTGACAATAAAAGGACTTCAGGGGGAATCACTATCCCTGAACTCAAGCAGTATTACAGAGCAATAGTAATAAAAACTGCATGATATTGGTACAGAGACAAACAGATAGACCAATGGAACAGAATTGAAGACCCAGAAATGAACCCACACACCTATGGTCACTTGGTTTTTCACAAAGGAGCCAAAATCATCAAATGGAAAAAAGATAGCATTTTCAGCAAATGGTGCTTTTTCAACTGGAGGTCAACATGTAGAAGAATACAGATCGATCCATGCTTATCACCCTGTACAAAGCTTAAGTCCAAGTGGATCAAGGACCTCCACATCAAACCAGATACACTCAAACTAATAGAAGAAAAAGTGGGGAAGCATCTCGAACACATGGGCACTGGAAAAAATTTCCTGAACAAAACACCAATGGCTTATGCTCTAAGATCAAGAATCGACAAATGGGATCTCATAAAACTGCAAAGCTTCTGTAAGGCAAAGGACACTGTGGTTAGGACAAAACGGCAACCAACAGATTGGGAAAAGATCTTTACCAATCCTACAACAGATAGAGGCCTGATATCCAAAATATACAAAGAACTCAAGAAGTTAGGCCACAGGGAGACAAATAACCCTATTAAAAAATGGGGTTCAGAGCTAAACAAAGAATTCACAGCTGAGGAATGCCGAATGGCTGAGAAACACCTAAAGAAATGTTCAACATCTTTAGTCATAAGGGAAATGCAAATCAAAACAACCCTGAGATTTCACCTCACACCAGTGAGAATGGCTAAGATCAAAAACTCAGGTGACAGCAGATGCTGGCGAGGATGCGGAGAAAGAGGAACACTCCTCCATTGTTGGTGGGATTGCAGACTGGTACAACCATTCTGGAAATCAGTCTGGAGGTTCCTCAGAAAATTGGACATTGAACTGCCTGAGGATCCAGCTATACCTCTCTTGGGCATATACCCAAAAGATGCCCCAACATATAAAAAAGACACGTGCTCCACTATGTTCATTGCAGCCTTATTTATAATAGGCAGAAGCTGGAAAGAACCCAGATGCCCTTCAACAGAGGAATGGATACAGAAAATGTGGTACATCTACACAATGGAATATTACTCAGCTATCAAAAACAATGACTTTATGAAATTCGTAGGCAAATGGTTGGAACTGGAAAATATCATCCTGAGTGAGGTAACCCAATCACAGAAAAACACACATGCTATGCACTCATTGATAAGTGGCTATTAACCCAAATGCTTGAATTACCCTAGATGCCTAGGACAAATGAAACTCAAGACGGATGATCAAAATGTGAATGCTTCACTCCTTCTTTAAAAGGGGAACAAGAATACTCTTGGCAGGGAATAGAGAGGCAAAGATTAAAACAGACACAGAAGGAACACCCATTCAGAGCCTGCCCCATATGTGGCCCATGCATATACAGCCATCCAATTAGACAAGATGGATGAAGCAAAGAAGTGCAGGCTGACAGGAGCCAGATGTAGATCGCTCCTGAGAGACACAGCCAGAATACAGCAAATACAGAGGCGAATGCCAGCAGCAAACCAGTGAACTGAGAGTAGGACCCCGTTGAAGGAATCAGAGAAAGAACTGGAAGAGCTTGAAGGGGCTTGAGACCCCATATGTACAACAATGCCAAGCAACCAGAGCTTCCAGGGACTAAGCCACTACCTAAAGACTATACATGGACTGACCCTGGACTCTGACCTCATTGGTAGCAATGAATATCCTAGTAAGAGCACCAGTGGAAGGGGAAGCCCTGGGTCCTGCTAAGACTGAACCCCCAGTGAACTAGATTGTTGGGGGGAGGGCGGCACTGGGGGGAGGATGAGGAGGGGAACACCCATAAAGAAGGGGAGGGGGAGGGATTAGGGGGATATTTGCCCAGAAACCAGAAAAGGGAATAACACTCGAAATGTATATAAGAAATACTCAAGTTAATAAAAAAAAAAAAAGAATTGAATCCATAAATGAACCTACACACCTATGGTCACTTGATTTTTGACAAAGGAGCCAAAATCATCCAATGGAAAAAAAGATAGCATTTTCAGCAAATGGTGCTGGTTCATCTGGAGGTCAGCATGTAGAAGAATGCAGATCGATCCATGCTTATCACCCTGTACAAAACTTAAGTCCAAGTGGATCAAGGTCTTCCACATCAAACCAGATACACTCAAACTAATAGAAGAAAAAGTGGGGAAGCATTTCGAACACATGGGCATTGGAGAAAATTTCCTGAACAAAACACCAATGGCTTATGCTCTAAGATCAAGAATCGACAAATGGGATCTCATAAAGCTACAAAGCCTCTGTAAGGCAAAGGACACTGTGGTTAGGACAAAACGGCAACCAACATATTGGGAAAAGATCTTTACCTATCCTACAACTGAGGGAGGGATTATTTCCAAAATATACAGAGAACTCAAGAAATTAGACTGCAGGGGAAAAAATAACCCTATTAAAAAATGGGGTTCAACATGAAACTCAAGAAGGATGACCAAAATGTGAATGCTTCACTCCTTCTTTAAAAGGGGAACAAGAATACCCTTGGCAGGGAATAGGGAAGCAAAGTTTAGAACAGAGGCAGAAGGAACACCCATTCAGAGCCTGCCCCACATGTGGCCCATACATATACAGCCACCAATCTAGATAAGATGGATGAAGCAAAGAAGTACAGGCTGACAGGAACCGGATGTAGATCTCTCCTGAGAGACACAGCCAGAATATGGCACATATGTAGGCGGTTGCCAGCAGCAAACCACTGAACTGAGAACAGGACCCCTGTTGAAGGAATCAGAGAAAGGACTGAAAGTGCTTGAAGGGGCTTGAGACCCCATATGAACAACAATGCCAACCAATCTGAGCTTCCAGGGACTAAGACATTACCCAAAGACTATACATGAACTGACCCTGGGCTCCAACCTCATAGGTAGCAATGAATAGCCTAGTAAGGCACCAGTGGAAGGGGAATCCCATGGTCCTCCCAAGGCTAGACCCCCAGTGAATGGTATTCTTTGGGGGAGGGTGGTAATGGGGAGATGATGGGGAGGGGAACACTGATATAGAAGGGGAGAGGAAGGGGTTAGGGAATATTGGCCTGAAAACCATGAAAGGGAATAACAATTGAAATGTAAATAAGAAATACTCAATTTAATTAAGATGGAGAAAAAAATAAAATAAAGAAAAGAAATATAAATAAGAAATAACCAATTTAATAAAGATGAAAAAAAGAAACTAACACACATGTCCTTCTGATGACATAAAAAATGAATACATACATTCTTACAAAAATAATCCCTATGTTTCTCATGTTTCAATTTTGTTCCTCTGCTATTAACTTCCTTAGCCATGTGTGGCAGATATAATCACAGTGTCATGTCCTTTTCTATCCCCTGCCTGCCTGCCTGCCTGCCTGCCTTGCCCTTTCTGCAGCTCCACTTTTAACATGTGAGCTTCATACAGGACTGAAGAACCCAGAGGATGAGAGGGATGCCATATGGACTCAAGGATGAGACAAATGCCTAACTGGCTTAAGTGGTTCCAATGGGCAGCTGGTACTTGGCATACAATTAAAGGTCATTTTTCAATCAGGCATCAAGGATGTGGTCTTGTTATACCTTGAATTTTGTCAACAAAGTTTCATCATTTCAATTACAGTGAAAGACATATATTACTCTCTGATTCTGAGTTGGGAAGGAAGGTGATGTGCCACTGAAAGAAAGCTAGTGCTACAACTCTTGAAAGGGTATAAATCTCTGCTATTGCACACACACACACACACACACACACACACACAAACCTTCATTATAAGAAAGAAATTTAAGCAATACTACCCAACACCCCAAACATACTGAGCTGATTCACAAAGATATTATAGAAATACAGGGGTCTGGTGGCAGTAGAGCATGTGTAAGAGGACAATGACACATACCATTCCATAGGCAATACGAGCCTAGTATCAAAGTCCACTGAACACATATCCCCTGCTTTACTTACTCTAGTCACTTCATTTAAGCATCGATTCACCCAGTCCATTCACTGAACTTTAGAGCACAAAAGAATCCAGGTGAGACAATCAAGAAAGCGAGACCTAGCATTCAAGATAATGTTTCTGCTTGCTCTAATAACAGAAGAACTAAAAGGGGAACAATAGATGCCACTGCAGTGAACACAGAATAAGCAGTGAATACTCAGCTATCATTTGTTGTACCACACACAACACTCAGCAGTTTACATATCATATTTTGTGTACCCAACTTCGATACAATGAGCATGACATCATTCATAGTACTGATGGACAAGCTAGTTCTTCCATTCACCTCACTTACTGCATCAGTGCAATATAAACATGAATGCATGTTAGCTTTAATTTACAGCTTGCCGAGACCTAGAGTCATCGAGAAGTGAGTCTTGGTGAAGAATTGTTTAGATTAAGGTAGCCTTTGAGTCTGCCTCTGGGGATTTTCTTGATAATATAATTGATGTAGGAAGCGCCGTCTACTCTGGGTAATAGGGAATCCCAAACTGTAAAGTGTAGAAAGGGGTCAAGCATTAAAATGCACATAGTCACTCATTGCTTTCTGTTCAGTGGATGTGATATGACTTGCTGTTTCAAATATCTGCCTTGATGACTTCTAGGTAATGGTTGACTATGACCTGGAAATATAAGCAAAAATAAACCATTTTTCTCCTAAAAAAAAAAGAAAAAAAGAAAAATAAAGAAAATATGGATGTTTCACTCCTTCTTTAAAAGGGGAACAAGAATACCCTTAGGAAGGGATAGGGAGGCAAAGTTTAGAACAGAGGCTGAAGGAACGCCCATTCGGAGCCTGCCCCACATGTGGCCCATACATATACAGCCACCAAACTACATAAGATGGATGAAGCAAAGAAGTGTAGGCTGACACAAACCAGATGTAGATCTCTCCTGAGAGACTCAGCCAGAATATGGCAAACATATAGGCGAATGCCAGGAGCAAACCACTGAACTGAGAACAGGACCCCTGTTGAAGGAATCAGAGAAAGGACTGAAAGAGGACAAAGGGGCTTAAAACCCCATATGAACAACAATGCCAGTCAACCAGAGCTTCCAGGGACTAAGCCATTACCCATGGACTGACCCTGGGCTCGAACTGCATAGGTAGCAATGAATAGCCTAGTAGGGGCACCGTGGAAGGGGAAGCCCTTGACCCTGCCAAGGCTGGACCCCCAGTGAATGGGATTGTTGTGGGGAGGGCGGTAATGGGGGAAGGATGGGGAAGGGAACACCAATATAGAAGGGGAGGGGAAGGGTTAAGAGGATGTTGGCCTGAAAACAGAGAAAGGGAATAACATTTGAAATGTAAATAAGAAATACCCAATTTAATAAAGATGGAGGGAAAAAAACCTAATGGAGTCACAGAATATTTTATCTCCTAATTTTACTGCATTGTTTTTAGTTTAGACAATGACAATTGTCTTTTCTATCAATATAGGTTATTACTCTGTTCTAGAATTTCATATAAATAAAACTATGTGATTCTCAAAAAAGAAGAAGAAGGAAGTATTGTCAACAAATGGTGCTGGTATAGCTGGAGTCTGCATGGAGAAGAATGCAAATCCATTTTTATCTCCTTGCACAATGCTCAAGTCCAAGTGGATCAAGGACTTCCATATAAAACCAGATACACTGAATCTAACAGAAGAGAAAGTACGAAAAAGCCTTGAATGCACCGTCACAGGGGAAATTTTCCTTAACAGTACACCAATGGCTCAGGCTCTAAGATCAACAATAAATAAATGGGACCTCATAAAACTAAAAAGTTTTGCGAGGTAAAGGAGACTGTCAATAAGAAAAATGGCAACCTACAGATTGGGAAAAGATCGTTACTAACCATACATTTGATAGAAGGCTAATATCCAAAATATATAAAGAACTCAAGAAATTAGACTCCAGAAAACCAAAAATTGGACTTTAAAAATGGGATACAGTTTTTTTTCACATAAGCTGAAAATTTATTCAAATTGGATTGTCCCTAGGTAATAAGGAAAGCAAT
This sequence comes from Rattus norvegicus, assembly GCF_021556685.1. Taxonomy (NCBI): domain Eukaryota; kingdom Metazoa; phylum Chordata; class Mammalia; order Rodentia; family Muridae; genus Rattus; species Rattus norvegicus. The sequence continues at coordinate 207,987,195 of NC_141534.1, read as the reverse complement.
TAAAATCTTATCAGGGAGGAGAGAATCGGCCTGCCCATCGGTAATGTCCAACTTAAACACTCTGTAAGGTCTTCTAGGTTTGTGGATGGAGCTACATCGGAGGGCACACTCAACACAGTGCAGGTTTCTACAGAGAGACAAAACCAGTTTAACAAGTAGCATGTAAAATGGGGTGAAAGTAGAATGAATCTTTTTTTTCTCCATCTTTATTAACTTGGGTATTTCTTATTTACATTTCAATTGTTATTCCCTTTCCCAGTTTCTGGGCCAACATCCCCATAACTCCTCCCCCTCCCCTTCTCTATCGGTGTTCCCCCTCCTCAGCCTCCCCCCATTACTGCCCTCCCCCCAACAATCATGTTCACTGGGGGTTCAGTCTTGGCAGGACCAAGGCCTTGCCCTTCCATTGGTGCCCTTACTAGGCTACTCATTGCTACCTATGAGGTTGGAGCCCAGGGTCAGTCCATGTAAAGTCTTTGGGTAGTGGCTTACTCCCTGGAAGCTCTGGTTGGTTGGCATTGTTGTACATATGGGGTCTCAAGCCTCTTCAAGCTCTTCCAGTCCTTTCTCTGATTCCTTCAACGAGGGTACTGTTCTCAGTTCAGGGGTTTGCTGCTAGCATTCGCCTATGTATTTGCCCTATTCTGGCTGTGTCTCTCAGGAGAGAGTAGAATGAAGTTCTAAATCGTGAATGAATGATTTAAAATGTCTTGAGAAATACCAAAGTACTGTCAATGATGTTTTTAGCATTTTTCTTTTTGTAACAATGTAATATTTATTATACAGTTGATAAAGTATATGTAATTATAGTCCATATAATTACGGTCAGTGATGGAATTAGTTTGAAAACTTCTTTCTCTTTTCTATGGGATATTTATGAAAATTAAATGCCAATAATTAAAAAATAAATAAATAAAAATGGGACACAGAGCTTAACAAAGAATTCTCAACTGATGAATCTCAAATGACTGAAAAGTACCTAAAGAAGTGTTTTAACATCCTTAGTCATCAGGGAAATGCAAATCAAAATGACCTTGAGATTCCACTTTACACCAATCAGAATGGCTAAAATAAAAACCTCAGACCACAGCAGATGCTGGTGAATATGTGGAAAAAGAGAAACACTCTTGAATTGCTGATGGGATTGCAAACTGGTACAACCATTTTGAAAATCAATCTGGGAAGTCCCACACCGGCGGATCCCGGATCGCAGCAGCTCTCTGCTCCCAAACCCCGTGGGAGAGAGACCTCACCGCCTGATCAAGTGGGCACTCCTGAGGCTGCAGAGCGGAGGAGACCACCAACACTGCCCACCCCTGCCCACATCCCTGGCCCAAGAGGCAACTGTATAAGGCCTCTGGGTTCCCGTAGGGGAGGGCCCGGGAGCGGCAGGACCCCTGCGCCTGAGACACTGCCGGAACCTGAAGGAAACAGACCGGATAAACAGTTCTCTGCACCCAAATCCCGTGGGAGGGAGAGCTGAACCTTCAGAGAGGCGGACACGCCTGAGAAACCAGAAGAGACTGCACTCTGTGCACATCCAGGCGCCAGAGGAAAACACCAAACGCCATCTGGAACCCTGGTGCACGGAGGCTCCTGGAAAGAGCGGCGCAGATCTTCCCGGTTGCTGCACAGCGGAGAGGACTTAGGCAGTACCCCACGAGCAAACTTGAGCCTTGGAACTGCAGGTAGGACCAACTTTTCCCCTGCAAGAAACCTGCCTGGTGAACTCAGGACACACAGAGGCAAAATTCCTCTAAGGCCGGGCACTTCCTGTGTTTACCGGAAGTCCCACACCGGCGGATCCCGGACCGCAGCAGCTCCCTGCTCCCAAACCCCGTGGGAGAGAGACCTCACCGCCTGATCAGGTGGGCACTCCTGAGGCTGCAGAGCGGAGGAGACCACCAACACTGCCCACCCCTGCCCACATCCCTGGCCCAAGAGGCAACTGTATAAGGCCTCTGGGTTCCCATAGGGGAGGGCCCGGGAGCGGCAGGACCCCTGCGCCTGAGACACTGCCGGAACCTGAAGGAAACAGACCGGATAAACAGTTCTCTGCAACCAAATCCCGTGGGAGGGAGAGCTGAACCTTCAGACAGGCGGACACGCCTGGGAAACCAGAAGAGACTGCACTCTGTGCACATCCAGGCGCCAGAGGAAAACACCAAACGTCATCTGAAACCCTGGTGCACGGAGGCTCCCAGAAGGAGCGGCACAGATTTTCCCGGTTGCTGCCACAGCGGAGAGGACTTAGGCAGTACCCCACGAGCAAACTTGAGCCTTGGAACCACAGGTAGGACCAACTTTTCCCCTGCAAGAAACCTGCCTGGTGAACTCAAGACACAGGCCCACAGGAACAGCTGAAGACCTGTAGAGAGGAAAAACTACACGCCCGAAAGCAGAACACTCTGTCCCCATAACTGGCTGAAAGAAAACAGGAAAACAGGTCTACAGCACTCCTGACACACAGGTTATAGGACAGTCTAGCCACTGTCAGAAATAGCAGAACAAAGTAACACTAGAGATAATCTGATGGCAAGAGGCAAGCGCAGGAACCCAAGCAACAGAAACCAAGACTACATGGCATCATCGGAGCCCAATTCTCCCACCAAAGCAAACACGGAATATCCAAACACACCAGAAAAGCAAGACCTAGTTTCAAAATCATATTTGATCATGATGCTGGAGGACTTCAAGAAAGACATAAAGAACTCCCTTAGAGAACAAGTAGAAGCCTACAGAGAGGAATCGCAAAAATCCCTGAAAGAATTCCAGGAAAACACAATCAAACAGTTGAAGGAATTAAAAATGGAAATAGAAGCAATCAAGAAAGAACACATGGAAACAACCCTGGACATAGAAAATCAAAAGAAAAGACAAGGAGCTGTAGATACAAGCTTCACCAACAGAATTCAAGAGATGGAAGAGAGAATCTCGGGAGCAGAAGATTCCATAGAAATCATTGACTCAACTGTCAAAGATAATGTAAAGCGGAAAAAGCTACTGGTCCAAAACATACAGGAAATCCAGGACTCAATGAGAAGATCAAACCTAAGGATAATAGGTATAGAAGAGAGTGAAGACTCCCAGCTCAAAGGACCAGTAAATATCTTCAACAAAATCATAGAAGAAAACTTCCCTAACCTAAAAAAAGAGATACCCATAGGCATACAAGAAGCCTACAGAACTCCAAATAGATTGGACCAGAAAAGAAACACCTCCCGTCACATAATTGTCAAAACACCAAACGCACAAAATAAAGAAAGAATATTAAAAGCAGTAAGGGAAAAAGGTCAAGTAACATATAAAGGCAGACCTATCAGAATCACACCAGACTTCTCGCCAGAAACTATGAAGGCCAGAAGATCCTGGACAGATGTCATACAGACCCTAACAGAACACAAATGCCAGCCCAGGTTACTGTATCCTGCAAAACTCTCAATTAACATAGATGGAGAAACCAAGATATTCCATGACAAAACCAAATTTACACAATATCTTTCTACAAGTCCAGCACTACAAAGGATAATAAAGGGTAAAGCCCAACATAAGGAGGCAAGCTATACCCTAGAAGCAAGAAACTAATCATCTTGGCAACAAAACAAAGAGAATGAAAGAACACAAACATAACCTCACTTCCAAATATGAATATAACGGGAAGCAATAATCACTATTCCTTAATATCTCTCAATATCAATGGCCTCAACTCCCCAATAAAAAGACATAGATTAACAAACTGGATACGCAACGAGGACCCTGCATTCTGCTGCCTACAGGAAACACACCTCAGAGACAAAGACAGACATTACCTCAGAGTGAAAGGCTGGAAAACAATTTTCCAAGCAAATGGTCAGAAGAAGCAAGCTGGAGTAGCCATTCTAATATCAAATAAAATCAATTTTCAACTAAAAGTCATCAAAAAAGATAAGGAAGGACACTTCATATTCATCAAAGGAAAAATCCACCAAGATGAACTCTCAATCCTAAATATCTATGCCCCAAATACAAGGGCACCTACATATGTAAAAGAAACCTTACTAAAGCTCAAAACACACATTGCACCTCACACAATAATAGTGGGAGATTTCAACACCCCACTCTCATCAATGGACAGATCATGGAAACAGAAATTAAACAGAGATGTAGACAGACTAAGAGAAGTCATGAGCCAAATGGACTTAACGGATATTTATAGAACATTCTATCCTAAAGCAAAAGGATATACCTTCTTCTCAGCTCCTCATGGTACTTTCTCCAAAATTGACCATATAATTGGTCAAAAAACGGGCCTCAACAGGTACAGAAAGATAGAAATAATCCCATGCGTGCTATCGGACCACCACGGCCTAAAACTGGTCTTCAATAACAATAAGGGAAGAATGCCCACATATACGTGGAAATTGAACAATGCTCTACTCAATGATAACCTGGTCAAGGAAGAAATAAAGAAAGAAATTAAAAACTTTTTAGAATTTAATGAAAATGAAGGTACAACATACCCAAACTTATGGGACACAATGAAAGCTGTGCTAAGAGGAAAACTCATAGCGCTGAGTGCCTGCAGAAAGAAACAGGAGAGAGCATATGTCAGCAGGTTCACAGCACACCTAAAAGCTCTAGAACAAAAAGAAGCAAATACACCCAGGAGGAGTAGAAGGCAGGAAATAATCAAACTCAGAGCTGAAATCAACCAAGTAGAAACAAAAAGGACCATAGAAAGAATCAACAGAACCAAAAGTTGGTTCTTTGAGAAAATCAACAAGATAGATAAACCCTTAGCCAGACTAACGAGAGGACACAGAGAGTGTGTCCAAATTAACAAAATCAGAAATGAAAAGGGAGACATAACTACAGATTCAGAGGAAATTCAAAAAATCATCAGATCTTACTATAAAAACCTATATTCAACAAAACTTGAAAATCTTCAGGAAATGGACAATTTCCTAGACAGATACCAGGTACAAAAGTTAAATCAGGAACAGATAAACCAGTTAAACAACCCCATAACTCCTAAGGAAATAGAAGCAGTCATTAAAGGTCTCCCAACCAAAAAGAGCCCAGGTCCAGACGGGTTTAGTGCACAATTCTATCAAACCTTCATAGAAGACCTTATACCAATATTATCCAAACTATTCCACAAAATTGAAACAGATGGAGCCCTACCGAATTCCTTCTATGAAGCCACAATGACTCTTATACCTAAACCACACAAAGACCCAACAAAGAAAGAGAACTTCAGACCAATTTCCCTTATGAATATCGACGCAAAAATACTCAATAAAATTCTGGCAAACCGAATTCAAGAGCACATCAAAACAATCATCCACCATGATCAAGTAGGCTTCATCCCAGGCATGCAGGGATGGTTTAATATAAGGAAAACCATCAACGTGATCCATCATATAAACAAACTGAAAGAACAGAACCACATGATCATTTCATTAGATGCTGAGAAAGCATTTGACAAAATTCAACACCCCTTCATGATAAAAGTCCTGGAAAGAATAGGTATTCAAGGCCCATACCTAAACATAGTAAAAGCCATATACAGCAAACCAGTTGCTAACATTAAACTAAATGGAGAGAAACTTGAAGCAATCCCACTAAAATCAGGGAGTAGACAAGGCTGCCCACTCTCTCCCTACTTATTCAATATAGTTCTTGAAGTTCTAGCCAGAGCAATCAGACAACAAAAGGAGATCAAGGGGATACAGATCGGAAAAGAAGAGGTCAAAATATCACTATTTGCAGACGACATGATAGTATATTTAAGTGATCCCAAAAGTTCCACCAGAGAACTACTAAAGCTGATAAACAACTTCAGCAAAGTGGCTGGGTATAAAATTAACTCAAATAAATCAGTTGCCTTCCTCTATACAAAAGAGAAACAAGCCGAGAAAGAAATTAGGGAAACGACACCCTTCATAATAGACCCAAATAATATAAAGTACCTCGGTGTGACTTTAACCAAGCAAGTAAAAGATCTGTACAATAAGAACTTCAAGACACTGAGGAAAGAAATTGAAGAAGACCTCAGAAGATGGAAAGATCTCCCATGCTCATGGATTGGCAGGATTAATATAGTAAAAATGGCCATTTTACCAAAAGCAATCTACAGATTCAATGCAATCCCCATCAAAATACCAATCCAATTCTTCAAAGAGTTAGACAGAACAATTTGCAAATTCATCTGGAATAACAAAAAACCCAGGATAGCTAAAGCTATCCTCAACAATAAGAGGACTTCAGGGGGAATCCCTATCCCTGAACTCAAGCAGTATTACAGAGCAATAGTGATAAAAACTGCATGGTATTGGTACAGAGACAGACAGATAGACCAATGGAATAGAATTGAAGACCCAGAAATGAACCCACACACCTATGGTCACTTGATTTTTGACAAAGGAGCCAAAACCATCCAATGGAAAAAAGATAGCATTTTCAGCAAATGGTGCTGGTTCAACTGGAGGGCAACATGTAGAAGAATGCAGATCGATCCATGCTTATCACCCTGTACAAAGCTTAAGTCCAAGTGGATCAAGGACCTCCACATCAAACCAGACACACTCAAACTAATAGAAGAAAAACTAGGGAAGCATCTGGAACACATGGGCACTGGAAAAAATTTCCTGAACAAAACACCAATGGCTTATGCTCTAAGATCAAGAATCGACAAATGGGATCTCATAAAACTGCAAAGCTTCTGTAAGGCAAAGGACACTGTGGTTAGGACAAAACGACAACCAACAGATTGGGAAAAGATCTTTACCAATCCTATAACACATAGAGGCCTTATATCCAAAATATACAAAGAACTCAAGAAGTTAGACCGCAGGGAAACAAATAACCCTATTAAAAAATGGGGTTCAGAGCTGAACAAAGAATTCACAGCTGAGGAATGCCGAATGGCTGAGAAACACCTAAAGAAATGTTCAACATCTTTAGTCATAAGGGAAATGCAAATCAAAACAACCCTGAGATTTCACCTCACACCAGTGAGAATGGCTAAGATCAAAAACTCAGGTGACAGCAGATGCTGGCGAGGATGTGGAGAAAGAGGAACACTCCTCCATTGTTGGTGGGATTGCAGACTGGTAAAACCATTCTGGAAATCAGTCTGGAGGTTCCTCAGAAAATTGGACATTGAACTGCCTGAGGATCCAGCCATACCTCTCTTGGGCATATACCCAAAAGATGCCTCAACATATAAAAGAGACACGTGCTCCACTATGTTCATCGCAGCCTTATTTATAATAGCCAGAAACTGGAAAGAACCCAGATGCCCTTCAACAGAGGAATGGATACAGAAAATGTGGTACATCTACACAATGGAATATTACTCAGCTATCAAAAACAACGAGTTTATGAAATTCGTAGGCAAATGGTTGGAACTGGAAAATATCATCCTGAGTGAGCTAACCCACTCACAGAAAGACATACATGGTATGCACTCATTGATAAGTGGCTATTAGCCCAAATGCTTGAATTACCCTAGATCCCTAGAACAAAGGAAACTCAAGACGGATGATCAAATTGTGAATGCTTCACTCCTTCTTTAAATGAGGAAAAAGAATACCCTTGGCAGGGAAGGGAGAGGCAAAGATTAAAACAGAGACTGAAGGAACACCCATTCAGAGCCTGCCCCACAGGTGGCCCATACATATACAGCCACCCAATTAGACAAGATGGATGAAGCAAAGAAGTGCAGACCGACAGGAGCCGGATGTAGATCGCTCCTGAGAGACACAGCCAGAATACAGCAAATACAGAGGCGAATGCCAGCAGCAAACCACTGAACTGAGAATAGGTCCCCCGTTGAAGGAATCAGAGAAAGAACTGGAAGAGCTTGAAGGTGCTCGAGACCCCAAAAGTACAACAATGTCAAGCAACCAGAGCTTCCAGGGACTAAGCCACTACCTAAAGACTATACATGGACTGACCCTGGACTCTGTCCCCATAGGTAGCAATGAATATCCTAGTAAGAGCACCAGTGGAAGGGGAAGCCCTGGGTCCTGCTAAGACTGAACCCCCAATGAACTAGACTATGCGGGGAGGGTGGCAATGGGGGGAGGTTTGGGAGGGGAACCCCCACAAGGAAGGGGAGGGGGGAGGGTGATGTCTGTCCGGAAACCGGGAAAGGGAATAACACTTGAAATGTATATAAGAAATACTCAAGATAATAAAAAAAAAAAAGAAAGAAAAAAAAAAAAAAAGAAAATCAATCTGTTGGTTCCTTAATAAATTGGAAATAGTTCTACCTGAAGACCCAGCTATACCACTCCTGGGCATATACCCAAAAGATTTTCTAACATATAACAAGGACACATGCTCCACTATGTTCATAGCAGCCTTATTTATGATAGCCAGAAGCTGGAAATAGATTTGTCCCTCGGTGAAAAAATGGATACAGAAAATGTGGTACATTTGCACAATGAAATACTACTCAGCTATTAAAAATGATGACTTCATGACTTTTGTAGGCAAATGGATCAAACTAGAAAATATCATCCTGAGTGAGATAACCCAGAATCAAAAGGATATACATGCTATGTACTCACTGATAAGTGGTTATTAGCTCAAAAGCTCAGAACACCCATGAAACTTAACCAAAGGAAGGCCAACGTGTGGATATTTCAAACCCACTTACAAGAGACAACAAATTAATCACAGGAGGCAGATGGAGGGAGAAATCTGGGTGGGAGAGAGGATGGAAAGGATAAAAGGATGGGCAGGACTAAGTGAGGGAAGATACGGGAGAGAAGTCCAGAGGGCCAGTAGAACAAATAGAAATAAGTAACAGTGGGGGTGGGAAACTCAGAGAACCACTAGAAAGTCCCAGATACCAGGGATGTGAGAGGCTCCCAGGACCTAATGGGGATGACAGTAGCCAAAATACCCAACAGTGGGAAGATGAAACCTAAAGAGGACACCCCTAGTAGACAGGCATGGCCCTCAGTTGAATGGGGCCAACTATCCATCTCAAAATGTTTAACATGTAGAATTGTCCCCATCTAAAGGAAATACAGAGGCAAAAATGGAGCAGAGGCCAAAGTAAAGGTCATCCAGAGACCTCCCCAACTTGGGATCCATCCCACCTGCAGACACCATTGCTGATGTCAAGATAAGCTTGTAGACAGGAGCCTGGTATGGCTGTCCTCTGAGAGGCTCTGCAAGCATCTGACTAAGACAAATGTAGAAGCTCACAGCCAACCTACCATCAGACTGAGCCTGGGGACTCCAACTGAAGAGTTAGGGGAAGGGTTGAAGGAGATGAAGGGGATTGCAACCTCATGGGAAGAGCAAAAGTATCAACTATCCGGACCACTGGGAGCTCACAGGAACTAAACGACCAGCCAAAGAGTGCACTGGCGCAGACCCCATGGGAGAGAGACCTCACCACCTGATCAGGTGGGCACTCCTGAGGCTGCAGAACGGAAGAGACCACCAACACTGTCCACCCCTGCCCACATCCCTGGCCCAAGAGGAAACTGTATACGGTCTCTGGGTTCGCGTGGGGGAGGGCCCAGGAGCGGCAGGACCCCTGCGCCTGAGACACCTCCTGAACCTGAAGGGACAGACCAGAAAAACAGTTCTCGGCACCCAAATCCTGTGGGAGGGAGAGCTGAACCTTCCGAGAGTCAGACACGCCTGGGAAACCAGAAGAGACTGCACTCTGCACACATCTCTGACGCCAGAGGAAAACACCAAACGCCATCTGGAACCCTGGTGCACGGAGGCTCCCAGAAAGGGCGGCGCAGATCTTCCTGGTTGCTGCCGCCGCAGAGACCTCGTGGGCAGCACCCCACGAGCAAACTTGAGCCTCGGGACCACAGGTAAGACCAACTTTTCTGCTGCAAGTGACCTGCCTGGTGAACACCGGACACAGGCCCACAGGAACAGGTGAAGACCTGTAGATAGGAAAAACTACATGCCCGAAAGCAGAACACTCTGTCCCCATGACTGGCTGAAAGAAAACAGGAAAACAGGTCTACAGCACTCCTGACACACAGGCTTATAGGACAGTCTAGCCACTGTCAGAAATAGCAGAACAAAGTAACACTAGAGATAATCTGATGGCGAGAGGCAAGCACAGGAACCCAAGCAACAGAAACCAAGATTACATGGCATCATCGGAGCCCAATTCTCCCACCAAAGCAAACACGGAATATCCAAACACACCAGAAAACCAAGATCTAGTTTCAAAATCATATTTGATCATGATGCTGGAGGACTTCAAGAAAGACGTGAAAAACTCCCTTAGAGAACAAGTAGAAGCCTACAGACAGGAAACGTAAAAATCCCTGAAAGAATTCCAGGAAATCATAAATAAACAAGTAGAAGCCCATAGAGAGGAGTCACAAAAATCCCTGAAAGAATTCCAGGAAATCATAAATAAACAAGCAGAAGCCCATAGAGAGGAGTCACAAAAATCCCTGAAAGAATTTCAGGAAAACACAATCAAACAGTTGAAGGAATTAAAAATGGAAATAGAAGCAATCAAGAAAGAACACATGGAAACAACCCTGGATATAGAAAACCAAAAGAAGAGACAAGGAGCTGTAGATACAAGATTCACCAACAGAATACAAGAGATGGAAGAGAGAATCTCAGGAGCAGAAGATTCCATAGAAATCATTGACTCAACTGTCAAAGATAATGTAAAGCGGAAAAAGCTACTGGTCCAAAACATACAGGAAATCCAGGACTCAATGAGAAGATCAAACCTAAGGATAATAGGTATAGAAGAGAGTGAAGACTCCCAGCTCAAAGGACCAGTAAATATCTTCAACAAAATCATAGAAGAAAACTTCCCTAACCTAAAAAAAGAGATACCCATAGGCATACAAGAAGCCTACAGAACTCCAAATAGATTGAACCAGAAAAGAAACTCCTCCCATCACATAATAGTCAAAACACCAAATGCACAAAATAAAGAAGGAATATTAAAAGCAGTAAGGGAAAAAGGTCAAGTAACATATAAAGGCAGACCTATCAGAATTACACCAGACTTTTCGCCAGAAGCTATGAAAGCCAGAAGATCCTGGACAGATGTCATACAGACCCTAAGAGAACACAAATGCCAGCCCAGGTTACTATATCCTGCAAAACTCTCAATTAACATAGATGGAGTAACCAAGATATTCCATGACAAAACCAAATTTACACAACATCTTTCTACAAATCCAGCACTACAAAGGATAATAAATGGTAAAGCCCAACATAAGGAGGCAAGCTATACCCTAGAAGAAGCAAGAAACTAATCGTCTTGGCAACAAAACAAAGAGAAGAAAAGCACACAAACATAACGTCATATCCAAATATGAATATAACAGGAAGCAATAATCACTAATCCTTACTATCTCTCAATGGCCTCAACTCCCCAATAAAAAGACATAGATTAACAAACTGGATACGAAACAAGGACCATGCATTCTGCTGCCTACAGGAAACACACCTCAGAGACAAAGACAGACATTACCTCAGAGTCAAAGGCTGGAAAACAACTTTCAAAGCAAATGGTCAGAAGAAGCAAGCTGGAGTAGCCATTCTAATATCAAATAAAATCAATTTTCAACTAAAATTCATCAAAAAAGATAAGGAAGGACACTTCATATTCATCAAAAAAAAAAATCCACCAAGATGAACTCTCAATCCTAAATATCTATGCCCCAAATACAAGGGCACCTACATACGTAAAACAAACCTTACTAAAGCTCAAAACACACATTGCACCTCACACAATAATAGTGGGAGATTTCAACACCCCACTCTCATCAATGGACAGATCATGGAAACAGAAATTAAACAGAGATGTAGACAGACTAAGAGAAGTCATGAGCCAAATGGACTTAACGGATATTTATAGAACATTCTATCCTAAAGCAAAAGGATATACCTTCTTCTCAGCTCCTCATGGTACTTTCTCCAAAATTGACCATATACTTGGTCAAAAAACGGGCCTCAAGAGGTACAGAAAGATAGAAATAACCCCATGCGTGCTATCGGACCACCACGGCCTAAAACTGGTCTTCAATAACAATAAGGGAAGAATGCCCACATATACATGGAAATTGAACAATGCTCTACTCAATGATAACCTGGTCGAGGAAGAAATAAAGAAAGAAAGTAAGACATTTTAGAATTTAATGAAAATGAAGGTACAACATACCCAAACTTATGGGACACAATGAAAGCTGTGCTAAGAGGAAAACACATAGCTCTGAGTGCCTGCAGAAAGAAACAGGAGAGAGCTTATGTCACCAGCTTGACAGCACACCTAAAAGTTCTAGAACAAAAAGAAGCAAATACACCCAGGAGGAGTAGAAGGCAGGAAATAATCAAACTCAGAGCTGAAATCAACCAAGTAGAAGCAAAAAGGACCATAGAAAGAATCAACAGAACCAAAAGTTGGTTCTTTGAGAAAATCAACAAGATAGATAAACCCTTAGCCAGACTAACGAGAGGACACAGAGAGTGTGTCCAAATTAACAAAATCAGAAATGAAAAGGGAGACATAACTACAGATTCAGAGGAAATTCAAACAATCATCAGATCCTACAACAAAAGCCTATATTCAACAAAACTTGAAAATCTGCAGGAAATGGACAATTTCCTAGACAGATACCAGGTACCGAAGTTAAACCAGGAACAGATAAACCATTTTAAAAACCCCATAACTCCTAAGGAAATAGAAGCAATCATTAAAGGTCTCCCAACCAAAAAGAGCCCAGGTCCAGACGGGTTTAGTGCACAATTCTATCAGACCTTCATAGAAGACCTCATACCAATACTATCCAAACTGTTCCACAAAATTCAAAAGGATGGAGCACTACCAAATTCCATGTATGAGGCCACAATTACTCTTATACCTAAACCACACAAAGACCCAACAAAGAAAGAGAACTTCAGACCAATTTCCCTTATGAATATCGACACAAAAATACTCAATAAAATTCTGGCAAACCGAATCCAAGAGCACATCAAAACAATCATCCACCATGATCACGTAGTCTTCATCCCAGGCATGCAGGGATGGTTTAATATACGAAAAACCATCAACGTGATCATTTTATACACAAACTGAAAGAACAAAAGAACGTGATCATTTCATTAGATGCTGAGAAAGCATTTGACAAAATTCAACACCTCTTCATGCTAAAAGTCCTGGAAAGAATAGAAATTGAAGGCCCATACCTAAACATAGTAAAAGCCATATACAGCAAACCAGTAGCCAATATCAAAGTAAATGGAGAGAAACTTGAAGCAATCCCACTAAAATCAGGGACTAGACAAGGCTGCCTACTCTCTCCCTACTTATTCAATATAGTTCTTGAAGTTCTAGCCAGAGCAATCAGACAAAAAATTAGATCAAGGGGATACAGATCGGAAAAGAAGACGTCAAAATATCACTATTTGAGGATGATATGACAGTATATTTAAGTGATCCCAAAAGTTCCACCAGAGAACTACTAAAGCTGATAAACAACTTCAGCAAAGTGGCTGGGTATAAAATTAACTCAAATAAATCAGTAGTCTTCCTCTACACAAAAGAGAGACAAGCCAAGAAAGAAATTAGGGAAACAACACCCTTCATAATAGTCCCAAATAATATAAAGTACCTCGGTGTGACTTTAGCCAAGCAAGTAAAAGATCTGTACAATAAGAACTTCAAGACCCGCGGATCCCAGCCCGACCCGCGGATCCCGGCCCGCAGCAGCTCTCTGCTCCCAGACCCCATGGGAAAGAGACCTCACCGCCTGGTCAGGTGGGCACTCCTGAGGCTGCAGAACGGAAGAGACCACCAACACTGCCCACCCCTGCCCACATCCCTGGCCCAAGAGGAAACTGTATAAGGCCTCTGGGCTCCCATGGGGGAGGGCCCAGGAGCGGCAGGACCCCTGCCTGAGACACCGCCGGAACCTGAAGGAAACAGACCGGATAAACAGTTCTCTGCACCCAAATCCCGTGGGAGGGAGAGCTAAACCTTCAGAGAGGCAGACAAGCCTGGGAAACCAGAAGAAACTGCTCTCTGCACACACATCTCGGACACCAGAGGAAAACACCAAAGGCCATCTGGAACCCTGGTGCACTGAAGCTCCCGGAAGGGGCGGCGCATATCTTCCTGGTTGCTGCCGCCGCAGAGAGCCTGTGGGCAGCACCCCACGAGCGAACTTGAGCCTCGGGACCACAGGTAAGACCAACTTTTCTGCTGCAAGAAAGCTGCCTGGTGAACTCAAGACACAGGCCCACAGGAACAGCTGAAGACCTGTAGAGAGGAAAAACTACATGCCCGAAAGCAGAACACTCTGTCCCCAAAACTGACTGAAAGAGAGGAAAACAGGTCTACAGCACTCCTAACACACAGGCTTATAGGACAGTCTAGCCACTGTCAGAAATGGCAGAACAAAGTAACACTAGAGATAATCTGAAGGTGAGAGGCAAGCGCATGAACCCAAGCAACAGAAACCAAGACTACATGGCATCATCGGAGCCCAATTCTCCCACCAAAACAAACATGGAATATCCAAACACACCAGGAAAGCAAGATCTAGTTTCAAAATCATATTTGATCATGATGCTGGAGGACTTCAAGAAAGACGTGAAGAACTCCCTTAGGGAAACACAGGAAAACATTAATAAACAAGTAGAAGCCTACAAAGAGGAATCGCAAAAATCCCTGAAAGAATGGCAAAAATCCCTGAAAGAATTCCAGGAAAACACAATCAAACAGTTGAAGGAATTAAAAATGGAAATAGAAGCAATCAAGAAAGAACACATGGAAACAACCCTGGATATAGAAAACCAAAAGAAGAGACAAGGAGCTGTAGATACAAGCCTCACCAACAGAATACAAGAGATGGAAGAGAGAATCTCAGGAGCAGAAGATTCCATAGAAATCATTGACTCAACTGTCAAAGATAATGTAAAGCGGAAAAAGCTACTGGTCCAAAACATACAGGAAATCCAGGACTCAATGAGAAGATCAAACCTAAGGATAATAGGTATAGAAGAGAGTGAAGACTCCCAGCTCAAAGGACCAGTAAATATCTTCAACAAAATCATAGAAGAAAACTTCCCTAACCTAAAAAAAGAGATACCCATAGGCATACAAGAAGCCTACAGAACTCCAAATAGATTGAACCAGAAAAGAAACACCTCCCGTCACATAATAGTCAAAACAACAAACGCACAAAATAAAGAAAGAATATTAAAAGCAGTAAGGGAAAAAGGTCAAGTAACATATAAAGGCAGACCTATCAGAATCACACCAGACTTCTCGCCAGAAACTATGAAGGCCAGAAGATCCTGGACTGATGTCATACAGACCCTAAGAGAACACAAATGCCAGCCCAGGTTACTGTATCCTGCAAAACTCTCAATTAACATAGATGGAGAAACCAAGATATTCCATGACAAAACCAAATTTACACAATATCTTTCAACAAATCCAGCACTACAAAGGATAATAAATGGTAAAGCCCAACATAAGGAGGCAAGCTATACCCTAGAAGAAGCAAGAAACTAATCGTCTTGGCAAAAAAAAAAAAGAATGAAAGCACACAAACATAACCTCACATCCAAATATGAATATAACAGGAAGCAATAATCACTATTCCTTAATATCTCTCAATATCAATGGCCTCAACGCCCCAATAAAAAGACATAGATTAACAAACTGGATACGCAACGAAGACCCTGCATTCTGCTGCCTACAGGAAACACACCTCAGAGACAAAGACAGACATTACCTCAGAGTGAAAGGCTGGAAAACAATTTTCCAAGCAAATGGTCAGAAGAAGCAAGCTGGAGTAGCCATTCTAATATCAAATAAAATCAATTTTCAACTAAAATTCATCAAAAAAGATAAGGAAGGACACTTCATATTCATCAAAGGAAAATTCTACCAAGATGAACTCTCAATCCTAAATATCTATGCCCCAAATACAAGGGCACCTACATATGTAAAAGAAACCTTACTAAAGCTCAAAACACACATTGCACTTCACACAATAATAGTGGGAGATTTCAACACCCCACTCTCATCAATGGACAGATCATGGAAACAGAAATTAAACAGAGATGTAGACAGACTAAGAGAAGTCATGAGCCAAATGGACTTAACGGATATTTATAGAACATTCTATCCTAAAGCAAAAGGATATACCTTCTTCTCAGCTCCTTATGGTACTTTCTCCAAAATTGACCATATAATTGGTCAAAAAACGGGCCTCAACAGGTACAGAAAGATAGAAATAATCCCATGCGTGCTGTCGGACCACCACGGCCTAAAAATTGGTCTTCAATAACAATCAAGGAAGAATGCCCACATATACTTGGAAATTGAACAATGCTCTACTCAATGATAACCGGTCAAGGAAGAAATAAAGAAAGAAATTAAAAACTTTTTAGAATTTAATGAAAATGAAGGTACAACATACCCAAACTTATGGGACACAATGAAAGCTGTGCTAAGAGGAAAACTCATAGCGCTCATTGCCTGCAGAAAGAAACAGGAGAGAGCATATGTCAGGAGGTTCACAGCACACCTAAAAGCTCTAGAACAAAAAGAAGCAAATACACCCAGGAGGAGTAGAAGGCAGGAAATAATCAAACTCAGAGCTGAAATCAACCAAGTAGAAACAAAAAGGACCATAGAAAGAATCAACAGAACCAAAAGTTGGTTCTTTGAGAAAATCAACAAGATAGATAAACCCTTAGCCAGACTAATGAGAGGACACAGAGAGTGTGTCCAAATTAACAAAATCAGAAATGAAAAGGGAGACATAACAACAGATTCAGAGGAAATTCAAAAAATCATCAGATCTTACTATAAAAACCTATATTCAACAAAACTTGAAAATCTTCAGGAAATGGACAATTTCCTAGACAGATACCAGGTACCGAAGTTAAATCAGGAACAGATAAACCAGTTAAACAACCCCATAACTCCTAAGGAAATAGAAGCAGTCATTAAAGGTCTCCCAACCAAAAAGAGCCCAGGTCCAGACGGGTTTAGTGCAGAATTCTATCAAACCTTCATAGAAGACCTCATACCAATACTATCCAAACTATTCCACAAAATTGAAACAGATGCATCACTACCGAATACCTTCTACGAAGCCACAATTACTCTTATACCTAAACCACACAAAGACACAACAAAGAAAGAGAACTTCAGACCAATTTCCCTTATGAATATGGACGCAAAAATACTCAACAAAATTCTGGCAAACCGAATCCAAGAGCACATCAAAACAATCATCCACCAAGATCACGTAGGCTTCATCCCAGGCATGCAGGGATGGTTTAATATACGGAAAACCATCAACGTGATCCATTATATAAACAAACTGAAAGAACAAAACCACATGATCATTTCATTAGACGCTGAGAAAGCATTTGACAAAATTCAACACCCCTTCATGATAAAAGTCCTGGAAAGAATAGGAATTCAAGGCCCATACCTGAACATAGTAAAAGCCATATACAACAAACCAGTTGCTAACATTAAACTAAATGGAGAGAAACTTGAAGCAATCCCACTAAAATCAGGGACTAGACAAGGCTGCCCACTCTCTCCCTACTTATTCAATATAGTTCTTGAAGTTCTAGCCTGAGAAATCAGACAACAAAAGGAGGTCAAGGGGATACAGATCGGAAAAGAAGAAGTCAAAATATCACTCTTTGCAGATGATATGATAGTATATTTAACTGATCCCAAAAGTTCCACCAGAGAACTACTAAAGCTGATAAACAACTTCAGCAAAGTGGCTGGGTATAAAATTAACTCAAATAAATCAGTTGCCTTCCTCTATACAAAAGAGAAACAAGCCGAGAAAGAAATTAGGGAAACAACACCCTTCATAATAGACCCAAATAATATAAAGTACCTCGGTGTGACTTTAACCAAGCAAGTAAAAGATCTGTACAATAAGAACTTCAAGGCACTGAAGAAGGAAATTGAAGAAGACCTCAGAAGATGGAAAGATCTCCCATGCTCATGGATTGGCAGGATTAATATAGTAAAAATGGCCATTTTACCAAAAGCAATATACAGATTCAATGCAATCGCCATCAAAATACCAATCCAAATCTTCAAAGAGTTAGACAGAACCATTTGCGAATTCATCTGGAATAACAAAAAACCCAGGATAGCTAAAGCTATCCTCAACAATAAAAGGATTTCAGGGGGAATCACTATCCCTGAACTCAAGCAGTATTACAGAGCAATAGTGATAAAAAACTGCATCGTATTGGTACAAAGACAGACAGATAGACCAATGGAATAGAATTGAAGACCCAGAAATGAACCCACACACCTATGGGCACTTGATTTTTGACAAAGGAGCCAAAACCATCCAATGGAAAAAAGATAGCATTTTCAGCAAATGGTGCTGGTTCAACTGGAGGGCAACATGTAGAAGAATGCAGATCGATCCATGCTTATCACCCTGTACAAAGCTTAAGTCGAAGTGGATCAAGGACCTCCACATCAAACCAGACACACTCAAACTAATAGAAGAAAAACTAGGGAAGCATCTGGAACACATGGGCACTGGAAAAAATTTCCTGAACAAAACACCAATGGCTTACGCTCTAAAATCAAGAATCGACAAATGGGATCTCATAAAACTGCAAAGCTTCTGTAAGGCAAAGGACACTGTGGTTAGGACAAAACGGCAACCAACAGATTGGGAAAAGATCTTTACCAATCCTACAACAGATAGAGGCCTTATATCCAAAATATACAAAGAACTCAAGAAGTTAGACCGCAGGGAAACAAATAACCCTATTAAAAACCTGCGTTCAGAGCTAAACAAAGAATTCACAGCTGAGGAATGCCAAATGACTGAGAGACACCTAAAGAAATGTTCAACATCTTTAGTCATAAGGGAAATGCAAATCAAAACAACCCTGAGATTTCACCTCACACCAGTGAGAATGGCTAAGATCAAAAACTCAGGGGACAACAGATGCTGGCGAGGATGTGGAGAAAGAGGAACACTCCTCCATTGTTGGTGGGATTGCAAACTGGTACAACCATTCTGGAAATCAGTCTGGAGGTTCCTCAGAAAATTGGACATTGAACTGCCTGAGGATCCAGCTATACCTCTCTTGGGCATATACCCAAAAGATGCCCCAACATATAACAAAGACATGTGCTCCACTATGTTCATTGAAGCCTTATTTATAATAGCCAGAAGCTGGAAAGAACCCAGATGCCCTTCAACAGAGGAATGGATACAGAAAATGTGGTACATCTACACAATGGAATATTACTCAGTTATCAAAAACAATGACTTTATGAAATTCGTAGGCAAATGGAGGGAACTGGAAAATATCATCCTGAGTGAGGTAACCCAATCACAGAAAAACACACATGGTATGCACTCATTGATAAGTGGCTATTAGCCAAATGCTTGAATTACCCTAGATGCCTAGAACAAATGAAACTCAAGACGCATGATCAAAATGTGAATGCTTCACTCCTTCTTTAAAAGGGAAACAAGAATAGAGAGGCAAAGATTAAAACAGACACAGAAGGAACACCCATTCTGAGCCTGCCACACATGTGGCCCATGCATATACAGCCATCCAATTAGACAAGATGGATGAAGCAAAGAAGTGCAGGCTGACAGGAGCCAGATGTAGATCTCTCCTGAGAGACACAGCCAGAATACAGCAAATACAGAGGCGAATGCCAGCAGCAAACCACTGAACTGAGAATAGGACCCCCGTTGAAGGAATCAGAGAAAGAACTGGAAGAGCTTGAAGGGGCTCGAGACCCCATATGTACAACAATGCCAACCAACCAGAGCTTCCAGGGACTAAGCCACTACCTAAAGACTATACATGGACTGACCCTGGACTCTGACCTCATAGGTAGCAATGAACATCCTAGTAAGAGCACCAGTGGAAGGGGAAGCCCTTGGTCCTGCTAAGACTGAACCCCCAGTGAACTAGATTGTTGGGGGGAGGGCGGCAAGGGGGGGAGGATGGGGAGGGAAACACCCATAAAGATGGGGAGGGGGCGGTGGATGTTTGCCCGGAATCGGGGAAAGGGAATAACACTCGAAATGTATATAAGAAATACTCAAGTTAATAAAAAAAAAAAGAAGAGTGCACGGGCCAGGTCATGGCTTCTGCTAAACATGTAGCAAAGGACTGCTTCATCTGGCATCAGTGGGAGGGAAGGCACTTGGTCCTATGGAGGTTTGACACCCCCAAAGTATCAGATGCTGGAGTGGTGGGGTGGGAGTGGTGGGAAGGTGAGGTAGTACCCACTTAGAGGCGAAGTGGAGGGTTATGAGGTGAAGGTTCATGGAGGAGAGACCAGGGAGCGGTACAACATTGGAAATGTAATAAATAAAATGATTAGTAAAAAATATAATGTGAACTATGAGTAAAACATTTCAGGTACTGGTTAGGATGTGGAAGTTGAGAACTCTCAGATGATGTCAGGAATTAAAATTAGTATAACCACATAGAAGACAAAGAGGAACTACCTAAGAAGATGAGAAATAAAATTCTCAGTGAAACCACTGAGGGTGTCAATGGGTAGGAACTAAAATTGACATGTGGAAGAGATACTATATGTTTACCTCAACAAAATTTATAGTAGCCAGCATGTGGTCAACCTAGAAGCATCTTGAAGGATAGCTACATAAAGAAAATGTGAGTATACATAGATATAGATATAGATATCTCCCACTGAAAATATTAAAATTCTGCCATTTGATGCAATATACATGAAGCTAAGGAAGGAAAATATGTCAGTCATTGAGAAACAAAAATATAAATTTGTAATGGACAAGTCATGGAAAGAGAAATTAAACAGAGACATAGACAGACTAAGAGAAGTCATGAACCAAATGGACTTAACAGATATTTATAGAACATTCTATCCTAAAGCAAAAGGATATACATTCTTCTGAGCTCCTCATGTCACTTTTTCCAAAATTGACCATATAATTGGTGAAAGACCAGGCCTCAACAGATACAGAAAGATAGAAATAATCCCATGCGTCCTGTCAGACCACCACGGGCTAAAGCTGGTCTTCAATAACAATAAGGGAAGAACACCCACATATAAATGGAAGTTGAACAATGCTCTACTCAGTGATAACCTGGTCAAGGAAGAAATAAAGAAAGAAATTAAAGACTTCTTAGAATTTAATGAAAATGAAGGTACAACATACCCAAACTTATGGGACACAATGAAAGCTGTGCTACGAGGAAAACTCATAGCTCTGAGTGCCTGCAGAAAGAAACAGGAGAGAGCTTATGTCACCAGCTTGACAGCACACCTAAAAGCTCTAGAACAAAAAGAAGCAAATACACCCAGGAGGAGTAGAAGGCAGGAAATAATCTAACTCAGACCTGAAAATAACCAAGTAGAAACAAAAAGGACCATAGAAAGAATCAACAGAACCAAAAGTTGGTTCTTTGAGAAAATCAACCACATAGATAAATCCTTAGCCAGACTAACGAGAAGACACAGAGAGTGTGTCCAAATTAACAAAATCAGAAATGAAAAGGGAGACATAACTACAGATTCGGAGGAAATTCAAACAATCATCAGATCCTACAACAAAAGCCTATATTCAACAAAACTTGAAAATCTGCAGGAAATGGACAATTTCCTCAACAGAAACCAGGTACCGAAGTTAAATCAGGAACAGATAAAGCATTTAAACAACCCCATAGCTCCTAAAGAAATAGAAGCAATCATTAAAGGTCTCCCAACCAAAAAGAGCCCAGGTCCAGACGGGTTTAGTGCACAATTCTATCAGACCTTCATAGAAGACCTCATACCAATACTATCCAAACTATTCCACAAAATTGAAAAGGATGGAGCACAACCAAATTCCTTCTATGAAGCCACAATTACTCTTATACCTAAACCACACAAAGACCCAACAAAGAAAGAGAACTTCAGACCAATTTCCCTTATGAATATCGACGCAAAAATACTCAATAAAATTCTGGCAAACCGAATCCAAGAGCACATCAAAACAATCATCCACCATGATCACGTACGCTTCATCCCAGGCATGCAGGGATGGTTTAATATACGAAAAACCATCAACGTGATCCATTTTATAAACAAACTGAAAGAACAAAACCACTTGATCATTTCATTAGACGCTGAGAAAGCATTTGACAAAATTCAACACCTCTTCATGCTAAAAGTCCTGGAAAGAATAGAAATTGAAGGCCCATACCTAAACATAGTAAAAGCCATATACAGCAAACCAGTAGCCAATATCAAAGTAAATGGAGAGAAACTTGAAGCAATCCCACTAAAATCAGGGACTAGACAAGGCTGCCTACTCTCTCCCTACTTATTCAATATAGTTCTTAAAGTTCTAGCCAGAGCAATCAGACAAAAAAGTAGATCAAGGGGATACAGATCGGAAAAGAAGAAGTCAAAATATCACTATTTGAGGATGATATGACAGTATATTTAAGTGATCCCAAAAGTTCCACCAGAGAACTACTAAAGCTGATAAACAACTTCAGCAAAGTGGCTGGGTATAAAATTAACTCAAATAAATCAGTAGTCTTCCTCTACACAAAAGAGAGACAAGCCAAGAAAGAAATTAGGGAAACGACACCCTTCATAATAGTCCCAAATAATATAAAGTACCTCGGTGTGACTTTAACCAAGCAAGTAAAAGATCTGTACAATAACAACTTCAAGCCTCTGAAGAAAGAAATTGAAGAAGACCTCAGAAGATGGAAAGATCTCCCATGCTCATGGATTGGCAGTTAATACAGTAAAAATGGCCATTTTACCAAAAGCGATCTACAGATTCAATGCAATCCCCATCAAAATTCAATCCCCAATCCAATTCTTCAAAGAGTTAGACAGAACAATTTGCAAATTCATCTGGAATAACAAAAAAACCTAGGATAGCTAAAACTATCCTCAACAATAAAAGGATTTCTGGGGGAATCAGTATCCCTGAACTCAAGCAGTATTACAGAACAATAGTGATAAAAACTGCATGGTATTGGTACAGAGACAGACAGATAAACTAATGGAACAGAATTGAAGACCCAGAAATGAACCCACACACCTATGGGCACTTGATTTTTCACAAAGGAGCCAAAACAATCAAATGGAAAAAAGATAGCATTTTCAGCAAATGGTGCTGGTTCAACTGGAGGGCAACATGTAGAAGAATGCAGATCGATCCATGCTTATCACCCTGTACAAAGCTTAAGTCCAAGTGGATCAAGGACCTCCACATCAAACCAGACACACTCAAACTAATAAAAGAAAAACTAGGGAAGCATCTGGAACACATGGGCACTGGAAAAAATTTCCTGAACAAAACACCAATGGCTTATGCTCTAAGATCAAGAATCGACAAATAGGATCTCATAAAACTGCAAAGTTTCCGTAAGGCAAAGGACACTGTGGTTAGGACAAAACGGCAACCAACAGATTGGGAGAAGATCTTTACCAATCCTACAACAGATAGAGGCCTTATATCCAAAATATACAAAGAACTCAAGAAGTTAGGCCGCAGGGAGACAAATAACCCTATTAAAAATGGGGTTCAGAGCTAAACAAAGAATTCACAGCTTAGGAATGCCGAATGGCTGAGAAACACCTAAAGAAATGTTCAACATCTTTAGTCATAAGGGAAATGCAAATCAAAACAACCCTGAGGGGGCTGGGGATTTAGCTCAGTGGTAGAGCGCTTACCTAGGAAGCGTAAGGCCCTGGGTTCGGTCCCCAGCTCCGAAAAAAAGAACCAAAAAAAAAAAAAAAAAAAACCCTAAGATTTCACCTCACACCAGTGAGAATGGCTAAGATCAAAAACTCGGTGACAGCAGATGCTGGCGAGGATGCGGAGAAAGAGGAACACTCCTCCATTGTTGGTGGGATTGCAGACTGGTACAACCATTCTGGAAATCAGTCTGGAGGTTCCTCAGAAAATTGGACATTGAATTGCCTGAGGATCCAGCTATACCTCTCTTGGGCATATACCCAAAAGATGCCCCAACATATAAAAAAGACACGTGCTCTACTATGTTCATTGCAGCCTTATTTATAATAGGCAGAAGCTGGAAAGAACCCAGATGCCCTTCAACAGAGGAATGGATACAGAAAATGTGGTACATCTACACAATGGAATATTACTCAGCTATCAAAAACAATGACTTTATGAAATTCGTAGGCAAATGGTTGGAACTGGAAAATATCATCCTGAGTGAGGTAACCCAATCACAGAAAAACACACATGGTATGCACTCATTGATAAGTGGCTATTAACCCAAATGCTTGAATTACCCTAGATGCCTAGAACAAATGAAACTCAAGACGGATGATCAAAATGTGAATGCTTCACTCCTTCTTTAAAAGGGGAACAAGAATACCCTTGGCTGGGAATAGGGAGGCAAAGATTAAAACAGAGGCAGAAGGAACACCCATTCAGAGCCTGCCCCACATGTGGCTCATACATATACAGCTACCCAGTTAGAATAGATGGATGAAACAAAGAAGTACAGGCTGACAGGAACTGGATGTAGATCTCTCCTGAGAGACACAGCCAGAATACAGCAAATACATAGGCGAATGCCAGCAGCAAACCACTGAACTGAGAATGGGACTCCCATTGAAGGAATCAGAGAAAGGACTTGAAGAGCTTGAAGGGGCTCAAGGGGCCCATATGAACAACAATGCCAACCAACCAGAGCTTCCAGGGACTAAGCCACTACCTAAAGACTATACATGGACTGACCCTGGGCTCCAACCTCATAGGTAGCAATGAATAGCCTAGTAAGAGCACAAGTGGAAGGGGAAGCCCTTGGTCCTGCTAAGACTGAACCCCCAGTGAACGTGATTGTTGGGGGAAGGTGGTAATGGGGGGAGGATGGGTAGGGGAACACACATATAGAAGGGGAGGAGGAGAGGTTAGGGGGATGTTGGCCTGGAAACTGGGAAAGGGAATAACAATTGAAATGTAATAAGAAATACTCAATTTAATAAAGAAATAAAGAGACATCATGGAACCGCTGGACAGAGAAAAGACATAAAATTCACTAAAGTAGTAGGACAACCATAGTTTCCACAACTAGTGAAGACTTCAAAATACCTAGTGGATAAGGTGCTAAATGTTCAGAACAAAAAGTTGTGTCTGAGGTGACAGATATGCCAGTTAACCTGACTAGACCAGTGTACATTAGATCCTGAGTTGCCGTGTTAGACTGTATTCCTTAAATACAAATGTTCAATATATGTTAATTATTTCATAGAATACATTTCTTAGAAGGAAACTACCCAAAACTTACATAAAGGAGTACCGATCTCATATCAAGGACTGAGGACATGATCTTAAAGGTCTGCATATGCCACCTATCAAAACCTGAGCAGGTGCTTGGAAAGTTAGAAGGTAAATCCTAGCATTCTAATAGAGATGAGGGTTCCCAAAGACCCACAACCATATAACGTTGAGCTATGTATTCAAAAGGACCTCATGACAAGGAGAAACAGTGTACTTGGTGAGGCTGTGGGGCATGTGGTAACAAGGTCTGTCATACAGACTATTCCAAGACATCAATAATATCCAAAAAAATTAACCCCTATTCTGAAATCTGTGACAGAGATGAGCAATTTTCCAAATGTGTCCAAAAGTGAACAAACATGAAAGACTAGAGAAGAAGGAGGTTGGGAGGTCAAAAGAAATCCTTCAGAGCAGAAAATGTTCTCCCTGGCTGACTGTTCAGCTGTCCACAATGATCAAAGTTCATCAGCCGGACCCTGGACTTTAACCAACACAATACCCTAGCCCACCAGATTTTAAGCTGACTCAGGCCTTGGAGGAGGTGAGTACAATATTCTGGTCATGGCCACAATAGTTCCACACCCCCTCGGAGAGTGGGACAACAGCAAGTCAGTAACAAAACAGTGGAAGGCCATTCTATTCAGGCCAAAGTAGGGACTTCTGAATGTGAGTGTGGCCACCCCAAAGCCCAGCTCCCAGGAGAACAGGCAAGCCAGGAGCAGATTAATTCAGCATGTTAGATGGGGTGCTCACATCCTGTTAATTGGACTCCATGTATTCTTGGGACAGACACTGAACAGCAGGAACTGAGGTCAGGCAGGCTCTGTGCAGGCTCCTGAGGTGAAGTAAACTGCTGGCTAGTATCCAGTTCCCAGAGAGGAATGATGTAAGACACAGGACAATCTGGCCAGGCCTAGCAGAGAGACCAAAACAGAAAAAGTACCAAGGATCCCTCCTCTTGCTGTCTTTCAAATCATGGGTGGACTCCATGCAGATTCTGACCACAAATGTTCTCTCTTTACTTCAAGGAAAAAATAGACACCTATGTTTCAGTAGACAGAGTAGATGAAAAGTGATCTAACATCCCCTCAACTCCAAGGTCCAGAGTGGAAAGAAACCCTGTGCAGAACAGAACCATCTGCAGATTTGACTGCCAGGGATATTTCAATGCCTCCCAGTATCAATGTGTAGCCAGTACACCAGTAGCATGGCATCAACCATGATAAACAGAAAAGATTCTATTGACTGTGGGGCAGAGGCCTGATCTCCTTCATAATCAGATACCCAATATCCACACTAACATACTCATCATCAGACATTCCTACCTGTGCACACCACCTCGGTGTAGGATAGAAGATCACACTGCTCTATAAAGTTCACATTGATCTTGCAGAAGAAAATCTCAGCCTCTGTTCCTTGGCAAGACACAAATTTCTGTTCTCGACTTCCACGGTGAGTTTTGGACCACTGTAGAGCGGTGCCACACTTCAACTGTCTGCACAAGACACTTGCCTCTTCCTTCTGTAGGTCACACTTCAGGAGTAGGGAAGACCCACTTAACAACTCAGGAGATCCAGCACATGGACTGGCACCTCTGGCCAGCATGACTTGTTGAAAATTAGCACCTGGTGGCACAGGGAAAAAACCAATTCCTAAAAGCTTCTTCCAAGGACACATGATCAGGGTCTACAGAGTGACTTTTTAATCTGATGTAATTTCACAAGATCCCTGGCAGAATTGCCAGCCTTTAGTACTACCCTGAAATAACAGGTAAACGGAGCCTATCCTTCCAGAATGCTTTCATGGACTAGGTGTGCACAGCAAAGACAGCAACTCATGGGATCACTTGGGATGGGGCCCTTTCTTCAAAAACTAATGAGTCAAGTCTTCCTGACTTGAGTTAGGCCTAGTACACAATGACAGTGCTCCCTGAGGTGATCTTAGTAAAGCAGTGATAAACAGACCTAATGGCTGACTTTAAAATATAGATAGGAAAAGTTATTGGATAGAAGAATAAGGAGAGTGAGAACTGATTTTCTTAAGAACAGAGAAGGTAAGCATCCCCCATGGTCTCTCCTTGGGACTCTTTGGGGGCAAGGTGCTCACACCCAATGATACCCCCTCCTTCTCTAGATACTTGTCTCAATGCCTCTACTCCCAAGGAATGGGAAGTCTGGGATTTAAGCAGCCCTCATCTGACTCACCTGAGCAAACAATTGACACCACACACTGGCACTTGCAGTCATTGAGGGACCCCCAGCTCCCGAGGGAACATGCCCAGAGGGTGGGTTCCTCACCACTGCAGTTGGTACCAAACAGCCAAGGTGAACTCATTTCTTCAGGCCTCAAAATATACTGGAAGGTTGAACGTGCATGGCTACAGCCAAGATGTCTGCAGGTCACTGATGCTTCCTGCATGGCCCAGTGGTCACCACACACAAGGCCTTGCTGCCCACTGTGTTCTATTTGCAGACGGCCATCACATTGGTTTGCACCATCTATGAGATGCAGGGAATCCTCCCCAACCAATCCTTTTAAGATGAGACATGAATTAGATGAAGAAGATACTGAGAATTTCATTCAAAATGCTTCTTAGTGAGAAAGCTCATCTTTGCTATCCATCATGGTTACTCCTTTTTCTCATATCCTCTCACTATGAATATTCTGAATTGTCACAGAATCAAAATGGTTATTTTAGAGGAACCTTACTTAGCAGAAATGAACACAAAGAAATGAGGCATCAGACGTCAGCAGTGCTATTCTGTCACTGACCTTGGATGGCAATATTTTGCACACCTGCATCCCTTGTATACAGAATCTGTAAACAGCAGTATACACTCACCAGTAGGGAGGGTCCAACAAGCCAACAGTAGAAACCACAGAGACAGAGAGAATAGTGTCATTCTGGATCTCACTGCAGCATCAGCTCTCCAAACCGATAGTCTCAGTTCAGGAACTTGTTCTGACTCCAAGCAAAAGGCGGGCTCTAGTTTAGAGTGTTGCTGTTCTAGGGGCAGTGCCTGTAAGCATTCTGGGAGCCTCCCCTATATCTGAGCTGTCATTTGTAAATCAAAAAGGCTTTTGCTCACTGTGCCAGAGCCCAGAAAGCATCCGTGGTGTGGCGCTTCCTGCAGCTGGTACCCAGTGCAACCCCAGGTGGAAGGAGGGCAAGAAGCCATGCAGCGAGACTTCAATGGCTGTGCCTCATGAAATCAGAGTAAAACATGACAGCAATTATTGTTCTTTACCTCGAATAGAAGATTTCCCTAAGGATCAGGGTCTTTCCAAAATTTGTTAGTCATTAATAAACAAACTTAAAATTTTTATCATTTCACCTTTTCCTTCTTTTCTAGGATCTTCTCATAATGTAACTGCCAGTTCACCCCACCAGAGGTTCACAGAAATTCCTACCGATACAGCTAACAAAGTAGAGAGTTGTGTGAGCTTTTCAACTGGAAAGAAGCTGTAGCCGTGCCCAAAAAAGTGCTCAGGGAGATTATAGGGCTTCTAGGTGTGAAAGAATAAGAAGTATGGCCAGGGAGACAAGTCAGAGAAGTGAAGTCTGACATCCAACCTGAGGAAGGAGAGGGGACCCAGCCATAGTGAAGACAGATAGTAAAGGCGGATCCACTTTGAACTGGGAATCTTCAGTGAAACCTCAGACTTTGGTTGAGCTGCCATATCCTGGTCACCAACTCCCACACTATACTGCCATTGCCCTAACATCACATTTAACAGTGCCTAAAAGTCCAGGAAAATTGGGACCAATATACTTGGAAGAATCAGGCAGTCTATTCACACAGAGCACTAAGAGGTTCTGTTCTCTACTGTGACACTATGAGGATTACGGTTACAGCTGAATACAATGTTTACCAGTAGATTACAAACTTTGTCAGAACTTCATGTGGGTCCAGACTTCTGAGACAACAGTTACTAACAAAAGTATGCAACCTAACCCATAAGGCACAGGGAGAAGACACCAGGAAACATACTTCCCAGAGAGGATATGATTTGCTGGGGAGGAAGGCAAATGTATTCTTCATAAAGCTTTCATTCAATAAAGAAGATCACATACAGTGGTCATCAGTAAGAAGATTATGCAGACATAAAGACAGGGTATGGACATGGGTTGGTCTCATGAGAATTTGGTCCCAAACTACTCTGGACATGGAGGATGTGATCCTGAGTAAATATAGTCACAACTGATCTGAAGATGTTTGATCCCATTGGTCACCAGTAATCTTCCAGTGTGTGCTAGGAAAAAGAGAAGGCAGGAATAAATGCCAAAGCTTCAAATGTATCAAAAGGTCACTGAGCTAGGAAAAAGCCAGGCCTGGAAGAGACAAGATCAACACTATCCCTCATTAGGAATTAGCTAAGACTCACAAAAGGACTGTGAAAAGAAGGATGTGTGGGAAACCTAAAACCCTTGCTCACAAAAAAAACAAACATTCCACATCAGAAAGAAAAGCAAGGCCTAGAACAAGGGACATGGTAAAATCAAAAGATTCTGAAAAGCATTGACAATGATAGCATTTAAGGAATCAGGAGCTAACAAGATTGTGAACATGATTCCACCTCTAACAACAAAAATAACGGAAAGCAACAATCACTTTCCTTAATATAAGAAATATTAAGAAGACAACAATGGACTCAATTGTTCAATAAAAAGACTTAGACTAACAGACTAGATATGTAAAAAGGACCCAGCATTTTACTGCATACAGGAAATGCACCTCAGTGACAACAGACACTACCTCAGAGTAAAAGGCTGGAAAACAATTTTCCAAGGAAATGGTCCCAAGAAACAAGCCATTGTAATATCCAATAAAATTGACTTTCAACCAAAACTTATCCAAAAAGATAAGGAAGGACACTTTATATTCATCAAAAGAAAAAATCTACCAAGATGAACTCTCAATTCTGAAAATCTATGCTCCAAATGCAAGGGCACCTACATGCATAAAAGAAACCTTACAAAAAATTTCCTGAACAAAACACCAATGGCTTATGCTCTAAGATCAAGAATCGACAAATGGGATCTCATAAAACTGCAAAGCTTCTGTAAGGCAAAGGACACTGTGGTTAGGACAAAATGGCAACCAACAGATTGGGAAAAGATCTTTACCAATCCTACAACAGATAGAGCCCTTATATCCAAAATATACAAAGAACTCAAGAAGTTAGACCGCAGGGAAACAAATAACCCTATTAAAAAATGGGGTTCACCCCAGTGAACTAGTCTATGGGGGGAGGGCGGCAATGGTGGGAGGGTTGGGAGGGGAACACCCATAAGGAAGGGGAGGGGGGAGGGGGATGTTTGCCCGGAAACCGGGAAAGGGAATAACACTCGAAATGTATATAAGAAATACTCAAGTTAATAAAAAAAAAAAAAAATGGGGTTCAGAGCTAAACAAAGAATTCACAGCTGAGGAATGCCGAATGGCTGAGAAACACCTAAAGAAATGTTCAACATCTTTAGTCATAAGGGAAATGCAAATCAAAACAACCCTGAGATTTCACCTCACACCAGTGAGAATGGCTAAGATCAAAAACTCAGGTGACAGCAGATGCTGGCGAGGATGTGGAGAAAGAGGAACACTCCTCCATTGTTGGTGGGATTGCAGACTGGTACAACCATTCTGGAAATCAGTCTGGAGGTTCCTCAGAAAATTGGACATTGAACTGCCTGAGGATCCAGCTATACCTCTCTTGGGCATATACCCAAAAGATGCCTCAACATATAAAAGAGACACGTGCTCCACTATGTCCATCGCAGCCTTATTTATAATAGCCAGAAAATGGAAAGAACCCAGATCCCCTTCAACAGAGGAATGGATACAGAAAATGTGGTACATCTACACAATGGAATATTACTCAGCTATCAAAAACAACGAGTTTATGAAATTCGTAGGCAAATGGTTGGAACTGGAAAATATCATCCTGAGTGAGCTAACCCAATCACAGAAAGACATACATGGTATGCATTCATTGATAAGTGGCTATTAGCCCAAATGCTTGAATTACCCTAGATCCCTAGAACAAATGAAACTCAAGACGGATGATCAAAATGTGAATGCTTCACTCCTTATCTAAATGAGGAAAAAGAATACCCTTGGCAGGGAAGGGAGAGGCAAAGATTAAAACAGAGACTGAAGGAACACCCATTCAGAGCCTGCCCCACATGTGGCCCATACATATACAGCCATCCAATTAGACAAGATGGATGAAGCAAAGAAGTGCAGACCGACAGGAGCCGGATGTAGATCTCTCCTGAGAGACACAGGCAGAATACAGCAAATACAGAGGCGAATGCCAGCAGCAAACCACTGAACTGAGAATAGGTCCCCTGTTGAAGGAATCAGAGAAAGAACTGGAAGATCTTGAAGGTGCTAGAGACCCCAAAAGTACAACAATGTCAAGCAACCAGAGCTTCCAGGGACTAAGCCACTACCTAAAGACTACACATGGACTGACCCTGGACTCTGACCCCATAGGTAGCAATGAATATCCTAGTAAGAGCACCAGTGGAAGGGGAAGCCCTGGGTCCTGCTAAGACTGAACCCCCAGTGAACTAGACTATGGGGAGAGGGCGGCAATGTGGGGAGGGTTGGGAGGGGAACGCCCATAAGGAAGGAGAGGGGGGAGGGGGATGTTTGTCCGGAAACCGGGAAAGGGAATAACACTTGATATGTATATAAGAAATACTCAAGTTGGCAGAATTTCTCTAGGACCGGCACGTTCTGTGTTTACCGGAAGTCCCACACCCGCGGATCCCGGCCCGCAGCAGCTCTCTGCTCCCAGACCCGGTGAGAGAGAGACCCAACCGCCTGGTCAGGTGGGCACTCCTGAGGCTGCAGAGCGGAAGAGACCACCAACACTGCTCACCCCTGCCCACATCCCTGGCCCAAGAGGAAACTGTATAAGGCCTCTGGGCTCCCGTGGGGGAGGGCCCAGGAGCGGCAGGACCCCTGCGCCTGAGACACCGCCGGAACCTGAAAGAAACAGACCGGATAAACAGTTCTCTGCACCCAAATCCCGTGGGAGGGAGAGCTAAACCGTCAGAGAGGCAGACAAGCCTGGGAAACCAGAAGAGACTGCTCCCTGCACACACATCTCGGACGCCAGAGGAAAAAGCCAAAGACCATCTGGAACCCTGGTGCACTGAAGCTCCCGGAAGGGGCGGCACAGGTCTTCCTGGTTGCTGCCACTGCAGAGAGCCCCTGGGCAGCACCCCACGAGCGAACCTGAGCCTCGGGACCACAGGTAAGACCAAATTTTCTGCTGCAAGAAAGCTGCCTGGTGAGCTTGGGACACACGGAAGCAGAATTTCTCTAGGACCGGGCACGTTCTGTGTTTACCGGAAGTCCCACACCCACGGATCCTGGCCCGCAGCAGCTCTCTGCTCCCAGACCCGGTGAGAGAGAGACCCAACCGCCTGGTCAGGTGGGCACTCCTGAGGCTGCAGAGCGGAAGAGACCACCAACACTGCTCACCCCTGCCCACATCCCTGGCCCAAGAGGAAACTGTATAAGGCCTCTGGGCTCCCGTGGGGGAGGGCCCAGGAGCGGCAGGACCCTGCCTGAGACACCGCCGGAACCTGAAAGAAACAGACCGGATAAACAGTTCTCTGCACCCAAATCCCGTGGGAGGGAGAGCTAAACCTTCAGAGAGGCAGACAAGCCTGGGAAACCAGAAGAGACTGCTCCCTGCACACACATCTCGGACGCCAGAGGAAAAAGCCAAAGACCATCTGGAACCCTGGTGCACTGAAGCTCCCGGAAGGGGCGGCACAGGTCTTCCTGGTTGCTGCCGCTGCAGAGAGCCCCTGGGCAGCACCCCACGAGCGAACCTGAGCCTCGGGACCACAGGTAAGACCAAATTTTCTGCTGCAAGAAAGCTGCCTGGTGAACTCAAGACACAGGCCCACAGGAACAGCTGAAGACCTGTAGAGAGGAAAAACTACACGCCCGAAAGCAGAACACTCTGTCCCCATAACTGACTGAAAGAGAGGAAAACAGGTCTACAGCACTCCTGACACACAGGCTTATAGGACAGTCTAGCCACTGTCAGAAATAGCAGAACAAAGTAACACTAGAGATAATCTGATGGCGAGAGGCAAGCGCAGGAACACAAGCAACAGAAACCAAGACTACATGGCATCATCGGAGCCCAATTCTCCCACCAAAGCAAACACGGAATATCCAAACACACCAGAAAAGCAAGATCTAGTTTCAAAATCATATTTGATCATGATGCTGGAGGACTTCAAGAAAGACATGAAGAACTCCCTTAGAGAACAAGTAGAAGCCTACACAGAGGAATCGCAAAAATGCCTGAAAGAATCGCAAAAATCCCTGAAAGAATTCCAAGAAAACATAAATAAACAAGTAGAAGCCCATAGAGAGGAGACACAAAAATCCCTGAAAGAATTCCAGGAAAACACAATCAAACAGTTGAAGGAATTAAAAATGGAAATAGAAGCAATCAAGAAAGAACACATGGAAACAACCCTGAATATAGAAAACCAAAAGAAGAGACAAGGAGCTGTAGATACAAGCTTCACCAACAGAATACAAGAGATGGAAGAGAGAATCTCAGGAGCAGAAGATTCCATAGAAATCATTGACTCAACTGTCAAAGATAATGTAAAGCGGAAAAAGCTACTGGTCCAAAACATACAGGAAATCCAGGACTCAATGAGAAGATCAAACCTAAGGATAATAGGTATAGAAGAGAGTGAAGACTCCCAGCTCAAAGGACCAGTAAATATCTTCAACAAAATCATAGAAGAAAACTTCCCTAACCTAAAAAAAGAGATACCCATAGACATACAAGAAGCCTACAGAACTCCAAATAGATTGGACCAGAAAAGAAACACCTCCCGTCACATAATTGTCAAAACACCAAACGCACAAATTAAAGAAAGAATATTAAAAGCAGTAAGGGAAAAAGGTCAAGTAACATATACAGGGAGACCTATCAGAATCACACCAGACTTCTCGCCAGAAACTATGAAGGCCAGAAGATCTTGGACTGATGTCATACAGACCCTAAGAGAACACAAATGCCAGCCCAGGTTACTGTATCCAGCAAAATTCTCAATTAACATTGATGGAGAAACCAAGATATTCCATGACAAAACCAAATTTATACAATATCTTTCCACAAATCCAGCACTACAAAGGATAATAAATGGTAAAGCCCAACATAAGGAGGCAAGCTATACCCTAGAAGAAGCAAGAAACTAATCGTCTTGGAAACAAAACAAAGAGAATGAAAGCACACAAACATAACCTCACATCCAAATATGAATATAAAGGGAAACAATAATCACTATTCCTTAATATCTCTGAATATCAATGGCCTCAACTCCCCAATAAAAAGACATAGATTAACAAACTGGATACGCAACGAGGACCCTGCATTCTGCTGCCTACAGGAAACACACCTCAGAGACAAAGACAGACACTACCTCAGAGTGAAAGGCTGGAAAACAACTTTCCAAGCAAATGGTCAGAAGAAGCAAGCTGGAGTAGCCATTCTAATATCAAATAAAATCAATTTCCAACTAAAAGTCATCAAAAAAGATAAGGAAGGACACTTCATATTCATCAAAGGAAAAATCCACCAAGATGAACTCTCAATCCTAAATATCTATGCCCCAAATACAAGGGCACCTACATACGTAAAAGAAACCTTACTAAAGCTCAAAACACACATTGCACCTCACACAATAATAGTGGGAGATTTCAACACCCCACTCTCATCAATGGACAGATCATGGAAACAGAAATTAAACAGTGATGTCGACAGACTAAGAGAAGTCATGAGCCAAATGGACTTAACAGATATTTATAGAACATTCTATCCTAAAGCAAAAGGATATACCTTCTTCTCAGTTCCTCATGGTACTTTCTCCAAAATTGACCATATACTTGGTCAAAAAACGGGCCTCAACAGGTACAGAAAGATAGAAATAATCCCATGCGTGCTATCGGACCACCACGGCCTAAAACTGGTCTTCAATAACAATAAGGGAAGAATGCCCACATATACGTGGAAATTGAACAATGCTCTACTCAATGATAACCTGGTCAAGGAAGAAATAAAGAAAGAAATTAAAAACTTTTTAGAATTTAATGAAAATGAAGATACAACATACTCAAACTTATGGGACACAATGAAAGCTGTGCTAAGAGGAAAACTCATAGCGCTGAGTGCGTGCAGAAAGAAACAGGAAAGAGCATATGTCAGCAGCTTGACAGCACACCTAAAAGCTCTAGAACAAAAGGAAGCAAATACACCCAGGAGGAGTAGAAGGCAGGAAATAATCTAACTCAGAGCTGAAATCAACCAAGTAGAAACAAAAAGGACCATAGAAAGAATCAACAGAACCAAAAGTTGGTTCTTTGAGAAAATCAACCACATAGATAAACCCTTAGCCAGACTAACGAGAGGACACAGAGAGTGCGTCCAAATTAACAAAATCAGAAATGAAAAGGGAGACATAACTACAGATTCAGAGGAAATTCAAAAAATCATCAGATCTTACTATAAAAACCTATATTCAACAAAATTTGAAAATCTTCAGGAAATGGACAATTTCCTAGACAGATACCAGGTATCGAAGTTAAATCAGGAACAGATAAACCAGTTAAACAACCCCATAACTCCTAAGGAAATAGAAGCAGTCATTAAAGGTCTCCCAACCAAAAAGAGCCCAGGTCCAGACGGGTTTAGTGCAGAATTCTATCAAACCTTCATAGAAGACCTCATACCAATATTATCCAAACTATTCCACAAAATTGAAACAGATTGAGCCCTACCGAATTCCTTCTACGAAGCCACAATTACTCTTATACCTAAACCACACAAAGACACAACAAAGAAAGAGAACTTCAGACCAATTTCCCTTATGAATATCGACGCAAAAATACTCAATAAAATTCTGGCAAACCGAATTCAAGAGCACATCAAAACAATCATCCACCATGATCAAGTAGGCTTCATCCCAGGAATGCAGGGATGGTTTAATATACGGAAAACCATCAACGTGATCCATTATATAAACAAACTGAAAGAACAGAACCACATGATCATTTCATTAGATGCTGAGAAAGCATTTGACAAAATTCAACACCCCTTCATGATAAAAGTCCTGGAAAGAATAGGAATTCAAGGCCCATACCTAAACATAGTAAAAGCCATATACAGCAAACCAGTTGCTAACATTAAACTAAATGGAGAGAAACTTGAAGCAATCCCACTAAAATCAGGGACTAGACAAGGCTGCCCACTCTCTCCCTACTTATTCAATATAGTTCTTGAAGTTCTAGCCAGAGCAATCAGACAACAAAAGGAGATCAAGGGGATACAGATCGGAAAAGAAGAGGTCAAAATATCACTATTTGCAGATGACATGATAGTATATTTAAGTGATCCCAAAAGTTCCACCAGAGAACTACTAAAGCTGATAAACAACTTCAGCAAAGTGGCTGGGTATAAAATTAACTCAAATAAATCAGTTGCCTTCCTCTATACAAAAGAGAAACAAGCCGAGAAAGAAATTAGGGAAACGACACCCTTCATAATAGACCCAAATAATATAAAGTACCTCGGTGTGACTTTAACCAAGCCAGTAAAAGATCTGTACAATAAGAACTTCAAGACACTGAGGAAAGAAATTGAAGAAGACCTCAGAAGATGGAAAGATCTCCCATGCTCATGGATTGGCAGGATTAATATAGTAAAAATGGCCATTTTACCAAAAGCAATCTACAGATTCAATGCAATCCCCATCAAAATACCAATCCAATTCTTCAAAGAGTTAGACAGAACAATTTTCAAATTCATCTGGAATAACAAAAAACCCAGGATAGCTAAAGCTATCCTCAACAATAAAAGGACTTCAGGGGGAATCACTATCCCTGAACTCAAGCAGTATTACAGAGCAATAGTGATAAAAACTGCATGGTATTGGTACAGAGACAGACAGATAGACCAATGGAATAGAATTGAAGACCCAGAAATGAACCCACACACCTATGGTCACTTGATTTTTGACAAAGGAGCCAAAACCATCCAATGGAAAAAAGATAGCATTTTCAGCAAATGGTGCTGGTTCAACTGGAGGGCAACATGTAGAAGAATGCAGATCGATCCATGCTTATCACCCTGTACAAAGCTTAAGTCCAAGTGGATCAAGGACCTCCACATCAAACCAGACACACTCAAACTAATAGAAGAAAAACTAGGGAAGCATCTGGAACACATGGGCACTGGAAAAAATTTCCTGAACGAAACACCAATGGCTTATGCTCTAAGATCAAGAATCGACAAATGGGATCTCATAAAACTGCAAAGCTTCTGTAAGGCAAAGGACACTGTGGTTAGGACAAAACGGCAACCAACAGATTGGGAAAAGATCTTTACCAATCCTACAACAGATAGAGGCCTTATATCCAAAATATACAAAGAACTCAAGAAGTTAGACCGCAGGGAAACAAATAACCCTATTAAAAAATGGGGTTCAGAGCTAAACAAAGAATTCACAGCTGAGGAATGGCAAATGGCTGAGAAACACCTAAAGAAATGTTCAACATCTTTAGTCATAAGGGAAATGCAAATCAAAACAACCCTGAGATTTCACCTCACACCAGTGAGAATGGCTAAGATCAAAAACTCAGGTGACAGCAGATGCTGGCGAGGATGTGGAGAAAGAGGAACACTCCTCCATTGTTGGTGGGATTGCAGACTGGTACAACCATTCTGGAAATCAGTCTGGAGGTTCCTCAGAAAATTGGACATTGAACTGCCTGAGGATCCAGCTATACTTCTCTTGGGCATATACCCAAAAGATGCCTCAACATATAAAAGAGACACGTGCTCCACTATGTCCATCGCAGCCTTATTTATAATAGCCAGAAAATGGAAAGAACCCAGATGCCCTTCAACAGAGGAATGGATACAGAAAATGTGGTACATCTACACAATGGAATATTACTCAGCTATCAAAAACAACGAGTTTATGAAATTCGTAGGCAAATGGTTGGAACTGGAAAATATCATCCTGAGTGAGCTAACCCAATCACAGAAAGACATACATGGTATGCACTCATTGATAAGTGGCTATTAGCCCAAATGCTTGAATTACCCTAGATGCCTAGAACAAATGAAACTCAAGACGCATGATCAAAATGTGAATGCTTCACTCCTTCTTTAAATGAGGAAAAAGAATACCCTTGGCTGGGAAGGGAGAGGCAAAGATTAAAACAGAGACTGAAGGAACACCCATTCAGAGCCTGCCCCACAGGTGGCCCATACATATACAGCCACCCAATTGGACAAGATGGATGAAGCAAAGAAGTGCAGACCGACAGGAGCCGGATGTAGATCTCTCCTGAGAGACACAGCCAGAATACAGCAAATACAGAGGCGAATGCCAGCAGCAAACCACTGAACTGAGAATAGGTCCCCTGTTGAAGGAATCAGAGAAAGAACTGGAAGATCTTGAAGGGGCTCGAGACCCCAAAAGTACAACAATGCCAAGCAACCAGAGCTTCCAGGGACTAAGCCACTACCTAAAGACTATACATGGACTGACCCTGGACTCTGACCTCATAGGTAGCAATGAATATCCTAGTAAGAGCACCAGTGGAAGGGGAAGCCCTGGGTCCTGCTAAGACTGAACCCCCAGTGAACTAGACTATGGGGGGAGGGCGGCAATGGGGGGAGGGTTGGGAGGGGGACACCCATAAGGAAGGGGAGGGGGGAGGGGGATGTTTGCCCGGAAACCGGGAAAGGGAATAACACTTGAAATGTATATAAGAAATACTCAAGTTAATAAAAAATAAATAAATAAATAAATAAATAAATAAATAAATAAATAAATAAATAAATAAATAAATAAACCCAGATGCCCTTCAACAGAGGAATGGATGCAGAAAAGGTGGTACATTTACACAGTGGAGTACTGCTCAGCTATTAAAAACAATGACTACATGAAATTCATAGACAAATGGATGGAACTAGAAAATATCATCCTGAGTGAGGTAACCCAGTCACAAAAGAACACACATGGTATGCACTCACTGATAAGTGGATATTAGCCCAAAAGTTCGGGATACCCAAGATACAATCCACAGACCACATGAAGCTCAAGAAGGAAAACCAAAGTGTGGATGCTTTGGTCCTTCTTAGAAGGGGGAACAAAATACTCAAGGGAGGAAATATGGAGACAAAGTGTGGAACAGAGACTGAAGGAAAGGCCACCCAGAGACTGCCCTACCTGAGGGATATATCCCATATACAGATACCAGACCCAATCACTATTGCAGATGCCAAGAAGTACTTGCTGACAGGAACCTGATATAGCTGTTTCCTGACAGAGTCTGACAAATACAGAGGCAGACGCTTGCAGCCAATAATTGGATTGAGAATGGGGTCCCCCAATGGAGGAGTTAGAAAAAGGACTGAAGGAGCTGAAGGTGTTTGCAACCCATAGGAAGAACATTATCAACCAACCAGATACCCCAGAGCTTCCAGGGACTAAACCAACCAAAGAGTACACATGGAGGGACCCAGAGCTTCAGCCACATATGTAGCAGAGGATGACCTTGTCAGATATCAATATGAGGAGAGGCCCTTGTTCTTGGGTAGGCTCGATGCCCCTGTGTAGGGAAATCCCAGGGCAGGGAGGTGGGAGTTGGTGGGTGGGTGTGTGGGGGAGCACCCTCATAGAAGCAGAAGAGAAGATGAGATAGGGGGTTTCCAGAGGGGAAACTAGGAAAGGGAATAATATTTGAAATGTAAATAAATAAAATATCCAATTAAAAAGTAAGACTCCCATTAAAACTGGAAGAGTAGTCCAAACCAATAGATTCACAAATTGTAGCACAGAGGTATAGATAAATGTAATAGAAAGGCAAAATAACTAAAATGCTGTAATTCTTCAACTACTGAGATAAAAGCTATGGATAAATTACAGAATAATGAGGTAAAAGAAGGAAGTTAGACCTGTGAAGAATGATGGAGACAGACAAGAAAGTCAGCATGGTGGGTGAGAAAATCAGCATCAGCTGGAACATCAGAACACCAATGAGAAACCCAAGTTCAGAGCGAAAATTAGATAACAATGGAGTGGAGCAAAGAATGAGCCGTTGAAGAACACCTCCAAAGGATTAGACAAGCAGAACAGAGACCACTGAAAACTTCAAGTTCAAGGGCACACCCATGCTTCAATAAAGAAAAAATAAATTGGGGTTGGGGATTTAGCTCAGTGGTAGAGCGCTTGCCTAGCAAGCACAAGGCCCTGGGTTCAGTCCTCAGCTCCGGAAAAAAAAAAAGAAAAAAGAAATGAACATGGTCACAGT
Organism: Rattus norvegicus; assembly: GCF_021556685.1. Lineage (NCBI taxonomy): Eukaryota > Metazoa > Chordata > Mammalia > Rodentia > Muridae > Rattus > Rattus norvegicus. Next base: position 207,946,520 of record NC_141534.1, on the reverse strand, counting down.
CTCCAAGGAGATGTGAAAACCAAGCCTAAGAATTCATGAGATAGAAGGAATTGAGATTTAAAATAAATTAAATAATTACACACAGTATCTGTTCAATTGTAGCAGAAAATTCCTTCATGTAAGGAAAGGGACAGACATCCAAACATGAGAGGCATTTACAAGGCCGGTAGATATGAACAGAAGAGCCTCTCCAAACCATGTTAGAGACACAAAGACACCAAACAATGGAACAATATTAACAGATATAAGGGGAAATGCCAACTCCAGTAAGAGGCAAACACGTCTGTTTAAACCAAAGCCCTAAACAGACACTCTAAAAGTCAGGAAACCCCTGAAACTAAATAACCACAGTGATGTTAATATTTTTAATGTTTTACTTAAAATAGAATTATCTCATAACCCTAGCACAGGATTCCCCTCTTTTTCCCTCGTAAAAACCACTCCAGCTGAGCCACCTGCTGCTGCTTCTGCCTGATTCAGATTCAGCCACCCTGACTCTATGTTGCTTAATAAAAGATCTTTTTTTGTTGACAATTGGTGTTTTGCTGAAGTCAGTGCCTAACCAGGGGCCCAGAAGGGGACACCCAGTGGTGCACGAGTCCCTTCATTAGACTCTCTCCTAAGATCTATGACCTCACTAGCCCTGGCATTGGCTAGGTTATGTTCCCTCCTGCTGAGTGGACCTTAAGTTTAGCTGTGTAGCTGTTGGTTACAACCTACATGGGAGTGCCACTTAATGTACCTTACTGAAATCTTGTTACACTGGTCATTGGTGTGCTTCATAGGTGTCACATCTCAGTAGACTATTAATTGGCAGCTTGTACAGACAGCATGGAGGCTAAAATGCAGAGAAGAGGCTGTAAGCTTAGATAGGACTCCAATAATCAAGTCCTGTGGCCTAAATGTGCTGTGTTTTCAGCAACAGGGGCTTACCTACAACTTTTGAGAGGCAACCAAGGACAACGGCAATGGCCTATATTGTTTTGGAAGTCACCTGGAGTACCCTGAACCACTCAAAAAGAGGTTTCTGGTGCCTCACACTAGGTTTTTATTAGTCCATGGTTCTTGTGGAGAGTATTGTCAACCCACGTGTTATAACTTCCTTTAAGATATAGTTTTAGGGGGCTGGGGATTTAGCTCAGTGGTAGAGCGCTTACCTAGGAAGCGCAAGGCCCTGGGTTCGGTCCCCAGCTCTGAAAAAAAGAACCAAAAAAAAAAAGATATAGTTTTAGGCAAATATAGCATATGATGCTCTGAAGTTTTATCAAACAACTTTAGTGTTAACTGTCCTTCGTCCTTCATTGTCTTTCTGTATTGACCCCCCCTCCTTCCTGTCCAGTTGGAGCCTCCTTCCAGTTTCTCTGTTTCCAGACTCATTCTCAACTCAGACTCAGACTCAACTGTATCCTGCTATTTCCCTCAACAGCACTACTCCCTTGCCACCACCCACAGTGCCTCACACTTTCCTAGTTCCTGTGGCTAGTCCATGTTGCATGCTCACATCTGAAGTTTGGAGGCTAGAAACCCCAGGTGAGAGAGAATACATAGCATTTCTCTTTCTGGGTCTCGGTTACCTCACTCAATATAATCTTTTCTAGGTCCATCCATTTACCTGCAAATACCATAATTTTATTTTCATTTACAGCAGAACAGTATTCCACTTTGTATCCTTAACACACATTTTCGTCACTCATTTCATCTATTGAAGGACAATTTAGGTTGCTCCCATTCCTGGATCTTGGGAATAGGGTGACAATGACCATTGCTGAGTACGTATCTGCAGAGCGGATGTCAAGTCCTTTGAGCATATTCCAAAGAATGGTAGAGCTGGATCATATCATAGATTTCTTTGTAGCTTTTTGAGGATTCTCCATACTGATTTCTATAGTGGCCACACCAATTTTCATTCCCACCAACAGTGACTAAGGGTTCCTCTTTCCCTACAATGTAACCAGAATTTCCTGTCCTTTATTTTGCTGATCTTAGCCATTCCAACTTGGGTAAGACAGCTGGGATTCACTCATGATCTTCTAGCTCCAATGGGCTTGGGAACATCCACTTGTAATCTGCCCTCCAACGCACACAGAGCTTGCCTCATAGGCTCAAGACCCATGCCATAGCTGTTTCTGTCCTTTGTGGTCATCCACCTCATCATACTGGCATCTCAAAAAATTCTAGCAACTGGACTGAATCTCCACCAGTAGCCTGTATTAGACTGTCTTCAGAGACACTAATCCTGCCACATAGCACCAAGCCTCAACTTCTTTCTATGATATGGTTCTCATGCTGCCAAAAAAAAGACCATCTGAGGAGGCTTTTATACATTATCAAGTCTAGAAGCCAGCATGTTATGCAGCCTTAACCCTACCCTCCTTCCAGACCACAGATTCTGTGTTCTGACCCTGAAGAAATGCTCCCCAGAGATTTTGCCTCAAAGATGCTGGTCTCTTTTTATTGCAGCTGATTCCTCCACACCATCTAACCAGAATCAATTGTCCTACTAAAGCAAAATCTCAACTCAGTAATTCTAATCACAGCTGATTCTCCTGGTCTAGCTGACCACAGATTCTTACTTCAAAATATTACATAAATAGCCTGGCAGAGTCTTTGCTTCCCTCTAAAATCTTCCAAACCTGGCTCCACTGTCTATATCCTTTCAGCATCCCTAGTTTCCAAGCTCCCACCACAGCCTACTAAGCCCTGAGTACTCAATGATTTTCTAGCCCCAAAATTCAAATTCCATCTACAAGTACCCCAAAAACAATAGGAGCAGATCTGTCCCACTCTCTGGTACCAATTCTTTGTTCTAATATGGTTTTACTGCTATGATAAAACACCATGACCAAAGGAACCTTGGAGGTGGGGGCTGTAAACACCTTATAGCTTACAATCTATCATGAAGGGAAGTCAAGGCAGGGACTCAAGCAGGAACTTGGAGGCAGGAGCTTAAGTGCAGACTATGAAGAAACACTGCTTACTGGCTTCCTCTCCATGGCTTCTTTAGCCTGCTTTATTATACACCCCAGGATCACCTGACCAGAAGTGGCACTGCCCACATCAATCATTAATCAAGAAATGTCTCTATAGACTGCCTACAAGTAGACCTCATATCAAGGGCTTATGGCATGGTCTAAGATAATGATGACATCACCCAAAGCATTCTACAGATGCAATGCCATCCCTATCTAAACCTAAGCAGGTTCTTGGAAAGTTGGAATGTTAATCCTAGTATTCTTGTAGAGATGAGGATTCCCAAAGACCCACAACCATATGAGCAGCTAGATGCCTGCATTCTCATTTCAAAACTTAACAGCAGAGCTACATGAACCAAAGCACTGAAGCTAAACACAGACCAGTGGAGCAGAAATAACAGTAGAGAAATCATCACATACACACACACACACACACACACACACACACACACACACACACACACACACACTCATAGTCATCAAATTTCTTAAAGGGCTATGACCATTTGTGTAGAAAGAACAATGTCATAAACAAAGTTCTGGAGAAACTGAATATCCATGTGGAATATGTGGATTAAGTCCTCCCCACACCAGAAACAAAGTGACTGAAGACCCGCTAAGTCCTGGACACAGTGCTAAGGGACAGCAGAAAACAGGCAGCCAAGCCACAGGGCTTTGGGCTTGTGATGTCAGATTTTAAATGTGACACCAAAGCACAAGCACAAAGCAGAAAACAGAGGTTGAGATGAAACAAACTTGAACCTGTGTGCACAAAAGGATCAAAGCTGTATGTACAAAAGGAGCTCATCATGGGAAAAAACACACAGGACGGAGTTACAGGACATGTGTTAACAAGGGTCTCATGGGGGTTGGGGATTTAGCTCACTGGTAGAGCGCTTGCCTAGCAAGCGCAAGGCCCTGGGTTCGGTCCCCAGCTCCGAAAAAAAGAAAAAAGAAAAAAAAAAAAAAACAAGGGTCTCATGTACAAATGTACAGAACCATTGACACCACTCAAAACACACTAGCTACCTATTTCTCAAATCTATGAGAGCTGAGCAGACATTAATCCAAAGATGAACAAGGGTGAACAAACTTGAAAATCTAGAAAAGATGAGAAGGAGACCAAGGATCCTGAGTCAGAGGACATGAGTCCTGAGTTACTTGTCCAGCTTTCCATGGTCATCACAGCACAGACCCCAGATCCCAGACCCTGACCACATCAAGTCACACCCTGCCAGTCCATAACCTGACTCACTTTCCCCTGAAAAAATTAGTGAAGCATTCTGGTCATGGCCACATCAATGTCCAGATCTAATGAACAAGAGATCAGTAATTTGTTGCCACAAAGTGGAAAGCCTGCTTCTACTGAGTCCTAACCAAACTAAGAGCTCCCAGATGTGTACACCACACCACCACACACTAACTCCTGGAAAACCATGTGATCCATGAGCAAACCAGATCAGCCTGCAGATGGTGCCCCAGGTCAGTCCTCACTGAACCTTCAGGGAACCCTCCCAGGGGTGCTTACCACCCACCAGCCAGATCTCCATGGGTCCTTTGGACAAACACTGGAGTGAAGCAACTGAGGTCAGGGAAAGCTCCATGCAGTCACTGGGTGATATGACCTGACAACTGCCACTTGGTCCCAAGAAAGAATGGATACAGGAACATTGTCCTTAGTCTTAACACAGAGGACCACAGAGTAAGTGCTGGAATCTATGGACCAATGACCTTGATCTCCTTTTCTGCCTTCCATTAAGCCTCAGACTCCATGTGGATTCTGAGAACACACCTTCTGGTCATTTGGTTTCTAGGGAATCACAGCCATCTGTATTCTAGAAAAGGTAATGAGCACAACTTTCAGGGGACACATCAGAGTTTCCCATAACTACTTCTTGGTGGCAAAGTGGATTGTTTTCCATTACAAATATTGGGTAAGGATTCTATTGACACTACTGTGAAGCAGGTATCTCAGGCTCCTTTCTTCATATCCATATACACAATATGAAGACTAAAATACTCAGCATGGGTGCTCCTACCTGTGCATACAATCTGGGTGTAGGTCAGAAGGTCACATTGCTCTAGGAAGTTCACATCAATCAGGCAATGTAAAATGTCAGACTCTGTTCCCTGGCACGTAAGGTACTTCCGTTCATGATACCCATTGGTTCCATGGTGGGCTCTGGACCATTGCAGAGCAGTGCCACATTCCAGCTGTCTGCACACAACGCCAGCCTCCTTCTCATGCAAGTCACATCTCAGGGAGAAATTGGAAATCCCAGTGGCCTGTGCAATCCCAGCACAAGGACTGCTGCCATCAACCAGCCCCATTTGTCGTGTGGTACCACCTGGCAGCAGAGAAGAGAAACTGAGTCTTGTTATCCTAACCCTGGGGCAAACACAGGGATAGGGATAGGCACTGACTACCCCACATTGAGTCATTGTCCAAGGTGCTCCTGAACGTGTTCCCACCCTTTGCTGTTTTCTAGGGTAGCAAATCCCATCCTTCTAGGCGGAATGAGCCAGGACTCCTGTCTCCTACACCATGTGGCCAAAGTCTTGGCCTTATGCATTCTGAAAACGGGAATGTTTTCTCTAGTAGTCACTATTAACAAGGGAAGTAGCTAACTTTTTAAAACGTAAAGATATTATTTAAAGTTACTGGGAAAGTGTCTATAGAAGATGAAAACCCAGCCCTTTTAAGACTCCGAGCATAATGTATGTTCATACAGGCCAGACCCTTCCCTGGACATTTGACCCAATACTTCCATGACCAAGACAGAGAAAGGAGTCCCAAGTACTGAGGAGTTCAGGGTCTCCATCTAACCTACCAGTGCAGATAATCGCAGCCACACACTGGCATTGGCAGCCACTGACAGGCCCCCAGGACCCCAGGAGGCACTCCGAGAAGGTGGCTTCCTCACCACGGCACTGGGCATCATATAGCCAAGGTTGCTTCATTTCTTCAGGTGTCAAAATGTACCGGAGCATAGTCTTCACAGAGCCGCAGCCGAGCTCTCTGCAGATCACTGAAGCCTCCAGCTCGCCCAGGCCATCCCCACACATAAGGCTCCACTGCCCATGATATTGCAAGTGTACTTGGCCTTCACATTTATTATCACCACCCAGGAAATTCACGAAGTTCCCAAGAGCCATATCTTCAGGAATAAAAACAAAACAAAAAACAACAAAAGTAAATAAATATAGGGATGACAGTCTGTATTTCATTTGGAATGCTTTACAGACACCTCATCTTCAGCTGGGCATGGTGCCACCTGCCTTTAATCCCAGTATTCAGGAGGTAGAGGCAGTCCAATCTCTGAGTTCAAAGCCAGCCTGGTTGACAGAGCAAGTGCCAGGACATCCAGGGCTTCACAAAGAAACCTTGTCAAGAAAATGGAGGAGGAGGAGAAGGAAGAGAAAGAAGAAGAGGACAGGGAGGAAATCTCATCTTCGCTATTCATCCTAATCCCTCCCTTTTTTCAGATTTCTCAATAGTAAATACTCTGCATTGTTACAGAATCCAAATGGTTGCCTTGATGATGTCAAAGTTAGAAGGAAACAACACATACAAAGTGAGGCATCAACATCACCAGCACTGTGCCACCCCTGAGCACAGTCAAGTATGTATTATATACCTGTGTCCCTGGTACCTAAGACCTTCACACAAGAACACACACTCACCAGGAAGGAGAGTACAGCAGGCCAGCAACAGTAGATGCCACAGCTTGAGAGAAGACAGTGCCATCACAGGTCTCCTTGTAAGTACAGTTCCCAAGGCTGATGGCCTCAGAACAGGTACCTGTCTCTGCCTTCAGGAAGAAAGTGAACTCACACTCAGGGTGGCAGTATTTTGGAGCCAGAGCCCTTCAGCACCATAGGCTCCTCCCCCACATGAGAGCTGTCATCTCTCACCCAAAGCAAGCACTCACCCACTGTGCCAGAGCCCAGACAGGGCCAGCACTGTGGGGCTTCCTGCAGCTGGTGCCCAAAGCTGTACCAGGTGTGGAGAGTAAGGAGTCTCCTCCCAGAAAGGCCTATATGTCTGTAGCTGCCAAGGTCAGTGTCAGAAAAGGCATTAAAGACCTTCTGCCTCAAACAGAAAATCTAGCTAAAGACCAGAACTCTTCCATGGTCATTCATTGCTGTCAATAGACAGAGTTGGCAATTTAATCCCAATGCTTTCAATATGTTTGTCCTTGACCCAGTTATAGGAAGAATGTCTCTCTGAGGAGATAGGCCTAACTACTGACCACACAAGCAAGTTCACATTACCAGGGTAATAGACAAACTAAAGAATGTGTAGACAAGAGGACATGATGTCATCATTGTTCAAGTGTCTACTTATTGATAAGCCTTTATGAGTAGCTGATTGTCAAATGGAAAATATGTGATGCATACTGGCCAACTTTGCTCATCTGGCTGAAGTTTGCATTACTGCCAACAAAGTTCTCAATGAATCTACACTACATATTTCAAGAGTTCATTTATAAGAGGTAGAGTGTGGGATAATTTTTAGTTTCTTTTTATGCCTTGTCTACTTACATAGGTTCTTTTTTGTTTTTATTTTTCTCTCATCCATTGCATCCCTACCAGTTTCTCTCCCTCCACTCCTCCCAATACCCCCACATCCATATTCCCCAGACCCACTTCTTTTTCACTTCCCTTCAGAAGAAAGCAGGTTAGATTCTCAAATGAGCATCAGTTGTGTAAACAAAATAGTCTCAATAAATAAAACATATACCCACAATGAAATATACAGGGTCAAGGAGAGAATAAAAAATCAAGTATCCTTAATGTAAAATTATTAAGAATGGCAAGGTGGAGGAAGAGCTCACCAGACCACACCCTACCTGAGAAACTATTGGTGATTGATCACTACTGGAAGAGGGATTGGTTTTTTTCTCTTTGTAGGTATGGCCACTGATAGGTGGCTCATACTCCAGTTGATGGCCTCAATCTGTGGACATAGTGGCAGCCCTAACTAGACTGAAAGGGTTAAAATAAAATAAAAGAAAGCATGAAATTAGGAGAGAAGAGCATTTGGGAGAATCTGGAGGTTATTGGAAAGGCAGAAAATGGATATGACCAAAATATATTGTGTATATATATATATATATATATATATATATGAACTCCTCAAAGAACAGTTCGTTTTTGAAAAAAGAATGACACTTTTGCAGAAATTATCATGTTTTCAAAAAAATCACAATTTCCACCCCATATTGTTGAATGGAAAACAGTTGAATACATAACTGTGCATTATATAAGCTCAAAAGATGCACATATGCATAGATAGCTCAGGATTGTTGTGTATAGAATAATTAGTGGTGGCTATTCCTGTGTCCTTCTCAAATCTACAAATTTCATAGTGTATTGTATATTATACATGGATACATATACTAGAGATGTGGATTGTGTATATTTGAATATACAATATCCAATGTTGATATTGTTATACTACATATAGCCTTTGAGATTACTAATGAAAGCAGTAACTTTTTTTTCCTCTGGTTTGTTGAGATAAGGGCTCCTAACCCAGGCTGACCTCGAACTTGTTATGCAGCTGAGGATGACTTTGCAATCCTTATCCTCTGGTCAATACCTCCTACATGATGGAATCATCATGAATGCCACCACATCAGGCACAATACATCTGTCTATTCTTTAATAACAGAGATATGGAGGTGTCCAGCAGGTAAAGGGGCTTGCTGCCAAGCTTGACAACTTGAGAGAGTACCAACTCATACAAGTTGTCTCTGGCCTCTCCATATATACCTCATGGCATGTGTACAAACATACACAAAGGTAAATAAATTTTTAAAACAAGAAAGATCAAATATTCTGTGAAGGACCTTCCCATTTAAGACTTTAACCAGAGATCTGGGATGAGAGAGTCTCCCAGAAGTCAATGCAGGTAACCTTAGAAGAAATGTCCAACAGTGGGGAGGTGGAACCTGAAGAAACAACCTCCAGTAGCCATACAGAACCCCCAGCGGAGGGATGGGGACACAAACCACCTACAAACTTTTGATCCAAAATTAGTCCTATCTAAAAGAAATTCAGGGACAAAGATGGAGCATAGGCAGAGGAATGGCTGTCTACAACCAGCCCATTATGAGACCAATCTCATGGTCAGAAACCTACCCCTCACACTATTAATGATGCTATGTTGTGCTTGCAGACAGGAGCCTCACAGAGCAGTCCTCTGAGAGGTTCTATCCAGCAACTGTCTGAGACAGATTCAAATATTCACAAACATTAGATGGAGGTTGGGAATCCCTTTGGAAGAGTTAGGGGAAGGATTGAAGGCCTTCATGGAAATGGCAACGCCACAGAAAGACAAACAGTGTCAACTAACCTAGACCCCTGAGTGCTCCCAGAGACAGCCACCAACCAAAAACCCTGGGGCAAGGCTCCCTCAAACTGTATGTAACAGATGGGTGCCATGTCTGGCCTCTGTGGGAGAGGATATGCCTAATCCTCCTAAGACTTGATGCATCAGGATTGGGGGATAAAGGTGGCAGCTCTCTCAGAGGCAAAGGGAAGGATGGATGGGAGGAGGAACTCTGTGAGTGGGGATGTGGAAGGGGCAGCATTTGGGATGTAAATAAATAAATTAAATTAGTAAATAAAGTGACACACCCCTAAAAAACTTTAAACAAGTGATGATTTCTTTTTGCTATTTAGATTTTATTTTTATTTATTTGTGCCCTGCTGGAGATTAAACCGAGGATCTCTTGTATATTAGGCAAGTGCTGAGCCACCAAACTACATCCCTAACACCAAGTAATGTGTTGACACCTAAATCTTGGTCAACTTGACCTGACAGTATAGCACTGCTGTGACAGGGTAAGGCAGTACAGAGGTTCCTCCATCTTGTATTCTTGTCAAGGCCATTTAGGTTTAGCTAGAATTTAATCTTCGTGATGATAACACCATGGAACATGGAAAATTACCCAACTCTAGTCTATGGACCTGAGGTCAAAATGCCCCAGCTAAGTTATCTTGACTTTTGTTAAACTGCTTGTTTATACAAACCTCCTCCTCTAACTAACTGCTTATTTTAGCTTCTGTTAAACTGCTTGCTGTATAAAATCTGAGATACCAAGATGTGGTTTTGTCTTTAAAAACCCTTACTCTAAACACTCAGTCCTATACTTGGCTCCCAAATACCTGAGTGTAGTCCCAGCTGAAAGAAATTGGCTATAAAACAAAACAAAAGCAAAAAGACAAAGAAAACTGGCAGTAGCAAAACAAGTGTGAAGCTACACTGGGATGCTCTGAGCATGTCCTGGTGCCAGCATGGGTTTACCTGAATGCCAGCCACTATGAAGACTCAGAACAAAGATCTGACAACAGACATGGGCCAGGTTCCCCAAACAGTAATATAGGGGCTACTTCATTACACCCATGACCACAAGAGTCCTCAGGTTTGTTGACCTCACCCTTTGCCCAGACCAAACATACTAAATCAGGCCCCAGAAAGTAGAAGTCTCCCCTACAAGGACTTTTACTAGGTTACTCCACCAGATATAAATAAAATTTCCCACATGTGGAAGAAACAACTGAAAGGCATTTTCATGTTTTCCAGCTTTATTGGTACAGGAGTTAGAGACATTGCTTTTGAAGGTGCTCAGGGGGATTCTAGAGCTTTCAGTGAGGACCACAAGTCAGCATAGGAAAGGAAAGAGAGAGAAGGAAAGTGAGCCCAAAGCCAGGAGGCCAAGGTGCACTACAGGGGACACAAGGCAGTCAAGAGCCTGAACTTCCCTTCCCTGGGAAGCTTCAATGGGCTCTGGGGACTTTTTCTCAACTTTTTAAATTGATTTTTTTTTGTGAGTTTCACATAATGAACGCCAGTCCCACTTATCTCCCCATCCCCTTGTATCTACCCTCCGCCCTTGTAAACTCTCCCTTAAAAGAAAATTTAAAAACATACAAACAAAATAAAAAGGGAAAAACAAAGCATAGAAAAAATTTCATTGTGGAAGCTGTAGTGTGTCACAGTATGTCCCACAGTATACCCTCGTCCACACATCTTCACTTGCAAATGGTCTGGTTCAAGACCTCTGGCTTCTGGCATGTCATCAATATTTGATCCTCACCGGAACTCCCCCCAGGTTATCCTATTGATGCCCTGAGTTGTGAAGCTCCTGCAGCTTTGGACCAGTAAGGTTGGCCCTTTAATGTACTCCAACAGTTTACAAATGGTGTAGGTTTTGTGGGTTAACTTAAGCCCCTGGTTCTGGGCCTGGTTGGTAGCTGAGCTGGTCTCTTCCACATCTACATCACCAGGGCAAGCTCTCCATCACTGCCCTGGCTACCCCACACAATGCTGCTGCCAGCAGAGGGCAGGGTCATCTCTCCAGCTCTCACGCCCTTGGGGACAGCTCACCCACACCCAGGCCACCAGAGCCAACTCCACTGTGCTGTCCAGGGGAGGTGCAGGGCCTGCTCTCTCAAGGGCTACAACCAGCGAGGGCCAGGGCCAGTTCTCTCACTCTCATGACTTTGGAACCAGCTCTGTTGCATATGGTAAGGGGGAAGGGATGGGGATGAATCTCTAAACTGGTGCCACATCAGGGCAGACAATTGTCAGGGTCAGTTTTCCCATGCTCACATCCTCAGGGCCTGGCTCATCCACACTCATGCCACCAGGGCCAGCTCTACCGTGCTGCCTGGGTGAGATGCAGGGCTTGCTATCCCAAGGGCTGCAGCTGGTGAGCGGTTGGGTCAACTCTCCAGAATGTTGCAGCCAGTGAAGGGTGGGGTCAGTTCTTCACAGTCCTTGGTCCCAGGGAGCTGCCCAGACATCTGTGTGGTCTCTAGTGGTAGCATGAACCATGGACATTGATACTGACCTCTGCTGCTGCATGGCCACAGACCAAACATGGTCTTCAGTGGCAACATGTGCTGGGACTTCACCGTGGCCTCAGGTATCCCAGGGGCAGGCTACTCACAAAAGACTATTCCTCTCATCCCTCCTATCTCCAGTTCCATCTCTCTTCATAATGCTCAAACTGTTCCGCAACTCTTTCTCTCTCATCTGCCTACCACATAAGTGCCTGTTCTAATGGCTCCTGCTGTGGGTGGCCCATGTGACTGGTGAGCCTCTGAGGAATCTCTGCCCACACCACATGGCATAGTGGCAGGTAGGCCTCTCTGTGTCTACAGCCTGCCATGTGGTAGCAGGCGGGTCTTGGGGTATCTTTCCCTGTTCCTCCCATGTGTCATGGCAACTCAATTCTGAGGCTTTTGGCTGAGCTGCACTCAGTCCTTCATTGTCCTAACATTGTGTAGAGAGAAGCCCAGTAGTCAAGAGAAGCAGGTGTGACATGAACTGAGGGGACCTAACTCACTCCATTTTAGAACAGGCAGCCATGTTAGGCCTTAAGCTTCAGTTCCCCCAAAGAAGCAGGCAAGGCTTCTTGGGGGAAAACAAAAACAAAAACAAAAACACACAATGGACTGTTAAGAGAGAGATAGCCAGCTCAAGAACTAAGACAGTTCCTGGAATATCTCTAAGGCCTGACCAAAAATAGTAAATCAAATATAGCAACCAATTAAAAATGAACCAATGTAGTAACTGCTGCTTACCTAGCCAATCATATTAAGAATGACCTAACCATCCCTAAAATCCCCCTCGCTGCACTTAAAAGGAGCCCAAAAGCTCATCTGGCTGTTGCCATTTTGTATGAATGGCTGATTCCTGCATGTTGGTTGTTTCTGCAGAATAAACGCTCTTTGCTTTTGCATACCATTTGAGTCTGGGGTCTTCCTTCAGCAAATCTTGGACCCTTATAAACAATCCTGTGAACTATTGGAATGTCATCTGACTCTGAATCATCCAGAATTTCCTGAGATCAAAACTAATATTTTTAATATTTTTCCCACTATGTAAGTCCAAAATCTACCAGGATTCCAGGGGCTGACTCTACCATGACAACAGGAGAGCCATGAGCTCATCCTCCAAGGCATACCAGCAGGTTCTACTTTCTACTACAATGGTACAGTAGGACACTAGAAGACATTAGTGTTCATAAGAACCTCATGAGGGTCTATTCTAATCACATGATAGATCCTACACCTAAGAGCCATCTACATGAAACAGGGAAGCAGACACAAAAAAACCAGGTTCCCAGGGAGAGTGTGGTAATGGAGAGGGTACATGGAAGCATATATTCCCAGAGGGGTTCATCTGTAGGGAAGGTCAGACACAGTGGCCATTAGCAGACAGTGGATGGAGGTAAACAGGGGAGTGTGATCATGGGCTGCTTTGGTGAGAAAAGGGGCCCCAGATTAGACTGGACTTGAAGGATGTGGTCCTGGATAATGGTAGCCAGTGTTAGTCCTGAAGGTGTGGTCACATAAATTTTTGTCTTACCACTGTTATATAACAATTTCTTCTGAGATTGAAACATTCCATTCTGAAGGGAAGTTCCCTTTTTTGAGGTTTTTTTTCTTCCATTTTTATTAAATTGGTTATTTCTTATTTGCATTTCAAATGTTATTCCCTTTCCTGGTTTCCTGTCCATCAGTCCCCTAACTCCTCCCTCTCCCCTTCGATATGGGTGTTCCCCTCCCCATCCATCCCCCTATTACCACCCCCCTCCAACCAATCCCCTACACTGGGGGTCCAACCTTGGCAGGACCAAGGGCTTCCCCTTCCACTGGTGCCCCAACAAGGCTATTCACTGCTACCTATGCAATTGGAGCCCTGGGTCAGTCCATGAATAGCCTTGGGTAGTGGTTTAGATCCTGGAAGCCCTGGTTGGTTGGCATTGTTATTCTTATGGGGTCACAAGCCCCTTTAGCTCTTCAAATCCTTTCTCTAATTCCTCCAACGGGGATCCCGTTCTCAGTTCAGTGGTTTGCTGCTGGCATTCGCCTCTGTATTTGACATGTTCTGGCTGTGACTCTCAGGAGAGATCTATATCCGGTTCCTGTCAGCATGCATGAAGGGAAGTTCCTTAAGCAAGAAGGTAAACAACTCGAAACAGCTTCAGAAGTCCCTGAAACTGGGTCCTTCAAATGCAAGCACAGCCACCATCAGGAAGCAATGAAGCAGGAGTATGATGGATCTCTGGGCACAAAGGGACATACCTACCAAGCTCAGCAGTGCCCATTGCACTCCTCCTCACTCTCTGTAGGCTGACCCTCGGGCTCTTCAGCATCATCATAACCGTCTTCCAGCATCAGCAGCCTGGATATTGCGTTCTCCTCTTTCTTCATCACAGGGACAACTTCAATGTCCTCATAGACACCATCTGACTGTAGATTCCCCAACATGCCAGAACCTGTGGAGACCATCCCAGAATGTTCCAGAACAAGCATTCCTCTAATTTCACCCCACCCTCCTGGGACCTGCAGCCTCCTGTGTGTGATGTAACTGCTCACTGAGGTCAACCCCTTACTCAAAGGTCTGGCATCCCACCACGAGATGGCACACGTGATGGAGCGAGACATGGAGAAGTCCTGGGTGTGAAGAATGTCACACCAACTTAGTAGTGTAGAGGAAAAGATCCCAGCATCCTCCAGACCACACCTTAGGGTTCCCAGAATCTAACTCAGCAGTGGCTACGAGAGACCTGCCAGAGTGCAAGGCAGTGCCAAAAACAAGATATGCCTGCTGGGGTCAGGATCTCATAGAGCATCCCCCAACTTCCTGTCACACTTCCCTGAAAGCCACACCAGCGCATGCCATACCCATGCTAGCATCTCTGATGTGACACCACTGGGCAATCATAGCCAGGAAGACAATGCCCAGGAGGCAGCCAAGCACCAAGCAGGCAACCTCAGGCAGGTTCCAGGCCTCAGCAACGGGTGGAGGCGTCAGGGAAGGAGCTGTGGGGCAGAAAAACAGCTGTACCTTCACTGTACGGAATGACCTCAGTCTTGCAGAAAGCGGTTGGGTCACCCACAACAGATGGACCTCCAGAATACCCGAGAGCTGCTCATGGGAAATGGTTTAAAGGTTTAAAGGACAAACTACTCCAAAAGGAGATCCCAGATGCCCAGTCTCAGATTAGAGGAAGTAAAAAAGCCCATATAGGTAGCTGTGTAGATGCCATTGGGAAATACAATAGGAATGTTCAAGGGTGAGGAGCTGGGTGGGGATGGGGGAAGGATAAAAGACAAAGATGTGAGCACAGAGCAGGGCTTGGGGTCCTCCTGTCTTACCCTCTACTTTGCACTGGGCAAAAATTGTCCAAAACAACATAGCATACACAAGCCACCCAACATCGTCCCCAAATTAAAAGGTCCTAAAATGCGAGGGCTGGTGACCTCCGTTGCCTCTCCATTCCCACACAGCAGGCGCAGGCGAGGGAAGAAGTTCCCATCACAGAATGATGATATAGTCTAGATCCAATACTGGTGGTGTGACCATAATAGCATGGGTTTCCAACATGGGCCAGTCAGAATTGACCTCCACTGTTGGCCTGCTGGCCAATGGAGGGAGGGCAGCTGGATTGAAAAAGAGACACTTACACAATGCACTGGTTGTGGAGACACCTGCAACAGAAATATGAGATGGGAAAGCCTCAGTAGAACAGATGTGTCCACACCTAAAAGGTAGCCTCTACCAACTAACAGCTTAGCATGGGTGCATAGGGTTATAAGGAGCTCCCAATGGAACACTACATTTCAGGGCAGGCCTACTTATGAGCCCGAGCATAAAGGACAGCTAAAGAAATCAATGTAGAAACCCTGACCCTTCTTCTACCTGCTGCCAACTCACCCGCACAACGAACACCTGCATCCTCCTTGTGCGTGCAGTCTCCGTGTCCCCAGAGCTCAGCCTGGCAGGCCTCCAAGGTCACCTCGCTGCCAAGGCACTCCACCTCATCCAACCACACAGGCCCCATACCAGGGCCAAAGGCGGCACCTTCCAAAGCAGCTAAGGCCTGGCCGCAGCCCAGCTGCCGGCACACAACCTGGGCATCCAGCAGGTCCCAGGAGTCATCACACACTGTGCCCCACGAGCCTGCGTGCCAGAGCTCCACACGCCCGGAACAGCCATCCTCGCCTCCGAGCACACGCAATACGCTGTCCTCTGGAAAGGAGGCAGAAGTCACTGTGTTGCCCCTCTGAATGAGCAGGTGGGCAGGAGGTTTGTAGATGCCTACCTAAGCAGCCAAGTGGGGAAGAGCAGTTAGGGGTCTGTGCGGGCTCCTGTGAACCTATCTGTGGCAGTCCTATAAAACAAACACAGCCGTTGGTGTAAAATGCCCTGTGATACTTGAGATGAAAACATTGATGAACTTGGCCTCCAGCCATGAAGTTCAGTGCCAGGTACTTTTGGTGGCTTGTCAGAACATAGAAGCCTTCACTGGGGCCCACTCTTGAACTATCAGCACCCACCTTCACAGTTAATCCAGACCTCCTCCTCCTGGGTACAGGAGTGTGGGTTCCATGGGGCAGAAGGGCACTGCCACAGAGTGGCATTGTGTAGCTTTCGACACTTGATCTTATCCACCCAGGAGATTCCCAAGCCAGGCCCAGGAGACGGCCTGTTCTCCAGCCAGCCCTGGTCCCCACATCCCAGCTGTCTGCACATGATGCTCAAGGAGATGTCTCTGAGTGCATTGCTGCACACAGCACCCCAGGATCCATTGTAGAGCACGTCCAGCCATCCAACGCAGCCACTGGTGCCACCTCGCAGCCTCAGAGCCACAGATTCTGTAGAAAGGGCACAGGGAGACCCTCCTTCAGGCTCCTCTGACGGTCTCAGAAGGAACAGGCCAATCTAAGAATGTCACAGGCATGTAATGGCATTTGACCCAATTACACCCTGGCATCACTTGCATATGGTTTTTTTCTAGTTTCCAGCATCTATAGAAAGCATAACAGGGGTTCCCTGGGAGTCTAAAACTAGGGCCATGCAACCCAGCCTATATATATACACATACACAGTACCAAGGCAAGTTAAATCTATGAGTCAAGGAGAGAGATCCATGGCTGGCTTACAGGATGACTGAAGTAACCAGAACATGGAAATGACAGATGTGTCCAGTGACAGATGAATACAGATGTTTTGTGTAGATTCAGATATGGAAAGAAATATAAATATGCACAACAGAAACAGAGATAGAAAAGAATATTCCCAGCCCTCTAAAGGGATAGCAAGGGGCTGCACAGATGGTTCAACAGTTAAGACTGTTGCTACTTCCATAATGAACCAACATTCAGTTCCCAGGACTCATATGGTGGCTGGAAACTGTCCATAAGTCTAGGTCTGGCCTCCCAGGCCCCAAGGAACATACATGGTGCACATACATGCATGAAGACACCCATATATATACATACAATGAAAATTTAAAAAGGAAATCCTGCAGCTCATAACGCCATAAGAGAGCTTGAAGAATACAATGTTAACTGAAATAAGCTGGGCACAAGAATATTGCACGGTTGCTCTTACATGTGTGAGCTTTTAATTCAAGTACCTAGAAATAAAATAATGGTCAGGAGGTGGAGATGCAGGCCTTTCCTACAATTTTATAGATGGGATCATTGAAAAACAAGTTTCTATTGACAGTATGTCTCAGTTGAATGTTCTATCCTAAGCTTGGTTCCAGGTAGACACTTTGGTAAAATGTCTTTTCTGGGGTTTTTTGGATGCAGTCTGTGTTGATACCTGTATATGACTTGGTGGCTTCAATTACTGGCATGCAACTCCAGATCCAGCTCAGGTTCATTCTCTAACTTGGGAACAAGTCATTTAATAAATTCAAGGTCGTTTTTAATAAATAAACATGTGCACATGCCCACTGTCTCCTTTAATACCTTATTGTTGCCTATTTCTTTTTCCTTCTTTCTTTTGTTTATCTCTGTACTTTTGTAGTGTGAGCTAAGAGGCTAACATTGGTGAGCAGGTATGCATTTGCACAAAGATGGAGATCCCACAGTCTAAAGAGCAGCCATGCTAAGGCAGCCAAGAATTCCTGGGGCTTCTCCTGAGAACAGTAACAAAATACTAAACTCACAAATGATGGCTCCAGGCATGATCAGATCAAACACAAACACCTCAAGGGTGTTCTAAAAAAACTGTGTTCTCCAGGACACAGTAAGACAAAATCAAAATTAAGAATTGGAGATATCAGTTGGGTGTGGTGGCACATGACTTTAATCCCAGGACTCAAGAAGGCAAGGGCAAGAGGATTCTTTTGAGTTCAAGACCAGCCTGGTCTACATAGAGGGTTCCAACACAGCCAGGATGACAAAACAGCCTTTAAAAAATATGGAGTCGTCCCAGCTGTCTTTACTTCCTAGCTACTGTAGATAGAGTGGCTGTGAACATTGCCAAGCAAGTGTCTCTGTGGCAGAATTCTGGCTCCTTTGGGGATACACCCAAGGAAGAGTATTGCTAACTACATGGTAGATATATGTTTAGCCTTTTGAGAATTCTCCCCCTGATTAGATGTCCTTCAGATGGTGTGTGGATACTGAAAGTTCATTGCATATGCACAGTGGCATCTATCAGCCATAAAGGAAAGTGAAATCATGAAATACGCAGTCAATGGCTGGAACTGGAAATGCTTTGCTGAGTAAAACTCAAAGCCAGAAAGGCAAAGGTCACATGTTCTTTCTTTATGGATCATAGCTCCAAATCTTTAGATTAGAATATATAACCTGAAGTAACCAAAAGTCAGGAGAGTAGAAAGGGATTGTGGGGACAGAGAGAACTCTTCTAGAGAAGGATAGAACACAGGTTTGTGAAGTGGGATATGGGGACATATTAAGGAGACAGGAGGAGGTAATACATACAGAGTGGGAGGAAGGAGAGACAAATAACACTAGGTATGTTTGAAAAGCCATAGGGAAATATATAAGCTCACTTAAAAGTGTGTGTGTGTGTGTGTGTGTGTGTGTGTGTGTGTGTGAGAGAGAGAGAGAGAGAGAGAGAGAGAGAGAGAGAGAGAGAGAGAGTTTACATGGAGTAGGAATGCAGGAAGAGTTCTCCCTTGAACTGGAAAGGTAACCATGGACACTAAACCATGCATTTGATACTCAGCTGCTAGCCCAGAGGCGGCGCCCACCTGAGCAGAACACTCCAGCATCTTCTTTGTGTCTGCAATCATGTTGGCCCCAGTTTCCTGACTGGCACTTCCACAACGAAGACTCATTTCCCAAGCAGTGCAGCTCATCCATCCAGATGCGCCCAGTCCCTGCCCCAAAGTGAGCATTCCCGGGAGCACTGAGGGCGTGGCCACAGTCCAGTTGCCTACAGACCACTTGTGCGTCCTGAAGGTCCCACGCATCATCGCACACAGTGCCCCATGAGCCCTGATAGAATACTTCCACACGCCCAGCACATCGACCTGGGCCCGCAGCCAGCCTCATGCGCAGGCTCCCTGCAGAGAGACCAGGTCACACATAACTGGATATCACGAGGGAGGCTGTGGGTGTAGAAGCCACACACTCACCGGAGCATACCACTCCTGCATCACGCAAGGTCGCAGCAGGCACCAGCAGGGAGGTAGAAACATTGCACTGCATCAGGTGAGTCTCAGAGCCCAGGCAGCGCACCTGGCTCAGCCCCACAGGGGCTGTCCTGAAGCCAGGAGCTGGAGCATCATAAGCTCCCTGTGCCTCTCCACACTCTAGCTGCCTGCACACCACACTGGCACCACGCATGTCCCAGATGTCATCCAATACGCGGCCCCATGAACCATTCAGGGAAATCTCTACGCGGCCATCACAGTAGCTCTGTCCATCTCTCAGCCGCAGGGTGTCTTGGAGTCCTGGCAGGAACAGGCTCAAGGGGAAGAGGAGTGCCACACAAGAGAACCCCACCCACTCTCACCCCACTCCCTACCTAGCACCCCTACTGTCCTTCCTCTCCACAATCCTACTGTTCCTTGCACTCACCTGAACAGATGGTGGAAGCTGTATTTCCCAGGACACAACTGTGGGCCCCCAGGGTGCTTGCTGGACAGTGAAGCAAATGGGGCTCTGTCCCCACACAATGAAATACATCTGGCCAGATGGGGGCATCCCCGTCACCAAAATGTCCTCCTGGGGGTATGGATACTGCATTGCCACAGTTGAGTTGGTGACAGAGAACCATGGCGTCTGCTAGGTCCCAGTTGGCAGCACAGAGGGGTGCCCAGGCCCCTTGCACTTGGAGTTCCACTCGGCCTTCACAGTCACTGCTACCATTGACTAGCCGGAACTCTGCAGAAGAGGCCATGTCAAAACTGCCGCATCCCAGAGACCCAGTTCACAACCCTACTTCTGTGGATTTTTTCTTCTTCTGTGCGTAACATGATAAAGCCCTTCTCACTGCAGATCCTCACCACCTGATTACCAATAGCCTGCTTCTGCCCAGCAGCAGAGGAGACAAAGCAGGCTACAAACCCCTGTGCAATCAGCACCCTTTCCATCGCTTCTCTCCTACCTGAACCAGCATATTCAAGTTTATCAGGAATATGGTCATGCTCCTCCAGAAATGCGCATCTGGGCACTGCTTAAAACCATCTGATGTGGGCCATGCAGGGAAGTGTTCGGAAGAGGAAAGGACTTTGCCTGCAGAAGCCGCATGGGTACTCACCTGAGCAGGTGAGTGCAACATCCTGGTTGTGGCCGCAGTGGTGCCCAGGCTCCTGAGGGCAGTGGAACAGCATCGATTCATTCCCCACACAGCGGAAGGCTTCTAGCCACACAGGCCCCGAGCCCTGGCCAAACTGGGCACCCCTAAGTGTGGACACAGCCATACCACACCCTAACTCCCGACAGATCACATGGGCTGTGGGCAAGTCCAGATCAGCATGGCAGACGGTACCCCAGGTCAGTCCCCGAAGAACCTCCAGGCGTCCAGAACAAGAATGGTCTCCACCCACCAGCCGGGCCTCCACGTGTCCTGTGAGGGGAGACATCCCCTCAGACAGGAGGCCAGTGCTCCTGGGTCAGTAGTCCTGAGCTGTCTATCATCTTACACCACAAGAGTCTGCAGGCAGGGAAACTCCTCTGCCCAAGCAGTGTTTTTACCCCAGCAGAAACTGGCAACCAGAGGTTAGGGTTCAGAGGTCAGGGTTCAGACTCCCCTGTTCTACCACTCACACTTGTCCCAACCTCTGCCAGTCTGAGAAAGTGGCACCCACACCCTCAGAGGCAATGTCAGGCCCTCCCCCAGGCCGTATGAGTATCCTTCTGTGGGCACTATGATGGGTGGCTTGTCCACCTCTTACTTAGAATGTAGTCAAGCAGCTGTGACACCCAGTGTCATGCATGTGTATTTAGGACTAGGAGAGACGGGTGCGCAATCCTCACTAACATGGTTTGGCCATGAAGCAATCACAGAAGAAACATCTTAGACCCTTACTGTCAGAACTCCTTCCCTAATTGTCTTAGCTGGGGTGTCATGCTGGCCCAACCCCACCCTGGGGTGATACATTGGACCTGGTCACACTGCCACCTCACAGAAGATGCCAGAGCTCTCAATGCAGAGTTCAAAGCTATGATTTTCCTTCAGCTTCTCAACCTAATCTGTTAGGCAGCACGCTGCTCGAGAACCATCCATGAGAGTCAAGGCCCACTCCTGAGCTGTGGATCCAGGCATCACTCTGGGCATCGTGGGACAGCAGTCTTACCTGAGCAGACTACTTCTGCATCCAGCAGCAGGTTGCAGCCTCCACGTAGCTTGTTGTTAAGTCTGCAGTTACGGATGGTGGGCTCAGTGCCCTTGCAGGTCATGTACTTACTGACACCCACGTCTTGACGGGGGGCCTGGAGTGCATGGCCACACTCCAGCTCACGGCAGAACACCGTGGCCTCTTCCACATGCAGGCCACAGAGGCGGTCCACCCCATTCACATTCCTGATCTCAGGGAGTCCTGCACAGGGACTGTGGCCCTTCACTAGCCGGATCTCCCGGAAGGTGCCATCTAGGGAGCACAAGCCCAAGTTACAGAAGGTAAGGACCTATCGGTCACACAGCCACATGGAGTCTTCACTTGCCTGAATGAGAGATCTCTCTGTGTGGCAATACTCATCTTTCCCAGCCACATATATAGGCCCAGAAGCCTACAAGGATAACAACTGAAACCAGTCTAACCTCCTCTAAGAAGTCACACCTGGCTCTGACTTGGCCATCTTCAGGGAACAAGGCCTGGTACCAGTCAGGCTTCATTCAGGCCACTGACTGTAAACGTCTAAATCAAATATTAAAGTTTTGTTTTTACCATATTTTACTGTGTGTGTGTGCCTATGTATAAGCATAAGTATGTGAGTACAAGTGTCTGTGGATATCAGAGGCATTGGGCCCCCGAGAGCTGTATTTACAGGCAGTCTTCAGCTTCTCTATGTGGAGGCTGGGATTCAAATTCATGTCCTCTACAAGAACAGCACTTGCTCTTAACTGCTAAGCCAACTCTCCATCCCCTGAAGCATTTTGTTTTGTTTTTCTCTGTGTAGCCCTGGCTGTCCTGGAACTCACTCTGTAGACCAGGTTGGCCTCCCAAGTGCTGGGATTCTAAAGGCATGTGTCACCACATCCAGCTGAAGCATTTTTTAATAAGTCCTACAACACTGTCTGGTGCTCAGCCCCAAAATCACACTGGGTCCTACTCCAGCCACAGGACACCTGGAGAGGTCCAAATGAGCTCACAGAGATAGCTGATGGCCCAGCTTCCAAGGGAGAGCATTTGCCTCTCAGTCTTTTAATCGTAAACTTCAGTACATGCTTACTGTGCTCCTGGAGCCAACTCTGCTCTCCTTGTTCTCTTTGCCTCTCCCTGGAAGCATATACTCCACCAAGCAGGTTTTATCAGGTTTGTTCATGGCTAGGTCACCAGCCCCTAGAACAGTGCTTGCCATCTAAGCATTTGTTGAAAGAATTAGAGGAATGCAGAGAGGAGAGATGGCAACCTCCAATAGAGTGCACCCATCTGGAACCTCTGCCACAGGGTCCCAGGATGAGTGCTTTTTCATTCCCTGCCTCTCACCAGCTCTTCCAGCCCCCAGCTCCACTTACTTGCACAGAGAGCCACCACCACCCACTCATGGGGGCAAGCACGCTGACTCCATGCCCCAAGGCTACACTCCCAGAGAGAGGACTCATTGCCCCAACAGGATACATTGTGCAGCCAGGGCTGGACCATCTCTCCAGGCAGGGGCACGTATTTGGGAGCGCCAACGGCAGGGCCACAGCCCAGCTGTCTACACACCACAGAGGCTTCTGCCAGTGTCCACTCCAGGTTGCACAGATGGCCCCATTCCCCTTGGTGTCGAACCAGCACCACTCCGTCGCACTTGCTCTGCCTGTGTGCCAGCCTCAGATTGCCTTGGCCATCTTCAGAAGATGTGCCTGTGAGAACAGGACCAACCATGGTCTGGGAAAAGCTGTGTTCACCCTAGCTCATTTCTAAAGCCTTGCTTTAAGTCCTCAGCTTCCAAGTGGCCCTTTCTGGAAAGGTGACAGGCAGGGGTCACACAGAGATCAGACCACTGTTTCACACCTCCTCACATACTTCTTATTGCCTCCAGCTCTGAATCTCGAATGTTGTGATGATAAAAACCTTTGTCCTGCTGGAATGACTCCTGCCCAACGCTGCTCCCAAATGTCATGGGCCCACTTCCACTGGAGACCCTGTCCTCTAAGGTCCCCACAAGCTCAGCCAACCCCACCCACATGGTCACCCACGATATTATGTGAATTGTCCACTTGGTTAATCCCTGCACATGGCCACTTTTATTATTGACTCCTGTCTGCACTGTGAAGCCTCTGACTGGGTCAGCCAGCACACCAGTATCCATCAGTTCCCATCCCAGCATTGCTTCCAGGCCTCTACACAACTCCACCCTTGTCGTCTACCTGAACCCCTGCTAGTGCAGCTATATGGTCTCAAACTATGAAAAGGCGACACCTCCACACCCATTGGTAAAGGGTCTTATATGAAAGATGTAACCTCTTACATTTCTCTCCCACCTGAGGGAAGTGTGGGTCTCCTCTGGGTTGTCCGTCAATATAGTTCCGCCCCCCGAGCCTCTTCATCTCCATTCCCCTGCTCCTTCTTGGAAGTAGTATGCTCTGGCCTTGCCTCTTGCATAAAGGCAAGTCATTAGGACCTGCAACCCCATGTACACCTGTCCTCTTCTGGTTCCAGATTGCCTCACCCTCTGCAGCTGCCCCCATTACTACTGGGTGACTTCAGTTCAGCACCATGGTCACCTCCTTTCTTGCCCTGTCTCTGTCTCTGTCTCTGTCTCTGTCTCTGTCTCTCTCTCTCTCTCTCTCTCTCTCGTGTGTGTGTGTGTGAGTGCGCGCGCGCGCACACACACACACACACACACACACACACACAGAGCCTGAACTTACTGCTACCTCCCATACCTTCCCTTCAGTCTCCCCCTCCATATTTCTACCCTAGAGTGGCAGCTCTGTAGGAGTCAATATTGCTCAATTACCAGACTCTCTCACTATCCTATGGCCCCAACACAGCTCAACAGACATTGGACAAAGAAGCCTCTGCAGGACCTATAGACCCATGACATTTGCCATCCATTTAGGTCACAGGGACCAGAAACTGTATTGCATTCCCCAGGAACAGGCTTAGGCTTAACCCTGCATCTGGGCTGGACCTACGCTTTTGATATTAGAGGAAGACCCTCAAGGGCCAAGACCTTCGCATCTCACAGCTGGGAAGCCCAACCATCCTCAAGCTGAGTGGGACAGCTGGTTATAGCTAGAGAGTCTCATGCTACAGGGTCTGGACACCCAAGGTCTACTGCTTCCTCAATGTCATGTGTATAAATCTGCAAAACAAAACACTTACCAATGAGAGCTGCCCTGAGAGTAAGAAGAGACCCCAAACTCAGAGTCCAGAGTGTTGTCCTCATGGCTGCACAGAGTCCAGAGCTTCAGCTGTAGCAAAAAAGGAGATCTTGTCCCAGAACCAGTTTTATAGGTGTAAGAGAACCGTTAGCCCATGTCCGACGGGTACAGCAAGAGCCCTAGCACACCAGCAGGTCTACATCTCCATCTGTAGCAGAACAGCCAATGACCTTGCTGATCCCAAGCACCACCAGACATGAGCAAGGGGATGGGGTGGTTTCCTCCCATACTGATAACCACTGAAGGAGAGCCTCACCCAGGCCCTGTCACCAGACAGGTGGCCCGTCTGACTTTAGCAGAGTGGAGTGAAGACCTATGTCTATGTACCTCACACAGAACCAATCACCAGCACAGAAAGTGTACCCAAGAGAAGCATTTCCTGCCATGCAGGTGGCATCCTTGGGGATTTGTAGAGTTCTGCCTGGAACAGGAGAATGAGACAGACCAGATAATTCCATAAGAGCTCTGGAAATAAAGCTGTCATTGGTATACAGAGTCTACAGAAAGGGAAGCACAGCCCGCCAAGTCTGACAGGGACTCACCTACTCAGAAGACGTAAGGGATCCAAGAGTCTCATAACACAAAACCAAAATGTCTGAGATGTGCAGAGAACCACCCAACCTATGAAAAAGCAGGAAACACACAACGCAGTGGTAAGTGTCAGGACCATCTGCAAGGACCTGAAAACAGACACTTTGAAAATACTTCTATAATTGCCAAATTATAGAAACTATAATGGAAACAAATGGAAACAGAAAATCTCAGCGTGTGTGTGTGTGTGTGTGTGTGTGTGTGTGTGTGTGTGTGTGTGTGTGTGGTGAAATCTTGTCTTTACTGGTGTGGAACATAGTGTAAAGTTGTGGAAATTACTGCAAAGGTTTCTCGGAACCATTCATCCTATGAAGTCAGTTCTTCAAAAAGTTAAACAAAAGGTGCTCAGGAACTCTACTCTGGACATTTTGGCTGAAGGAAACACAAGAATGTGTGTGATTCCTTTATCCAAAATGTCCAGAATAGGCAAATCCACCAGCACAACAGACAGACTGTTGGTTGCCAGCGAACCACAGGAGGATGGGATGGAAAATGACCACCGAAGGCACTAAGTGTCCGTCTGATGGGTGCTAAAATGAGCTGCTGCAGATAGCTGTGAAGTCTACCATACTGCACACTTTGAGGAGTGCACATATACGAATATAGCATGTTTGCTATTAGAGTTAGAGCTCAATACAGCTATTACTTAAACCAGATAGATATTATAGAAGCAAAAGTAAAGTAGCCAAAAGCAGAGTGGAAGAATTCAGCAACAGATCAGCAGGATGGCCTTGGTGAACCTTCAGGTCACCAAAATTTGCTCAGTTTAAAAAACAGAGAGAAACTGAACCTCCAGGATCTGTGGGGCAGGAGAACCACTGCTTGTTTTGAATGTCCAGAAAGGAAAGATAGACCTTAGGTCTACAGAAGCACTGAAGGAGATAATGGCTGAAAACCTCCCAAAAGAGTTTTCTCTGAATCTGAAAGGCACAAGTTTACAGATTCACTAACCAAATCCTCAATGGAATAAATCCAAAAGACACCAAGACACGTAATTTTTAAAACTCTGGGGAAACCTCACTAAAAACAGCTGCTCATAAAGAATGCGTTGCCTGTAAAGCAATGGTTCCCAACCTTCCTCATTCTGGGACCTTTAGTACAGTTCCTCATGTTGTATTGACCCCACATCCATAAAATCATTTAGATGCTAATTCATATCTATAATTTAATACTGCTATGAATCATGAAATAAATGTCTGATGTTCAGAATATTTGATATATGATCCCTATAAAAGTGTTGTTCAACCTTCAAAGAGGTCACAACCCACAGGTTGAGAACCGCTGCTGTGGACAACTACTGAATGACAGGGAATCTCATCTCACATAGAAGCCCATAGAAAGTGGAAAGCCATCAGCCAACTCAAATCCTGTAGTTGATAAAAAAGTGCCCTCCTGCATAAAGGGAATGAAAAGAGCAGCAGCCCCGCCCTTGGTGGAGAAAGTTCTCTTAACAGGAAAGAAAACGCAGTAGACAAGAAGGCTGCACATTCTGCTTCTCATTTTATTTTTGGAAAAAATGTTCAACATCCCTAGCCTTCAGAGAAACAAACACGATGCTGAGATTCTCATTTCACCCAAGTCTAAATGGCTATCGTCGAAAAGTAACGACGAGGCAGGGACTCGTGTGTACAGCTGATGGGAGAGTGAACTAGTGCAGCCTCTGTGGAAGTCAACATGGAGGGCTCTCCAAAAGTAAGAAACGAAATTACCATATGGCCTAGCTCCATCACACCTGGACCTAAACGACCCTGAGTCACAGCTCACAGAGAGACTTGCTTCTTGCAGTACTGTTCATAATAACCAAAACAAGGAACCCGTCTAGAAAGTGACCCATTGCGGAATGCATAAATGAGATGTATACAAATGCAGGGGCTATTAGTCCATAAAAAGAGAACAGAGTCATGTAATCTACAAAAATATGGATATAAATTGAGACAACATGCAAACAAGACTAGCCAGACCCAGGAAAGCAAGTATCATGTCTTCTCTCATGTGTGGCATCTATAGTTTAAAATACATGTTTAAGGAACTGAGAATATGATTCAGTGAATAAAGTGCTTGCTGCACAAGCATAAGGACCAGAGTTCAGATCTCCAAAACCCACATAAATGTTGGGTGGAACTGGAGGACTACCTATAATCCCAGCCTTCAGAAGGCAAAGACAAAGGGTCTCCTTGCGAGCTGGCTAGCTAAGTAGCCATGTCTAGGAGCTCTGGGTTCAATTGAGAAGTCCTCAATGCAAAAGGTGGAGTTTGATCAAGAGAGATGTCTCACATTAACCTTGGGCCTCCACATACAAGCACACAGATATAGGTGTACATGCATATTTGAATATACATTCTCATGTTTGAATATGCATCTACATGCAAATGTACATCTATGTCATGATAGTAGAAAGGACCCCTTGGAAGAAGAGGGGATCACTGAGAGGGGAGAAGCACATGAGAGGGTGATGGAGGGGAAATAAGACCAAAGTAGTTTATATATTTACAGAAAACCATCATAATGAAATCTATCATTTCCATAATAAATACACATTAATGAAAGAAAGCTATTAAGAGAACTTTAAGAGACCAATGTTCATTGCAATGAACATTTGCAAGTGAAGATGTCTGAACAAAGGCTGTACTGTATAATACACCAAGACACACTGCAGCTTCCATGGAGAGATTTATTTTATTATTGTTGTTGGGTTTTGGGGATGGGGAGAGATTACAAGAGCAGAGGGCAGATATGAAGGGATGGAAGGATGAGTGGGATTGGGGTGCAGATGTGAAATTCACAAAGAATTGATTTAAAAGTTTAAATAAATGAAAGAAAAGGAAAACTTTAAGAAAAAAATACACAGCAAATTCATGAGAGAAATTTGTAGCTACACTAGAGATAAAAAAGTGAATAGCTGAGTCCCTCATGTTAGAAGCACGTAATTAAGGTTTTTTTTTTGAGCTATGATAGTGCTTGGAAAATGAAATTTTTTAATATAAATTCAGAGTCTACACCAAGTCAAAAAATTGAACAATCTACTTGGCTTATTGATAGCCTAATTTAATCAAATAATTCGATTTAAAAACAGGGTACAGATCTAAACAGATAATCCTTAGTAGATGAATCTTAAATGGTTGAGATTCCTGCTGGCGAGGATGTGAAATAAGGGGAACACTCCTCCATTTCTGGTGGGATTGAAAACTTGCACAGCCACTATAGAATCAATATGGCAGCTCTTCAGAACACTGAGAATCAATTACCTGAAGACCCAGCTATACCACTCTTGGGCATATGCCCAAAGAATGCTCCATCTTACCACAAGGACACGTGCTCAACCATGTTCAATGCAGCTTTATTGACAGAATTATTCCTTCAAGTAAAAAACTTGTTACCACTCACTCCTCAAAAAATAAAAAACCTAACAATTCAAAACGTCACCTCCACAAAGAACACAGTCCTGTGAATAAAGATAAGTCACAGACACAGGGCCCAGGCTGGTAGCCCAGAAACAGAGTCAGTGCCTCAGGCCTTGGGAGCAGACACAGCAGTAGGAATGTAAAGACTATAGGAAGACCAAGGCCCCTGCCTCAGACTTTCTGTAGGCACTTGCTCTCATGACTCAAAGATGCCCCATTTGAGTCAGTGAACTTTTATATTCAGTTTTCCCCTTTTTGTAGATTATAAGTAAATCATAGTGACGAATGACAAGAGAAAATTATCTTTGTGTATCATGGAGTTTCGAATATCCAGAGAAAGTATGTGATTATAAAATGTAGGAACCAGGCCATGCATCAGGATCGGGTTGTGAGTGGATTGTCACTGTAAAGCAAGAGGAACACAGCGCAGGCAGAAACTCCCCAGATCATGGCGGAGCTGACCTAGCAGATGCTCTGACTAATCTAACTTGAGTAGTTGTTGTTTTGTATAAATAGTAATATCGTGCCAAATCATTTAAAAGCCATTACTGGAGACCAATTGAATCATTTTTTTCTTTGTAAAAATGTCCAAGAATTTTAATTTCTCAAGCACACAAGGAAATGACCTAAAAAAAAAACTTTGTGGGTGCTCAAAACTAACGGAAATGCAGCTGGTAGGAGATTTTGACATAGCCGTCAGCAAGTTATACCACAATCACGGATAAAAATCACTGAGGAGATCAAAACATTTGAACAACAAGGCTAACAAATTTGCAAAGAGACGTTGTGGTCAGTACATCTGGCAGCTGCAAACACTTCTGCCCTTGACTATGCAGACATCCATGCACCCACCACAGCAGACTCCTGCAGGCCCAGAGCCCCAAACCAATTAATCTTCAGCCTTAAATTCATACAGGAGAGAACATTTGGCTGCAGGGAGATCCAGGGAGACACGAAGATCAAAAAGATGAGTAGTGTTCCTGCTTGGAAATGTGTGATGTCAGACAGTGCAGAACAGGGTGATGCAGCCAAAGCTACTGTGGGGCTCACACTGTCCTTGCTTCCTTGTTTCTTTCGGAACACCCCCTGCTCAGGTTGTAAAATGTCTCCAGGGTCTGCTTGGTTTTGTCAGAATGCTCTGTAGCTTCCACCTGTCTGTTGAGGTCCTAACTTCATCCCAAACTCACTCTGCATATGGCATGAAGTACACAGTGGGCCTCTTAGTTTCCCCAAGTGGATATTAGCTCTGCTGTCTTTGCTGTCCCCTGGGTAGGATTTTTCTGCCCTTGGCTTTATCAGCTGAGTGTGTAGATGGAGTTCTAGAGTCCCTTTCTGTTCTATTCATCTGCTTCCCTCACTACATTCTTGTTGCATCCCTAAGTATTAAGTAAAACAGTTCACGTCTTAGTCAGGTGGTAGTGGTGCACACCTTTAATGCCAGCACTCAGGAGGCAATGGCAGATGATGCCAGCCTGGTCTACAGAATGAGTTCCAGGGCAACCAGGGCTACACAGAGAATCCCTGTCTCAAAAATCAAAACAAAAATGCATCTTGACATCTTATTCTTTTTCAACATTCTACTGTGGCTCACCTAGGTCCTTTCTATGTCCGTGAAAATCATAGAAATTCTGAATAATTAAATACTGGATTGCTTAGGCTATGGCTTAGGAGCACAGCACTTGTCTACCATGTGTGAGCCTAGGTTTAAACCCAAGTACTGAGAAAAACAAATATCAAATAATTACTATATTTTGTAAATGAATATATTTATTGTGTCATATAATATATCAGTTGAATTTTATTTGCCTCCATTATCTCTTTGCCCTTTGAATTCAGAACTGGAACAGGGCTTGTCCAGGTCCCCAGAATTCAGTCAGCAGGTCTCTTACACCCATGCTCTTTACCTGGACTTCCCCAAGCACAAGCTGATGCCTCTGAGTGAGCAGAGTTACTCACTGTAGCACATTAAAGAGGCTTAGGATGGGGAATGCAGAGAGTCCAGGCAGAAGGTTAATGTTCTGAAAACCATCAGTGCCTGTGGAACCCAGGTAGTAACAATGGCCCGAAAGCACTTTCTCATCACCCACCTACATCAGCTACACACACACACACACACACACACACACACACACACACACACACACACACACACATCATGGAGTGCATAGAGATCAGAGGACAAACTTCAGGAATTTGTTTCCCCTTACACCGTGGGCTCCAAGATCTAACCCAGTAGGATATCAGGCTGAGTGTTGTTATCAGCCGAGGTTGTTTTTTAACTATCCCAAGCTTGTCTCATTCTTGGGAGAAAAGATATTTCTCATTGTTATCCTTTTATAGGTTGCTAAAGTTTTATTAGAGATTTTCTGTTCACACGGGATATTGTTCTGTAAATCTATTTTCTAAACAGATTTTGATCTCAGGATTGGTCACAGAAGATCCGGGATGTGTCTTTGATACATTTCACCAGTAGAGTTCTTTGGACTTGGACTTTCCTTTGGGCAAAG
This sequence comes from Rattus norvegicus, assembly GCF_021556685.1. NCBI lineage: Eukaryota > Metazoa > Chordata > Mammalia > Rodentia > Muridae > Rattus > Rattus norvegicus. Next base: position 207,915,214 of record NC_141534.1, on the reverse strand, counting down.
TGTTTTAATTCCTATTGTTGGACAGCTTTAAACTTTCTTAGAATGAATTCCAGTCCTGTTCACACATACACTCCACATCCCTTTTTCTCTTCCTCTCCCTCTCTCTCTTTGTCTGGAGCACTCCTCGGCAACTCTCCCTCACGCTTTCATGTCCCCTTTTCATGCTGTGGCCACAGAATGTAACTAGAGTTGCATGGGTGAGAGGCTATCTACTGCAGCAAGGGCAAATCACCAGTGTCCACAGCACAGAAGGACATGGCCCATACTCAAACTGTTAATTGTCAGTAGCCCCTCAAAGATGGATGGGATTTATGGGTCCCTCCCCATGTGTGATGAAATGTTGAGAGATTCAGTCTTGTAAGAGTCTTTGTAGGTAACTACACCTGCATTGAGTTCTTGTAGGCATGGTTATGTGGTGTCCAGAAGACATCTTTTTGCTGCATACCTCCCATCCTCTTGGTCTTACATTCTTTCCCCCCTTCCTTGATATTCCTTAAGTATTAGAGAGTATAAAACAGCTAGCTGTCCCTTCCCCCCAAAACACTCCACCATTGCTTCCATTTAGCACTTTGGCCAGTTATGGGACTGTGCATTAACCACCAGTTTCCACCGTAAGAAGCTTCTCTGATGAAGACTGGATGCAGCACTAACCTATGGGCAGAAGGGAAGTATTCGGAAGGCATTTTGAGTATATAGAACCAGGCATGTGTTTTCGTCTCTGGAGAAGACCTCAGATCCAATCAGAAGACAGTTGGCCATACCCATAACAATCATACCACCAGTGGGCATACTTTGTCTGAAAGGTCATTGTTCTCAGCTACGGAAAACTACTGATGACTTCTCTGCCCCAGGAGCCTACAGAGTGCCTCCTGGTGATATGAAGGCTAGCCACTAGGAAGGAAACTTCCAGCTCGGCTACAGCTCGATTTATCTGTGAAGATACCACATGCCCATAGACATCTCTAAAGGATCTTATCATCAAGATCTAGTGGACAACCAAGTGCAATGGCAAAAGCCTATATTGTTTGGGGGGCGGCTCTCTTGGTCTTCCTTCATGGTACTGGGATTTTCATTTAATAACCCATGGCTTCTGGGAAGAGCATTATCTATCCACAGGGAGTGTCTCCATTCAAACTCTTTTTTTGAAGATTATAGTTTTTTAACAAGCTTATAAAACCAAGAGTTTCCATGTCATCTTTTCACACATCCTTGGTTTTTCAAGATTTATTTTTATTCCTGTGTGTTCACACACACTTGCACATCCCACTGTGCGGGATGTGGGTTCTACCCATGGAGACCAGAAGAGGGCATTTGGATCCCCTGGGACTGGACTAACAGGCAGTTGTGCCACTGGATATGGGTGCCAAGAACCAAATGCTGGTCTTCTGCAAGAGCAGCAAGATTTCTTAACCAAGCTATCTCACATACCCCTAATATGGCCTTTTGGTTTCTTTTAAGATTTATTTTAATTTTAATTATGCAAGGGGGGAGGATGTTATCTGTGTGCAGGTGCCTGCAAAGGCCAGAGAGGATATCAGATCCTCTGGGACAGGTTACAAGTGGTTATAAACCTCCTAATATGGGTTCTGGGAACCAAAATCAGGTTCTCTGAAACAGCAGCAGCAACTGCTCTTAAAAGCTGAACCATCTCTCCATCCCAGCATCCTTAGCTCTGATTGCCCCTTCCTCCTCCTCTTGCTCTTCTAAATTCTCTCACCCTCTCCCTGTTTAGACTCATCTATCTCTGGTAACATCTCTCCATGTTCACGTTCAATGTTTTCTAGTGTGAGTTACAATAGAAAAGTTTTTAAAATATTTTATTGACATATTCATTGCACTTTCATGTAACTAAACCATACACTTTGACCATATTTACCCTCATTCTCCCCATTTTCCCCATCTCCTGCTTGCTAGTCACCATCGTTCCCCAGCCTCACATTGTTCTCCAGGTCTTATATTTATGAATAATTTATCTATATACAATCTAGAATCTGCAAGTGAAAGAAAACACTTTTCCTTTTGTGTGTTTGTCTGAGTTTGTTTCACATCATATGATGGTCTCTACCTGCATCCATTTTCCTGCACAGAACTTAATTTTGTTCTTTATAGCTGGAAAAAGCTCCATTTTGTGTATGTTTCGTGTCTTTACCCCTAGGCTGATTCCATAATTAAACCACTGTGAGCACTGCTGCAGAAAACTGATGTGCAAGTATTTCCGTGAAATGTTGACTCAGAGGCCTCTGTGTGAGTACCCAAGAGCAGAGTAGCTGGGTCCCATGGACAGGAGTGGTGTAGCTGCATCACACAGATGCCCAGGAGCAGTGTAGCTGGGTCACACAGATACCCAGGAGTGGTGCAGCTTGTTCACACAGATACCCAGGAGCAGAGTAGCTGGGCCCCATGGACAGAAGTGGGGTAGCTGGGTCACACAGATGCCCAGCAGAGGTGTAGCTGGGTCACACAGACAGAGCTATATAGCTGGGTCATACGGATGCCCTCCTTTTGCTTCTTGAGGAACCTCCACACTGAGAAGTTTTTATTATAAATTTAATTTCTTTGATAAATACTGGGATATTCAAATAATCTATCCATGATTAAATCAGTGCTTCTGAGTGCATAAAGTTAATCTTCATTGATAAACGTATTGAGATGAAACTATTTGTAAATTTCTTACATTACTTTTAGCCATTAGTGAAATCCACGAGATACCTCTCTTCGGTCTCTCAACCCCTGCTGATAATTTGTGGGGCTGCACTTTTATCTTAACTAGCCTTAATACGATGAAATTCATTCTATTAACATTTTATCCAATTGAGTTCTAGGCTTGTTGATAATCCATATTTTACTTACACAAATTTATTCATTATTTCTTTCTTAATGTGGGTTAGATTTGATCTGCTCTTTTCTTTCCAGTTTCATAAGAAAAAACTGGCTTTTACAGTTCTTTTCCATTCAATGGACAACCCCAAAGCTATGACTTTCCCTCTAGCCACTGCATTAGCTACATCTCCAGACTGAGAACCTTGAGGGAAGACAGCCCAAGAGTCTCCTAAGCTAAACATACACCTACTGTGAGCCTAAGCATGTTTCCTTTATATATTTACTTAAAATAAATTAAAATGCTGGGATATGAAAGTAAAAGAAATTAAAACATTGGAGGTATAATAACAAGACTATACCAGTGCTCATGACAAAATTGCTCCTAACTGCCAAAACCTAAAACATCTCCATTGTATTCTCACTGGCATGGGAGCTAATCAGCCATAAGTTATGATGGAAAATGGTCATGAATTTTTCCAATGTGCCGCAAGTATGCACAACATGGATAATCAAAGCCTCAGACTGTGTGGTTTTACTCATGGCACATGCATGTTTTGCAATTCTAGGAAATGAAAAGTAGGCTTTAGTACTAGGAAGCACCAGTGGTCTCCCGGGGGCAAAGGGAGGGAGGTGTGCAACCCTGGGATACTTACTATCTTAGTTGCAGTGAGAGTTTCATGAGTGTTCTTGAGTCAAAATCACTAAACTGTAACTGTTTGTGGTTATCAAACGTCAACCAAACAAGCCTACTTCAAGTTCTTCTAAAGAAGTAAAACGTCCCCACCCAAAGGAAACTCCAGACCCAAAACCACAAAGAAGCCACGTCCCTGCAGCTTCCTCTGACCAGCATCTGAGAAAAGCTGACACTAATAACCAGTCTCTGTAAATTTGCCACATTGGAAAAACCGACACAGGAAAATCATCTTACTATCATAAGAGGTGCAGGATAAAATTCAAATAAATAAAATTCGATGTCATTTATGATCATAGATAAACACAGCCAAGTGTTTGCAAACCAGAGGCAAGAGGGGATACCCACCCACTTCGAACAAACATCTTGTTTCTTGCTCTTACAGATCTGACCAACTCTACACTAAGAGCTGGAAACATGGACAGGAAGATGAGCAAAACACATACCAGAAGGTTAGACAATAAGCCATAACTAGATAATGTCATTGAAGTAGAAACGACAGAAGAATGAGCACAAAAGCTGGATGTCACAGCAGAGTCCAGCTTACTGAAGACCAAACAACAGGAGCCAGCTATGCAGTTTCACATGCACCACACATTGGATTAGAAATGAGTTCTAGTGACAGTCGGTCCACTTGTAGAAGCAGAAAAAAATATCCAGTATGGGAGAATTGGCCCCATGAAGTATATGAGGCACCTTTATCCAGAAAGCTGAGAGACACTGAAGGGAATGTAAATAAATGTAGAAATACATCAAGTGGATGGGCTGGAAACCTCAGTCTACAAATATGTGGTATTCTGGGAGCACAGGACTCTGCAAACTGACCTACAATATACTTGAAGTTTTACATGTGTAGGAATCCCTTTCCTGCCTAAATTGTGTGGAAGCACTTTGAGATTTGGGGTGTTCACTGGGGTCTTCCCACAAGTAGAGAGGGAGGGGAACAGAGAGGGTGGGCTCTTCTTGCCTTCCTGGGAGTTCCTCTAGCATGGTCATGAAGAGGAACCTGCAGGTGTGCTCTCAGAAGGGACAAGACAGAAAGAAGCTGTTCGAGCTGGGGCTTCAGCATTTCTGCTCCTCAGATAGAAGAGGGTAGCTGTTTCGGTGCTGATATTAAAAGCCAAGAGAGGATGGTGGGCAAGAAGAGCAGAGGGACACTTTGGGCACTAGAGAGATCTGAAAAGGATCAGGACACCATGCAAAGATGCGGGGGGCCTCAGGATGCCTGTGGGCACAGATAAGGTGACTAGAAGCAGGAAGTTGTTCCCCACCTTGTGGCTTCTTTCAGAGAAACGAGGTTAGCTAAGAGTGAGAGGGCATGTTGGTAGAGAGGGGCAGAGGCCTAGAGGTTGTGGCAACAGTGGGAATAAAGCAACAAAGCCCTGGAATCTATACCCCCACTCTCGGCTTCAAGGTGGGAAGGGGCGCCATTGTGGAGCAGTGGCTGAGGACTGGACAGGACCATAGTATCTGTACATTCAAGTCTCATTCCAAAGGACTCCCACTACACAGCCCACCACTACCATAAGGCTACTCAGGATGAACACTTCTGACATCTCATCCTCATACCTGAGACCCCCACAGAAACCAAGATCGTGATGGATCTGGGATCATAGATGTGCCTGAGAAGCAAATGGGTAACCAACATTTGTTAAAATTAATTTGTTGCAGGCATTATGAAGCCAAAGATGCTGGTCCCGGGCTGTCCCTGAGGGTTGATCCAAGTCTGTATGATAAGCTGTGGGTCCCCTAAGTCACAGAAATCTGGTCCACTGTCATCTGTGATTGAAATAGCCTCTCTTCTACCTGTACATTCTGGGGCTAAAGCCTCCTGGTCAGACCTAGACACTGCACCCCACTGCCCTCTTGTCCTTTAGTTCATATGCAATATCATCATGGACCTTCAAGTCAAAGCTAGCCATGGGGCATACTTGGAAAGATACTTGCCATGGTCAAGGGACAGAGAGAGTGCACCACGGCCCCCAGCAAGGGAAAAGCCATGAATATGGTCTCACAGTGCCAAGGCAGAGGGTGTTGTGTCTCCTTTAATAGCTCATCCCACCCTGTAACCCTACAAATAGACTGTCAGGGATCAGGAAATTGGTGATGGAACAGAGCAGCCCTGAGCAGGCAGGTAGGAAGAGTCTATACCCATGGCTCTGAGCCTGAAGTGGAGCAGAGGGCCAAGGTGCTCGGGACCCCCAGGTGGCTTGCTCCTTAGGCCTCTGGTAAGTGTTAAGGGGTCTGTTTGCTCCTGTCATGCCTCCTACATCTGCCCTGCCCCCTGAGGTCTTTGGCTGGAGCAAATGTCCATTGTCTCCTGGTACAGCCAGTCTGGCTGACAAGCATGGTCTCAGGAGACCACATGGGGATATGGTGAAAGCAGCCTACCAGAAATCACCCAGGGACAGACACGGGGAGTGGCCTCTACTCCTTCCTCCTGGCCCCAGCCTTTCGCAAAGCCCCAGCTAGGCAAGATCTTTCCGGTTAGTTGCTCTACCAGGAGTCAGAAGAGCTTCCCAACACACATGCCCCATCTATCCCATAGAAACAGTGTGGGCAAGATGGGGCAAGGCCTGCAGCTTCCCAGCTCACAGCTGACTTCCCCATGCTGAGGCGTAGGGTGAGGTGGGACCTGAGAACATAGAATCCCAAGTCCCACCCATGTGGAGTGACAGGATGCCGAAGGAACTCCTGTTTCATCTCTGGCCTTTGATATCTGTCTCTGCTGTGAGGGGTCTCTTTTATTGAGTGGGGTCATTTATGCAGCCAAACTCTGGGTTTGTATCCTCCATGTTCTGATCTTGTTGCAACAGTCACCAAGAACACGAACATCATCCAAGGACAAAACCCACCTCCCTCTCCTGGAGTGCAGTGCCTGGGCTGGTTTCAGCTGAGATTCAGGGAATCTCGGGAGCCTACAGTCAGATCCTCAGTCATCTCTACCCCAGTCCCAGTCGTCATCTCCATCCTGAACCAGGAGTCACTATTTCTCACACTGAGTTCCTCTGCATCTTCAAGGTTAGGGTCCCAGAAGCAACACTGACTCCAGGAAACCCTGAACAAAGCCATGAAGCCGTTGGTGCCTTCTTAGTGGGCTAGAAGTCAGAACAGACTCAAACCCCCAGGTCTACCACCTAAAGGCCTCATTAGCACCCACTCAGGTGAGAGCTTGGGGAGATGCAAGTACATGTGTTCATGAGTGTGTCTATGTGCATCCGTGTGTGTGCACATAAGTGCGTCTGAGTCTGTGTATGTGTGCATATTGCTGTGTGTATGTATCTATACTGGGCGTGCACCTGTATGTGTGCCTGCATGTTGTCTGTGAGCATCTGTGTATGTGCCTATGTGTTTCTTTCTAAGTTACATCTGCATATGCACCTGCATGTGTCTGCGTGTGCATCTTCATGAGCCTCTACAAATGCATCATGCATTTTACACGCTTCATCCTGGTTGTGTACCTGTTGGTGGGGGTGTCCAGGTATGCCTCCACATGCCTGAATGAAGCTGAGCTGCACCCCCGCTGAGCAGTAACCCTGGAACTGATTTCTGGTGATTGTGCTCTAATGGGTAGATGTGCATATGAACGGGCAACGTGTATGTGTTTTCTAGATCATTGCTGTTTGAAGCTGTGACTGTCCACAGGCTGTGGGAATGGGATGGGGGCTATTGAGGCTGGGAAGTTGATGTTTGTCCCCTGGCTATCTGTGTGTGACAGAGGTGTATTTGCCTGGGGGCATTATCTGCTCTCCTTGTGAGGCCCTGTGCTCTGTGTATGTACATATGGCATGAAAGTAAACCTTGAAGCCCTGTAAGTGAACCTAAGTTTAAATGGGAGATTTGAGATTAGGTATTGGGTTTGGAGGAGCTTGTGTGCTACATGGGAACTTTCTGGGTACCTGCCCATGGTGTCTCCAAGTCCAGGACAGGAAGCTCTACTGCTCCAGGCTCAGCAGCCCTGGGTCCTCAGCACCATCTGTTTTGTCTCCACCTGTCTGAGTCAGGTGCTTAGGCTGTGTTTCCATCACATAAAGCAACTACTACTCCTTCTTTCAGAGAAAGAAACAGGCAGAAGAGAGGGTATGTGTCCCATGCACCCAGCTTGTGGGCAAAAGATCTAAACAGAAGGCAGTTGTGGGTCCCAGGGGCTGCATCAGAGAAAGTCCTGGATTTTTCCTAGCTCAGTTCCTTGAGAGGAACTCAAAGATAGCAGTATGAATGACCCAGCTATGCTAAAGAAGGGTCTATGTACTGTAGGCCTGGTCTAATAAGACCTGCCCAGACCGCCATACCTGATCTTCCAATATCATTCCAGACAACCATGCCAAGCCTTGCTACCCAGATCCTTCTGTCACATGGTACCCTTTGTCCCTCTACTGGCAGTGAACTTGTCCTTTCCAACCAGCTCATGACTGGCACCTACAGAGCCATAAACTTTCTCTGCTCCATGGAGCCATCAGGACAGGTAACCTGTCTTAGAGCAAGCCTTCCACCATCCTGTGAGTAGATGAGGCAGGGATGCTGTCTGCTATGGCTTATCCAGGTAGCCGGTGGGAGTTCTGTCATAAACCTGGTTGACAGAAGAGTCTGGGGCTTGTGGGTAGGAGGTGTCCTGTTCAGAGTTACAGCTCAAGAAAAGGGTGGGGTGTGAGCTCAGCTCCTGTCAGAGGACTCTGCTACATCTGTGGTCTCTAGAAAGAGAACTGCACACCAGTGCCCTTCCTTGCTCAGGCATTGAGCAGCTTGGATAGGCTGGAGGCACAAAATTCTTGAGGCAGAAGAGAGGGTACCTGGGAAGCCTATGCATGGCGGAAAGGCCACCTGCCCAGGAGCCCATCTTGCAGTCTTACTCTGAGGACCACTTTATGGGATGGAGAACAGAGTCACTGTCCTGAGAGGATCTATTTGTTGACTAGTGTCAGAGGCCCCTACAGTACCATCCTCTCTGCTCCAGGCTCAGTCCTGTGGCTCAGCTTGAGCCCAAGTCTGGGAATACCTTCCCATGACACCAGGGGACCACAGAGTGGGTGGAGGCTGGGTTCTGTGCTGGTCACTGTCTGTGTTTATTCACAGCACTCTGGAGACAGACTGAAAATGGAGACAAGTCTGGAGGTCGATCCTCAGCTGCACCTGGTCAGACATGTTCTCTGGGAAATCAGTCAGTACATCCAGCAAACTGGCTGAGCTTTCCTTTGCAGTCATGTGGGGATGCATCGAAGACAGCCAGGGCACTAGCCATGGAAACGAGTAGAGAGTTTTCCAGCCGCTCCAAGGGAATAGGTTTATTTATGCATTTGTACTTTAACCCTATGTGTACATGTTCTTGTGTGAGAGTGCGGGCTCATACATGCTGTGGCATGTATGTAAGCATCAGAGGACAGGCTTAGGTGTCAGTCTCCTTCCACTTTGCTTGAGACAGCGTTTCCTGTTTGGTACTGCGTATATCAGACTAGCTGACCTGTGAGCTTCCAGGGATTCTCTATCTCTGCCTCCCATCTCTCCACAGGAATGTTGGGATTGCAGGTACATGTTACTGTGTCCAGCTTTACATGAGTCCCAGGGATCCAAACGCAGGTTCTCCTGCTTATGCAGCAAGCCCTTTACCCACTGGGCCATCTCCCCAGTGCCAAATACATTTATTTTTAAATAAGTGTAAAGGCCCTGATTAAATGCGTTTCAGAAGGCCTACGCTGGGAAGCACCTGAGCCAACAAAGGAGGAGATCCCACCTCCTCTGCGAAGTAGAAAAGCAATCCGACTTCTACCTTCAGTGTGACTGTCTTTCTAGCAATTCCACCCTTTGCAAGGTCTCTGGGTGCCAGCCATGCTGAAAGGTGTGAATCCCGTGGGACAAATCTTGCTAAGCCACTATCACTCTGGCCAGACTGGTTCCTTCCCACTGACCACATGTCACCTCTCTTGACCTCAGGATTCCAACCTTGATACCTTTCCTCAAGCTTGGCCGCTTGCACTAAGACAGCCTGAACCTCTTCTGACACTGGTGGCCCTGTTCATCCATTCCTGTGCCTATGGTGCCCAAGTCATGGCCTGTCCCTAACTCAGAGTATGTGGCCTGAGCCTAGAAAAGCCAGCCTGGAGCTGGAGAGTGTCCTAGGCTGCCATCCCAAGTGTTATTTGCTACAGAGATGGTCTCACAGTGCCAGGATATGTACTTCACGATGGACAGCATTTGTCTGATATGCACTGAGCTAGATGGCGAGCCCTATGAAATAAGCTTGGGTACCACACCAATGTGAGCCAAGCTGTAGGCTGTAGGGATAAGGAGCTGTCTTATATGAGGATGCGGTCTCTTCTGTACCCAAGAGAACTCAGTTCAGGAGGCTGGTGTCCCCTCTCCCATACCTAATTCTTCTCCCTTTGCTCCCTCAGGTTGAATCTTGGCCACCATGTTTGCCAGGAGGAACAGCTCAGATGTGACTGAGTTCATCCTTGTAGGATTCTCGGGCTCCCTGGGGCTCCACCTAAGCCTTCTAGGACTGTTCCTGCTGGCCTACATGCTGACTGTCACAGAGAACTTGGTCATTATCACAGTCATTCGTGCCAGCCCCTCACTGCACAAGCCTATGTACCTCTTCCTCAGCAACCTGTCCTTCCTAGAAATATGGTACATTTCCATCACAGTGCCCAAGATGCTGCTCAGCCTGGTTTCACCCAAGTTCCAGCATATCTCCTTCACAGGCTGCATGGCCCAACTCTACTTCTTCTTGGCACTGGCCTGCACCGAGTGCGCACTCTTGGGTGTCATGGCCTATGACCGCTATGTGGCGGTCTGCAACCCCCTTCGCTACCCAGTCATCATGAGCCCTGGTCTCTGCAGCCTCCTGGCTGGTGGCTCCTGGTTGTCTGGCTTCACCATTTCCCTGGGGAAGGTCTTCTTCATTTCTCGTCTGGGTTACTGTGGCCCCAACATCATGAACCACTTCTTCTGTGATGTGTCTCCTCTGCTCAACCTCGCCTGCTCTGACATGTCAGTTGCAGAGCTCGTGGACTTCCTCCTGGCACTGCTCATCCTGTTGGGGCCCCTGCTGCTAACTGTCTTCTCCTACACAGCCATCCTCAGCACGGTGTTACGCATGCCCTCCGCTGGCGGCAGGCAGAAGGCCTTCTCCACCTGCGCCTCACACTTGGCCGTGGTGGTCATCTTCTATTCAGCCTCTCTCTTCATCTACGCCCGGCCCCGTGCCATCTACTCCTTCGACTACAACAAGCTTGTGTCCGTTGTCTACACAGTGCTCACACCCCTAATTAATCCCATCATCTACTGCCTTCGGAACCAGGAGGTCAAGCAGGCGCTGCAAAAGGTACTGCAGCGAGCAGCCCAGGTCCTAGGAGTCTCCTCCTAGGAGGAACCATGCCTCCCCAGCCCTGAACCTGCTTACCAGTTCACCAGGCCTGAGTTGGATGAACAGACAGATTGGCACACCCTCCCGTCAGCCCCTGAATTCTGCTTGTGGCTACCCAGCCAGCAGCCACATCATGGCTCCCAGGTCTGAGGTCAGGACCCTCTCAGGAGCCCTTGATGAACCCAAAGTGCTCTGCTGCTCATAAAATGGCTGGTTTTGAAAGACCCATCTCTGTATTTGCAACAGAGAGGCTGGCCCTGTCCCTACATATCCAGGCACGGGCAGCTTGCCCTACCAGCTGATAAAAGATCAGGCATGCAAGGATAGATGCCCTAGATCAAAATTCACAAGCGTGCCCTCTCCAAATACCTATAACCTAGTGCTCTAAACATGCAGAATGGAAACCAACTTGCTGAGTGATCATGCCATTAGTAATGTATATGAAATATCAGCCCCATCTATGTCCTGTCCAACTCCACAAAGGCAAGAGAATCATGCATCCCACAGTTTGGCTCCAACACTGAAAGCCAGGGGCTGGTGCCTTCCTACAGCAGGATTGGCCAAGTGCTAGGTCCTGGTTAGGACGTGTGTTATCAGGGATGGACAAGTGTTTGTACAGCAGTACAACTGACTATAGAGGCCACCAGGTCCATGGAGGGACAGGGCCAGTCACAGAACCAAAAAGTCTAGGCCACAGGCTGACCAAAGTCTTTGGGTTCCCCAGGGCTGATCTAATCTCTCACTGGATAAGCCCACCAAATCACACTGAGCAGAGCAGGGGCATGGTCACATTTTTATTCTATAAAAACTCTTCCAGGAAAGGATAGGAGAAAAGGGGAAGGAAGAGACAAAGAGGAGGAAGGGGAGGAGAGGGAAGAGAAGGCAAGAGATAAGATACAGAGAGAGCCCGGAAGGAAGACAGAACTGGAGATAGTCAGAGAGAAGACAAAACCAGCACCATTTAGCACTAGTTAACTATTGAGAGGGAGTGAAGATTAAAATCTCTGAGCCAGGCATAGTGGGGCAGCACCCAGGAGGCAGCGGCAGATGGATCTCTGTAAGTTGGAGGCCAGGTGGTCTACAAAGTCATTTCCAGACCAGCTAGGGTTACACAATGAGACCCTGTCTCAACAACAACAAAGAATAAAATTCTATGAATGCACACCAAGGACAAGGGATGTGGCTCACTGAGGGGTGTGGAGGCCTGGTTGGGGAGATGGTGGTGGGAGCCCTGGTTGGGGAGATGGTGGTGGGAGCCCTGGTTGGGGAGATGGCGGTGGGAGCTCTGGTTGGGGAGATGGTGGTGGGAGCTCTGGTTGGGGAGATGGTGGTGGGAGCCCTGGCTGGGGAGATGGTGGTGTTCACTCATTCCCTGGTGATTCAGAGAGGCTGAAGATGTAGGGACAGGCACAGATCAGGCCCTGTGAAGGAGGGACTCCTGGAAACAACACATCATTCCTAACTCAGACCCACCCTGGAGCCAGACCCTGAGGCTTCTCTACCTCTGTCCCATCCCTTGGTTCATCAGCTACAGAACCACAGTTGATAATCACCAACCTCCTCTGATCTCAGGGACACTGAAACCCTCCCTGCTACTCACAACTTCTGCTTTTCCTCCATTACTAACACCCCATGCTCTGAGCCCCTCTGAGCAACATCATGAGCTCCTAACGCCCACATCCCTGTCCTCTTCTGCCCAAACCACCTCTAGCTTGAAAGTCCTGCTCCTCACCAGCTTATTCATCCCCACAACCTGGCCCACCATGTACCATCAGGCCGCAGGCTGTGCATAGGATGAGTCACACAGTTCTTATAAGACTAGTATATCCCAGCCCTTCCCTTGGGTTCCCTACACGGCATACACCACTCACTGGGTGTCAATCCAGGCCATCAGCCTCTGTTATCCCCAGCTACCCACACCTGAAAATCCATCACTGGATCCCCTTCCTCCAGCTTGATTCCAAACCGCATGACAAGATGCCTCCCCTAAGCAGCTTGACTTCCAGGGAATATCAGGTCTCCCAAGTTGTCATGAGATTCTCCAGAAGCACGCATTCTGTCCGTCCACTACACAAGATGGATATGTCCAGCAGAAAGCAAACCCTGTGAGGATGTGGGTAGCAGGAGCCCGTGAAGAAGGTGAAGGAGGAGAAGGATTGGTGAATGGCAGGGGTGGCTGGCTATCGTGGGAGCTGCTGGGAGATTGGAGGAGCAGACCTGTATCCTGGCGCATCTAGTCAGTTCTTTCTTCAGGCCTGGACCTGGCAAAGCCCAACCCTGACCCAAGTAAATCCCAAATGCAGTGGACCAGGAGCCAGGATCCTGCCTTGGCTCACCCAGAATTCTGAGAGCAGACAGACAAACCTCAAGTGGTTTCTACTACAAGATTGCACCCTTTATCAGATCCCTAGATCTGGGTGACAGAGAAGACCAGAATATGCTTCTCTGAGGATTCTGGCATCGCACAGTCAGAACACAATGGATGGGTCTGGTCGTGTGACTACAATTTCTAATTGTTTGCCTTGACGTTCCAACTGGTGACCCCCCAGTTGTCCTAGACCCACGAGGTCCTGTGTCATTCATCTCCCATCCTGCTGGTGGCCGCCAATACTCTTTTGTGGTGGACCAAAATAAAGCCAGAGGCTAAGCTGTGAAATAAATATCAAATCTAAAATAACTAGAAGTAGTCCGTGGTGTGTTTTCTGACCATCACAGAATCAAAATTTAAAAAAAAAATCAATGAAAGAAATCTGTCTAGAATTTTTCAAATATGCATAAACAATGCTCTTTTAAGCAAAGAAGAAATAAAATGAGAAATTAGAACATGGCTTGAGATTGCAATTTTAAAAACATAAAAATTATGAGATGTGAGGCTGGCGAGAAGACGCAACAAACCAGAGGATCCTGGTTCAATTCTAGCACGCACATGGCAGCTCATCACCATCTGTAACTCCAATTCCGAAGGGATCTGACTCCCTCTTCTGGCCACCACTGGTAATACATGCAGGTAGTGCAGACCTGCATGCAGATGAGTCCGCACACATAAACATTAGTAAATCTTTAAACATTTTTAATTAATTAATAAGATGCTACAGAAGCAGGAGCTAAGTGAAGATTCCTAATGTCACAAACCTATGCTAGGAAAGCAAATACACCTTAAATCAGTGTGCTCGGCCTCCACCATACAAAATGTAACAAGCAGGCAGTGAGAAAACCAAAGACTGACAGTTGAAGTAGAAACCAGGTAAATGTAAAACGGAGATGAGAATTTATCAAATCAGGTAAGAAAGCAACATGATCATTGATCATGTCAGTGACATTCATAAATCTCTAGCCAGGCTGATGGAGGAAAACCTATGAGATCACATGAACGACTGGGGATGAGGCTGGAATAGTGACGTCATCGGAAACCCCGTGAACGTTACAGGGTCACTAAGGAAATATTACACGTGATTTTATGCCAATAAACTGACAAGTTAGATGAAGTAGGCAACCTGCTTGAAGACACAAATATAAAATCCAAATTTCTTAAATTTGTAAGCAAATAAATTTCCCCCTCAAAAAATATTTCAGGAGAGATAGCTTTGCTGATTAATCCTACAAAACACTCAAGATAAAAAATACCACACAAGCTGGCTGCTCTTCCTGAGGACCCTGGTTCAATTCTAGCTCACGGCTGGCAGGTAGGTCACAAACTCCAATTCCAGAGGATCTGGCACCCTCTTCTGGCGTCTATGGGTAATGCATGTATGTGGTGCAAAGCGCCCACTTTGAGAGACTTGAAAGAGATGCTTCTCTGGCCGTCCTGAGGAAGTATTACTTTTATTCAAAAGCACTGCAAAATAAACTTTAAGCTATATTTCTCGTGACTACAGATGTAAGATTTCTAGGTAACGTTTAGTCTGTAAAACCCAGGGGTAGAAGCAAAGCAAAATACACTCTGACCAAGTAAAATTTGTACTAGGCATCCAAAACCAGGTTAACATTTAAAAATCAATCAGCATGTGGGGGGAAGAGGCAGGCAGATCTCTGTGAGTTCAAGGTCTACATAGTGTTCCAAGCCAGCTAGGACTGGCTTCCTGTGTCAAAATAATAAAAAACAAACCAAACAAACAAAAGCCACAGTTCAATCTTGGGGAGCAGAGAGAAGCCTCATTGGTTAAGAGCACATGTACTGCTCTTGCAAAGGACCACAGTTCGTCTCCCATCACCCACAACGGGTGTTTCACAATCGGCTCCAGCTTGAGGGATGCCAGAGTGAGCATCCTCATTTGGCTTCCATGGGCATCTGCAGTCACACATGCCCACACACAGACACATAGTTTAAAACTGTTTAAATATCAGAACTAATCAATGCAATTCACCAGTGTAATAAAATTTAAAAGACAAACGCTTTGATTGTCTCATTAGGTGCCTAAAAAGAGAGAAAATATACCATCCCTGCCTGAAAAAAAAATAACCCTGTGCAAAGTAAGATCACACAAGATGCTCTTCCTACAGGAAGCCTGGCTGCCTCCACACTTGAGAGGAGAGTCGGAACACTTTCGCCAAAGAGCAGTGCAGTGCTGTGCGCCCCACCCTCCTCAGCTCTGCACTGACAGCTTCCTGACAGTCCTGGAAGGCAGCAAAAGGACTTCTCGTGGCTGACGTGATGTAGAAACTCTAACAGAATCCAAAATAAGCTAGAAGAGGTAAAGACTGCTGAGCAAGTTTGCAGAACACAAGGCAGATGCTCAAAATTCAAATATGCCCACATGCCACCAACAATGTTTAACTATTGGGGGTAGAATCAAAATCATAAAGTAGCTAAGTGTAAGTCTTCCAAAGACATTTGAAAACTACAATGAAACCTATTTCATATACCAACTTGCTTCTAATTTCTAATTGCTTTGTTAAATTTAATTTCACATGATTCTTTAATTTGCTGAGAATGACGGAGAAGAGCTTCAGGGAAGGAGAATGAGCTGCGTTCTTGATCAAAAGTCTCATAATAGATTCTGGCACACATGAGTTTCTGGCATAACCACAACATCAATCAAAATCCTATCAAACTCCCCTCAGAAAACCCTGGAAGTTCTCATGGAAAGCGGAGAGCATGTGCTGTTGCAAACACCTGAAAAGCAGCAACAAAGTCCCAGGACCTTTCTGAGCGTTCTGAGACTTATTAGGAAGTCGATGACCGAGGTAGTGAGGCTGGCTAAGGAAAGAGAAATGAATCTCAGCCATGCAAAGACAGCACACAGACCACACCAACAAAGCCAGTCACTTGGGCAGAGGCTCAAAGGCATTCAGTATACAAAGGAGCTTCTTTTTCCAATAAATCATACTGTAAAAATCAATGAATGCCCAGACTTCAAAAAACTGGGCTTTGAGGGGCTGGAGAGATGGCTCAGTGGTTAAGGGCACTAACCGCTCTTCCAGAAGTCCTAAGTTCAATTCCCAGCACCCACATGGCAGTTCATAGCCACCTATAACTTCATATTCCCTGGGCACATAGGTGGCAAGTGGGTGGCATATATTCAGACTAAATACTCAGACAACAAAATAGGTATATTTGGGCTGGAGAGATGGCTCAGCAGTTAAGAGCTCGGACTGCTCTTCCAGAGGTCCTGAGTTCAATTCCCAGCAACCACACGGTGGCTCACAACCATCTGTAATGACTGCACTCTAGCATATAAAATAAATATTTTTTTTAAAAAAAGGGCCCTGACATCTCACATCACCTACAGATATAATTCAAACTAGATCACAGGGTTTGGAGCACAGCTTTGCCATAAAGCATCCCCAAAGAATTAGCAGACATTAAAGTTATGATAGGTCATGATGTCTAGTGCCTTTAACCTCAGTAGTTTGGGAGGCTGAGGCAGGAGGAATACTGTTAGTTTAAGGCCAGCCTGGGCTATAGAGTGAGTTTCAGGCCAGTCTGGATTACATCATAAGACCTCGTCTCCAAAAGGGGGGAAGGGTAGGAGAAGGGAATTGAAGAAATGGCTCAGCAGGACCCAAGTTCAATTCCCAGTACCCATGTCAGGTGACGCACAATCACCTGTAACTCGACCTTCTAGCCCCCGTGGGCACATATCTATGCACACATATTTTTTAAATCGTTTATATTTTTTTTTAGAAAAATGTGATCATAGACCTAAATGTAAAGTCTAAACTTCCAACAGAAAATATGTACGGAAAAAGATTGTACCTTCAGTTAAGCAGAGCCCAACAACAGCACAAATATCCCAAGCATTTTTAAATGTACAGCTTGAATGAGCATTTTACAAAGAACACGGAGACGTGAGCCCATGATCATGTGGTGAACATCTCCAACATCCCGAGTCGTTAAGGAACAGCAAGTTAAAATCACAGTGAGAAACCACTACACACGATGGCTGAGACGACAGCCTGGCCATTCAAGTAGACCCGGGGTCTCACAGTACGTCCGTAAGAACACAGAGCAACCCCCTGGCAAATGAGTGGGCGCTTTTAAATCTTTAACATACGCCTATGATGTTGTACAGCCGTTTTTCTCATAAGAAACAGGAAAACGTACGGCCTTGTAAAGATGTGCGCCTTTCCATAGCAGCTTCATAGAGAGTAACCAAAGAGTGGAGAAAACTCAGACGTCCGCCATTAGCGGGCTGGAGACGTGAAGTATGACGCGTCTGTACCCCGAGCCACTCGTGGAGCCTGGAATGGGTGGAGCACTGAGCCATAAAAGAACGGATCATTGATTCACACAGAGACGAAACCAAGATCACTGCTGAAGGAGGAAGTAACTGAATGGAAGAGCACGTAGCGTGTGATGTCATCGATTTAAAATTTAGGAGGTACGAAGCAGTCAGTGAGACAGATTAGCAGCTCCCTGTGGCGGTTTGCGGGAAGGCGACAGGAAGGCTGAGGACCCATCTTTCCAGCCAGGACACACACGCCTCATCATCGTAATTTTAATGACGGTGCCACTGGTGGGACTTCCATTACATGTAATTTACAGTTCTATTTTTATTTAAAAGCTCAAATAACCACAGAGAAGCAGCCGGATGAAAAAGCAGATGAAAACATTTTAGTGTCCACCCTGTGGTAGAAAGGAATGCCTTCCAGAGACGCCCAAAGTTGAAAATAGATATTATCTGACAGACCTTCTCCAGGAAAGTTTTGTCCTGAAATGTAGAAACGTTTCGCAGTGGGTGAAAATATTCCAAAATGGATACAAAACAAGTTCACAGACTCCTGGAGGCATTTGGTCCTCAGCAAAAAGAACATTTGGAATGCAGAGGTTCCAGGGTGCAGAAACCTCATGTTTGGAGGAGATTGCATTTGAGACCAGAGGGGAAACCAGCTCTTTGTCCAATGCCAGAGCTTAGCCACATCGTCCAGGAGCTGCCCCAAGGGCACAGTGACCCAGCAACCACAAAGTGGCTCACAACTATCTGTAATGAGATCCCATGCCCTCCTCTGATGTGTCTGAAGACAAATAAAATAAATAAATCTTTTTTAAAAGTTGGTATTGGAATTTAAAAAAAAACTGCACCCACCTTAAAGGAAATTAGATTATCGAAAATAGAAGTACAAACATCTCTATTTCCACAAACACCATAAAAGACATCAAAGCAAGGCACAAACTGGAGACAACATTTAACTGACAAAAAGCTGAGGGCTTAGGGCTTAGGAAGATACAATTACCTCTGCAGATCAGCAGAGGGCATCAGTTAGAAAATGGCAATTCACAGAAGATGATGGCAAAAGGTCAACTGAAACTCCCAAGGTCCTCAGCATCACTGACAATCAAGGAATTATGAATGAAACTGTGAAAAGATACTGTGACCAAAAAAGTGACAAGGACATTTCCTCTCAGACACAGGGGTGTAGCCAGTGATCTTCAGGAGGTGGTTGGGTTCTGCAAACATTAGTGAGCATAGCCCTTGCCCTGAAGGGCTCCCAAACAAGAGGCCATCTACCCTATGCAGCCTCAGGCACCAAGCACAAGAGCATTTGGTCACAGCGCCTGTGCAGACAACCCTGAAACAGGGCAAGTGTCAAGAAATAGACACATTGTATCAATGAAGAGCTCAGACACTGAGTCAAGATCAGTGACACCTGGAGATCAACCCACAGGCCTAGCACTGAGGGAAAGAAGCTACATAGCACAGATACACTTTGACTCACAAGAACCTGGGAGCAAGCAGCTCGACCACAAAGGCTACAGCTGCCTAAACAGAAGTGCTGTGGGAGTCCAGATATGGTCCTGAACTCTGCCCCCACACATAACTCCTCTGTGAGGTAACCTGATACTCATACACCTAGAGCTGAAATCTGGTTCTTCACACCGGATTCTTGGACATGCTATGACACGGCACTGGCTGGCTCCTGTTAGGGGCTGTTGCTCCAGGAAGTACTTGAGGGTGCAGAAGTGTCCTGGTGAAAGGCCCTGGGAGCAGCACAGCTGCCTCTACCCCAGCCTATGCCCAGAGGCCACGTTAGAGAGGAAGCCAGGAGAGGGTAACCTAGGAAACACTCTACAGAATCCAAAGAAATAATCAGATGTTCTTACTGTGAGTCTATACCCTTGGAGACAGTTTGCCGTGCAGCAGGAAAGAATACAGATGTGTAAAACATAAAACCAGGCAAAGCGTACTGTAGACACCAGATGGATGGATAAGTATGAAAGAGGAAAAGAATGTGTTTGGAGCCGTTGGGTGATAGCTGCACCATTACCTTTCCCATTTACTATTCCATTAATTACATTTATTTTTGGGGGGGGGCTGGAGCTTGTGTTTGGCTACTCTGTAGTTCTTTTTTCCTTCACCATCCTCCACCCTTTTAACCCCCTAACACTAGGTAGAAGAGAGAAAAGGATATAGGGGAAAGGAACAACATTATCATTAGACTACATCCTGTTAACTAGGGGCATCGAGTTCAGTTTTATCTTTGCCATCGGAATACCTGATTTCTTGTTGTTGTTTCTTCTTTGTGCACGACGACTGAACCAACCATGACCATTAGCAAACAACCCGCCTCCTCTCTCAGGGCCCTAGCGTAGACAAACCCTCCGAAAAGTCTCTGGAATTCTAAATGTCACACAGTCACAGAAACTACCTGCACCCCTGCTAGAGCACAAGGCAAATCATAGTCTGCTGCTGTGGACGGTCTGAAGCAGCCCCATATTCCCACACCTGGGATTAATGTTCCCATAATATTTTTGTGTTTTATAATGAAACTAAGATGCTCCCTCCAGGGAGTGGGGAGGACACCTGTGTCACACTGTACACACTGAATCTGGAACACATCTTGCAGAAATAGGTTCTCCCTTTGTTCCAGGAATCGAACTGAGGCCATCAGCCCCTTTACCTTCCAAGCCACGTCAGGGACCCTCTTTGTGATGCCTGCCATTGCATCTCTCTGTGCTCCTACCAGGATGCTGCCTTTCACCCATCGTCCTTCTCCCCGATTCAATGCTCAGTTATAGTCTCTATCAAACCTACCCATTTCACTCCTTATTTCAACTTCTGAGGGTTTCAGTTCTATAATTTTCAAAGGTATGAAGTCTTTTTTTAATTTTTGGGTTTGTTTCCAGTGCTCTGCCAAGTTTTTCAATTCCCCGTTCAACCTCCCACCTGTGTTCTATGCATATGTATCAAATTCCCTCTGATCAGTCGATGGTGGGAGCCTGGTCCTGCCACTGTTTTCTTAATGTTAGGTGTGTCGGTTATTTTGATGGTGTTGGGCATGACTTATGTACTTTTAATAGACCACATGGCAAAACAAATATTATCTGATAGATGTAAGGAAATTTTCCATTTAAAAATACAGTATATATATACATATACACACATGTACAGATATACATAAATATGCAAATACAGTCACATAGAAATACACATATACATATGCTTTGTTCTCAATAACATAGACAAACCCCAGCTTCAAATCTAAAACAGAAAGATGGCTCAGCAGTTAAGAGCATTGACTGCTCTTCCAGAGGTCCTGAGTTCAATACCCAGCAACCATATGGTGGCTCCCGACCATCTGTAATGGGATCCAATGCCCTCTTCTGATATTTCTGAAGATATCATGACAGTGTACTCATGCATATAGAAAATTAATTAATCAAAATCTAAAATCAATCATAATCAAAATGCTCAGTTTCTGAAAGGGCACACAGAAAATTATATGCAGGGTTTTTAAACCATGATGTGGCTCACCTTATAGCCTATTTATTTAAAGAGGCAGAAGCTTTCCAAATACAAGGTATCACATTTCAATTGTGTCATGCAATTGTTTCAGAATATTCTTGGTTAAATTGACACATTATGTATTTAGCTAACAGTGTCTCCATAAATGCTTGCCAATCTTTATAAAAATCAAATGTTTCTTCTTCCCCAACAAACCCTTTGTGAGCAGCAGCTCAGTGCTTGGCTTGCCTAAAGGTAGACACATAATTTGACACGAAGGGAATCCCAACAGTTTACTCTCTCCAGTTGGTGTATTCCAACTAATATCACAGACAATAGGCATGTTTTATTATTTGAGGCTCTAAATGTATTATCATCCTCTAGAGAAGGCTCCTCCTGGCTCCTGGACAGTGACTATGGCAGATCACTGACAGGCCCAAATCCCCAAGGACCTTCAGCAGCTGAAGCAACTCAGGGCTGGCCCTCTTGAAAGGCTGATCAAATTCCAGCTCGCCCTCTCTCTAGAGGCATACGCCTCCTTGTCAAGACCAGTCCTAGGTAATCACAGGTTCTAAAGCCAAGTTTCCACCTTTGTCACTTGTCTCTGGCAGTCAGCAGTCACCTCCAGGGGAAAAGCAGCCCCCAGCTTAGGCTTCCCTGTTAGGGCTTCTCTCTTGTATTCTTGCTCCTTAGAACACACTATAACTGGAAGCTTCCCAGACCTTCAAGAAGATGGGCTTTGGTGGATGCTATCGGATCCTCTAGATTTCTCCACATGGGACAATCAATCATTTGATTATAAAAGAAGGACTGCAGCATGCCTACTGATGAACTCTAAATGTTTTTATTGCAAATCCACTTTGAACCATTGAAGAGACACCCTGAGGTAGAGCATCATGCTCCATTGTATAGAGAGCATTAGCACCAAACTGTCCCTGTGCTGGGAACAGCAACAGCTGACTATCCACCCGGGGCCTCACATGGGAGAAGCCTCCGCTGTCTTGGCACCACTAACAACAGCAGCAACTCCCACCCACCGTGTTGATGTGGGGGCTGAGGGAGTGTGTGTACTATGAGGATTAAATAAGACTTACGCATTGGGGTAACTGATGGGCAAAAGCTGTTTGCACTTCGTGTTACTATACTGCCATTCCCTCCATGGCTACCTGGATCCTTTTCTTCCTGGTCTACAGAATAACAGTCACCCCTGTGACCTTAAGGTGAACGTCGTGTACATGAAAGTTACTATGGAGTACCGAGTAATCACGGTGTTTCCAGCACAGGTAAGGGCTGTGTGGAAGACAGACTGCCTGGGCTGTTATCACGCAGCTCTGACAACTCCATCTTGGTTGCACGTTGCTCAGACAGCACTGTGTCTCACTCCCATGCTTAAAGCAAGGACGACACTAGCATCAATTCAGAGGAATCACGAGGATGTAATAGGCAAATGCCTCAGGTCAAGCCACCAGAGAGCCCACCCTCCAAGTATGCTCTATGTGAAGTCAGTCTGCAGAAGGGTTGAGAGGCTGATGTACAACTTACCTTCTTCTGTTATTTGAAAGCATTCTGGGTATTGAGAGAACATGTATTTCTTAGAAGAAAATGAGTGATCCAGGAGGGAGGTGGCCAACACAGGGTGTTTGGATCTGCCGGTCTACAGCGGGGTTCAGATCCTGTCGCTAAGGGGCCTCTTAGCTGTGAGGCTGACACCGCTCATATGCATAGCTTGAGGGCTGAGCATTCCTGAGAGGCCACAGCAGCTGCGGTTCCAGCTCATCAGTCCTTGGAGTGGCACTGGAGGTGTCACAGTTCGGCCTCTGCTTCCAAGTGTTCTTGTCAGCCTGCGGCTTTGATCCATCACATGACCCAGTACCCGCTTTCTTGGGTCTCTAAACTTTGAGCATCTCCCACCGGACTCTGTGCAGGGACAGCATGTTCCTGACCAACAGGAAGTCCACAGACGTGCCTCAAGGAGAGGCTCAGAGCTGCAAATGTTTCCATTTGCCACTTGCAATGTTGTTCTCTTGCCGTTTGCGCAGTCCCCAACCTCACCATGAGAAGAGACCACCAGACCAGTAGACCCAAGGACACAAATAACCTGAAAATCAGGAAAGAGAAAGACTACAGCGGAGAGCAGCCTACTCTGCCCTGTAGGCACCCAGTGAGACCAGAGCTACCAAGATGTGGCCAAGCAGCCATGTGGTAGCCTATGGCCTGCGAAGGAAATAGGGGGATTTCATCCTACGTGATCAAAATGGCATCTTTTCACCATCCCAGTTCCTATAAATGTATTATTGGCATGTGATAAGATTCACTCTGTGAGGTGTATGGTGTGGTGAACTCTGACCCACTGTGTAAAATAGTGTTAGGTCTGTAGTCAAATCAGGACTTCCCTAGATCCTACAGTTTCCTCTAGCTGGGCACCCAGTTTCCTCTACTCACGAGCTCTGCCCTGCTTCTCCCCACCCCCATCTTCCTCTTCAAATACAAAGAGACTGACACAGCGCCCTGCCTGTTTCATTTCACAGGCTCTTTACGTCTCACCTGTATGGTGAGTGACACACTCACAGGCTGAGGACTGAGACTAAATTTGGCTTGCAGATATGATGACTAATGTGTTAATCAACCCATCTGTCACTCTATGGTATAGACATTGCACACCATAAACACACATCTATATCATTGTGAGTTAAAATACAATCTAAGGGCTGGAGAGATGGTTCGGTGGTTAAGAACCCCTGACTGCTCTTCCAAAAATCCTGTGTGCAATTCCCAGCATAACCTGCTTCACAACCACCGATTTCTCTTCTGGTGTATCTGAAGGCAGCTACAATGTACTCACATACACAAAATAAATAAGTAAATCTAAAATACAACTTTAAAAAAAAGCTCGCTGTCTTTGCACAGAAGGACACAGAGCTTCATTTTACCCGAATGAATACCTGACCGTGGAGTTGCTGGGTCATATTAAGTTTTGTGTTTAAAGTTGTGAGACATTTCCATACTGTATTTCCAAAGTCAACCACTAGGGGTAGAAACAGTTTGTACATCCAGCCCACTTAAGGACTGGAAGACATATCTATCATCACAAAGTGGAGTGTATAAGCCGATATCTGCACAGCATCGGTAAGTAGGAGGTTCTCTTGCTGCCTGTGAGGGGCTCTGGTACTTGTCTGACCCAGTACCCTGCCACCCAAGACCCAGGACCCCTTCATACTGAAAGCCTCAGACCAGAGCTAGACTTGTCGGCCTGCTCCCCACAAAGGCTCACTTGCACAGCGACATTAAAAACAAAATAGTTAATGTAGGTGTGAATCATAGCAACGGGGATCACGACAGCTGATGAGTGAGCGCGGATTAAAGGGAGCTTGTGCCAGAGAATGTTTTTATATAAAAGGTTGTGTATGCAGCAGCCCAGCAATAAACCAGGTGCACAGTATCCCCACAGCGAGCACGCAGACCTCTAAGCAGCTAGGGTCATGAATTTCCAACAGAATGGAGAAAAATCATCATAGTTCTCCCAGCACCATGTTGGGACCACACAGCAACATGTCTCAAACCTTTCTCCTCTCAGCCAAAGCTAGCTAGGGGAAAAGATGTCTACAAAGGTGGTGGGTGAACAGATGCTTGGACCCCAGACCCTACAGTTCCACTGCAGAGATACTCCATCTCTCTCACCACATCAGTGCAGAGGCAGGCATGAGAAGCACACTGGAGCCCAGATAAGAAGTTGGATAAACAGTTTGCTCAGGGCCGTGGAAGCCAGACTCTATCCAGGCCATCCATCCAGAAAAGAGATATTCACAGTGGCTGCCTCTGAATAGACAATCACAGAAAGGCTCATGACACTCATGGTGGCCTCTGCCCCACAACACATGTTTGAAGACCCCAGTGGAACTGCTTAGATAGTCACATTTATTTCAAATGGAGAACAAGAAGTTCTTCGTTCTTGGAACACCCAAGATACAGTTTATAAACCACATGAAGTTCAAGAAGAAGGAAGACCAAAGTGTGGATGCTTCAGACCTTCTTAGAAGGGGGGACAAAAATACTCACAGGAGAAAACATGGAGACAAAGTGTGGAGCAGAGACTGAAAGGTCATCCAGAGACTGCCCCACATGGGGATCCACCCCATATACAGCCACCAAAGCCAGACAATGTTGCAGATGCCAAGAAGTGCGTGCTGACAGGAGCCTGATATAGCCATCTCCTGAAAGGCTCTGCCAGAGCATGACAAATACAGAGACAAATGCTCACACCAACCATTGAACTGAAAGTGGGGTCCCCATTGGAGGCGTTAGAGAAAGGACTGAAGTAGCTGAAGGGGTTTGCAACCCCATAAGAACAACAATATCAACCAACCAGAGCTCCCAGGGACTAAACCACCATCCCAAGAGAACACAGGGATGGACCTATGCCTCCATCCACATATGTAGCAGAGGATGGCCTTGTTGGGCATCAATGGGAAGAGAGGCCCTTGGTCCTGTCAAGGTTTGATGCCCCAGTGTAGGGGAATGCCAGGGCGGGGAGGTGGGAGGGAGTGGGTGGGTGGGTGGGGAGCACCCTCATAGAAGCAGAGGGGATGGGATAGCAGGTTTCTGGAGGGGAAATCAGGAAATGGAGTAAGATTTAAAATGTAAATCTAAAAATGCAATTTAAAAAAAAAGAAAAACAAAAGAAGTTCTCCATTTAACCAAGAAGTGGTGACTGCATGGCTTCCCAGTTGCAAATCCCAGGTCAGTGAGAGGATAGGAAACGCATGCACTCCCAAAATCCTGGACAGCAGAACCGCACTCTGGATAACTACTTACATTATCAGCTGTAGCTGAATGCACGTATCCCAGGGGCTCTCAGACACAGCTAACGGGCACATCATATAATAATGATCAACGTATTATTTATAGAAGCCCAATAATGGAAGCAATGCAACTGTGCCTGGCCGAGTGGATTAGTGTGGGATGCCTATGCAGCAGATACACTCAGCAGTGAGTGGGGGCGAGCCATCCCTCAGGACACCATGGAGAACCTGCAAACCATGCAGAGGGAGGCAAGGAGACTGGAGCTGGCAGCTTGGCACACCAGTTCTCAATGGGATGTTGTACACATGCTCAGTTTATGAAAAGTTATCCAATCCTACCTTTACAGGCCAGGTAATTTTCTGACTATATGATGTGCTTCATAAAAAGTTTATACACCTGGAAAAGGCATGAGATTCCTTTACAATATAGGCTGTGAAAGAATGCAGAGATGGCTGAAACCACCCAACATCCCAAAGAGTAGCGCTTCTCATGGCTTGGCTATGTCCAGAAAAGGCCAGCTTCCAGGCACACAAGGGGATGTTCTATTGGGTGATAGACAGGAGACTCCAGGTGTGCAACAGGCAGAGGCAAATCCTATCACGAGCAGGACACAAAGTGGACGCTAAGCCAGGATGCCCTGGCTACCATCTTCCGACTACCCCTCCCCTGGGCAGCATTTTGAGAGAAGGAACTTCCACATAAATGAGTGCATCTCAAGCTGCCTTTTTCCCTTCAGGAGGGCTTTTTGCCTAATACATAATTGCTTGTTTAAAATTAATTAACTGCTCTGAAATAATTAATTCCTCGATGAGTTGGAAGCATTATTAATTGGAGTAGTTTTCACCATCCATGATGGTACCCTGGACTCCTTTTGCCTAACGAGCCAGAACCACCAATTTCCTGATGGACCCAGAGTCAGTCATGCTGGCCCCATGGCCGCTCAACCTCCCACAGCCCCTCCTACCTTCCTTTTAATGGAGCCCCAGGGAAAGCCACAGGCAATCCCCTGACTCTTAAAACTTCTCACAGAAGTTGGCTGGGATCTTTGTACACTGCAAATCTGATTGGGCACCAAGAGGTTTGTACACTTAGTCCCCAGTTGCCTAAAGACCATGAACTTTTTATCAGAAACAAAGCTCAAAGCAAAATAATAGGAATAATTAAAAACAGCATTCCTCGCACAGTGCTGCCAGTCCCTTGGGTAGAGCTGGTTAAGAAAGAGGCAATAGTGTAGGCTTCCCTACCTGCTGTGTGGTGAATGAAAGCAGGTACACGGGAACAGAGCCAACCTCACCAGCTCCCTAGAGGTGAGCTACTGCCACCTGCTGCCTACACAGGCCTGTTAGCTGCAACAGCAAGAATGCCAGGGTTCCACAGCAGAAAAGTCAGGTAGATTTAGATGTGACTGGAGTCCTCTAGCAGCCAGGGGTAGGTGTCTCTAAGTAAAAGACGAAGTCCCTCAACAAGCACTTATAGTAGATGAACCCTTGGCCAGTGGCCCCCTTGTGCTTCTCAGATCTCATGAGAAAAATGTCCCCTCAATAAATGCCTACTTGGGAAGTGTTCCTCAGCCAATGCCTCCTCAAAAAGTGACCCTGAGCAAGTGTCACCTCAATAGCTGTGTGCTCAGCTAATGTTTTTTGACAGGAAACCCTGGATGGGGCTAGCCCTTAACACGTGGCCCTTAGCAGGTGACCCTTCAATGGGTACCTCTTCCGATGTGCCTTCTGTGGCATAAACTACTTGGGGAGTAAACTACAACCCATCACTGGTCTTATGGGCTAAGGACTGGGTAGCAGAGAAGTTGATGAAGGACTAAATTTAGTATATAAGAGGCCAGGAAGCAGGAGCAGCCAGCAAATGGCCAAGTGTATCTCACTGCCTAGTCATCTCACCTGGGGCTCACATTTCCAGCTGCGGAGGGAAACTCTGGAAATGGCCATCAGGCTCCTGGAGTCCACAGGGGTCCTTGCCATCTGCAAAGTGCGAAGCACCCACAGCCTCCCAGCTGGGTGCCCCACCATCTGTCCATGTTCTAACTGACACACCACACATCCCAGATGTTCAAGGCCATGAAGGTTCTGTGCATGGACTATGCTTTGATCTATATTTAGAAGGTTCCATTACGAAGAACAGTTCAATGCTGCAGAAATATGAAGAACAGTGATCCTTTAGGTTAAGACCACCACTATTTCAAGAGTAACAATAACATTTTTGTCTTTTCAAAACATGCCCTTGGGGCTGGGGAGATGGCTCAGTGGTTAAGAGCACTGACTGCTCTTACAGAGGTCCTGAGTTCAAATCCCAGCAACCACATGGTGGCTCACAACCATCTGTAATGAGATCTGATGCCCTCTTCTGGTATGTCTGAAGACAGCTAGAGTGTATTAAAAGTATAATAAATAAATAAATAAATACATACATACATACATACTTACATACATACATCTTAAAATTAATTTTTAAAAAAACATGTCCTTGATTCAGGGCTCCCTGTGGAGATAAGCTTTATCACTTATCAATGTTGCTTGAGACAGTGGGGAGGTGTGTTCACATCTGTTGTTCACAATTTACTGAAGCATGGGTTCAAGGCGTCTATGATGTCATTCTCTCTACCATGACTAATGTCATCCAGAAGGGTATATTCAGCAGAGTTCATGTCAATAAGATCTTGGCCCTAGCATCCAGGAGACAGCAAGTCTTGTGTCTTTCTCTGTCACTCTGGCTTACTTTCCAAGTAACATCTGACCCTGATTCTGTTCCTTCAAATTCACCCTTCAAATCTCTGCCAAAGTATGTGTTCTGGCTAGATGTGGTGGTACAGACCTGAAATCCTGGCTACTCCACAGACCAAGACAGCAAGGTTGCAAATTTAATGGCGGTCTTGTTTACAAAGAAAGTTCAAAGCTAGAATGGGCAAGTCAGCAATAAATAAATAAATAAAAATAAATAAATAAAATTACTCCTTGCCAACTGGAAGAGCTTGAAGGGGCTCAAGACCCCATATGAACAACAGTGCCAACCAACCAGAGCTTCCAGGGACTAAGCCACTACCCAAAGACTATACATGGACTGACCCTGGGCTCCAACCTCATAGGTAGCAATGAATATCCTAGTAAGAGCACCAGTGGAAGGGGAAGCCCTTGGTCCTGCCAAGACTGAACCCCAGTGAACGTGATTGTTGTGGGGAGGGCGGTAATGGGGGGAGGATGGGGAGGGGAACACCCATATCGAAGGGGAGGGGGAGAGGTTAGGGGGATGTTGGCCCAGAAACCGGGAAGGGGAATAACCATAGAAAAGTAAATAAGAAATACTCAAGTTAATAAAGATAAAAAATGTTTAAAAAAATTACTCCTTGCCTCAAAGTAATAATTAAAATAAATTTAGAAGTTTGGAGATATTGGTAAGTAGTTAAGAATGCTTGCTGCTCTTCCAAAGGGATGAAATTGAGTTCCCAACACCCACAGTGGGCAGCTCACAACTGCCTGGAACTCCAGATCCAGACCCGACCTTCTTCTGGCCTCCTCTGGCACCCACACATACTTGGACATTCACACACACATACAAACGGAGGGGAAAGAATGCCTGCAGATGCATAAGTAAAAAGATAAAATAAAATGTTAAATAAATAAACAAATGAACTTAAGGATCTGGGAACTATGAGATATCCTAAGACAGAAAGACCTTCAAGGACCTTAATGTAATAGCACATGAAAGCATCAGAGATTTGCAGAGAGAAGGTGGACCAGCAAGAGAAGAGCAGAGGTGACAGGGAGGGAAAGTCAGAACAAAGTAGAACAGCACGTGTATAAAAAGCACCGTAAAGAAATCCATTACTTTGTGAGATGACTTCATTTTAATTTAGGGGACAAATACATACCTTACTGGTGTGTGTGGAAGTTCATGGGCTCAGCCTCAGTTCAAGGGCTCAACCTGCAGTTCAACTCTACAATCTTTCACAGCCACTTATCAGGCCATTGTGAAATGAACAAAATCAACTCACCATTTGGTAAGTCCCATGGGGTCAGGAGGTCTAGTCAGAGAAAGCACCAGGCCAGGAGCCTGAGTGTTACAATGACAGAAAACAGGAACTAAGAGAAAAGAAACCAGGAAAGAATAGGCCTGGAAGGAAACTCATTCTCATCTTAGGTAACCTGTGGATACAAGGTTGAACTGTTGCCTTGGCTCTGCCCTTGAACACACTGTGGCAGAGAAGAACCCACTAAAAGGCAGAGGTTGACGTCTACCCGAGGACTCTTCTGCTTTCAAGAAGTCAGGAAATGTCTGAGATCCAGGCTGTTTACCCTGAGAGTTGAAGGTGTGCCCAGCAGACCAGAGAGGGTGAGACACATCCAGACCCTACACAGTGGCTTCCTACTTCCTTTGAAGATGCAACTAACACTATTCTGCCCCAGACATAGCTGTATGTAGATTTTGCTTAGCATGTGCTTGTTCTATGCTATATGTCCACAGCCAGGCAGATCACCTTGACAGACCTGATCAGGAACCACAGAACTAAGCAACCCAAATCACCTTATCCCGGGAAAGAAAAGTGTCCAAAGGCAAGGTGGGCACTAACCGAATGGAACATTCCTATATCTAGAAATAAAAAAATGAAGATGGAAATTTTAACGTTTAATATGAATTCTGATCTCTTTCATTGTTTTGTTTTGTTTTGTGACATCTCCATATGTAGCCCAGGCTGGCCTGAAACTCATGACAATCCTCTTGCCTCAGCATCCAAGGACTAGAATCACAAACATACACCTTACTCTATAAATTTTTATAATAAATATGAGTGTGTTCTGCATCTCCATGAGAGCAAAAGCACATTCTCAAACTGACTCATGAGCTTTCCACAGATCCATGACAACACACAGTCAGGAATCCAAAGCCAAAATCTCTGAACTGGAGCAATAGCCACCTACCCCCTTAACTTGCCCCCTGACACGCACAGGGTTATTAAAGTGTTTATTGACTGAGTAATTGACTGAGTATCTCCATAAACATTAATTAGAGCAAGGACAGAGCCCCAGCTCATAAATAAAATTGGAGTAGAGCACATAGCTTCCTTAGATCTCAAAATTAGTGCTTGTTGAAGCTGATCTTACGGGAGACCTCAGGAGAGAAGGTAACCTACCAAGAGCACCCTTGTAAACCAAGAACTGTCAAGAAATATGTGATATGAAGATGAAGACTACGGCACACTTGGAGGAAATGATGCTAGAGTATCAGATGTTGGTGAAGAGCACCCAGAGTCAGGGTGCAGCAGAAAGAACGGGATGGGGGGCCACTGAGGTCATCCTAGAGCCTCAAAGATTTAACCCTTAATGAGTGAGAGGGTAGGTGAATGAAAGACAGATGGGTGGATAAAGATAGATAGATAGATGATAGATAGATAGATAGATAGATAGATAGATAGATAGATAGATAGATAGATAGATAGATGATAGACAGACAGATAGATGATAGATAGATAGATAGATAGATAGATAGATAGATAGATAGATAGATGAGAGAGAGATAGTTGAAAGAGTGGATAGGTAGATACATAATGGATGAAGAGGATGGGTGTATAAATGGGTAAGTGGGTAAGTGAATGAGTTTATAGATTGTTGGTTTGGTAGAAAGATGAATGGGTGGGTAAATAGATGAATGATAAATGGATAGACAGATGAATGGATGGATGGAGGGGTAGATAGATGTGGGAGGATTACAAACTGAAATAGGTAAATGGACGGCTTGTTGAGCTGGAGGATAGTTGGATGATGGTATTGGTGGTTGACACAGAAAAGAACTACTGGCCTGTTCTCAGGATCCTCAGTTTGGAAGTGCTAATACTGCCAAATAAACATGGATATTTTCTAGGAGGGTACAACATTCTGGCATTCTGTGGTTGCATTTTTAGAAGAGTGAATAAAGAAATGCCTAGAAACCATCTAAACATATACTAAACCACTAACACGCATAGACATGCATGCTTTAATAATAAGCCAAACCAACAGGCTTTCTCAAACTTCACATATCCACTCCTTCAAAAGAGAAAGCTCCAGACCCAATCAGGTTCCTTAGTGAATTCTGTCAAACATGTTGAAGGCTTACAGTTCCCCATGCTCTGTCTAAGGACAGCGGGGAGGCGTTTCCTGAATCACTGTGCATGACCAGCATCACCCTAGCACTTAACCCTGACAAGGACTTTGTGAGAAGGTACTACAGGTGAGCATCTCCCATGGGCACAGACACGAAAATTCTCGACAGAATATTGACATATTTTGCTCATTTCCAAACATAAGCATGTCCTGGGCATATTGCCTCGAGCTCTAATGGTACACACAGTTATTATCAATCAGAAATAAAAATTAAGTGGTACATTTTAAACAAGTGGTTACAAATGATACATGGTGGGGCTGGGTGTGGTGGCATCCATCTTTGATCCAAGCACTTGGGAGTCAGAAGCTGGTGTGTCTATGTAACTTTGGGACTAGCCAGGGCTACATAGTTAGACCCTCTCTCAAAAAAAATAAATAAATAAAACCTAAAACTATATGTAGGTTTGTATGAATGAATGAATGAAGACCAAGGGAGATCAGAAATGCAAACCATCAATCATTTTTTTTATTAACTTGAGTATTTCTTATATACATTTCGAGTGTTATTCCCTTTCCCGGTTTCCAGGCAAACATTCCCCTCCCCCCTCCCCTTCTTTACGGGTGTTCCCCTCCCCACCCTCCCCCCATTGCCGCCCTCCCCCCAACAATCACGTTCACTGGGGGTTCAGTCTTAGCAGGACCAAGGGCTTCCCCTTCCACTGGTGATCTTACTAGAATATTCATTGCTACCTATGAGGTCAGAGTCCATGGTCAGTCCATGTATAGTCTTTAGGTAGTGGCTTAGTCCTTGGAAGCTCTGGTTGGTTAGCATTGTTGTTCATATGGGGTCTCGAGCCCCTTCAAGCTCTTCCAGTTCTTTCTCTGATTCCTTCAACGGGGGTCCTATTCTCAGTTCAGTGCAAACCATCAATCATTATACAGCCTCCCGGTTGTGGAAATGTGGCTCCTACTGGCCTGAAACAGCACAGCTATCAGCTTTCTTCTTTGTCCTGGTTGTTTCCAACCTGGCATAAGATAGAGTTATATTGAAAGAGGAACTCAAGCTGAGACGATGCTTTCATCCAGGTTGCCTGTTAGAAAGGCAGTAAGAAATTTTCTTGATTAAAGATTTATGTGGGAGAACCCAGTCCACTATGTCACCACTGGACAAGTGGTCCTGGGATGAATGAGGAAGTAAATGGAGCAAATGAAAAAGCACAATCCAATAAGTGACAATCCTCAATGGCTTGTACGTTAGTTCCTGCCTCCAGTTCCCTGCGCTGAGTTCCTGCCCTGCACTCCACTGATGATTGATGTGGAACTTCGAGCCACTCCAGTAAATCCAGTGTGGGGTTAGGGAGTCTGTGTGTTTGTGTGTGTGTGTGTGTGTGTGTGTGTGTGTGTGTGTGTGTGTGTCTGTGTCTGTGTCTGTGTCTGTGTCTGTGTCTGTGTCTGTGTCTGTGTCTGTGTGGGTGTCTTTGTGTGTGTCTGTGTGTGTGTGTGTGTGTGTGTGTGTGTGTGTGTGTGTGTGCGTGCACATGTGCACATGTAGTCATTGTATTGGTTCTGTTTCTTTACAGGGTCCCGACTAATATACTCATCATATGGGGAAAATCAGTCACTAGTAAATAATAGTTTTTCCCTTTCAGCATCCAATAATTGTTTAATTTCTAAACCTAAGAAATAAATTCTGCTCCAAAATGCTGAGTTTCCAGGAGAAGCTAACTTTCCTGAGAAAGGTGAGGCCTAGGAAAAAGAGACCTACAAATGCCAAGGGGCTCTGGACTCCTGAGAACTTACCATTCTGAGGACACTCAGAGCCAATTCAAAACCCTGAGCACTGCACTGCGTAGTCTCCTGTCACAGCTCACAAAAGCCTGGGACATTAGCAGGAATAAAGGGTACCAGATGGCCTCTGTCAGGCTAAGCCCAAGGATGGGAACATCCACCCAAGGCTACATCCAAAGTAAGGTGGACAAAGAGGCATTGGTCACACACACACACACACACACACACACACACACACACACACACACACAGCCACTCCCTGTATCCCCAGGAGTCCTGGGGCCAGGAAACCATATTGATGTAGTATGTTACTGACTTCTCCATCAAACAGGAGTGGTTGAACACAGTGCACTTTAATTCATCATTTGGAAAGTAACCACAAAAACAGAATATTCACGTTCCAGCAGCAGAGTGTACGGCTGAGTGTACAAATTCGGTTGGGTGTGCAAGCCTGAGGGTCAGCATGTCCTCTGGCTGCAGACCTTGGGAGAAGAGGAATTCTAGGTGGGTGGTATCAGCACCTGTGCCCCATCCAGGCCAGGGGTCACTGCAGAGGGGAGCTTTTCTGTTCTACTTGAGCTTCCGCTGTGGAAGACGGAAAAGAGAAAAGTCAATTATGCCTCAGCTTTGGGTTGGACAGAACAGAGAAGCCATAAAGGTCAGGTGGAAGCCACATCTCAACCTGGACAAGAGACAATTTGGCAACAATTCTCAAAAAGCCCAAAGTACAAACTCTCTCACAGTCACCAGGGCCTCTCCAAATCCTGATAACCAACCACTTATTCTCAATACAAGCCGCCTAAGGAGTCCAGTTTCTCTGGGGCTGAGAGATCAGGGTGGACACAGGCACTATTGCTTGTCCAAAATAAAATGAGAACACTAAGGGGACAATCACTGATCTGGGGTATGCAGCTCCATCAGCTGAGTGCTTGTCCAGCATTCATGAAGCCGTGGTTTCAATCCCCAGGAACACAAAACTGAGCACGAGTGGCATTTGGGATGTAGAGGCAGGAGGATCAGAAGTTCAAAGTCATCCTCAGTTACATACAAAGTTTGAAACAAGCCTGAGACCCATGACTCAATGTTTCTAAATAGACTGACAGACAGACTACGGACCAGTCTGGACTGCTTAATCTACTAAATTATAAAACAATATTAGTGACATTTTTCTGACCCTTGCTAGATCTAAGCACTTTGGACACACTAAGTCATTCGTACTCCCAGGCGTTCCTTGAGACAGTTATCGTGGTTATATTTACGGATGAAGACCCAGGTTCAGAATAGTGATCCTGCTTCAAGAACAAGTAGCAATGCTTACCCCCAGGAGAATTACCTGAGAATTACCCGGGCCCTTCCTAATTCCACTAGGAGCCTGAGGCCACACCGGCATACAGGGCCCCTGCTCCCTCTGACCCCTGTACCTCCACTCCCAAAGGCTAAGGACCCAGAAAGGTATGAAATGCAGGAGATACGCCCTGAGACCCTAGTGCAAGCACGGCGAGCCCTTCAGGACCTCGGCTTCCTCTGAGCCTTCCTTCTGTGCTTGTTTGGTTAGTTATTATTTTCCACCTCTACAAATATGAACCCCTGAGGGCCTGGCATGTCCTTCCTGGAGACTCCAGGTATGGCTTGGTGACATCTGTAGTTTGATGAAGAGCCTATTTAGGGGATTTAGTCAGAACTGGTGTATCAATTCTGGTGTTTATATCCCTTGGGAGGGACCTCCTAGGGACCTAGAACCCTGTTTCCCTTCTAGAACCTTCCTGAAACTGAGAGCTGAGACATCAGGCATTCCTGAACAAAGCCATAAAAATATAAATTAGAAGAGGTGTTCCTCTAAGCCCTGTAGAGGGAAGGGTGCTGAACACTGACTGACACTGGCCCACAGGCCAGCCAACGCCAGTCCTGCAGAGCAGTCTGACGGGAGATGCACGCAGGCAGTGGCTCACTTCCCCTTCACCGTCCTGCGCAGAGCTTCCTTGACATCCTTGTTCCTCAGAGTATATATGAAAGGGTTCAGCACAGGTGTGACAATGGTGTTGAGCACTGTGATAGCTTTAGTGAGGTCCAAGGAGCTCTCTACCGAGGTCCTCACATGCAAGAAGATGGTGGAGCCATACCAAATCAGCACCACAGTGAGATGGGATGAGCAGGTTGAGAAGGCGCGGTGCCGGCCCCGGGCAGAGGGAATCTTGATGATGGTAGTGATGATGTAAGCATAGGAGACTAGTGTGATACCACACGAGCCCAGAATAACACAGAAGGCAATGCCAAAGGACACCAGCTCCACCACCTGCGTGTCGGTGCAGGAAAGCACTATCCAGGGCGAAATGTCACAGAAGAAGTGGTTGATGACACGTGAGCCACAGAAAGAGAGGCGGGCAATGAGGGTAGCAGGAACTGTGATTGCAGAAAACCCACACAGCCAGGATCCCAGGGCCAACCGCATCGCCAGCCCAGGAGTCATGATGCCACCATAGCGCAGTGGCAGGCAGATGGCCAGGTAGCGGTCATAAGCCATCACAGCCAGCAGGAAGTACTCGGTACAGCCCAAAGAAAAGACAAAGTACATCTGTGTGGCACAGCCAGCCAAGGAAATGACTCCACCCCGAGGCGCAAATGTGGCCAGGGTCTTGGGTACGCAGGCTGTGGTGAACCAGATCTCCAGGAAGGAGAGGTTGCAGAGGAAGAAGTACATGGGTGTCTGTAGGCATCTGTGGGCACCTACCAGGGAGATGATGGCTAGGTTTCCAACTACCGTAAGCAGATACATGACCAGGAAAAGCAGGAAGAGCCCAATGCGCATGCTCCTTGGCCCTGGGAAGCCCAGCAAGATGAATGGTCCTGGTGTGGACAGGTTCTGGCCAGTACTCCAAGCCATTACGTACTTTGAGGATATGGACTGCCAAGCTGCCAAGAAAGGGGACTCGGAAAGTGAGGGAACTGGCCCTTTCTTGTTCTCCGAGGAGTGTACTCACCTTGTCCTAAAATTCCAGGACCCAGACAAGTCTAGCTCCCCTTGGGAATACCTGGTTATACAGCATTAACCATGGCCAGGTCGGTAGGAAGCCGTCAGCATGCCGTCTACCCATTGCCTGTCACCTAGGGAAGGAGGGGACAGTGTCCTTTTTCTACAGTGTTTGTCACCTGGCGGAGAGAGGTCCTTATTCCAGAATCAGAGAACCTAGAAAAAGACAAGAACTATCTGGTTTCCACAAGTGAAACTGTGAGGGCCTTGCCCTTCAACATTTTTACCCAGCAGCCAGACCAGGCTCCTGTAGAACTCTCCTATTGCACCATGGAAATCCGCACACAAAAAGAGGCACTTCAGTAGTAAAGCCCATAGGTCACCTCCCCTCTTCTTTTTCTCCTTCTCTAGCTCCTCTTTGGCTCAGGTTCTAACCCTAGTTGAGAAAGGAATGAGCCAGCTTTCCTGAAATTTGTATTTTAAAAACTGTCAATCTGAGCTTGTGAAGTGGTTCAGTAAGTAAAGGCACTTGCTAATAAACCTGACGACCTGAGTTGAATCATCAGGACCCACGTGGTGTAAAGAAAGGAGTGACTCATGAAAATACACACACACACACACACACACACACACACACACACACACACCACACACACACATAACATGCTCTCTCACACACATGCACACATTCACACAAATTCACACACATACACACCACACACATACCATACACCATACACACATACCACACATACACACACAAATTCACACACATACACACCACACACCACACATACACACACACAACATTCTCTCTCTCACACACACACCACATACCATATACCATACACACATACCACACATACACACACAAATTCACACACATATACACCACACACACCACACACACACAAATTCACACACATACCACACACATGCACACACATAACACACACCACATACATACAACTTACATACCATAAACATACTACACATACACCACACATAACACACACACTCAACACATACACACCGCACATAATACATACACACCACACACACAAATATACACACACTACACACATACATATACCACACACACACACACCACACATACAACACACAACACACATACACAACACACACACACACACACACCACTTAAATGGATATATATGTTAATAAATAATTTTGAGTTGTCACTCTTACTTCTCCTACCCAGAGGCAGATGCGTGGGGCCTGTAAGCTACAATGTGCATGGATGTGTTGGTGGGTGAAGGGGGTGTTTAATGGATTCTGCAACCCAAGAAACCCAGGGTTTCAGCACACTCCCAAAACCCCTTTTCAGAGCCACTGCTCCTGGGCTGATCAGGAAGAAGTCAGGTGACCCTCTGCCTCAGAGCCCAGAGGCATCTTCCTGCCATGTCTTCCTCTTCCCAGCCATGCACAAATGCACACACTGTACAACATGCACCTAAGCTGACACTCGATCACCATGCCCCACCTTCCAGAGCTCCATATCCCGGTACTTACCCTCTTCCTGATCACAAAACCAACAGTCCCTCACCCAGAAGACCTGAAGGTTGGCTGAAGTCCCTTCCCCAGATTCACAGCAGCCTTACACAGCTGCTCTTAGTCCGCATAAGTCTGCAACTGAAACACAATGTACTTCCTTAGGCTTGTTCCAGATACTTGCTATAGAGAAGTTCCCAGCAGCCTCCCTGGCCATCACCCCTGCAAGTCCATGGGTACCTCCATCAGACCAGCGGCATCTGACCTGCTCAGGGAGGCAGTCTTGACCTACATGGCACTGTCATCTACCCTCAGCCCAAACTTAGACAAGCTTCTCATTTAGAAAAATATTCCCACTGTTGTCAATCATAATGCAAGGGCCACAAAGAGAAAGAAGCTGACAAGCCCTGCTTCACCTGGAAGGTTACACTCTCTAGTGTGAAGTTTGCAGTACGGCCTCTGCGTCTCCCTATACCCTGCACACAATGACGGTTCTCAGACTGTTGCATTTCCCTCCCATCCCGGAGCTGTGCGTGGGTGAGAGAGGGTTGCTTACCTGTGTAGGAAGGACACCCAGGCATCAGAGTCACCCCGGTCATCACCCCACACAACTGCACCTGGCACGTGTCCCCTGATGCTCAGATGACAAGCTTGGAGAGTTGGAGATCTTGGTCTCAAACCAGAGTGGGGGCCATCATCCTACTGCATTTGAGACTTGAGTGGGTCCAGAGGCACCGGAAGGTGGCCTGGCTTCTCAGAGGTCAGGGATGATCCTGCAAGGATGAGAACTCCCTTATCCAGATTATCTCAGGGACAGCCTCAGTCCCTGTCGAGGTAAAAGATGGATGACTTCCCTTCCAGGTCTTCAACATGTTCCTCTAAGCAGCCAGGAGACCAGGAGGTCAGCTTTAGCAATGCCAAACGCTCTGGGCAGGAATACATCCAGGCCAAGTGCACAGAGAGTGGCCACAAGCCTGGCTGACCTCTGACTTGCACTGGGGTTTCCTGTGGGCTCAACACTGCTGCTCACTTCCCACAGTCACAAGTCAGTCTGGACATTTAAGAGGCAGTTAAATTCCTCACTGCCTTGGCCATCATTCATCACTGTGACCAATAGCAGATTTGAACTACAAACGAAGATACTGGGATACACTACCTCCTTGAATGTGAGATATCCTTTTAGCAAACTGACCCCAGGTTCATGAAACTAACCTGATGGAGCTGCCCG
Organism: Rattus norvegicus; assembly: GCF_021556685.1. Classification (NCBI taxonomy): domain Eukaryota; kingdom Metazoa; phylum Chordata; class Mammalia; order Rodentia; family Muridae; genus Rattus; species Rattus norvegicus. The sequence continues at coordinate 207,875,792 of NC_141534.1, read as the reverse complement.
GTGGTCACTAGGGAGTGACCACTACTAGCCCCACCCAAGTCAGACCTGGTGCCTGAAGGATCATGAAAAGGTGTGGCTGCTCTGCTCCTTGAGATCCAGCCTGGCTTCAAACAGCCGCCACAGAGGTACTCAGGGGCAGAGGCCTGGAGCAGATAGTGTCTCTGCCTAGCTCTTCCATCAGTCAGTCAGGTAGTGGCCAGAACCCACTTGTACCCTGAGGCTGCTCTGTCCCTCTCTAGCCCAGTCAGCAGGAGCATCTGATGAGGTGGCAAATGTCTCCACCTGCCTGTGAGAGCCAGGCCAGCCCTGGGGCTGGCAGGAATGGCTTCCTGCCTGTGGTTATTTATGCCTCTCCCCAATCAAGGTCTGTGAGAACACTTTTGCCAATTATGAAGCTGGCATCAGCCAGGCCCTGGGGACTCAGAGGTTCCCTGAGGGTGGACCTCCTGCCCCTGGACTACATCACCTTTCTCGCCCTTATTGGCTGTCTTCTGGCACTGAAATCCAGGCCAGGTGCCCACACACCTGTGGAGCAGCGGCCTGGCACGTGCACCACCACATAAGGTGCAGTTTACCTGCCCACCAGATGCTGGGTGCCACTGGAGGATTTTCTGTGCCTCAGTTTCCTTCTATGTAAGTAGGAGAGTGACATCCTGCATACCCAAGCGAGTTGGGAAACAAACTGTATGCTGTCTCTATTCTAGCACCCCTAGAGCCTTCTAGAAAGAGCAGCTGCAACACATACCAATCCAGATTGGTTTTTGTCTGGTCCATCCTAGGGCCACTCCTCTGAGGAGAGGATACCTCATGTGGACAGGAAAATGCTGTGATCTGGGCAAGGAGCTTCCACTGATGCCCATACAGCTAGGGACATGGCTCAACTCTGAGCTCTGTGAGCATCCACATTGAGACCCCCAAGGCCCATACCTCTGGAACTCCCTTAGGGTACCAGGGACCACCATGTGGCTCATGGCCACAGAGCTGTATGGAGCTGATCACATGGGGTCTGGGCATCCGTGGCAGAGACTAAGCAACGTGGAATTGGGCCCTGGAGGTAGTACAAATGCCCCTGCCACCCTCAGTCCATCTCCTCCCTACAAAGTTGAGGGAGTCCAGTCCAGAGAATGCTTGGCAGCTGTTCAGGAAATATGTAGACCTCAATGGGCCACAATCAAGAGGCACACTGCCCTGGGAATGTAGCCTCCACACAGGACCCTGGATGCCCTAATAGGCAGTTCATTAAAAATGTTGCAAAATCTCTCCAAGGCCCCATCAACTGGTACCTGCTGCAGCTGCTGCCTGGCCTGAGAAGGGCACAGGGCTGCCTTCTGTTAGCCCAACATGCTACCTTCCACCAAGACGGCACGAGTACCTCAAAGATAAGGAGGCTTCTCAGCCCAGAGAGCTCAGAAGTTCGGGTGTTGCTTGCAGGTAGCCTAGGTTTACTTTTCCCATGTCAACTTTCGCGATTCCTGTCGCACGCACGCCCTAAGTTCCTTTCTCACTTAGCATGAAGCACTCGGCACCCCCATAAAGCAGCAGGTGCCACACTACAGCCGCCCCAGTGGCCTATGGACACCTCAGCAGTGGGAAACTCTGATTTTCCTAACTGATCTGTACTCGCACGCATTCCCTCATGACGGCTGAAGCATTTAGAATTAAGCCTATAGATCTCCATTAGTAAAACCACTCTCATGTAGGGAGAAGTTGGGGGGACAATGGGCCCAGCATTTATGTGATACCCTACTCTTGGAATTGCATTCTCTACAAAACAGGTGGAAATCTTCCCCAAATCTCAGCCTCAGGGGAAAGTAGCAGGTAAGTAGCTTTTGCAAAGAACAGTTAAATGCCCTTTAAGGGTGTGGGGGTGAGGGAGGGGGAGGAGTTGGAGGAGCTAAGGAATAAACACATCTGTCACAGGCATTAATTAGAACAAGGCCTGGCCTGAGCCCATCCCAACTTCTCAATAAGGTGGCAGAAATACCTGTTTTAGAGTTAAGAACCATGTCTGTGAGCCATAGGTCCCCCACCCAGCTATGAATGGCTCCTGAGTGATAGCCTCGGGAGAGGAGTCAGCTGGCTTGCAGAATTTTATGCAACGGTTGGGGGTCACCACAAGGGGAGGAACTGCCTTACAGGTTCACAGCATTAGGAAGGTTGAGAACCACTGCCCTTCAGGAAGAGCCTGTCTTCTGTTCTAACGTCCAGACTCCATAAAACCCGGCGGCACAGAGAGCAACAACCCGTCATAAAAATTAGCAAGAGACTTAAAAAGACATTTCTCCAGAAGGAAAGGGGGACACAGAGGGAAGTTGCTCATCCCTGTGGAAGGAAGGACAGGCTCGGCCAGCCTCTCTACCGTTGTACTTTGTGTTCTACCTTGCTGCCTAATGACAAACAACATGGCCATAAGCAACTTGAGGAAGAAAGGGTTTATTTGGCTCGGAGGTCACAGTTCATCATCCAGGGAAGCTAAGGCAAAAACCTGCAAGCCAGAACTGAAGCAGAAGCCATGGAGGAATCCTGCTTGCTGGCTTCCTTCCAGGCTGGCCTTCAGCTAGCTTGCCTTTCTTTTTCTTATATTTTTATTTGTTCTTTGACAGCTTCAAATATATATAGAATATATATAGTATATGAAAATGTATATTATACAAATAAGAGTATATATGGATATATGTACAGGTATATGATGTATATGTTTATTGTATTGTATATGATGTATATGTATAATGTATCTTGATCATATCCATCCCCAAGTCACTCTCCCAGCATACACTCCTTCTATCTTTATTCCCTTAACCAAGCCAGCTCAGTCAGTCAGCAGGGTCTCAAGGGAGGAAGTGAGAATTGAAAAGAAAAAAAAAACAATTAGACAAAATTATAACATGACTCCAGCCCGTACTGCGGCTGAAGCAGCTTTATTTTTCTCCTGTCTGCTTTTATATCATTCCAGGTACATCCAAAAAACACAGTCAGTTCTTAGATCAAAGGCAAAGTAATCAAGTGAAGTAGTAAACAAGGAGATCACACAAGATAGTAATTAAGTAAAGTAGTAAGCAAGAGAATCGCACAAGGTAATAATTAAGCAAAGCAGTAAACAAAGCCCACAGTCACTGTTTCTGATATTCTTACCTGAGCCTACTTCCTTGTCCCAGCCCAGTGACAAATGCCAAATTCCAAGAAGTGGCTCCAAAAGCTTTCAACATTCTGCCTTCCATTTCTCACTTCTTACATTAGTCCTTGGAGAATCTCAAACACTATATTTTAGTCATATTGGCTTCCTGCCTCCACTTTTCCCAGATTAATCTTCCCTTCTCTCTCCACCCACTTTTGTGTCTTCTTTTAATCTTTTTTAACCCATCATGTATAGCTGGTACCACCCATATGCTCTTCTGGGTGCGGACTTCCACTGGAGTGTGCGCAACCTTCCAGAGACCACACCTTTAAAGAAAGCTGATGCTTCCTCTCCCAGCAGATGTCAAGTGCCAATGCCTTCTTAGCTAGGGGTGGTTCTTCATGTTCTCCTCCATTCTCAGTGTTGAGGTTTTATCTGGTTTGAGCTTGCCTGGATCTTGCACATTCTGTCACAACTGCTATGAATTCATATGTGCAACTGCCCTGATATGTCTGGAAGACACTGCTTTCTTGTAGTTATCCACCACCTCTGACTCTTACAATAGTTCTTTTTCCTCTTCTGAAATGATCACTAAATTTTGAGAGGAAAGGGTGGATGGTGATTTAAATAAGTCTGGGCCTCATAGCCCTCTATGTTTGAATCCTTGGTCTTCGGTTGGCAGAACTGTTTGGGAAGGATTAGGAGGTGTGGCCTTGTTAGAGAGGATGAGTCACTAGGTTGGGCTTCAAGGTTTCAAAGGCCCACACTATTCCCTGTTAACTCTCTGCCTCTCACTTGCAGATAAGATGTAAGCTCTCAACACCATGTAAGCTTCCAGCACCATGCCTGCCTGCCTACTGCCATGCTGCCATCCATGATGGTCAAGAACTCACCCTCTGAACAGCAAACCCCCAATAAACTCTTTGAATTGCCTTGGCCATGATGTCTCTTCACAGCAACACAAATGTAAGACAGGGTACGATGTAGATGCCTCATCTGGGGCTGAACATTCCAGTCTCATTATTCTCTGAACCTTAACCAGTGATGGGTCTCTGTGTTGTCATCTACTTCAAAAAGAAGCTTACCTCATGAGTGCTGAAACATGCATCAATGTATGGGTATGAAGAAAAATCATCAGGAGTCAGTTTAATACTGGGCACATTTATCAGAATAAAGCAGTAGCTTCCCCACAAGGCCTACAACTTGTTTACTGAAAGGTTCTTGGATACAACCCCAGACTCACAGTGAGCTGGATCATCCTACATCAATCATCCCACATCAATCATCAATCAAGAAAATGCTCCCACAGGCCATCTAACTTAGGCAATTCTTCAGTTGAGGTTCTCTCTTCCCAGGTTGTCAAGGTGACAAGTAAAGCTTTTACCCCTTGTGATCAGCAGTTCTCCAAGCAGAATATTTGTATAGAAGGCATCCAGATAGTTTGAATTGAAATTGTAGACAGATGTGATGTCAAGGTAAAAAAATCAAAAAAGCCATGGAGGCACTGGTTCATCCTTTGTCCTTTTTGACAGACACTTGTTACTGGCCTCTGTCTGGTAAGTATTCCTTTAACTACTATAGAAGGAGCTAAAGGGAAGCTGGGCTTGATATTTAACCCTGGCAGTGGTTAGTTCAATGACCTATAAGAATACTTCCAACAAGCAGATGAAGGAAGAAAGGAAGGTGGTACAGGATGTGAATGAGAAAGTCACCAACGTGGATGAGAACTATGGCAAGGAAAGGAAGATTCTGAAAACAGCAACTAAAACATCACTCTGGGCATCGCATTACGAGCTGGAATCCCAGCATTGAGAAGCAGAGGTAAGTAGGTCTCTGGGATTTCAGGCCAGTCTGGTCTTCATAACAAGTTCCAGGACAGACAGGGTTCTGGAATCTAACAGAAATGTTAGAATGATGAAAAGCTCCAGTCAGTCAGTGTGGAAAGCAATGCCAGTAGCAAAAGAAAGAGCATTGGAGACTGAGGGGAAAGCCAAAGAAATATTATACTCAGATGAGTGACAAAGACAAAAATAGCATCTGTGAAATGGCTCAAAAGGTCATCTGTCACCAAGCCAGATTACCCGAGTTCAATTCCAGGGGACCACATGGTGGGAGAAGAGATTTGACTTCCACAAGTCAAGTTGTCCTCTGACTTCTGCAAATGCTGTGATACACACACACACACACACACACACACACACACACACACACACACACTAAAAATTAAAATATAATCTAAATTTTTGAAGAAATAAGTAAGCATAACCATAACTTTCAGGAGTTCTAAGACATGTTCAAGACACCAAACCTAAAACTCCCTGTGCTGCTGAGGAAGTAAAATAAAAGCTAAGCATGAACTAAGAATACAACTAAATGATCAAAGTGCTTTCCTAGAATGTATAAAGCCAGGGTCCAACTTCCATCCCTACATAAACTAGACATAATGGCCCTTGTCTAGAACCCCTGGGTTGGAAGATGGAAGCAGGAGGAAAAGTTCAAGGTCATTTTTCCTCCATAGTGAGAGTTCAAGACCACTGTGGGAATCACGAGACCATGTCAAGAAGAAGAAGAAGAAAAGAGAAGAAAAAGAAAAGAAGAGGAGGAGGAAATGGTGAGGAAAAGGAAGAGGAAAAAAGAGGAAGAGGAAGAAAAAGGAAGGTAGAAGGAATATGAGAAAGAAAAGGAAGGGGCTGGAGAGATGGCTCAGTGGTTAAGAGCACTGACTGCTCTTCCAGAGGTCCTGAGTTCAAATCCCAGCAACCACATGGTGGCTTACAACCATCTGTAATGGGATCTGATGCCCACTTCTGGTGTGTCTAAGACAGCATATATATAATCTTTTTTAAAATGCACAAGTAAAGACTTTCTCATAAAAGCACAGACTAAAGCAATTCATGACCAATATGCTGCTGAGAAGAATGAATATTCATAGCTGACAGGTGGCACATTCTCTAGATGCCTCTTATGGCCTTCTGATCTGTGGTGTAATTTAATTGTGTGTTTCTTTCTTTATTGATATTTTCCCAAGAGATTATCAACTGGCGACAGTAGTATATTGAAGCCACTTACCATTATTGTATCACGGATTATTTAGGTAACACAATACTCATTTTATAAAACCATGGGCACTATGAGTTCCAACGTTCAGAGAACAATATTTGTTTTACCTTCTCAAAGGATTTCTCCATTTATTAATATGTAGTGGTGTTCCTTAGCTCTGAGTTTTCCCTGAATTCTATTTTTACAGACTTGAATACAGCTGCTTCTGCTTATTTTGGGCTCTTGTTGCTTGGCAGATAATTCTCCATCCTTTCATACTGGTCTCTGTGATCTTTGCCAGTGAGAATGAAATCCACCCCACATTCTCTCCCCTATTTCCTCTCTGTCCCCCCACCACTTTTCCCTCCATACTTTGTGTTTCTTTTTATTATCCACTGAATCCATTTAATGCTCCCTGTGTGCACATGGCTATAGGACAGTTACTGGAGCATAGGTAGTCCCTCTGTGCCTGCAGCACTGAAGAAAATTGACTCTCACTCTTTTTCCCCCAGCAGCAATCAACTGCCAGTAGTTCCTGAGGTAGGCTGAATTTCATCAGCCCCTCCCCATCTATGCTGAGATTTTGTGCAAATACTGTGTAACAGACTTTTTCTGGGGAGACACAAGACCTATGTCTACTTACTTGAGAAAGCAAACCCATGAGAGATCAAAGTCCAACTTGATGAACTAATGGATTTTATTGAAATAACATAGAAATATGGATGAGTGGTTACTTACAGGAACAGAAATTACTCAAGGACAGCTGCATCACCTAAGCTCATCTCAGCATGGGTGACAGCTCACAAAAAAAAAAAAAAGAAAGAAAACCTGGAAGTATGGATCACACTGTACAGCCTACAAGCAGCTCAACAGGCTAGAGAATGTTCTTTTCAAGTAGCCCTCTTGGTCTGAACCTCTTCCAGTAGATTGGCTACCTTTTCTTTCTTCTAGGCAGTTCAGCTGGTCTCTGCTGCTTTCACATTGTTCTGTTGGTGTCTACTTCTAGGTTGCCTGGCTTGTCTAAGAATCTTCAGTTTGGTTTGTCTGAGTCTCTCAGCAGTCTTTTCTGTTTATACTATCTTGGGGAGGGAGGGGACTAGAAAAATCTGGTCAGTTTCAGGGACTTCCTGAGGCTACTTGAATGGTTCACTTCCTGTCCTAATGAGCTTGATTGTAGGGTGGAATGTTTCAACAGCCTCTTCCTCAACTATGCTGTGATTTTTGGCTGATCTTATGCAGGTCTTAGGCATATAGTCCCAAACATTGTAAATTCATGCATATGACTATACTGTCATGTCCAGCAAATACTGTTCCCCTACAGAGGTCTACTATCTCTAGCTCTTGTGATGTTTTCTGCTTCCTCTTCCTACATGATCCTTGAGTTTGGAGGGAGGGTATAATATACATATCCCATTTACACCTAAGCACTCCAGTCTCTTATTCTCTGAACAGCAACCCATTATGAGTCTCTTCATTGTTTGCCCTTGTTTGCGGGCTGTTTTCTCTTCCCTTGGAGACAACCTGGTAGTTCGTACCCTAAATAAAGTTTTGCCTTTTGGCCTCAGTTCTGCTCACATGATCTTGTCCTCTTGTTATGCTTCACCCTGTGCATGTACAAACCCAAAACCGCACACACCCATAGCAATAGTAGTAGTAACAGTAAAGTAAAGGATGATAAACAGAAGCCAGAGATAGTGACCCTGGGTAGTCCTGTTCTCATCACTTGCCAGAGTAAACAGAACTGAAGCCCACGGCAGAATCAGTTCCCTGGAACTGAAGAGTCAAGGCCTAACAGAAAGGGCATGCAGGACACCTCTGCAGTGAAGGAATTTGGATGTGAGTTCCACCATATACGTCTTTGTCAATACCCACTTCCAAGGCAATAATAATCTCCATTGTCATAAACATTATAGTTGTTTTCAATGTCAGCTTGACACAAATTAGAATCACCTGAGTAGGGAGCATCACCTCAGAAACTGTCCTGTTTCCTTGACTGATGTAGGATGGCCATTCCAAGTGTAAGTGCCACACATCCCGGCAGCAGCCCAGATAAAAAGGGTGGAGCAGAAGATCACTTCACCTTTCACTTGGCTCGTTCTTCCCTCTTGCCATAAGTTGATTTGCCCTGCTGCTGCTACTGCAGATTTCTTGACTGAGAGCAGAATCACTGTGTCCAATCTGTCATCATGGAGTAATAACCAGGGACTCTCCAGGAACCTTTTGAGCTTCCAGCACCAAATTAGGACTGCTAAGGCACCCTGCCTTGTAGAACAACTAACTACTGGTTTACACACACACACACACACAGAGGCACAGGCACACACACACACAGGCACCTGCACACACACACACAGAGGCACATGCACACATACATGCATGTGCACACACAAACATGTACAGTGAGAGACAGCTATTGCAGGTTTCTCTGACTGCTGAGGACTACCAGTCTCAAGGCCTGAGAAACTAATTCCTCAGCTTTCAAGTGTGATTCAGTTATTGTTACTATTTTTAAGTTGACTTATTAAATTCTGATATATAAATATATACGTATTCACTCCTTGGTTCTGTTCCTCTAGAGAACCTTGACTAAGTAGCCAACTTCACTTAGAATCGCCTAGAAGACAAGCCTCTAAGTGTGTTTTTGTAGGTCTTTCTAAGGAGGTTTAACTGAGAGGGGAAGACCTGCCCCCAATGTAGGGGGTGGTGCCAGTCCATGGGCTCTGGTTACAAACTAAACCAAAGGGGAAACAGGAGAAAGCCAGTGAGCTTCCTTGCTGTGCCAGTGTGCAAGCTGTTCCTACCATTGTGACTCCCCTCCATAATGGACCACATCCCTCTGAACAGCCAGAATAGACTCTTCCCTCCTTAAGTTGTGTCTTGTTAGATATTTAGTCCCAGTGACAAGAAAAGTAAACGAATACACTTTAAAGAGGGACGTGGAAAACATGAAAAGCACACTTACAAACTTGTGAGCAAAAGATGACACACAGCGTTGGGAGCAATGAGCAAAGGGTGAGATGGGGCATCGTAGAGAAGCCAAAACCATGAGGTTTTACAAATCACCATGATGGGACACATTTTAAAAACATTTGATGGGGGATGTGGGGACAATTCTGGTGGAGAAAGAAGTGGGACAGAGAACAAGGCACCACAGGCCCCTCAGACTCCTCAAAGAGTACACGGTACGCAGTGTGTGTATGCATGGATCCTTGCATACCAGTGAGAGAACACAAAGAACCCAAGGCCAGGGTGGTGGCCGCCTCCCCTGTCTTCACGGAAATCTCCACAGGAGATTGGACCCTCCCCTACAGGCTTATGGACAGGATTGGACAGGCTCATGGACAGGCCAGTTGGATTCTGCTAAACAATGCTTGTTGCACCCCAATGTTCCCTTGGATGCATAGGCAAAGCCTAATTGACTAAAAGCTTGTACAATAAACAATAGAGTTAGATCTACACACGGATGCTGGTCTTTAGCGTCTAAGTCCCCAGCATCTTCATAGGCTCCACCTCCGTTCCCCCCACTTTCCGGTCTCTGTTCCCGCAACATTTTTATATTTATTTGCTTTATTTCACATAAAGGAGCTTATTTTCTGCATGTATGCAGATGTACCACACGTTAGCCTGGTGCCTGGGAGGGTGGGTCAGTTATGGACATTTGATTTCCTGGAACTGAAGTTACAGTTGCCAGACACAATATGGATGCTGGGAACTGAACCCAGGTCCTCTGCAAGAGTCACAAGGGCTCTCAACCGTTGAGCCAGCTCTCCAGCCCCAAACCAATGAGATACTTGGTACCCACTGACTTGGCAAAGATTCAGAATTTGGCCATGCCACCTGGGCAAGGACCAATAGTGGATGTGTAATTGATGTGGTCACTCTGAGAAAAGACTTCAAAGTCCAGCTCCAACATCCTCTTTCTCAGGTCTGGATCCAAGAGCAGCATTCAGACAGCAAACAGGGTCTATGTGCTGAAACGTCACCCAGTGCTCTCCCCAACAGTCAAAGGCTGGAAACAACCCAAGTGTGCTATGGTCACACCTGGGACAGCTCACAAAGTCAAGTGGAGTGAGTGGCCCAGAAGGAGAGCTATCTTGGTAACAAGAAGAAGAACAGAAAGGCAACACAGAGTAATGCCCTCGCCATAACCTTCAGTGCACACAAAGCTAAGCCATTTGCTGGGGACAGGTCAATCATGCTAATCAGTGAGCACCCCTCTGAGAGGAAGGGGACTGGAGAGAGGAGCTGGGGTCACTTTGCACTTTTCTCCTCTTGTGTTGATTGTTCTTCTTGTCTCTTCATAAAATAAATGAGTGGACAGATGTCAGTCCTGAGAGAAAAATGAAAGGCACTCTGCAATCTAATGGAAAAGCTTTTTGACTCTCATCCTACTCTGGAATAGAGGACCCTGTGGGAAGCCTGGGGTTGAGGAGAAGAAAGGAAGCTTCCCAGATGAGCACGATTCCCCTTGGGCCTTAGGAACCTCCACACAACTCCACAAATTGTCCTGAGAACAATTCCAGTCCTCAGGACTGGGGGGAGCTAGGCCACTAATGAGCCCATAAAGATCCCAGAGCCCCAGAGCAACAGGCCCTAGGAGATGAGAAGCACCTCAGACCTGCAGTTAGAGGCAGGCAGAGACACTGCAGGGACTCTGCTTGGCTTTCTGAGAACTTGAAACAGAGGGTTCGGGGAAAGCAAAACCTTCCAGGGACCCTCCTCTGCTGACACAAACCTGGACAGACATGGGAACTGGACGTCTCCCAGCCCTGAGGCAGGAGTGTCAGCCATCCTGTGTGAGGCTGCCTGCCTTTGATGGTACTCAGGTACTCTGAATCCAGCATGCAGGGGATTAGGCTGAGACCCTTCCACCCTCAGCTTGCAAGTGGTTGTTTTGGTGACCCACACCTTTTCTGAGGTGCTGAAAGGAGATTGGAGACAGCCCTCAGACTCCTCCCCAACTCAGCCCAACAGGCTGGGATTCCCACAGACCCTGAATGGAGATTGGCTTAGCATGACCCCAGGTTCCAATGCAGACTAGCATCTTCTGCACCCAGCAGGGGCCACTGCCTGCTGTTAGTGAATTCACCAGAAGAGCCAACTGCCCAACTCCGGAAATAAGAACCAACTGTGGCAAGAGCTGCTTAGTGTGTCAAAAACTATGCTCACCCAACAATTGCCTTTTCCTGTCCAGGAACAGACAGCCTGGTGCTAGATGTGATGGAAGGACCTGGGGCTGCACCCCTCCCATTATGGGCCAAGGAAACCGTGAAGTACTACCACTTCTGTTCCAGGTCACCCTGTCTGCCCTCAGACACCTAGCTACAGAGATGTCCCCACAGGGAATTCCCAAACTGCATATTCCACTTGAAAATTGGTGACAACACTTTCCACTCATTCTCCAACAGTAAGTTTGCTCCTTGGAAAACACAGGGGAAAAATGAATCCTGGCTCACCAGTGTCTGGGCCATGTTAGGACATCGGATGTGGAGGTGAAGTCAGATGGACTCACATTCCTGTAACCCCAGTACCCGGGAGGCTGATGCCGGAAGATACTGAGTTTACTGTCCACCTGGGCCACAGAGACTGTCTCAGGGAGAAGAGAAAGGGAGAGAAGAAAGGAAAGGAAACGCCATTATAAAGTAGAGTGAGCCATCTCCCTCTGCAACCCTCTGCTCTGCTCCCCAATCCATTTGGTGGCCCTGTGACTAGTGGAGGTATGGCCTTTCATTCTAACCTTCCTGGGGCGTGAGGGATCACCTGGCCACAGGAAAAAGCATGAACCCACCAAAGTACCTGAGTCTTCAGACAGGATAGCAGACAAAAGCCGGGCCTGATGGCCTCCGAGCGGCACATGAGGCAAAGCAAGTTTTTCTGGAACTGTGTGTATGTCATGCACTATGAGCATGTGTGTATACATGGATGCATGTGTATGTATGCACATACCTGGTGTGTGTGTGTGTGTGTGTGTGTGTGTGTGTGTGTGTGTGTGCACAGCTGGAAAGCATGTACCTGTGTATTGGGTCAAGGAGGGTTTCACATATTCACAAATGTGTGAGGGGCGTTCCTGCTTGTGCTGATGTTTGGAGACCCCAGGACCATTGCTCAGGCGTTAGCTCTCAGCAGATGTGGAAGTGAGTTTCAAGACAGAAGTAATTACTGTAGCAGATCCTCAAAGTGCACAGTGAGAATTCTCTCTGATCAATCCCTGCAAACAAGGATCAGCCTGGGAGCCCCAGTAGAGAAGTCCCTTGGTCCCCGGACAGTGTGGCAGTACTTGCCTTTGAGACCCCAGCAGGGCTTACAGAGCCTCCAACAGATCTGACCAATAAAAGTGTGGCCTGGGCCCATCACACGAGACACTTGGGGGCACTTGCTCCAGGGTGCTCAGAAGTGGCCTCGCCAGCCAGAAAGGGCCATGAGCAACCGCAGCAACAACACTTTGGTGACGGAGTTCATTCTTCTGGGTTTCCCAGAGCTGCGCCACCTACAAGGGCTGTTATTTGGGTTATTCCTAATCATCTACGTGGTGACTGTCCTAGAGAACTTGGTCATCGTGGGCACCATAAGTGCTAGCCGGCAGCTACACATACCCATGTACTTTTTCCTGGCCAATCTGTCTGTGCTAGAGACCCTCTACACCACAGTCACAGTGCCCAAGCTGCTTGCTGGTCTCCTAGCAGGGGCAAAAGCCATCTCCTTCTCAGGGTGCCTCACCCAGCTCTTCCTCTTTCTTTCACTGGGCTCCTCTGAGTGTTTCTTACTGTCCACCATGGCCTGTGACCGGTACCTGGCCATCTGCCGCCCACTGCACTACCCAGCCATCATGGATTCAAAGCTGTGCCTGCATCTAGCTCTTAGTGCCTGGCTCGGGGGCTTCTTGGCCTCCTTTGTGTCCACAGCTCTCATCTCCCGCCTCAGTTTCTGTGGCTCCAATGCCCTCAACCACTTCTTCTGTGACGTCTCACCGCTGTTGCAACTCTCCTGCACAGACACCACTGCCATTGAGATGCTGGACTTTGTGGCAGCTCTAGCAGTACTTGCAACCTCTCTGATAGTGACCTCAGTCTCCTATGTCCACATCGTGGCCACTGTCCTGAGGATCCCAGGAGGGGCAGGCCGCAGGAGGGCCTTCTCTACCTGTGCCTCTCACTTGGTGGTGGTCTTAATCTTCTACACCACCACCACTTTCATGTATGCCCGGCCTCATGCCATAAGCTCCTTCGACCTCAACAAGCTGGTATCTGTGATTTACTCGGTAGTGACCCCCCTGCTGAACCCCATAATCTACTGCCTGAGGAACCGTGACATCAGAGAGGCACTTACCAAACTCCTGCAGTCCCTCAGGTTCCCCTGAATGCCAGATCCTGCTGGATCCTGCTGGATCTGTGGGTCCCTCTGCTCACAGAGACGACCCACCAGCCAATAGAGGCTGTGCTCTTCTTCGTCCGTCCATGCAGACAAGCCCCTACATGTGACTCTTCGCCACCATCCAACAAGCAGAAGAGGTGACCAAGACCTACAGGGTCTAGACTCTACCAGAAAACTCAGCCCCAACCCAGGGACAGCTGCTCTTGTAAGCAGCCCAGGCAGACCCTTTGCCTGAAATTTTCAGTAGAGATCCCCAGGAAGTCCCATCTATCACCACTTCCCTCATGACTGAGACTTTATACCCTTTCCCTGGCCAGCCTCGCATGCCCTGCTTCTGAGTCCCTGGGATTGGCCTTCTTCCCATGAAACTCCAGCTCCTGAGCTTAGACCCTAAGACAGTCATCTCAGAGGAGAAATCAAGGACTCTCAAGCCAGGTGGAAGGATTCCAGTAAGTCCAGGCAGCACCGTTGAGCATGCGCCCTTCTCACTAAAACAAGGATGGCTCTTGCTTGAAGCTCAGAAGGTCCGATGAGTAAAGGACATTCACATGTCTGCCTTTGCTTTCTTTTGTGGGGCATCAGGACAGAAACAGTAATGCAAGCATTTCCCCTGCTGGTGGTTCTCACTGTTGCCCAACCCAAGTTCTTTCTTGGTTCTTTGGTTGGCCTTTTTTTTTTTCGTGACAGCCGCCTAAAATGGTGAGTTACATTTTGGAAGAGTTTAACAGATAGTTCAAATCTGTGCAAATATTTCGTGTTGCCTTACAGCCTGTGTCTTAATGTTAGTACTTGTGAAGTTACATCAAGGTGCATGCATATTTAGGGTTGTCTTGTCACTCATAATGTAACCATCCATCATTAGGAAGCACCCCTCCAGCTCTGGCACTGATGTCTGCCTCAACACTGAAAGCTTGAATCCTGCTTTGATTTAATACAGCCACATCATCTTCTTTTTGGGATCTGTGTTATACATAATTTGCTTCTGTGCTGTTTTTTTTTAATCTACTGACTGTAATCCTATAGAGGCTTTTCTACACCCTCCCTTGTTCCCAAATAATGACACAGAGACTTTATATTTATTAATAAGCTTCAGGCAGATTCTGATCTATTCTAACTTGACTATGCTGGCTTTAGTCGACTTCCCAGCCTACTTCCTAGTCATGTGACCATGCTAGCCATCTTGGTTTTACCCTGGCCTCCTTCATCTATCTTCTGATGACTACTCCATCTATCCCCGTGCCCACCTAAGACCCTCTCTGTGGCTCTCTGTGGCTCTCTCTACACTCAGAAGGCCCACCTTTTCCTCCCCTGCCCAGCTATAGGCCAATCAGCTCTTTCCTGACCAATCAGAAGATGATGGAGAACAATGTTTTACAAAGTACTGAGTCAGGAGATGATTCATAATAACAATACCAAAATCCGGACTGCACCCAGACCTCTGGTACAGAAGTCAGCATTCAAATACACAGTGCCCAAAACCATCCTACAATCACTGTCTCTCTGCTCCTGACCACCCTTCTGCAGCTGGCCCTGTGCAGGCAGGAACTGCACAAACCATGCTTCCGCTGCACCAGCAGCTCTGTTGAGGACTCAGCGATCAACATTTTTACACTTTGTAGGTAACTGTGTGTCCTCCACTTCTATAAGCTTTGAGCTTCTCCTGCCTGGTTTGCAACTGTCTTCCATGTGTTCCTCCTTGTGTCTGCTCATTTTGGTGTCTGTGATGCTTCCATAACTCGTGGTTTGCACTGTCATCAGTTTTTGAAACATGTCAGCCATCACTTTCTCAAATACTGCATCTGCCTTAGTCTCCTCTTGTTTGCACCAAAACTACGATGTGTGTCAGACCTTCTTACCCCTGCTGTCTCGTGTTCTGAACTATAGACTCTCTTTTCCGGACTATTTTCCCCCCAGTCTTCCAGGTTCCCAAGTCTCTCTCCAACTATGTCTGGGTTTTGGGATACTTGGTTTTATTTTGTTCATTCTACAATTTTGTTCTTTTCCTGGGAGAAGAAAGAACGAGGAAAAGAAAAGCAAAAAACTCGTTTTCTCATAATGATCAATCATCACAGAATGTACTTGAGACCAAATGTATAGGGTAGTGGGTAGTGTCTCCATTCACCAGTCAAGCCATTCTGTAGCTAATGCAAGGCGGGGTCTTAGCTCAGTGCAACTCTGACACTGACTGCATGGAGTTAGCTTCATTCCCACACATCTTAGCTAAATGCCAGACAGTTCTGCCCAATTCAGACGCCAGCTCCAGGCCCTGGGTGTTTATCTGTATTTCTCATGAAACAACTACAAACGGGGCTTTACATGATCCCTTACTTAGGGTCTACTAATTTGCTAGAGGAGCCTGCTAAGCTCTGAGGAGCATTTGTTTACATGTGCCAGTTTAATTACCAGAACCACAACGAGATTGGGTAGGCCGCTTAGTCAGGAAGGTACTTGCCTTGCAAACACAAACACATTAAGTTAAATCCCAAAAACCCACATTAAAAACAAAAACAAAAACAAAAAACCCAAGCCTGGTAATCCACGCTTGTAATCTTAGCGCTGGGGAGGTAGAGACAGTCACATGCCTGCAGCTCACTTAATCATCCAACCCAGCCTACTTAGCAAGCTCCAGGACAATGAAGACCCTGTCTTAAAAGCACAGAAGTTAAAAAACACCTGAGGTTTTTATCTGACCTCCACAAGCACCCACACACCCACACATACACATGCATACACACACACACACACACACACACACACACACACACACACATGCACCTGCATACACACACAAATACATATGCCCCTGCATACACGTGTTTACCTGTACACTCAAGAACACACGCACACAAAGCATAAAAGAAGAATCATGGAGATACAGATAAAGCAGCACAGTGGGCAAGGAGTCTGTGAGTCATGCCCGGGTCTCCTAAGCTGGTCTATCTGCCCTTGTCCAGATGGGACTGTGTCCTTTCTACTGCCATTTTCAGACCCCTGATATCCTTAAGATTTATTTACTTTTATGTGTGTGAGTATTTGGCCCATATGTGTGTATATCCATGTGAGTGCTTGGTGCCCACAGAGGCCAAAAGAGGGCGTCTAGAGCTGGAGTTAGAGGTGGTTGTGAGCCGCCACGTGGGTGCTGGACACTGAAGCAGGGTCCTCTGCAAGAGCAGCAGATGCTCTTGGCTGCTGAGCCATCGCTCCAGCCTGAGCCTTAGTATCTTCCTTGGCTTTCTAAGTTTTCTTTGGTGTTCTAGGCCTCTCCTTGTCGTCTTCAGAATCTCTTGGAGTCTTTATTAGCTTGATAGTAGTACCATTGTAAAATGCATGAACATGGTTGTTTAAACACCAGAAATTAATGTTTCACTTGAATTTTGCAGGTGGGGTCCTCCAAGGCCCCTTTTCTTGCCTTAAAAATACCATACCTGTAGGGTTGTTGGGTCCTATGTCCACTCTGTCACAGGGCATGGTCACTTGGGAGGCACGGGAAGTTGGCTGTGCTTACCCAACACTGTCCCCGGGCAGCTGTCCTGTTAAGCTATAGGGAAGCCATGGGACAACAGCTCCAGTGGTTGGGGAAGCACAGTCTGAGGCACAGGACTGGCTGAGGGGCAGGAGGACTGCAAGGAGGCCAGGGACATCAGATTCTCAGGTTTTTAGGCATCCAGGTGCCACTGGAAGTTGCAGAGAAGCTGAGAATGGAGTGCCCCCCCCCCCCGCAGGCTGGATCTAGCCAGGGGCCAAGGGGGAAAGAGAGGAAGCTTCAGCTGGTCCAGAGGGGATAGTCCTTGGCTCGACAGTGGCCGTCTGCACGCTTGGTGGTAGCTGCAGCTGGGAGTGCAGGGAGGCCTTCTATGGAAGATTAGACTGTGGCTCTATAGGCAAAGACCTTCTCCATGACTCTCCATGGCTCCTCATGGTGGATCAGAGACAGTCCATGGTTTTAAGACATTGGCAGAAAGTGGATGAATAAATCTGTACCCCACTTCTCAGGGTGAAACTGAGATTAAATACCTTTTGCAGGGAGGAATGTCTGAGAAGGAAAGTTCATTGGCTAAGCCTCCAGGCCTCTAGGTACCTCATTATAATGGGAATCTCTCTTGAATCTATGTGACCTATGGTCATGTCCTCTACCTGTGGAGGGGCTTGGGGCATTGCCCTTATGTGACTGATGGCCACAAATCTATGGAGGACTGCAAGTAGTGATAGGGGCCTGGTTCCCTAGGAGTCAGGTGAAACACCTACTGTCCCTTCAGGGTCACCGGGGTTTCTAACCTTAGCTCAACCAGGAACCAGGCTGTCTTTTATGGTCCCACACCTACCTGTCAGTTCTTCTCTCTGTACAATCTGTCACACAATCTCCTTGGATCGTGGCTCTTGTGACCCTGTTACTTCCTTACAGATGCTATTGTGAAATATATCCACACTCTGAGGTGTTTGGGATTAGGATACACACAAATGGGATCTCAGCATCTAACAAGTGCCTCTAAAAGACATCCTGGGAGGGATGATGGTTGCATAGCAGATCTTACACTTGAGGTGGCATCAAAAGTCATAGGACAAACCGAACATGGTGGCACACGCCTTTAATGCCAGCACTTGGGAGGCAGAAGCAAGTGGATCTCTACAAATTCAAGGCTAGCCTGGTCTACATAGTGAGTTCCATGCAAGAAATGGAACCTTAGGAAAGTGAAGGCACAAAGTTCTTAGCAGTGTCAAGAGAAGATGGACCAACAGCGCCCCCATAGCTGGCACCTCTAAGAACAGGACAGAGCAGCTGAAAAGCAGGCATCCTCAGTGGAGGCTGGCAGGCATGCACTGGACTTTCAGTATGAAGGAGTCGTCTAAGAATAATAATTGAGACAGAAAAGCATGGAGAAAGACCATCTCCACGTGGGGAATGTTTGGCTTCGGACCCAGGACAAGAAACTGAGGTGCATATTTTACAAATCAAAGCAGACCTGGCCTCCAAGTTCTCCCAGTATCCCTCAATCCCTGTCTGGCATACCCTGCCCCCAACCTTGACCTTTCCAGCCCAGGAGCTGGGCTGCCCTTCCCCTGGCAGCTCCTTCCTATATAATCCAGATGTTTTGCACGCTCTCTCTCCCCCTCTGTCTCTCTTGCTCTTCTCTTCTTTTCTCTCCTCTCTCCTCTGACTGTGCCCTTTCTCTTTCTCTTCCCCCCACCTTCCCCATGGTGACTCCCCTGGTCTCAATCCTTGGGGAACTCGCCCACCAACAGCTTCCCAATAAACCTGACTTTAATACAATCTAATCTGGCTTAAATTGGCTCATTTCACTGGCATTGAAGAAATAACCTGTCAGGGAATGCTCCCAGAAGCAGAAGTGGGGGCGAAGGGGGCAGAAAAAGAAAAGAGTCCAAAAACGATTAACACTGGTCAGTGCTGAGCAGAGCTGCAGTCTAAGTCAAATTAGGGCCTGCTGGGTCTGAACAGCATAGCAACACGATGCAGTGGTGAGGCAGCCATCTGGGGTGGGACCAAGTGTGCCCCTTTAGCAGTCAAGTCCTTGGCATTATCCCATCTCCAAAAAACTGCAAAAGAGGTTGCCTTGGGCATAGAGTGCCAATGGGAGAGCTGGTCTAGCTACAGAGGAGAGGCTGAGTTACAAGCAGAGAGTGCCACGAGGTGGAGAGTCACTTTAGGTTAAAGAGAGAAATGACAGTTGAACCCTTCCATCAGGGGTCTCCTAAAAGAGCTCCCAGAGGAACTGGGGCACTTTCATGTCATTAGATAGGAAGCTGAGCTGTGGGAAGCTGGAGGCTTTGAAGAGCAGGACGTGTTCAAAAGGCTGCACCCCCACTGGGCTTCCCCCACCCCACAACCAGACATTTGAAGATGCAGAAAACTAGGACCCGCTGGTACAACGTTTGTAGCCTGCCTATCTTGGGAAGCAGGGCAGCTGACAGAAGCTCTAGTTAGTAAGCAAACACAACCAAGGTCATACAGCTAAGGCACACAGCATACACAGCCTCCACTCTCACCGGATGACATGAGCTCAGGTGGCCTCCGAAGAGCAGGTCAGCGCAGGTCAGCATCTTCCGTTGATCTCCACATGACTGACCCCTGAAAGGACGAGAACCCTGTCCTCTTTTTCTTTTTTAAATCAGTGCATTCCCCTCCCCCCTTCTTTAAGATAATTTATTTGTAGGATGTGTGTGTGTGTGTGTGTGCATACATGTGTATATGTGTTCATATGTGTACAAATGCCCATAGAGGCCAGAAAAGGGTGTTAGATCCCTCAGAGTTGGAGTTGCAGGAGATTGTGAGATGCCTAACATGGATCCTGGGGTCTACACTCTGGTCCTCATGATTGAGCAAGTCTTTCTAACCACTAAGCCACCTCTCCAGCTGCCATAGTGTATGTTTTTCAAGTATTTCTTTAAGGTATGTGTGCCTGTGTAAATTTATGTGCGCCTGTCTGCCTGGAACTAGATTTACAAGCAGTTGTGAACCCCTAAGGTGGGTGCTGAAAATCAACCCTGGGTTTTCTTCCAGAGAATAAACCACTCAACCACCGAGTCAACTCTCCAGCCCCTGATATATTTTTTTGTTTGTTTGGCTTTTCTATACTTTTTTGATCAGCACAACCAGTTCAGGGGTAGGGATGCAGTTCTTGTTGTAAAATGCTTACCTCACGTGCTCAAAGCCCAGGATTCTATCCACAGCACCACCAGCAAGCACGGTGGGTCATGCCAAAAGGCTCTACATGAGGCCTACTTACTGCAGAGCTTAAGACAGTGTCTCTCAAGTAAATAATTCACTTCCACGACTAGTTTTCTAGGCCCTTCCATCCCTATAAATGGGGGAGGGAATCAAATATTTTGTCTTCCTCTTTTGAGACAATTATGGTTGTTTTTCTTCCTTAGTCCATCAAGCAGGAGCACGTGTTGGCAGGTTTTGACTCTGCAATAACACTTTCTTTTTTTTTTTTAAAGATTTATTTATTTATTTTGTATATGAGTACACTGTAGCTGTCTTCAGACACACCAGAAGGGGACATCAGATCCCATTACGGATGGTTGTGAGCCACCATGTGGTTGCTGGGAATTGAACTCAGGACCTCTGGAAGAGCAGTCGGTGCTCTTAACCACTGAGCCATCTCTCCAGCCCACAATAACACTTTCTAATGCCCCAACAGCATTCTTTTGCTAATATTTTAAGAGCTTCTGTGTCTATTCAAATATCAAGTCCTAAATGCTATTCTTGCCTCGGGTGCACCTAGCAGCCTGGCCCAGGAAAAAGCCACCCCTCCTTTGTGTTTCCTGCTGTGTCTCTGATCCTCTTCTCTGCTCTCTTTAGAACAAGCCCTGGGTGTTAGGATGCCTGTGTTGGTGACCTTCCCTTTCACCTTATCTTTTGCAAGATATGACCTTGGCTTTGTAACGCAACCCATCTTTTCCAGGAACAAAAATGTTTTGATCAGAAAATTCCTTTCTAGTTGCTTGTATTCCTCTTTTACAGCTTCCTCTTTTTAGTTATCAACAAATAGTGTCTGCTCTGCTCTGGTTATTCTGAGTGTGTGTGTGTGTGTGTGTGTGTGTGTGTGTGTGTGTGTGTGTGTGTTGTACGTGTGTTACTGTAGTGTATGTGTATGTTTGTGTGTGTGCATATGTGTGTGTGTGTGTGTGAGAGAGAGAGAGAGGAGAGGGGAGAGAGAGGGAGTGAGAGAGAGAGAGAAAGTGTGTGTGTGTGTGTGTGTGTGTGTGTGTGTGTGTGTGTGTGTGTGTTACTGTTGTAAGTTTACCTCTGGGTCCTCAAACCTCTTAGGTTTTTATACCTTGGCCTTGTTCTTGTGTTTTGCAGTGGGCCCTGAATGTCTAAGACACCGTTTGCCCTTTACATTTTAACATGGAGCAGGGAAACATAGGAGCACCTGAGAGCTCTCCCTGCCTAAACTAAAAGGGGGCATCCTCCAGCCTTTGGGCTGAGGGCCTTACAACTTCACAATAAAAAAAAAAAGCTCAAGATCACAGTGGCTTCAGTGAGAAGAGCCCCATATACTAACCAACCCCCTCCTCTCCATGTTTGCCCCCTACCCGTGAGGCTCCATACCAGGCCTCAGCCAGGAGAGGACCGTTCTCAACAGGCTTGACTGTAATCTTGGGCCTTGGAAAGCAAGTCTCGTGCAACTGAAACCCCTCGTGGCTGTCTGGAGCTGAGCTTACACTTACCCTACAGAGGCAGGGAGGCACTGCAACCAGTCAGCTTGAAAAAAGGGGGGACTGGATCCCCAGGGGTCTATTTTCAGAAGGTTCAGGAAAGGTCAGATCAACAAAGGTCTAGTGCTGTTGGGCTCCTGGCTGTAGATCAAACTGCCTGGAGGGCCATCTGGCAGGATGTTGGAAGCCCTACACGCCTAGAAAGGCAGCCCAGTGGTCCTTATGGCGGGCAAAGAGGAGTAAGTGGAGCTGAGGTTACATCAGAAGAATGGGAAAGGAGGTGGGAAATTCATAAGAACCATAAGAATCGGTGCGGTGGACAGGTAGGGAGAACAGAGAGGAGGAGGCCGTGAACAAAGAAGTTGGACCGACAGGAACAAGAGCACACTGTATGTCCTGGGTGTTGGGACTACTGGACATGGGGAAAAGAGAGATTGGGCAGGGCTGGAGGGTGGCGGAGGTAGGGGGTGGGTGGGGGAGGATGGGAGGATGCTGTTTGCAGTGCAGCGAGGATGGGGCCGGGCAACGAGAAGGGCTGGGGCTGTGCTTTTCTGAGCTTTCAGAATCTCCTCCCTTCGCGTCTCCCGGGGCTGAGCCTCCGCGGCTGCCCGCCCCTAATCTTCAGGCGGAGGCTTCAGCAAAATCCAGTCGTGAGCTCTGCCTAAGGAAAAGGGTCCTTGCCGCCACCGCCGCCGCACCTTTCTGCTTGGCCCGCCACCGCCTCTAAATCGCTCATCCAACCTAGACTTGTGACCAGTAAGTAGGGGAGGTGGATAAACCCAATGATGCTGGGAGGGAGGGGGCGGGGAGAGAGGACCTGAGGAGGATGGAGCGGCCACGCAGACCGCTGGTCCACAGCCAGCCTGAACCCATCCTGATCAGCTTACCTGCCTAGGCTGCTGGCCCGAGCAAACCCAAAAAGGGTGGGGCTGGGGCGAGGAAGAGAAGTAATTACTTAGGGTCTGGGCCTGCCCAGCGTTTCACCCAGCGTTAGTTGTCTGCGTTGCAAGGAATCGCTGATCTGGATGTTGACCCCCGCCCCCAGCCGCAGCCTCTGACTGAAAGGCTCTAGGAAGGCATCAGGAGATCCATATGCCAGAGCAAAAGTCACACACCCTTAATCTCTGGGTGTATTGAGGGCTCTCGATTCCAAACTAGCGTCCGTCCTTCACACACTAATCCATCCCCTTCCAGAGATTCGTGTGCAGAGCGGGGGAGGGGGCGGTTGGGGGGATTTGCGCCCCCACCCTCAAGGCCTGAGCCCCACCACAGGAGCTCTGCAAACCCCATTCTGGGACCCATCTCCACCCTATCACAACAGTAAAACGGCTGCCCTGTTGTTGAACCCTTTCCCCATGACCCCATCTCCACCCGGTTATAAAGCAGGAATCCAAAACCAAAGTCCTGGTGTTGGAGGTTAAAGAACTCCTTCCCCAACCCTGAGCCCACTGTCCTCCAACTTGCTAGGAGCCCTCTATCAGATTACCACAAAACCAGAGGCTGATGTCGTGTTCCCAGGTCCGGATGAGCCTATTCCCAGGCTATGATATCCTCTTTCTCTGGCCCTGCACAGAAGCTGAAGCCCCTTCCACCCTTTCTCGCAGATTCTGCCCCGTAGGATGAACTGGACTACTGCCACATGCTGGGCTCTGCTGCTGGCCACCGCCTTCCTCTGTGACAGCTGTTCGGCCAAGGGCGGCCGCGGAGGTGCTCGAGGCAGTGCCAGGGGGGTGCGCGGAGGTGCGCGCGGGGCATCAAGAGTGCGTGTAAGGCCGGCGCCCCGCTACAGCTCCTCTCTGCGAGTGGCGGCTGCAGGAGCAGCAGCTGGGGCTGCGGCGGGTGTGGCTGCGGGCCTTGCCACCGGCTCTGGCTGGAGGAGGACCTCAGGACCTGGAGAGCTAGGCCTGGAGGACGATGAGAACGGGGCAATGGGAGGCAACGGGACCGACCGAGGAGTCTACAGCTACTGGGCCTGGACTTCCGGCTCAGGGTCCGTACACAGTCCACGTATTTGCCTGCTTTTGAGCGGCACGCTTGGTGCCCTAGAACTGCTTCGGCCCTAGACCAGGCTAAGCTCCATCCTAGGTCTAGCTCCTAGTCTGTCTTAAGGCCCATAGGGCCCACCCTAATGGCCTCCTGCCCAGGGGGTCACTTCATTTTGCTGACTATAGTTCCCCAGCCCAGACATTAGTCTGGCTGCTCTGGACCCATAAGGCCTCTTGCAATTTGTAGATGCAGTTTACTGTCTTGCCCATCCCAGTATCCCAGTCTTCCACCCTGGCAGGAACTAGCAGCTCTACTACCAGGGACAGGCTGCCCTCTACTCTCCTGAGCTGCCTAGGCAGGCATGCCTGTGTGCTTGCCCACCCTGACACGAGAACAGGAACAATGCCGACCACCAAAAAGAGGCCATCGCCAGGTGGGCCTGTCTGGTTCTGCCACTAAAGCCCCAAAGACCTTGGCCTCCCATGGAAGCAGAGGGAGTAGACCACTTCCCTCTGGACTTAGGAATTGATGAAGAAAGCACTCACTTGGAGAAATGTGAGAACTGTCAGGTGCTAATCACCTGCCCAGAGCAGGTCCTAATGATGTCATAGCTCAGAAACATCCAGAGCAGGAGAATATCCATCCCAGGACACCAACTGTGGTCCTCCTACAACATGCTACCAAAGCCAAGGTAGTATGTTTCTTCCTGGCAGACTGCCTAAGAGACCTTGTGTCAGAAGGTTTTCCACTTGGAACCACTTGGCCATAAGGTCCACTTAACTGTTCCTAAAATCTACTGAGGGTAGGGGTTTTGAATTCACATTCAAAAACATTCCATTCCATTTGAATTTAGGTTCACAAGTAAGGGTCACTTGGGTACAATACCAATCCTGCTGGGAGCTTCTTTGTATATAACCCACACTGCAAGATTCCCACAATTCCAGTGTTTCATGTTGGGA
Source organism: Rattus norvegicus (assembly GCF_021556685.1). Taxonomy (NCBI): domain Eukaryota; kingdom Metazoa; phylum Chordata; class Mammalia; order Rodentia; family Muridae; genus Rattus; species Rattus norvegicus. Next base: position 207,851,141 of record NC_141534.1, on the reverse strand, counting down.
GAGCCTCCCTTGGAAACGGATGGACCGGGGAGGTAAGACAGAGCATGGCACAATTGACAGCTGTCAGTCTGCACAGCGGAAGGGCAGCAATTCTCAGGCCCACTGCTGCCAGAAGAAAGCTAACAGACATGGAAGAACCAGCCTCAGCAGGTTGTGAGCGTGGGTTAATGCTACTATCTTTCTGACCACCCATATCCCTCCCAAGAACAGAGCTGATATGCTGAGTGGCCTCAAAGAGATAAACTATAGTCCTTACAAGAATCTACCTTTGAGCAGACTGGCTTCTTGCTGTTCCAGGGCCCACTAGCACATCTTTGCCTCATGGAGTGACGGGTCTTGGAACTCAGACAACATATACAAGGCTAGCTCAGCATACCTCTGGTTAGTGTGCAGGTTTCAAGGCTGTTGGCAGGACCCTAGCCAAGCATTTTCTTGACCAACAAGTTGCAGGGGCAACTCCCCGCAACTTCTATTCACACTGCCGGTGCTCTTAGGCACAGTCAGCCCAGATGCTCCTCCATCCCTAAGTGACCAAGCTCAAAACCACCAAGACCAGCAAGCTAAGGGCCAAGCCCACTAGGGGCCTCAAAGGCAGGTGCTGATGCATCAAGTCTGGTCTAGGGAGAACGACCAGAGCCCCTTCACCTTGTCAAACACCCTTGAGGATGGACTATGTGGACCACAGAGTACCGTGTGATAGTTCTGGGCATTATGGCATTATGAACACATCACCTTTTAGTGATTATTCCGCATTCACCAATCTGACTTGTCCAGAGTGTTTAACTTTTGGCACAGCCACACATCTGTGAATACCTTCTCCACTAACAGGAACTGTAAATGCTGAGCGAGGCTCTCAGGGGAGACTTATTATACTGCAATCACATCAAGAGGCAACAGTGGAAGGCTAGCCCCTGCTATCAGCCATCCACAAGAAGCAGAGAGCCTGCCGAGCCTACAAGCACTGGTTCAAGCAATTATGGAAAGCCCAGGTCAATACTGAACAGAAGAGTCTAGAAGTACTGAGCAGGGACAGCCCCACTGTCCCAACAGCACTTCCTATCTGTATGACCAACCCCGTTGCCTCTTCTTTTTAGACAGCAAGCTGCTGGCAGCAACATCTTCTGGGTGCCGACAGGTACATGGGGGTCAACCATGCTGGTGCATGCCCTTTGCACCTCTCCTGCAGCCACCATGGTTCCAATAGCTAGACTGTTGTCCCTTTCCGGTGATCCTCTGACCTGTGCAAAGTTGAGCCTACAGCAGATGGACTCCTGAAGCACAGGCTCTGTGCACGGGAAGAAGACATGGCTGACCTCACTGCTGCAAACCTCCTGGCTTTGTCTGGGCACTTTACCAGTGCACAGTTTGTTGTGAAATAAAGCCCTCCTCTGGTAACAGGCTTTTCCCTCATTGCGGGGCTTTGAGGCACTTGAGAATCTGACTTAGGAACTCCAGGCCCCTAATGTACCAATCCCAGCATTCATTGGTGGAAGTGAATTTAACTTATGGGCTCAACATACTAAGTGCACAATGAAAAAGCCATCAGAAAATAGGTCTTTTAACCCGGTGTCACGGCACACGCCTGTATAATCCCAGCACTCAAGAGGCTTGGATAGGAGAGATGTGTGTTTGAGACCAGCCCAAGCCACATAATGAACCTTTGTCTCAAAATGGCAAAAAATAAATGAAGTAAAATAAAATAAGAGAAGTCAGAGAGATATTTTTAAGTGGGCCTTTTAACTCATTTTTTAAATTACAGATTATAACTTAGACTCCTCTGGGATAGCATTTATCTCTTCTTGAGGCTGAGAAAACCTCCTGACCAAGCCACAGAGGCAGGACTCCTGGGGCCTGACAGCAGTAAGCACACTGAGCAGACTCTGGTAGACAGGAGAATATAGTCCCCTTTGGAGCTGGGGCCTGAGTCTCAGGTACCAGCACAGAGAGCTTCTGAACTGGAGGAATAGGTCTAAGCATTAAACACTCCAGCTGTAGTCCATAGAATATGCAGGAGACCATACTCCAGCCAGCCAGTACAAGGGTCAATGTCATCAGCAAGCAGGTATAATGTCACGGTCCAGCATCACCTGGCCCAACCGCCCACTGCGGAAGGTACGGAGGAAGTCTCGGGCTGCAATGGCATAATCCGGCTGGATAACGTTGACATTACCTGAGGACAGAGGATCTGATGAGAAAGGGGCCTCAAAGACAGCCCAGCACTGAGACCACTAGGGGCATCATCTGAAATCTAGGGAGCAGCATGTTCAGAAAGAACGCGGGCATCATACCCACCAGGCACTGTGCAGAGCTAAGACCACCCTCTGGCGCCTACACTACCAAGTCCTTCTGCCCTAGAAATTTCCACAGTGCCCTGCCCACAGGTTTCCTTTTGTGTCTCACCCCTGTCCCCAGAAGGCGCCAGGAGTTCCAATGGAAGACAGAGTAAGGGCCTCAGGTCATACAGTCAGCCTCACTCACCTGTGCCTGTGAGAACCTTCACTTTCCGTGTCTTCCCCAGCTTGATGGCCACGTTCTTCAGCACCCACTCTATGTGGTCAGAGGCACTGGCCAGGGCATAGTGCTGCACATACCTGGGAAGCCCACAGCTCAGGTCAGACTTCTGAGACTCCAAGCCTGAGAAGGATTCACACTCACCTACACCTCAGTAGCCAGCTCTGAGTCCTGGGAGACCAGATTACTTCCAGGCAACTGAGTGCTCCAAAAACAGACTCACGGTTCTTACAGAAGAGTAAGGACTTACCATCTATCACTGAAAATTCAAGTATCTGGCACCCAGTTAAAAGTGACCAGCCCCTCACAAAAACAGTACAGAAGTGTCCACAGACAGACAGACAGACAAGATAAATTCCCAGCAAAGGCAGAAGGACAATTTAGTGAGAAAGTCTTCAACAAAATTTTCTGGACAGCCAGTCATCCATGTGCAAAATTAAGAACTTCATAGTCACGCCATACACTAAGTATATATTAATACATCATAGAAGAGGTTTCACACTTAAACGTGAAACCTAAGCTGCCACTCTCCAAGAAGAAAACAAAATCCTAGAGCCTCGGGCTAGGCACATTTGTAGATGGGAAGCAGCACCATTATGAAGTACATTGTTACTAAATCAGACTTCCAGAATATAGTGTCAACAGAAGAAAAGGCAAGGCCTAGACTCCTGAAGAACTGTGCACAGACTTTTCCCTCAGAACAGATAACGTGATGCAACTGAAAAGTAAGAAAATGGGGTGGGAGGTAGCTCAGCAGTAAAGCAGATATGCTTACTGTCTTCAGTTCCAGGTTCAATCCCCAGCATCGAGAGAGAGACAGTGAGAGAGAGAGAGACAGAGACAGAGACAGAGAGAGACAGAGACAGCGAGATAAAGAGACAGAGAGACAGAGAGAAAGAGACAGAGACAGCGAGATAGAGAGACAGAGAGACAGGCCAAATATGGTGATGAATGCCTTTAATCTCACATGCAGGAGGTGGTGAGCGGCCTGGGCCATGTTGAGAGACCCTGTCTCAAAAAACAAAAATGAAAAGGGATGATGAAGAGATGGCTCAGTGGTTAAAAGCACTGACTGTTCTTCCAGAGGACCTGAGTTCAATTCCCAGCAACCACATGGTGGCTCACAACCATTAGTAATACCAGTTTCAGAAGACTGGATGCCCTTTTCTGGCCTCAATGGACAACAGGTAAAATACCCAAACACTTAAAATAAAACTTTTAAATGAGAAAAATATTTAACAGACATTTTCCCAGAGAAGATACATCAATGGCCACATAGACACAGGAGAAGAAGTTCAACATCACACTAGTAGGAATATACACCAAACATTGGAAACTGAGGCTAAAGTTAAGACCGGCCAGGGCTGAAATGGCTGGGAGGCTAAGAGCACTTGCTGCTCTTGCAGAGGCCTGGGTTAGACTCTCAGCATCCACATGACTGCTCCCAACTGTCTGTAATGCCAGGCCTAAGGAATGTGGTGCCCTCCTCTACAGGCACTGCATGCATATGGTATAAAGACATACATGCAGGGTTGGGGATTTGGCTCAGTGGTAGAGCGCTTGCCTAGCAACCGCAAGGCCCTGAGTTCGGTCCCCAGCTCCAAGAAAAAAAAAAAAAGAAAGAAGACATACATGCAGGCAAAATCCATGTACATTAAATAAAATAATTAAACCCAAAAATATAAAAAGACTAGGCACAAGTGTAAAGAGGGTTCGGAAAAGTGTGGACTCCTGTTCTCTGCTAAGTGGTATATGACACAGTACAACTGCCCTGGAGAAGAGCTCAGCACTTCTGTAGGAAGCTAAAGCTCACCGTTACCTAGCAGCTCAGACATCCTCCTGCATTTTACCCAAGACAAGTAGAAACTCACATTGAGTTAACACTATACATGAACATTTCCAGAAGCTCTGTTATAGCAGGCAAGAACTACACACACCCCATGTCCACCAGGGTGAACAGATAAATCAAGTGCAGGGTGGCTGGGTGTAGACAGTGAGCTGCGCCACCAAAAGGAATGGAAAGCATGGGAGACTCAGGATACTCATGCTGCCCACGAGAGGAAGCCGGGTGAGATGAGACAGGGGCACCCGTACAACCACGCTGACAGAATGTCATCTTCTTCACTCACCACGGGGGCTTAGGGAAGGGACAAGGTGAACAAGGGTTGGTCATCCTACAGATGTACGATCCCCTCCCTCAGCATCACAAGTACTAGGATTTGGGACATGCACCACCACACCCAGCAGAACATCTGCTATCTTGGGTGACAATATGATGTGGTCATATATCAAAACTTATCAAATCACACACCTGCAATAATATACAAATGATATAATTCCTTAACATATTTCTAAAACCATACCTAGATAGAATGAGCAAGCAGGGAGCTGCAGCCCCCATACCCACTGCCACTCACCCAAATAGCCCATGCCTGTTGAGGGTGTAAAGGAGATAATCAGCCATGGTCTCTTCCCCAACAAGGTGGTCCAATACAGTTCCTGCAAGACAAGCAGCTAATGCAAGCCTATGGTACAGTGGCCATCTATGCCCCACCAAGCCTGAATGGCTCCCACTTGAAGGCAGAGGCCTCAAGCAAAGGAGCCCTCCTGCAGGTTGGCTCACAGTTGTTGACCTTCTTCCTATATGGCTTGGCTTGGTTGCCAAGCATGACCTCTTTGTCTACCCTACTACAGGGCAGAATGGTAGCCAGCACATGCCTGCCGTGAGCTAGTCTCCCTCTCAAAACTGTGAAAAGCATCTGGTATCAGGAAGGGTGGAGGGAGTAACAAGTCCTCCTGCCTTGGTCACAGTCAAGGTCAGCAATGGGGCAGAGGCTTACCACACAGGGCCAGCTTCAGGCCTGTCTCCACACTTTGAATCCGAGGAGCCAGCACCCCAGGGGTATCCAGCAAGAACATCAGTGGACGCTCACATACCTGTGCAGCACAAGGTGGGTCAAGCCAGACAGCCTGTGCTCAACAGCCAAATCATGGCCAGAGACTCTCAGGCAGGCCCTGGGATAAGCCCACCACAAAGGTTGTCTTTTGCACTGAGGTTTAGAATCCCCATAGGGTATAATCTCTGCTTAATTTGAGGAACAAATAAAAGCCCAAGGTCCATGGAAAATAAAAGGGAATACGTAAGTGTGGCTCTGGGAAGAAGGCTGCCTTTCTGACGGAGTTCCATAGGGATAGAGCAGCACTGGCAGGAACATGAGGGGAGGGAGGAAGGAGGTCAGAGGCAGGGCCAATGCTGCGCTCAGTGGAGCTCTGTGCTCAGCTGCCAAAGACTCTACCTGGATTCTGGAAGTCACAGCTCTCGTGATTCCTGGCTCACCACCCACTCTGGCAGCTTTTCCTGAGAAGACACAGAGTTCAACAAATACGCACACACAGTAACAGAACAAGGAATGAAAGGTATTTCACTAACATATCCAATAAGCAGATGGGAAACCCAGAGGTCAATAAGTTTGTCAAACTATAATTTGTTCTTTAGTCGGTCTCAAAGAACACATGGCAAAGGTTTTCAAAAGCTCGGCACAGTGGCCACGGGCTGACAAATGCCCAGAGCTCACTTCCCAGTGTAGAAAGGCACACCCTGATGCAAAGGTCAAACCAGAGCTACTCCGCCACCTCAAAGCCTCTCCTGGACTCCCCATTCCACAGCACTACCCACAGCAGGCAGGCCAGCACCATCCTTGATCCCAACACTGTGGTTGCCTGGCATGGGACCCAGCCCAGGGTATCCCTGGGAAGCTAACTATTCACTGTCAAGCCACCAGAGAAGTAAAAGGATAAAGGTGTCCATCGTGGATGACCAGAGGATTAAGAACAGGGTAGACCTGGAGTAACTTGGATCTAAGGAGGAAGGAACTACTGATAAAATCCCAACATAACCAAAGCTAGAGCATTGTACTGAGACGAACCAGTCCCAGCACGCTGTTCACACCGTTGGACAGAAATAGAACAGGGCTTCTAGGCACCGGGGCAAAGAACAGGAGGATATGCTTGAAACTTCAGTCTTGGGCAATTTAAAGTTTGGATAGCGGGGATGCCAGCACAACCCTATAAAAAAACTTAATACCCTAAACGAGAAGACGCACACTTACAGGAAAAGAAGCTTTAAAATTAAACAACTGTGACGGCTCTCCAATAACCCAAAACAGCCCCTTTCTAAAGTGATACAACATGATTTAAAACTCTTGGCCTTCACAAGTGAGTTCTGTTGTTGTAATCTTGTATTGTATTTTGGGGACAGGGCCTCTGCCTCTCTGCCTCCCAAGAGCTGGGATTAAAGGCATGTGCTACCACATTTGGCTTCATAAAAAAGAGAAGAAAGAAAAGAAAGTTAATAAAGACTATACTATTAGTGCAAAACTAATTAGTGCAAAACTGATGAAGCCAATATAAATTTATCCCAAAGTCTAAAGTAACATAAATGTCAAGAGCAGGTGAAAGCGCGGTAAGCACAAGCTGTGTAGCCAATGGCTGTTCACCACACAGACCACCATCAGACCATGCACTGTCCTTTAGCAAACAGAACAGGCCACGAGATATGGAAGGAATGCCACAACACAACACGGGGCTGACCAAACTCCTCCACAGTCTCTCTAGGAGTGGAAGCCAGCAGAGCAGACTGCTTACCTGTCCTGAGGTGCTGCCGCCTCAAGGAGTTGATGAGGGAGGATTTGCCTACATTGGGGACACCGACCACCATGATGCAGTATTCTGGGTTCTGTGGAAGCAGAAGAGTTTCAACTTTATCCCACCCAGGTTGTGAAACCCCAGTCTAGGGGAAACGGACATCAACACAAAGGCCCTGTGCTGACCAGCAGGGTTGGCCCAGCGTTTGCCACTAAAGAACTGTAAAAACAAAGGCTGGGTCCTGACTGGGACCCAGCCCAGCCCTCTGTATTAAAAAAGGCTCAGAGTGGACAGGCAGGAAGGGACTGGGTAACCCCACATACCCACCCCCAGCTTTGCACCCCACCAACCTCTGCCCGGTGGTAGCGGTAGCTGCATCCGATCAGTTCTGTGACTTTTGGGATGATCTGCAACAAACATCTTCTGGTCATATATCCCTCACCCACCCACTTCCAAACAACAGGGTCAGTGAGCCTGTTCTTATACTGACCCCTTGCTTAGGAGAGTAGAGACTGAGCACACGCGCGCGCGCGCGCGCACACACACACACACCCCACAGTAGTGCGGCTGCCTCAGGAGAGCTCTCCTACATCGGCTCATGGGGTTCCATCATAACAACTGGGAAAGTAAGCTACTGGGTTCGGCAGAGGCTCTTATTACTGAGAACCCCAGCAGACTCCCTCAAAGCTCACCCAGGCTGTGAGCACACACACAGGAAACAGGCAGCCCCAGGCAGCTAAAGCCAATTCCAGGACCTTATCCCAAACATTTAGCAACTAACATATACAGAGGCTTACCTGCTTGATGTTTTCATCCTTTATACAGTTGGTAAAAATAACATTTCTCAGGCCTTTTTCTTCTAAGTGCTGGACAATTTTCTGAAAGACATGTTTCTATTTTAATACTAAATTAAATTAAAATTTAATACTAAGTATGAATGGTATTCCAGGAATGGTGGTACATGCTTTTAATCCCAGTATTGCACAGAAAGACTGTCTAAAATAAATTAAAAATTAAAGTGTGTGTGTGTGTGTGTGTGTGTGTGTGTGTGTGTGTGTATCAGGACAGGAGAGATGGTTTAGCAGTTAAGAGCACTGGCCACTCTTCAAGAGGATCAGGTTTGATTCCCAGCACCCTCCTGGCCACTAATGATAGTCCCAGGGGATTCTAAGCCTTCTAATGTAGGATGATGTCATTATACAGATGAAGGCAGGTATAGAACAAAGCCTGTCATTGGATGAGAAGGAAGGATAGACGGAAGGAAAGTTTTAGGGAGGAGGAGACTGGAGTGGTGGAGAAGCAGCCGAGAGAACACGGAGGTGGATGTTAAGATCCCTCTCTGCACATCTACAGGTTGTTATGATTATTCTTAAGGGATGGATGTGTACAGGGCTTTGTATATCTAGGTGGGCAATTACATATTATCAATTGGATTAGAGGTTATTATGTTGTGTGTTCTTTCATATGACAATTTAAGTTTAAGAGAGTGTGTGGTGGCTGGAGACCCTGGGCCACCACGGAATTGGGATGTGTGTGTCTGGCATGGTGGCAACCTGTCTTGGAAACTAGTCAGGTAGAGAGATTGTTGCCAGGCTCAGAGAGCAGCCATCAGCAGTGTGATATGAAATGGAGTAGAGCTTTGCTGACTGAGATGAAAATATCGAACAGATGTCATGGGGCACTATGGTAGTGGACCTAGTGTGGGATAAAAGAAAGCTTTTATTTAATTTTACAGCAACATTCTTCTGGCCTCCACAGGTACAGCTTAAGTGTGGTGCATAAACACAGAAGCAGGCAAAACACCCATTTACAAAAATAAATACAAAGATAAGGAACACAGCAAGTAAACATTCAAACATACACACACACACACACACACACACACACACACACACACACATATAAATACACATTATATATATTTTATATGTTTATATATGGTGTGATTCACATCACTCAAGATTCTGAGCTTGGGACCAGTGAGACGGCTCAGCTAGTAAAGGTGTTTGATGCTAAGCCTGACAAGCTAAGTCCAACCCCAGGCCTAAATGATAGAAGGAAAAACTGACACCTTCAAGTCGTCCTCTGACCTCCAAATGTATGCCATGGTACATACATGCCCACACACACAGTAAATGAATAATGAATGTTAAAAAAAAAAACATGTTTTTCAAAAAGGAATCTGGCAGCCTGGTGGCACCTGCCTTTTATCCCAGCACTCAGAAGGCAGACACATGTGGATCTCTGTGAGTTTGAGGTCACCCTTGTCCCGACACAACAAGGTCCAGGTCAGCAAGGTTACGGAGTGAGACCCTGTCTCAAAAACAGATAAGAAAGTAAGTAAGGATCTAATCTTGACAGGACGCACGCTGCACTCTGCTCTGCATCCGCTTAAATGCTAGGAGCCCAGCCACAAGAAGCCGATGCCAACAAACACAGCAAAGAGCCTCGGCTCTGAGGTGACAGGTTCTAAAGGAGAGAGCAGGAAGGAAGAGCCCTAGGCAGACATAGCTGCACTGTGTGTGTACCTCAGGCTCTGCCAGAGCGAACACCAGGGGACATGGCCTGCCCACAGTGACTTCAGTGCTTCTGGAGATAAAGAGGGACTGAACCAGGCCACTGGAAGCCTCTTCAGCACCAAGCTCACAGGTGCTGGCTTCTCTGAGGAGTCCATCACTTTCGTGTGCTCTGTCATACAAGACTCCCTTGGGAAGGGGAGGGGAAACTGAAACAGGTTTTCACTATGTAGCCTTCGCTGGCCTGGAATTCACTATGTAGACCAAGCTGTCCCCGAACTCAGAGATCTGCCTGCTTCTGCCCACCAAGTTTTAGCATAAAAAGGGTGTGCCACCACATCCAGCAAGGGACTTCATTGTAAACTGATATGGTGTTGAACTCAATCTGATTCCAGAGAATAAGTAGTGCCAACAGTACATTAGAGCTGACAGAATGTCATTAGGTTTGATATTCAGTACAATCAGTATACATTATTTATATTCCCATCTACCAATATCTGTTGAAAGTCACAATTGTGTTTGGTCATTACTAACCTTGAAGCATAACCTCGAAACACTTGAATAAACAAAAAGTAATTCATTAATACTATCAGTTTTAATTATATTCAATTATTCATCAGATGATACAATTAAGATACTTGCCTGGGGAGAGGGGGCGGTGAGAGGGCTGAAAGATTAAGAGCACCTGCTGCTCTTGCAAGTTTGGTTCCCAGAACCTATACAAGTCACAATTCCAATTCCAAGGGACCCAACACCCTCTTCTGGCCCCTGTGAGCACCAGGCACACATGTATATTGCACATACATACATATATGCATACACACACACACACACACACAGGCAAAACACTCATACACACAAAAAAATAAATCTTTGAGGGAAATTAAAACGGTACTAGCCATGACAGAGACATACTGATCTCTGTTCTCCGTGAAAATGTACTCAAACATTCCTCTGATACAGGCTGTGGGTGTGGAGCCTAAAGGCCTTCAGAAGCCTGGTACTCATGTCTGCCCAGTAGAGGGCAGTATACACCAGTCTGTAAAGACAAGCATTTGATCTCTTAACAGCTCAAATCTCAACTAATAAAAACCAGGGAAAGGCATTAAGGATAAAAAAAAAACCAAACAATGCAAAACTGAGAAGCTTGTGCAGCAAGCGGTGCTGAAGATCAGCTCTCTAAGCCTGGAGGAAGGTGCTGCCACTGGGAACCACCCTGGTAGCCTCCTGACCTTTCATGAGAGCTGTTGCTCTTCAGTAAAGGAAAAAATTCTGCATTACTAACAACTTTCTAAAATCTGGCTTGAATTCAAGGCCCTGACATCCCTCTTTCCAAAGAATTTGACAACGCAGTGGTAAAAAGTAAAGTCAAGACTTCAAATAACATTCCCTGCCGTCATTTTTTACCCCCAGGCCATGTAAAAAATACACTGCCCTCAGACCCAATTCTGCCTGGATTTAGAGCAGCGGTTCTCAACCTGTGGATCACAGCCCCTTTGAGGTTCAAATGACCCTTTCACAGGTGCTGCCTAAGACCGTCAGAAACACAGATATTTACAATTCATAACTAGTAAAGGTACAGTTATGAAGTACCAATGAAATTAACTTTATGGTTGGGGGTCACCACAACATGTGGAACTGTATTAAAGGGTCACAGCACTGGGAAGTTGAGAACCACTGTGCTAGACACTCTTTGGTACTTTGGGCTTTTCATATCTCAGTCCTACACCCAGACTTTCCAGTTTCTGGATCACAAGGTGTTCAGAAACCAATTAGCAGCAGAAACCCTGAGTCTGGGCTGGGTAAAAATCAGGTAAAAGTCAGGAAGGGACACTGCAAGCTATCACAAGTGAACTCCGGGCTATACCAACAGTGACCAGGGCTACGTGCATTAGCCTTGAGGATTTCTCAATTAGTTAGAGCTAAGTAAAATGTAATCAGTCTCTTTGCTTCAGTGGTCACACGTGCCCACATGGGACATGGTGGACAAAGGATCCATCAGAAAGGCTGAGGGTACAAAGTAGCTATAGTGGTCACCAGGGGTCCACAGCTCACCCACTCACTTCCCACAGGAGGTGTGCCCATCTTGAGCATTTGGGCAATACTTTCATATTGAGGGAAACAGCTGTTGCTAAAAAGTCCAGGCCAGAAGCTTCCTTCATAGCCAGTTGTTGTTTTAAAGTATAGCCTACCCGGGGGCATAACAGAACTCCTCTGTCTGTCCTCCTCTGTATCTGTCGCTCTGTCACATTGCTGCTGGCATCTACGAGAAGGCGCTCACCTGCTGCTCTGTAAGATCTGCCAAGTCCATTTTGTTCAGGACAAGCAAATGGGGCTTCAGACCAAGTAGCTCTTGGAACAGAGGGTTTCGACCTGAAAATGGGATGTACTGATGATGTTAAGGCAGAATCCCTACAGAGCTTTACCAGAAGGTATTTGACCAGGAGCTAAAGCCAATGGAAGAAGCCCATCTCAGAGCAAGTGTGACTATACTTCCCATCTTCCTGCCCCAGACTTGTAAGGCCAACCCCTCATGTTGCAGCTTGTGAAGGGTGTGATTCAGGGAAGGCACTGTCACCTAACTTCCCAGGCAGACAGTGGAAAGAATAAGACCAAAGTTCAAAGAGAAGCCACTGTTCGGACTCCAAGGAATTTAAGTTTAAAGTGAAATGGCTGTGAACACTTAAGAAAACAGTGACTCCTGTGAAATCCTACCCAGATAACCTCAAGGACAGCCCATCTTCTCTGGAGATGCTGCTTCCTACAGCTACCCTCAGCTAGCCCAGACTGATGTGGGGCTCCATCATGTGACCCCAATATAGGCAGGTTGGGGCTTCTTATCTCTACATTCTGGCCCTTCAGTCCTCCCGTAGGATCCCATCTGGCACCCAGTTAAGCTGCTGCCTCCATCTAGATGGTCCCTCTTTCACAGCTGACCAATCTATTCATAAACCCAAGTCTCCAGGCTCCTTTCCTAAAACGATACAGAAACCGTTACCCATGACAGACCTGCTGCCACATCCTAGATTCAGTTAAATGATCCAGAGACTAAAAGAGAACAGTTCTCTCATCATATATGCTGAAAAATAACATTTTACTTTTTAAATAATGAAATATAGGCAGGAATGGTGGGCACAACTTTACTCTTAGCACTCAAATCTATGGGAGTTCCAGGCCACCCTGGTCTACATGGTACGCTCTAGGTCAATCAAGACTACACTGTAAGATCCTGTCTCAATGATGATGGTGCCGGTGGGGGGGGGGGGGGTGATGTCACATCTGGCAACATGTGATATTAGATGAGTAGACATGTATAGCCTAAAACAAATACACCAGATGTATTGTTGCTAAGTTCCTGAAGTTCTCTGAAGGCTGAAATAGTTCCTATTCTGTTACTATTTCTAGAGACTCCCACCAGTGGCAGCAGGTCCACACACCCACTGCCAGCTGTTCCAGGGGCCTGGTGGTCGGACATCACCACACTCTTCTAGGGCTAAGCAGAATGAGGAAGAACTAGCATGCCAACAGAAACCAAACACAGCTTAAATGCATCAAAATGGTCTGAGAAGCATCTGTCCAACAAACATGATTATGACTTGCCAATTCTTCATTTAAGGACAAAAGGAAAACCCAGGTTGGCAGAATCATTTAATCTCAAGTTTCATAATCTACCCCTAAAAATATCAAAGTAAACCAGAGCCTGAGACAAATAACGTATCAGATGGGAGCTTAAAAATAAAAATGCCCAGCCTAGACCCCAGAGATTCTGATCTAAAAGGGGCCTAATTATTGATATAAAAGCCTCCTAGGAACTCTGATGTGTAATGAGAATTGAAAAACATTGCTTATGTCCCAGTAATAACAAAAGAAGCTGTGACAGCAGTAGATATATGACAAGACCAGAAGCAGAACAGACTAGACTGTCCAAAGGAGATGGAGGGGAACCAGGAAAGCATCCTGCTGCTGCCTTTACAGTCTAACAGAGGTGCTCTCCTGCAGCATAAAAGGATATCCGGGCGTCATGAACCTCGATAACACAATCCACCAACTTCAGACTGCTCTGCATCTTCTTTAGTCCTAGAAGACAGAGGGGCACTAAGGTAGCAGCCAACGCGGGCAAATTTAAGTTCTCCTAAGGCAATACATCTGAGAACCCATCAGCAAGCACAGGGATAAAGGAGGCTGCATTCTGAGCCAAGTTCCGGGGTGCCCCATATGGTTCTGGGAGGAACACTTCACATACGATGGTCTTGATCAGTAAGTTCTTCATACTATTGCCAACTTAATAACCTCAACGCACAAAAACATTGGGGCTCCGCCCCACAACTGCCACCGGCCCACTCGCACTCCTGGTGCCTTTCTGCCACACACCACTATAACCTCGCATGGCAGCAGCAGCCAAGACCACAGCAAACAGCAGCCCAGGGCCGCACTACGTCGACGGCTGCCTGGGGATAAGTTGTGACCTATAAACTCAGATATCAGCTTGCATGTGCCTTCAAGGGACCACTCAGTGCGACTCAAAACAGCTCTCCAACCCGATGCCAGGAAGGCGAACAACGGAACCGCCAGGACCCGCGCTCGTGCTGCCTGCAGCCCCCGCTGGCCTCACCCTTGGCCATGTGGCCGGGAAACCAGCGTGCTACATCGTGACCTTGCAGGGGGAAACACTCGCGCCAAGCGGCCCCGACAGCACTCCATGCCTGCGGCCACAGCCTCATGTCGCTGGTGTCGGAAGAGCTCGCAGACGGACCGCCTCCGCTAGAGCCTGGATCTGTTCACAGGGTTCCGGCGCGCTTAGGTTCCGTGCGGAACTGCGCATGAGGCTGACTCTGAGTGCTCGGCGAACTGGAGCACCGAGTGTCTGGGTTGGCCAGGTGCTGCCCTATTCTCAGGATTCTCGAGCTTATGTGAGGTTCTTTTGAGTAATTTGAAGATACTTTCCTTTTTTCTTCCTTTTTTAGGAAGACGTTATTGGTTTTGGTGTTGTTGTTGTTGTAGTTGTTTTTGTTTATGTTGTGGTGGCGCACTTTTATCCCAGCACCAGAGAGACAAAGGCAGGTAAATGGCTCTCAATGTGTTTGAAACCAGCCTGGTGGATTCCTGAGCCAGAGATACAAGCAAGGCAAGACAGGAAAAGCAACAAAAAGAGACTCAACTTCATTTATTTATATATACTTTTTTATTTAAAGTGTCTGTATGCCATGTGTTTTCGGATACCCCCAGAGGCCACTGGGTCCTCTGGGCCTGGAAGTCCAGGTGCTTTTGAGTAGCTTGACGGGGTGCTGAGAGTGGAACTTCAGTTCTGTGCGATAGCAACAGTCATTCCTAACCTCCACACCCTCTCTCCAGTCACAATATATACATCTCTCTCTACATTCTAAATATTTCAGATTTGAGGATGTACCATGGAGGGTGACAGCCTGTCCAGCGTGCCCAAACTTCTAGGGTTTCGTAGAGAAGCCAGAAGGATTTGAGCTGCTGCCAGTGAAGATATGGCTTCTTCATGGTGGGGAATTGGCCTAGAAATTTAAACTTAAAATCTAGGCACATTTTTTTTCATCCTTTTGAGACAATGTAGCCTGTTCTACAAAAAGTAAAAAGAAAACTTTAAATTAGAAGTCTCAGCCAGGTGTGACAGCACACACCAGTAATCCTAGCATATGAGAAAGGCAAGAGGGTCAGCCTGGGCTACATGACACACTGTCTAAAAAATAGTTTTCTTTCTCCCTCTTATACTCATATAAATTAATCTAATGAAATTTAGATGTCCCCTATCAGCTCTTGGGCATTTCTTAGAACTTTCAAGTGTTTACACACACACACACACACACACACACACACACACACACACACACAATGCCTTCATTTTCTTTTCAAGTGTAATATTTTAATGTAACTGTTCTAAGTACTGACTATATTCCCATTAATACAACGAAAGTGAAGTGTGCTTCATAGCTCTAAGACTAAATGTAAATCCAGCCACTCCTGGTGGAACAGGCCTGTGATACTAAGAATGGTGGAGGCCAGGGGAAGCCAGGCACTAGTAACTACACTAAAAGAGATGCTACCTCAAATAAAAAGGGCAGACATGTAGCATGTAACTCAATGTTATAATGGTTACTTTGAATGCAGGAAACCTTGGGTTTGATCTCTGGTAACACTACCACCCCCAGACCCCAAGACAAACATACACTATAAGTTCAGCACTTATGAGACTGAGGCCAGCCTGGACCACGGGGAGATGTTGTCTCAAAAGGAAAATGGAGTAGGGTGGGAGGATGTGCCCAGATTTTAAGTTTAAAATCCTAGGTATCTCAGGCCAATTCTTCACCATGGAAGAGCCCCACCCCATCCCTAGCATCTGGAATCCTCCTGCCCTCCCTTCCTTTTCTCCCCACCCAGGGTCACTCCTTTGAAAACTGAAATGTGTCCCTGAGTATTAACAGCAGAGACCTTTGCCTTTGAAAGATCTGTGTTTCCTCATAGTCCTCAAGCTATGGATTACAATAAAAGCCTGCTGGAGTTTGGCTTTCTTCCATCGTGTTGCATGGGCAATCTGGTGACATTAAAGCAGTAAGTGTTCTTGATCCTGTAAAATGCTCCGTGACAAACTGCTGGGATGGGGCTAGGGCAAGCCTTCAAGACCTGAAGGATGTGGAGCTAAGCAGAGAGCGGGACTGGACTGTGAAGAAGTAGGCCTAGAGCTGTTTCAGAAGTGTAAGCATAACATACCAGCAGGAGGGCTTGCCCTCAGCCCTTCCGAACCTGGGGCAGTGACAGTATCATGTCATGCAAGGATGGGACAAGGGTCTCTACAAGTCCCTCTAGCTCCCTCTGACACAGTATCTCACTAGATAGGTTGGCTGCACTAACCTCTCCAACCTCAACCATCTCCAAAGGAGATGTGCAAGCCCTTGTCTAAGTTAATGTCTAAGTGTCCTGTCTCCTCTGTAACCAGGAGCAGCAGACCTGTCCTCTGGGGCTGCTGTGAAGACAATGAGACCAGACTGCAACATATCCAAGAAACCTACCCGGCACACTCCTCACATCTGCCCCCACACCTGGCTCCGCGGCATCCTTACTCCATACTCTCTCATTCCCCACACCCTCCCTGTGTTTGGCCAACCTACTCCCCCAACAAGACAGGTCAGGATAGGATATGTCCTACATGATCATTTAGTCAGTCTACCAGTGTAAGGTACTGGATACTGAGTCCTTAGTGATCCAAGGAGGATTCATTAGCCATGGTCCTGGACAAGAGCTGTGGGAACCCTGTAAACACCTTCACTATTTATTTTATGTATGTATACTCTCTCCAAATATACACCTGTGTGCCAGAAGAGGGCATCAGATCCCATTACAGATGCTTATAAGCCACCATGTGGGTGCTGGGAATTGAAGTCAGGACCTCTGGAAAAATAGCCAGTGCTCTTAACTGCTGAGCCATCTCTCTAGCTCCTTTTTTAAAAAGGTTTATCTATTTTATTTAGATGAGTACACTTTTGATGTCTTCAGACACACCAGAAAAGGGCATCGAATCCTGTTACAGATGGTTGTGAGCCACCATGTACTTGTTGGGAATTGAACTCATGACCTCTGGAAAAGCAAGTCAGTGCTCTTAACCACTGAGCCATCCCTCTATCCCCGAAACGCCTTTACTAACAGGACAAAGGGCAACCATGGGTCTTAAAACCCAAAGAACCCAGAGAGGTTCTCTATGAACTAGAGATAGAAGGGCCAGAGACAGGACCTGCACCAGGTGGGGATAGGTTGAGAACTGGATGCAGTATGAGAAGTACTCTACACACAGGCAGTGTTAATTGCTTTATGTGTACAACAGTTAGCAGGGCATCAATGGTCAGACCAAGCCAGACTCCAACAGATATGTGAAACAAGGCCACTTTCCCAAAATTAAAGCTACCAGTAAGATCCCCAAACCTCAAACCAGACTGAGAGCTTGGTCAGCCCGAGTGGTAGAGCAGAGCAGCAGGCACTCACAGCCTGGGCCGGGACTGCTCCGCCTGTGAGTCCCACAGACCAATGAGGCGATCAGCTTCCCTCCAGCCAGACAGGAGGGCTCCGTGTGTGGTAGAATAAAATGTCCGATGTGTGGCTTCCCCAGCAAAGAGTACCTGGAGCTGCAGAAAAGGGCCACGTTAGAACAGGGATGCAAATAGGACAGCTGTGGAGAGATACACAGAAAACAGAGCCCCTGCCCATCGACTGACATCTACAAATGGGCAGAAGCCAAACCTGCCCGTGCCAGGCAGGTGTGACGAAGCACCCAGGTGGTAGGTCCCTGAACTATGATCAGAAGAATTTGCTAAACTTCCACGGGAGAGTGCAGCTAAACCGAATATACCAGAGTGGTGAGAAGTCGCAGCCTACAACTAAAAGTGGCACGACAATAAGCAAGGTGACAGGGACCAGGAGACAAGTGGCACACTGAGCAGTGAATACCGAGTGATACTGAGTAACTGTCTTAGGGATAAGCACTGAAATATCTACATGGATAACTGCTCAGTAAGCTAAGGGACAGTGGGTAGACTCTGCCCACTGTGGTAGGAGGAAGAGTAGTGGGTAGAGGAAGGGGACAGCACCCACTCACTGCTCTACCTGCTCCTGGACAGTTGGTCTCCATAATTAAATTGTTTTGAAACAGTTCCACTATGTGCTTCTGGCTGGACTGACTCTTCCTATACCAGATTAACCTAGTGATCATTTTAGCTGGGATTACAGAGGCATGAGCCACTGGGCCCACCTAGACATTTGCTATTAGAATCAGGAGAGTTGGGGGGAATGTCAATCAGTGGTAGCATGCTTGCCTGGTGTGCTCAGGGTTTCAGCCCCAATGCAAAAGAAAGACATCTGGAAGCACAGTGGGGGAGAAGACGGCTGTCCCTACTGGCTACTTGTTTCATTTTACTTCCATAGACAACACTGTACAGTCCTGTAGACCGTGGGTATGTGTGTTTCTGATAGGAATAACACGTTTTAAGTTCGGAGTTTGGGTCTGAGTTTGTTGAGACAGAGTCTTACTAGCCTTGGCTGGCCCATAACTTGTTCAATAGACCAGGCTGGCTGTAGACTCTTAACAGTCCCCCTGCCTCTGCCTCCCGAGCGCTGAGACTGTGAGTGTATGCCAGCGCACTGGGCTTTAAGTCACTCCTATTTTCAAAAAGAAACTGGCTGTGTGTCTGTGAGATGCCTGCCCTACCCATCACTCACACCACATCACCTTTAGGCCTTAGTTAGCAGGGGGATCCCCAGTGCCCCACCCCAAAGCAGGCCACTATACCTGGGTGCCAGTTCCATCTGCTGGGAGAGGCTGAGCCATCAGATCTAGGTCATCGCCAGTGCTGCCCACAGCCACATAGCTGTAGGACCCTCGGGTGTATGGGGCACTGTGCCATCGAGACCTCAGCACGCTCTTGGCTGCTGGCAATTGTGGGTTTCCTGAAACAGAGATACGTTCAATCAGAATTATCACTAATCTGGAGAAAACCAAGCCAGTGCATGCCTTCCTAAGAGGCATCCAGTCTTAGCTGCTCTCCAACACTGCACAGGGACAGCTGGTGCCAATAAGCAGCCCTGTGACAAGCCTCCTATACGTTTCTTACCTGAAAGCACGTGACAGGGACAACTGCATTTATTTGGGGCAGAAGATTTTAGAAAATAAAACTAGGAAGTGTTCGCCCACTGCCTAGGAAGAAAGTTGTCTTGGAGATGTGCAGGGCGGAATTCCTACTTCTCTTTTCCAAGTTCACTTCCTCTTTAGAGTTTAGCCAATAAAATATATAGCTGGGGGGCTGGAGAGATGGCTCAGTGGTTAAGAGCACTGACTGCTCTTCCAGAGGTCCTGAGTTCAATTTCCAGCAACCACATGGTGGCTCACAACCATCTGTAATGAGATCTGATGCCCTCTTCTGGCATGGAGATGTACATGCAGATAGAGTACTTATATACATAAAATAAATAGTAAATATAAAAAATAAAATAAAAATGAGTAAGGAATACAGAATATATATTCTTCTGTAAAATATATACTCTGATACATATGCTATGTGTATATATATGTGTGTATGTATATCTAGATCTAGATCTCATAGAAGAAGAGGAATAAGGATGGGATAGGGGGTTTAGGGACAGGAAATCGGGAAAGAGGATAACATTTGAAATGTAAATTTTAAAAAATCCAATAAAAAAGTTAAAAAATAAATAAAAGTTAAAATAAATAAAATGGGACGTACCTGTCACCCTCCGGAGTACTTGGGTTAGAGACAGAAGCACTTCTTCATCTGACAGAGTCTCCATAAACTCCGACTGGAGCCCAGCAATAAACGCACAGAGCACATGTGAAGACCTGTGCAAACAGAAAGATGGGAGACAGGTTTGCTGGCCACACACGCACTATGCCAGGGCCCCCACCAGAGCTCTCCTATGCTCTTAGCTCTCAAAGTATCCGGCTACTTTCACAACCCTAAAGCAGCATGTGCCATGTCCACCTCGTGTCTTGTACCAAATGTGCAAGAGCAGAGCAGGCAAGTGTCCCCCAGAGGACGGAGGTACTGACAAGGCAGCCCAAGCTTTGTGCTCTTCACCACCAGGCACGTGGGCAATGCTGATTTCCCTTGAGAAGGTCCTTAATGAAATAGGAAAAGTTAGTGACTTGGAGGGCTGGAGAGGTGGCTCAGTGGTTAAGAGCACTGACTGCTCTTCCAGAGGTCCTGAGTTCAAATCCCAGCAACCACATGGTGGCTCACAACCATCTATAATGGGATCAGATGCCCCCTCTGGTGTGTCTGAAGAGTTACTGGTTTTATTAAATGTTGGCCGTGGGCTGCATCTTTCTATGTCTAGATGAAGAAAGGGGAAGGGGTATAAAGGATTCTTGGTGTGCTGCCTTGTGTTTGGGGCTGCTTCCTTCACACACACCTTCCTTCCCTACAAGGATACCTAGCCAACCTTGATACCAAGCAGATATGTTCTCAGGAAAAGAAAACGTGAATAGTACGTATTGATAAGAATGAAATTTAAGCTCTCAAGCAAAATCAGAATTTCAGCAAAACTGTATGGTTGCCATTGATGTAACAGCCTCACAGTGCTGACAGTTTTTTGACATCAGGGGTGATACTGACAAATTTACCATAACCAACAGTTTCTGAATGACCCCAGTTATGGAGAGGCAAAAGTCAGTGAGAGACCCTGTCTCAAAAAATAGGGTACAGAGTGACAGAGGAAGATGCCTGAAGTCCACCTCTGGCCTCCAGTCAGTAAGCACACACACACACACACACACACACACAGGGATGGGAGGGGACAAGCGTATTATCTCAAACAAATTGAATTTAAAAGGTGGCAGGGTTTTGTTTATCGACAACTCTCCTTGATAACTGGCTGAGGAGAAGACTCCAGAGTCTTAACTGCTTCTGCTTCATTTATATTGATCTTTATCCACACACATACAGGATTAGAAAAATCCTCTTCGGGGTTGGGGATTTAGCTCAGTGGTAGAGCGCTTGCCTAGGAAGCGCAAGGCCCTGGGTTCGGTCCCCAGCTCCAAAAAAAAAGAACCAAAAAAAAAAAAAAGAAAGAAAAATCCTCTTCTCTTCCAGAGGATCAGGGTTCAACTCCCAGTTCCCCGTGGTAGCTAACAGCCATCTCTAACTCCAGTTCTAGAGAATCTGACACCTGTTGTTGGCGTCTCAAGAGCTTCAGGCATGTGGCATAGATCTTTTGGAGGAGGAGGAGGAGGAGGGGGAGGAAGAGGAGGGGGAGGAAGGGGGGGAGGAGGAGGGGGAGGAGGAGGGGGAGGAGGAGGGGGAGGAGAAGGAAGAATAACAAAAAGGGAAATAAAAAAATTGATGCAATTTTTTTTAGAAAATGTCATTTTTCGGGGTTGGGGATTTAGCTCAGTGTTAGAGCGCTTGCCTAGGAAGCGCAAGGCCCTGGGTTCGGTCCCCAGCTCCGAAAAAAAAGGAACAAAAAAAAAAAAAAAAAAAGAAAAGAAAATGTCATTTTTCAATGGAACACAGGGTCTAAGTTCCTACTGAAGAGCTGACAATTGCAGCCATGATCTGTTTCCATCTTGAAAGTCAGTCGAGCCTCTGTGAAAACAACTCCCTCTCTCCCTTCCTCCCAGGGGGAAGGCTGCTCTGCGGCTGTGGGCTCCTGCTGACACGGATCCCAGTCTTTTTAGGCTAAGAACATGGCCCTTTCTTGCCAGACCTCTAAGTGGAATGTGGACTCCTTTCTTCACGTGACAACAGTTCAATGTGTTCTCCGACATGAGTCTTCATCCTAGGCTACCCTTGGAGACACACAGTACCTAGAATTAGTACCCAGAAAAAGTACACTCCTTTAGAGGATGGCTGAGCCCTTTCATCTGTAGGCCTGTGGGTCTGTCTGTCCTTTTGAGAGTCTGACATATTCACACTCATGTTCTTCCTGCCTCAGTTTACCTAGTATTATGATTACAGGAGTGAGTCACTATGCCTGGCTAACTGTGGGTCTCTGTTTCCATTATGAAGAAGGAGCTTTAGCTCCCATCTAAGTACTATTTCTACAGGTACAGACAGATCCAAATAAAGTTTCAATTACGTGTGTGTGTGTCTGTGTGTGTGTGTGTGTGTGTGTGTGTGTGTGTGTGTGTGTGTATGTATGTATGTCATACCTGGAGTCCAGGAGTATATTTTGGGCCTCCATCTGTCTTTCAGGGAGCCAGAGTGAGGGTATCTGTAAATTTCAGAAGTACATGCCCCTCCCCCAATTAAACACTCAGAAATACTTGGCAGCAAACTATACACAGTCGGCTCCTCCAATAGACTAAGACTTGCGAGCTGGCAAACGCTTCCCTAGGGCTCCTGGATGCATACATACTCAAAAGAAGGCAGGACCAAAAATCCAATGAGCTTCTTGAACCAGGTGTCTTGGAGTGAGAGGGGCGAGTCCTGTAGGGGTGATGTATCTTCCCACACCACCTGGATGAACTGGCAGTCAGGCTCCCAGAAAGGCTCCTCGAACTCCAAGAAGATTTTGTTGTTGGTACCAAAGCCTAGTTTTCTGATGGCTTCTGCCTTTTTGGCAGGCAGTGGTGGCTCAAAGAAGGTATCTTGATGTTCTTTAAGAAAACCTGCAATTCAAATTGGGATGTAGTTTAAGACAGGTTTTGTGGTACATGTCTTTAATCTCAGCACTCGGGAGGCAGTGACAGGCATGGTTCTCTGTGAGTTTAAAGCCAGCCTGGTCTTCATACAGAGCCCAGGACAGTTACATGGTAAGACCTTGCTTAAAAAATAAAAATAAAAATAAATGGGCTGGAGAGATGGTTCAGAGGTTGAGAGCACTGCTCTTCCAGAGGTCCTGAGTTCAATTCCCAGCAACCATATGATGGCTCACAATCATCTATAATGGGATCAGATGCCCTCTTCTGACAAGCAGATACATATGCAGAGCACTTTTATAATACATAAATAGATCTTTAAAAAAAACAAGAATAAATAAGTTCTGTTTTAAGTAGAATCCACATCAACAGGAATCTGTCCTGATTGTACAGAGAAAAGTGCTTCTAAACATCTCCTCCATTCATTCAGGTACCTGGAGACAAATGCCAAAGGCTGGACCTGGCCATCAGGACTCAAGGTTGACTGCTACCATGCTGGAGGGAAACTACAGACTCCTGGTCACAGAGGGACAGTTAAGTAGGACTGTGTAGGAACAGCTCGCTCCTGACCGTCCATCTCTGCCAGTCACACTACTCAGGGTCAGTCTGTGGTAGTCACCACACAGATTTCACCGGAAGCTTGTTTTGCTCTTTACTATGCTAGAAATTGAACGCAGGGCTTCAACGGTGCAAACGCTCTGCCACTGAATATGCTTAGCTGAGTCTAAGTAGGAAAAAAGAGAAGCACAGCCCACAGTCAGACAAACAACAAGGACAAACCAGAGGAGAGAACATCTGCTTGAAGCCAATACGAAAGCAAGAAGGCCTTTGATCCCAGCACTTAGGTGGCATAAGTAGGTGGATCTCTGAGTTTGACACAAGCTCGGCTTACATAGTGAGGTCTGAGCCATCCTACATGGCCAGACCCTGTCTCAAAATAAAAATTAAAGTTTAAGAAAAAAAAAAAGGAAGAAAATCAGTACAACAGGAAGCCTGCAAGGTCATAACCAGGCACATGACAGAGACAGTTTCCCCATACACAGGGCATGGGAAGAAATGTGATTCTATCTAGATCTTCAAGAACAAACCACTCCTGCCATCTACCAAGATGCAGCCACAAAAGCACTTCGAAATTCTCATGTTACACCACATGAAACAGGGCAGCAAGAACTACTGAGCTCCCACTAGCATTTATTAATAATGACATCTCTGACAATATTAGCCAGGCCAAGCAGCACGGTGACTCCAGCAACCAGGAGGCTGAGGCAGGATGGCTACAACTGCCACAAATTACAGTGGAGCCCTTTCATTCACCTGGAGATCCTTAGCATAAAAACATGGACTCAACAGCTCGGTAAAAACCCACAGCCAAGGATGGAGAAGAAACACCAGAGGCCTGTGGTGGGCAGGGGTCTAGACAGACAACTTAATCAGAAAAAGTGAGTTCTACCTAATGGCACCGTGACGATGACATGATGCGCAGGCAGGCGGGCACCATCTTCACACTCTACCAACACGGGGAAGGTCTCCCCTGGAAAAGCAGCTTCCTGGAAGGACCCATTCCAGTGAATGGTCTTCACTGGCTTGTCAAAAACCATCACCTCCTTGGGCAAGGAAGCCAGTATGCAGTTGGTAAGTCCTTGGTAGCCGCTAGGAGAGACAGAAGGTGATGTGTAGCGAAGCAGGCCCCAGAAAGGTAACTGGCAGAAATAACCTGCCCGAGATGCCACCGGTATCCAGGGGGGGGGGGGGGGCGTCCGTCACTCAGAGTCAGAAGGAGAGCAATGTTGTTTAAGGCAACCCCATTAAATCTACCTCCTTGCTAGTAAGGGTCAAATGAGTCAATGCACACAACACTGACTAGTTCCCATGAGAATCTGAGCTCCCCACCACCACACCAGCCCCATCTGTACACTTCCTGAGTCACAAATCCTATCTCCTAGACAGAAAGAAGCCTTGGACCTGAAGTGGAGGGCGGAGCAGGGGAGGAGGATGCAGCCCTGCCCATTGTCTTTGTTCCTGGAAGCATGCACATGCCTGTCTGCCACAGGGAAGGAACCTGCTTGGCATCTCTGGATCTGAAGGCCCTTGTGTAACACCTGGTATAGGAGATATCCTAGGATATCAGAAGAAACGAGCATTCAAGGTATTTCCTTCCCAATTCCCTAGACACATCTTTGCTTACACAAACACAACTAGGAGAAAGAGAAACCAATCTCTCTGAATGGGAGGGCAGTGCCCTCACCTGCCCACTCCAGGCCTCCTCCTCTCCCCCTTTTCCCTCCTCTCTCTGGTCTAGTGCCTCTGCCTGGACAGGATGGACAGAGCTAACAGGGCTATGGCCCATACCCAGACAAGGTGCAATCCAGCCCCGGCAATACTGTGTACTCCCCGAACGGTGCAAGGGCCACCAGGTCCATGCTGTGGGTACCGCTCACACAACACTCTATGTTGAAGAAGGTATTCAGGACAGCCAGCTTGAGCCTTTTGGTGTTCTCATCCTCAGTCCAATTAGCCACCTGCTGACTTATCTCCTTCTTCAAGAACTCGCCAACACTGGCCATTGGGGTCTCCGATTCATTCAGGAATTCTCGGGTCCGGTCTATCAGTCCATAGAACAAACTGCCCATCTCTGTCACCAGCTCCAGGCTCACACTTGTTCCAGAACTGGTACAGCTCACGGAGGGTAGGGCCACGTGCCCTCCTGTCTCCACCAGCTGGTTCTCTTCCGATAATTCTTTCTCCCCCAGGAGCCCGAACTCCGCAGCCAGCTGGAAGACAGGATTGCCCTGGGAGGGCCCATGGATCCAGTGTGCACCCAGCTCCACTACACCACCTAGGAGGGCACAGGAAATGCTACCTGGAAGCCCTCTCCCAAGAAAATTCAGCCCCACCCTTTCCCAAACACACTAAAGGAACATCTTGAGAGTCACATGGTCTCCTTGTATACCAGGACCTGTTCCTCAGTGGTTCCCAAAGGCATGGCTTGGTCAGACCAGGTTTAGGGAACTCCTGGGGAGCGGGAAGACACCCTGTACAGGCTTCCTTAAAGAGAAACGCGAGGAACCCCCAAAGCTGTGCAAAGCAACTGCGGGATCCTAGGATGCATCCCTACAACTTTGGGCAGTTGACTTTCCAGGCCCAGAGAACGTGGGTGTGTGTTCCTTTACTCCGGAAGCCGACATAAGAAGGCTTCCTGGCTCAGTAGGAGCCGGATGGGGTCTGGGGTCGACCAAGGAGCGGTTACCGAAGCAGCGTTCTGAACGGATGCGGCCCCCGGCGCAGGCGGTAGCCTCCAGGACCCGCAGGTGTGGAGCAGCCCGGTGGTGGCAAAGCCTCTGCACAGCGCCCAACCCCGCGATGCCGCCGCCCACCACCAACACCCGCGGGCCGCGGGCAGCCATGGCTAGCTCAGAGTACTTCTGACCCGTGGCCGTAGGCCGCCGCAGCAGAGGCGGGCGGGGCGGGGCCAAAGGCGGGGAAGAAGGCGGGGTTGTGTAGAAAGGAACCAGTGAGTGTGCGTGGGGCTGGGTGGGACGAAGGCGGGGCTTATGGGAAGCTGAAGGGGAAAGGTGGTAGGTAGGCATGGTCTGGGCAGCCTTGTTGAACACTCGGAACTGCACCGGAGGAGGGGAAGTGGATGTCCCTAGGCCTCCACTGTGTCATCCACGTAGGCTTACGGCTCCCGGAAGCGCTCAAGCTCCAGGTGCTCTGAGCAACACTCCTACTGTTTGGACCCGCCCATAGTCTCCTCAAGAGGGGTGTGGCTGTGGCCGATACTGGGCGGTGTGAGCCAAGAACCCCACGGAGTCTTCCAGAAGCATCCTTCATGGTTCATTTAAGCAGAGAGTGCACCATAGCGCTAGTCTCCTTTTACTGACCTGTCGGCTCACAGTGGAACAGCCTGCTTAGAAGGTAAGTTCTGTCCAGGAACCCCATGCTGACCCAAAGCACGAAGGCAGGGATCCTGTCAGCTGAGAACACTGCTTTGATCAACCACTGCTAGAACAGCACTCGCAGGCTGAGGGGCAAAATGTCCTTGCCCAGTGCACTCGATCCCTTCACTCACTCAAAGCTAGTAGAGGTGATATAGGGAAATAAAACTCACTGGTTGTATGTAAACTCACTGAAGGGGGCGACGGCTCAGACACGGCCGGGAACTGAGATCTTATGCATAAGTCAGTGTCTGAAGAGGGCATATTGTAAAGAGCAGGAGGCATGTGCCCTCCCCTCAGCTACTAAAACATCACTCTTGTTCACTTTTTAAGTTAGTGTGTTTAACTGGAACGTGGGAGCTGGGAGCTGATGCTGCTGCCCTCCAGAGCCAAGATACCAAAGGTATCTCATCCTCCATCAAGAAAACTGACCTGGAGACAAAGAACTACCTGGTCTGGCTCATTCAAAATGCCACCATTCATACTCACCATTTTCCTCTACCCAGTCTTAAAACTTGTAGCAAGTTGGTTTCACAAGACATAGAAAATCAAGTTGGAACTGACACAAAAACTTCCCTCTTGCTGGCTCGTTTGCATAGTGTCAAAAGTTGCTGGGCAGGTTGCTGTAGGAGGAAAATTAACAGTGGCATTGCTCAGTGTCAATTCCCACACGCTACAGTAGTGGCCTGCCAGGTGCCACTGGCACAATAGTAGCACAAAGGTTATGAAGATAACAGACTGCTTTTGGATTAGATTTGAGGCCTGCTCCAAAGGAGAGAATTCATGCTTGTTGCAGCAAACCAGATCTAAAGCTTTGGAACTCTTAGGCCCTGGAGAAAAGCAGGGACCATCTGCTGTTTTGTTAAGTTGCCATGTTATCAGACTGCCTTTTAAATGTTTGGTTTTACCCACTGATTCATGCTGTTATCAACCGTAGCCAGAGATGCTTCTTCTGCAGTGGGCAGCAATTGGTACAGAGACTCACAACTAGTCTGTCTTAGTTAGTTAGGGTTTTACTGCTGTGAACCATGACCAAGGCAAATCTTGTCTTCAGACACACCAGAAGAGAACATTGGATCCCATTACAGATGGTTGTGAGCCACCATGTGGTTGCTGAGATTTGAACTCAGGACTTCTGGTAGGGCAGTCAGTGCTCTTAACCACAGAGCCATCTCTCCAGCCCGACCAAGGCAAATCTTATAAAGGACATTTAATTGGGACTGGCTTACAGGTTCAGAGGTTCAATCCATTATCATCAAGGTGGGAGCATGGTAGCATCCAGGCAGTCATGGTATAGGAGGAGCTGAGAGTTCTACATCTTCATCTGGGGGCTGAGGATTTAGCTCAGTGGTAGATTCATCTGAAGGCTGCTAGTGGAAGACTGACTTCCAGGAATCTAGGTTGAGGGTATTAAAGCCCACACCCACAGTGACACACCTACTCCAACAAGGCCACGCCTACTCCAACAAGGCCACTCCTCCTAATAGTGCTATTCCCTGGGCCAAGCATATTCAAACCATAACAAGAGCTGAGAATAGGGCTGGAGAGATGGCTCAGTGGTTAAGAGCACTTGACTGCTCTTCTAGAGGTCCTGAGTTCAAATCCCAGCAACCACATGATGAGCTGAGAATAGGGCTGGAGAGATGGCTCAGTGGTTAAGAGCACTTGACTGCTCTTCTAGAGGTCCTGAGTTCAAATCCCAGCAACCACATGATGGCTCACAACCATCTGTAATGAGATCTGATGCCCTCTTCTGGTGTGTCTGAAGGCAGCTACAGTGTACTCACATACATAAAGTAAATAAATCTTTAAAAAAAAAAGGGCTGAGAATAAGTGACCTTTGAGTGTACAGCATTAAATGAAGCATCTGTATCAACCTCCCCACTCCCACCTTCAATGAGAGGGAAGAAAACGAGTGTAGATCCATGGGGTGGAGAGATCCCATGTTGCCCTTCCAGAGAACTGGAGTTCCATTCCCAATCGAGCACCCACATTAGGTATTTCACAAGCACCATAACTCTAGCTCCAGGAATCCAACTCCCCCTTCCAGCTTCTATGGGCACCCATGTGTACATGATATACACACATAAATTAAAAACTAATAAATATTTTTTTTAATTTTAAAACTGTAACAACCGGAGGATCAAGAAGAGTGCTTTGAGATGCGAACTTCTGGCCATGACATGGCTACTGTACTCATGAATGTGCTGCAGCATTGAGGACCTACACAGTATCAAGCCAAGATCTATCAACATTCTAACAAGCAGCGCTAACTGGTTTCAGTGGAGTACAAAAAGGAGGAGGGGCCATGAAGGGGGATGGGATATGTTGAAGATGCTTGGGGGAGTGGGAAAGGGAGTTAGGGACCAATATCAAGGTACCTCATTTATATGTGTAAAAATGTCACACATTTAAAGACCTTTTAAAATTCTGTTAAAAGAGAACAGCCTGGGTCCCAAGTACCCTTCCCTTCAAGAACAGACTGAATAAGTTACCATGTCTCAGTTAACGTGTATATTTCCTGGTTTCTCTTTCATCTTTTCTACATAATCGGTTTTATGTTTGGGAGGGATCATGAAAAATGGGGATCTCAATTAGCCCAGGCTGGCCTGAAACTTGCTAGTCAAGACTGGTCTTGAACTCCTGATCCTTTTTCTACATTTCCCTAATGGCGTTGCCATGCACCCCACCATGCCTAGCCTTTCCTGTACAATTGTGAGCCTGCTAGAGGAAAGGCAGAGTCTGCTGTCAAACTCTAAGTACATCTCGTTTACCAACTCCTATTTTAATTTCTGTGAGATAAGGGAAATTGTGGTGGAAACTTTGAACAAAGCGGCTGGTAGTAACACCTTGGGCCTCCAACCTTGCAGGGCAGGAAGAGTTTGAACAGCTATATCCAGTGGAAACCATAAAAGCCGTGGAACCAGCACAGCTGTTTGACCCAGTTCTGGCAAAGCTGAGCCAATGCTGAGATTGCTGTCATTCTATCTCTCTCTCACTTTTAGGTTTTGGTCTCTGTTGTGTTGTGTTCTTGGGGACTTTCTGCATTATGACTCATGTCTTTTCCCAAGAAAATCGTGACTGAGTCTTTTTCTGCTTTTGTGGAAGTAACTTTATCTGGCCACTATCTGGAAGACTTCCTTATGCCTCAGAGATTGTGATAAGCTCAGATAAGCAAAAGCTAGGAATTTGTGAAGGAGGCCATGAATCCAGGAATCTTCTTGGGGTATCCACCGCTAAGCAAACTCAAACAGTACAATTGGCACAGGGTAAACAGAGAGAGTTAACAACTCTGGCCAAGAAAATTAGCAACAGATTCTTGCTTCTTTTTTTTTTTTAAAGATTTATTCATTTTTATTATATATATAAGTACACTGTAGCTGTCTTCAGATACACCAGAAGAGGGCATCGGATCTCTTTATAGATGGTTGTGAGCCACCATGTGGTTGCTGGGAATTGAACTCAGGACCTCTGGAAGAGCAGTCGGATGCTCTTAACCGCTGAGCCATCTCTCCAGCCCCCTCTTGCTTCTTTTTTAATATGCTTAGAGCTCTCTGAACATGTAGTTTATAGAAAGGGGGTTGTACAGGGTACACCCCAGGAGGAATAGAACTCAATAAGATGGGTTGACTAAAACAACCTTTTCCTACTTTAGAGAGTAGGTGATGAAATGATACTTAAAAGGAGTTAGTGTTACCTATAAAAGCTGTTAGTGTTTGCTATTCATAAAAAGACCAGTTCTGGCATTTTCTGTCTGTCTTGGATGCTTTTAAAAACTGCAAATATTGGACTGGAGAGATGGCTCAGTGGTTAAGAGCACTGGCTGCTCTTTCAGAGGTCCTGAGTTCAATTTCCAGCAACCACATGGTAGCTCACAAGCATCTCTAATGAGATCTGGTGTGCTTGCTGGTCTGCAGGCATACATGCAGGCAGAACACTGTATACATGGTAAGTAAAGCTTTAAACAAAACAAAATCTGTAAATGCTGCCAGCCTAAAAGCAGGCTGTCATATAATAAACATATTTGCTTTACTGGAGACGTTCTGTAGATTCTTTGAATCAGAGTTATAGGGCTAATAATAAAAATAAAGTCTCTTCTATTTGTACTTTCTCATTGTGACTGAACTTGTAACCCTGAACATGTATTGAAAAAATCAAGCACATGTCCAGAGAAAAATAATCTATGCTTCCTGGATGATCATTAGCCTGTCTTTGTTCTGTGAAACCTGTATAAATAAAGAAGCAACCCTAATTGCTGGTCAGTCAAAGCTACAAGATTCCCCTGACCACTGCGTCTGACTCACTCCTCCCTCACCAACTCCTTATCTCCTCTTGGGCCACCCTGTCAATGGGCCAGAGCTGGCCCCAAGCAGACAATAGTGCTTCTTGTCCCCTAGATATAGCGCACCAGTCTGACCAAAGGCTGCCCTGCTCATAAACAGACCACTGGAGACTATGCAAATACCGTGACATGCTTGTTCGAAGGCAGGAGGGCTGTGTCTGACGTCACGGGTGATATCTCCCATGTGACTAAACCAAATTGGGTTTGTTCATTTAAAAGAAATAGCCTTATCACTATGGGATTTGCATACCCACATGACACGTACAAGCCAGTGGCTTTCAGCATATTGACAGAGTTGTATAGCCATCACCACAACCGAGTTCAAAACTCATTCACCACCCTATTCCGGATAGTTCGTATAAAGAGTTAGATAGGATGAGGCATGCTTTCAAGGTTTTCCACATGCCATGTGTGTCAGTACTTACGCCTTTACATCATCTACGTCATATTTACGGTGGTCCTCAAGGCCTTGTGCATGCTAGGCAAGAATGTTACCACAGAGCTACACCTTCAGTCTCCACAGTGCATTCTAACATATTCAAAGGTATCTGTTAGCCAGGCATTGCCTTTTTTTAAAAAGATCTATTTATTATGTACACAGTATTCTGCATATATATCTGCATGTCAGAAGAGGGCATCAGATCCCCATTACAGATGGTTGTGAGACATCATGTGGTTGCTGGGAATTGAGCTCAGGACCTCTGGAAGAGCAGTCAGTGCTCTTAACCGCTGAGCCATCTCTCCAGCCCCAGGCATTGCCTTTAATACTAGAATTTGTGAGATGAAGATTAGCCAGATTCCAGGCCAGCAAGAGTTGTATTCAAGACCCCATCTTAAAAAAAAAAAAAACAAAACAAAACCCTAAGGTGTCCATTATACAAATTTAGAATGTTTGAATGTTTGCTGGACATTTAGGCCATTTCTATCTCTTTTCAGTCCTTGTGGGTAAGGCTGCTATGTACCTAGGAGCCGCTGTGGGCTCATGTTTTCATTTCTCTTGAGTACGCACCTAGGTGTTGGTTTGCTGTTTAAACTTTTGAGACAAGGGCAGGCTATAGCAAGGTAGTGTAAGGCCAGAGTTCAATGTCCAGGAACATGTACGTGCACCTCACTAAGGCCAAGTGACCCCACCAATTTGTACTCCCATCACTGAAGTATAATAAGGCAGGAAAGACCAATTATTAGGTACTGATTTATCGATTTATGTAGTGACTTGCGTAAAGCACTGCTTGTTCCCCCGAATTGGCGAGCATGACTTCAGTTGTTATCGGAAACAGTGAGTCATTGTCCTTACCGACCTGCTGGCAGCCACACAGGCTTCCAAGTGAAATCTTGCTTGTTGCCCACTCCACCTTGTGGCTTTGGAAAATACAAGGCAAGCACAAACTCGACTCAGCACTGAAGCTGAGCTGCTTTCCGTTCACTGCCGACGTCCTCTCTCTTCCACTCTCGTCGATGGCCAAGTGCTCATCCAAAATGATTCCCAAAACACCACCAATGTCCAAGGCTCCAACTTTCCTACACGTTTTCCTACACCCACTGTTGACTTTTTAATTTTTTTCTTATAGTCAACCTTACAAGTATGAAATCGGTCTGATTTGTATTTCCCTAAAGGCTAGTGATATTGAGTATCTTTTAATATCCCTCAAACAATTACATCTTTGTTCAGAGATGTGTGCTCATCCTTTGTTCTTTGCAGTTCGGCTACCTTCCCCTAGTCCCTTGTAAGATTGTATTGTGTTCTTGACACCAGGCTTTTACCAGATCTAAGACTTGCAGAAATTTTTCTATCATCCTGCTTGGGCCTTGTGTCTCAAACTTGATGGTTTCCTTTGAAACAGAAGGTTTTAATTTTGCTAAAGTCCTTGATAGTTGTGGGGGCTATTCTTTTTTTTTTTTAATTTTTTTCTCCATCTTTATTAACTTGGGTATTTCTCATTTACATTTCGATTGTTATTCCCTTTCCCGGTTTCCGGGCCAACATCCCCCTAACTCCTCCCTCTCCCCTTCTCTATGGGTGTTCCCCTCCCCATCCTCCCCCCCATTACCGCCTTCCCCCCAACAATCACATTCACTGGGGGTTCAGTCTTGGCAGGACCAAGAGCTTCCCCTTCCACTGGAGCCCTTACTAGGCTATTTATTGCTACCTATGAGGTCAGAGTCCAGGGTCAGCCCATGTATAGTCTTTAGGTAGTGGCTTAGTCCCTGGAAGCTCTGGTTGGTTGGCATTGTTGTTCATATGGGGTCTCGAGCCCCTTCAAACTCTTTCAGTCCTTTCTCTGATTCCTTCAATGGGGGTCCCATTCTCAGTTCGGTGGTTTGCTGCTGGCATTCTCCTATGTATTGCCATATTCTGGCTGTGTCTCTCAGGAGAGATCTACATCCGGTTCCTGTCAGCCTGCACTTCTTTGTTTCATCCATCTTATCTAGTTTGGTGGCTGTATATGTATGGGCCACATGTGGGGCAGGCTCTGAATGGGTGTTCCTTCTGCCTCTGTTCTAAACTTTGCCTTCCTATTCCCTCCCAAGAGTATTCTTGTTCCCCTTTTAAAGAAGTAGTGAAGCATTCACATTTTGGTCATCCTTCTTGGTTTTCATGTGTTCTGTGCATCTAGGGTAATTCGAGCATTTGGGCTAATAGCCACTTATCAATGAGTGTATACCATGTGTGTTTTTCTGTGATTGGGTTACCTCACTCAGGATATTTTCCAGTTCTATCAATTTACCTATGAATTTCATAAAATCATTGTTTTTGATAGCTGAGTAATATTCCATTGTGTAGATGTACCACATTTTCTGTATCCATTTCTCTGTTGAAGGGCATCTGGGTCCTTTCCAGCTTCTGCCTATTATAAATAAGGCTGCTATGAACATAGTGGAGCACGTGTCTTTTTTATATGTTGGGGCATCTTTTGGGTATATGCCCAAGAGAGGTATAGCTGGGTCCTCAGGTAATGCAATGTCCAATTTTCTGAGGAACCTCCAGACTGATTTCCAGAATGGTTGTACCAGTCTGCAATCCCACCAACAATGGAGGAGTGTTCCTCTTTCTCCGCATCCTCGCCAGCATTTGCTGTCACCTGAGTTTTTGATCTTAGCCATTCTCACTGGTGTGAGGTGAAATCTCAGGGTTGTTTTGATTTGCATTTCCCTTATGACTAAAGATGTTGAACATTTCTTTAGGTGTTTCTCAGCCATTCGGCATTCCTCAGCTGTGAATTCTTTGTTTAGCTCCAAACCCCATTTTTTAATAGGGTTATTTGTCTCCCTGCAGTCTAACTTCTGGAGTTCTTTGTATATTTTGGGTATAAGCATGAGGGGGTATTCTTAATTGCCAGTGTGACTACATCTCAGGGAACAACTGTGAGGGATTTTTCTTGACTGGATCATTTGAGATAGGAAAGCCAGCCTATGTCTGGCCATACTCTCTCATGTAGCCTAGATAAAGAGCACAGAAGAAAGAAACTTTTGCTTTTTGCATGCTCACCCTCATTCTCACTGGCCAGTTTGTATATCCTAATCGTGAGGATTCCCTCACTGATATTAGAACCTGCTTCTTCTGGATTCCAGATACACTGAAGACCAGCTGAGCTCTCCAGCATTATAGACTGAACTATTGGATTCTTGAACTTGCTATCAGGAGACAGAGACCATTGGATTAACTGGGCCAAAGTCTGTATGCCACTCTAATCGTATGTGTACACACACACACACACACACACACACACACACACACACACGTGAACACCGGATCTCATTATATATGGTTGCAAGATACCATGTGGTTTCTGGG
This sequence comes from Rattus norvegicus, assembly GCF_021556685.1. Lineage (NCBI taxonomy): Eukaryota > Metazoa > Chordata > Mammalia > Rodentia > Muridae > Rattus > Rattus norvegicus. The sequence goes on along the minus strand of NC_141534.1, from coordinate 207,816,235 downwards.
GATTGAACTCAGGATTTCTGGAAGAGCATCCAATGCTCCTACCCTCTGAGCCATCTTTCTAGCCCAATATTTACAGTTTTTAAAGCATCCCAGTCAAGCAGAAAACGTGTGTGTGTGTGTGTGTGTGTGTGTGTGTGTGTGTGTGTGTGTGTGATATTCTATCAGTCCTATTCTTTTAGAGAACCCTGACAAATACAATATTCTCCCTCTTTAGGTGTTTCTTCCTTTGTCCCTCAAGTCAGAGAATAGTAGGCACCTAACCTCAACACCAGCCCTGGGTTGCTGAATAAACTGTGTTCGAGACATTTCATTCTGGATCTACTGTCATGCTTGCTTAGCCTGTGCTAGTACAGAGACCTGGAGCAAAGGTTTGTTGGTGATTTGTTCCTGTTTATGTTCTACTTTGGTCTTGAAATAAAGTTTGCTGACTGTTCTATTCTGGTTTGGATTGTTTTCATTAAAGTAGTGAGAGGCCAAACCTACTCCATCTTGGGACTGGACTCTATCTTAAAAGGAAAAAATTTAAAAAGCCTGAGAACTTGACTTACAGCAGAACCCAAGTTGCACCCACGTAGCAGGAAGGACGCCATGGCTTGTAGTTGGCCAGTGCTACTCTGTAGCTACTTCTTAGCAACAGTAAATCAAGGATTAGCCTGATAGTTTCACCTGTACTTTCAGACCTTCCGTGATTGTATACAGTCTTGCTTCAGAGCACCCTCCTGTCAACTTACAATAGACATTCAGTTAGATACTTGCCAGGATAGACCCACCTCACTTACTTCTTTTTCTTACAAAACCTTGTCCTGCTGAGGGTTCAAGGCTGCTCCATCTTCCCTTCCAGTCCTGCTGAGTCAGGGTTGGGTTGAAGGAGAGCCCAAGCCCAAGCTTGTAATAAAGAGACCCTAACGCTATTACATCGAAAAGGCTCCTTGGTGGTCTTTTGGGGTTCACAGATGCTTCCTGGCACAATAGTAATCAAGTTCGCTTTTGTCTGTAGATTCTGTCCTAGTGTTTGCAGGACCAGGGCAAAAATACAAATAAAGGCTTGATAATACTTGCTCAACACTTTAAAGTTATAATTCAAGATAATTTACGTGAACAAAACATTGGCTTCCTTTTAAATTTATGTGGAAACTTCTGATCTTGTAAAAACAAAGCCTAACCTGGTGTTAGGAAGCTAGTCAGTTGTCATGTAAAGAATGCCTCTGGAACAGGGTATAGTGGCACATGACTTTAATCCAAGCACTTGGAAGGCAGAGGCAAACGGATCTCTGTGAGACCGAGAAACAGCCCGTTCCATAAGGAGAGTTCCGGGTCAGCCAGGGCTATGTAGTTAAAACCCTGCCACAAAACTAAACAAAACCGACTACCACTTTATGCTCTATTGCTATATCTGCAATCGCTCCTTCCAGTAGTCAAGACCGAAAGCACACGGTTATCACGGGGGAAAGGACACAGTCACGTCTCCCAGCCTGGTTTTATAAACTGGGTACCCGCCAAGGGCACACCACCTAAGTGATGCAATTAACAGACTACTCAAAGAACCGCCGCTAAAAGACCTCTGATCTGATCTTCCTCCCTAAGCTGCCCCACCCCGCCCTCTGTATCACCCCGCCCAGGTCACGGGTACATCCCTTTAGCTTCCGTCTCCGTCTGGCTTGGAATCTGGGGCGGAGCAATTCTGCAGGCGGGGCGATTCTGTGGGCGGGACAAATCGTCTCTCCGCCATGGCGGCCCTGCGTGCTCTGCTGCCCAGAGCCTGCAACTCGCTGTTGTCCCCAGTTCGCTGCCCAGAATTCCGGCGCTTCGCCTCGGGTGAGTGCGTACACCGGCGGGGTGCGTCAACCCACGTTGGGCGGATTCACCACTCACAACCTCTGGATGGTCCCTAAACCCAGGCCTGCACGTACCCTCACTTGATCCTGGACTTTCTCTTCTGACTCTTTATCTTTTGTCTGACCCCTACTTCCACAGGCATGCACTCTCAAACACTTGACTCTGAAATATCTGTACCCTGGATTCGAGTATGCATCCTCACACTAAACCCAGATTTCCTACAAGTGACCACTGACTCTAGCTTGGAGTTCCTCCTTTGGAGCGCCCAACTCCACCGCTCGACTGACCCCTACCCAATTTCTTACCTTCCTCCCCGCCCTTCAATCTGACCTTAATCTCACAAACCCAGCCAGATTCTAGGCACCAGAAGTCCTGTCTAATGGGAGGGCCCAGGGTGTAGTGGCAGCTTGTCAACTCTCGAACTTTTATGAGTGTCAGGATCTTTGGCCAGCTGGGAGCATACATGTTGGATATGAAATCCCATGTGTGTAGGTAGCTTTAAGAAAATGTGAAAGTAGGTTAAGCAAGACAGCCTGAGTATTGGGAAAGGTTTGTCCATAGTGCCTCCTGTCTAGTCTCTCTTGTGTTCACAGTCTCTCCAGATCATGTCCTTCAAACCATCCAATCAGCGTATCCCATACTGACACACCCACTTTCCTCCCCAGCCAGCTGAATAGTTCCTCCGTTCTCACTCCTTGGCTGGACTTCCCTGCAGTCATCTAGTGCTCCACTGTTATGGTGAATTCTTGATCATTCCCTGGGGCAAGGGTTCCCCCTGAATCCCAGCCTGGGTTGGCTGTCATGTCCTGGTTCCCCTGAATGACAGGCATCCTACTGTTCAGTAATGCACCTTACACTTGAGTTACTACCGAACGAGTCACCCAGGACACAGACCCTCACTTTCAGGCTTATCTTCCTCACCCTCAGTCTATGGGCTGCACCCCCCACCGCACCCCCCAGTCTGAGTTGCTTGGCCCTCCAGATCTAGAACAAAATGGTGCTTTATACCATCCTCTGTCCCACCAGGCATACTTGCCTTAGCAGGCCTGGGCTCTGTCCGACTCTCACCTGCCAACATGGTCTGGAAAGTACTGGCCTATGGAAGGATGGTGGATGTTCTGTGCTATAGTTTTCTCTTTTTGTTGTTTTTGTTTGTTTGTTTAGACAGTAGCTCACTACGTAGCTCTGGCCTGGAACTGGACCAGGGTAGCCTGGACTAACAAAATAAACCTGCATCTGTTTTCCTGAGTGCTCGGATTAAAGGCATGTGCCACCACCACCATGCCTGGATAGATCCTAGCCAGAGCTGCAGGCTGAAGCCGTAAGGATGGTACAGATACACACACACACACACACACACACACACACACACACATATGTGTGTGTGTATATATGTATGTTATATATATGTATATATATATATGTATGTGTATATATGTATGTATATATGGGGGGATATTAAAGTGGCTTATAGGCTGTGGTCTGAGTAGTCCAACTATGGATGTTTCCTGAAAGAAAGGCCAAGGATTCAGTAGTTGAACAGTCCAAGAGACTAGATGTCTCGGCAGGCCCAATCTGGTTTGGGAGTCCAGAAAAGTATTAGCGAGCTGAAGGTCTTAGGTGTATATTGGAATCCTTTTAATCCCAGCACTTGGGAGGCAGAGGCAGGCAGATCTCTGAGTACAGGCCAGACTGGTTTACATAGTGAAATCCAAGACATCCAGAGAAACTTTGTCTCAAAAAACAACAACAACAAAACAAACAAACAAGATTAGATGAACTTGCGGTGGAGAGTAAGGGCAAGCAGTCAAAGCAAAAGCCTCCTTCTTCCTTTCTTCTTCCATGTCCTTTTATGTGGGCTGCCAACAGAAAGTGTGGCCCAGACTTAGGGTTGGGTCGTTTCACCTCAAAAGAGCCATGTAAGAAAATTCTCCACAGGTAGGGCTTGGGTGTTAATTGATTCCCAATTAACCAAGATTAGCCACTGCGGTGCCTTTAATGTCTTTATGATGACACTCTCCTTTGTCCTCTTGACCTAGGTGCTAACTTTCAGTACATCATCACGGAAAAGAAAGGAAAGAATAGCAGCGTGGGGCTGATCCAGTTGAACCGTCCCAAAGCACTCAATGCACTTTGCAATGGACTGATTGAGGAGCTCAACCAAGCACTGGAGACCTTTGAGGAAGATCCCGCTGTGGGCGCCATTGTGCTCACTGGTGGGGAGAAGGCCTTTGCAGGTATGCTGGGCAGCCATGGTTGTAGACAGTAGGGGGTGCTATGATCTATGGGAAGCAGCAAAATGGACCAGTTCCTCTGTGATGCGAGGGGTGCCTTGAGATATACTAAGATGTAAAGTAAGCTGTGTGGAAGCAGGGAGTGTGTTGAACATTCAGGTGTGCTCAGTTCCTTTCTGGTTGCGTAAGTACTGGCCTAAACTGGGCCTCCTCTGAGTATACCGGTCATCCATTGCCTGCCACAGCCCCCAACATTAACTTCTTGGTGAGCTGTTGGTCCATGTATCAGCTGTTCCCACTGTGGTGGGAAGTGCTCCCAAGCCTCAAGCGTAGAATACAGGACTGAGAAGTTCTTTAATGTGTGGTCATTGAAACCTCACTTCTACCTGTAGCCGGAGCTGACATCAAGGAAATGCAGAACCGGACATTTCAGGACTGTTACTCAGGCAAGTTCCTGAGCCACTGGGACCATATCACCCGGATCAAGAAACCGGTCATCGCGGCTGTCAATGGCTATGCTGTAAGTGTCAGCTTCCACAGTCCCCCTGTGCAAGGCAGAAGGACCTGTGCCTTTAAAAGGTCAATAGTGTCTTTTGCTATCTGCTTTGCTTGGTGGAGCCTCATTGGCTAGTTCCCAGATGCGTTAATGAGCTTTTCTGTTTCTTTTTAATTGCTGCAGTGGCTAAACTACTTGTGTGAAGGCTGTGAGTACTCCGTGTGCCCACTAGGGTTCCTGCTTCACGAGGAGTGCAGCACTAGCTTAGCCCATTGAACAGCCATGTGATTATTATACATGCTGATTATTGAATAAAAACCATCCTGGTGGGGGTGGTCAGCCACTCAGATTCATGCCCTTGCCCTCTGTGGCTGACTTGGAGCCACTATGTCAGGCCTTCACCACAAAGTCAAAATTATTTACGGCCTGGCCCTTTGCATAAAAGTCTCCGAGTCCCTGTTAAGCAACATTACCCTTGTATCTATCCTACCACTTAAGTCTAGTTCTGTTCGGCTAGCTTAACATCCGTTATATGACTCTCATGATTTCAGAAAAGGTTTTTGAGCAAATAGAGTGGTTTTCTGCCTGGGCTCCTCTGGTAAAATCCACCTGCTTCTGACTTTTTTTTTCCCCAGCTTGGTGGGGGCTGTGAACTTGCCATGATGTGCGATATCATCTATGCTGGTGAGAAAGCCCAGTTTGGACAGCCAGAAATCCTCCTGGGGACCATCCCAGGTGAGAATGTGCGAGCTGTAACAGGACAAGCCTGGGTCTCGGCCTCATGTTTGCATCCAGTCACAGATGCATGACTTGTCTGCTCGGTTTTCTCTCCACCAACCAACACCTGAAAGACAGCACATGAAGCTCAGCACAGCCTGGGAGCCTCAAGACATGTCCATCTTTTATGGATAGACAGATCCTAAATTCAACAATAGACACACAGAGTTTACTGGCCTGAGCCACAGTGGTTCTTTCCTGACAATGACTCACATACCTTTAAGAGCTTTGTGTGCCAGAAGCTTGGCAGAAAGACGAGCGGACTTGGGTTATAACAAAAACTCTGTCCCATGTGAGTCTAGCTCTGTCCACTCCTATGCCAGTGGCACAGCAGGTCAGGTAGCCTGAGTTCAGCACAGCAGACTGGGGAATTCTAACTCCTGCTGCCTGGGAGAGCCCTGAGATATTGAGGAAGAAATAGCACTGCCCTCCAGGGGCCACTTGTTAGACCTGGCAGGAGGAGATGAACACTCAGAGAAAAGACTTGAACCCCAGGGAAGAGACCACCCTCAGAGGAGGCCTCTTCTGCTCTGAGGGTTGACCTGGCTTGTTCTGAGATTCTGGGCAGTGAGTTGAGTATATTTGTGCAGGCAGACCAGGCTGGGATTCAATCCAGTATGGGCTTTCAGGAACCTTCCAGGATGGTGGGAAAGAAACCAACTTGATTTTTCTTTCTTCCATTTTAATGCTGAGAGGGAAGCCTTGGCCTCATGCAGGCCTCTTCTATCAGAGAGCTGCATCCAAGCCCTGACAAAGGGCCAGCTGAGACCACAAATCTCTCCCTGTAGGTGCAGGGGGCACTCAGAGACTCACCCGAGCAGTCGGCAAATCACTAGCAATGGAGATGGTCCTCACTGGTGACCGAATTTCAGCACAGGATGCCAAGCAAGCAGGTGGGGTATTTGATGTTATGCTCTGGGGAAGAGTTAGGCCTCTTCAGGTGTTCCCTTGGGTAGCTGGCATTGGGGCCCTAAGATTCTGTCTTTGGTTTCATATCTTGAAATATGTTGTGCACGAGAGAGTGGCAACATATGTTCGGGTTAGAAATAATAACAGTATCTCTTCCCACTGCCCTTTAAAGGCTCTTGAAGGCCAGCCCTTTCCCTGCCCTTGCAGTGACCAAAATCCTCTGTTCCATTTGATCCTGTAGACAGCATGGGCAGTGCAACTTAAGAGACCAGTGACTGGAGCCTGGCAGTGGAGAGCACAGAGTCACCCGCCGCTAGGGACAGCCATCCCTTGTTTAGGACCCAGAGAACTGGCCTCTCATTGTCACTGGGTTCTAGAGGAAGTGGACAATGCATGCTATTCAGACTTTTCATGTTTTAGGTCTTGTAAGCAAGATTTTTCCCGTTGAAACACTGGTTGAAGAGGCCATCCAATGTGCAGAAAAGATCGCCAACAATTCCAAGATCATAGTAGCCATGGCGAAAGAATCTGTGAATGCAGGTAGGAGTCTGCTGGGAAGAATCCACAGGACTGCATAGGTGAAGTTACGGGGTTCCAAACTACCCCACCTTGTCTCAGGATTGCAGTTTACCATAGTGTTCTTCCAGGTTTTGGTCAATCAGAGGTCTGATAAGATATTCTGAGTGTCTCTTTATACCTGGAGCCAAGACCAGGCCAGGCCTGAAACATAATGGCACTGTAGTATCGGGCACGGGGAAGATGAAGAATGTAGCCACAGTCCTTGCAGTCAGTGGTCTGTGGTTCCTGAGAAAACTGTCTCTGGGGATCTGGAATGGTTCCCTTCCGAGCCCATGTTCTGGTTATACAAGAGGGCTGTAGCCTGGGGCCTGCAGTAGCATAGCTCATATGAAGGTTTCCATTGGTTCTCTCACCTCAGGAGGCTCGGCTGACTTGCTTTCCTCAGAGCTGCCTCAACCTTTTCTTTCTCCTTCTCTTTAAATGTATTCATTTAGTGATTTCTTTATTTGACATTTTAACTTATTGAGGGGGTACCCCATGGTGCACATGTGGAAGTCAGAGAGTGATTTGAGGAGTCAGTTGTCTCCTTCACCATAGGGGTTCCAGAGATTGAATCCCAGTTGTTGTTAGGCCAGACGACATGGGTCTTTTCCCATTGAGCCACCTGGCTGATCCTGCTGTTTGGATTTTGAGACAGGGTCTCTCTCTATATAACTAAAGCTGCCCTCCAACTCTGGATCCACCTGCCTCAGTCGCTAGGATTGTAGTCATGTATCACCACATCCAGCTTGGGTCTTTTCTTAATATAGTTATGCCATTTAATAACATGTATGTGAATTTATACGCATGTGTATATGTATGTGGGTATGTGTGCCTTTTCATGTGTGGAGGCCAGCAGAGGCCAGCAGATCTCTCAGGGCTGGAGTTACAAGGGTTTGTGGGATGCCTCCTGAATGAAGTTTTTGTGGTTGTTTCAAATTTTTTATTTTTATGTGTGTGTTTGGCCACTATGTATCTGTACATCACATGTGTGCGTGGTGTATTGATGGGCTTTGGACCAGGTGTAAACCTCTCTGTGGAAGAAGCCCGGGGTTCTTTGAGAGAGCACAAATGTTCTTAGCTACTGAATCGTCTCTCCAGTCCCAGGAATGGAGTCTCTCTAATAGTTTATCTCAGCATTTGGAATGGCACTTTGTTTCTGCTCAATATTACATGTAGAGTCATCTTGAGGGAAAAAAAAATGTGACCCAGAAAAGTTGTTGCTACCTCCAGAGGGCACACCAGTCTTTCAGGGTTGCTGCTGGCCACGATCAGATGTGTTTAATGTGTTTAATGAACCAGCTTTTTGTGGGAAACACGGGAAGCAACTAAGGCTGCTGGCAAGGTCACAGTGGCAGGTGTAGGTCCTCCACAGCAGGGCTCTACGGACGGTGTTCTCCCTGGGGAAAGAAGGGCCCAGCAGTGCTGTCCCACTGCTCAGCATCCTCGTCTGCTCATCCTTTTCTCTGTTTCTGTGTTCAGTTTTACCAGCTACCCCAGGTCCTCGTAGCTCAACAGATTCTGCTATTCGTCCTTTGTTCAGTTCTGGTGCTTTTCTCAGGTCCCTGGACTACTACTAAGGTGTTTGGGAGGCCTAGGAGAACCTGATAGTCTAATGGCTATAACAAAATAGGTCATACACTTGAGAAGTGGGGAGAGCTGGATCAGTCTGGCATGCCAAGCCTGCAGCCATTTCTGTAGGTCACAGTCAGTTCGTCATGAGTACCTCACGTTTGGCACTTCGGTTGGTGACCCCAGGGTTTCTTTTTCAGCCTTTGAAATGACGTTAACAGAAGGAAATAAGCTGGAGAAGAAGCTCTTCTATTCCACCTTTGCCACTGTGAGTAAAACACATTCTGTTTAAGATTCAAGTCTGTGCCCATCGCAGATGCTGCTGGGACTCTCTTACTGCAAAAAGGCCCTGTGAATTACACCACTCAGCACCAGCTCCTGTGTTTAAAGTGGATTTGTAGCTGGCCACAGTAGTCCTAGAACTTTGGAGCCTGGGCCCAGGATAATTGCTTGAGCCCAAACGTTTGAAACCAGCCTGTGCAACACAGAGAAACCGTCTCTAAATAGTATTTATCTCGTTGCATACGTGTTGCCTGCATGTATGTAAATACACTGTATGTATGTCGGTGCCTGCAGAGTCCAGAAAAGGGAGCAGAATACCTTGGAACTGAAGTTACAGACCGTTGTGTAAGCCACTATTTAAGTGTTGGAAGCCAAACCCAGATCCTATTCAAGAGTAGCAAGCGCTTTTGGCTGCTGAGCCATCTCCAACCACTGCCACCTAATTCTTAAATTTTACTTTGTTTGTTTCAGACAGTCTCATTATGTAGCCCTAGCTGGTCTGGAACTCACTATGTAGACTAGGCTGGCCTCAAATTCATAGAGATCTGTCAGCCCCAGCCTCCTGAGTGCTGAGATCAAATGAGTGTGCCACCATGCTTGAGTACAATTCACCTCTTATCAGAAGCTCACATCTAGGCGTTTTAAAGAATATTCTGATGGTCAGTCAGAGGTATTACCACTGACCATTGTACCACTGCCCAGTGCTCAGTGTTTTATAAAAGAAACATTTAAGGAGCTGGAGAGATGGCTTAGCATATACCATATATCCAGCATATATCCAAAGGACCTGAGTTCACTTCCCAGCACCCACAATCATCTGATACCTCACTTATGATCTCTGTGTTACACACACACACACACTTAAAAATAAAAATATTTCAAATGGTTTGAGCCTCTAAGGAAGAAGTGAAGGTGTTTGCACGTAGTGTGTTTACAGGCTAAGGAAGGGGCAGGTGTAAATCAGGGTTCTGTTGCTGTCCTACAGCTCTATGAGAGATTCCCAACTTAGACCCTACCAGATCTGTAGGTGCTGTGAGCATGAGTTTCTGGTACTCGTGTTACCACTCCTGATTGACTGTTAGTGGAGAATCCCATCTTCCATGGGCCCACTGCAGAATCACCGTCTTGTTGATGAGCTCAGAAAGCAGGCGAGGAGGGAGTCATGAGAGCACCTTGGAGATGCAGGCAGTCAACAGAGGGCCTCTAGGAAGGTTCAAACTTCACCTCTCTTCTTCCTTTCCTGCCAGGATGACCGGAGAGAAGGGATGTCTGCCTTTGTGGAGAAAAGGAAGGCCAACTTCAAAGACCACTGAGAGCTGGCAGCCATACCTTTCTCCACCCTGGAGAGGAAAGCTCAGCCTGTCAGAGGGTAGTAGTGTCTGCCACAGTTCCTACCGAAGGCTTCAAGGCTGTGGCCACAGCTTGGGTACTCCTGGTGTGGCCTGCAACCTTCACCAGTTGTTGGAAGTCGGTCTCTCACAGTTTTCTAAATCAGAAATCTGGGAAGCTTTCAGGGTGTCTTGATTTGTTTAACTTCACTCTAAAGGCAGGGCACGCTTGGGCCAGCCACTTCCCTGTGCACTATCTGCAGTGCATAGCTCAAGATGTGAGCTTCAAGAGGGAAGTGGCCCTGCCTGCTGATTCCAAGCACGAGAATTCAATGAAAGTAACTCCTTCGGTTTAGTTTCGACTCGCCTGTAGTTGTCTCTCTAGAGGGTCAATATGTTTTTTTTAATTATTATTGCTATGATTTTCTTATGGGTAGGGTTTTGCTGTGTATCCCTGGCTGCCTGGAAGTTACTGTATAGACCAGGTTGACCTTGAATTCACAGAGATCAACCAGCCTCTGCTTCCCAAGTATTGGGATTAAAGGTATATGCTACCACACCATGACTGTTTGTGTGTTTTTAACTTCACCATCTTTTTTTTTAAAGATTTATTTGTCTTATGTATACTATATACTATACACTGTAGCTGTCTTCAGACACACCAAAAGAGGGTATCAGAGGATGTCATTATAGATGGTTATGAGCCACCATGTGGTTGCTGGGAATTGAACTCAGGACCTCTGGAAGAACAGTTAGTAGTCTTAACTGCTGAGCCATCTCTCCAGCCCCTTAACTTCACCATCTTAACCATTTATAAGGTATCAGCACTCTCACATCAATGTGTGTCCATCCTCACTATCAGACTCCAGGACTCTGGTCTCCAGACCTTCATCTTCTCAAACTAAAACTGTCCCCATTAGACCCTGACTCCTGACCACACTTCACAGCCTCTGGGACCAACCCTTTTACTTTCTATGAGAATGGGATGGCTCAGGTACCTCTTGAGTGGAATTAGAATAACTGTTATGATGTGTTGTTATGACCCTTGTACAATGCAATGCACAGTATCCTCCTGCCCCCTCCATGCACCTATGTCAAAATCTAACCCCAGGTTGGTGGTCTTAAAGTGCTAAAAGTCGGGTGGGACTCATGAGTGGATTTGTGAGGCCCAGAGGGAACTCCTGCAGCCCTTTTCCTATGGAGATGGAATGAGAAGGCATGAGGAAGGGCCAGGACGCCTGTCTCCACCAGACAGCAGATCTACCTTGCTTTGACTTCCTGCCCCAGAACTGTAAGAAGTTAAGCCATTGAGTTGTAGCATGTCAGAAGCCTAAGCATAGACAGATATCCTCTGAGTTCATTCGTGCTGTAGTAGCTGTGTTGAAAGATACTTACTTTTGAACTCATCTCAATAGATGCTCAATATGTATTTGTCTTGAACTCCTGAGTGTAAGCAGCCCTGTTCCCACCTTCCAGATAACTATCACCCAACCAAAGCTCCTATTCTAGGAGCCTCAGGGCCTTTCTTCTGGTAAAGCCCGCTTTCCCCTAGAAGTGAGCATTGGATTTCCTCAGACTATAGTTATAGACAGTTGTGAGCCACCACTTGGATGATAGGGATCAAACCTGGGTCCCTTGAAAGAGCAGCTAGTGCTCTTAGCCATTGAGCCATCTCTCCGGCCCCAGTGTTCACTTATTAAAGCTGGGCACACAAGGAAGTATGTGTTAGCCATTGATGGACATACTGAGTAGAATAAGCAAAGGAGGCAGCCACCCCATAGGGGAAACCTTGAAATTGACATCTTCCAATCATTGGTTGGTTGTTTTATTTTGTTCTCTTAAAATAGGCTTTTTAAAAAAATGCCATTTCCTCATTCGTCCCTGTGTACCACATGTGTGTCTGGTGCCTCAGAGGCCAGAAAAGAGCTGTGAATCCCTTGGAACTGAAGTTACAGATGGTTGTTAGCCATCAACTCCAAGTCCTGGGAAGGTCACCCACTGAGCCATCTTCCAGCCCCTCATTGGTTTAATTTTTATGTGTTCACTGCACATATCTCAATCATTTGATTCTGAAAAGTGGAACAGTGTTTAATATGTCTCGTGGCAGATTTTGACTCAACCCTGGGTCAAGCACAGCACACCCAGACCTGTGTGTGCTAGCTGTGCCCTTAGCAGGAGAGGAACCCACCCAGAGCCGTCAGCTTTTTTTTTTTTTTTTTTTTTGGTTCTTTTTTTCGGAGCTAGGGACCGAACCCAGGGCCTTGCGCTTCCTAGGTAAGCGCTCTACCACTGAGCTAAATCCCCAAGCCGTCAGCTTTTACTGGCTCCTAGCTATAGAGAGTTCAAGAACATTTGGTGTATGCAAACTGCCCTAAGAAGAAGCTCTCCCATACCATGGTGAAGCTCTCGGCTACTTAAAACTGTTTGGGGAGTTGGGGATTTAGGTCAGTGGTAGAGCGCTTGCCAAGCAAGCGCAAGGCCCTGGGTTCGGTCCTCAGCTCCGGGGGGGAAAAAAAAAAAAAGGAAAAAAAACTTGTTTGGTCTCTGGCCCCAGTACAATCTGGGTTTTTTGACTCGGTTTGCCTCTATACTGGCTTGCCTCCTGGACTAGTCCTAATCCCTGGAAGCCACTCACACAGTGAAGCAGAAAGTGTTCCCCTTACCTCTCACACTTTATCCATCACTGCCACCAAGTTGGGCAACAGTAGCCATAGCAGAGCCATCTGGACTAGGGCACCAGAGATCCTAGGACCAAGGCCTGTTTTCGCGGGTGCTTCTCAGGCACTTTTCTGCTTCCCACACAAATTTATTTTCTGAACGTTCTCCCAATCTGCCTGGCCTCACCTCAGAGTTTTGCACGTCACCCTAGAGGCAAGGGCCAACTCACACAGGTAGTTAGTTATCCAGCTGTTGGGCGGCTCCTCTGGCCCCGCCCCCATCATGTGGCCCCGCCCCGCTGACGGCTCGGCCCTCCACCGATTCTGCAGCCATGGTTGTGCTCAAGGGCATCCCGACGGTGCTGTCTCCTGAGCTGTTGTTCGCGCTTGCGCGGATGGGGCACGGAGACGAGATTGGTGAGCATGTAGAGAGTTGGCAGTGCAGCCCTCTGAGGTGCGATTCACGCAGGAGCCCTTGACCCGCCGCGGTCAGGAAAAGCTGGGGACAATGCTGCAGTCATCTTGCCCTTCGGAGCAGGAAGCTATCCAGCTGCTTGAGGAAAGAGCTGAGCTGAGGCCTGCTGATTGGACCAGGCCATAGAACTGTGAAAAGGGCAAACCAGGTTACAAGTTCAGCAGGGGAGACGGGGTGAGGCGGGGCGGGAGCGGGGTTACGGGGGGGGGGGGGGGGGGGGGCGTCCAGACCTCCCACGTGGTCTCCCAGGCTATGCCCTCCTCCCTCAGGTCTGCGGATTTCTTGATCCCTGGCCTGGTGCCCTAAGGCAAGGTGGGGACAGCACAAAGACTGGAGTGTAACTATTGATTGGTTACTCCTCCCAGACACTGGTTTCATTCACAGTTTCCTGTTTTTAATCCTTCTGGAGTGAGAGAAATATACTGGCCTGGCATGTGGACATCCCAGATGGTGGGTTGTGCTGATACACAGGGATGTGTGGCTTTGAGATATGTGTGGCTATGTGAGGTGACCATCTGAGAGGGAGAACTGCACTGATTCGAGCCCATCTTTCCCCTTTCTGTCTTTTCAGTCCTTGCAGATGCGAACTTCCCTACGTCCTCCATCTGCCAGTGTGGGCCTATAGAGATTCGAGCAGACGGTGAGCACCATAGAGCTAGGGTGGAAACAGTACTCGTTCTGTGGCCTCTCTGTCCTGGCCCCTCATTCCTGTTGGCTGGTTGCTTAAATTTTGTGGTCCGAAAAGGAAAGTTTTAGACAGGTGGGGTTACAGGTCATGGTAAGAGCAGTACCCTGAACCCGGCTCTGCCTTCCTAGGCCTGGACATCCCACAGCTCCTGGAGGCTGTGCTGAAGCTCCTGCCGCTGGACACCTATGTGGAAAGCCCGGTGAGGACCAAAGGCTGTGCTACTGGTCTGGGCCTCAGTTTCCTCTTTGCTAGACTTCATATGGCTATATTTCCCAAAAAGCCCCCAACCCTCAGAGGAGCCAGGGAGGTGTCTGAGGCTGCAGAGCTGACCCCTGTCTCCCCTAGGCTGCTGTCATGGACCTAGTGCCCAGTGACAAGGAGAAGGGCCTGCAGACCCCGATATGGGACCATTATGAATACCTTCTCCTCAAAGCTGACTGTAAGGTGAGTGCACCCCCAACCATAGGACCCTCTGTCTCCTGGCAGCTCAGCTCTGAGAGGGTGAATCATGAGAGTGGACAAGGAAGAGGTGTGTCTGAGCCCTGTGGCCAGCTTCCTCTCTTCCCAAGCCTCTTTCTCCCAGAATCCTGACCTATCTGCCTTGGAGTTGGTCCAAGGATTGTGGGCTCCATGTTGGGGTCCCCTCTAACCTCCTCTACATATGCATCTTCACCCTAAACCTTTGCCACCTCACTCTTGCTAAGGTCTGTTTGTCATACAGCCCACATCCCTACCTGGCAGGGGAAACACTTATTTTCTTAAAGGAGACATTAGGTCTGAGCAGGGCCCCTTGAGTACTTTTGTCCTAGGCAGGAGACTTCCAAGGCAGTTTAAACGGTATAGAGAAATGGTTCTCAACTTGTGGGTCGCAACCTCCAAAGACAAAAATACAGATATTTATGTGATAATTTGTAACAGTACAAAATTACAGTTATAAAATAGTAATGGAAATAATATGGTTAGGGGCCACCTCAACATTAGGAATTAAAGAGTAGTCACAACATTAGGAAGCGTCTTAGGGTTTTACTACTGTGAACAGACACCGTGACCAAGGCAACGCTTATAAGGACAATGTTTAATTGGGGCTGGATTACAGGTTCAGAAGTTCAGTCCATTATCATCAAGGTAGGAGCATGGCAGCATCTAAACAGGCATGGTGGTGCAGGCAGAGCTGAGAGTTCTACATCTTCATCTGAAGGCTGCTAGTGGAAGACTGACTTCTAGGGAGCTAGGATAAGGGTCTTAAAGCCCATGCCCAAAGTGACACACCTACTCCAACAAGGCCACCCCTCCTAATAGTTCACTCCCAGGGCCAAGCATATTCAAACCATGACAGGAAGGTTGAGAATCACTGATCTAAAGGCTTGCTGAGTTGAGTCCATACCCAACAGACACCTTGCCCTTCATGGGCTCAGACAGGGATTTAATAGATGCCCCTTATCTCTGGTTCCCTGAAACACCCGCATCAGGAGAACCTCAGAGGATTGGAGCCTAGAAGACCAGGGTTCCATTGCTGCTGCTGCCTCCTGACTACCTCCTGATAGGGACTCAGATCAGGAGTCCACCTAGAGGACAAGGTCCCTCCAACTGCTATTTTGTCTTCCAGAAAGCCCTGAGGAAGATAGAGAGATTTGAATTTTATGAACGTGCAAAAAAGGCATTTGCTGTTGTTGCCACCGGGTGAGTGTCTGCTGCAGCCAGGTCTCTTATTCGGGTCCCTGGGAACTGCCCTACTTCTGCTTTGCCCGTGAAGGCTGGAGGGATTTGGGCGTCAGAGTCCCTGGACGTTGCTGAGCAGGAGAAATAAGAGCAGAAAGGGATCTGTTTTTTCTGAGTGCAAAGTTGGACTCTCAGCACCCTGACCCTCCTGCAGGGAGATGGCACTCTATGGAAACATCATCCTCAAGAAGGGAACTCTTGACCTCGGACCCTCATAGAGACCACTGCGGGCTGATGGCTGGCTATGCCTGAACCCAATCAGCACAGCTTCCCATGGCAGCAACCAGACCTGGACATCAGCCTCGGGTTCAAGAAGATGGCAGATCCTAAGAGACTCTGCTGACCCTGACAGATTCCCTCCTTCCACGATTTGTGAAATCGATGGGGGAGGGAGAACAGTCATTGTCTGATCTTTAATCTAAAGGTTTTGTACTCGTAAACTTGTCTTGTGGTGAGCTCCACGGATGCCACTAGCTCCCAAGTAAGCATCCTCTACCCATCCTTGATAAATCCTCAGTCAGAAAATCCACATGGAAGTGAAGCGTGGGGCTGGTGTGAGGGCTGGGAGCTGGGCAGGAGCTAAGCCTGGGTAGGAACCTGGGAGCTGGATTGGGTCTGTGGCTATGGCCTGGGCCTAGGCCAAGGGCTAGGCTAGTAGTTGACGTTGGGTAAAGTGCACAGCAGAGGACTGGAGCTGGTTGCACTGGATGCTTGTATCGGGTGGGAGCTTCTGCATTACCCAATTGGAATGCAGTACACACTGGGTCTTTTTTTTTTTTTTTTTTTTTTTTTTTTAGTTCTTTTTTTCGGAGCTGGGGACCGAACCCAGGGCCTTGCGCTTCCTAGGCAAGCGCTCTACCACTGAGCTAAATCCCCAGCCCCCACACTGGGTCTTTATTAGGGCTAATCTCTGAGCTCCAAGCCAGAGGTCAAGTTGATAGAGCTGGGCTGGACATCTTAGATAGAAGGGCTCTGACACTCAGAGGTGATCTGACACTCAGAGATGAATGCTCAGCTGCTAGGGAACGTATACTGTCCTCTCTGGTCTCGGGGTCAGAGGTCTGGGTAGGGCTGATGTTTGGTAAGTTCAGCACCTACTACCTGTGCTATGTTAGGCCCAGGAGCTCAGACGCAACCTGGTTGCTCCCAGCCTTGAACCCTCAGTTGTCCCACGAGGTAAAGGAACAGCTGGGGCTCAGTGTAGACAGAAATAGGAAGAGGGGAGGAACCTAGGCAGTCAGCAAACAGGTTCCCTACTGAGTGCTTGGGCTGCATCTCCAGCCCTTGTCTGCAGACTGTTGGGGAATGTTCGGAGTGGCTTTGCCTGTACTTGCCAAAAGGGGCAAACAACAGTCCAGCGGGTGAGTGGACAGGCCCTTCGGTGCAGTTAGTGTTCTTGTCCCTCCAGCCCCAGTTACGTCCTTTAGGAGGAAATAGCCACAGAGGTTCCTGGCTCAGGCAAAGCTAGAAAGAAACCTGGCCACAGTCACCATCCTGGACCAGTAGATGCTTTTGGTGCCAGTCACACACCAGCATCTTGGAATACCAGCATCTGCAGGTCCTCTACTTAGATTCAAGGAATGGGAAGGTGAGACAGCTCAGATTTTGATGGTGGGTCCGACCTTACGGGCACTGGACAGAGTGCTCCACAGGGCCCTGCTTCCAGACCACTTGTGCCTGGATTATTTTAACGGTCTCTGGCCCTCTCTAACTTGATGGAGAAATGACGCTGAGAGGTTTGATCATAATCTGCGTTACCAACTCTGTTCAATTGAGAATTGCCTGGGAAATTAGTAAAGCATCTTGGAGTAGATTAGAGGTACTCACAGGATTACCTATGCAGGAGAAGACATGCCCTGAATGTTTCCAGGACTAGCCTAGAGGTCACATGTGCTAACAGGAAAAAGGAGAACAGTTGTGATGCCCTTCTGTGGAATCTGGTGCTACCACGTATGGGCCACGGATAGATTCATCTAGATCCTTAGCAGGATGACAGGTGGGGTTACTCTGAGATGAAGGCTATACCTTGAGGTCACTGTCAGCCTTGCAGTTCATCCTAGACCCTGGGCTTATCTGCAAGATGGAGTGTTGGACTGTAATGTGGCGGTGCTAGATTTGTCTATAATGTGGACTCATCTGCAGTGTGGAAGCAATGGGCTCAAGTAGTATGAAGGCCCCAGATTTGTCAATAAGATAGAACATGGGGCTTCGAGGCCAAGGTGCACATGAGCCTTCACTCCCTCAATCATGTCCTTGGAGGACCGGGGACAAGAGACATACACAGAGTTATATGGTGTGCAAGACCAGTAGACAACCTATAGAGCTGCATGGGGTTTGGGTGCACTGGGACAGAGAGCTGGGGGCCTCTGTTAAGCTGTCTGTTCTGCCTGAGCTTCTGGAGCTGGGAAATGTGTGCCTCTGTGACCCTTTAGTGCCTTCCACTGCACAGGTAGGATTGGTAGTCACCCCGGTACCCATACCACATGTGAGGTAATTCACACGACCTGTGCTTAGGTCTTGTGAGCCAGGCCATGTGGAAGGACAGGCATCCCAGAAAGATCCAGGGACTGCCCAGAAAACTAGAACAGAAAGTATGTATCCTGACTCACTCTTTTGAGCACCTGTCCAACTATGTATCTATCTGCCCATGTACACATGCACACGGATACCACACACACTGCCAGTGTACACATAGAGCTGTGTACTTGCCCAGGACTCTACCTAGGTACAGTGTAACTGCACACATGTGCACCACCTATATACATCGTTGTAACTATGTATCTATTCATGTGTGTACCTGTGAGTCTGCACATTTTAACTATGTATCTGTGCACGTGTACACCTGTGTACATGTGAAACCATGTACCTGTGTACCTACACCACTCATCAACCTGTGTCCTATGCAACCTCCCTCCTCTTCAAGCATTTCCTCACACTCTTCTGTGAGAAGTCCAGGATGGGCTTCCCTTCTGAGACTGATGCTGCTAACTGGTCCCCACACTGACTGCTGGCACACCTATCACTTCATCCCTATGTGCAGAGAGATGGAGCCAAGGAGAACTGGTCATGAGCTAAGGGTCAGGTAAACCTTGTGCCCATCAATTGGAAGCTTTTGGTGAGCCAAAGGTAGGACAGCATAGTTCGTCCTCCAAAATGCAGCCTCTGTGTCCCAGAACTGTTGATCTTAAAGATACTCATTCCTTCCACCAATTTTCAAATGTTTAATTTTTTTTCTAACTTGGGAGAATCAATGGTCACAGCAGCCTAGACCTGAGGACAGGAGTAGGAGAACGGTTAGGGCTCTCCAGAATCCTCCAGAGAGTGGGAGATGTGGTCAAGGTCCTCCTCTGGTCCGTGCAGCACCTGACGATATAGGATGGGCCTAGACTGGGGCACTTCTTCATTCTGGACATCCTCAGACATGGGATGGTATATGCTGTCAAGATCCAGTTCTGGACCCTGAAGAGGATTCCGAAAACGGCTCAGGATGTCCTTAGTTTCCACCCAGGTCATGGTATCTGTAGAGAGGCAGAAGTAGTTATAGCCTCCCTTACGAGATCCTTCCCACTAGCCTTCTGTCCGAATGGACCCCATGATCCCTTGATCCCACTCTGACCTGAATGCTTTTCCTCAGTGGCTGCAAGCTTCTGCTTGGGTACAGGAAGCAGTGCCCTCAGCTGGTCATCCTTTTCAAGAGGTTCCATGGCTCTGGTACCCCAGGCCCTGCCAGAATGAGTAGGGTAAGGTTCACATACAGGTGGGGAGAGTTAGATGTGGCCAGCCCCACTTTTGAAGTTAGTCTCTGCCCCTAGGCAGCTGGCCCAGGAAAGCTGTTCTACACCACCCACTTTATCAGCTGCCCAGTAAGGCCTGGGACAAGTTCATGGCTTTGTGCCTGTAGCATCTCTAAGGCGCTAAGTGAAGGGATGGGGCCCAAGAAGGTCAGAGCCTTCCCTGAGCAGGATCCTCAAGGGCAAGAGAGGAGGATAATATGCTGTTCTAAAACATACCATTAAAGGCTGCAGGGAGAAGTGAGTCTGGGAGATGGCCAGGGAGGTCCCTAGTGCCTGCTCCTGGAAGGGAACTCCCAAGGAGTGATGCCTGTGGGGTTTGAGTATCACTTCCTCCTGGAAGCTTCTGAACAACCATGTTCTCCAATTCCCCCAGTGCATCAGCCCACACTTGCCTTCCAGGATACTTACTTCTCTGTTTCCTGTTCAGGGAACACATGTTTGCCTTTGGTCTTGACAGGGACCTAGAAGAGGGAGTCCCAGGTGAGGAATTTGCTAGTTAGTGATCGAAGGTTGGAGGACACCAGGGAGAGGTCACTCTAAGACCCACCTACAGGTAGGACTTCAGTTCAACCTGTGTTTAACTCTAGAGGATAAGAATTATCATGGATACCCGACGTGCAGAGAGAGGATTTAGGACACCAGCCTGTCCCCCAAGTGCCAGTTTTTCCGAACACCTGACCAGCTTAGGAGAAAACAGAGCTCTTCAACGGGTACCCAGGCTCCCTTTGGACTCTGTACCCTCCCTCCACCCCAGTATTTTGCACTAATTAAGGCCATGCTTGCCCCTCCCTATCCTGGCTAGTGACCCAGAAGGTAGTCAGCTCCTCTGAACGTAATTTCTTAATGAAGACAAAGTACCAAGAAGGATGTGAGACATGGGGTGACTCTGGGGAAGTGCCCAGCTCCAAGAAGCTGTGAGTGGTTGTGGAAAGTGAGCCTCCCTCATCTTCTTGCTGCCACGTGTGCAGAGTGAATGGACTTGGCCCAGGGCAAGCTCAGTGCATTTTCAGCCAGGGCAAGTTTTCAATCTATAAATCATGCCCTCAGTGAGTGTGCCGGGACAAGTATGGAGAGGACCCATCTCACACAGGGCCTTCCTAGGCATTTTGGATGTCCATGTCCCCACCCATAATCACCGGTGTCATGAAGCCCATATCCTCTCATCCTGGGCCCACCCGAACACCGTGAAGGACCATGTTCTCCCATCCTGGGGTCACCTGGGAGTCATGGAGGCTCACATCCCTATGTGGTTACATGGGTGTGATGGAGACCAATGTCCTTAGGGTTGACTGAGTTATCTGGTAAACTAAATGCCTTGGATATTTACCCAGTAGACCACAGAAGGGCTCGGACCCTTCTCTTCCTGAAGCCCCTCATCAGTGGTCACAAGGTGCTGCTACCACATTCAGCACACATCACCTGACTTGCCTCCCTTCTTGCCAGCTTAGGGGGTGGAGAGAAAGAGGTCCTTGCTGGTATTCCCTGATAACTGGGGCAGAGGCTGGCCTCCAGGAATGGGGCCAGGTAGAGGGGCCCCTGCATACCTGGTGTGCTGGAATTGCACCTGCCTCCCACAGCAGCACAGCCACCAGACAGGTGGCCAGGAGAAACCTAGGGGACCAGAGAAGGAATGTGAGGTGGTGAGGGACCACCTTAACTCCAGATGCTCTAGTCAAGACCTACTGGAGCTGGTGGCGTGCTGTGTGTGTGTCATGGGCAGAGAGACCAAGGTAGATCTCTCTCTCTGTTGATCCATTGGTAGATATTGACTCTGGTCTCACAGAAAAGGGCCTGCAGGCAGGATAAGCAAGCAAGATGCTCAAGACACTCCTGCTCTATGTCTCGATGCCAAGTTCTCCACCTGTGGCCAAGACACCTCATGCCCTAGGCAAATCCTACTATGACAGCACACCTGGCAGTGCTGAGAATTCCAGAGGCTACACAAGGACACACATGTGGGCTTGCACACACATATGTATGTCTGAAAATATTGATTGGGGAACGGGGGCGGATGGAGGCCCTAGCACATTGCCGTGTGACAGTACCCCTGAGGCCATGATCCATGGTATTGGGAGTAACTTCTAGTGGGCCCTCAGGTGGCCAGTAGCCCCATCGTGCAGACAAAAGAAATGCTGAACATGTGGTTGTTATGAGATGTGCACGTATGTGAAGTATGTGTGTGTGTTTGTTGGTATATGGCATGCATATATATACATGTATGTGTGTGACTGTGAGTGTGTGCATGTGCGTGTCCTCAAAGAAAACTCTCTTCTCTATGATTCAGCCCTTTGGGATAGGGATCAAAGGTCAGCAGTGGGGATCTGGCCACATAGGCTTAAGTACCCAGGACCTCAGGACCTCTAGGACTAGGCAGAGGCCTATTTGTGTGTTAGGAAGAGAAATGAACATGGAAACCCCCATCCTAGCCTTTGTGTTGTTTCCCTACCCCACCCCCCATCTGCCTCCATAAAGACTAAGGTCCTGCAGGGGACCCAGCCCTCCCTGAGAATCAAACCCTAGCTCCTGGGTGACCAACTCTCAGGTTCCCTGATTCCTGCACTGCCCCTACCCTGCCAACCCTCAAAGGCCTGGTACATATTCCCCTGCCTCCCTACCATCCCACTGTCCCTTTTCTTTTAGGACATCACAGCCTGGGATGTTGCTTCTTCCCAGGGGTAGTTTAGGATCTAATGTTCCATTGGCTCAGGCACCCCATGGGACAAACCATCCTCATGCATATCTGGAGGCCACTTGAGCTGCTCTTGGAGATAAACCCTGAATTGCAAACCGGAGGGTAGGTGTTTTACAAAAAAAAGGAGTCTTTCCTTCCTTCCTCTCACCCACCATCCCTCCTTGTTTCCCTCCCTTACTCCCTCTCTTCCTTCCTCCCTCTCCTCCCTTAAATTAGACCCTCCCCTGGAATTAGATGGAATAATTCTCAGGGCCTCTCTCTAAGTCAGAGCTCCTCCCCTGGAATTAGATGGAATAATTCTCAGGGCCTCTCCTAAGTCAGTGTGATCCAAACCACACAGCCATGCCCACCCTGGTCAGTTCCCCCAGCTGCCAGCTTTTAGGGAGAGAAAAGTTAGGGCCCAGAGGCCATGGCATCACCTCTTCATGACAGGGGCTTCCTTTCGGTGCTGAGGAGCTAGCTCAGGAGAATGGAGAAACTGCAGATCCCAGGGTTCAGGTGCCTGGTCCTCTTACTCCCAACCCTGGCTGCTTGGGGTTTTATCTTTCCTACATGGGTGTGTCTGACCAGAGGTCAAGGGCCAGCAATCACTGGGCCATAAGCCACGCCTGCCCCCCGCCCCCATGTAGTGTGAGCAGTGAGCATAGACTGAGCCCCCAGGAGATTTTTGGTTTCCCACCTGTCAGTTCTACCACTAAGACCTACCCACTTTAGCACTAGGCTTCCCGCCACAGTACCGCTAACTCCTGTGTTCCCCTCTCCTGCGTAGGTTGGCACTTGGCTCTGTGCCTTCAGATGTTACCCCTCGGCCCTCTATGGTGCTAAGCTGAGTGGCCCCGGAGCTGGCCCAAGATAGGATTCTCTAGGATAGAGTGCAGATCATAAAAACACCAGGCCCTGCTATGCCTCTCAGCCCCACCCCTTTCTTTTGTGACTTCTGGATAGAGCAGTTGTCACTCCAAGAAGCAGCTGCTGTACCTTGGGCTGCTCCCACCAAATCCCAGAGAAGTGAGCACATCACCCTCAGAGAGGCAACTACATTTAAAGCTCAGGAGATAGGTGTCCCCCTGGTGGGAATAGGCAGTAACTGCAGATAGCCAGAGTTTTGGGGAGATCCGAGAACAAGGAAGCCACCTGGCCTGGGGGAACGCCCCAGGCTGTTGAAATTCAAAGAGACAACACTGAGAAGCTACTCAAATACACAATACCAAAAAATAGCATTATAACAATCCTCTTCAGAGTGGTGGGAACAGGCAGCAGCTTTGGAAGAAGGCATACATCACCCTCCACTATGGTCCAATGTTTCTTCTGTGAGTCCAAGGTTGCCTTGTCCGGTGCTTTGAGTGAGAATGCCTCCTTCACAGGGTTATACATTTTAATACGTTAGCCTCAGCTGTTGGAACTCAATGGGAAGGATTAGGAGATATGGCCTTGTTACAGTGTCACTGGGAGCAAGCTTTGAGGTTTCAAATGCCCATGTCATCCATTCCCTGTTAGCTCTCTCTCTCTCTCTCTCTCTCCCCTCTCTCTCTCCCCCCTCTCTCTCTCTGAGTGTGTGTGTGTGTGCTTGTGTGTGGTGTGTCTCTTGTGTGTGTCTCTGTGGTGTGTGTGTGTGTGTGTGGTATATCTCTCTGTGTGTGTCTCTGTGGGGTGTGTGTATGTGTGTGGTATGTGTGTGTGGTGTGTGTGTGTGTGTGTCTCTCTCTGTGTCTGTGTGTGTCTATGTGGGGTATCTGTGCAGGGAGTGGGGTGTGCCTCATGTTTATGCGGGAATCAAAATATAAGCTGTCAACAAGCATTCCAGCACCATGCCTGCCTGCTGCCATGCTCCCTACCATGATTGACATGGACTCTAACCCTTTGAAACCATAAGCCCCAAATTTATAAGTTGCCTTGGTCATGGTGTTTTGTCACAACACTAGAGAATTAACAAAGACACTGCAGTCATGAAAACTGAAGACCAATAACCCTCCATAAATAAAATATTGGCAAGTAAAGTACACAAAAATTACTCCCAGGACTATAAAGTTGGTTTAGTATCTAATCTTCTAAGCTACAAATGAGGGACAAAGAGCATGTGCTTATTTTAATAGAAAAAAAAAGCATTTGACAAAATCTGGTGTCCGTTTATGCTTAAAATGGGGGTGGAGTGGAGATATGCATCAGCAGTTAAAAGGGTACACAATCAGCTTTGTCATCCAGGGGGTAAACAGAGGCAGGCATCGAGGTGTGGTGTCAGTGGTCTGGGCCAGTGCTGACAGCAACTGACGGAGTCTGCTGCTGCTGACAACCAGCGATTAGAGAAATCAGTCAGCAGACTTTCCTCTGAGGGAGCAAAGCTTGATTGGACCTGGCACTCAGTGACCAGTGAAAAACTCAGAACTCTTTTTTAACTCTTAGGAGCCAGTGAGAAAGAAAAGGAAGAGAGAAAATTCACACACACACACACATACACACACACACACACACACACACACACACACACACATACACACAAAGTGGATGAAGCAAAAGCAGTCTCCAATAACTTCACACATACAAATACATACACGCATACAGACAGACAGACAGACATATACACATTCACACATTGAATGGATAAAGCAAAACTCCAACAAGCAGACTCCAAGCATTCCACATATATACATATATACACACATATAAGAACATAAATACATAACACATATGCATATATACATTTGTACACATGCACACATGCACAAATAGGCACATGTGCATATGTACACAGTTGGTGGATAGAGCTCCAACACATTTTGTATTTTCTTTTATAGCTTACATATCCCAGCAAAATCTTTCAAGCAGTAATGAATTACAATGTGATTACATTCTATTTTTCTTCTAGTGAATGACCATGAAAAAACAGTGTTCCCCAGTATCTTTACAGGAAATGACATTACATAGTACAGGTAAAGAAAACAAATTATTCCCAAGAACATTCATAAAATCTATAACATTTGTTATAGATTAACAAAGTGTGAGCAAGCAACGTCGTTGTCTCAGCCAGTTTCTCTTACTGGCGGGCAGCAACTTGCGGATACAAAGATAGAATCAAGTATTTCATTATTTATCTTAAAAAGTAACCTTATAAGAATCTTAAAGGAATCATAAATCTAAACTTTTACGTAAGAAGTAATCAGTCATATCTACTTTAATTCCTCAGAGTGTGCATCTACTCATCAACAATTTTTATGAAACCAGTAAGGAAGCTGAGGGCAAAAACAGGTACAAGAAATCAATCCTCACCAGTCCAGCCTCAGTGAGAGTCCAGTCAGCCAGTGCTGCCATTGTTCTTGTTCCCTGCCACAAAGGGTCCCTAGCTTAACTATTGAGAGTGTGCTTTTCTGAACTTCAAATTGTTCCCTAAGATTTTCTACATCAGAGCCACTAGCAAAGACACCCTAATAACTTGATTTGTCCAAAGGCTTTCTAAGGGTGGTGGTCATTGCTGACAATTTACATCTCTATGTTCTTTCCTAGGGTGTGGGTAAATCATTAACCTGCTCCAGCAGCAATGCCTGGGAGACCAAGCACTATACTGTGAGTGCCAGAGACTCACAGTGAGGGACTGGAAGCCCCCTTAGAGTTTTCATACAATTCTTAGACTAAGGGGAATGTGAAGTGTTCAACAAGCAGAGCAAACCTCCCTAACAGCATGAAGTCTTCAGGACAGGTAGTCCTCATAGTCCTCTAGGGCCATGCCTGCCTGAGGTAAACCCATCCAGACTGTGCTGACCAGTAGGCTGCATTCCATGAGTTCTAAAGCCATTTTTCATTCCTCTTACATGGCCCTGGGCAACAACTATTGCAGAGGGCCAGAATTCAATTCTCTGCCTCCATCCTGTGCAGCAAACAGCCACCTGTAACTCCCAGTAACTCCAGCTTTAGTGGGGAAGGAAAGAAGGAAAGAAGGAAAGAAGGGAGGGAGGGGGGAAGGAAGGGAAGGGTATGGAAGGATAGGGAAGGGAAGTGAAGGGAAGGGAAGGTAAAAAAGGAAAGGAAAGGGAAGGTAAAAAAGGAAAGGAAAGGGGAGGGGAGGGAGGGGAAGGGGAGGGAAGGGAAGGGAAGGGGAGGGAAGGGAAGGGAAGGGAAGGGAAGGGAAGGGAAGGGAAGGGAAGGGAAGGGAAGGGAAGGGAAGGGAAGGGAAGGGAAGAACTGGGCTTGGTGGAGAATACTTGAAATCCCAGCACTCAGGATGCTAGGCCAGGAGAATAACAAATTTCAAGGATAGCCTGGGCTACATAGGCAGAAGGGAGATAAAATTGTATCTTTAGTCTCTTTACTATAACTCTGGGAGGGGCCAAAACTGTTGGTGCAAGCAAAGCATATTTATCCACACATGGAAGAGACACGAGGCTTTCGATGAACTCCTGACTCACGAAATAAAGAAAGGAAAATCCAGACGCTTGAGTTCCTTGTCAAGATGCTGGAAGCAGGGTTGGAGAGATGGCTCAGCAGTTAAGAGCACTAATTGCTCTTCCATAGGTCATGAGTTCAATTACCAGCAACCACCTGGTGGCTCACAACCATCTGTAATAGGATCTGATGCCCTCTTCTGTGTCTGAAGACAGCTGCAGTGCACTCATATACATAAAATAAATCTTTTTTTTTTTAAGATGCCGGAAGTGAGCAAGGCAGGAACAAAACAGTTAATGGGGAAACAATCACCCTCACCTTCAGCATTAATAATAACATCCCACCAACATGATCAGGATTTCTCCCTCATGAGAAATCACAAGAGCCTGGTCAAAGGATAACTCCTAATATTTCATGGCTTTAGCAGTAAAGACGGAGGACAGGAAGACTCTTGTGCTGACTGTCGATGCTGGTTAAGTCTAGGGGTCTTGACCAGGTTAGTTTTCTCTGTCAGTTAAAGAACTAAATGGAGGAAAAATCTAGAGTACATTAGGTAGGAAATCGCAAATATCAAAGACAGAGCAGTTGAAGAAAGAGTTTGTTACAGTGAGGAGACACACGCAGAGAACAAGACCCTCTGCAAACTACAGGGGGTGCTGTGGAAGCCAAAAGATCCCACGTCTTCTCCAGGGTTGGGATTTTAAAGTCGCAGAAGAGTCTTCTTCCCCTAATTTATGGCTGGCAGAAGAGTCTTCTTCCCCTAATTTATGGCTGGTCAGTTTGAAGGAAACTAGGGCGGTTGATTGGCCCTAACTGTTAAGTAAACATGTCCTGGGGACTTGAACTTGTTGAGCCCATTCATCAGCAGGGGTCCTGCCGCAGGATGAAAAAGCCACAGGTTTTAAACTGACAGGCTTCTGTCTTAGGTCAGGAGAGGGAAGAAGAAGCCAGCCGTGGCCCCTCTGTCTGTCTGTCTGACTGTCTACCTGCTGGTCTTTCAAGCTTGGACAAACACTGAGATGCAGTCCCTATGAGAGAAGCTGGTTTTTAGGTCACTGGTAGCTCTGAATGGAAGATGACTAAGATACACCCTCCACAGAGCTCACCAGGACTGAGCCTCCTAGGATCTCTTAACAGCCTTCCTTGTGGACTAAGAACCCGACCCGGCTTTCACAGCTAAGTGGATGAAGCTGAGCACAGCCTTATGGTGCCCTGAGGGCACCTTCCTTGACAAAGGTCTTTGCCCAAAGTCTATGGCCCTGCCAGGCACTCGGAAAGTTCAGAAAATTTTTTGTCAGTGAGGGAAACCTACCCTAACACACCAGACATGCAGGCCCTTTGAAATGTTATTAGCCTCATATGGTAAAAAAAAGTAACAAAGTTAAACATTGCTATTATGTTCCTACTTACTGTTTACTTGAAAGGTGTGTGTGTGTGTGTGTGTGTGTGTGTGTGTGTGTCTGTGTGTCTGTGTGTGTCTGTGTGTGTCTGTGTGTGTCTGTGTGTGTCTGTGTGTGTCTGTGTGTGCATTCGCACAATGTGTTATTTCTAGATTTTTGCAGAGCCCAACAGTGCTCAATAAAACTGGTTTATAAAAATTTTTTTTTCTAAAAACTCAATAACAAGAAGACAAACAGGCTGGAGAGATGGCTCAGTGGTTACGAGCATGGACTGCTCTTCCAGAGGTTCTGAGTTCAAATCCTAGCAACCCCATGGTGGCTCGCAGCCATCTGGGATCTGATGCCCTCAGAGCAACAATGTACTCATCCCTAACATAAATAAATAAATCTTTAAAAAAGAAGACAAACAACCCGACTGGAAAATGTTTAGAGCATCTGAATGTATCTTTTACTAAAGAAGGCATGCAAAGGACCAATGGCCCCAAGAGAAGTCACCAGGCTTCAGTGACTGGAGTAATGTGGATGTGAACTACAGAGTACACCAGGCACTGTACAGACATTGCTACTGACTGAACTGTCTCTTCTAACGTCCCACATTGAAGTTCTAATCATTAAGAGTGTATTTGTAGACAGGATCTTTTTAAAAGGCTGCAAAGGGTTAAGGATTATGATGAATGACGATGCCTGGGATTGATTAAAACCCACGCTGCTAAATGCAAGGAGAAAAACCCTAACTCTTGCTGGCAGTCCAGGTAAAAAGACATGGAAGGAAGAAGCTGCTGCTTGCCTGTTTGGCCTCACTCTCCCTGGCAAGCTCAAGCATCCTGTGGCTTTGGCATCAGAACCGACTTCTGAATTCTGACGTAGACTGTGTGTCAGCAGCTCTCCAGGAATCCTCCAGCCTCCAGAACCAGCTTGGGACTGCTGAGCCTCATGGATCGAAAAGTTACTGGATCCTCAGCCTCCAATGTGAGCCACTCATGTTGGACTACTCAGATCGCACCCTCTAGGCCAGTCTAAAAAATCCCATACATGCATTTACATTAATTCATTCAGAGAACCCTAACTGGTGGGATGCTTGCCAAACATTCGGAGAGCCTTGAGTCCCGTCCTGAGGACCACATAGATGGATATGGTGGTGCACACCTGTAATCCCAGCACTCAGGGGGTGGAGTCAAGAGGACCAAGGATTCATGGCCATTCTAGGCTGCACCGAGAATTCAAGGCCAGTGCTATCACAAGAGCAAGGAAAAAGAGAAGGGGAAAAGGAACAGAAGATAAGAAGAGGAAGAGGATGAAGAAGGAGGAGGAAACAGTAAAGATCTTTGGGTAGGCTCTAATCCAGTATGATTGATGTCCTTTAAAAATAGATTAAAGGGCTGGAGAGATGGCTCAGCGGTTAAGAGCACCCGAATGCTCTTCCAGAGGTCCTGAGTTCAATTCCCAGCAACCACATGGTGGCTCACAACCATCTGTAAAGAGATCCGATTCCCTCTTCCGGGGTATCTGAAGACAGCTACAGTGTACTTATATATAAGAAATGAATAAATAAATCTTAAAAAAATAGATTAAAACCATCAACACCAAGATCAAAGGGTCAAGAGTCCTTCACAAAACAGCAAACAAACAAACAAACAAACAAAAACCCACCAAAAGGACCTAGTTCTGTAGAAGACATTAAAGCAAAAATGCAAGCAAGTATAGAAAAAGGTGGTTCTCTTCCCAAAGTGGGAGCCAAGTTCATTGACTACGTGAAGAATTGCTCCCGGGTGACTGACCAGGAGGCTATTCAAAGTCTCTGGCAGTGGAGGGAGTCTCTTTAACAAAATGGTTGAAGGGCTGGAGAGATGGCTCAGTGGTTAAGAGCACTGACTGCTCTTCCAGAGGTCCTGAGTTCAATTCCCAGCAACCACATGGTGGCTCACAACCATCTGTAATGAGATCTGATGCCCTCTTCTGGTGTGTCTGAGGACAGTGACAGTGTACTCACATACAAGAAAATGGTTTAAATAGTTTGAAATATTCTATCTTACTACATTTCTGTAATAGTTGATATCTGGCTGTCCTTTTTATAATGCAAAGTGAGAACCTTGCCTACTGTGTTTGATAAATGTCGTCCAGGTTCAATTGCCAAGAACGTGTTGCCTGAAATGCCTGCCGGTTTAGTTTTCAAGGATGGATCTCCACCCTTTACTTGGTTTTAAGTATGTATGGAATACGTGAGAGGACATGGTAATAGTGGTCAGACGTGGAAATGGTAGGGAGACAAAAACATACATTTGAAATAAGCTCAGTATTTTAATAAAGTAAAAAAGAGAGAGAGAATAATGGATTAGGTCACCGACAGACACTCTCTACAGAAGGGAAGGAGCAGGCTATCAGCAGGACCTTCACCGGCACCTTGACCTCAGAGCTTTGGCCTCCAGGCTAGGAAGACTAATTGTCTGTGGCAGTTTGTTATGACAGATTGGCAGGCTGATGCCAATGTTGATGAGACAATAACAAAAGTTGGTGGATATGGAGAACCAATAATGGAAACGGAAAATAGTACAGCCACTTTGGGAAAAACAGTTTCCCATTTTCTTTAAAGTTAAATATTGGTCCTGGAGAAATGGCACCGTTATTAAGAACACTTGATAGGGGCTGGAAAGATGGCTTGGTGGGGGTACTGACCGCTCTTCCAAAGGTCCTGAGTTCAAGTCCCAGCAGCCACATGGTGGCTCATCAAACATCCTTAATGAGATCTGATGCCCTCTTCTGGTGTGTCTATGACTGCTATAGGGTAGTCATATACATTAAAAATAAATAAATAAATCTTTTTAAAAAAGGGGGCTGGAGAGGTGACTCAGTGGTTAAGAGCACTGACTGCTCTTCCAGAGGTCCTGAGTTCAAATCCCAGCAACCACATGGTGGCTCACAACCATCTGTAATGGGATCTGATGCCCTCTTCTGGTGTGCCTGAAGACAGCTACAGTGTACGCATGATAAATAAATAAATAAATAAATAAATAAATAAATAAATAAATAAATAAATAAATCTTAAAAAACAAAAAGAACACTTGATGCTCTTAGATTGGGCCAAAGTTCAGTTACCAGAACCGGTGTCGACAGCTCACCACAGTTGCATTTTCCAGCATCTACCCACAAGCAATACAATGACTTGGTTAGGAATGTTGTTACATTTCAAGCAACAGACACAAAGGAGAACAATCCAGACACCTGTCTGTGGACAAGTCACGTTCATGATAGCAACAGGATTCCAGTCAACAGCGAAACAGTACGGCCGCCATTCACCAGCATTCGCAGTGTAAGACCAGGAGAAGCATGTCCACTAGAGAAGCAAGGTCCACTGTGTGAAGCAAGGCATACTCTCAACCAAACAGCTCTCCAGTGCCTTCTGCATATTGCCATTACACAGACGACAGTGACCAAGCAAGACAAGGCCAGTCCTAGGAAAGCTTCCAGCCCAGAAATTCAGACACTGCCATCTAGAGGAATACCCTCTAGGTGAGAGGCCAACCATAGCTCTCCTGATCCCAGCTTCTACTATGAGATGTCAGGAGAAGGATCAGGTTCTCCCTTAACCCCAGGAATCCCGGCAGGAGGAGCAGCCAGAGCTCCTCTGGTCTTGTGTTTGGCCCCCTGCAGTGATGTGAGATGTGAGAGCTGGTGTGGTGTATGACTTTGCATGCTGTGTGTTTCAGGGGTGCAAATTGTGTGTGAAGTGTGTCTTAGCAATATGTGAGATGGGAAGGGTGAAGTGTGTATCAAGTTTGTGAAATGCATGTCGGGGTATGTGAAGTGCGTATGTCAGGTGCATGACTGTGATCAGAGGCAGTGCAGAGGTCTGCCTTGGGAGGGGGAGTGTGAGGCCACCTGAGCCACAGTGGTCCCTCCTCCAGCCTGTATCTCCATAGCAACCTCAGCCTCGCTCTGAGGCTTCAGCCCCTAGCCCGCCCCGCCTGGTGGTGAAGCGTCTGGAACTGCATCCTCCGCATCCACACCGCATCCCTCTCCTCCCGCGACTGCGTCCTGCAGCAACTGCCTGTGAGCCATTTCTACGTTTCTCCTTTTGGAATGGGGACGAGGGGGCCAGCATGTGTGCGTGGGTGTGCAAGGGTGCAGGGATGTGAGAGGTGCGAGAAAGGGGGCGGGTGCAAGAGTGTGCGACTGTGCGCCTGTGGGATGTACGTGCAAGGATATGGTGTAGGGGCTGACAGGCTATGTGGGAGTGATCTGGCTGATCCGATGTCTGCCAGAAGAGTGGAGCACAGCCATCTCCTTCCTGTGGTCTCCACTAGAAGTCAAGCTGGCCCTGCTGGCTCCGGTGGAGGGTGGTCATTAGACCTCTCGGGATAGTTGGGGGCAGTAGCTCTGCTGACTTAAGGTGGAGTGGAATGGTTCCTAGACCTCAAGGTATGTCAAGAAACCCCTACAGGCCAGTGGCAGCCTGGACATTAGGTAGAATTATGGCTGCTCAGCCTGCACAAACACCATATGAAGCTGGAATCCCCTATCCTGGGCATAGTAGGGTAGCAGGGGCAGGGGGACAGCTGGACCTCAGCTCGCCCAGTTCATGGTGACTGCAAACCCCCTCCCTGTGGGCTGGCTCCACCTCTGCAGGTCTGGGAGAGCCAGTGGGAGCTGTGCATCTCCAAGGTGGCCCAGGGGCAAAAATGCCAGCTCCTGTTCGGGTCTGACTGCTGGGGGTGGGGGGGTGTTAAAAAAGGAAAGAGTTGGATGGAGAGAAAGGGGTCAGCAGAAGGGGTGTCGTCCAGAACATTGAATGTTTAGCTGCCTGCGCATGGGAGGGCATGGTGGGGGTTGCTGAGTGAAGCTTCAAGGATGGTGGGAGGTAAGACAGCCACTTGTCTCAAACCACCTGCCGAGGCTTGGCTCCAGATGCTGGGCCACAGGTGGCTGGTGAGTGTGGGAAGCTACGAGCAGCTGTGCCCCTCCTTTCTGCCCCTCTTTACTTGGTCCCCACAGAACAACAGCCATTCAAACTGGAGGCAAACCACCACTACCTAAAGGGCTTGGGTGCAAACAGACCAGGGTGGGCACTGCGGCAAGACCGTGGGAGGAGAGCACGAGTCCCCACCAAATGTGCACTTCTGTGTGACGCAGCAAGAAAGGGTTCGTGTGAAAGTGAGTCTGTGACCTCTAGTCCAGCTTTTATGGGCTTTCAAATAAGAGTCCACATCCTCCATCATCTGTCCGTCAACGTCTTGTTGGTGCACAGCCCCCGGATGGTGACCAGAGATACCCAGCTCCGCCCCCCGGAGAGCACTAAGAATGAAGAACAAACCCTTGGGAGACAGAGGGGGATAAGAGGGAAGGACCCGTGGATGGTGTTGGGAAGCCTTCCCAAATCTAAACCTTTATGACCCCTGTCATCTTCTCAGCGGGGACCCCAAAATCCACGATGGAGTCTTCTGGTGTGCTGAGAGGAGGGGAGAGTTGTCTACTCTTGGTTTTCGATGTTCTGCCTGGCGACGGAGGACTAGAAATTTGACAGGGAGCTAGAGGCCTGCCTCTGTTGCCATGGGAACCCGAGGTGACGTAAACTAGCCCGCTCGGCTGCGTCCCCCAGGCAACCGTAGGCGGAGCTCTTGGGGAAGATGGGGGCCTCTTGCGGAGCAGATGTAGAAGCTTGAATGCTTGGGACGCCATCTTCTACCAGTTCTGCTTTCTTTTGCCTCCGTGTATTACCTGGCCGGCCGTTTACATTCTTTAGAATGTCTGGTTCATCTCTATCACAATGCCCAGCGGGTTGCCCCTAGACCATCCGGTTCCCCTTGTGTTCAGAGCTAACCTTGAGCCAGCTCCCTCCCTAGGACTGGATTCACCCCATAAGGAAGTTCTTTGTTGAGTACTGCTTGATCTCCATAAAGGCTGGGCCAGGCACGAGGTCACCAGTATAACACACTTCACAGGGACCCGGGTTCTAAAGGGCCTGCCTGAGATGGGGAGGGTGTGTATGAAGACGCTGCTTCCTTCCCTCCTCTTACAGCCATCCCTCCCTCATCCCCTACCCAGCCTTCCTTCTCTTACTTTCTTGCCCTGGGAAGTTCCGCACCCAGCTGTCCCTGTCACTCAACAGCTTTGAAACACTTATCTCCTCCGTGTTCCTTGTCCCTGACACGGGCTGGCCAGTAGAGAAGAAACAGTGATCACTTGTAGATCTGGAGAGCTGCTGGCTTTCTGAGGGTGGCTGTCCAAAATAACCACAACTTTAACCATCCTGGAGGCAAGAAGTCCAAAACCAGATTTCACCGGAACTATGCTTCTGTGGAAACTGTAAGGAAAGGGTCTTCCTTTGCTCCTTCCAGACTCAGCTGTCCTGAGCAGTCTTGGATAACTCTGCATCAGTCCGGCCTGCCACCGTCTGCAGAAAGCATTCCTCTTACACCCAAATCCTCTTGTCAGGATGCCCACTGTGGAATAAGCCCCACCTCCCTGCCCACTCTAGTATGGCCTCATCTTAATTCCATTACAACTGTAAGGACAGTTTCAGAGTTGCTGTCACTGGCACTGAGAGCTAAAAATTGTGGTCCTCTTTGTGAGGACATCATTCAACCCACCACAACCCTGTCATCCACTTATGGGTTGCAAATATCTCCCGGTTTTGGCTCCTGTTTCTCCTCTTTGAAGGTCTTGTCTTTATAGGCAAGGATTTTTAATTTTAACATGGAAGGGAATTTTATTGAGTTTTTTTTTTTCTATGAGTACTGCTGGGGAACTCCTTCTCTTCCTGAGATCGTAAATATTCTCCCACTCTGTCCCCGGAGTGCTTTGTTGTCTCCATTTTCCATTTCCCTGCACCTAGACAAATTCCTGTATTCGTGTGTGCATTGTGTGTGCACACATGTGCTCATTACCACAAATAGGCATGTAGTGACAGGATCGGCCTCACCGTTCCGAGCAGACTTTAATTATTAAGAAGCGGGCCGCCTCTCTGCTATTAACTGAGGTCTGACTGTGTCAAATGGGCTTCTCTCTGCAAGGCATCAACAGCTCCAGTGCACACTGCTGCATTCAGGGCAGACATCTACCCAGCAAATGGACTTCCATTGTCAAAACATCCCGTGCCTTTCTGCCTTCAACACAAAAAATTATGATGTTTCAAGTTCATGAACAAGTTTGTTGGAATTTCGATTGAGAGTTGTTGATCCTACAAATACTGTCAGAGGTGTTGGACCATAAAGACCTCCAAAATCTGCATGATAGCCTTCTTTACCTGATGGAGGATTCAGATGTGCCTTGCTCCCCAGCCAAAATCTCATGGCCTTCCATATGGAGCACCTGCCTGTCATCTCTGTAATTGCAATTATTTAAATGAAATCTTAGCTGGTTCACATCTGGGGAAGCTGAGGCAAGATAATATTGAGTTCAAGGCAGCCTTGAACTGGATAGGGCTATAATAGTGAGACCCAACGTTATTTAAAACAAGCTAACTAAGACCCCAAAAAACAAAACAAACAAAAATAAATAAATAAACAGGCCGGAGAGATGGCTTAGTGGTCGAGAGCAGAGAGGGCCTACATTGTATTCCAAGCACCCACATCAGGCGGCTCCCAATTCCTTATAACTTCAGCTCCAGAGGATGTGACACCCCTGGCGTCTGAGGGCAACTTCACAGACAGACGCAGAAATTCCAGTTCCTGGGGCAGCAGCGCCCTCTTCTGACCTGTGCAAGTGGACACAGACACGCATGCATGGAAAACATAATAAATCACACAGAGACACACATGGTTAAAAGTAAAACCACGGGGGTTGGGGATTTAGCTCAGTGGTAGAGCACTTGCCTAGCCCTGGGTTTGGTCCTCAGCTCTGAAAAAAAAAAAAAAAAGTAAAAACACATGGTGGCTCACAACCTCTGTAATGGGATCTGATGCCCTCTGCTGGTGTGTCTGAGGACAGTAACAGCATTCTACTTGCTTTTAAAATAAATATAAAATTGAAAAAAAAGAAACCTCAAAGTCCACCCCCAATGACACACCTCCAAATTCTTTTTCTTTTTAAAGATTTATTTCCTTTATGTATATGAGTACACTGTGGCTGTCTTTAGACACAGCAGAAGAGGACACTGGATCCCATTACAGATGGATTGTGAGCCACCATGTGGTGGTTGGGAATTGAACTCAGGACCTCTGGGAGAGCAGTCAGTGCTCTTAACCACTGAGCCATCTCTCCAGCCCCTAATCACTTTTCTAAAGTAGTGATGCTCCCTGGTAACTAGGTCCTATGGGGACCATTCTTACGCAAACCACTAGACCAGACAATGCCATCTGTATTTCTGTGGTCTCAAAGACAGAGACCCAAATTCAAATCTGTGTGATGATACACACCTAAATCCGGGACTCATGAGTCTGAGGCAGGAGGATCAGGAGTTCAAGATCAGCCTGAGCTATAATAAGACTGATCTCAAATGGCAAAACAAAACAAACAAACAAACAAACAAAAAAACAAAACGAGACTTACATTCAATAAATTTGTTGGAATTTAAGAGTATTCCTTCTTCCTCTGATCTTAGTGTGCAAGCAGATTTTTTTCTTTTCTTTTCTTTTTTTTTTTTTTTTTTTGGAGCTGGGGACCGAACCCAGGCTTTGAGCTTGCTAGGCAAGTGCTCTACCACTAAGCTAAATCCCCAACCGCAAGCAGATTTTTTAAAATTGTAAATGAACTTAAAGTCTTCTCAAGTATATATTTTTTTTCTTTTTTTTCGGAGCTGGGGACCGAACCCAGGGCTTTGCGCTTGCTAGGCAAGTGCTCTACCACTGAGCTAAATCCCCAACCCCTCTCAAGTATATTTTTGACTCCTGCTAAACTTGCGTTGATAATTTTCTTCTTTATGCTGTTAATGTGAATAAGAGATAGCTTTTCTTATTTTTATATTTACATATTTAGTTTTACATATTTTTATATTTATGCCTTTCTTTCTCTCTTTCTTTCTTTCTTTCTTTCTTTCTTTCTTTCTTTCTTTCTTTCTTTCTTTCTTTCTTTCTTTTCAAGACAGGATTTCTCTGTGACAGCCCTGGCTGTCCAAAACTCACTTTGTAGACCAGGCAGGCCATAAACTCAGAGATCCACCTACCTTGGCCTCCTGGGTGCTGGGACTAAATGTGTTTTCTGGCTAGCTTTTCTTATTCTTTAAACCTTTTATTATATTTTTCTTATCTGTATAGGCATTTTGCCTGAATGTTTGTCTGAGTACCGCATGCATGCCTGATGCTTGCGGAGATCAGAAGAGGGAGCCATAGACCCTCCAACTGAGATTATGGATCATTGTGAGTCACTATGTGGGTGCTAGGAACTGAACCCAGGTCCTCTGTAAAATGGCCAAACACTTGTAACTGCTGAGCCACCTGGTTGATCCCTTCCTACTTTATTTAATTTAGATTTATTTTATTTTACGTGTCAGTAAGAGTGTTTGGCCTGTGTTGTGTTTTATAAAACGGCAGATGAGGAGGTGCCTTGGTGGCCACTGCCAAGGTGTCCCCTTGAACAATCAAGCGATATAAAAGGGAATTTACTTGGGACTTGGAGAACGGGGTAGAGGCAGAGGAGGGAGAGGGACAGAGAACAACAGAGAGAGGAAGAGGGGAAAGAGAGGGAAGCGAGCCAGGCACGAACCTGGCTGTTGCTAAGTAATAGGTGGAGCCTAGAGAAAATGCTAACAACCTACTGGTCGGTATGTATGTAAAACACTTGTATGTATGTAAAACACTGGTATCTGCAGAGGTCAGAAGGGAGTGTCAGGTCCTTAGAACTGGCTGTAGACCATTTTGAGCCACCATGTTGGTGCTGGGAACTGAACCCAAATTCTCTACAAGAACAAGTACTCTTAACATCTACCCCCGACCTGGCACCTTGTGCGTGCGTGCGTGCGTGCGTGCATGCGTGATGTGTGTCTGTGTGTTCAGGTATACTCACCTGTGTGTGTCTTACAGAGTCTCTTACTGAACTTTAAGTTCTCCATTTCAGCCATGACTAGCTGACTATTAAGCCACCAAATTCCACATGTCTCTGCCCACTTCCTCCCAGCACTGGGGTTATAGACACAAGCCACTGGCCCAGCTTCTAAGTGGGTGCTGGGGATCTGAAGCAAGCACTTTACCAACTGAGCCAAATTCCACCTCCGCAATACATACAACCTCCGTGATTTTTTTAAAGATTTATTTATTTATTATATATAAGTACACTGTAGCTGTCTTCAGACACACTAGAAGAGGGCATCGGATCCCATGTGGTTGCTGGGATTTGAACTCAGGACCTCCGGAAGAGCAGTCAGTGCTCTTAACCACTGAGCCATCTCTCCAGCTTTGACTCCAGCCCTGCTTTGTTTTTTAAAACAGTTAACAAATCCACTTTGATCTGGGACTCCTGCTTTTTCAGTTGCTGAGCCTGGCAATCCAACTGCTGCCTGGATCTTTTCCTCCTGGTGGAATATGTGCACTTAAAGCACATGCCAGGGCAGGCTGGCCAGTTCTCTGGCCAGAGGCACCATCCTGCACTGCTGAGAGGTCAGGAAGGAGTAAGAAGCCTTGAGCTGGACCTCCCACAACCCATCCCTGGATTTTGTATGAGGAACATTGGGATCACTCTGGGTTCTTACTCCAGAACCAGCTCTACGGTTGTGCTTAGGGTGACTTAAAAGTGGTAACCTTATCTCTGTTTCTAGGCTGGGACAAGGACCACCCCCCACCATGGTGAAACTAGGCTGCAGCTTCTCAGGGAAGCCAGGCAAGGAAACAGGAGACCAGGATGGGGCTGCCATGGACAGTGTGCCTCTGATCAGCCCCCTGGATGTCAGCCAGCTTCAGCCATCATTCCCTGACCAGGTGAGTAGCCTGAGCCGGTGTGGGAGGTTTTCTCAGGCTTGCCTGGGGACAGAGATGTGGGTGAGGTTTATGGGCAGGCAAATGTGGCCTCCTGGTTAGACCTCCTGATTAGCTCTCTCACATCCAGAGTTTCTACCCCATCTGAAACAGGGGTAAATTGACCACTGGAGTCCTCTAAATTTAAACCCCCAGACTATGACGTAATTTAGCCAGCAAGTTACAGTTACTGCTTGTGCTGGCTAATTTTACATCAACTCGACACCAGCTATGTCATCTAAGAGGAGAGGACCTCAATTGAGAAAGTGCTTCCATAAGATTGGCCTGTAGGCAAGCCTACAGAGCATTTTCTTAATTAGTGATTGATGGGCCACGCCCATTGTGGGTGGTACCACCCAAGGGCTGGTGGTCCTGGGTTCTATAAGAAAGAAGGCTGAGCAAGCCATGAAGAACAAACCAACAAGCAGCATGCCTCCAAGTGACCTTGGCATCAGCTCCTGCCTCCAGGTTCCTTCCCTGTTTGAGTTCCTGTCCCGACTTCCTTCAGTGATATACTATGGTGTGGAACTGTAAGCTGAATAAACCCTTTCTCCCCATCTCCCTTTCGGTCATGGAGTTTCCTCACATTAATAGTATTCCATTCTTTCTTTTCTGGGCAGGGCTCTAGGTTAGGGTACAAAAGAGGGCTTCTTAGGCAGGTGACTGGGGGACTTCAGCAGAAGTCAGTAAGAAGCAAACAGGAGCTCAATCAAGGCTGGCCCAGCCTAGCCCGTCAAGGAGCCCAAGGCAGCTCTGCAAGGTTTCAGGTGGGTTTCAGCTGCATTTACTATAACAGCGAATTCTGTGGGCAGAACTATTCTTTGTCCTCAAGAATACAAACAGCCTAGAATTGCCCATGTCTAAGCCCCATGTAGTTGGAGGCTCAAGACTCTGTAAGCTGTCAGAGAAGTCTGGACAGACCTCCTGGAAGAGGAGCCACATTGTGGAGCAGTACAAGGGGACGTTCATGTGAGAGAACCAGCACCCTGAATGGAAGGCAGCTGACACAGTGAGAAACTCAACCCGTGGCCTGTCTCGGCCTTGAATAACTGTGGTTCCCATCAGACTTACAGTGTCAACCTTCCTTTGGCTTCAGCTTTGAGATGCTGCAGCTTTACTGGCCATCAGCCAGTACAGACAGATGGTCATCAGGTTCCCAACCCCCTCAGCGCAGGGCTGTCCCAGGCCAGCTGTCCAGCAATGCCATGGCTATTTCTTCCTCTAGGTGGTCATCAAAACACAGACAGAATATCAACTTACCTCTGCGGACCAGCCAAAGAAGTTCGCAGATTTGGAGGGTCAGAGGCTGGCCTGCAGCCACCCAGAGGAAGGACGCAGAGTGAGTACATCACCCCTCACTATGGGAAGTTAGGGCAGGGGAGAGGATAGATGAGCAATTCAGGCCTTGTTTGCTTGGCTGGGTCTCACTTAGGTCTCCTATTCAGATGTCACCTCTAGTGCTGGCTGGCCCTTAGCTGTCCATCCGTATCCAGCCCTCTGAACAGCCTGAGCTCGTGGGAGACGTCCTGTCTCTTTCCCAGATATCATTGTCTCTCTCTTTGCAGGCTTCTGTGAAACAGATGTAAGCTTTACCTTTTTATCTGGCAACTATTTCTTCTTTGTCTTCTTTTAGCCATGTCAGTGATAGTTTTTAATCATTTAATTTAATGATGTAATCATTTTTCCATTTTTAGAAGCAACACCTGCCCCTCCCCCTTTCCATAGTGCTTGGACCTTGCTGCTCTCTTTTTTTTTTTTTTTTTTTTTTGGATCTGTCCAGGGTGATACTAAAGTACCTGCCTCCCTAGAAGCCTCCACACCCATCCCAAGTGCGTGCGCGTGCATGCGCGCGCACACACACACACACACACACACACACACACACACACACACACTGCTCTCTACATCTAGTACTCCTGCTGTGGTGACCACCAACTTCTGTAGAGGGAACATGGACAGGGAAATGCGTTCCTATAGCATCTTCTGGGTCAACTGACTGCCTGCAACTTCACTGACCAAAGGCAGTTCACCTGGTCATGGATGTTTCCAGAATCCCAACAAGGGTAGGCCTGCAAAGAATGGTTCCTAGACCTCTGCTCCTGGAGCTGACCTCAAGGAAGGAGACAAAATGTAAGGGCAGTGGTAATGTGCCTAGGTCCCTCAGGGACCCCCGACCTATCTCACCTGCTCTGTTTTGCTTCTTCTCCTCTGCCAGCTGCCCACTGCAAGGATGATTGCCTTTGCTATGGCACTTCTGGGCTGTGTGCTGATCATGTACAAGGCCATTTGGTATGACCAGTTCACCTGCCCAGATGGCTTCCTACTTCGGGTAAGCCTGAGGGATCAAAGACCTGGGCAGGGACAGTAGAGAGCACCAGGGTCCTCCTGTGATGTTCGGAGAATACCAGGGCCCTCTGGCAGCATCGAGGAAGGACGCTTCCCATCTCTCATCCTTGCTTTCCCTTCAGAATGACAAGGCCAGCCCCGTGTGGCCCATCCCCTTACTTCTCAGAACATAATGAAGTCCTGTTTGGAAAACTTGTGTGAAAACATTGTTTTAGGGCTAGAGAAGTGGCGGCTCAGTAGGGAAGAGTACACACTGTATGTGCATAAGGCCCTGGGTTCAAGTTCCTAGAACCCATGTAAAAAGCCAGATGTGGCTGCTGTAACCCCAGCACTGTGAGGCAGGACAGTGCTAAAGCTTGCCCCAGGTTCAATGAGAGACCTCATCTCAAGGAGACCTCCTCTGGCCAACTCAAGCACAGTTATAGAAACACAAAGTAAAATGTTTATTGGGTTTTTTTTTTGTTTATTTATTTAATGTATACAAGTAGACAGTAGCTGTCTTCAGACACACCAGAAGAGGGCATCAGATCCCATTACAGACGGTTGTGAGCCACCAGGTGGTTGCTGGGATTTGAACTCAGGACTCTGAAAGAGCAGTCAGTGCTCTTAACCACTGAGCCATCTCTCCAGCCCCAACAGTTACAATTTTTAATGTTTTTTAAAAAGTGTTTCATATTTTAGAAGTAACTTCTCCTTTTTTCCCTTAAGCCTCTGATCTCTGGGATGGAGTTCACAGAGGCACTGAAATCTGACTGCCTTCCCTGGGGGTTTGGGGGTGGGAGGGAGAGAAGACATGTTTAGTTTCAGCTGTTCTGCAATTCAATATTAGCTCATACTAGCCTGTAACTCACAATCGATCCTCCGTCCTCAGCCTTCCCAGTGCTGGAATTAAAACATGCTCTACCACACCAGTCGGTGTGGGTGTGTGCTTTCTGCCTTTCCCACACAGCATGGTTCTAAGAGATTCCTCACTGGCACCTCCCTCAACCCCCTTTCTCCCGAGGAGCCTTGGGCTCTGACCTCTGATCCTCCTCTGACCCTAAGTCAAAGCTGCCTTTGTGGCTTTTTAATTGGGACCCTTCCTCCTCTTCTTATTTCACTCGAATCCCCGGCCCCTCACGCTGGTCTGGAATATGCCTCCGTTGCAGCACAAGATCTGCACCCCACTGACCCTGGAGATGTACTACACCGAGATGGACCCCGAACGCCACCGCAGCATCCTGGCAGCCATCGGGGCCTACCCACTGAGCCGCAAGCACGGCACTGAGATGCCCGCCATCTGGGGAAACAGCTACCGGGCCGGCAAGGAGGAGCATAAGGGCACCACCCCAGCTGCGATGACTGTGTCCACTGCAGCTGCAGCTGCAGCGGCAGAGGGCAACGAGCCGTCAGGGAAGCCTTTGGACATGAGAGAGAAAGAAGATCCGCAGAAGGCGGAGGATGTGCCGTCCCAGTCCCCCAAGTGACTGTCTGCCCCGCCCCCGCTCTGCCAGTGACTAGGGTAAGTGTGCCCTAGCTAAACAGGGGCTGGCTGGCCTGTAGGGTCACAGGCTTTCTCTGCCCTGCCCTGCCCTGCCCTGCCCTGCCCTGCCCTGCCCTGCCCTGCCCTGCCCTTTCCTGCCCCCATGAACCTCCCTCCTTCCCCACCACCTCACTTCCCATCAAGCCCAGAAACCTACCTAGAAGTGCACCCTCTCTCAAGGCTACCTCCGGGTCTGTGCACAGGGCTTGCCTTGCTGTCCAGGACAACAGCCTTCTGCCCCTTTCACCCTGACTCTTTTCTCTCCACAGCATCCCCCACCAGCTTCTTTGACATGCATACTGCCTGATGCATCTCCACCCAGTGATTGTGCTCCTGCCCCAAAGCACCCCACTGAAGTCACCCCACCCTGGTGGACCTCTGGCTCTGTTACTTTTCTTTAAGTAAAGACTCACATCTATCTGACTCTTGGTTTCTCTTTTGGTGGTGGCAACCTTTCGTGAACACTTTCATTAGCTTCTGTACCTAGGAGGACACCTGAAGGCTCCTGCTTCTAAGGAAGAGGAGTAGACCCTGCCCCTCTCCACTTCAGCCAAGCCTAGGACCACTGGCCACAGTAGACCAAGCCACTCGGGGGAATCGGTGACCCCTTACTGTTCCAGGTCTACACTCTGCTCTATCCAGCTATTAGCTGCCTGGTTCTGGGTCTGGTTCTGGATCCTCTCTGT
This sequence comes from Rattus norvegicus, assembly GCF_021556685.1. Classification (NCBI taxonomy): domain Eukaryota; kingdom Metazoa; phylum Chordata; class Mammalia; order Rodentia; family Muridae; genus Rattus; species Rattus norvegicus. The sequence goes on along the minus strand of NC_141534.1, from coordinate 207,773,010 downwards.
ACAACAGGATTGATCTGTTCCTCTAGGAGTTGCTCCTGGTTTTTAGCAGTGCCCACAATGAGTTGTTTCCCTCACGTATATCACTCACAAGTAGAAATGACTTAATGAAGAAAGAAATGAATACTGACCCTGAGTTGGAGGTGAGACCTTGCAGGGACACTGTGGTTAGCCTCTTGTAAGATGGAGGGCCCCCTCTTCAGTTCCTTCCCTAGCTATTTCCCTTCAGGAGTTAGCCAGGAGGCAAATTGTCTAAAGGTCCCAGGGGAACTTTCCAGAGTCCTTTGTTCCCCTCTCTTCCCCATCACAAATAACCCTTGATTCTACATGACTCCAGCTCACCCTGGTGCCTCTTTTCTGATCACTTCTGTCTTGGGCCTTGACACCTCAGCTATGAGGATCATGACAGGACTCGGGTTTCCCAGAGGCCAGAGAAATTCTAAACAGGAAGTCCAGGGCTATCACACGAGGCATTGAGGCTTCTTAGCATTAAGAGTGGTATAGCCCTGCATCAGAGTCTGAGGTATGCAGGAGCCCCACGACCTAATGTGGAACTCGAAGTCTCGGATGAGAGCTAGCGCTACATCCGTGACACTCGCAGTTGGAGAAGATTTGATGCTGGGAGATGTGGGCACTGGGCCTGTTGCCTCCAGGCGCCCAGTGGAGAAACACACCCTGTATCTCCCTGCTTCTGCGCATGCACAGGCACGGGCACACATAAAAATCTCCGTGGGGCCTGGGGAGATAGCTCAGTTAAAGTGACTGCCATACAAGCATGATCCCCAACCCTTGCTAAAAATAAAAACAACTGGGCTCAGCAGCATTTGAGACAGACAAGAGGGTCCCTGGAGCTTGCTGGCCAACCCGTCTCGTCAAATTGACAAGCTCCTAGTTTCGTGTGAGAGCCTATCTCGAGAGTAATGTATGTGTGTGTGCATGTATATATGAATGTAGGACAATTGAAGAAGATATCCAACCTCTACCTTTAGACAATGTGCACGCATACACACACACACACACACACACACACACACACACACCTCCCCCCAAATTTTCATGGGTTCATACTGACACCTCAAGTTCAACACAGAACTTATTCCAGCCTCCCTTCCCCTATTTGTGACTCCTTTCTCCATCAAGAAAAAAACCAGTTCCTACTATCCTTCATTCTAGAACACATACTTTAAAGAGAGGCTTGTGAGACCTAATTTAAAGTTATTTTGATCAAGGCAAGTTGAGAAGCTATGTTCACATAAAAGCTCCTTATGGTTCTCCCAGTAAACTGCCTAGGCCCTCATGTTTAACCTCGGTACAGACACCACCTAGGTAATCAAAATGGCTGAAGCAGGCAGAACCGCAGCCTGTAATCAACCCCCGCAGCTGGTTACCCCTTCCTGAGAATCAGTCTCAAGACTCCACACTGGCCCCTAGCCACACATATCTCAGGGTCTCACACAGCTGTAATACCTGTAAACTAAGTACTCTCACACTTTGGATCATATTATAGAGGAAGCATGGCAGTTTCCTCCAGATGGGATATTTTAGGAAGGGTATAGCATGGAGTGGCCTCCCAGGTCAGAGCACAAGGCCTCATTGATTTTCAGCCACTACACTGTGGACTTTCAGCTGCCTTGTGGCTTGAATGGGATACCCTGTGTGAGGTTCCCTGAGGGGGTGTAAAGTCAATCATTAATCCTCGAAGAGGTGAGAATGAAAATTTGGTTCAAATTGACTTTGTCAACCCGGATCAAACCTCAGGAAGTCTGATGCGAGACAGTTTATTGCCAACAAATTTAAACACAGTATAATTTGGGAGAAAAGGTTCCCCCGTGTACAAAGAACTGTAATTACATCGAAACTCAGCTCGGGGTACATGTCATCTCTTCCAAGATGGGTTCTAGAGATAGGCTACCTGGACAGCTTAAGGGCCTAAGGGAAGGCTCTGAACTGCTCTGGGTCATACAGATAGCAAGGAGGTCATTTGGGCTGTTAGCCACCTCTGGTCCTGGTTGTGGAAGGTTGATATGGTTTAGTCCAACAGACAACACAGATCATCAGGCTATTAATCACCTCTAATTCCCAGCTTCGTGGACAGAAGAACGGGCTTTACTTTTTTTTTTTTTTTTTTTTTTTTTTTTTTTTTTTTTTTTGCACTGAAAAGGCAATCCTGCATGCTCAACATTACTGGTGACCATGGGCATAAGGAAGGGCCTTCATATTCTCAACACTTGTGATTCTAGAAAGACCCCCACCCTATAACTACCCCCATGACTCCATAGTGTTATAGCTTCATGGAGATGTGAAAAGCTAAGGCTGTGGGCTGGAAAGGTAGCTCAGTGGTTAAGAGCAATAGCTGCTCTCCCATAGGATCCAGTTTCAACTTCCTGCACCCATGTGTTTGTAACTTCATCACAACCATTTGTAACATCATTCCCAAAGGATCTGATGCCCTCTTCTGGCCTCCACAGGTATCTGTAGTGCAGAGACCTACATGTAGGCAGGACGTCTATACACCTAAGCACTTTATAAGTCCTTTTTTTTTTTTTTTTTTTTTTTTTTTGAAAGCTAAAGCTGAAACATTCTCTTCTCCCAGGGAGTCTATGATCCAATATTCTGCACCTCTCTCCCCCTTCCAGTTTTAAAGAGTTCGTGTTCACTTAAGACAGAAACCCTTTGGAGAGGAGCAGAAAATGACAGCTGTCCCAGGCCTTCCTGAATGGTTAGAGCTGGTCTGATGGCTTTACTCAAAGCATGCCACAGAACCATGGGGCTGGATCCAGGAGAATCTCCTAAGCCAGCAATGTGAGTCTCACTACTTGGCATCAGCTGGGGATCAGATAGACAGGGACACACTTGGCCAACTTTGCTATATATAGGAACTGTATACCCTCAGGACCTGACCTAAAAAGTTTAATCCTTTGGAAGCTGGTGGCTACAGAAGTGGGCATCAGGCTTAGTACCTTCTTGTGAGTAAGGGGTCACTTGATACAGAACAATTCTCTTGAGCTCCTGATGTCACTTGGGCCCTGCCCACTAAGGATACACACTTTACAACCTCTGTGTCACCTGATGGATAAGAGAAGGTAACTGTCAGCAACCCTTCGAGGGTTATAGTTTCTTACAGAATTCCAAAGGTCTTTCTGACCTAGTGAAGGGCCCCACCAGTCCTGCAACTTATACCCATTGCCTGAACAAGTTAGGATGATGCCCTCCTGGCATCAGGGAAGAGTGTGGTAAGAAAGGCCCTGGTTTATCCTTCTCGTCCATGGGGAGACTCAGTTAATCATAGGAGCTGAACAAAGTCCAGCCTGGTAAACAGGACAGAGCTTGAAGGTCCTCTGGGTGAGGAGTGCTGGGACGTCCCATAAGGACCTGGATCCTGTGTACTGGGCTCAGATCACTCTACAGAGTCAGGCCTGTAGTCTAATAATGACACGGTAGCCTGAGCCTACAGTACCTTCTTCTGTCTCATGAGAAATCCGCTGACTGGACAATTGAGGAACCACTGAGGAGGACTTGGCACCTACCTGACCTGAGCAGTGGAATGGTAGATCATGACCGCCTTGACCGTGCAGGAGAACCTGGTGGCCAGTAGCCTGGTGATGTATTTTCATCTGTCCCAGCATCCCAAAGTCTGCTAGCCCAGCAGCAAGAGATACTTTTTGGAGACTTGGTGCGATGGGTCTTCTGTGGATGGGGGTGGGTCTGAGAAGCCCATGTCTCCCCCTCAGCATCCTTCCCACATGCTCCAGTATGATGCATCGGGGGGTGCACATGGACTGGTCCAGGGCTGTGCAGTGAGTCCGTGAACCCAAGGCTCAGGAGATGCAGACCTGCAGTACACAGCCATAGGCAAAGCTGTTAGTTGGAGTAGAGGAAGAGCCTGCCAGGGTTTCTGGTTCCAGAGACAGGGCACATTGCTGTCCTTGTCACCAGCAGAAAGAGACAGTGCCTCCTGGAGCTACTCATAGCCCACATGGAAGATCAACAGCAGCGTAAATGGCTTGCTTTACATATTTCCCCTTATTCATACAGATGTGTTATTTTATGACTTTACAAAAAACCTTGGTCCTTCAAAGTGACAGACCTTTGTTGTGTCCTTTTTGTCTGTCTGTCTGTCTGTCCTGTGTCCTGGCTACGAGGCTTTGACTGCAGCCACAGGAATGCCATTGTTGTCTCTGACTGGCCAGAGGAGATACAGAGGCATGTGTGTGCATGTTTGTATGTGAGTACATGTATGTATGTGCATGCAGGTGCACACCTCCCTGAGTGTGTACATATGTTAGAGTGTGCCTATGCTTATGTAGGCAGCACAGAAGCAGCCAAGCCTCTTTCCTCACATATCCTGGTGCTGAGCCTGGAATCAGAGAGTTCCAGAAGGCCATGGAATGCCTGTGTTCTGGAATGGAACTGTGGCCAGGGCAGGCACCTCCCACATAGTATGGGATCTACCCTTCAATGTCCTGGTTGCCTGTTATGCTATCCCTGGATCTTGCCCTGGTGTATATGAACGGCCTGTTCTCTGGAGGAGCCAACACTCAAGTATGTGCTCTCTCTGGTCCTTGCCAGAGCTATGATTGCTGGAAAGGGAAGCAGGCCCGAGGACCAGGTGAGCCCCATGGAATCTAGTATGCTCTAGAAGGTTGGGAAGTTGTTAGTTACCTCATAGCTCCTTGAGGTCCCTCTAGGTAGGTACCTGGACTGAGGATTTGCTTTGCACATCTCAGAGATCAGAGACTTGAGACCCTGGAAAATCTCAACATGACCTATGGGGAACATCAGTGCTCACCATCACGAGCTCCTGGTCAGGAGTCCCAGCCTTTACAGGGACTCAGCTTATTACACACAAGAACAGACCAGGCCAAAGCTATTGCCTAATGCAAAGTCTCCCTCTCCCACTCCTCACACCTTGCCTGATGCTGTCCTCTTAAGGAAGAGCCTCCCTGTGTAGTCTTAACCACAAGATGCTGATGACATTGAGCCCCCTTACAAGCTCCCAGCAGCCTCGCAACACAGGTTGCAGCCTGATGTGTACTGAGAATCCCTGTCCAGTGTGGAACTTCAGATTTGGCTGATCTTTGGGTTAGGGGTCCATTCCAATTGTAGAGGGCAGGCTTAGTGTCAATGTCATAAAGCAGCATTTGCTTATCTTTGGAAATCACTCTTCAACTGTTCTTGAAGATGTGTAAAAAGTGGAGGTCCAGGGAAGGGGCCTCCATGTTTACCACTTACATCCAAGTTCCTTCCTTGAAGGGGCTAGAGCGAGATCTCAGTGGTTAAGAGCTCTGCCTGCTGTTCTTCCTGAGGAACAGAGTTCAATTCCCAGGACCCACTATGCAGTTCACAACCATCTGTGGCTTCAGTCTCAGGGGATCTCCTGTCCTCATCTGGCATCAGGCACAAAAATGCTGCATAGACACAGATGTAGACAAAATATCCAAATGCATAGAATAAATAGGTTAAAAAATTAAGTCCTGCCTTGGTGGAGCTTGGGGGTCAGAGTCAAGTGCATCTGTAATGACACTAGCAGGAGCTAGAGGAATCCTCAATCCTCTTTCTTCCTCATCTTGTCCCATACCTCCCCTGCAGGCACCAGAAAATTAAGCTTTGCTTGGATATTATATAGTCCACACCCTCAAAACACATAATTCGTACTTGGGGTGAGCATTTTGTATGAGGCTCCAGGTTTTGATTATAAGCGTGTGTGTGTGTGTGTGTGTGTGTGTGTGCAAAACAAGTGTGTTCACGGACAGCACAGGCAGAAGCACTCTGCTGAAGAAGGGCAATTTAGTCTACGTCCAGGAGGTGGCGCTGTATCCGGACGTCCAGTAAATAACATGCAACTGAGGTTTCAATCGCCAGACTGAAAAAGTGAGGGATCGTGCATAGTGATTGACAACACTGAAAATGACACCAGCTTGCTTCTGTGGGAGGAAACCTGACCTGTCTCACCCAGTGGGAGTATTCAGCTGGGAACAAACTCAGGCCTCCCCAAATGCCATTTTTTTCCAAAGGATTGAAAAGGATGACTGTGACCATCTCTATGTAGACTCTCAATGTGCAGGGGTTTTAGTACACAAGGCTAGAGCCTATGGCTGAGTTCAGGAGTCATCTCATGACAGGAGCGCAGGCTTATGCAGAATAGAGAGGTTGGTGTCCACCATCCTGGTCTCACACGTCTTTAGCCAAAGGCTAGTCTTAGACACACAGAAGTCAACAAAAGGCAGAGCTAGAGCAAGGGGCAGATCCTGTGACATGGGGTGTCCTGAGAAGGAAGCTGGGATAACAAGGAAAGTGTTGAGTATAGTGGACTCCAGAACAGGGAGTAGGGTTGGCAGCCTTGACTGCCTACACAGGACAGACGTCCCATGCCAGCATGGTTCCGGCCCAGCCCCAGGTACATCTCAGCCATCTCAGGACACGAGTGATAGCTAGTGTTGTGCCTTTCGGTCCCTCTCTGTCCTTTGTTTTCCTAAAAGCCTGAACAGGCAGCAAGTAGCCCAGGCTAGCATGCACTGAGCCTGCACTGTCCACAGCAACTTTGACAAACATTTGTTGAACACCGTCTACCTGCTACACTCTGCTCCACACCGAGGACCTCCTGGAATTATGTAATGTACATGAATTCGTTTCTGCCCCCTTGAGAGGCACTCAGGTGGAACAGATGATAAAAAGGAAGTGGTTTATTTTCTAACCTGGCTGCTCTAGGACCAGCTGGGGCAGAGTCCTTGACCCCAAGGGTCCCTTCTGGATTCATCCCCTCCACTCTTAGGGCAGGACTATGGGCTGCCGCTCCCAAGGACTCCGGATGCAACCTCCAACGCCTTAGATCCCATTAGGACCTTGCTCTTCTCGTTAGTACAACAAATGCTACATCCTGAAGACCGTCAAAAGAGGAGGGCAGCACATTCTCGGGTCACTGCTGGGCTAGACAATTATACAAGGAGTCTTTCTCTAGCCTTGAGGGGGCCCCGCCCCTCTAGCCGTGGGCTGGGCATAGCTACTAACCCAGCTTGAACTCAATTCGGTTGAACTCAAACAAGTTGAAAGGACTGGGAGAAAAGGAGGTGAAACAACTGTGGTGCTGAGCAGGGCGGGGCCCCGAGGGTGCCGCCTCCACGGGGCAATTAGGAGGTAGAGAAGGGAGGGAGAAAAGAGAAGAGGCGGAGGAGGGAGGATGAATGGGAGGCCATCGGGGGAAATGAAGGGGTAAAGGGGAGGAAAAGGGAGATGGGGTGGGGGAATAAGTAGGAGAGGCGGGGAGACTCGCCGGCTGGCGCGTTCCTCTCGATCTGCAGCTCGGCCCTCAAGCACGCGCGTGAGGGGCGGGGCGGTGGCCATTGAGTGGCGCTGCCATTGTGCCAGCGCTGCGAGTGGTGACACGCTCGAAGTCCGCTCCCTGGTGACGCCTGAAAGCTCCTTTGACCGGCAGCTCACCTGCAGAGCCGGCTCTATAGAGCCTCTGAACGCGCAGCAGCTGCCAGGGGCCGCGGGCCGGGCACCTAGGGGGACAAAGAATGGAGGCCGGGCCCTTTGAATGAGAGGCCACTTGGAAGCAGCAGGCATGTGCCAAGCCGAAAACTAGGGAAGAAAAGTGCCCTCCGTGTGTCTCAGCAGTGAAGGGGACCCTTTCTCAGCCGCTGAGCCCTCATGTGCATGACAAAAGGGCCCGTTACGAAAGCCCCCAATCGCGAGCCCACAGGACTCTACTGCAGGCGTCCAGTATCCTAGGCGTTCCCTCCCCTTCACCTCCGGCCTCCATATCCTGGTAGAACCAACCTGGGAGAGCCTGATCTATCTTGCTGAGCAGCTCTCGGTCTGGCCCTCCGAGCAGGCCAGATCTAAAGGACTAATGTTTTCAGTTGCAAAGATTTGAGGTAATCTTTTGGGCCAGACCAGGGCCCTATTGTTATGATAACCCAACTTCACTAGGCATCTACCATAGCTATCCAAAAACTTCATGCCCACTTCAGGACAAAGTGAAGCTGTTTTCACCCAGGCCAGGCTCCTGCTTCCATCACTCTCTTGGCTCGCTGGCCTTATCTAACCCTAGGCACTTGTAGCGTGTGAGTCTGCTGGAATCTGTACCACAGGTAATCCTTGACCACACCAAACATCTCGCCCGCTTTTATTATTGTTGCCAAACAGCTTTTGAGGGAGGTCTTCACCCTGCTGTTTCTTCCTTGTGAGACTGCCCTCATTTTGTTCTGTCCCTGAAGTCAAGGAACTTGCCTTGAGATCACTGTACAGAGCAGATGGGCCTTACTTGGTCACACAATCCCCTTTCCCAGTAGCCTGGCTTCATGAACTGGCCAGGATGGTACAGGCAAGGTACCTTTCATTTAGCTCTCACCCAAATGACTTCAAGTTGGCCATTCCTAGAAGTACAGGCTATGACCTTAGTCACCATGTTTTTGTTTGTTTCCTCCTCCTCCTCCTCCTTGTTCTCTTCTTCCTCTTCCTCTTCCTTTCTCCTCTTCCTCCTCTCCCTCCTCTTCCTGTTCTTCTTCTTCCCCTTCTCTTCCTTTTCCTCCTCCTCTTCCTCTTTCTCCTCCTCTCCCCCCTTCTCTTCCTTTTCCTCCTCCTCTTCCTCTTTCTTCTCCTCTTCCTCCTCTCCCCCTTCTCTTCCTTTTCCTCCTCCTCTTCCTCCTCTCCCTCCCCTTCTCTTCCTTTTCCTCCTCCTCTTCCTCTTTCTTCTCCTCTTCCTCCTCTCCCTCCCCTTCTCTTCCTTTTCCTCTTCCTCTTCCTCTTTCTCCTCCTCTTCCTCCTCTCCCTCCTCTTCCTCCTCTTTCTCCTCTTCCTCCTTCTCAAGACAGAGATGGGGTTTCTCTGTGTAGCCCTATCTGTCCTGGAACTCACTCTGCAAGTGCTGGGATTAAAGAGTATGTCACCATGCCCAGTGATATCCTTGTTTTCAAGACTCCAGTTCATTGGTCATCCTGTTGGTGCTGACTGCTCAGCTAAGGATAGCTAGAGAAACTGCTGCTTTGTTATTTGGGCTCAGCCTTAGCCAAGCCAAGACAGTGTTATTGCCTTTTGTATTCGACTTTACTCCAGATAAAGTAGGCAAAGCCCCACGTCTGCCTGTCAGCAGGCACGCTCTGCATCAAACCTGTGTGCGGGAGCCCCAGGGTCCCATGGGGCTTAGTGTCTGCAGGGATCAAAAGTCTGGTTCTGATCAGCTAAATCCACTGTGTGTGGCCTCCTAGTGCCTGCAGAGATGGGGATGGGCTGCTGACAGGATTAAGCCGGATTACATGTCCCCAGTGGGCTAAGGTCTTTCTGTATTGGCTGTGGGACTAACTATGGTAACCCAGTGGCTCTTGCTTTTCTACATACTATAAATCTCCCTGCCCAGATCCAAGAAGGGGAGAGGTGGGCAGGGCCTTAATGGCCACAACATACAAAACTGCTTGTTATGTTTTCTTTATCCCTTTCCACTTAGGGTCTCACACTATGCAGCTGAAGTTGGCCGACAACTCCTGATCCTCTGGCGTGCTAGGATCATTGGCAAGACTCCCTTGTAAGTTTTCTACTTATAAAGTGCATCCCTGGTATGACTGGTAGTACAGACCTGAAATGCAGCACTTGGGAGACTGGGGCAGGAGGATAACTTCAAGGTCAAGACCAGAGTGGGCCATAAGTTATCAGACCAGCCAGAGCTATTTAGAAAGACTCTCTCAGAACAGCAAATAAACCAAGACATGTTCTTCTCCATTACACAGCCCAGTGCCTCCACTGGTGCTATTCTCCATGATCTTCACCCTGCCTTTTAGAGCCTGCTTTAACTGACATTTGGATTGGACTTCAGCTGGTGCTGGGTCTGGACTTGCCTTGTGACCAAGTCAGTGCACAGCTTAGGACACAGAGAGGCCCAGAGTAGCAGGGGTCCAAAGTAGACACTTCTTCTAACTCCAATTATAAACATAGCCTGGTCTGAATCTGTGCCTGCCCTGAAGAAGGGAGCTGGTTTCCTGCCTATCTTGCTCAAGGTCTAAACTTAGGTGGACATTCTGTGCAGAGCTCCCAGACAGCCCCAACTTCAGGTTTGGTTTCTTGGCATATAATATCCACTTGAGGTGGCTGATAGGGAAGGAAGTGCTCTTTCCTCAGGATGGAGAAGGAAACGGAGCCCACTCTGCAGAGAATGAAAATGGCCATAGTGAAGGTTGTTTTTGTTTAAACTTTGGGTCTGAAGTATCAGTGTGCCTGTGTGAGAACCCAGCAAGAAGGAATAGCTTTGCCCTCAGGCAGAAATTCTTTTCTTCCCACCTTTGAAGAGGCCCTACTCTGGTCCTGAGGGAATGTGTAGGACTCACGGGATCTATCAACAAGGATGAGAGAAAAGGCTGTCCAGTTTTCCCAAGGCCAGTACCATCTCCCTCCTGAGGCCCTTCCCTGGGTTTGCAGGCCTCTTCCTAAACTGATTCCAGTTTCTCTGGGCTTTGGGAAACTCCAGGAATGAGACTCTAGTGTTTTAGCTCTGAACTCCAGGTCCTAGGAGAGAACAACCAGACATCCTGTTCTACATGAAGAAACCTCCATCCTTTTGGTAGTGCCTCTGAACCAAAGCCCCAAGGTCACCAATCTTAGGCAGGGAAGGGGTAGGTGAGTTGAGAGAGTGGAAGTGAAGTGGGAATAAGAAGCAGATGCCTTATGCACACACTGCTCTCTGTTCACTTCCTCAGTGACTGTTCGGGGCTTGGTGCTGACTGCTCTGGCCTCTTTATTAGCATCTGCAGCCCAGTGGGTCAGCCTGAAAAAAAAATGTGAGAAAAATGGACGCAAAAACGTTGGACACTTTTTATCTGGCTCAGCAATCTGTTAACATACTGAACCCTCTAAGCTGGCCCTGGTTTGGAAACAATCGCTGTAAGGCAAAGCCACCTGCTTCTGGGTCTGAAAGCTGTAGGGTGCTTCTTGTATTTGTGCTCGTAGAGCTAGAGTAGCCTATGTCGTCCGGGGCTTTTGGTCAGGGTTAACCAAGCAGATGCCACCTCTGGGTGTCTACACCCAGGAGCTGAAGGCCACAGAGAATGAGGCAGGCCGGAGAGCTGCACCGCCGTCTAGTTCGAGTTTCAAGCTTGCAATCCTGGGTCCCCTCGCACGTAAGAGTCCGCTTGGGTTTTTCTGCAAGAGGCATAGCCTGGTCGCCGCCCCTGCAAGGATATGCTGGGGCCCTGGGGACAAAGGAGATCAATTCCGGGGTCTCCCAGCAGCCAAGTGACGCCGCGGTCCTTGAAACGATTTTCACAGCCGGGGAAGCCAATTGTATTTTCCAGCTCATTAAGCGGCGCACAAAGCGCCTGGCGGCTGACGGCGCGGATTCCCCAGGTCCCGCCCCGACAGAGACGGCCGTGCTTTGTCCCCGCAGTGTACCGCCTGTTTATCCAGGCCCTTTGAACAGTGCCCTGCGCGGCGGGGCCGCCTGGGAGAATCCTGCCGAACCCGGAACAAAGCGCCCGCAGCCGCCGGGCAGTGATTAAAGGAGCCCCAGGCTCACAACATCTGGACGCCGCTGGGGGCGCGGCGGCCAGCGCATCGCGACAAAAACTCGGTTACAGATGCCAGCGAGGTGGCAGGGTGAGGCGGCCACAGGGATTCTCTCTACATGGCTAGAAGGGGAGCCGAAGATCTTAGGGCATGCTGGCTAATGGAGCTGCCTGTGGGAGGGACAAGAACTGTCCACCCCCCCCCCCACCTTAACCTCTCCATAACAGGCCGGGGAGGGGCTGGGGAACCTCCTGAGGACCGGGTGAGCTGGAGAGCTCCCTTGACAGTGAGAAGGCTGAATCAAAAGGGTGTCCTCTGACCCCTCCTCACTCCGTTCTGAGCTGACCTAAGAGCACCTCTCACTCACACGTAGGCAAGGGAGGGACCCACAGCACCTAGAAAACGGAGCCTGGGATATCTCTAACTCAAGAGTCCTGCTTTCATCCTGCTTCTGACCACAAGCACCCTTACCTTTAACCCATAGGACGAACCAACCTCTTCCAGGATGCTACGGAATTTTCTGTAAACAGCGCCACCTCCCTGGCCTTCAGCCTGGGAGCTCTCATGCCCATCTAACTCCAGGTTTTGATGCCCGGCACACCTCTATGCTCACTACTGGGTCTGTGCAACTGGTGAAGGGTTTGAAGTAATCCTTTGCAGTCCTCGTGATTCTGCTCTTGAGATTCAAGGAGTCAGGAGAACGGTAGAGTTAAAATCAACCAGAGGGCTATAGGTTATGGGAACTTTGGGGGTCCAGGAATGGGAAGATCTGTGTTGTTCATCTCACTAGGGGATGCATGCTCTTCCTCCCCATCACTGGGGAAGGCAACACTGCTTCTCTCCAGGTAAGGGAATCTCCTCTGGGACCCATCTCCAGGGCTGTCCTAACCTGTTATCCTAGCCCTAGCCTCAAGACCTCCTACTCATCAGAGGTTAGCGGTGGGACTGTCATCTATTAGGACACAAATACGTCCCTGTTTCCATTTTTTTCAAGCCCTGATCACAACGTATTTGTTTTTTGCAATGCCTCATAAAAACAACTTCTCTTTGGGCTTACAGACCCAAGAATAACCCTGATAATTTGCATTATCTGTGTGCAAGAACGGGCCCAGGGAGAGTTAGACAATCTGAAAATACCTGGAGTATTCGCTCGAGCCCAACAGCCCAGGCAGACTCCCAGGCCTGGCTGTCCAGAAGTTAGAGTCACAGAGCACAAGAGAGGCTGTCCAACCTCTAGCAATTAGCTGATTCCAGGAACCAGATAGCTGGGGCAATCAGCTCTCCCATCCTAAAGCCTCTGGGGTCCTGTCACACCTGCTGAGCTGGCACTGTGCAGTCCATACCTACCCCAGCACCAGGCAGATGGGGACGAATGTCTACTCACACCAAAAGGGGCATGGGGCGGGGGGGACAGGCAAGCCGAAGGAACTATTTCAATCTAGAGTTACTTACATGAGGAAGGGGTTACTTCCAGGAGTGTTGATGACTCAAAGGAAGCTGCACCACTGACAAACCCACCCCAGGATAGATGAGGACTCATGAAAGCTGCCTTTTTTGGAGCTCCTTGCACCACTCGAAGGCAGCTCTGACCCTTGAAGACCTCCCTCTCCCTAACAATTATTACTGTTAATGTGACGGTGAGGAAAGTAGCCACCCTGAATGAATCCCCTTTCTTTGCTTCTCACTATTACTTGTCTCCAGGCATACATGGCCAAGTCTAGTTTGCTGGGGCTTCCAGAGCCTAGGTTTAAACCCTAACATCTCCATAACACTAAAGGCTCATTTACCGAACCTGTGGTACTACTGGGAGGTTGTACACTCTCTGTATGGGGATGGTGTCCTTGAAAGAGGTGTCTTGACTCTGACACTTCACTCCTCTCCCTCTTTGCTCACAAAGCGAGCAGCTCTGCTCCACCACAAGCTGCTCACCATAATGTTCTGTCAGGCCCAGAAACAACAGGGACAAGTGGCTATTGTCTGAAACTTTGGAAGCCCTAGCTTGGGTATTTGTCCTAGTGACAGAAAGCTGAGCTAGACTGTAAGAAAGTGGTCTTCCCACAATACTTCCCAGGTCTAGTGGGGTCTAGGGGCTACGGGCAGAACATACAGAGGGCCTGGCCTCAGTTGGAGGACAACCGGCTCTGGTCAAGGTCAAGCACCATTGCAGCTCTGTATGAGAAATCTTGAAAGGAAGATCTGAAACGACCAGTGTGCTTCCAAAGGACGTGACTGCCCCAGAACAGAACTCAAGAATACTAAGATAGCCGCGGTATCACAGGTGTTTGATTGCAGCACAGGTAGAAGTGGGGGTTTTTCTGGCAGTTCAAGACCAGCCTGGTCTACATAGCAAGTTCCAGGGCAGCTAAAGTAGTTTAAATAAAAATCTCCACCCCTCCCATATTTGAATGCTTAGTCATCAGGAAGTGGCACTATTTGAAAAGGATCAGGAGGTGTGGTCTTGTTGGAGGAAATGTGTCACTGTGGGTGGGCTTTGAGATTTCAAAAGCCTAAGTCAGGCTCTCTGTCTGTCTGTGTGTCTGTCTGTGTGTCTGTCTGTGTGTCTGTCTGTGTGTCTCTGTCTGTCTCTGTCTGTCTCTGTCTGTCTCTGTCTCTCTCTCTCTCTCTCTCTCTCTCTCTCTCTCTCTCTCTCTCTCTCTCTCTCTCTCTCTCTCTCTCTCCTTTCTCCAGCACCATGTCTGCCTGCTGCCATGCTCCCTGCCATGATGATAATGGACTAAGCCCCTGAAATGGTAAGCAAGCTCAATTCAATATTTTCCTTTATCCTCAACCCAATAAGTTCCCTTGATCATTGAGTCTCATCACAGCAACAGAACAATGACTAAGACATCAACCAAGGCTGCACAGAGAGATTTTTTGTTACAAACAAAAAGAATGCAGACCAGACCTGAGAATACAGTATGAAGGCCCCCACTGCCAACTATAAAATTACTTTGTATATCTACTTGCCCCCACTATAGAATGTGTTTAAACCACAAAAAAGCAAAATCTTTAAAAATTTTATAAAATAAAACTGAAAAAATTTTTAAAAAGAAAATGAACGGAGGTGGGGCAGTATGTGGCAAGAAGGCACAGTGGGTAAAGGCACTGACAGCTGAAGGTTGATTACAAGAATACATACAAGATGGGAGCAAAGAACTGACTCCATGAAATCCTCCCCTGACCTCCATCTCTAGGCCCTGGCAAATGCTAATTCCCAATTGTACACACAATAATAGCAAACTAAGTTTTTAAGAGTAAATGAGGAAATAGTCATAGTAGTTCATGTCTTTAATCTAAGAGCTCAGGAGGCAAAGACAGGCTGAAAACTATGAATTTACGGTCATCGTGGTCTACAAAGAGAGAACTTGTCTCAAAAAACCAAATATGCAGTAGTGGCACAGTTGTTATGGCAATAACCAAACACTTTAAGATTGGATTTAAGGCCTACTCCATAAGATGAAACCCATATATGACACTGGTAATGTGGCTGAGACCTGAACTGGGTAGGACATAGACCCAGGGGGAGACCTACTATTACTATTCTGCTAAAGGGACATAGCAACAAAATGTCTCCTAAGAACCTATTGCTACACCCATAGAAAAGACCATCGCTCAGCCCGCATCGGAGAAGCATCTTCTTCCAGTAGATATTAATTAACAAAGAGATCCAAAGAGAGGGATTTTGGAACACTCAGCCTTAACTAGAATCCCTTTATCAAATCCCTCTCTTGAAAGCTCAGGAATATAGGCAGAAGGGGAGACAGAAAGACTGTAAGACCCAGAAGTAGTGGATGACTCCAAGGAAACAGGGTCTTCCAGATACAACCAGACTGATACGCATAAGCACTCAAGGAGGCTCCGACAGCACGCACAAGACTGGTACTGCTTCAAACCAGACAAAAATCCCAGCACTGGAAAGAGAAAGTAGACTTAAAGTACCAGGCCTTACCAAGGAGCTGTTTGCCATTCATACTTGCTGGGAATAGGAATTCTCCAATGGAGTATAATATCTACCTCACCCCAGGGCAGGCCTCATGCCCAAGAGTAGCTGGCCAACACGAGTGGTTTTGTGCTGTTTTTGTTTGGTTTCAGCATTTTTTTCTCTCTTACTGATTTTCTTCGTTTAAGTGTGCCTTGAGTTTTGGCTTTGGGTGCTTTGTTGTTTTTCCTGGTTTTGTTTTGTTTTGTTGAGAGGGAGAAAGAACATGAAGTTGGGTGAGTAAGGAGATTGCTATCTGGGAGGAATTTCCAGAGGGGACTTTTTTTTTTCATGTGTTGTATGAAAAAATTATATGATGAATAAATAAATAACAAGTCAGTATAACCAGTAAGTGAACTTGATAACCTGTCTTAAGGGACTGTTGAGGTACTCGCTGCTGACTGAAGTTCCTCCACTTGGAGTTTTGCTGGAAAGTAGTGTTCATGTCTGATGCCTTTGCATATGTGACACCATAGGAAATCCTAGAGAATAGATACCTTCCAGAACTATTTATTTCGAAATATCCTCTGAATTAATGCTTGAGGTGTGCTACTTAGACTTTTATTTAGAATGTCTCCAAGCTGCCACTCTGTACATGGAATCAGGACAACAATGGATTTCTGACCTCTGGAAGAACACAAGCCTTAATAAAGTTGAATTAAAACAACCACTTAGATAAACAAAAATGTCCAGTACCCCACAATGTGATTCACTCATCACATAACATCGAACAACAACAAAACAAAACAAAAATCACAAGTGCCAGGTGCTATGGCCAACGATGCCTTTATCCCCAGCACTCAGGAGGCAGAAGCAGGGAAAACTCTCCAAGTCTCAGGCCAGTCTGATCTACGTAGTGAGTTTCAGGACAGCCAGAGACATGTAAGGAGATGGTGTCTCAAAACAAAGCCAAACCAAAAGTTACAAGCATGCAGAGGCAAGGAAACATAGCCCTTAATAAAGTTTGAACAAAATGGACCTGAAACTAAAGGTCAAGCCCTAGCCTTCAGGATGCACCCAACAGGCCCTACCCTGAAGACCCACAGCTCCTGTCAATCTCAGTCTCAGAATAGTGACTGGAGTGAACTAAAGAGTCTCCTGTGCCTTGATCCTTCACAGCCCTCCTTTGGGCCAGAGAGGGAGCTGTGGCCACCGGTGTCTCCATCTTGCTTTTCTCCTGTTTCCCTTTCTGGATCCCAGGAATTGTCTATATTTCTGAGATCTTGTTTGTTTTCTGATCTGATCATGGGAATCAATTCTTAACTACAGACTGGACTCAATGCTGAACCATTCTGACCTCAAGAGAATGCCGTACAAGGAATTTGTTATCTTCGGTTAACAGCAGAGCAGTAGACTCAGCGTCTGGGGAAAGTTTTACTGATCTTCGTTGCTCCTGATACATAAATATCTTCACCTCCCCAAGATCTAAAAGGCTTCAGTCTGCTCTATCCCAGGTTGTTGGCATCTTCAATAAATTCTTTGGTCCCCAACCCTTATTTCTTAGAAATCCATCTTTCATGGCATGATCTTGCGAACCCCGGTTCCTTATTGTCCTATGGTTTATCTGTTCGTTTCAGCTCCTAACTAATGTGCCTCAAATTCCAGTGAGTTCCTAATCACACCGTTCTAGCTGCCAGAGTTCCTCTGAACTGATCTCTGTCTTTCCAAAGTTCTAGGTAAAGTACCCCTTTGTGTGTGGAGCAAAATTTCAACAAGCTGTGAAGGAAATCTCCAATAAATATAACCCTTAGGGACTGCATGACTCTTGCTATGAAGTGGCACTGTCCAGGGCTACAACCAACAGCAATGACTTAGAATGACAGATTGCTGCTGGCTTCCCAATTGACTTTCCTTAGGGATTTGCAGGGTCTGGTAACCAAGACTTTTGGAAGAAGTAGGAACAAATGGCTCTACCCTGTAATGAGGCATGAGAGTCAGCTGCCTGGACAACAAGGACCGCCCAGAAATGGTCCCATAGTCCACAAACTGATGACTACATATGACTGGCTGCAAGGTAGTGGGAAGAAAAAAAGGCCATGCAGGGTTGATTCCATCAAGGACTGGACACAAACCACTGATGTCCAAAGGGGGCTGAGTCCTTAGTGGTGTGATGTCACTTTCACTATACAGATTGGATCATCTGATGTGGACCTAATATGCATGCAGGACTGCAGCATCAAACTGTTATTTTTGTCTGTGGCATGTGGAAGGAGCACTTCTGTAACCCTGTCAAGTGCTACAGGTCTGTACAACCCTTACAGCAAGCTCTTTGTCAGAAATCTCACTTCCCTAGAAAGCCCTTCTGATCCATACTGTTTAGACTCATGAATTCTTTCTTTCCTAAGTCAGCATCCAGAGGAACCCCAACACAGGAAGGAAACTGCACCCCTGAAATGGTGAGAGTGTTTACCTAGGAGAGGAAAGGGGAGCCTAGAGGGCTTGCCGGCACTCCTGGGCACAGCTGGGATATGGCTGTGCTCAGGCACCCTATTATAAGTGCATACATGTGCATACAAAACATACTGCTGGGAAGTGTGGTTCTTACAGGCATCTGCATCCCTTCCACTAGCCAGAGACAATGATGCCTCCCTGTGGAGAAGGGACTTCAATTCCCACATGAAAATCCACTATGTTGGCAGAAAAGATTCCTTCACATCTCACCACTCCTACCCTGTAACCCAAGCTCTTTTCTAGTCAGGTCGTTTGTGTGTGGGATGGGAGAGAGAGAACTGCAGATATCCTGTGGGGGACTTGTTTGTGCTGTACTGAAGTTTAGGTCTCTGTGTCTACTGGAAGAGATCCCTCCTCACCTTCCCTCCTTCCTGCCTCTGTTCTGATTCTCTCTTTCTGCTTCTCTCCTGCCTCCAAGCTGGTACTTTTTCTTTTTTTTTCTTTTTCTTCTTCTTTTCTCTTCTTTTCTTTTTTCTTTTTTTCGGAGCTGGGGACCGAACCCAGGGCCTTGCGCTTGCTAGGCAAGTGCTCTACCACTGAGCTAAATCCCCAACCCCCAAGCTGGTACTTTTACCAGTCGGTAGCCAGTCTGGCTTGCACTGGGCAGAGCTGCTCAGAACTGACATCAGCATCCCTCTAGGAAGTGGGGGAGGGTGAGAACTTAAGGTCAGAGTGTACACTGGTTAGCAGGAAGGACCCTGCCCAGTGGACCTGCTCCTTTCCCTTTCCTTGGGCCAGACCTAAGTACAGACTCTTGCTTCCTCCCAGTCAGAGCTTTGGGGACATAGCTCAGGCCCAAGCAAGTTGTCTTTTATTCCTTTGTTTGTTTATCTTCTTTGTGCATCCCTGCCAGTGTTTTGATGAAGCAATAATCATCCATCAACTCAGAGCATCTTTGTTACATTAGAGAGCAGCAGGCAAGTGCTGGTAGCATAATGGTGAGTATTGCTGCCTTCCAAAACAGCACCGGTCTGGTCAGTCTGGGAATATAGGAAGAATTAAACAGACGCTAGGCCTAGACAGCCAGGAACCTTCTGCTAGCCCGTTTGAGCAGCTTCGAAATTTACAGGAAGAAAAACTTTTTAATTAATTTCTATGCCTGAGCTCAACAGTTAGACTGAGTCCCAAAGCTGTAGTTCATTTAAGTACTTTTGACTGTCTAAACCAAATTTAGAGAGAGATTTAGATCGCTGGGTTTATGCTCTTCATTTCCTAAATCAATCTCCGATGAATTCTAAAATCAAAGCCCTGGTTTCTTCCCACAGCGCCACAGTTTGCTTCGCAACATAAAAGAACATTGTTTGTTTGTTTGTTTGTAAACCATGAGATTTGGAGGAAAACATACCAGGAGCTAGGGACTCAGATCCACCCCTCCTAACCATGAGGATCCTCAGCTGGACCGTTTTTTTTGTTGTTGTTGTTGTTGTTTTTTTGTTTTTTTTTTTTTTTTTTTTTTTTTTTTTTTTTTTTTTGGTTTTACTTCCCAAGCGCTTTCAAGAGGTTGTCTGGTCTGGGGAAGACTGCATCATCACCAGAGAATGTCTCTGGCCTTTCTCTGACAGTCTTTCACGAATCTGCACCAGCGAATCCAGTTGTTGACTTCAACTTTCTCTAAGGAGCATAAGAGGTCTAACTCTTCTCTTGGCTTCTGCCCTTGGGACCCAGGACCTCTCTTTCTGGCCGGTTCCTGGCTCAAGCTGGGACACAAGCTCAACCCTTGATGTTGCTTATGGCCCAGAAAATGTTTGGAGGCTCCAGGAGCCCAAAGAGAGACCAAAGCGAAACTAAAGACGCCAAAACTGGACCTCAAGAGATCAGTGGCAGAGACGTGTTGGTGAACCCCAGGGTGCAGACTAAAATACGCGCGAGCCACGAACGCAGCAAGAAAAACTGATCAGCCTCGTTAAATATCACTGTAGAAGGCACGAGCCCATAGCTGCGCTCTGCCTAAGCGCCGAGGCTCACGTCCCAGCAAGATCAAGAACTGATGCCTGGACGTGGCTACACCAGGTGCACTCGCGCGCAGTCCATTCCTCCACACCAGAAGGCTGGGGCTGTCTCTTTACCCAAGACTGAGAGTCCCTTCAGCCTTTCCCGCTGGAGTAGCTCGATAAGCGTTCCCACAGACCGCAGTAGGTCACGAAAGCCTGATGTGAGCACTACAATGCTACCCCAGGTCTCAGGGCACTCAGTTCCCAGGCAGAGGCCCCGCCCCTCTCTATCGGTCCCGCCCCTGAAAGCACTGAATCCAACCCGCACTGAGGCCCGCACATCAGCTGAAACAACCATTGGGTAGCGGTGCATGAAAGCAGTGCCACCTTTTTATAGGGTGCGGAGGAGCCCAAGAGCCACGGAACCCAGGGACCTGGCAAAATAAACCGCCGTTGGGTTTTACGCGTCTCAGTCAGGCGGCTAGCCCGCACCCGCTATCCCATGCATGGCCCGGGCAACACTCGACATGAACGCGGCGGGGCTCGAAGCTCGCGGCGGGGGCCACATAGAGCAGGGACCACTCCCCTTCAGCGTCGAGTCACTGCTGGAGGCTGAGCGCGTAAGGGGCTCCGAGTCTGGGGAGCTGGGGGAGGAGAGGCCGCCCGGCGCCTCGAAGCCTGGAGCCTGGCCCCCACCGGTCGCGCACTCATGCCCCCCACGTAAGTGCTCAGTCTCCCGGTCTCAGGCCCTGAAAAGCGACCGCACTGTCAAAGCTCGAAAATCTAAGGTGGGTGGGTGGGTAGGTATGCGCGCTGTTGCTCGAACCTTAATTACTAGGCACTAACGGGTTCAGTCCAAGAGCGACTAGCGGTGGGAACACAGGACCAACAGCCAGGTCCAGGTCTCTTCTTGGGCGAGGTCCGCAGCCCATAACAAACACTCTAAATCCTTTTCCGCTCCGGGTCGCTCACACTCTGCACCCCTTGCCCATTTTGCTTATGCCCGCGACAGCTAACTGGTCTGTATGGAGCCCTGACTCCTCCTCAGTTATTGCACCGCCTCCAGCCCCAGCTTAGCTTTTTCCAAGTAGCTAGTCCCCAGTTTACTTGGGGTGCAAGATCACCGGGTGGGAGAGCAGACTTAAGTCTAGGACGCCCTCTCCACTTTCCTGCTTCCTTGGTTTGCTTATCCACGTGGCTTTGGAGACATCGTTACTCTGAGCGGAGCAGTCACGGAGCCAAGGAGCACCAATTTTCCTTTGTAAGCATGGGAGAACGTCGGAATAGGGTTGTGCAGCCCGCGTTTGAGCGCTCGCCTTGTGCTTCTCTTTCCTTTCAGGTGCCCCCAGCCCTCCACCCTGCACCCTTCGCAAACACAAAACCAATCGCAAACCACGAACACCCTTCACCACCGCGCAGCTGCTGGCTCTGGAGCGCAAGTTTCACCAGAAGCAATACTTGTCCATTGCCGAGCGCGCCGAGTTCTCCAGCAGCTTGAGCCTCACTGAAACTCAGGTCAAGATCTGGTTTCAGAATCGCCGAGCCAAGGCCAAGCGGCTGCAGGAGGCCGAGCTGGAGAAGCTGAAGCTGACTGCCAAGCCACTACTGCCGGCGGCATTTGCCCTTCCCTTCCCACTGGGCACCCAGCTGCACAGCTCCGCCGCCACTTTCGGCGGCAACGCTGTTCCTGGGATCCTCGCTGGGCCGGTCGCGGCTTATGGCATGTACTACTTGTCTTAGAGCATGGAACCAAGTCTTAACCTCTTGGTTAGGCTCAGGGCTGCGCCGCAGTTCCGCCCGCCGCTGATGCTCCTGGTAACTTCTTGACCTTTCATTTTAGAGTTTTGGGGTTTTTTTTTCCTCCCTGTTATACGATATACTTGATGACTGGAGCCTATTTATAGATATAACAGATATTTTAAACCTTCCTAAAACCATGTCCATGTCTGAAGGAAAACACAACTTCATACAGTCCTTGGAACGGACAAAAGCAGATCTTCCTATTTCGTACAAAGCAGTCGAGAAAGTACTTCTGGGGTGGGTGTGCTCCTTGTATTCACTCTGCCCCTACACTGAGGACTTCAGAGAGGCTCGATTGAACTGGCATAAGCAAACAAATTCCATAAGATGAAGTTAAAATACTGATGAGATAATCGGACTGTTAGAAAGACACTTAGAAATTACCACTTCAACTAAATGTGCGTTGTGACCAAACGGAAACTTCTACGCGATTTAGGTTTTACCCCATTATTATTTATTTAGAGTATACGTCGTTCAAGGAGCTAGAGGCAAAATGCTGACTGTGCATGAGAGTAGGGGAGGTGATGAACGCTGGCACCATGCCTCAAAGGAAGGGTGGCTGCCAGGCAGCACCTTCTGAGCTTTGAAAGGAGCCTGCTGGGGAGACAGAAGGCTGGTGGCAGCAGGCAGCAGGGACCAAAGCCTCGCCTCCTGCCAGCAGGTGTCCAACCAATAAAGAGAAGAAACTGAGGGTTGAGTGCCTCAAACCTCCGTTGTGGGTGCAGTAGGAGGCGAGGCCTGCAAAGGTCCCAAAAGAATTACTCTGAGTGCCAGCTGCCCCTGTAATCCTGATGTGCCTTAGAAAAATGGTGGACTTGTTTAGGAATCTGGACTTGTACATTTATTCTACCTTTATCTGAGGAAAGAAAGCAGATCATCTGAGCTGTTCTGTCCCACTGCCCCTAATGGAGTCTCAACCCTATCACGCAAGATCGAGGCTCTTCGGGTACCTGACAACCAGCACTGATAAAACCTGTGGCTGTTTCCATAGCAAGCTTTGGCCACAGTCTGGAGACTTTAGTGGAGTGTGGAAGGCTCACAAAGGTCCCCTGGAGTCACGCCTAGTACCACTGACAAGGCCCGTCCTTCCAGCCTTCAAGCTGGAGAGGAAGAACCTGGCTGCAGGGGTCTGGGGTTGTGTGTTCGTGAAGGGAGGACCAGGAATTTTACAGTGATGGATGGCCCTGGGTTAGGATGTTCTGCTTGGGAGGAGGGGAAGGACTGGGCTATGCTCAGCAGTCCCAGTCAACTCCAGGAAAACTGCTGTCCTTGGACCTTCACTGGTCCATCTGCTCCAAATAAAGCAAAAAAGATGATATTGCATGGGACTGCCTATTGATACCTATTGACATTCCTCTGCCCTGTGTCTCCTGGGAAAATGGATACCAGAAAGGTTTTGTTTTGTTTTGTTTTGAGACAAAATCATCACTAGGTAGTCCCAACAGACCTAATAGAAAATAGACTTGCTATTCTCCAAGGATGGCCTTAGACTCACAAAGGTCCACTTGCCTTTGCCTCCCAAGTGCTGGGATTAAAGACATACAGCACAATGCCCAGCTATGTGGTTTTTTAAAAGTAGGTGACCGGTCCCCAGCTCCGAAAAAAAGAATCAAAAAAAAAAAGTTAGGTGGCTCAGTTTTAGGGGTATCAGAGGCAGAGAGTGAAGGGTAGGTAGCTGCAAGGGAGAGTAGCTGTCTCTCTCAGGTGCTTATACAGAATCCCTCGGCCTAGGCTGTTTAAACTTAAACCCACGCCTACTGCCACTCTCAAGAGGTCAGACCCTCGACTGGTGTGCAAATACTGAAGTGCAGAGGACCCAGTAAAAGGGTCCTGAGATCCCACCCACCAAGTCTGCTTCTTGCAGGTCCTGGTTGACCTGGAACTAACTTGTGTAGTCCAGGTTAGCTCCAGCTGAAAGCAATTCTCCTACCTTAGCCTGCTGAGTCCTGGGATTACAGACGTGAGCCGCCACCCCCACCCAAGCTGCTGCCTCTTAAATCTCAGCCGGGCTTCAGTTCTGCTCTCAACTCTGAGGTACCTGATGGCGTTGACCAAACCACAACATGTACAACCATGGCCAATCCTGAAACCACAGGAAAATGCAAATCGAATGCACACTTCAGGGAAGCAGGGTGTGTGCCGCCCTGCAGCCTCACAGTGGATCTATATCTCGGTAGCAGATTCGTGTCTGATGATCAAGAGGATGTGATAGCATAGGCCACCAAAGTCTGATCAGAAACTGCTGGTCAGCTGAGTGGTCAGGTTGCTAGTTTGTCTCTCCGACCTAAAATACCCAGACAGAAATATTCTCCTCAGATCCTTCCACTGAGTCAGTCCAACTGTGCAACTGGTCCCTAGAGTCCTCCACCCCCAGGGTGGGCAAGGCTCTGGTAGTCTAGAAGGTAGGACCTTCAGGTCACACCAACAGGTGCTCTTCCTGTCAGTAGTGTTTGCCTTTGGGACAAGGCTGTCAAAACTGATACCTTTCTGGAGGGAGCTGCTTACAAATCTTATTGCAGGACTTAGGTCCTGATGGTCCCAGCTAGGACCTGAAGCTATGCATGCCCACTGATGGAATCCTGGATTCAGATAGTGTCTTTGCAGTGGAGGTGTTCAAAGGCCAGGAGTGGGCTAGAGCCAGTTGTGAAGGCATTTGCTGGGTCTCTGCCATTCAGCATCTTACAGGTGGTCTTCTGAATCCCAGTCCTGACTCCCAGTCTAAACCCTTTCAGGTGCCGATTCTGAACCCTCGAGGGTGGACCTGGAGCCCTTGCCCTGTGCTTGGAAACTTGTATCGGGAAGGCCACTAAACTAAGTGACTTAAAAGCTATTCAGGGTGGACCATGTCTCTCTGGGCAGGAAGCAGGAAGGACAAGAAATAGGCAAGTAGTGAAATGGTGTAGACCACAGGAGTGGACTGTGACTTACCCATCAAGCATAAGCGTCTCATCTGTCCCATTATGGAGACCTGGTGGATAAGTTGGGTGGGTATGGGTGGCCAGAGTACTGGATGAGTTCTGGAAAATAGCCTCGAGGTCCTTAAGACCATGGTCACCTCCAGGGAGGGAACCAGGGCTCACGCACCCATTAGCTTCCAAACAGAGCTGGGGCTGGCTACCCCTATCAGCTTTGTCCCCTCTGGGTATGAATCTGGGGGCTGGTCTAAGACCTCCAACATAGTGACCTGAGGGCATGGGTACTTGCTATGGACCACTCAGAAGGTGGAGCCTGGTCAGTGCTGTTGGTGTTTCTTGAAGGGACTCTTCAGATCTGACTAAGATCCTGGATGAGGTAGGAGATCTGGAGGGCACCATCTCCTCCTAGCTTTTCTGCACAGATACACAGTAGACAAAGGTCATAGGACAGGCATTTAAGGACAGTGCTATCTCTTCCTTATTGGAGTGCAGGTGAGCATACTTCAGCGGAGCCTGCTGGCTTCTTTGTCTCCCAGTCTCCTCCAGCTCTCAATCTGGTGGTGTTCCAGGGAAGCGTTGACTAAATGGACTGCCATTTTCCTGAAATATTGTGGATATTGTGAAGGATGTTATTCAGTTGACTCTAGGGTCTGATAACTCATTTTCCCTTTAAGAAAGTACTGTGTGTGTGTGTGTGTGTGTGTGTGTGTGTGTGTGTGTGTGTTGTTTGTTTGTTTGTTTTCTGGTTCTTTTTTTCGGAGCTGGGGATCGAACCCAGGGCCTTGCGCTTCCTAGGCAAGCGCTCTACCACTGAGCTAAATCCCCAACCCCGTGTGTGTATGTTTTATTGTCACATTGCATCCTACATTGTATTTAATTGTGTTATTAAGAAAAAATCATGCGGGGTTGGGGATTTAGCTCAGTGGTAGAGCGCTTGCCTAGCAAGCGCAAGGCCCTGGGTTCAGTCCACAGCTCCAAAAAAATAAATAAATAAATAAATAAATAAGAAAAAATCATGCATTAAACAGAGATGGTTGATAGTAGAGAGAAGCGAAGTTTCACTGGAGGCCAAATGAGGGGAAGAAATGTCTTCACGTTTGTAACGTGTGTGTTTTAGAAAGCTAAACCACCTTTCCTTCCCCCCCAAAAAATAAAAAGAAAAAAGAAAGCTAAACCACATAGCCAAAACGTTCCCCCTAAACATTCAAGGGTGTCCTCTTTGAAACTTTATGAGAAGAGCCATGGGTTCGTCTCTATTCTGAACAAACCTGGTTTTGAACAACGATAGGGACACCTGCTCTGGCAGATAGCTCTAGGGTTTGTCCCATGTTTACCTTATTAGCAGCTTTCTGGGACAGATGGCTAGAATTGCACAACAGTTTCCTCCATCTCCTAGCTTGCTCAAAGGAGATGCTTCCAAGCTAAGAGGTATTGGCATTAAGAGTTCAGTCACCGTTTCCAGATTATTAGGGATCCTTTCTGGAGGTGGTTGCTAAGAAGTTTAGTGAATGAATGAATGAATGAGTATTGTGCTTATCCTAATAATCAAATAAGTAGAAAATCATAAGATTTTCATTTGTTGAACATGGTTGTACATGCTTTTAATCCTAGAGTTCCAGAGGCAGAGGCAGGCAGAGAACTCTGTGAGTTTATGCCTAGGTTGGTCTATAAAGAGAGTTCTAGGTCAGCCAAGGTAACATGGTGAGACCCTATCTCAAAACAAACAAAAACTAAACAAAAATGAGGTTTTCCTTTGTTAAATCAATTGTGAATTTCTAGAATAAACCTAGTCTCAGGAATGCAATGGTGATGAAGCATTGTTCATCATCAAAACGATGAGTAATGGCTTCAAGCTTGGGGACAACAAAATACGGTGGCAGTAAATAAAGATCAGCAGCAATTGTGGGGAGTGAGTGTGACTTCTGTTGGTAGAAGAGGAGGACCAATCGGAAGCTGTGCAGCTGTGAAACTGTCTCCATCATGAAGTCTCAGGAGCTTGTTGGTAAGCTCCAAGTTTGCAGGAAGTGTCACAATGAGGTAGGCTCTTAGGTCTGCTTAGGATTGTAAGCATTGGCCTGTTTCCTGCTGCTTCAGAAAACATCTGGTGTGGTGACATTAGGTCTCCTGGGCCGCTTCAAGGAGAGGGACAGTAATGACTCTGCTGGATGTTGTAGGCTTGAGTCACAGGAAATACTGTGATGGTAGAGTGGTGTGTCCCCTGCCCCTTCTGTGCAGCTTGAAGACAAAATTTGATTGAACATGGGCTTCCTATGTGGCCATCCATTCCTGTTCTCAAAGCAAGCCTGAGAGCATGATGTCTTTGTTTGTCCCAGGGGAGTCCCAGCCACTACACTGGCATCCAAATAGCTTTTTCGTATACTATGGAACATGCAAGCTCATACAGGAAGAATCCCATGAGCATTCATACACATTTGATATGTGATTGGGAATGGAAGGACAGAAGGAGAGGGAAAGATAGAATGGGTTATGAACATCCACAGACCCACCTCCCAGTCCCAGTAGTTACCAATACAAGGCCCTTGTCTTAGTTAGGGTTTTATTGCTGTGAAGAGACACCATGACCACAGCAACTCATAAAAAAGCCATTTAATTGGGGCGGGCTTACCATTTCAGAGGTTTAGTCCATTATCATCATGGCACGAAGCATGGTGGCTTGCAGACAGACATGGTGCTGGACAGGTAGTTGATCTTGATCTACACCTTGATCTGCAGGCAGCAGGAGACTATGGGTCACACTGGGCAAAACTTGACCATTTGAAACCGCAAAGCCCACCACCACAGTGACACACTTCCTCCAGCAAGGCCACATCTCCTAAGCGCATCACTCCCTGTGGTCCAAACATTCGAACACATGAGTTTATGAGGGTCATACCTATTCAAACCACCACATACCTCAGATCTCAGAAGGGCCCCTACACGAGGTTATCCTGGTACATACTCTAAAGGGCATATGATTTTCTGTACACATTCCCAGAATGTGTTTTTTAATTATTTATTTATTTTATATATAGGAGTACACTGTCGCTCTCTTCAGACACACAAAAGGGGGCATCAGCTCTCTTTACAGATGGTTGTGAGCCACCATGTGGTTGTTAGGAATTGAACTCAGGACCTCTAGAAGAGCAAGGACCTTAAAAAAGCAAGACCTGGGGGCTGGAGAGATGGCTCAGTGGTTAAGAGCACTTGCTGCTGATCCAGAGGGCCTGAGTTTGTTTCCCTGAATCCACATCAGGCAGCTCACAGCTGTCTATAGTTCTGCTCCTGGGGATCCAATGCCTTTAGCTTCTACAGGTGCGTGCACTCATGTGCACATACCCAAATGCAGATCCATATCTATGTATAATTAAAAAAATCTTTTTTACCCTTTAAAGCAGGTCTTGGGGGCTAGAGAGAGAGATCAGTGATTAAGAGCACTGTCTATGGGGCTGGGGATTTAGCTCAGTGGTAGAGCGCTTACCTAGGAAGCGCAAGGCCCTGGGTTCGATCCCCAGCTCCGAAAAAAAGAACCAAAAAAAAAAAAAAAGAGCACTGTCTACTCTTCCAGAGAACTTGTGTTCAATTCTCATTTAACTCCAATCCCAGGGGATCCAATACCCTCTTCTGGCCTCCTCCAGCACCAGGCACACTCATGATGCATAGAAATACATTCAGGCAGTAAACCCATACACATCAAGTAAAAATGTTTAAAAAGTTAAAAGAAGGCTGGAAATGTGACTCTGTAGGTGAGAGCCCTGGCTGCTCTTCCAGAGGCCCTAGGTTTAATTTCTAGCACCCACATCGTGGCTCACTAACATCCACAACTGGATCCCAGGGAATCCAACATCTTCTCCCAGCCTTCTCAGACACCAGACATGCATATGGCACACAGCATACATACAGACAAAATGCCCACACTCATTAAATAAAACCAAAAAATAAATGAACAAAAGATGCTGGGCAGTGGTGTACACTTTAAACCCAACACTTGGGAGGCAACAGCAAGGGTACTTCTGTGAGTTCCAGGATAGCCAGGGCTGTTATGTAGAGAAATCCTCTTTTGGGGGAAACAAACAAACAAATAAACAACAACAGAAACAACATCAACTACAAGAGTGTGAGGCATGTGGCTGTGCCCTTGGGTTCATACCCTCTGGGGCTTGTCAGGTGCAGGCCTGCCTGTTCTTGGACCCACAGGTCCTGGCACTGGTGGACACAGTGCCCAGTTCAGTGATGTCATGTGCACAGCAGTGGCAGGTGTGGTGGGTGTGGTGCCGACCCAGTACATAGTCACTTTGGAGAGAGAAAATCAGACCTCAAGACCAAGATCATTGAGATGATGCCAGAATTTCAGAAAAGCGTATTCAAATCAAGAACCCTGCAATAGCAGAAGAGATTATCTGTGGTCTCACTAAAGGAGAAACTGCCAAACCTCAGACAAGAACAGATGTTGATAAGACACTAAGTAGGTTTTCCTACAGTGGGACAAGATGCCCATCATATATAATACCATTGACAGCTGTAAACCGTTACAGGGGAGTGTGGACGAAAGTTGCTGCTGCTAAAGGAACTAGTACACTAGTGAAGCGGATCCTGTTCTCACTGTGGAAGAGAAGGTCCCTTACATGGTAAAGTGGTCTACTCAACCTCATGGTTTGCCTGTTGACACAGACATACTAAAAGTCAAACTTAAAGATACTGTGGCACACTCTGATCTTATACTCAGAGAAGGATATGAGAATCTCTTCAATAAACTTCAACAGCACAGTACCCCCATGTTCGTATCTCTGGCTGGTATCAGTGCTATGCTTGAGGAAGGTGTCTGTCAGGATGGAGTTTATCACTAAGGTGTCAAAGTAGCATCCAACTTCATACAAGTTGACGAAAATGGAGTGCTGAAAGGATTCAAAGGAGAACTAAGTCGTGCATTCAAGAAACATAACGGTACCTTTAGGAGTATAGATTATTTCAGCCCAATGGAAAGGAACAGCAACACCATTGTGCCTGGAGACCCCCAAGGGGACTTAAAGATGGTAGGTGGCATAGACAAATGTTGAACACGTTCTGAAAATTAGGTATCTGAATGACAGCGTAGACGAGCTTTAAGAAAAACACGTGGGCTCGTATGATATTGTTTTAGTAAAAGAACAGTCACCAGAGGTCGTCAACTCTATTTTACAGAAGACATTATAATCAAGGCATTTAAGAGAGGATTTCTCCCACAGCTGCAATGGACACAAGCACTGTCCATCTTAAGGAAAGAGTTTAATTTAGAATACAGTCTTGTTCTTGGCATTTTTGCCTCTCCAGTTCTGAATACCTGAGGGATCTTCAGATGTGTTGGACATGTAGCTGCAGCCCCTTCGCAGGCCCACCACCATGCAGTGCAGGCCAGAGGAAGAAGACAGAGCCTGGCCAAGCAGTACTAGCAGAGAAAGACAACCACAAACACACACCTTCCACAGACTGTAGACATGCAGAGCCCTGCCTATCACCATTCAACACGGTATAGGAAGTCCCACAGGTGGGCTGTAAACACCTAGAGGCTTGCCACCTGCCACACCACACAAATGGAGGAAACCACCCAGAGGCCTGCCAGTCATGTGGCCCCTCTCAGCAGGAGTCACTACAATGTACAAGTATGTACAATGTTCAAGTGGACAGATTGGAGAGAAAGAGAAGTGGAATAGTTTTAGCACTCTGAAGAGAGATGGAACTGGAGGCAAAGGATGGAGAGAAATAGCCAGTCCCACCACCTGAGGTTATGGTGAAGTCCTAGCCCGTGCTGCCTCTGAGGGCCATGTCTGGGTCTGTGGCTATGCAGCACCAGAGGTCAGTGTTGATGTCCAGATTACCACTAGAGGTCCCTGAGGGGTCCCTAGTCTGGGCAGCTGCCAGGGACCAAGTGAATGTCTAGGGACTGAACAGAACTGGCCCCACCCCTCAATGGCTGTGACGCTCTGGAGAGCCTGCCCTACCTCTCACTGAAGGTAGCAATTGGGAGAGCTGGCCCTATACCTTCCCTTAGACAGCACATAGAGCTGGCCCTGGTGGTGGGGGTGCCGGTGAGGGTGAGCAGGCCCTGAGTGGGAGAGCACTAGAGTGCTGACTGTGCCACTCTTCTGCTGAGTTATGCTCCCCTCCCCACCCCTTGCCATATGTGGCTGTCAAAAGAGCTGACCACAAGGTCATGAGAGCAGGAGAGCTGGCCCTACCCCTTCTTGCCCAAAGCACCCTGGAAAGTGGGCCCTGCACCTCTCCTGGGCAGCACAGTAGAGCTGGCCCTAATGACTGGGTGCAGGTGAGTGGCCCTGAAGGCACAGGCAGGGAAGAGCTGTCCTGGCCAACCATCGACCATGAGGTGGAAAAGGCATAGGAGTGATGCCCTCCCCCATCACTTCTTACCATCTGTGGTAGTTGGGAGAGCTGTCCTGATGAGGACCCAGTGTTGACAGTGTCACAGAAGCCAGAGACCTTGAACCAAACCAATGACTCATTACAATGAACATTTGCAAGTGAAAACGTGCAGAGAGAGGGGTATACTATGGGACACTCTGTGACACACTGCAGCTTCCATGACAAGATGTTTTGGTTTTGGGTTGTTGGGTTTTTGGTTTATTTGTTTCATCTGTTTGTATGTTTTTTATTTGCTAGCGAGAGGCTACAAGAGCAGAGGGCAGATATGAGGGGAAATGAGTGGGACTGGGGTGCATGATGTAAAATATAAAGAATCAATAAAAAGTTAAGAAAAAAGAAAAATTATCTTAAGGTTAAAATTAGCAAGAGAGAGAGAGAGAGAGAGAGAGAGAGAGAGAGAGAGAGAGAGAGAGAGAGGAAGAAGGAAAGAAGGAAAGAAGGAAAGAAGCAGAGAAGGAAAGGGAAGGCAAGACAAGGCAAGGGAAGACAAGGCAAGGCAAGGCAAGGCATCAGGACCCCGGTTCAATTCTCCACTCTCATCTAGTATTCAAGGCCCATTCTCTGGGTTAGAAGACAGCAGCAGCACAGCAATTCCAGACTCTCATTGTTGTTCACTCCGTTTGTTCTGTAAAAGAGCTATACTGAGAAATAGCTCACAAGCCTTCTGGCCCCCATTCGGTCTGTTCTTCACCATCACCACAGTCATGTTAAAGCATTTTCATCACCACCAAAGGAAACTCTCTCCTTTAGCCACTTTCCCTATCCCTCCCCACTGCCCAGCCCTAATGTAATGCAAACCAACACTCCACCTGGGGTGCTTTTACTATTCAGAACTTTCACTAGGAGTGGATTTGTTCTGCCTGAAAAAAATTCCAGGTATAGGTATGTAGCCCACTTGTCTACCCTTTTGATAGTTGATTATATGAGTTGCTTTTTATCCTTTGCCTGTTGGGAATCATGCCGCTGTGAACATTCATGAACATGTTTTTCTATGTGAATGTGTCTCTTGTTTCTCTTGGGGTATAGACCTAAGAGTGGAGGGGCTACTGGGTCAGACAGTGACTGTGTCTAAGAAACTGAAACATTGTTTCCACAATCATCTGTCCCCTTCCTCACTCTGTGTCTGTCTGTGTGTGTATGTCCTGAGGAGTAAGATGTAGCTTATGTTGTTAGTTTTTGAGCCACCATCACTTTGGCTTCTGTAGTACTTTACATCACACCAACAGTGTTAAAGGTTCCTTTTCTCCACATCTTCTCCAGACTTTGCTTTCATTTAAAAATTTTGATACTTTATTTTTCTTTTACATGTAGGAGTATTTTGCCTGCATGTGTCTGTGTACTATGCAAGTATAGTATGGTCAGAAGAGGATGTTGGATTCCCCTGGAGGTGCTTGTTAAGTCACCATGTGGATGATGGGAACTGAATGGGGTACCAGAAGGCCCTGTGGAAGAATAACCAATGCTCTTAACATCTGAGCTGTCTCTCTTGCCAACCATTTATTATTATTCTTAAGTTATTTTATTTCCAGGTATGATAATGCATGCCTTTAATCCCACAACTCAGAAGGCAGAGGCAGGCAAATTTTTGTGAGCTCGAGGCCAGTTTGGCCTCCATAGCAAGTTCCAGTCAGGCTACATAGTGAGACCCGGGTTCAAAATATTATTTTTTTTAAATTGTGTGTATGTGCCTGTGTGGAGCTATGGGCACATGTGTGTAAGCACTTATGGAGATCAAAAGAATGAACTGGATATTCTGGAGCCAGAGATACAGACAGTGCGAGCTGCCTGATATCATGGCTGGGAACTAACTCCGGTCCTCTCCAACTGCAGCACTCGCTCTCCAGTACTAAGCCACCCCTTCAGCCTTTGTCCTCATTCTATTGATGGTTGTAATTCTGACAGGTCAAGTGGAATCTCTTTTTCATATATTTACTGGCTACTTCTAATAACTTCATTTCACTGTGTACTTATTGATAGTGTTATTATTCTTTTGGTATTTAATGTCTTGAGTTCTTTCTAGACCACATCAGTAGTTCTCAACCTTCCTAACACTGCAACCCTTTAATATATTTCATATTGTGGTGATCTTTAACCATAAAATTATTTTTGTTGCTACTTCATGACTATATTTTTGCCACTGTTATGAATTGTTGTGTGAATACCTGACATGTGACCCCTGAGGGGAATCATGGCCCATGGGTTGAGAACCACTGTTCTAGCTAGTAATTCCTTATTAGACAGCTAGCAAGGAGCTTCTCCCATTCTGCAGGCTACCTGTTTTCTTCATGGTACACTTCTCTATATATAAATCCTGCACATCGCTTCTTAGATTTCCTGAGATTCTTAGGTTCTTAATAGAAAGCCCTTGCCCATGCCTTTTTTTTTCCTTTTTTTTTTTATTAACTTAAGTATTTCTTATATACATTTAGAGTGTTATTCCCTTTCCCAGTTTCCGGGCAAACATCCCCCTAATCCCTCCCCCTCCCCTTCTTTATGGGTGTTCCCCTCCCCATCCTCCCCCCATTGCCACCCTCCCCCCAACAATCTAGTTCACTGGGGGTTCAGACTTAGCAGGACCCAGGGCTTCCCCTTCCACTGGTGCTCTTACTAGGATATTCATTGCTACCTATGAGGTCAGAGTCCAGGGTCAGTCCATGTATAGTCTTTAGGTAGTGGCTTAGTCCCTGGAAGCTCTGGTTGCTTGGCATTGTACATATGGGGTCTCGAGCCCCTTCAAGCTCTTCCAGTTCTTTCTCTGATTCCTTCAACGGGGGTCCTATTCTCAGTTCAGTGGTTTGCTGCTGGCATTCGCCTCTGTTTTTGCTGTATTCTGGCTGTGTCTCTCAGGAGCAATCTACATCCGGCTCCTGTCGGCCTGCACTTCTTTGCTTCATCCATCTTGTCTAATTGGATGGCTGTATATGTATGGGCCACATGTGGGGCAGGCTCTGAATGGGTGTTCCTTCTGTGTCTGTTTTAATCTTTGCCTCTCTATTCCCTGCCAAGGGTATTCTTGTTCCCCTTTTAAAGAAGGAGTGAAGCATTCACATTTTGATCATCCGTCTTGAGTTTCGTTTGTTCTAGGCATCTAGGGTAATTCAAGCATTTGGGCTAATAGCCACTTATCAATGAGTGCATACCATGTGTGTTTTTCTGTGATTGGGTTACCTCACTCAGGATGATATTTTCCAGTTCCAACCATTTGCCTACGAATTTCATAAAGTCATTGTTTTTGATAGCTGAGTAATATTCCATTGTGTAGATGTACCACATTTTCTGTATCCATTCCTCTGTTGAAGGGCATCTGGGTCCTTTCCAGCTTCTGCCTATTATAAATAAGGCTGCTATGAACATAGTGGAGCACGTGTCTTTTTTATATGTTGGGGCATCTTTTGGGTATATGCCCAAGAGAGGTATAGCTGGATCCTCATGCAGTTCAATGTCCAATTTTCTGAGGAACCTCCAGACTGATTTCCAGAATGGTTGTACCAGTCTGCAACCCCACCAACAATGGAGGAGTGTTCCTCTTTCTCCGCATCCTCGCCAGCATTTGCTGTCACCTGAGTTTTTGATCTTAGCCATTCTCACTGGTGTGAGGTGAAATCTCAGGGTTGTTTTGATTTGCATTTCCCTTATGACTAAAGATGTTGAACATTTCTTTAGGTGTTTCTCAGCCATTTGGCATTCCTCAGCTGTGAATTCTTTGTTTAGCTCCAAACCCCATTTTTTAATAGGGTTATTTGTCTCCCTGCAGTCTAACTTCTTGAGTTCTTTGTATATTTTGGATATAAGGCCTCTATCTGTTGTAGGATTGGTAAAGATCTTTTCCCAATCTGTTGGTTGCCGTTTTGTCCTAACCACAGTGTCCTTTGCCTTACAGAAGCTTTGCAGTTTTATGAGATCCCATTTGTCTATTCTTGATCTTAGAGCATAAGCCATTGGTGTTTTGTTCAGGAAATTTTTTCCAGTGCCCATGTGTTCCAGATGCTGCCCTAGTTTTTCTTCTATTAGTTTGAGTGTATCTGGTTTGATGTGGAGGTCCTTGATCCACTTGGACTTAAGCTTTGTACAGGGTGATAAGCATGGATCGATCTGCATTCTTCTACATGTTGACCTCCAGTTGAACCAGCACCATTTGCTGAAAATGCTATCTTTTTTTCCATTTGATGGTTTTGGCTCCTTTGTCAAAAATCAAGTGCCCATAGGTGTGTGGGTTCATTTCTGGGTCTTCAATTCTGTTCCATTGGTCTATCTGTCTGTCTCTGTACCAATACCATGCAGTTTTTATCACTATTGCTCTGTAATACTGCTTGAGTTCAGGGATAGTGATTCCCCCTGAAGTCCTTTTATTGTTGAGGATAGTTTTAGCTATCCTGGGTTTTTTGTTATTCCAGATGAATTTGCAAATTGTTCTGTCTAACTCTTTGAAAAATTGGATTGGTATTTTGATGGGGATTGCATTCAATCTGTAGATCGCTTTTGGTAAAATGGCCATTTTTACTATATTAATCCTGCCAATCCATGAGCATGGGAGATCTTTCCATCTTCTGAGGTCTTCTTCAATTTCTTTCTTCAGAGTCTTGAAGTTCTTATTGTACAAATCTTTTACTTGCTTGGTTAAAATCACACCGAGGTACTTTATATTATTTGGGTCTATTATGAAGGGTGTCATTTCCCTAATTTCTTTCTCAGCTTGTTTCTCTTTTGTGTAGAGGAAGGTTACTGATTTATTTGAGTTAATTTTATACCCAGCCACTTTGCTGAAGTTGTTTATCAGCTTTAGTAGTTCTCTGGTGGAACTTTTGGGATCACTTAAATATACTATCATATCATCTGCAAATAGTGATTTTGACTTCTTCTTTTCCGATCTGTATCCCCTTGACCTCCTTTTGTTGTCTGATTGCTCTGGCTAGAACTTCAAGAACTATATTGAATAAGTAAGGAGAGAGTGGGCAGCCTTGTCTAGTCCCTGATTTTAGTGGGATTGCTTCAAGTTTCTCTCCATTTAGTTTAATGTTAGCAACTGGTTTGCTGTATATGGCTTTTACTATGTTTAGGTATGGGCCTTGAATTCCTATTCTTTCCAGGACTTTTATCATGAAGGGGTGTTGAATTTTGTCAAATGCTTTCTCAGCATCTAATGAAATGATCATGTGGTTTTGTTCTTTCAGTTTGTTTATATAATGGATCACGTTGATGGTTTTCCGTATATTAAACCATCCCTGCATGCCTGGGATGAAGCCTACTTGATCATGGTGGATGATTGTTTTGATGTGCTCTTGGATTCGGTTTGCCAGAATTTTGTTGAGTATTTTTGCGTCGATATTCATAAGGGAAATTGGTCTGAAGTTCTCTTTCTTTGTTGGGTCTTTGTGTGGTTTAGGTATAAGAATAATTGTGGCTTCATAGAAGGAATTCGGTAATGCTCCATCTGTTTCAATTTTGTGGAATAGTTTGGATAATATTGGTATGAGGTCTTCTATGAAGGTCTGATAGAATTCTGCACTAAACCCGTCTGGACCTGGGCTCTTTTTGGTTGGGAGACCTTTAATGACTGCTTCTATTTCCTTAGGAGTTATGGGGTTGTTTAACTGGTTTATCTGTTCCTGATTTAACTTTGGTACCTGGTATCTGTCTAGGAAATTGTCCATTTCCTGCAGATTTTCAGGACTGGGTCTTTTTGTTGAATATAGGCTTTTATAGTAAGATCTGATGATTTTTTGAATTTCCTCCGAATCTGTAGTTATGTCTCCCTTTTCGTTTCTGATTTTGTTAATTTGGACGCACTCTCTGTGTCCTCTTGTTAGTCTGGCTAAGGGTTTATCTATCTTGTTGATTTTCTCAAAGAACCAACTTTTGGTTCTGTTGATTCTTTCTATGGTCCTTTTTGTTTCTACTTGGTTGATTTCAGCTCTGAGTTTGATTATTTCCTGCCTTCTACTCCTCCTGGGTGTATTTGCTTCTTTTTGTTCTAGAGCTTTTAAGTGTGCTGTCAAGCTGCTGACATATGCTCTTTCCTGTTTCTTTCTGCAGGCACTCAGCGCTATGAGTTTTCCTCTTAGCACAGCTTTCATTGTGTCCCATAAGTTTGGGTATGTTGTACCTTCATTTTCATTAAATTCTAAGAAGTCTTTAATTTCTTTCTTTATTTCTTCCTTTACCAGGTTATCACTGAGTAGAGCATTGTTCAATTTCCACGTATATGTGGGCATTCTTCCCTCATTGTTATTGAAGACCAGTTTTAGGCCGTGGTGGTCTGATAGCACACATGGGATTATTTCTATCTTTCTGTACCTGTTGAGGCCCGTTTTTTGACCAATTATATGGTCAATTTTGGAGAAAGTACCATGAGGAGCTGAGAAGAAGGTATATCCTTTTGCTTTAGGATAGAATGTTCTATAAATATCTGTCAAGTCCATTTGGCTCATGACTTCTCTTAGTCTGTCTACATCTCTGTTTAATTTCTGTTTCCATGATCTGTCCATTGATGAGAGTGGGGTGTTGAAATCTCCTACTATTATTGTGTGAGGTGCAATATTTGTTTTGAGCTTTAGTAAGGTTTCTTTTACGTATGTAGGTGCCCTTGTATTTGGTTGCTCATGCCTTTATCTTGACATGTTGTTTCCTAAGTTTCAGAGTTCCAGGCCTTATATTAAGACCTTTTGCCACAGACCACGCAGAGGAGTGTGTCAGCAGAGGGACCAAGGCTTGGATTTCAGGTAGAGAACGGATTCGGTGCGGTAGACACAAACTCGAGGTGTGTGCTGTTGCAAAAAGCTTTACTTCTTGGAGTATATTTAAGCAGTTAGAACAGGTACATCATAATTGGCAGTCATCCAGCTCTTATTCATCACACCACCAATGTCCTTGCAAAGACGAAAGCTAAACATACAGTCTAGGAAACAGTTCTCAACTGCAAACAATAGTTTAAAAAACTGCAGTTATACTGCCAGATTTGTGGGCACCAGGTATGCATTCATCATTTATCTTTGCCATAATAAAGTTTAAACTCTATATTTATGGCCCCCTCAGAATAGTAAGGAAACTTTTGTAACCATAGTTAACTCTTGATAAATTTGTTCAACTTGTTGGAACTTGTCTATGATCTATCTGAAAGAATCGTTATTGTTTTGAATCATGCTAAACAAAACTTTTTCAAAAGGGGGTAAAGGCTTTTCTGGAACAGCCATGTTGTTAGTAACTGCAATTAATTTCTCTCCTATTTTCTGGGAACTAATGGGTGCAACAGTTGAATTCTTCGCAGCCGTTGAGTTCATCAGGATCATGATGGTGTGAGACGTTTCCGTCTCTGAACTTTCAGTTCCTGAGACATCTAAAGGTACACAACCATCTTCCCACACTGCTATATTCTTAAAATCAGATATTGCTGACAGGCTTAAAATTGCTAAGATCACCAAGGCTAGAACACAGAAGGCACCTCCACTGAAAGCATAGACCCCCATCATCATCTATTTGTAGGGAGACGGCCAGGACCTCCAGGAGGCCGAGCCATTCCAGGCACCTGCCTCTGTTCTGGATAGAAACGAAGCACAAGAGCTTCATGTCACGCAGACTCCACTGGAGTGGGTGTGGCACCTTTGATCCAGCTAGAGTTTTGTGCAGATAAAGCCAGGGCCTGGCTTCATTCTTCTGTATGTATGGTACCCACTCTTTCCCAGGGCCATACATGAAAAGTATCTTCTCTCCCATGTACTTGACACCTTTTTCAGATTAGGTGACTTTAGCTACATAAGCTGATTTCTGGTAACTTTATCCTCATTCCTCTCTCTAACCACTCAGTATTTCTTCTTCTTCCTCTTCTTCCTCTTCTTCCTCTTCTTCTTCTTCTTCTTCTTCTTCTTCTTCTTCTTCTTCTTCTTCTTCTTCTTCTTCTTCTTCTTCTTCTTCTCCCTCTTCTTCTTCTTGTCTTCTTCTTCTTCCTCCTCCTCCTCTCCTTCCTCCTCCATCTCCTCTCCTTCTTCTCATTATTATTATTATTATTATTATTATTATTATTATTATTATTATATTTCTGGTTACTTAATCCCCATTGATCTACTTACCTGTTTTCATGCCTTTACCATGCTGGTTTTCTTTTGTTTTGTTTTTAGGTTTTCCAAGAAAAAGTTTCTCTGTTTAGCTACTGGGTTGTTTTTTATTATAGCACTGTATCCTAATTTGTAAGCAGGTATGGTGATATCTCTAACATTACTATTTTGTGCATCCATATAAATTTTAAGATTATCTTTCCTATTTCTGTGAACACTTTCAGTCTATTCTTTGTCCCCCACCCATCCTGGGATTTACTTTGTAGTCCTGGCTGGCCTTGAGCTCTCAGCCTTCCCAGTGTTGGAATTCTAGATGACAGCCACATAACCTCATCTTTTCCCTTTTCTCAATTCCTTGACTTGCATTATCCAATCTCTCCTTGGGAATCGTTTAGTGAATTTTTAAAGCTTCAAGTACTATACTTCCACCTCCAGAATTCCTTTTTGTCTCTTTTAAAAGCTATCTCTCTTGGACTGGAGAGATGGTTCAGTGGTTAAGAGCACACACTGCTCCTTTAGAAGATCCAAGTTGGATTCCCATCAACCACATCAGAAGTCTGTAACTCTAGCTCCAGGCTAGAGCCTCTGCAGACACCTGCCCTCATGTGTGCTTATACATAATAAAACTAAATCTCAAAACAAACAACAACAAAAGAAAAATGAACAGCATCTCTCCTTGTTGAAGGTCTTTGTGAGATGCTGTGTTCCTGACTTCCTTGGACTCGTAAACATGTGACAGCAGTCGAGGCCTCCCTAGTCGTCCTAGCATTCTGCCACCAAAGAGGCAGTGTCCACTGCCTTCACATTCAGGAGATAGGTATACAGTAGGACCTTTAGCCCTGTGAACTATCATAACATCTGCTCCACAGCTGCCCCAACCTTCCTGTAGTGTGTGTCCAAGTCCCTCCCAGGGTTTCTTCCTGCACCCTTCCAGATACTATGTCCTAGTGGGGTTTAACGGGCTGGGTAGGGCACAGAGACAACAAGGATGTCTCTTAGAGAATGAGGACCCCAGACTAACCTGTGGCTGTGCTGGAACCTTCCCTCACAGCTTCTATAGGACACAGAGACTGTACAAATCTCTCTAACCCTCGCTATCGAAAGCAAAATACTCATGGTTCACACCATTCCCTTCTCTATCTGGCCCAAGAACACACGAAGAAAAACAGAGGCCATCAGTGAAAAAGAATTTATTACACGTGCTCATAGTGACATTCTTAGAGTAGGTACTGCAGAGCAGGTAAGTGGTCTCTCCACCTCCCTCCTTCAGTGTTCCTGGTTATTTCTGGAATCTGCAGATCCTGGGTTTCTTCACACTGGTTGTTTCAAGTGACCAGAGATGGAAATAAGGAGGTGGCAAGGGTCCAGCTCAGGGCATCGATCCAGAAGCAAGGCCCTGGCACACCCCTCCCTGAAAGTC
Source organism: Rattus norvegicus (assembly GCF_021556685.1). Taxonomy (NCBI): domain Eukaryota; kingdom Metazoa; phylum Chordata; class Mammalia; order Rodentia; family Muridae; genus Rattus; species Rattus norvegicus. The sequence continues at coordinate 207,732,562 of NC_141534.1, read as the reverse complement.
TGTCTGGCTTTCCTAGCCTGGATCCATCAGTGGTGTTTGTTTTTTTTCTTGGTGCTTTTAAACCCTCTGGCTGCACCCTGGCCAAAACAGACAGTAGAAGGTATTCTGGAACAGAAAAGTCATATTAAACAATGGCATTACTTCTGACAACATGCAGCCAAACTTACAACAGCAGCTTGTACTTCCTTCACATTTGTATTCTGGAATGTTCTCCTTGGGCTCTGTGGGACACTCAGGAAACAGGGTCTGCCCTCTTGGGTCCTAGGATCAGCTCCTGGTCTCAGACCTACTTCCTGTGGGATGGCTTCCTGGTACCACCATACATTTGCTTAGAAGAAATTAGCCAGCAAGGTCGGCTCCTGCCGGGGCTCCTGTTGCAATGGTTTCCTGTTAGCTACATTGCTGAAATCTAATCACTACAGGCAGGCAGGGTACTCAAGGCCAAGGTCCAAAAAACTGTGGGAAGATGGCGGCTGGAAGGCAACTGAGGGACATACATGTCCCAAAATAACAGTTGATATTAGCTCAATCTGAGAAAGACTATCTGGCAGGCAAGTGTGGGAGAAGGTCGTCAGTTCCACCCAGCAGATGACAGTGTCATCGTGTGTGTGTGTGTGTGTGTGTGTGTGTGTGTGTGTGTGTGTGTGTGTGTGTCTCTACATGCTGGGCTCCAGGATCCAAAGCAAAGGGAGGGAAACTAGAATATTTAGGGTGTCACCTGCGATGAAGCACATCTTCCTGCCCAGTGTCGCCCACTTTCAAGCCTAGGGTTATACAGGAAGATGTGCACAGACCTGTGACTGTAGGTCCTTCTGCAGGGAGGTGGGGCAGCAGGTTCCAAGCAGACCTCCATGGCATCGCTGTCATCTCTCAGGGCTCTGGCTGCTGTGTCTGCAGCAGCTGGCATGGCTGGGCTACAGAGAACAGAGCAGTGAGCAACACTTCTACCGGCTTCCAGTATGAAGCTTCCAAGGAAGACACCATTTTTTTCCCTGCAAAAATGTTGGGGTTTTGTTTGTTTGTTTGTTTGTTTTTGTTTTTTACTATTTTGGCACCATTTACTGTTAAAATGAAATGTTCCTAATGGAAAGAGAAGAAGGCTCCATGGCAATGGTTGCGTGTTTATATAACTAAGTCTGATAACTTATAAATTTAAGTATAATGGTCCTCATCTCTCCCCCTTTCTAAGACAGCTGTGGCCAGGTACAAGTGTATGCCTTTAATCCTAGCACTAGGAAGGGAGAGACGGGTGCTCTCTTTGGGTTCTAAAGACTAGCTAGGTCTACGAAGTGAGTTCCAGGTGAGCCAGGGCTCTCACAGAGAGACATCTCCCCTACCCTTAACTCCCCCACCCCCCAAAAGGGTGAAAAACATGGTATGTAGACCAGGCTGGCCTCTAAACTGAGATTTGCCTTGTCTCTGCTTTCCAACTACTGAGATTAAAGGCATGTACCACCACACTCAGCCCTGACTAGGACTTTTCTTCAAGATTTTAAACATTTTTGTATTGATGTGCATGTGTGTGTGTGTGTGTGTGTGTGTGTGTGTGTGTGTGTGTGTGTATGTGTTGCTTCTGGGTGCCACACGTGTGTATGCCTAGAGGTAAAAAGCACTGGATCACTCTTTTTGTTCTTCAATTCTCTGCTTTCATGCTCTCTTCCCCTTCCCCCTTCCCTCTATGTGCCCATGACTGGCCTCTTTTACTTATCCCCCCTTCTATTCTTCTTCTCTCATTTAAAAAAAAAAAAAAGGCACTGGATCCCTTGGAGGGATCCAATTGAAATTACAAGCAGTTATGAGCCATCTGAGGCGGATATTGGGAATCAAACTCTGCTCCTGAGTTATATCCCAGTGCCCAAATGTCTTTCCATGAGGGAGAGATTTACTAGAACTAACTAGATTACACAGATTCTTGCCACTACTACCAATGAGCTGATCCAGCTCTGTAGAAGTCAAAAAGTATTGAAGACTCAGATTCTCAGGAAGCATTCCCACAATAAAATGGGCTTTGCAATTATTTTACATGGAAAGGTGCACTGTTTGAAGAAAATAGACTCCAATTCATGCAAACTTTATTTATTCTGTGTGTATGCTTAGGTGTGTATACTGTGTATGGTGTATGTTTATATGAACAGGACAGAAGCCAACCTCAGGACTCATTTTCTAGGAGCCATCTACCTTGTAGAGACGAGGTCTCTCACTGGAACCCAGAGCTCACAGATTAGGCTAAGCTAGCTGGCCTAACTCCAGGAAACCTGTCTTCACTTTCTTGCTGCTAGCACCACATGTGTACACCACACTTGGCTTTTTTGGTAGGTGCTAGGGATTGAACCTCAAACTTATATGCACTTCACAGAATGAGCTGTGTCCCCAACCCCAGTCAATGCAATGACTAATGATTATGGGAGTTCATGGAAAGGGATCGTTTTTTTTTTTTTTTTAAAGGAAGCAAAAGAGCATTCCTCTCAAAGTTCTTCCAGGAATTCTTTTCCCCAGGGCAGTCTAAACAGTCATGCTAACAGACAGCTTTGTTGATAAGTTTATAAAAGTAAGTGGTGGAAAGAAAAAAACACAAAAGCCCTAGGGGGGCCCACGGGAGACATGTGAAGAGCACACACACTTGAGACAGCCCCCATTGCCCTGCTGGTAGCATCAGAGGGCCATGAAAGACACCAGACCAGCCCAAGCATCTGCTAGCACCCCACCCTCTGCTCTCAGTGCCCTCCTGACTCCATCAATGTATAACCCAAGCATACTAACTCACTGTCCTCAGCGTTTCAGCTACCTGTATATAAAAACTAAGGTTTGGCCACAGTGTCTGTTCCCAGGCTTAAGACTAGGGACAGTCACAACTGGGTCCCTCACGTACCCTCTGTTTGTCTTGGGCTTATCAAACCGGAAATCCGCAGGGTACAGGTGTAGCCTCACCATGTGATCCTTCCGGTCTTGGCTGGTCTTGAACTTCTCTGGGCAGCTTTCAACCAAGCACTGGTACTACAAAGAATAAGGTGTCACCTCCACTCTCATCCTGCCCTAAGCCCTGATCCCAGTCACAACTGCCCAGTGTAGTCAACACCCACCATGTCTTGCCTCTGGGCCAGGATCTGAAATAGAGAATCGTGCCATTCCAGGATGTGGACATCCAGCAAATGCCCAGAGGGGAAGGCGCGGTTGCAGAAGGAGCAGGTATTTCCATGCATCATGTGGTAGTGGTGTTGGTAGTCTTCTATGGCGGCAAACACTTGGCAACAGCCAGCCACCTGACAGGTGAACTCGGGCACCCTGGGGAAGGAGGTGTGTCTCTTGGAAGAATGTCTCCTCCTCCCCCCAATTATCCCAAGATAGGAATTCCAGCAGGACTTCCTACACAGATTACAGCTGATCCTGGAACAAGTACAGCGTTTCTTGTGCCACCCCGAACCTTACTAATAGACTAGGGGAGGGAAGACCCAAACAAGCCGTGCTCATGTGCGGGCAGGGTGGTGCTAAGCGGATGCTACTTAGGTGTCATCTGGGAGGGGCAGGAGTTCCGGGGTGTAAGCGGACGAGAGAGGAGGAATCAGGATAGCACTAGCAAGCCGAGTAAGGCCTCGAAGCCAAGCTGCTCACATGGATTTTTCCGGCGTCTCGGACACTTGCGTGAGCATGTCCTGCAAGTACAGGTGCCGCTGCACATCCCCATCCTACAGAAGACACGCGCCAAGAGCCGTGGGTGGACTCGGGCCTCGAAGCCGCGCCCTACAACTTTGAGCCACGCCCCAACTCACAGAGATGCATCCAACCCCTTGGTCCTGTCCATAGGTCCCGCCCCACAAGCCCCGCCCACAGCGGCAGTCCTGCTCCTAGGCCCCGCCCCGTGGGGGGGAGCTCAGGAGATCTTTCGCCGGGTTTCTCACGCACCTCGAAGAATTCGTGATCCCGCGGGAAGCGCACGGGACGCGGCGCATATCGGAAGGGTGCCTCCCCAGCCGCAGGGTTGCGCTCCACGGGCAGCGGTTCAGCTGCCCCGGGCTCGCCGGCCAGGCGGGAATATAGTGCAGGGGGAAGCAACATCACTACGGCCGCCGCAGCCCTTCGGCCACCGTCGGAGGGGTGGTGACGGACGTGACGTCTATTAACTTCCTGTGGCGACCCTGCGGGGCGGGACGCGACGCGCGGAGGTGAGTCAGGGCTGGGTCTATGTTGTGGCGGGAACCGGTCGGAGAAGGGCGGGGCTGGAGCCGGGCGCGGGATCCGGAACGCGAGCCAGGCTGGTCTGCAGCGGTGAAGAGCCTGATTCTCTTGGGCCTCTGCCGCCGGCGGTCCGGTCTACCAGCCTGGGCTTGTCCCCAGCTCCACGGTACGACAGCCTCTGACTGTTTCTGTCCTCTCCAGACGTCCAGCTGGAGGGAGCGGTTTTGGGACGTTTGTCGTTAGTGTGACCCTTCTCTCATGACAGCCCCGCAGTGCTGACCTGCTGGTCTTCTGCATCTGCTGCAGGTGCTCAGGGTTCAGGGGTGAAGGAGTCAGGGCCCGCTGCAGTTGAGGCAGGTTGGGAAGAAACCCTAACCTAAATAGAAAGACGACCGAAATGTGCAGCAGACACTTCGGGGTGCTTTGACTTTGCTCCTCTCCCAAAATAGTTATAGAGCGGGTCCTCCCTGTATGAATGTAGCTTCAAGAAAGAAGAGACACTACTGTTTAACAGATACAAATGAAAACCTTTTGGGGCTATTCTCCCTTCTCTCTCAGCCCAGGCCTTGTCCAGTCTGTTTCTCTTGCTCTCTATTCTGTCTCTGGATATTTTCCCTCTTACTCACAGTAAAAACCTTCTCTTAACAAGAGGGACCTGGGAAGGTAGGAGATGTGGGAGGAGAGGGGGCACGAGGGAGACGAAGAGGAGGAGAAGAAAGGGAGGAAGAAAAAGGAAGGAAGAAAACCTTTTTGTTATTAAGTTCTGGAGATGAAAGTTTCTGATACATACCTAGACAGCTGTTTATGGGCTAGGGGTGATTATCTCTCATTCCTCTGACTCTGTAAAAGCGTTTGGATTCTTGACATTTTGCAAATTATAAATTATAAATTTTTTTTGACAGGCCATGTTTTGGTTAGGTGTTTTGTTTGGAGGCTTTTTTTTTTTTTTTTTTTTTTTGAGATAGGATTCCACTGTGTAGCCCTGGAATTTGTTCTGTAGACCATACTGGCCTTGAACTAGAAGATCTATCTACCCGTCAGTGCATCCTAAATGCTGGGTATTAAAGGTTGAGCATTATAATCCACCTCAGGCCAGCCTGCTTTCTTGCTCAGGAGTGGCCCACTCCACAGTGATCCAGACCCTCCCCTGTTAGTCATCAGCCAAAGAGATGCGCCCACAGGCTGTGTACAGGCTGATCTGATAGAGAGAGTTTCTCAGTTGAGATTCCATCCTCCCAGATATGTCTACGTTTGTGTCAAATGTACAAAAACCGACCAGCACAGGTTGGTTTGTACTGTGATCCAGGAGCCTGTAATGGTTCTCAACCTTCCTAATGCCTCCACCCCTTTAATGCATCTGTTCACGTTGTGCTGACCCCCAACCGTAAAGCTAGTTCATTGCCGCTGCTATGGAAACGTACTGTATTTGTTGTGTAAGATGTGAGACGTGTGATGCCTGTGAAAGAGTTGTGGGGTCCTGACCCACAGCTTGGGAACCTCTGCTCCAGAATCTCTCCCTTTTCACACCTCTCTGCCTCCATCCCAACTTTTTCTCAATCACCGGCGATTGACAATGTGCACCTGACTTGCTCATGACCAGTTATGCCAGACTTGCTAAATCAGTTGTGTTTACCTCAGAACATCTGTAGTGATTAGTAAAGATAGAAACCAAGGCGTGTCAGAAGGTCAAGCAGGCCGTTTTAGAGTCAGTCAGACTTTGTTACAGCTGTGCCTTTCAACTGTAACTCTGTCTTCTTGTATGTAGGACAATTGTGTTGACATTGCTGTCCCTGTCCCTTGCCAGGAAATTGCTGAGTGTCTTTTCAGTTGTTATGACAATCGAAAGTTTAGATATATCTCCTGGGACATATCTTTTTTTTTTTCTTTTTCTTTTTTTTGGAGCTGGGGACTGAACCCAGGGCCTTGTGCTTGCTAGGCAAGCAAGCGCTCTACCACTGAGCTAAATCCCCAGCCTCCTGGGACATATCTAAACACTTAAAGGAAGCTACTACTTAGAGATGAGAGAAGCCCCCCGCCCCTTTTGTAGTTATCTGCAAATCATGAAGCTTGGCAGACTCCTTGGATTAATACATGGGAAAGAGAGAGTGATGTCTGAGGATTTACACATTTTTCTTGGATATGATTTTAAAACAAGTATGTGTGTAGGTGGTGTCTCCATGGAGTAGCTCTGCCCCGTGTCTGGTGGGCAGGGCTTGGTGTTGGTGGTTTACATCTTCTTTGCCGTCTGCATGTTGCCTTCAAGCCTTGAAAAGGCTCATGGTTACTGCTGATTTGAAGAGACCTTGGGGGTGGGGGGAGAAATTGGGGTTTTGTGTTTGCTTGCCAGGTAGCTTAAAGTACCTCTTTTGGGACCTACCAATATATTTTTAAAAATAACTCTTGAACATTTTACTTATTTTTGTATGTCTGGGTGCTTTTCTCTGCATTTTTGTCTGCACACCCAAGTGCATGCAGTGTCCATGGAGACTAGAAGAGTATTGGATCCCCTGGGATTGGAGTTTATAGATGGTTTCGAGCTACTACTATGTGGGAGCTAGGAACTGAATCCAGGTCCTCTGTAAGAGCAGCCGAATGCTCTTAACTGCTGAGCCATGCGTCCAACCCCAAGGTAACTGCCATTTAAGATACTGTCAGTGCCTAGTTTGTAAAACTAAATGATTTACACATTACTTAGTGACCATGACCAGTTCCCAGAAAAGAGAGCAAGCATATATGAAGGCAGCATTTGTTTTGTTTAATCTTCATAGCAACTCTGGGTAGCTCTGTTACTCCCTCTTTTCGGGAGAAACATGCAAGGGGCTAGCTAGCATTTTGCCTGGTGTTCACAGCTCATGGGTGACAGAATCATGTTCCTACTGTGTGAGACTCCATAGCCTACACTCTGCTGTTTTGTGCTCTTTATTGTGGATGCACTGAATGCCTCTTGATTTGAAAGTATTGTGCAGGGGATCTGACATTAACTTAGGCTTTGCATGTTGTTTTCATTCTTGGAGGCACCTGTTTTGACCATTGATGGAGGCTGATAAACTAAGAAACTGCCTTCCATTACATGGGTTTACAGTGTGGAACTCTCAAGGTACGGTTCCAAGATGGTACCACTTGTACATTAGCACACTGTGGGAGTGTGTGTGAGTCTCCTGTCCTTGGTACTATTTAACTCAGGGCTTGTCTCAATTAGAGATGTTAGCACAACAGTTAGCACAACTTTGAGTTACAAAGTCTTAGAGAATTTACAAGAATGCTCAGAAAATTTGTTGATACTAATAGTAAAGCCTCATCTCCAGGCATAGCTTCACTAATATTTGTGGATTCCAAATTTAAAATCCCAATAGAGGTTTATTACCATGTTTCTATAACACCCATAACATTTATTAAGCTTAATTTTGAATCTATAGCTAGTGTCTGTTTTCCTTAATGTGTTTTATTAGAACTTCTGGTACTGGCTGACTAGCTCAGCCATCAGTGGAAGAATAAAAGACCCCGTGTTGTCAGCTGTTAGCACCAGGATGTTGGTACATCTGTTTCCCACTAGGAAATTGTACACAGTGGTCAGCCACTTTCCACTGGGATGGTGGGCTAGAAATCACCATGACAGTCTTAACCAGTGGAACACTGGTTTAGAAATTCTCATGCTGTCTTCTGCTATTGCTCTGTGACATGAATACAGTTCTGTTTGATTTTTAGACAGGTTTTTGCTGTGTGTCCCAATCTGATCTTGACTGGGATCTTCCTGCCTTAGCCCCTGTCTTCATTAAGGTTTTACTGCTATGAACAGACACTATGACCAAGCCAAGTCTTATAAGGACAACATTAATTGGGGCTGGCTTACAGGTTCAGAGGTTTAGTCCATTATCATCAGGGCAGGAGCAAGGCAATGTCCAGGCAGGCATGGTGCAGGAGGAGCTGAGAGTTCTACATCTTCTTCTGAAGGCTGCTAGCAGAATACTAGCTTCCAGGCAGCTAGAATGAGAGTCTTATAGCCCACACTCACAGTGACACACCTACTCCAACAGGGACACACCTGCCAATAGTGCCACTCCCTAAGCCAAGCATATACAAACCATCACGGCCCCTCAATTTCTGGGGTTACAGTCTCAAGCTGTTTTGATTTTCACTATTTATGCCCAGTGTCTAGACCCTAGTTTAACTGGACCTGGTCAGAGAATCAGTAAAAGCTGGAATATTTAGAAATCTTACCTACCTAAAATTTTTTTGTAGCCAGACTTGGACTAGAAAAGAAAACATTGAAGGTTTTAGAGTACAAAAAAGAAGGCCATACAAGTATGTGGACGGAGATACCACCTAACAGTTCGTGGTTTAGGAACTGGGTATGGCCTTAGGAGTGGGAAGGTTTTTTTTGGTTTTTTTTTTTGTTTGTTTGTTTGTTTGTTTGTTTTTCCCTCTTTTTCCCTTTTCTTTTGTTCGGAGCTGGGGACTGAACCCAGGGCCTTGCGCTTGCTAGGCAAGCGCTCTACCACTGAGCTAAATCCCCAACCCCCAAGAGTGGGAAGTTTTAATATGTCAGGACAAAGGCAGTAACCTTGGCTGGTGCAAGCTCCCTCAAGGACATGATCATTGTGTCTGCCCAGCAAGGGCCAGAAAAGCTGAGATAAAATAGCAGATCTGCTCCTTGGTCGCCCATGGTAACATGACGATGGACTGAAGCAGGAGTGAGAACCAGGCTTGCGGGGTCCATTTCAGTGATTTACCTGGTATAACTGGCTCTTTAAATGCTGATGTGAGCTGGGAAACAATTGGAAGCTCTGTGGACATGGGTACAGCACAGCGAGAGTTTTGATAGCTCAACCTGCCAGGGAAGGGGAGAGGCTGATGGTTGACATAATCTTGTCAATGGTCTTGTTGACAAAGGCTTGAATCAATCAAGAGACATTTTTTGGCTTTAATTTTATAAACAGCTTTCTTTCTGCCTTTAGGAAAACATTGGTATGTTGGTGTCTCAGAGCTAAATTATGAGTGAATTTCGGATTCACCATGATGTCAATGAGCTGCTCAGCCTGCTGCGTATCCATGGTGGGGACGGGGCTGAGGTCTACATTGACCTGCTGCAGAAGAACCGGACACCATATGTTACGACAACAGTGTCTGCCCACAGTGCCAAGGTGAGCACCTACTTCTGATACAGGACCATAGAGGCCTACAGGTGCAGGGCCATGGGTGCGGGTACTTATCCTAGGGCTGTGGGGATGGGAGTCTCTCCTGATAGCCCCAGCAAGGCTAATGCTGGGACAGCAGCACTTGGTGTGTGCCTCCTTTGAACCTGGCACTTTCTGTGCTCTGCTAGTCTTCTGGTTCCTGGCAATAAATAGCTCCTGTTCTTCACCCGATTATAGAGACGAATCAGTGTATGTCCAGAGAGAGAGAGAGAGAGAGAGAGAGAGAGAGAGAGAGAAAGAGAGAGAGAAGCCTCAAACCTTACACAGTCCTCCCCTCTTCCCTGTGGAGGAGACTTAGTATATGCAAAACTACTGGGTGGGAAAAGGGAAGCTACTCATTAATCACATTGGAATTTCAGGGGTTTTTTTTCTCCTCTCTTTCTTCCCTTTTCTCTGGTCTGAAACACACTATGTAGATATGTAGACCAGGCTGGCTTTGAAATCACAAAGATCTGTCTCCTGAGTGCTGGGATTAAAGTTGTGCGCAACACAACACCTGACTCCAGTATTATTTCCTTATTTATTAATTCAAAATTGTACATCTTTAACAAACGATATCTTTGAATTTGAAATCTACTAAAAATATGATTGTTTTTTACCTAAAACCATAAATAGAACACTACTTTTTTGCAGCTCTTGCAGGGACTTGGTTCAGTTTCTAGCTCCTCTCATGGTGGCTCATAACCATCTGTAACTCTAGTTCTAGGGAATCTGATGCCCTTTTCTGGTCTCTGTGGGCACTGCATGCTTCAGTTATGTAAGAGCGTAGTGGCTCCAGTACGGCAGACGAATTGGGTGGAGCATGGCTCGGGAAGCGCGCACTCAGTTTGTAGCCAGATCGGTAAGCATGGCTGAGTGGAACCCCTGAGTCGGTGCAGGCAGTAAGTCTGAGAGGCAGTGAGCTCAAGCTGTGAAAGGATGTGTGGGCTGGGAGGGGAATTGTGAGTGCTCCTAGGCCTGTGGGCATATCACTGAGAAATTACAGATGAAGAGAGGCTCGCTTCGGTGGACCAAAGACATTGACTTGATGTTTAGTTTAGAGATGTGATTACTTAACTCAAATTAACTTAACTCAAATTAAATTAACTTAATTCAAATTTGGTTTATTTTTTTGTGTTTCATTTTCTTGAAGTTTTTTTTTAGTATCTGATTTGTTACCATTATTAAATTACTTACATGCTTGTGATTTGAGGTCAAAATTGCAGAGTTTTCTCGAACGCCTGAGGACTTTTTAAAGAAATATGATGAACTGAAATCTAAAAATACAAGGAACCTTGACCCACTGGTGTACCTGTTATCAAAACTCACAGAAGACAAAGAGGTAAGCGTCTGCCTCACCTGCATCACCACACCTGCTTTGGGGACACTGAAAACACCCTCCAGTGTCTCCACTGAGTGCCTTGTCTTCTCAAGGAGCCTGGGGTACATTTACTTCTGCATGTCCTGCTCTGCTCTCATGATGGAGCTGTGCCTCATGAGGACAATGCTTGGAAGGCATGTGCTGGTGAATGTTAGCCTTTCCATACTGGAAGGGTACCGGAAAACTTACAGGGAAATAGTTGTGTTGGTTTATGGTTTCAGTCTGCTTTCTTTGGGGCTGGAACATCAGGAGTAGCTTAGTAGAGAGGTGACAGAGCTGCTGCCCTCATGGCAACTGGAAAGAAATTCAGTTTGTGTTATTGACAAGTTAATTCATTGATAAAGTTAGAGCCTTCATGATCCATTCCCCTCTCAATAGCATCACCAGCCGGGGACTGAGCCTTTAAGATGTGACTCTTTTGGAAAGGCATTTCATTTCTAAACCATAGATACAGTGACTCATAGTAAGCTTGACTCAGAATGGCATAGACCAGGAAACACGGGTGTAGACGCATGAGGCAGGCGCATCTGCACGTGTCCTGTGTCGGTGTGGAGCCAGTGAGCAGTCATTGAGGCCCACTCTCCATCAATGCAGGGGTGTATGCCAGCCACTGGGACAGAAAGGGAAGTGGTACTGCAGCCTGGGTGCTGTAGGCAGAGTGCAGAGGAGTTTGTTCACTCAGGGGAATTAAGGCTTGACTATCAAAGAAGGCTGTGGGCGTTCTTTCCCCTGGTGTTTCGGTGACGTGACATGTGGTAGAACACTGAGCTTTGGTGGCGTAGTGTGAATGCATGGTTTTGTGTGTTTTCAGACACTTCAGTATTTGCAACAGAATGCAAAGGAAAGAGCTGAACTTGCAGCTAGTGCTGCAGCCAGCAGTGCCACCGGTTTCAGCATCCCTGTTGCAGCCTCTAAGATGTCCACACAGGAGCTAGAGGAACTGAGGAAGCAGCTTGGCAGTGTGGCTACAGGCTCCACACTGCAGCAGGTACCAGATCTACCATGGTCCACAATTTGCTAGCTAAGCAGATATGTCTACTCTTAGTAAAAACTAATCTGACATAGTGAGGCTAAGGCTGGATTGTGTTCTTCAGTCATAATTCTGACTTATCAGGGTAAACAGTGCAGAGAGGGCCTGGCCCAGTCCACATGCAGTGCATCTAAGCCAGCACACATCATAGTTCCCTACTGGAATTTGTGACCGTTTCCAACACGGTAGTACTTTTTAAATTACCAGATTGTTTCCTCAAGGTTATCCCCTTCCCACCTTGACTTGCTGCTGCTTGGATTTATTCTGCTTCACGCTGGTCATTTTGTGAGTTTCAAGTCCTCTTAGAGCCACCATGTGCACAGTCTTTCAGGTATATCCCTGTGCCAGTTTCTCATTGCTTTCACACGGCGTCCCCTGTGTGACACGCAGGCCTGCAGAGCTAAGTTGCTACTTCCAAAGTGGCCAGTTTTTTCGACCTCTGGTTGTAAATCTCCCAGGAAGGGCAGTACTCTGTGCATGGCCTAGCATATAGCCTGTATGTAGCCTTTGTGGTTGGCCTTCTCCATAGGGTAAGGATTTATGTCAGTTGCTAACCCCTGTCTTATTCAGCTGCTAAAAAAACCCGATTCAGGCTCTTTCTGCTTTGTGTCCTGATGTGAAACACTTTGTAACATGCAGATACTTTCCCATGGCCCCCATAGCTGATGCCCTGACACTTGTGGGTTCCTTATTGGGCAGAGACCTTGAGAGGGCCTGGCTCTCTTGTTCTTAGTTCCAGATGTTGTCATGGGTAGTTAGAACCATGTCTCCTCTTTAAAGAAGATTGAATGTCCTATGTCCTAAAACCATGGACTTTTTCTATGCCAAAGATGTGTTAATTTCCATAGATATCTTGGTTTTATTTGCACTTTAGTATATTTTGTTTTTGTTTTTAAAAATGCCGTTACTAGTCTCTGGAACTTACAAGAAAGATGCTTCGAGACAAACAGAACAAAAAAAATTCAGGCCAGCCCCTCCCAGTCTTCCCAGCATGGGTATATGAGAGACCAACACTGGCTGGAGATTTCCTGATTGGTTCGGGCTTGAGCTCAGACACAACTTTGCCTATAGGTATGTGATGAATTTCTGATGCCTAGGAGTTTCTCTGTTTGCTTGCATGTGCCTCAGCTGGCTGTGAAACCATGAGTGACACACTGAGGCCCGGAGAACTTGAAGTGCTTGTTCTTGCATTCCTCCTGCCAGAGCCTTAGGACAGTTGGAGCTGGCCTCTGGGCTGTGCACGGGTGTGCAGACACAGGGCCAGCAGGACACTTTCCTGAAAAGTGATCTGTTATTCTACATCCAGCATTAGTGCTGTGCTCACAAAGTCTGAAAAGTTGTATCTGTTTAACAGCTCTGCTGTTTGAGAGCAGGTTCTTGGGATTCTAAGATGTGTGTATTGGCATACCACAGACTACATGCAACCCGCAGAGTCTTCTCAGATCAAAATATGAAAATTTGGATTGGCATAGCTTATGTGTGGTTTCCTGCCCGTTTGATGGCGGCCCCAGTTTAAGAGAATCCTAAAGTGGTGTGCCTTGCCACAGCTCATGAGTTCTGTATGGTGTTAGTGCAGAGGTCTACTGTCACCTTTGGAAACACCTTATAGGGCTGTTAGACAAATTGAGTGTTTGCTCCTGTCCCCAAGCAGACATGATTCTGCTGCAAGTTCATGGGACGGTAGAGACGGCTGTCTTTCTGCTGTGGACTTGTTTGCAGTGTTGGCATTTACCTAGTTGTCACCTATCCTGTCACCTGGTAGAAGTTATTGTCCCCTTTCCTGTCTGCTCTCCTTTCTCTACACAGACTCCTGTGGTAAGCATAATCACCATCCTTGACAGAGCCTCAACCTTAGACCTTACTTTTCTGCATAGCGCGTGTCCCTCAGGGTTCCTTCCTATTGGATTTCACCATCTTCAGCCTCACTTAGCATCATGAGTCATCATTTCTCCAGTTGTTCCAACTCTGCCCTTCCAACCACTCTTTCCAGCAAGCTCCCTGTCTTTTTCCATTGCCTCTGCTCCTTGGGATTAGTCCCAGATCTACCTCCTCCATCTCTGCTTTGAAGTGTCCAGGTAAACTTTATGTCACCTAAGGCCATTCTGCCGCTGTACCTGCCACCTCCCCAATGGCTTACTGACACCTGTAGTTGTTGAACGTTGAAAGGCAGTGAGTGTGCCCAAGCAAGCAGTCTTCCTTTCATTACCTTAATCCCAGTGACCATGGCTTCATGTGGGGGCACGGATCTTGACAACCTCATCTTTCTCCTCTTCTTGTAGTTCCCATACTTCCTGTAGGCATAGCTAGAGCCCACTTTCAATACAGGGCTGAGTCTCAGGTGAGCCTGTCCAGTGACAGCCCTAAATGCCCCCACCCTCAACAAAACCCTGACAGTTTGCCCAGGCTGGCTCTTCTGGCCCTTGAGCTCCATTTTCCACTTAGGCCCAGCATGCCAGTCAGATAAGCCAGGTCCGTTACCTCAGGTATTTACACATTGTATTTCCAACCCCTTCAGAGCGCAACTGAAGATCGGCAATAGTCACCCCTTCTTTGTCCTTCCTTGTCACACCTAATACAGTGTATGATGCTGGTTCATTTTGTTTGTTTGTTTTCCCTATACAGGCATGCTGATATGGGGACAGGGCTAGCTAGCATCTACTATGCTCAGGTGTTGATTAGAAGTGCAGAGTATCTGCCAGACCCATGCTTGGCAGTGAGGAGCTACCAGTGGTCATTAGAGTAAGCAAGGTGATTCGCAGCATTCCAGTAATGATATAAATACTGAGGAGTGGAGAGTCCCTCTGTCTCACCATGGAGGACTTATGCTGCCCATGAACAGAGAGTGGTAGGCTCAGAAATAACCTATACAGAGGTCAGAGCTATTCTTAGAAGGTCCTGCCATTTAGGAAACACACAGAACAGCTGTCACAAACCATAGAGATTAGAATTGTGGTTTTGCCCATCAAGAGGAAAGCCAGTGGAGTAAAGTGAGAGCTGGAACTTGGAATTCAAAGGCATTGCTATAAGCTAGAGGTCTTGACCTGGGACTGGAAGGCAGCCGCACATAGAGCTTTGCATGTGCCACTTCTGCCCTCTGCAGTGGTGGATATGCAAGGCCCACGAAGAGGTTTTATGAAGTGCAAAGTGCATTGTGTGACACTTCTCCATGCTTTCAGGCCCAGGTTGTTTCCTGAATGACACCAGCACATGTCAGGCATGTGGGGACAGGAGGGAAAGCCATGCTGAGTGAGACAGGATGGCTGAGACAGAGCCACCTCAGTAGGTGAGCTGTGACCAACATCTTGTCCTGTTGATATAGAAGTAAGCATTTTCTTGACATTTGACATGTGGTGTCCTATTCATTTGTTTTGAGTTTTATATAGGGGCTCAGTATGTAGCCATGGTTGTCCTGGAAATCACTGTGTAGGCCATACTGCCCCGAGCCTCTCAGAGATCCACCTGCCTCTTCCTCCCAAGTGTTGGGACTGAAGTTGTATGCCACCATGCCTGGCCAGTGATGTCTTTTTTTTTTTTTTTTTTTTTTGGTTCTTTTTTTCGGAGCTGGGGACCGAACCCAGGGCCTTGCGCTTCCTAGGTAAGCGCTCTACCACTGAGCTAAATCCCCAGCCCCCAGTGATGTCTTTTTAAAGGAAACTTTTTTTTTTTTTTTTTACAAACTGTAAGAATGATCTTTTATCGAGGGGGAGGGTTCATTAATCTTTCTTGGCTGCCGCCTTCCTCATGGCTGCCAACATGTTGCTCAGCTTCTCTTGCTTTCTCTTGGCATGGACTTGCATGCCTCCCCACTTCTTGCTGAACTTGAGTGCGCTCTTGTCTTTGGACACTTGAAGCAACTCCACTTGAAGCCACTTGTAGGGTGCGAAGCCACACACCTCCAAGATCATGTCCCACACAAACTTGGTGTGCTTGGTGAGGCGCCAGCTGTGTCTCGACTTGCTGACACTCTTCCTCACCTTGTGGCTCTTGTTGAGGCCCACGGCCATGGGGTAGTGCAGGGCCATGGCTGCTGCTCTCCAGTGGTGGCCTGGCTAAGAAGCAAGGAAACCTTTTTCATTGGAGAAGTACAGACTTACTCAGCTGTGGTGACAAATGCTGCACACTTAGGTTGGGTTAGCTTTCTCACCACTCTGACCTAATACCTGACATATATGACTTATGGGAGGAAAGATTATTTTGGTCTCATGGTTTTGAATGTGGTCATTGGCTCTGTTGGGTCTGCTGAGACAGAATTTTGGCACCTGGACCCTGTTTACCTTATGGTGAACAGGAAGCAGAGAGCAAGAGTGGGCTAAGGACCAGGTATAACCTTGAAAGTAGACCCACTACTACCCCACTTCATCTAACGATATCTTTTAAAGTTTCCAGGATCTCCCAAAATGGTGGCGCCAGGTGAGACCAAGTTTCATATAGGAAAACATTTCATATGCAAGTCATTTTGTTTCTTGTTAGCCCTCAGAGGTCCATGGCCATCTCATGATATAAAACACATCTAGTTCCTCTCCAAAGTAACCAAGTCTTAACGTTTCCACCATTTTTCAAAGTCCAGAGTGTCTCTGAAACTCAAGGAGTGAGCCTCTATAAAACAAAAGTTTCATAATTCCAAGATACAGTGACACAGAGTAAGCACTTCCACTCTATAGGACTCAGAGGAGAATAGCTGGGCAGGAGCAGGGGCTGGGGTCTGGCCGGTTCTTAAGGCATCCACAGGGCCTCTTTCCTGTGGTTCAGATGCAAAGCGGTTGGCTTTATTCTTCTAGTACCAAGGACGGAGCCTAGGGGCTCCTGAGTATCAGGCAGACATAATCTCCAACAGCTGGCTGCTGCTGCTTTTTGGTTTTGCCTTTGGCTTTTTATTTATTTTATGGTAATGTTTTTCATACAATACATTTTGATCACGTTTTCTCTTCCCAAACTCCTTCCAAACCCTCTCACCTCCCTACCTATCCAACTTTATCTTTCTCTCATGTTTAAAACAAAATTCAAAGCAAACAATCAAAATACCAATAAGACAAATACATACATACATACATACACACACACACACACACACACACACACATACATACAAAAACCCCACCAAAAAATTCTTGAAGCTAATTTTGTGTTGGCTAATAGTCCTAGGCATGGGGAGTGCCCTATGATTTATGAACCCAGTGACACTCCATTGGAGAAACAGATTTCCCTTCTCCCAGTGAATATCAATTGCAAATTGCTTCTTGCTTAGGGTGGAACTTCATGCCTACTTCCCCTTCAGTGCTGGAACCATGTCTTGTCTGAACATGTGCAGGCCTTGTGCGTGCTGTCACGGCCTCTGAGTTCACACGCGCGTGTCTGTCAGTCCTGCTGTGTCCTAGAGACACCGTTTAATTGCGTTCTTTTTAATGGTGCTGAACTCTATCTAAGCCCCAGGCAGTTTTTCATGGGCTTTCCTAATCTATCTGAAATTCCTCAAATCTTCATGCTTTGCTCCTTTTCCCCTCATTCTCATTGTAAAACCCATATAAAAGGAACCTCGAATAATCTTGTCATAGCTTGAATAATGAATGCTTCAAAATTGCCTCACCAAATTCAACTGATCTATTACACTTAGGCTCATACTCACAAATTTTCAGGGCACAAATAGTATAAAGAAAAATTCTTTGCTAAAATGTGACCCAAGTGGCTTCCAGGTTTTGTTTCTATCTGAAGCCTCGTAAGCCTGCAGTTCACTCTAATGGTATCTGATCATCTGAGCTTACAAGAATTGCCCATAGAGTTTGCTTAAATTCTAGGCTTCTTCAGCCTGTATTTCTAAACATTTCCACTTTCTTCCCACAAGTCAGTTCCTAAGAACCACTTGGTCAGGTTTAGTCATAGCAACAATGTAACTTATTGGTACCAACTTTCTGTATTTGATACTTTTGCATAGCTGTGACTAGAGAACATCTTAAAAGTAGAAGGGGTTTTGTCAGGGCCCACAGTTTCAGATTTTAGCTAATATCCTTGGCTCCATTGATTCTGGGCCCTCATCATGATCAGAACATCAGCGCATCAAAAGAGTGTGGTGGAAAGGTTGTACCTTGTATATAGACAGGAAGCAGATCAAGGAAAGAGCTGGGGATCTGTAGTGTCCTACTTCCTATAGCCATGTCCTATGTCCTGAGCTTTCCAGAACCTACCAACTAGTGCCACCAACTGAGGAAAACACAGAATCTGTGCAACATGTCATATTCAAATCATAAGAGGAAATCACTTCCGCGTTCCATTCTTGTGTGTACAAGAAAGAGGTCACAGAGGAGGTTGGTAAGGCTATAGAGCCAATGGCATGGGAATCTTAGCATCTACTGTTGCCTGTGCCTTGCAGGTACATTGCCCTTGGCCTCCCAGGAGTCAGCAGTGGTGGAAGATCTGCTCTATGTGCTTGTGGGAGTGGATGGCAGGTACATCACTGCTCAGCCTTTGGCTGGGAGGCAGAACCGTACCTTCCTTGTAGATCCCAACCTGGACCTGTCCATCCGGGAGCTAGTAAACAGAATCCTCCCTGTGGCTGCCAGCTACTCTACTGTGACCAGGTGAGTCCCCAGTGTGACCAGCCACCTCCCTGATAAAGTTCTTTCCTGGCTTGTGATTCTCCCTTCTTCCTAAGAAATTTTGAAGAGCCTATGAGTCACCAACCCCTATCTTGACTCTTAATACCACAGAGTCCCGTTGGCTCTTAGTACTGGAGTGAGTAATTTGCTCTTTAGGTGAGAGGGGGACTTGGAGTAGCTCAACTTTTGTTTGGAAATTTAGCTCTCCCTCATAATGCCTGATGTATCTTTGCTGTAGGTTCATTGAGGAGAAGTCTTCATTTGAATATGGGCAGGTGAACCATGCCTTGGCTGCTGCCATGAGAACCCTGGTGAAGGAATACCTGATTCTCGTCACACAACTGGAACAGCTACACAGGCAGGGCCTCCTCTCGCTGCAGAAGCTCTGGTTCTACATCCAGCCAGCCATGCGTACCATTGACATCCTGGCCTCCCTTGGTGCGGACCTGCTGGCAGGTGGAGGGCTCCCTAAGGCATGGCAGGGCCATTCTGTCTGGGGCTGGTCATTCATAACGCTCTCTGGTGGCATGGTGGCAAGGCAAAGTTCTTGTCACATCTTGTTTTAGTGACCTATATAAGGAAGGCTCCAGTGCATTTCCTTTCTCTTGTTGTTGAAACAAGGTCCTCTTCTGTGTTCTAGACTAGTTAGCGAACTCAGTTGTACAGTCCGCACTGGCCTCTTACTTGCAGTCGCCTTGCTTCAGCCTCCCAAGTGCTGAGGTTTGGGCGTGTGCCACCGTGCTAGGCCTGGAGGCTTTTCTTGATCAGTCTTATTAGCAACTGTAGCCTTGGCATCGGAACATGGTACCTGGCTTGCTGGGGCTCCTATCCACCAGGGGTGCTTAGATGTCTGGGTAGTGAGCCACCCCTTTCTGCCCACAGCCACCTCCGTGGATAAAGGCGAGTGTGTTGGCGGGTCGACGCTGAGCCTTCTCCATGATAGGAGCTTCAACTACACAGGGGACAGCCAGGCACAGGAGCTGTGCCTCTATCTGACCAAGGCGGCCAGCGCTCCTTACTTTGAGATCCTGGAGGAGTGGATCTACAGAGGCGTCATTCACGACCCATACAGGTAGGCTCTGCGGGTGCCAGACACCTTTCACTTGGACGCTCACGGTGCAGTAGGCTCTGCGGGTGCCAGACACAAGTCCTCAACATCAACACAATGGCTGTGAGCTGAGGAGCGTGTGTCACTCACTCACTGCCTTGCAGCTTTATCTGTTGAATGAGGAACACTGGTATTAACTCTGGAGCCCACGTCCTTACTGCTTCCACATGGTTGAATAGTGTGTCACTTGAGCATGATGCCTTTGATTATGTAAAGCAAATGACCAGTTGATAGAGAACTGGGGATGAAGGAAGCCCAGGCCTTGCGTGTGAAGCCCAGGCCTTGCGTGTGCTCTACCGTAGGGTGGGCCTTGTGTTTCTTTATGGAGGGGCCAAACAGGAGAATTTGGTGTGATGGGCCTAGTAGGGGACGCGGTTTCCTTCTGGCCACAGGTAAATGGTTCTTGAAGCTCTGTGGGAGGGTCTGATTCTGTTGTTGATAAACCTGTGTACCCAGGACAAGCCATATGTCTGTCCTGTTGCCATAATGCAAGAGTAGGGAAGAAGCCACCCAGCTCTGCAAATTAGACTCCTGCTCCCAAGTAAGGCTGGAAGTATGTGACCACCCCGAGGTTGTCCAGGCTTGTCCTGTAGTGGCCTGAAACACTGTGTGACTTCCAGTGAGTTCATGGTGGAGGAGCACGAGCTGCGGAAGGAGAAGATACAGGAGGACTACAATGACAAGTACTGGGACCAGCGCTACACTGTGCTGCCACAGCAGATCCCATCCTTCCTGCAGAAGGTAGCAGGCAAGATCCTCAGCACAGGTGACTATGCTTGGACCGCTCTCCAAGGAGGTCAATGGCCTCTTCATGCTGTGTCATGGGACCCGTGGGTCATCACAGCCTTCCAGGCCCTCTGCCCCTGAAGATGACTTAGCTGGGAATGGCCTACTACCCTGAGCTTCTAGCCACTGGTTGGCCCTAGTTCTCCATCACTTTATTCAGCCCCCTAATCAGGACGCTGTCTGCCTCAGACAAAGCCTTCTATCTTGGGTTTTACATCTAACTCCATCATATAGCAAAGAAAAGCCATGAGGAACCCACACCTTCCAGGCCAGCTGCATCTTTTAGTTTTATTGCACAGGATAGGGACTGATGTAGAGATTAGGCAAATCCTTGGGGCCTTAACATAGTGCTCTGCTCTGAAAGCTGAACAGAATCAGAAAGGGCTAGGAGATTACTTAGCAATCTATCTCTCAAGGCTTTTCAAAATCCTTCCTATAAAATACAGACCTGAAAAACTATTGCACAATCTTTCCAGGAAACAAATTGTACCTCATGTCTGGCCTACTTCCCCATGTTTGATTGGCGTCATAAAGGCCCAGGCCTGAGACTCAGCATGTACAGGGATACTGAGTCCACCTTCCTTTTTCTTTTTGTTCTCAGGAAAATACCTAAATGTGGTCAGAGAATGTGGTCATGATGTCACCTGTCCCGTAGCCAAAGAGATCATCTATACCCTCAAAGAGCGGGCATATGTGGAGCAGATTGAGAAAGCGTTCAATTATGCCAGCAAAGTGCTGCTGGACTTCCTCATGGAGGAGAAGGAGCTGGTGGCCCACCTGAGGTTGGACTTCACTTTGTATCCAAGGGGCTGAAAGTAGAATGTTCCTCTTAGCAACTACATTTTTATCTCTATAAGGGCTCCCTGCAGCCCCAGTGTGAGGTGGCAGGGTTTCCGTTCTCTAGTTCTCAGACCATGCAAGCCAACAGGTCTCTCAGCTCCTTGCTGTCAGTCCCTCCCCTTCCGTGTCTGAGCAGAGCAGCTCCATGTCTCAAACCTCTTCCTTGTATGTTGAAGGCAGAGGTCAGGTTATATGTTCAACAACCCTGGCACAGGTCCATCAAGCGCTACTTCCTGATGGACCAGGGGGACTTCTTTGTGCACTTCATGGACCTGACTGAGGAGGAGCTCAGGAAGCCAGTAGAGGACATTACGCCCACACGCCTGGAGGCTCTGTTGGAGCTGGCCCTGAGAATGAGCACTGCCAACACTGACCCCTTCAAAGACGACCTCAAGGTGAGTGTGGTGTTTACCATCATGGCACCTTGCTTCCGCTACACTGGAGTGAACACATAGCAGGGCCCAGTGAGGGTGTCCTACCGGATGTTCTTCCTATTTCAGAGGACACTGGCTTGCAAGCATTTTGTTAAGAGATTTGTGTCTGGTCTCACAGGAGACACTGTTTGTAATTTTCCTGTGAGTTTGGTCCATGTCAGTGTCAAATCAGGCCAACCCCTCACGGAGTGTAGGTGGACGGATGCTCTTTCTTCCTCAGGTTTGGGGAGTGGTGTGAGTTATTCAGGGTCTGTCAGGGCTCTTTTCTCTGGGAGATACTGCATCAAGGCTTCATTTCATGCTGGTTGAGGTCTTCCATAACTTCTGCTTCCAGAGTTCATCCTGGCCACCAGTACATTTCTGTTGCCATCAACAGGGTGTGTGTTTGCGGCCATGCAGTAAGAGCTGTTATGGTTTCTAAGGTTGCAGGAGAACTCCACTTTCATCTCTGGGTCCCGTGGTTTGTCCTCTTTCCTCCCTCATGGAACTGAGAGCTTGTCAGTCCCACTGATGTTCTTAGGAACTCAGTCTTGGTTTTAGTACTTCCTTCCTTTCTCTTTGTCTCTTCAGCTTATTGTTTCTGTTAGCTTTGGGCCTACTTTCTGTTGGTAGTTTCTTGAATTTTGAAGTTAGGCTATTTTAGGATGCTTTATTTTCCCCTATTTCAAGAGGCTCTATGATTTCTTTAGTGATTTGTTTCCATTTAGTTGTAAATTTTCAGGATTTTCTTCTGTTGCTTAGGATTTTTTTGTTTTTAATTTTTATTTTATATGTGTGGATATTTTGCTTGCACACATACCTGTGCAACACATGTGTGCAGAGGACAGAGGAAGGCATGGATCCCAGGACCTGGAGTTACAGACAGTTGTGGGCCACTGTGTGGGTGCTGGGAACTGAACCTGGGTTCTCCAGCTCTCTTACTTAGTTTTAACCTCACTATTTCATGTAAGTTTTATAACATCATGATGGTGCTGGGATTCTGCATGGGCTCTTCCTCTCTTGGCAGGTCTTGGATGGTTCTCAGTGCTGTGCACACAGCTTCCATCTGTTACGAGAGTGAGGCTGAGGCTCCCCTGTTCCTGAGAACTTGGTTTTCCTTGCAATTCTGTTCTTCATGTATTTCTGGATCTCTTATTAAGTTCAGGAGTTATTGTGTAGGGTGCATTATTCCTAATGGCAGTCTGACCTGATCATCCAGGTGGACCACACAAGAGCCATCTCAGGTGCTGGCTGTGGGGCAAATGAGTCATGTCTGCTCACCTGATGTCCCCACCTGTGCTACTTTGACAAGCAGGAGTAGAGGGTCTACACGTTCATGACTGTTAGCAAGTGGTGAGCGTTTGCCTTGCTCAGGAGCTGTTTTTGCTTTTCTTCCTTTATTCTTTTTTTTTTTTTTTTTTTTTTGGTTCTTTTTTTCGGAGCTGGGGACCGAACCCAGGGCCTTGCGCTTCCTAGGCAAGTGCTCTACCACTGAGCTAAATCCCCAACCCTCTTCCTTTATTCTTTATGCTTTACTTTTCTTGTCTTTATATTTTGTGTCTTTGTGGACATATATTTATGTCTTACAGGAACTCTTATCAAACTGGCATGTGGTTGGCTCTAACAAGTATTTAATTGTTAATGTAAACAGTATTGTTTGTCCATAATAATGACTTTCACGTATCTCACCAAGTATGCGTCACTTCACAGGTAAAATAAAAGATCTTCACTTGTAAGATGTATTCAGTTTCTCCTACGGTTCCTCATTCATAATAGCAACAACAGAGACATTTAAAATGTTGATTTAAGACCTGGAGAGATGGGTTAGTTGTTCAAAGTTATCTTGGGTTTCTATTGCTGTGATAAACACCATGACCAAAAGCAGCTTGGGATGGGTTTATTTCAGCTCACAGTTCCACACACAGTCCATCACTGAGGGCAGGAACTCAAACAGGTCAGGAGGCAGGAGCTGGTGAACAGGCCACAGAGGAATACTGCTCACTGCCTTGGACCTCATGACGTGCTCAGCCTGCTTTCTTATAAAACCTAAGACCAACAGCCCAAGGGTATTATCACCCACTTTAGCTTCGGTAACTCCACATCAATTGCTAATTAAGAAAATGCACTGTAGACCTACCTGTAGGCAAGGTAAAGGCATTTTCTTGAGAGTCTCTTTTTCCAGATAGCTCTAGTTTGTATCAGTTTGACAAAACTAGCCAGTACAGAGAGTGTTTGCTGCTTTTGCAGAGGACCTGGGTTTGGTTCCCAGCTCCCAAATTGAGTAGCTTGTATCTTTAGTTCCAGTATGATGCTCTCTTAGCTCCACAGGCACCAGATGTACACATTTTACATATATACATGTACTCACAGATACACATAATATAAAAATAATTCTTTAAAAAGCAAGTTTCCAGGCTGCAGAGATGACTCAGTGGTTAAGAGCACTGACTGCTCTTCCAGAGGTCTTGAGTTCAAATCCCAGCAACCACATGGTGACACAACCATTTGTAATGAGAGCTGATGCCCTCTTCTGGTGTGTCTGAAGACAGGTACAGTGTACTTATATATAATTAATAAATTAGTAAATATAAAAAAAAAGCAAGGTTCCTTTATGTTCTCTTCCATTTTAATGGAAGGTGTTTTGATGTAATTTTTTTCCTGTGCGGTGCTGTGGGTAGAACCTAGAACCTTACACATGCCAGGCAAGTGCTCACCAGTGCACAGCATTCATCCCAAGCTAAGTTTTTCTTTTGGAGCAGGGTCTCTGCATATCCCTGACTGTCTTGGAACTTACTACGAATGCCAGGCTGGCCTTGAACTCACATAGCTCTGCCTTCCTCTGCTAAGGGTTCTCAGTGGGTGGTTAGCCTTTAAGAAATGTTCTTGCTTCCCAGTTTCATTCACAGATAGGTGAAGTCTAAGACAATTTTGTGTGCATCTTTTCTTTCACTTTCCCAGATTGACCTGATGCCTCACGACCTTATCACTCAGCTTTTGCGGGTTCTGGCCATAGAGACCAAGCAAGAGAAGGCAATGACCCATGCTGACCCCACGGAGCTCACTCTGAGTGGTCTCGAGGCTTTCTCCTTTGACTATATGGTCAAATGGCCCTTGTCACTGATTATTAACAGGTGAGGCTTATGTGACCCAGGCCATTTATGGTCAGGCAAGTGCTCACCACTGAGCGCTGACCTTTCAGTTAAGGGTTTTCAGTTGGTATTTAACCTCTAATAACTAGTATTAGAAACTTGGTTGCTTTTCCAGCTCAGTGCAGGGGTGGATGGGAATCATAACTGCCTGCTTGGGCAGCCTCACTGCAGGATGCTAGGCTGTTCTTGCTGTCTGTTGGTGCCAACCTGTAGATAGAAGTACAGGCTGCCTCGTCCAGGTTGCTGACATGCCCCTCTTTGCAGGAAGGCACTCACCCGCTACCAGATGCTCTTCCGACACATGTTCTACTGCAAGCACGTGGAGCGACAGCTCTGCAGTGTCTGGATCAGCAACAAGACAGCCAAGCAGCATGCGCTACACTCCGCCAAGTGGTGTGTCTGTTTTGCCCTCTAACGTTCTAAGGAAAGTGGCTCTGCTCTGGGTCTTTGAAAACATTGTTTGAAAGTCACTTCTAGCTTATCCGTTTCCATGACTACCACTAGCTGTGCACTCACTGTCCAGATCCTCATAGACTGACTTCTAGACTCCGTCTATAGCACACAAGCCCCTCTCTGTATTCCCTCTTCCTGAGTACATAGGGCAGTAAGTACTAGGAAGTGTTCTGGTGACCTTTTGTACACTAGTGTGTGGAGCTGGATGATGTTTAAAGTAAAGTTTGAGGGTCACATTTCCTAAGAATTTGTCTCAGGAAACTGGAGAGGTGGCTCAGGGGTTAAGGGCATGGAATGCTCTTGCAGATGACCACAGTTCTACTCCTTATACCCACACTGGACAGCTCACTCCACCTATAACTCCAGCTCCAAGGGGTCCTCTTCTGGCCTCTGTGGGCATTTGCATTCATGGATACCACATACACACCACACATACCTATAATTAAAAAGAAAATAGATCTGGGAAAAAAACTGTCCCAGTAGAAAGTGTGTGGAGGCAGCCATGGTGGTGGTTAGTTCTTGGCATTACCTGGCGTCTTACTTCTTTACTGCTGTAATGAAACACCAAGACAAGATATGAAAGAAAGTTTATTTTGGACGTGTGGTTCCAGAGGAGAGCCATGGCAAGGAGCATGGCAGTAAGCAGGCAGAAATGGCAGCTGAAACAGCAGCTCAGAGCTCACAGCTTGAAGAGAAGCAGAAGATAGTGAGGTCGCAAACGCTGCTAGTTATTTGAAACCTCAAAGTCTACCCCCACTAACATACTTCTTCCAGTAAGGCTGCACATCCTAAGCCTCCCCAAACAGCCACCGACTAGGGACATGTCATTCAAACTTCCACATCCACTCTGGGTGGTGTAGATCCTGCTCTATGTCTCCATGGTAAGGCTAGTTGGCACTCCCTTTTCAGGATGCAGAGGAGTAAGAGTTGTACTGGGTAGGACATTTATGTGACACCCTGATGAAGCCAGAGGTGGGAATGGATGTCCTCAGACCTCAGCACTGAGATATCTTGTTGTTGTCATTGTCCCTGTGTCTGAACTGTCAGCATTGGAGAGCTAGGGTCATGAGAGGTCACTCTGCTGTGGAGTTGGAGACGGAAGCCATCACCATGCATTACATGTGCTTCGAGCTGAGCCTGCATCGCCTCCTCAGTACCTGTTTCCTCTGCACTCAGGTTTGCTGGTGCTTTCACGTTGCGGCAGCGAATGCTCAACTTCGTCCAGAATATTCAGTACTACATGATGTTTGAAGTAATGGAACCGACCTGGCACATCCTTGAGAAAAACCTGAAATCTGTGAGTTTCTGCTCTATAAATTATAGTATCTGAAAGGCTCTTTCCCAGCCAGAGTGCATTTCATAGCACCATCATGTGCTAGCTAGGTGTCATGGCAGCCACAAAACTGTCCACAGCCTCCCATCTGCCTGCTTGCTGCCTATGTTCATGAGAGGTGAGGGGAGACAGAAAGAAGGGAGAGAGACAAGTAGGCTCTAAGAGATCACAGGCCCATTGAGACAGTGGCAGTGTGTAGGCAGTAGAGTACCAAGCCAGAACTGAAAACCACATGCCCAGTATCTTCGGTGAGGTCTCGGACTTTTGCTTGCAGGCCTCCAACATTGACGATGTCCTTGGCCACCACACAAGTTTCCTTGACAACTGCCTGAAGGACTGCATGCTGACCAACCCTGAGCTGCTGAAGGTTTTCTCCAAGCTCATGTCCGTGTGCGTCATGTTCACCAACTGTATGCAGGTGAGGACAAGGAGGCAGCATGAGCGCGTGTGATGTCTAGGCTGTTACCACATGCTGCTCTCTGTCCCACAACTTCTGCCCTTGCAGGGCTCCAGTCCATCCCTTTCTGGCTGTGAAGCTTCCCAGGGCCCACCTTATTTCTCACAGTGTCTCTTGTGCTGGTCTCTGTCTCAGGCCTCTTCCAAATGCATTAAACGTGGTTAAACTTATCACGAGCACTTGTCCAAAGTAAGCAGAAAATGTGAGTGACAGGGTAGTCTGGGGTCTCTGGGCTGGAGGATGCTGGGAGCCAGGCACTCTTTAGGCCGCACTTGAGAGCCATCAGGAGATAGAAGATGTCGGAGGTGCTAGGCTATAGAGTGAACAGGGCTGGAAGCTCATTCCTTAGATGTGTAGGGGCCATGTTAATTCCCACCTAGGGAACTATGTTCTTAGAAAACTCAGTTGATAGTCACTGAAAAATGTAGACCTGGGAATGCTAAGAACTAACTAACATCCTGCCCACAGCTTTGTGTTCCTGTGTCTCTAGGTTGGGTGCTGTGCCCCTGTTGGTACTTGCTGTCTTGTGGAGCACTGTGTGTGAGGCTAACCATAACCTTTCCTCATGACTCACCTTTAGAAATTTACACAGAGTATGAAACTGGACAGTGAACTAGGCCGTCTGACACTGGATCAGGGTAGTGTGCAGGGGCCACCCCCAGAGAGTGAGCGGATTGATGATCGTCCCCGGAAGGAGCCTGCCAGGAAGGTATGTGGCCATGGGGCTTGTCAGAAAGACCTTCCTACTCAGCTGCTACGTATTAGCACTGCAAACTTAAGAAAATAAAACCTTAAACAAGACAACCATTATAAAGCCTGGTGTGGTACTTATACCTAGAATCCCAGCACTTGGAACGTGGAGGCAGGAGGATCAGTTGTTCAGAACCAGATTCAGCTCCATAGCAAGTTTGACTAAAACAGAGACCTTCTATTAGCTTTCCCTGGCGTTTACCTCAGTTAAGGGGAAAACACAGGTCCTGAAGTTAGAGTCTTCCTTCTTCTCAACAGTGAGCCTCCAGACATCTGGCCTCCAGAGTGTTGGGAGCCATCTATACAACAGTATTGTGTGGGGCAAGCCGGGCTGCCCTAGAGCACAAACTTTGCCTGGCTAACGTGCTTTTCCCTGATTAGTCCATTGATCCAGATGACCTATGAAGCCTCTGGGATTCATAGTCAGGAGCTGGCAAATGGGAGATAGTGTGAGAGCATATGAGGGCGCTATGCCAAGGGCAGTTGGAGAGAGGTCTATCCTTGCTTCTTAGTGGCCAGGAGGAAAACAGCAGTAGCCCTGAAATTAGACCAAAGCCTGTGTTCTGTTCCCATCTTTTATAACATGGGAACAAGGCAGAACTAATTTCTTTCATTAAAAAACTAGGGATGCTAGGTACTAGCATGTACCAGTAGTCCCAACACTTGGAGGGTAGAGCCAGGAGGATTGGGCATTCAAAGTAAGTTCAAGGCCAGCCTGGACAACATGAGACTCTGTCTCCAAAACAGAGAGCCAGAAGTGGTGGCACCGCCTGTGATCCCAGCACTCAGGAGGCAGTGGTAGAAGAATCACGCCAGCTTCAAGTATGGTAGCAGCAGTCTAACCTCAGAACTAAAACGAAGTGACAGGAAGGGAAGCCCATGCTGTAACTCCCCAGTAACCATACTGCGCTCTGGGCTCTATTTCAGCACCTGCCTGAGCATGTGGACACTCCTCAGCTGTCCTCCGGCTTCGAGGCCACCATCAACAACTTTGACAAAAACTTCTCTGCCCATCTTCTTGATTTGCTGGCCCGACTAAGTGTCTACAGCACCAGTGACTGTGAACACGGCATGGCCAGTGTCATCTCCAGGTAGGTAACACTTCCTGACTTTACAGCCCAGCCCTGCGGTCTGCTTTCACCACCACCCTGTTCTCCAGAGCCTCAGCATCAGGCGCCCATTGGGCAAAGGCTATGGCAGGAGGGGGCCAGCTGTGAATACTCTGGTTGGGGGGTGTTTGCTTACCACTGGGATAGGGTGGGACTCTGGCTTCATCCAGGAATTCGATAGCATTCCTGAATGGTCCTTTGAAAAGCACTAGTTTATACACTGGGACCATTTGGTGTCCTTTGCCACCCTGTAATGCCCTCCTTTCTGAGGTCTCTAGCACTGAAAATCTCGGCCAGGCTTCCCAAGCCTGGGCCACCCTCAGACTCCCATTGCCAGGAGACTCTGGGTAATGAGGACCCTAACCAATGGCGCACAATTAGACCCACTGGGATTGAGACCTGCTAGTGTGCCCATGCACTGTCAGGTGAGCATGCCCCTCCCTCTGCCCAGAAGAGGCCCTGGGGTCTATCTGTCACTGACCCGTTGCCACATGGAGAAATCATTGTAGATCCAATGTATCTTCTCAGCCTGGACAAGCTTCTGCCTGGAGTTTTTCTAACACCCTTTTCCCTCCTCTTAAGGCTAGATTTCAATGGTTTCTATGCGGAACGCCTGGAACGTCTGTCTGCAGAAAGGAGTCAGAAAGCTGCCCCCCAAGTGCCTGTCCCAAGGGGACCCCCAGCACCAGCATCCAGGGTGGCCATTCCTGCTCAATGAGCTTACTTGTTAAATATCATATTTCTGGAACCTGGGTGTTATACGTTATTACTGCTTAAATATGGTATGAGTTTCCATCTTGGCTCAATGATTTCCTTTTTTCAAGGTGTTAGATTTCCTTTTAGAAGCTTTCCAGAGAGCTAGAGAGATGGCTCAATCAGGAAAATGTTTTCTGTGCAAATATGAGGACCTAAATTCAGATCCTTACCACCTGTCTTAGTTAGAGCTTCTGTTGCTATGATGAGACACCATAAGCAAAAGCAAGGATAGGGTTTGTTCCAGCTTATACCTTGTAGTCTAGTGCACCATCCAGGACGGTCAGAGCAGGAACCTAGAGACAGGAACTGATGCAGAGGCCATGTAGAACGCTGCGTACTGGCTTCCCCGTGTTTTACTCAGCCTGCTTTCCCATCATACCCAGGATCAGGACCAGCTCAGAAGCACCACCGCCCACATTGAGCTGGTCCCTCCTTCCCATATCAAGCACTAATCAAGGAAATGCACCACAGGACAATCTCATGGGACATTTTCTCAGTTGAGATTCCCTCTTCTAAAATGACTTCAGCGTGTATGAAATTGACATAAGTCTAGTCAGCACACCACCTACTTTAAATGCTGAGTGTAGTGGAACACTTCTATATTCCCAGTGCTGGGGGTAGAGGTAGGCGGATTCCTAGGGCTGGCTGGCCAGCCAGTCTAGGTGAGTCATGAGTTCTAGGTTCACTGAGGGACCCATCTCAAGATAAACAAATGAATTAAAAAAGAAGGTGGGGTTGGGGATTTAGCTCAGTGGTAGAGCGCTTACCTAGGAAGCGCAAGGCCCTGGGTTCGGTCCCCAGCTCCGAAAAAAAGAACCAAAAAAAAAAAAAAAAAAAAAAAAGAAGGTGGGGTTGGGGATTTAGCTCAGTGGTAGAGCCTAGCAAGCACAAGGCCCTGGGTTTGGTCCCCAGCTCCGGAAAAAAAATAAATAAAATAAAATAAATAAATAAAAAAGAAGGTGGAGAGTAATTGAGGATATTATCTGGTGTCAGTCTCAGCTCCACATGCACAAGCACATATGTACATGTATGTACTCAACAGAAGGAATAAAAATGCAAGCTGCCTGGACCACAGTAAGGTCACCCAGACTTTAACTGTTTGACATTGAAATCCTGTGTGTGTTTGACTTGTTCGCCTTAAAATTTAGTGAGTGTGTGTGTGTGTGTGTGTGTGTGTGTGTGTGTGTGTGTGTTTGGGGGGGTCCTTTTTGCCTCAAAGACAAGGTTTTTGTGCAGAGTAATGTAAATGGAAGATACCATGTAGAGGTATAGCAGCCTGGGGGTGGGAACTGTATGTATTTAGGAGCTGCCTTTGTGTCCAGCACTAGGGGGCAGCATTGTTCCTAACTGAAAATATCCTTACTCCCAACGTGTACCCAGCTCTTCACCAAGAACCCTCAAGCTTTACTCTCTGAGGAGTATTCTTGAAGACAGGCTAATCTTCAGGCCAAAAGCTACTCTTGCCTGAACCAGGGTCTGGATACCCTTTATCTGTTGGATAACTGGCCTTGCTTTTTGGAAAATAAGTGGCCAAGTGGCTAACAAGTTCTGTTGTAGCTGCCTTATCACAGTGGCTCCCTGCTTCAGTCCTGGAGTAGACCATTTGTCTGTCCTTGATCTGACACGCCCCTGCTCCAGGGTGATCTACTCTAGCTAAACTATATAAATACATGTGCCCTTTACAAATCCAGTTTTAAACACCTGTCATAGGAGGGCTTGGGGGCTGAGGAGGTGTTTGGAGGAATGACAATTAGAGGTAGCTCTCTTGGCTATTGGCCTTATGTAGATGATAAAACTGGTACATGGCCCAGTCAGGATTGGCTAACCAAGCAGCCCCTACCCCCTTACCTGGGTGCTTGGTTCTTCAGCCACAGTTTCTTCTGGTCTGCAGCATGTCCAGGCTTGCCTTTGTAAACATCTGTCTGCCAACTCAGTGTTGTCAGAATGAATGCTAGACTGAGCAGAGGAGCTTACTGGCCTGTCTCCAGGAGCCCATGTCCCTGGACACTGACCTGCAGCTCCCAGGTTTGCACGGGGTGTAACTCCAAACCCTCCAGAACACCATGGGGTGAAGTTAGGAATAAGTTGAGTCTGTCTTGCCTGATGGAGTGTATACTCATTTCCAATGTATTTCTGCCAGTGCAACATAAAATTGGCCCTACTTGGTCCTGATTTTTTTGATTATACTCTGTTCCTCCACATTCACTATGGACAGTTGGACTCACAAGACAATGGTTGGTACTGGCAACAGGTTTTGATTTTGCCTTTGATTTGATTAAGAACACATTTCGTTGAACTTTCACGGTTACCTAATTTGCAATGTAAGAGTATTTAAGATCTGTGTATGTGGAAGTCAGCCTTACCAAGAGCTCTGCCTGCTGCCTATTGCAGTCTGGTTTCTGCTCTAGCCCTAAACACTGTGCTGATGCCCCAGGCAGTGGTTTGCTGGTGAGATTCCTAAGCCATTGCTCCATTCCTGACCTTATCTCATTCACAAGGGCAGAGGGGTGACAGTATCATGTATGCCCCAGCTTAAATTCTTAGGTACAGACCCTGAGATATCCAAAACTCCAACCCAGCCCTGTAGTTTCCCTTATGGTTGAACTGTCAGGCCCTGTTGGTAGTCTGGGTGTGTCTCCCTTTCCTCTTAGGCTACTTACCCCTCATGGGGTGGGTCTGTAGAATCACTGAGGTCTAACCACATCTGTGCCCACAAAGATGTGTAGAGAACATTGCCACAAATAATAAACAGGCTTGACTTCATTTCCAAGAGTCTTGGGTTCCCACAGTAACAGACCCACCTGAAGAAGAAGCTGGAAACCAGGCCATGTTAGGAGCTTTGATTCTTAGTCAGCTCTACCTAGGGACAGAGAAGACAGAATCCAGGCCTGTACAAGGAGTCCGGTGCTTCTGGACCCCTACAGTGAGGTTCGGTAGGACCTCAAAGAATCAGTCAGATTCTTCCCTGCATGTCCCTCTCCAATGAGGCCTCAGAAACCTGGTGGAGCTGGGCAGAGCTTAGGAGTATTGGTTTGCCCTGCCTGCATCTTTCAGATGTCCAGGAAGTCAAAGGGTCCCCTTCTGAAATTTCAGACTCATAAGTCACTTCCCTTCCAAAAGTCATCTTCCTCCAGCTAGACTCCACCCAATTAACACTCCCAAAGCTCTGTCAGGGCTGAGAGGCAATCCCCCAGGACTGGGAGCTTGTAGAATTGTAGCTGCCCAAGTTGGTCCATTTACCCTCTCCAGCTCCCATTAATTTTATTCAATACCATGGGAGATCAATAGGAGACACAAAGCTACCCAGAAACCAACTGGGAGGGGCCTCTGTAACTCCAGACTGCCCTGGAGGCGAGTTGCTGCCAGCAGGGTGTTGGTATAGAGGTGTACACTTCTTGCCCCACCTTGCTCCACCCTACCCCGCCCCACAGTCCAGTGATTGGCCAGTTCTGATCAGTGGGAAGGGCTCAAAAGAAAGAAATACCAGACTAGTGATCTAGAGAGAGTACTTTGTGGAACCTCTAGCTCTAGGGTTAGTGTGCCCCAGATCGTGTCATGCTTGGCCTCTGGCTACTCAGCATCTTATGGACACCAGGTAAGTGATGATTATTTGATTTCAAGGAACCTATTCAAGGCTTGGTGGTCTGCCTAGTGGTCACTTACCGTGGTCGGGTCACCTTGCCTCCCTGAGGTTGGTCCCTGGATATGGAAAAACATAGATATGGAAAAGGTCAGAATTGCGATTTTTCAAAAGTGAAGTGTAAGAGAAATTGGCTCCTGGAGTTTTTTTCGTTGAGCTAGTTAAGGAGCAGTGATATCACTGGGCGCGGCACCCACAGGACGGCTTCCCTTGCTTGCTGTAGGAGTCCCAGGCAGCAAGGTTCGCCTGTGGGATCATGAGGGATGCATAACTCTCTAGCTAGGAAGGGGCAGAAGCTAGAGGTGCAGTGGTCCCCACTCTGTAGCAACATGGGGTCCTGCTTCCCACTGGAAGGCTTGGTTTTCCTGTCCTGGGAAGATCCTGGCTCAAGTGGTCTCTTCTCTTACCTCTGTCTTGGAGCCCTGAGGTTAAGTACTGTGCCCTTTGTCTATGCAAGAGATCAATAGGTGGTCTCTAAACTGGTCCCTCATCAGTTGTTGAGCAAGAAGTTTTCTCTTGGGAGAGAAAAGCCTGAGGGAGGGTGTGCTTTCAGCAATTAGATATGATCAGGTAACTAAGGATGAGATGGGGTCAACTTTAGATGTCTGGCAGAAGGACCAAAGATCCTATATGTGTTCTCCCTGCATAGGTCCAGACAGGCACTGGGGAGGGGTAGGGTATGTGGATGAAGTTCTTCTGGGCTCTGTGCATAGGTGCACTAAGCTCAGACAACTTGACTCTGGTGTGGTGGACCTGGTTTTAGGCAGAAAGCTCTTATCTGGGCCATGGGCCATATCCTATTGCTGGCACTGAACCTTATGGTGATTCCCCAGATAAGATATAACACTGGCTAGACACTGCTTGAGGCAAGACAGCAGCCCTTGTTGGACCTCTGACCTCTTTTCACCTGTAGCAGTAGCCCCTGGACCTTTGCCTCATGTGAAACAGTATGAGGTGGTATGGCCTCGGCGCCTAGCTGCATCCCGCTCCCGCAGAAGCCTGCCCTCCCAGTGGGTGAGTCTACCCATTAGTCCGGCAGCACAGCCTGTTTCTGTAAAAGGCCCAGCAGTCTCTGGGGCTGCCCTGTCTGTGCTTCTGGGCATGACTATGATCCTCCTATGTTCACCACTTCCTTCCTCCTGCTGCCCCCCCCACCCCCCCCCATCAGAGTCTAGGGCCCCCAAGGTAGGACCCACTCACTTCTGTGCTCCTTTCATGAGACCATTGGCCCAGTCTGGAGAAG
Source organism: Rattus norvegicus (assembly GCF_021556685.1). NCBI lineage: Eukaryota > Metazoa > Chordata > Mammalia > Rodentia > Muridae > Rattus > Rattus norvegicus. Next base: position 207,698,177 of record NC_141534.1, on the reverse strand, counting down.
CTTCTCACCGAGGAAAGGTACAGCGGCTTCTGCTGCCCCAGGCCACTCCCCAGTTTCAGTTGGCAGTGGTTAGCTAGATTAGCTAACAGCTGCTCACCTAAAGCTGTGTGCATGCACTGAGAACCTCTCAGCTTGGGATTTCCTGGAGCCGGGAACTGAGAACAGCCTGTAGACCTCCAGGAAGATTCCTGGCCCTGTCCTTGTTTGGATCTTCAGGAAACATCTCTGCCTAGGCTATCCTCTTTCCTGGTGTATGCTGTCCCTAGGGCGAGCTGGTCATACACATGGTGTATGAGTGAGTGAAAGGTCATAGAGTATATAGCACACACCTGCTCTGAATCTCAGGCTGGACACCATAGCCAGCTGCGGAATAGTGGTGCTGAGGCATCTGTGTACCTTGCCCACTCCGATGTTGCCCTGGACTTAGTGGCTATCTGACCATGGCTGCCACTCCTACCCTGCTTTCTCTGGGAAAGAATGTCATCATATCACCATCATCATCGTCATTGTCATCACCATCACCACCACCATCACCATCACATTATCACCCCACCATCATCATCCTTATGAACAGATGGGGAAATGGCTCAAGGGGCCATGGAGCTCTGTTTTTCTCTGCTCATCTGGGAGACTTGCTTTTCCTGTCCCTCCCAAACAGCTCAGCCTGGTCCCAGCCACCTACTTCCCTGCCTGAAAGTAATGAATCCTCAAGTCTAGGGAGGTACTGTTTGGGGCTTTCTGCTATGCAAATCCTGACCTTAAGTTGAAGTCACTCACCCTGAATCCCCATCTAGGGCTTGTACCCAGAGAGTCTGAGCTATGCTCTTGGGACCAGTGAGCAAGTTTTCACCCTGCACCTTCGAAAGAACAGGTAAGCGGATTTTGGCCCTTGGGTCAGTCTCCCAGTCCAGTGGGAAATGTGGGCTCCTGTGTGCCAGAATTCTGGCCCAGGCTCCCTAGGGTGACTGCTCCGTGTGAGGTGGAACCAGGGAACCTCAATGGTTGTCTTCCAGGGACTTGCTGGGCTCAAGCTACACAGAGACCTACTCAGCTGCCAATGGCTCTGAGGTGAAGGAGCAGCTGCACGAGCAGGTATGGTGCCAGGCCAGCCTTCCCTGGGCCAGCGAAATCAAGGCAGCAAGACTGATGACCCTCCCTCACTTCTACAGGACCATTGCCTCTACCAGGGCCATGTGGAAGGGTATGAGGGCTCAGCTGCCAGTATTAGCACCTGTGCCGGCCTCAGGTATTTACTGTAGACCCAAGCAGGAAGTCCCATTCTACAGAAGGGTAAACCAGGGCAGGGGAAAGGGGGCCTGGGGGTGAGCATCCTTTCCTGCTGTGTTTGGAAGGGTTGGGCTCTTGCTTCAGCTCCATTGGTGGTTGCCAGCCATGCCTAACCCATGCGCCTTCTTGCCTCCTGCATCTACAAGCCTGGTCATCACCCACAAGGGTGTGAGGTGGCCATTCGGAGGCAGTAGGCATGGAGCACCTGTCCTCACAGGTGGGCAGGTAGGAACAAGCTGACCACACCCTCTGTTCACCTGGCTCTCCCCCTCAGCGGCTTTTTCCGAGTCGGGTCCACTGTCCACTTGATTGAGCCTCTGGATGCTGACGAAGAGGGGCAGCATGCAGTGTACCAGGCAAAGCATCTGGAACAGAAGGCTGGGACCTGTGGGGTCAGCGAAACCAGCCTGGATAAACTAGGGCCTCGGACCTTAGAAATCTACAGGGCTCAGCCCGGGGTGAGCAGCATCATCCCTGTTGGTCAGTCCCAGACCCCATACCTGGGCATAGGCATAGCTCTCTGTAGCCCTGAAGCAAGCCTTATGCTCAGTGGGTGGGCCTGGCTCAGCCTTGTAGCTCCAGAGAAATCCCACTACACTGGAGATGCCTAGACCTTGCCTCCTAACATAGAGTTAGGCTCTGGGGTAGGTTGGGGTCAAGGCCAAAAAGGCTGATTGGCTTCTTTTCCTAGAACTGGCTAAAACCTAGAGAAATCCGCTATGTGGAGTTGTATGTGGTTGCAGACAGCCAAGAGGTAAGGATTTAGGGGCTGAGTGGGCTGGATAAATTGGGGTGAGCTTGCCAGGCCCCAGGCTAAAGGTCTTATATCCCCAGTTCCAGAAGCTGGGGACCAGAGAGGCTGTGCGTCAGCGAGTGCTGGAGGTTGTAAACCATGTGGACAAGGTGGGTTGCCCCAGGGGTGCTGACACTTGAAGAGAGGGTGCAGCTGTTTAGGCTCGAGATAGCCAATCAAGAGGTGGGGCTAGTTCAGAGCTCTATACTGAGCACAGGGCCAGTGGAGAAAGGGATGTAATGGCCCTGTCCATCCCCGGGCCTGCATGGACTCCATCCCCGGGCCTGCATGGACTCCAAGGGGCTTCTCCTCTTCTGCAGCTTTATCGGGAACTCAGTTTCCGAGTTGTCCTAGTGGGCCTGGAGATCTGGAACAAGGACAAATTCTACATCAGCCGTTATGCCAATGTCACACTGGAGAACTTCTTGTCCTGGAGGGAGCAGAACTTGCTAGGGCGGCACCCACATGACAATGTGCAACTTATCACGTGAGTGGGCGGCCGTGCCCATACACTGCAGTGAGGCAGAACCAAGCCCTAGAGAAGGTCCTCTGTACAGCCTGGCCTCCAGGGTAGGACATCCAAGCAGGGTTGTGCAGGGATGAAGAAAGGCCAGGAACCTTGTCAAGGGCATGCCTGTCTTGTCTGTTTCTAGGGGGGTTGATTTCATTGGGACCACTGTTGGACTGGCTAAGGTATCTGCCCTGTGTTCCCGTCACTCAGGAGCTGTGAATCAGGTAAAAGGGGTGGCCAAGGACATGTGGGTAGATGGTAGCAAGACAGTCCTAATGAACATGTCCTCATAGGACCACACCAGGAGCGCCATTGGTGTAGCATCTACCATGGCCCATGAGCTGGGCCACAACCTGGGCATGAACCATGATGAAAACATTCCAGGATGCTACTGTCCTATACCACGTGAGGGTGGTGGCTGCATCATGACTGAAAGCATTGGGTAAGGTCCTGTGGGGCACATTGGGTGGGAAGGGACAGACTGGCATATGGCTCTTCCTAACGTTGACATCCCTTACCCTTAGCTCCAAGTTCCCCAAGACATTCAGCAGGTGCAGCCAGGTTGACCTAGAGTCATTCGTGACAAATCACCAGACAGGCTGCCTGACCAATGTTCCAGATGTCAACCGGTTCGTGGGTGGCCCTGTGTGTGGAAACCTATTTGTGGAACGTGGAGAGCAGTGTGACTGTGGTACACCTCAGGTCTGTCTCACCTCAGCCCTGCCCCTTGTTGACCAGCTTCAGCATTAGTGTAGGAGCCTCAGTCTGAGGTTAGTCTCTCGGGTCTGGTGTTATGTGCCCATACCTCATGTGGCCCTTGGAGTCACAAGTCACTACATTTCCCTTTGAGCCCCTAATAACCTACAAAGGAGTTGGAGATAAATTGGCTGCAGCCCCTTCCCCAGTGATCACCAAAAGCCTATCCACCCTAGAGCCAGGTCTGGCTAGGGTGCAGCTGCTCACACTGTTGTCCTCCTAGGATTGTCAAAACCCCTGCTGCAATGCCACCACTTGCCAGCTGGCCAAGGGGGCAGAGTGTGCCCATGGTGCCTGTTGTCATGAATGCAAGGTAAGTGGGACTTCACCCAGGATCTACTCCAGTCAAACCGGGGGATTGGGATTCTCGTAAAGGCATCATGTGGGCCTGCCTTACAGTCAGCTTCTCTGTGGAACCAGGTGAAGCCAGCTGGTGAGCTGTGTCGTCCTATGAAGGACAAATGTGACCTGGAGGAGTTCTGTGATGGCCAGAAGCCAACATGTCCTGAAGATGCCTTCCAACAGAATGGTACCCCCTGTCCAGGGGGCTACTGCTTTGACGGGAGCTGCCCCACACTGGCACAGCAGTGCCAGGCTCTGTGGGGGCCAGGTGAGGCAGACATAGGAGGGGGGGCCAGCTTGTGGAATGTCTGTGACCTAAAGCAGACTAACTTCTCCTGGTCCCATAGGTGCCCGGGCAGCATCCGACTCCTGCTTTGCCTTTAGCATTCCTCAGGGCTGCTATGGGAGTATGTACCCTAGCAGGTAAGCATCAAGGCCAAACCGTGGGGAGCTGGATGTGGTACATCTTCAATAGCAAGGATGGTGCACAGAGACTTCCCCACAGAGGAGGCCTGCTCTGTGAGGCAGGAGGCTCTCCTGGAGTCTGCCCTGTTTCAAGACATCAACCTGAGCCCCTCATCCTTGAGGAAGGAAAGGTCCTGGGGGCTGTCTCCTGCACCACCCTCAGAGACCCCATGACACCCATGACCACAGCCTGCCCTATGTCTGCAGGATCAACCGATGTGGGGTGCTGTTCTGTGAGGGAGGCCAGAAACCTCTTGAACGTTCCTCCTGCACTTTCTCTTCCCACCATGGACTCTGCCAAGCTCTCCAGACTGACAGCAACACTAACACCTACGAGTTCGTACTCCAGGGCACCAAGTGTGAGGAGGGAAAGGTGAGCTGAGGAGCACTTGAAAGCTGTCCAGGGCTGGCGAAGATCAAGTGTGCCTGTATGAATGAGTCCCTAGTACTGTTCCGTACAAACAGTATTGGCTAGTAGAGGCATGTGCGTGCAGCCTCTGTTATGCCCTAGTCAAAACTGAAAAGCTAACCTGGCAAGTGGAGACGCCTGTCTAGAGTCCACCATACCCAAAGGGTTCCCAGGATCAGCCAGTCCAGGGCCACCTCATGTGCACATAGGCACACACACAAGTCTATAGGCATAGTCATCCTGAAGTGTGACCACACTAGCTGTCCTGAGCTTACCTTTAGATTGGGGATAAGTGGGGTAAGAATTGGGCCTAGGCCAGCTACCCAAGAGCCCCTTCCACCTTCCAGGTTTGCATGGATGGAAACTGCCAGGACCTCCGTGTATACAGATCTGAAAATTGCTCTGCTAAATGCAACAACCATGGGGTATGTGTAGCCTCGGGCTTCAGGTCGTAGTGCAACTACCGCCTGGTGCCTTTGAGCTAGGTGGCTGCCACCACTTGCCTGTGTAGTGGAACTTGTGGCAGAGAGAGCTGTGGGTATAGCAATGTGACTCAAATTAGCCTATATCCTTTTCTGATGGTATCAAGGCCTCTCCAGGGCTGAGGTAGGATAGGTGCTTTCCACTGAGCTCATTGCCACTGGACAGTGTGGTCACTGGGGAGAATTCCTTATAAGCTCAAGATTGACATATGTGGGTGGATGGAGGTGACCCCATGTGTTCTGCAACCTCCCCCACTGCCCTGTGAGGTACCTGTCCTTGAGGTCCCGCTTTCTCTCCAGGTTTGCAACCACAAGAGGGAGTGCCACTGTCACGCGGGCTGGGCCCCACCCTACTGTGCACAGCTGCTGGCAGATGTACCAGGTGAACAAGCAGCTAAGGTTTTGAGACCCACAAGAGGTGGTATTTGTGGAGTACTAGCCCTGAGGGTGGTTAGAATGGATCACATGATCTCTACTTCCCAAAGGTGACACAGGGCAGTGCCCTACTCAAAACAAGGCTAGATAGCCTTTCCCAGGCTTCCAGTGCCATTTCCCACAACCCCCACAGTGTCTTCCTTCCCAGTGGTCACTGAGTCTGCAGCTGTCCACAGCACCACAGCCTCGGGGAACTGGCGGGGCCTCAACAGTGGCACTGTGGGGCTGGGACTCGCCACTACCACGTCTTCTAACCCACTGCTGGAGAGCCAGAAGAGCTGGTGTAATGTACTGGGCCCTCTGCTGTAGTTCTCAGGCACTTGGCCATATGTGGGGTGTGGGACCCAGGACATGGTCAAGGGGGACTGAGAAGGCTGCATCTCCCAAGGGCCATCCCCAGCTCTTGATTCAACTAGTCCCCAGGCTTGGATGAACATATGGCCATGTGTCCCACAGCATCCGCGAGCCTCCCAGTCAGTGTGGTTGTGGTCTTGGTGATCCTGGTGGCTGCCGTGGTCATCGGGGCAGGCATCGTCATCTACCGAAAGGCCCCAAAACAAATCCAGAGGAGGTGAGGACTTGGTAGTTGCAACATATTTACATGTGAGACACATACTTCCTGTCCTCGGAACTTGGGAAATGGCTTTGCTGCTACTTAAGAAAGAAAAAGCATTGCTTCCGTCAGCAAGCCCAGGCAGAGGCACTTAAGGGGACTTGGGTTTCTCCAGGTGTTGGACAGGCCTAGGTGGGAAGCTCAGGAGACTCCCAGGATCACCGCCACTGCTGCTGCTGTTGCTGTCCCTCCTCCTCCTCCCCCTCCTCCTCCTCCTCCTCCCCCTCCTCCTCCTCCTCCTATTCCTCCTCTTCCTCCTCCTCTTCTTCCTCTTCCTCCTCTTCTTCCTCCTCCTCTTCCTCCTCCTTCTCCCCCTCCTCCTCCTCTTCCTCCACCTCCTCTCCCTCTTCCTCCTCCTCCCCCTCCTCCTCCCCCTCCTTCTCCCCTCCTCTTCCTCTTCCTCCTCTTCCTCCTCCTCTTCCTCCACTTCCTCCTCCTCCTCTTCCTCCTCTTCCTCCTCCTCTTCTTCCTCCTCCTCTTCCTCCTCTTCCTCCTCCTCTTCTTCCTCCTCCTCCTCCTCCTCCTCTTCCTCTTCCTTCTCCTCCTCCTCTTCCTCCTCTTCCTCCTCCTCCCCCTCCTCCTCCCCCTCCTTCTCCCCTCCTCCTCCTCTTCCTCCTCTTCCTCCTCTTCTTCTTCCTCCTTCTCCTCCTCCTCCTCTTCCTCCTCTTCCTCCTCTTCTTCTTCCTCCTTCTCCTCCTCCTCCTCTTCCTCCTCTTCCTCCTCCTCTTCTTCCTCCTTCTCCTCCTCCTCTTCCTCTTCCTTCTCCTCCTCTTCTTCCTCCTTCTCCTCCTCCTCCTCCTCTTCCTCTTCCTTCTCCTCCTCCTCTTCCTCCTCCTCTTCCTCCTCCTCTTCTTCCTCCTCCTTTTCCTTTTCCTCCTCTTCCTCTTCCTCCTCTTCCTCCTCCTCTTCTTCCTCCTCCTTCTCCTCCTCCTCCTCCTCTTCCTCCTCTCCCTCTTCCTCCACCTCCTCCCCCTTCTCCTCCTCCTCCCCCACCTCCTCTTCCTCCTCCTCCTCATTACCATCACCATCATCATCTTCCTCTTCCTTTTCCTTCCCTTCTTCCTCTCCCTCCTCTCCCTTCTCTTTCTCCTCCTCTTCCTCCTCCTCTTCAAGGCTATAAATGGAACAGCGAGAGCAACAGATAGGTGTATGATAAATCCAGAGCTGAGATAACCTCTCTACCCTTAGCCATGGCCACATATGCCCCATTAGGTTTCCACTGTGCCCTGCACCAAGATCTTGACCTCCAAGCTGACTGCCAAAGGACAGCTTTTCCCAGGTCCTCCAAGCCCCTCCTAGCATAGCTGTCAAGAGACTTGTTTCTTGACCTCCTATGCTCACACATGTGCCTGAGACTACAGTTAGCATCATATGTCAGTGTGCCAGGCAGAGATGCCAGGCTGACTTGGGAGGCATGCCCGGCAGTCCTGGATCCTCTGAGAAGTGACTCTACCATTGCTTGTCTCTCTTCATCCCCAGGAGTGTGGCACCCAAGCCTACCTCAGGGCTCTCCAACCCCCTATTCTACACAGGGGACAGCAGCCTGCCAGCTAAGAGCAGGCCTCCAGACCCTCCTGAGATGGTTTCTACCAACCAACCCCCAAGACCTATAGTGAAACCAAAGAGGCCTCCCCCTGCAGTAAGTACTATCCTCTGGCAGGTTCATGGGGCTGCAATGGGGGACACTCAGGCTCTCCATCCCTCCACCCCAGAGTGTGACCCATTAGGGATAGTGAAGGCTTTTTGTGCAAATTAACTCATGAGCTATGCAGTAGCCTGGAGCCTCAAGAAGCTTTACAATTGCTCCAAGGGAGGGTGAAGGAGTAAGTCAAGACTTATTGTCTAAGGATCTGTATTTGGAGTCTGGGTTTAAACTTATGGGTGTGAGTGCTTTCAGACCTCAGCTGTGAGAAGAGAATGCCCTTGCTGCTCCGTAAGTGTGATAATGTAGCTGAAGCGTGGGATGCTAGGCCAGGGTGAGCAGGAAATGGGGAGGGGTACCATTTGGGAAATGTAAGAGCCTTGGATCCAAAAGCAGGGGACCTGGTGGGCATGGGTTGGGGCCTTAGCACTGATTCTTGGGCTCAGGCACACATCTCTGTCCCCTCAAGCCTCCAGGTGCCATGTCCAGTCCACCGCTCCCAGTTCCTGTTTATGCCCCAAAGGCACCAAACCAGGTAAGCCTTGGGAAACAGTCAGATGTATTCCAGAGACATGGAAACCTCTTGGGAGGTGGTATCTGGTGACTGATTCTGTGGACCTGGAGCCCTAAGGAAACAACTGCTCTACAGACAAAGTTGTTAGCCCTGCCTAGTCAGGATATTAAATTGAACCTAAGGGTTGATTCAGAGAGCCTGGAAGGGAAAAGGTACTACCCTACTCCCCAGCCCTGAACTGGACCAGTCTTTGGATCCTAATTCTTTTTTTCCCAACAGCTTAGACCTGATCCTCCCACCAAGCCTCTCCCAAAGCTAAAACCCAAGCAGGTAAGGGGACAGCTTTGACTATGAAGAGACCTTCCCCTCCTGCAAGTCTGTAGGCCCTTTATTCCGGAGAGCAGCCTCCTATGCTTTCCCTTGGGAGGAGGCTACAGGGATTTGGAAGGTCTCAAAACACCACTAACTAAAGCTTTGAAAGTAATGATTCATTTACTCTTTCCTACCCACAGTGTTGGAGTCCTTCCCAGCAGGGTTCCTTGGGGTTCCAGGTAAACTGGAACCCTTTTCTTAGTCCTAAAAGTGGGCTCCTACTTCTGAGTACCCATGAGCATTACTGTAGTCTTAGCCCTCCGTGCATACTCCGGGGTCATAGCTGTGATGCTGGAGAACTTGTATATGTGTGTGCGTGCATGCATGTCTGGCCAGGGACTAATTTTAGACTTACATAAGGGCTGAAAATCCTTTAATCCCAAAACTTGGAAGGCAGAGACAGTTGAATCTCTGAATTCAAGGCCAGCCTGGTCTACAGAGTGAGTCCAAGATAGCCAGGAATATACAGAAAAACCCTGTCTAAAACAAATTAAAACAAAAAGAAACAAACCAAGGAAAAGAAAAAAAAGAAAGAAAGAAATTTCCATCCTAGGCACAGTCCCAACTGGCAGAATGAGGGCATTCTAGGCAAGGACTCTTTAGCTCCTTTGAAGCTAGATGAGGAGGAAGGTCAAAATGTGTTTAAAACCTACCAATACCAGGTTACCATCCTCTCTAAGAATGCAGACATGTAATGTCTTTTCATAGTTAATTCTTTCCTTTTGAGTTTCTAAAGACCCATGTTCTAAAAACTCAGGAGCCTTCAGGGTAATGTGTGGGATACTGGTGAGGCTGCAAGGTAATGGGCTGGGACAGCTAGCCAAGAGGAGCTCTGCCACGTTCAGGTTTTATCTTCTGAATGGTGAGGCCATGCAGAGGTTTCCTACTGAGCTGTGTGAAGACAGAAGCCTTCAGGACTAGGCTGGAGCTGAGAAGGACAGCCTTAGAAGGATGAAGCTGAGGGCAGTGCTTGGCCTGCTTAGGAGATGCTTGCCATTAGCTGTGTCTGGTTCCTACCAGGTCAAGCCAACCTTTGCACCCCCAACACCACCAGTCAAGCCTGGGACCGGAGGGACTGTGCCTGGAGTGACTCAGGTGAGCCCCAGAGGGAGGGTCCATCTCACAGGAAACATCCTGCTGATTGTGGCACTGTTCTTCAGGGTGGGTGGCTGCTTTTGTTTTCTTAGCTGGTAAGTTTTGGTGTCATCTGAAAAGAAAATGGGACAATCCTTAATGACAGGCTTGATGTCTGCTGTATCATCTGCCAGAACTTTCCAGTGCTTGCGGCTTTCAGGGACTATCGAGTTTTCTCTTTTCTATGGCTAGTCTGCACTATACATGAAATGTTAGTGCAGTCATCTTGTGTGTGTGGGGGGGGGGCATTCTGTTGTTAGGGGAAGTGGAAGTCTACATTTAAAGAACTGTCTATGGGAATCTTCAGCTGTACCTCTCTCTTATCAGATCCTCTTTAATATCAATTTCCTTTTTTCTTAGCAGGGAGCTGGTGGGTCAAAGGTTGCTCTGAAGGTCCCCATCCAGAAAAGGTGACCAGCTAGGGCACCCCAGGGCCATCGTAGTCTTGTGGAAGTTTGGAGATACCACTGTTCCTCTAAACGAGCTTCTTCAGCAACAGCCCCCGCCCAGGCTGGACCTGCATACAGTGTTCCTACCTCAGGAATAATCTCTCTCTCTGTGGCTCTTGCTGTTCAGCTGCCCTCCTGAACCAGTATCCATTCTCTCACTGGCCTTGGCCAGCTTAGACCTTATGTCTATGTGTGCTAGTTGCTCGGCAGGGCCAGCATCGCCTGCAGTGAGCGTGAGCAAATCTGTCTTTCTCTGGGTGGACAGAATGCCAGGAGTCCCCTCCCAGCAACTTCTGCACCAGCCCTCACACAGTGACCCCTCCCCAAGGCACAGTTCCTATATCTTCATCCCACTCATGTATGAGACTTAGGAAGGAAAAGCCGACGACGTTCTTGGGGTGTTGGGACAGAAGTTGCCGTCATTTCCGGGTTGAAAGAGAATAGTTGTTGAAACTATGACTAAACACTATTCATTAATAAAGATTCTATTTTATCAGTAAATTATAGATCACATTCTAAAGGGCAGTTTGTTTTTATTTCACCAGCTCAAACTATTTCACCCACCATCTCCCTTAATTTTTAACCATCCACCTTAATTCAGCCGGGTCTTTGAACCTGGAGGAGGACCAATCCTACCAGAGATCAAGGGAGGGCTAGGCGCGGTTAGGGCCCCGCCCCTTCCGGCTGTGCCTGGTCTCCCAGCAACGGTCCAAACCCACAAGGTTTCTTCCACTGCGTTTCGCTGCTGCAGACCCACTCCTCTGCCATGCTTAGTGCTTCCAAGCAGAGCTCTGCTACGTTCCTGCCAACGCCTGGAGATATTCACAACCTCTGCGCCTGGCTGGACCGGCTCCCACTCAGCCGCCCCAAGCGCCACTTGGCTCGGGACTTCAGTGATGGTGGTGCGAGTGAGGGCAAGGCGCTATGGGGAGGATGATGAAGAGGACTGACTCAAAGCTGAGGGCCACCCTTGCGTCCAGTCCCTTAGTACGGGTGTGGGTGTTAGGGGAACGGAGCGGTTCTTGAGTCCAAACTCGTGCTCCTTAGGAAAGGTAGTAGCAAACATGGCCTCCTGTGGCTCTTCCAGCTCCTCCTGGGCTCTCACGCTGTATTAGCTCTCCAGGCCATCCTACCACTTGGTCTGTCCTGGAGTCTAGGTACGGTGCCGAAGGCTCGGGGACAATCATGGGCTCCCCAGGACAAGCTCGCGTCCTTCCCACTCCATTCCACGCATGTGGTCAGGGATTACAGCTGCAACCCAGGGTCTTAGCGGGCAAGCCAAGCTCACCTCGCGTTCCCACAGTGCTGGTGGCCGAGATTGTGAAGCACTTCCGCCCTCGGCTGGTGGACTTGCACAGCTACATCCCAGCCTGCAGTACAGACCAGAAGCTGAGCAACTGGAGCCTTCTCAACAGGCAAGGCCTGGGAGCTCAGCCCACCTAGATTGACCCAGGGATGCTCTGGCCAGCTGTGGGTCTCTGACTGCCTCACTGTGGGTCCTTGCCTACAGAAAAGCACCACGACCAGAGTTCCTGGGAGTTCCTTGCTAGGGCAGCCTACCAGCTAACTTGTTCCCTTACAGATCAGTGGAGGCACGCTTTACTTCACCTCCCAAAATGTCCTCAGACAAGTCTCCACCTGTATGTTTGGTGTGATAAGTAATATCAAGAACACTCAGTCAGAGTAGGGCAGACATGTCCGATGTAGTGCCATCAGTGAGGGCCCTCAGGAAGTGCCTGAGCAGAGCAAGGTGGAGAACATGTGTGGGCACCCAGGATGCTGTATGCGGGAAGTCAGAGCCCCCAAAAGACTAACTCAGATTGAAATAGAAGCAGTGCAGGGCTCAGGCCCAGGTACAGTCTCATGGGCTTATGTTTTTGATACTGTTGAGTTGTATCAACAGGACTTAACAGAGGGTCAGCCATCAGAGAGATGAGAATGAGTGGAGAAAACATGCCCTGATAGGGCATTCTGTGATCTCCTGAGACAGCCCCAAAGGTCAGGAATGAGATAGGCGTGCCCCACTTGAGTGCAGAGCAAAATAGAGGCTCTCTGAGAAAGCTAGATGTTGCCCAGTGGCTAGAAGGCATTGCAGGGAGGACTGAACTTGAGGGAGGGCTCAACTCCCAGCCCTTGACAGTACTGCTTTGAGAGTGTACCCCTACCTTCTTTGTAGGAAAGTCTTTCGAAAGCTACACTTGTGTATCTCAGACAATGATATCCAAAGGGTGGTATCCAACAGGCCTGGAGTTATCGAATCTATCCTATGTGCACTGAGGGAGAAGATGGAGGCCAGGACTGTTCAGGTAGGCTCAACTGGTACAGCCATAAGTGTCTGCACATCAATCCAGCCTGCAAGTCTACTGTATCTTCAGCCCTTAGCACACAGTCAGATAATCTGTCTGTGTGAGAATAAAACAGAGAAATGAATGTCCCTGTGGTCCAGAAAGAAATGAAGTCCATACACGAGGCTACAGTCCTCATTTACACTCATTCCTGATTTTCCTGCTGTCTGAGAGCTTCCCAGCCCCTCATCTCCTTCCTAGCCTGATCCACCTACCCTGGGGCAGTGAAAACACCTACGAGTTGCTCCAACTACAACCAACCCAAGCCCTTCCCACTCTTCTCCATTTTACACAATAACCCCACCCAGAGTACACGCAGACCAGACATATCCAGACCAGCTACACTTCACTTCCCAACTTTTGTGCTTTGCAGGACCCAGGACACTCTGGTGTGGATGCTGTCCAACCTTGGGGGGAGCTTACCTCCCACCCACATACCACTAAGATTCAAGATCCCAATGTGGATAATTGCAGCCTGTCAGAGCCCCTCTGGGACTTCTGCAGAGAAGATCACTACATTCCTGAAAGCTGGGCGCATGATGATCTTGAGCTCCCAAACCTTCACAAGAAGGCAGGTATGCGCAGGTGCACCCTGGGCCCAGAGGGGCTAGTGGGCTTCTAAGGAAGGCCTAGTACTTAGGGTCCTGGCTCCATCAATACCCAGAGAGCAACCATCCAAGGGGGAACCTGTGAACTACGCAGGGAAGCCATTATTCAAACAAGAGGAACATTCCTGAGGTTTCCAGGGCTATGCAAAGGGCCCTGACACCAGGATAGGACCAAGTCCTTCCTTGATAACTTCTGAGTCTGCTTTACCGGCTATGGATCATGTCCCCTCCCCTCATCCATATGTCCTGTCACTAGTGGGTGCCTATCAGAAGCAGGGTCCTGAGCTGATGGTGTCTATTTGTCACACAGGCCTACAGAGCCCTCCAGCCCCCTCCAGCACGAAGATCCTTCAGAATCAAAGGGATTTGGAGAAAATGGGCTGCTGTGCTTGCAGAGGGTGGACCTTTATCTCTCAAATTCTCCCTGCCCACCTCCTTATGACCCCTATCCTGGATTAAAGGTCAGTGTTTACCTTTCAGGGACTCAATTGAAGGGCTCTGGGATCACGTGGTCAGCATCCAGCAGCAGCTGGAGGATAAGGAGCAAGCACTAGCCATTCTGCAGGAGACAGTCAAGGTATGGTCCTATGGGGCATCCCTGCTTCCTAGACATTCTGAGCTGCAAGGATGCAGAGGGACCCACTGCCTCAGTTCCCCACTCCTTGGCTGAGTTTCTGCAGAGCGGGCACTGACCCAGTGAGGGCTGTATGGGGAGTGCAAGGCTCTGACCAGAGAGAGTCAATGTTCTTTAGGCATTCTTTAGATTCTTTAGAAATTAGTGACCTAGCAGTGATGGCTCAAGGCTTGAATACTAGCAGAGGTGGGATTAATCTCAGAATCTCTGTGAGTTTGAGTCTTGCCTGGGCTACAGAGTGAGTCCCAGGACAGCCAAAGCTACACAGACAAACCCTGTCTTGAAAACTTGAAGAAGAAAAAAAAAAAACCCAAGGAAAGAAAACAGTCTGTGAGCCATTTCAGTCCTTCTCAGAGGCAGGAAAGATATGGTGGGTCCCTAATGTGCTCACCACCTGCCTCAGTGGTCTGTCCATACCAGACCCAAGTGCAGCTCAGGAATATAAGATGGCAGTGTGGTCTGGGGCCCATCTCAGGAAGCAGGTGCTGGGCGGACACTTGAAAGCAGGTAGAGTGGGATGCTGGCTGGAGACCCTCCTGCCTGCCCCCCACTAGCCTGAACTGGGCCTTGTCTTTCTCTTCATCTCCAAAAGCCAGGGCCCTCGAAACAACCCACCCGGGATCCTTGTGAACCATTTAGATGTGCACACCTGGTTTCGATGCACATCTGGTTCTATGGAACATACTTAGCTCTGCAGTGCACACCCGGCTCTGTGATACACAGCGTATTCTGTAGTGCACACCCGGTTCTTTGGTGTGTGCCTGGTTGTGTGGTCCATGCCTAGCTCTCTGACAGACATTTGGTTCTGCAGGCACGTCCCTGCCCTTGCACTGTCCCTTCCCTCTCCCTTTATCCTGGGGACACAAAAGAGCTAAGACAATAGGGAAGAATGGAGACTCTGCACCAATAGCCACAGGTCACAGGGGCTACCGGAAATTGCAGTGCCATCTCAGTTCCTGGTATGCACCCAAATCTTGACGAGTTATCTTCTTGTGAAAACAGGAAAGTGATGTGATATTATTGTGGCTTTGGACTTACAGAGCAGAAGTAGAGAGGAAGCAGTAAGGAGAACTGAAGTTGTTGCCTCCATCCACCCCGCTTGTTCACAGCGCAGCTCTCCCCACTGTTGCCCCAGCTCCTATGCTGGCCAAGGGAACTGTAACTTTTCACTGGAGACCCAGAGAGCAAACAGACCCACCTGCCACCTCAAGTTGACACTCACACAGCTTGCCATTTAAGGGTCGAATACCACTTGTAAATTGTCACAAAGTGAGACACGAAACTGGAGGAATTTGTTGTGATAGACAGGATGTTATCAAGCCTGTGGCTGGGCCCCATGGGATGGAATCCATTGCTGGATCTAGCCATATAGCTCCCTGGCTTTCTGATTTGAATGAAGAGTAGTGAGTGGAAAGGTGTCCAGAACACGGGCTTTACATACTGCCTGTGAACGCAGCATCACGCTCCACAGGTCCAGGGAGAGACATTGTCTTTCATTGTCTGCTGTGAGGCTGGCTCCCCACCCTGATCTACATGCCTTCCTTCATACTACATGGGGATGAGACAGATCCAGTTTTTCTGCTTGAGGAGCACGGTGGGAATCTTGGTTTCTGATGGGAGAAAGTTTGGGAAAAGGTCATCCTTGAAGTAGGCATGGAGGGACCACAGATGCCCCAGTTGTGCTGAGGAGAACTGCTCAAGCTGCACCTCTCTCTCTCTCTCTCTCTCTCTCTCTCTCTCTCTCTCTCTCTCTCTCTTTCTCTCTCTCTCTCTTTTGTGAGGCTGAGTCTTGCTAACTAGCCAGAGTAGCCTGAAGTTTCAGTGATCCTGTCTGATCCTCAGGGATCCTCTGCCTCCCTGGGACTAGGATTGTAGGTGTGTGTTACCATTCCTGGCTTTAGCAGCCCCATGTTCATTCACTTATGTTTTAATTTAATTAAAAAAAATTATGTGTAGCTGGGCATGGTGACACGTGTCCTTAATTCCAGGATCAGAGGTAGAGGCAGGAGGATCTCTGTGAGTTCAAAGCTGGCTTGGTCTACATAGAAAGTTCCAAGACAGCCAGGACTACATAGACAGAGTATCAAGAAAACGTTGTTGTTTTTTAATTTGTGTACATCTGGGTATGTGCAGATGCCCATGGAGACCAGATGCATTAGACTCTCCTGGAGCTGGAGTTGCTGGTGCTTGTTAGCTGCCTGATGTGGGTGGTAGAAAGCAAACTCTGAACTTCTCCGAGAGATTACCAGTACATACACACTCTCCCCACCAACACCCTTCTTAATTTTTTAAAGACAGGGTCTCTCTACATAGCTCTGGCTGTCCTTGAACTCACTATGTACACCAGGCTGGCCTCAAACTCAGAGTTTGTACCGGGATGAAAGGCATGCGCCACCAAACCTAACAAGAGTATGCACTCCTAACCTTAACTACTGAGCTATCTCCACCCCTCCCCCTATACACACACACACACACACACACACACACACACTTCTTGAGTCATCAACTTTTGGAAGTACATGTTAACAGACAGCACAGCAGCCACATATCTACCCATCATCTGCTGCTTCTGCAAATATGCCCTGAGTAACTCTCCAACTAGGTGCTTGGCTCACAGCAAAGGCTCAGTCCCTCTGCAGCCCTGCCCTGCCCTGCCCTGCCCTGCCCTGCCCTGCCCTGCCCTGCCCTGCCCTGCCCTGCCCTGCACTGCATTTGGCCTTTCTGGCTGAAACAGGGAATCAGGCAGGAGGCCTGGGTTCCAGCAGGGAACAGGAGGAGAAAACCCAGCCCTCCACAGCCTGCCAACCCTGTGAGCTCCTTGGGTCCAGGTCCTCCCAAAGGGCCTGTGGTCCTGTCCTGAACCACGAGACCTGGAACTGTACACTCATTTCCTAGAGGGTAGAGTTGCTGGAGGCCTGGCTGGCAGCTAGACGGACTTCTTTAGTTACTTTTAGACTTGTGTGCTCTCTGAAGATTTTGCAGATGAAGGTGATGAGGTTGGAGCATCTGGTACAGCTGAAGGACCAACGGATCTGGGAGCTGATGAGAACTGGCCCGGAGGAGCATCAGATCTGGAGGAGCCCCCATCCAGAGTCATTCAGACCTTGATCCTGAGCCCAACTGGAGCTTCTCACTGGTCATGCAGCCTCAAAGTGAGATGTGAGGTGCGGAGGCCGAGCACCTTGGGGCCAGAGACAAGTTTGGACAGTTTTGAGCTTGGTTCTCCCAATCCCCCAGTATCTTGTCATCATCATCGATTTGCTGCATTTGTGAGCTCAAAGTCCTGGTCTGTGCAGTGCCTCAGGGTCGCCTTGGAGGGTAGGTGGGAACTTTTAACCATGTACTACCCTGAAGTTTTGTAGAGATTCCACCGATAGGGACCCCTGGAAGATTTTGCAGGCCTGAGCCTGCTGGGCTTTTCCACTGCTGGGGGACACAGAGAGGAAAGTTGCTGGATAGGCAGGAGGAGAGGATGCCACACCCCTTCTAAGGTGGCCTGGTAACCTACTTTGCCCTGAAGATTTGGTGAGCCAGGTGGTATAGATGTTGGGTTTCAAGACCTGGATGCTGCTGCTAGCCTCTGGGACATCCTCAGCCTTCTGGACACCAACCACATCTGCAGACAGGGATTGGGGTGCATGTCTGCTACACAGCTGTCTTGCTTCTATATCCAGATGGAACTTAGATGGGAGCCTCCTCTGCTTCCTCATAGCCACCACTCTCCCTGGAGTCAACCCTCTCTGTGCCTATAGGCCATGGCTGGCTCCTGAAGGCTCTCAGGAAGTAGGAGCAGGCAGTTTCCGTCATGAGTCAGAAGTCACTCACTAGCCGCAGGTCCTACCACCCGTTCTACTCTGACTCACTTTTCAGAGTTCCAGTCAGTAAGGCAGTGTCCCAGTGTCTAGCTCTGTCAGCACTGATCCCTGTGGTCAGCTGATTGTGAAAGCTTTGTTCCAGGCTGAAGCAGGGGACCTCCAGGAGAGTAGCCCTACTGTCTTCCATTAGTCCGAGCCAAAGTTCACCGCAGAGGGGGACACTTCTGTTGCATGGGGCATGGATAGGTGTCCAAGACAGAATCCTTCCCTAAATGACTGTAGACCCCTCCAGAGGGAGTCGCCACAGTACTAAATGTAAAGCCAGGCTTGTACCTCAGGGAGGTGGGAAGAAGGGCCAAGGGGCTCAGTCAGCCCAGGCCCAGACCTGGCCAGCCCTCCAAGTCCCCACCTGCAGTGATAGTTCAATCCAGCTTTCTGGGCCAGGCACATGCACATGTGTGCATGAACAGACATGCATCACACAAAACCACACATGGAGGATGCTGCTTTGATGGTCAGGAAGACTACCGCGGGCAGACCGATGCTGTGGACCTTTGTGTGAACGCATATGGGACAATGTGTGTGACTGTATATGTGACAGTGTGACACTGGATATAACTGTCAGGAACACTGTGTGACCGTGTACCCGACGCTCTGACAGTGTTTGACTGTACATAACTGTGTGACCTTGTGCGTGTGTGTGGCTGTGTACTGACTATGTGATGCTTTGTGGCTGAGACTCTGTGATTGAATGTAGGACTGTATATGTGACACTATGTCTGTAAAGTGGGAGAGCCAATACCGGTGCCATCATGATAGCCTCTAGATGGATGGAAGGATGCAGTCCAGGGGGTTGACAGGCTGTGGCTCCTACACTGGCCGCTCCTCCCTGGTCAAACACTGCCTCCTAGGCCTCGTGGACTGGGCCTGGGCCAGCACATTCTGGGCTTTGGGCAGAAAGAATGTAGCTGGAAAAACCAGAAAACAGGACTTCAGGTGAGCATGCCACTCCCTCAGGGAGGGACCCACTCAATACAGGAGCATGTGTTGTAGCTCAGGTAACAGGCGCCTCCGGTGTTTCATAGGCAAGACTTGGCTTGCCCACCCAAAGCCACATACCAGGAAGCTGGTGAGGCAGAGGCCTGATGAGCTGGAGTTCCCCAGGGATGAGGAACTAGAATACTCACTCTGAGGTGACCTGAAGGAAGCCATTTAGTCAAGCAAGAGCAGGAGTCAGGATCACAGTGGCGCCGACCCCACAAGATGCTGAAGCCTGGACTACTGTGATAGGTTTCTGTGATATGGCCTTCAAGATATGCTGACAATTGCCTGCTTCTCCCTACTGAGAACTCAATCCTGGTGGCTCCCTGTGCCCACAGCTCCAGCTTCCTCTTTCTCATCCCAGACCACGTTGTCATTTGACCTCTCAGGAACACCAACCACATCTGCTGTCTGTATGTCTAGAGTTTCTACTTTGGACTGTCTTAGTTTTATTTCTAGTTACTGTGACAAAACACCGTGACAAAGGGCTTGTCTCAGCTCGACGTGCAGGTTCCAGTCCATCACAGTGGAGAAGTCACACGGGGCTGAAGCTTAAAGGAGCTGGTTCTGTTGTGCCTGTAATCACAAACAGAAAAGGACCACAAACCTGCTTATGCTCAGCTTGGTGTCTTTTATACACATTCCAGGACCCAAACCCAGGGAATGGTCCCACCCACAATGGGCAGGTCTTCCTGCCACAATTAACATAACATAATCCCCTCAGACAAGCCTTCGGTGAAACTCTTTTCTCAAGTAAATCTAGATTGCAGTCGACAAAATTAACAATTACAAACTGTAATTTACAAGGCCCTGGGTTCGGTACCCAGCTCCGGAAAAAAAAAACAAAAAACAAAAAAAACCCTGTAATTTAGGAGGTGAGGTGACTGAAGTCACTCTAATACAGCAGGCTGCTTGCCTCGGGGACAATCCTTAGGTGCTTGTTCGGGCTAAAAGCACCTGGTGTCTGTGAACTGATGAGAGGGGGAAGGGAGAAGGGGGGAGGAGAGAGAGAGAGAGAGAGAGAGAGAGAGAGAGAGAGAGAGAGAGAGAGAGAGAGAGAGAGAGGGAGGATTAGGGTGCCACCTGGAGGACATTTGTGGGGACTGCAGGTGTGGAGGCACATGCCTAATTTAACCCAGCACCTAGGAAGCTGAGGCAATTGGATTCCTGATTTACAGAACAAGTTCCAGATAATAAATAGAACTCGGTCTCCAAAAAAAGGAAAAAAAAGTTGAGGGAGTTGGAGAGATGCACAGTAGTTAAGAGCACTGACTGCTCTTCCAGAGGTCCTGAGTTCAATTCCCAGCAACCACATGGTGGCTCACAGCCTCTGTTATAGATCCAATGCCCTCTTATGGTGTGTCTGAGGACAGCTACAGTGTACTCATCTACATAAATAATTCTTTAAAACAAAAGCAGTTGAGTACAAATGAAGAATGGGAACCCCAGCCATTCCCATCTAACATCTTACCAGTATCTTTGGAGAGAAAATTCATTCTCTAGATTTCATGATCTAATTGATTTTCTCCAGGTCTTAGGGGTTCTTCTCTCATGGACCTAACATTATGTCAAGACAACTTGCCCCAGATTTGTTTTGAGACAGGGTCTCTGTGTAGCCCTGGCTGTTCTAGACCAAGCTGGCCTCAGATTCAGAGATCCACTTGCCTCCGCCTCCCAAGTGCTTAGATTAAGGGCATGCAGACTGACCCTGGGATTGTTCGGAATGAGAGGGTCATTATAGGAATGTCTTGTTAGACCCAATAGAGAAGTCCTTGAAGGACACCTGAGGCCGTCGCCTCCCACCCCTGGAGCAGCTACACCTTATCTTGAAAGTAAGTGGGTCCACTTGCAGCACACCCAGGAAGTGAAGACTGACCTGACGCTGTGCCTGGGTTTTACCCTTGCTCTCTGCGGCTGCTTGTGGAAATACCCAGTTCAGGGAAACTAGAGACTTTCTGATGAGGTACAAAGTGTTGTGTTTTATAAAAATATAAGGAGAGAAGGAATATGTTTGGTAGAGGTGGGGGATGGTGTGGGGGGAGGGGGTGCCTGGCCCATGCTGAGGCATCACTTCGCTCTGAGGGACCAGCCACGCAACGGTATAGTATAGAATAGAGTTTATTCAGGGCATGGGGAGGGGAGTTAGGAGGGTAGTAGAGACAGAGAGAGTAGAGGAGTAGAGGCTGGCCATGAGCACATGGAGGGGCGAGGGGAATGGGGAAAGGGGGAAGAGGGAGCAATGGCAGGAGAGCAAGAACAAGAAGGCAAGAGAGGGAGGAGGGGTCAAGCAGCCTGGTTTACATTGAGTCAGGCACACCTGGCCGTTGCCTGGTAACTGGGTGGAGCCTAGGCGGTTTAGTTTTTGGGATAGGGTCTTGTTATAGGTCTCAGACTGGCCTCAAACTTGAAGCGTTCCTATTCACATGGTCGCCATCTCCTGGCAATCCTCCTGCTTCAGCCACACAGGAGGTGAGATTGTAGTCATGAGCCGCCGTGCCTGTCTTAGACAACATCTCTAGGGGCTGCAGGGAGACCACATCTCTGCGTCACTAGCTCACTCCATTGTCCCCTCTTGGCCCTTGTCATCTCCTCAGCGTTTCCCTCCTGCCTCACTCCGGCAGTTACACTGCATTCTAGGGGAACTGGCATGCACTAAACATCTTTACAGAAAGGAACAGAAACTAGCCCCAGGGAACAACACTTGCAGGACTTTTTACAGTCCCTAAAGAGAACAGACTTCATGACAGCAGGGTTGCACCCAGAACTGGAGTGAGTACCTAGGAACCGTTTCCCTGAAGTGATGACGCATGCAGAACTGATCCCAGCGAACTGACCAAACCACTGACCTGACCAGAACCACGTGCTCCATCAGCTCTTTAGCCTAACAACCCCTCTTTTTCTCTTTTCTGCAACATCGTAAAGTTCTCACGTGCTCCCTGAATATGGGCTCGGGTCACTGAATCCCATTATCTCTTCTACTCAATGTGTCCACTCTGGTGAAATACCATTTCTCTACCTTTCTGCACTACTGGTCTCTTTGATTGGCATGTTGGGAGAGTCTGCTCCAGGTTACCTTTGCCCTAAGATTCTTAACACTCAAGGACACACATGGATGTAAATAAAATGCTGTTAGACACTTCCGGTCCCTGGGCAGTGTCTGCAGAGACTTGGGAGTCTAGCTGAGCAGTCTCCTCATTTGCAAATGAGAAACTCTGGCCTCCTAAGTCTACCAGGGTTAAACCAGCAGGGGTTGGCTTCAACTGACGGTGAAGGTGGTTAACCCTTCGGCTGCTCACCATTCAGCAAGGATCAGCTACTCTCAGACTCTGGATGACCCCAAGTGGCCAGTCTGGGCATCTCCCTCCCTTCCGTGAAGGTTGCCGTAGATAAGGAAAGTCCAGTTTCCCTCATTCCATATCCTTACTCTTTCTGTTTTTTTCTTTTTTTTTTTTAATTGTTAATGTTTGTTTTTTTCTTTACTATTGTTGCTGTTTGGGGTTTTGTTTTGTCTTGTTTTGCTTTTCAGGACAGGGTTTTCTCCTGGAACTCTCTCTGTAGACCAAGCTGGCCTTGAACTCACAAAGATCCACCCGCCTCTGCCTTCTGAGTGCTGGAATTAAAAGCGTGTGCCACCACCACCCAGCTGCTCATTTCCCTTTTAATTTCCTTCCCTTATCTAGAAAGGACTTGAGGGGCTCTTGATGATGCTTACATCAAACTGATCAGAAGTCCCCCGGGGAGGGCACCTGGGATGTGAGCTCTTCCCATGAGGACATAGATACAGACAACACAGGGTCAGTGTCTGCTGGACCTGTTCATGAGGTGCCTCTGGTGCTCCATGATACCAGAGAAGTCATTTCCAATGGAGCCAAGCAAGTAAACCAGAGCTCTCCTCACCCCTAGACAAGTGCGAAAGGCCCTCCCAGGACCTCGGAGTGCTTGTGCACTTATGTGTCCTGTCTTCCCCACCCTGCTCCAAGGAGGAGAATAATGAGCAAGAAGGAGGCTGGGATGCAGGTCCAGGATATGAGAGACCTCAGAGTGAGTTCTGACTGAAGATGGGAAACCTTAAAAGGGTGGGACTCACTGGGGGTGTGGTCAGCAGGTGCAGACCGTGGACTCTCAGCTGAGAGACTAGGTTAAGGCATGACAATACTCTTCAATCACTGGGTATATGGTTCTGCCTGGGTTAACTATCCTGCAACAATTTAAATACACTTTAGGGAAAACTGCACAAAAGTTGTGTAAATGAACAGCCATTGCTGAAACAACCCGCTACCACAAAATTTTCTATGGAACTCACTTGAGGAGCCTGAGAGGTGGCTGAGGAGTTAAGCGATTACAGATTACGGAGTTTGATTTCTACAACACACAACTGCCTATAACTCCAGCTCCAGGAGATCCGACACACTTCTGGATGGCCTCCTCAAGTACATAATTAAAAATAAATACTTTTAAAAACTCACTTAGATACCACTGGGTATCACATTAAACAAAACCAGACAAAAGCATCACTTAGAGCCTGAAAATTTCCCTTAAATTGCTTTAGGTCGAGCTGGAGAGTGCCAACAGACCTAACAGACAGGGAGGGCATCAGAGGCCGAAGCTAGGGATAAATGGGAGCTTGGGGACAGGGGACATCTTGTTTGAAGTGAGAGATGCCTGTGAGTCTGTCCCAGGAGGACCGCGATCCACAGTTACCCTTGGGGGAATTCTGATACTCATATTGTCTGGGGTTGTTTCCATAGCACCTCCCTTTATAGCACCTCTATGCTGCTGCTTCAAATGTTTGGGGTACATCTCTCCAAGGTAAATGCAAAGCAGTTGCCAGCAGGACCTACAGGACGGACTCCTCCATGGTGGGCATCTGTGAAGGGCAGGTCACTGCAGAAAAAGTAACTGAAAGACGCTGAAGACACGGTTTAATCAGTACAGTGCTTGCCGCACAAGCACAGGGACCTGAGTTCAGGTTCCCCAGAACTTACATAAAAGCCCAATACAGTGGTATGGTCTGTAATCTCTGCTCCTGCAGGCAGGGGTCAGGGTGGAGGGATGACAAAGACCTGCAGCTTGGTGGCCAGTCAATCTAGCCTAGTTGGCAAGCTCCAGGCTAGTGAGGAATCCCTTCTCAAAAAAATAAGGTGGAAAACAATGGAGAAAGACTGTCAGAAGATAGCCTCTGGAACACACACACACACACACACACACACACACACACACCACACACACACACCACACACACACACCACACACACACACCACACACACCACACACACACACACCACACACACACACACACACCACACCACACACACACACCACACACCACACACACACACACACACACACACCACAGCACACACCACACACCACACACCCCACACACACCACACACCACACACCACAGACCCCAATACATACCACACACCACACACACACACACACACACACCACACCACACCACACCACACCACACACACACACCACAGCACACACACACCACACAACACCACACACACATACCACACACACACACCACACACACACCACACACACACACCACAGCATACACACACCACAGCACACACACACCACAGCACACACCACACACCACACACCACACACCACACACCACAGACCCCAATACACACCACACACCACACCACACACCACACACCCCACACACACCACACCACACACACACATCCCACACACACCACACACACATACCACATGCACACCCCACATACTCACCACACATACACCCCACACACACCACACACCACATACTCACCACACACATACACACACCACATACCACATGCACACCCCACATACTCACCACACATACACCCCACACACACCACACACCACATACTCACCACACACATACACACACCACATGCACACACTCCACACATTCACCACACACACACACACACCACCCACACACCACACACACCATACACACACACACACCTCATACCCCACACACCCCCAGACACCACACACCACACACCCACACACTACACACACACATACACACACAACACACATAAATGCACCACACACCACATACACACACACACCACACACACACTAAACACACATCACACACACATACACCACACACACCACACACACACATACACATACACCACACATACAACACACACACAACACATCACACATATACACCATACACACACATAATGGAGGGGTTGGATAGACACAGACTGGACAAAAGCAGTTGAAAATAATTCCCTCTTTCTGTACAATTTAGACTTTATGATAATGTCGTGTTTTATAGTTAGGAAAAGTGGAAATAGCGGCTCCTAATAGGCCTGGAAGAGAGGAACCCCACCCCCATCCCCAGGGTTAGTTATTCACGTGTGTTTCTGAAATACATTTTTACAAACTGAAAAGGACATATGCATTTATAAAAGATAAGAGCCCCGAAGGAGCTGTGGCTGTGACCAAGTGAGGATGAAGACCTCCCAGGGTCAGTGGTTGGCCTCACTGTCATCTTAACCAACCAGGAAAAGCCGGGACAGGTAGGCAAGGTGGAGGCTGGGGTGAGAGTCATGGACTGTGCTTGGCTTGCTTCCAGGGGGTGTTTGTTGACCACCCCTACGAAGCAACTTCACTTTGTCCTTTGAACTGGCTAAATGGAAGGAGGGTAGGTGGGGTAAAGACAGTAAAATCTGTCGGTGCTGGTCTCCACAGAGGCCACCCAAGACACCAGCCTCAGAGCACAGCCTGGGCAGCAATGAGCCACCTTTGTCCAACCTGAGACCCCAGAGCAGTGTAAGAGAATGAGCCACACCGGCCCACGGCAGCATGTCCCATCTGTGCCTGCCTGGAGCGCCAAAGCTGGTCAGGGACGGCCAGGCCCCCTTCCCCGACCTCACCCTCGTCAATCTGCTTTAAACCCATGACTCCTTCCTTCCATTGCCCCAGTGTACTGGTGAACCTCCCAACCTTGGGTACCCACCCCAGCCACCCCTCACCTCAGCCTCAGGACCACATCATGGGCTTGACCTTCCTACACTGTTCCACTATGCCTCCCAGACGTAGCTGTGGAGGGCTGAGGGGCACTGAGACCCTGGAATGTCCTTCACCCTCCATTCCCACCCAGCCCGAAGCTACGCAAGTCTGATTTTCTTGTCACTTCCCATATCCACGAATTTAATCCTGAGTCCCCATTCGCTCAGAAACATGCACAGTCTTTCACCAGACAAGATCACACATGTGCATGCAGCACAACCCTACATACCCACGGGTATATGTCAGCCTAGAGCTGGGGTCAACCTGGACCCGACCTGCAGAGAGAGATCTGGTCTACTGAGGTATATGGTTGCCCTCCATTGTTCAAGGACAGCATTCCCGAGTCCAACAACGGAGGAGCCATTCCTAGATTGTTCCAGATTCAGGAGGCACACAGCCTTTCCAGCCATACCAAGGCCCAGGGTAGGAGTTCCATTAACAGCATGGCCTGGGGACTCCCTGGAGAAATGACAGCTCTCAGCCTAGCCAGGTCAAGCCAGATTGCTTCTCCCTTGGCCAAGGTCTCCTGAGATGTTCTGGAAATTGGAGCTAGGAGACATGGGTACTGACTGGATACTTAACTGTTCTTCAATTTACTCTCAAGCAAATGTGGAAGGGGCCAGGGGTAGGGTCCACAGTCCCAGGCAATGCTGAGAAAGCCAGGCCTGAGCCATGAACCCAAAGAAGATCAAGCCTGCCTAGATTTTTCTCCCTGTCCAGCAGGTCAAGCAGACAAGGGCAGGGTTTGGTAGGGCCTAAAGTAGTGACTCCTCCTCGCCCTGGGAGAGCTTAGTTCATTCCCAAGAGGCTCCCAGGTTCTAGGAATTGGTGGAAGTAATCACTCCGAGCTAGAGTCCTGGGTCTAGACATGCTTTGAGTTTGGTGTCCAGATCCATGTGAATAGAAAAGAAGTCAACTAAACATGCAGGCTGGCCTGTATGTATGTGTGATATGTGCACATGTGAAGAGCTTGTGTGTGTGTGTGTGTGTGTGTGTGTGTGTGTGTGTGTGTGTTTTCCTGGGTACAGGTGTGCTATGTGTTCTTGTGGACTTGTGTCCTGGACTCCCAGCTCAGGTGCAGCTTTCTGACTTCTGGCCAGGTGCACCAGGGTCCCCTGGGGTGGGCAGGCAGGTGAGCACTCTGGACAAGGCAATCATAGTTCTTCTAGGGTTAAACTTGAGGAACTGTTTGCTTGGTGGCCTTGGAGGGCCAGCGGGAGTTCCCACGGCCTGGCCTGCGAGTGTTCCTGATTTGTTGGTGTGGGCAGGGGAGAGAGAAAGAAACATCAAGAGGCTGAGATTATTTCTCTAGAGGGAGTGACAGGCTCAGCCTTGAAATGAAGACCTAGAGTGGAGGCCACCTCCACCCAAAGCACAGGACCATCTGTGCTACCCCCACCCCACCCTAACCTCACACCAACCACCAGGTCCAGGAGAAGCCTGAGCCTCACTGACCAGAAACCCTCACAAACCCTGGGGGCTTCCTATAATGCTCTGCCTTTCCCAGCTGAGAATGAAGACCCAAGTCTGGCTCCTGACCTTAAGTCCACATTCTCTCCGTACACTGTATGAAGCCCACTAAATTTAGCTGGTGAAAATTCAGAACACCCAGTCAAATTCAAATTTCAGATGAGTGCATAATTTTGGGGTTCAGTATCCTCATAATGGGAAGTATTTATGTTAAGAAAGTTTCCATATTGCTTTCCAGGTTCCGGCCCAGGCCACGACGACATGGCTAAATGCACCAAGAAGGCCCAGATTGTCAGCAAATACAGAACAGCTGGGGCTAAGAAAGCCCAGCCAAGAGCACTGGCTGCTCTTGCAGAGGACCCAGCTTGATTCCTAGCACCCATATGTTGGCTCACAACCATCTACAACTCCAGTTCTAGGAGATCCAATACCCTCCTCTGACCTCCGCGGGCACCAGGAGAGTACATACATACATGCAAGAGAAATATTCATTCACAGAAAATAATAGTGTTGTTGTTGTTGTTGTTTTTAAGTGGAACCAGTTACAATGTCTTCCTCCAGAAAATGGTGGGTTGAAAGCAGCCAGCACATCAAGCACTCTTGGTCCTTTTGTGGCAAAACCAAGATGAAAAGATGGGCCGTTGAAAACCTGACACTGTGGTTCCTGAATGGAAACACTACATGGTGAGGCTTGGGTCTACAACACCACTTCTGCTGGCACAGTCAAGCCTACGGTCCGAAGACTGAAGGAAAAACCAGGAGAAACGCTACCATTTAACATGGCCCTAGCCTGCAGTAAATGAGTCAATTCATATAATTAAAAAAGAAAAAAACTTGTCCATGTTGTCTGAGATTCAAATCTGACCACGCTCTCCGTGTGTGTGTGTGTGTGTGTGTGTGTGTGTGTGTGTGTGTGTGTGTGCATCCACACACAGGCACCTTAGGCACACACTCGGAGTGCAGAAGATATTGGGTGTCTTCCTCTGTCATTCTGCCTTGTTCCCTTGAGATGAACTTTTATGGAACCTGAAATTAGGTTTCCGCTAGGCTGACCGGCGGGCTGGCCAAAGAGTTCTCAGGATCTGCCCATCTCTGCCTACTGGGATTACAGGAGCATGCACCCATGCCTGGCTTTTTTTCGATAGGTGCTGAGGATTTGAACTCTGGCCCTCTCAGTTTCATAGCAGATGCTTTTACACCCCCCCCCCCCACCAGCTCTCTCCCTAATCTGTCTCCTGTTTACGTGGTAAGGCCTCATAGGATCAGCTGTTAAACTGTCTCAGGATGAAGACATCACCCCCACTTTGCTGGGCAACTTGCATTGTTTCTACTTTTATTTGAGAACTGTTTGCAGATGGTGTGATCCACTAACCTTCTAGGGTCGAGGGTCAGTGGTAGAATGTCTGCCTCACATGTATGGTGGCCCTGGGTTCAATCCCCTGCCAACAAATCTCTCAAATTCACTATCCAGGGATTTGACAAATGCACGTGGCTGTGACAAATGCTTGCAGCTGTGAGCAACACCTCCCTGGGCAACTTAGTATCCCACTTAATGTGTGTTGCTTCTTTTACCTACTGTTCCTCTGTTCATGCTTGTCATCCTTCCTGTGACAGTGGCATCCAGCTTGGGGTCATCCTTGCTCAGGTCTTGGGAGACCAGAGACCTCAAGAGCACACATCTTGGGTAAAGTTGCCAGGCTGCTGGGGACAGGAAGTTTATAATGCTCCCAGGGGACTGTCGTGTCCAGCACGTATTCTGGTGGGTGAAGGGATGTCTGAGCAGCACTGTGTGGTGAGCTACTGTTGTTAGGGGTGCAATGCTGTCACTCCCAGGATGCTAGTCCTAGGGAGAGAGGACAGACATGTTGGGGTGCAGGGCATGTTGAGGTGGTATATGTTGGGGGTCCAGGGAATGTTGGGCCACAGGACATGTTACAGTGTGAAAAACACTTGGGTGTGGGACATGTTTGATTGTGATGCCTGTTAGCCCAGGGGGCATATTGAGGTGTGGGGATATTGGGCTGTGGTATATGTGGTACATGGGCTGTGGGGGTGGGGGTGGTTCATGTTGGGCCATGAGGCATACTTGAATTTGGAGAATGTTGGTGTGTTCAGTATGCTGGGGTATGGGGATTTTGAGCCATAGGGCCTAGTGGTTAGGGATCATGTTGGTTTGCTAGACACGCTAGTGTGCAAGGCATGCTGGAGTGCAGGACATTCTGGAGGAGGAGCTTAACCTTACACTGTGGCCAGTGCATGCATGGAGGTCTCTACTGAGGTACAGTGGCAGGCCCTTTCCTTGGGAGCTTCAAGCAGGAAGTCCAACAAGGTTAAGGATTGACTGCCTTGGAGAATGAAGCCTGGTTCTATGTGAAGACAGCTGCAGCTCCCCTCTAGCCCCACCCCCACCCCGCAAGCTCTGAAGGGCACAGAATGGAAGGAGTGACTGAGCAGGCCTGAAGGCCACTGCTTATCGTCGGAGTTCCGTGCCAAGCACGTCCTCCTGATCCCACAAGGATACTTTCTGTCTCCTAAGCAAAGGGAGGCACCCTCACGAGTGCTAGCACAGGAGCTACTGCTGGGGGATACACAGTGCCCCTGACAGCAGGATCAGCTGATGTCTGGCTGCAGGTGGAGGGCTCATCGTTGGGGATGGGACGAGGGCCCCAGTCTAGGGCAACCCCTTCTGCCTTCAGGCCTTTCTCCCTGCCATTATGGATCTCAGCCTGGCGCTCATGGGCAGGTGGAAGCTGGGCTCAACATGCAGTAGGACTGCCCTAGGGGATCCTGGCATCCTGTCTAGGTCTAGAGTTCATCCAAGGAACTGGAGTGCTATGGAGGAACTTTGCAAAGGGGTGGCCGTGGGCTTACCCATTGGATAGCAAGTTCTTGAAAGGCACTGGGACACCAGAGGTCACAGGACCTTTTGTCAGTCATGGCCAGGAAGGCCAGGTTCAAACTAAAATCTTCTTCACTCTTAACCTCCCAGCTCCATCAGTTAGCCCCACAATACTCATAACTCCCTACGGGCCATGGGAAACACTGGGTTCATTACCTAGCTAATCCCTACCCTCCCCAGGTCCAGCTGAAGGGCCAGGAAGAGGACAGTGCCTCATACCCTTTTAGAGGGACAGCTGTTCCCACGCTGGGCTGTACTCCACCTCTCGTTGCGAAGCCCCTCTGGTCTGTACATTGCCTTGCTATTACCAAGTGTTGGTTTTATAATCTGGAGGAGAGGAGAAGGTGCAGAAAGGCAGAGGAAGCAGTTCCCTTGCCTGTCTGTCTCCCATCCTCTCTCAGTCTCCGTCATTCATAGTCTTAGACCCCTGCGCTCCCACTGCCTTTCTCTCCCTCTTCCTCCTTGCCTTATTTCTTCTATTCCTCTGGCAAATGTGAGGCCGAGGCCATGGCCCAAGGTTGGGGACAACACTGTAGCTGCAGCTGCAGACAGGAGGCAGCTTTCATGATGTGCCAGATGCAGACATAAGGGGATGGGGCCTCTGTTGGGGCCCTTTAGGCTCAGGTCCAGAAGGTTGGTTTTGAGTTATCTTTTTCAGGCCCACAAAAATTTGAAAGTGGGGCTCTTACCAACTAGTATCCCTGAGAACACTTCTTTCAACCCAGGGGACTCAGAAGTGTGTCTGAGGACAGGCATGGTGGCACATGCCTTTAATCCCAGCACTCAGAAGGGAGAAGTAGGTGGGTCTCCATGAGTTTGAGGCCAGCCTGGTCTACATAGTGAGTTCCAGGGCAGCAAGGGCTACATAGAAGAAAAACAAAACAACCAGAAATCTCTTTCTCTCCCTCTCTCTCCTCCCCGCCCCGCCCCCATGGGTGTGGTGTGAATGTCGGCTTGTCTGAATTCTTGGGGCTACAACCCCTTCTCTGTGGAACAACTCTCCACCAGAACAAAAATCCATAGGTCTCTGTGGATTAGCCTAGGCGTCATGGAGTCCAGACCTCCAGCAGCCCCCACCCCCAGTCTTCCAGCCACTCTTTATAAGGCCTATCAGCCACCACTCACCACTCTCATGGCCAAAGAGCCCAGGTCCATGGGCATGAGGTAGGAGATGGTTCTCAGAGCAATATGGTCTGTAGATCCTGTCACTCCCAGAGTCCCAAGAGCTCTGTAAGCCCCAGTCCTTATGACAGTCCAGGGCCTGCAGTTCTCAAGTACTCACACCCTGTGCTGCCATGCAGTGGTCTGAGCTCCATCCTGGGCATTGTCAGGAAGGCTCTGAGCTCTTGGTCGTCCCTGGATTTTCATGTATGGGCCCATCTCATTGGACTCATAGTTACAGATGCAGCTTTAATCTTGCCTTAGCATGGCAGTGTGGCCTCCCTCTGAGTGTTGCAGACATTTGTCATGTGGACTTGGCTATCACCTAGGCATTACTGGCACTGACCAGTTAACATTCACACGCTGAAGAGCTGTGCTGCCCAGTCTGGGTGAGGAGTGCTGTATGTCTGGATGTCCTCTGTCCTTAGGCTCTGGCTCTGCCGAATGGAACAAAGGACAACACAGACAGGCCCAGGAACGGTAGCATGGAAACCTCTGCTTCCTAACAGCCTCTGACTGCCCACATTCTGGGCAGATGCCTGGTCAGGGGTAGTCCTTGAGACCCTAAGGCATGGTGCTTTTGTGCAGTCTCTGTGTGGGTATCCTTGGGTCTTTGATGTCTCTAAAGAGCCCCCTCTATGCTGGACATGGTTTCTGGCTCATGAAACCTTACAATCATGTCTTCTACACTCCACTGGGAGTTCTGGGAAAGGGAAAAGGCCCATGCCAGCTTTGTACCACAGAAAACCCTCCATGGGCTGGCCTTGGGCTCCTGGTCAGCACCCATCTGGACCCTCTGTATAGAAGCCACCAGAGGTCCAGGTGGGGCTTCCTGGGAGCTTCCCAGGGGCAAGAGTCTGAATCTGTTTTCAGTTAAATAGAGGACAGTTATGAGACACTGTCTTATAGACCTCAAGCCTGGCATCTAGCAAAGTCCAGCCTCAGGGCTGCAGAAGCACCCAGGGACACAGCTATCACTGAGCTGGGCAGGTCCAGGAGGAGGAGTGCCCTTCTCCCCGGAGGAGCAGTTCTTCTCTGTATGCATTTTCCGGGCCCCTGACGCAAGCAAGAGATAAAAGTGTGGAGGGGTAGCTGGCCAGGACTGACCCTATCCCAGTTCCTGGGCCAGCAGCCCCCTACCCTGGGGGCCCCATTGCCAAAGGACCTGCTTATTCACAGCAGGTCTTTGTGCCCCAGTCTCGCACGTGCGGGGGTGGGACGGGGTCCTTGGCACAGAGCCGCTCTCTGACCACACGGGACTGTGCTGGCCAAGGTCTCAGCCATGTATAAAAGGGGTGCCCGGGCTGCAAGCAGCAGGACTTCACCAAGCAACAGCCAAGTCCTCTGCCACTCCTTTCAAGCTCTGCACAGTTCTCGGGCCACCCGGTGCCCTCCGGCAGTCTGGACCCAGGTAAGACTGGTTTGCCTCCAGGGACACAGCCTGGGGTTAGCGGGGCTCTTTTTATCACTTCACCAGATGACAATGCCTGCTGTCCCTGGCCTTAGACCTAAGCTTTTTCTGGTTGTCTTTTGCAGGGGACCGACCCTTCTGCTGCTGCTGCCTGCAACTATCAAAGGATGGCCTGCACATTCTCGCTGGCTGTTCCTTTTTCCTATGCATATACTTCTTTGTGGATCTGGTCTAAAGAGGTATAGCGCATGGGAAAATGGAGCAGTGAGATCTTCCCCACCCAAACAAAGCATCTGCTTCCCGACCAGGCGACTTCTGCTTCCCTCCCACTGGACCCGGGGCTGGGTGCTTTTCTGTCCGCTCCAGGACACTGTAAGAGAAGAGCCACACTGCATTTCCGGTGTCTTAGGGGAACAGCGTTGGCCCCACCCAGGCAGACTTTAGGAACCAGTTGTGCAGGTGTTAAAATGGCGGGTTTGAGATGTAATGGAGGGGGAACTCTGGGGCAGATCCGACCTATCCAAGATTTTACACAGGGTATTGGAACAGGAACTGAAGTGTACTTAGGCAATCCTGGGGTCCTGGGGACCTTAGAAGAGGTGGATGGACTCAGGACTTGATCTTTGAAATTTTCTTTACAAGTGTGAAATCAGTGTGAACACATTTTCACACAAGTGGGTGACCTTGGGTCTGATGTTGGAGGAGGTAAAAGGACCGGCTGAGGGGTCCGTGGGTGGGCTCTGGGTTCAATCTGTGTGGTTTCTTCTCACCATTATTACATTTTTTAATAATGGGTGTGGTTGATTTTTTTGAGCCCAAGTTCTAGAGAAGCTGAACACTCAGTGGCAGAATGCTCGCCATTGATGAGTGAGGGGCTCTTTGGGTTAAATTTCCAGAACTGAAAAAAAGAAAGAAAGAAAGAAAGAAAGAAAGAAAGAAAGAAAGAAAGAAAGAAAGAAAGAAAGAAAGGAAGAAAGAGAGAAAGAAAGAAAGAGGGAGAGAAAAAAAGAAAGAAAGGAACCAAGCAAGCAAGGAAGGAAGAAAGAAAAAAAGATCAGGAAAGCTGACAAAAATAAAATGTTTGGACCAAGCTGCTCTGCTACACTGTGCTTTTTCCCCATGACTGTGGTCTGATGTGTGTGTGTGTTGAGGGGGTGTGGTGTGTGCATCACACTGTGTGGAGCGACATCACTGGGTCCACACTGAGAATGTCACATCGAAAAATATCAGAGGTATCAATGTAGGTATTACAACTGAAGGTGTCACGTCAAGGGAAGGATGTTACAAGTAACACACTGGGGTTTGTCACACAATGGGAGGGACGTGAGGAATATAGCATTGGGTGGATGGACATTGGTAGTATCACACACTGAGGGAGTCACACTAGATGTTAGATATCACATTGGTATGAGGGACAATGGAGGGGTCACATCAAGGGAACAGACTGGAAGGTGTGATCAAAGCGTATAAACACAAGGGAATGAGGAGTCCCAGGAATCTTGGTAGGGCCCTCCCTGGGGGTGGCATAAGTTGGCTTACATTTTTAGAGGGCCAGACTCTTGGGAACTTGTTCAGCCAAGAAACAGGGACAAGAGAACCCAGGATTGGGAGACTTGTGGGTGTCGTCTTTAAGAACGGAGGAAAATAAGCCTTTGTGAGCTGAGCTGCCGGGACTGTCTCTTGCCCTTTGAGCCACTGATCCTGGAGGGTGTGGGACCTTCATCCTGTTAGCCTCAAATTGGGCTCAGCAAGCGGATACCAGTTCTGTCCAGTAGCAACTCCCCACATACATCTACTCCAGGCTGGGCTTCACTTGCTCCTTAACCTCTTGAACTGTCACCAGTGGGCACCTCCCATCATGGACCACTGCCTGAGTACAGGACAGGGAAAGAAGAGAGGACACTTGGAGGAGCTTCCCAGCAGGAAAGCAAAGCGCCATGCTTTTTTCTCCAAGTGCTAACTAGCAACCCAGTAGGAGGGAGAGGTTTGGAGGGTAGGGTCCAGCAGCTGCTAGGATAAGCCTTGAGGATAATGGCTAAGGAATGAGGGAGGGGGCTGGATCCTCCCTGCTTATGGGAACACTGCAGATCTGGGGAGACTGAGGGCTCCAAGGAGCAAAGACAAAGTGGGTCAAACCCTGGGGCTACCGATGCGAAGCCATCAGCTAGAAGACCAGCAAGGGAAGAACACTGAGACATAGGAATCGCTGTGTCCCAGCAATGAGGCACTGGTCAATACTGCTTCGTTGTGGAGGCTGGATTCCTGTGAGCCTCTGGCCTGAGAGCCACAGTGTCCCCAAGAACTCAAGGTCTATATCTCACAGCACTCTTGAAGCCTGCTGTGCTCTCCACGATCTATTAGTCTCTAGTCTCTGGAGTAGTTTGCTATAGGGAGAACAGTTAGCTCAGCTTATTGGACCACCGAGGTGCCCATCTTGCAAGTCCTCACCCACTGAGGGAAAGGTATGACAGCTATCATGGCACTCAGGACCTCGATTGGTACATTAAGCAAACTACGGAATCACAGGCAGCGCCCCTATTCCCTATACTCAGCTATCTCTAGGCTCCTGTAGTTCTCGGAGGCTCTGTTGAGACGATAGTTACTGTACACCTCAGTGCAGATTTTATATAAGGCATGGGCTCATTGTAAACATCCCTACAGCACAAACACAGAGAAAGGGAGGCCTAGGTCTCTATGGTCCAATGTTGGCTTGCTGAGAACCCAGAACTATAGGACAGGCTCATGTCTCTATGTCTCTTCTCTCACCATAACTTGCAGTACACGTGGGCACGACACACAAAGGTCAACCTCACCTTCCTGAAGCCTGAAGAGGGTCCTGGGAATGAGTGACCCCTTCTGCATGTCCCAGTAACCCAAGTCCCAGTTGCCCTCAGTGTAGGACTGTCAAGGGCACTCTAACCCCAGATTAATGCACACTATTACAGGTTGGTGCCACATTCCTCCCCAAGGGGCAGCTGCTGATTCTTGGCCATGGTGCTCCAGGAAGTTGCTGGAAGACTCTGTCAGCTCCTCTGCTGGGTCAGGAAGACTCACACCAAAGATTTAGTCAAGGCAGCCTCAGGTCCTCTGTTTATTCTCTACTCTGGAAAAGTTGCTAAGTGTGTTCCTGGCTGTTGACACCATGGTGGCCATCGGCTAGGATCTTAGAGAGCTCCCAGAGACTCCAAACTGATAAACACAACACCCCCTTTCCTTCCACGGCTCTTTCTTACCTGCAAGGCTGATAATCTTTGTTTTTATTTCTCAGTATGAAAACCAGTTTGCCAACACCTTTTTTAAAATTGAATAAATTATCCTTGCAGATTGTGGTAAAAAGCTTTACACATAGGTCTGATGTGGTGGCACATTCTTTTAATGCCTGCACTCAGGAGACAGAAGCAGGAGAATCTCTGTGAGTTCTAGGCCAGACTCATCTACATAGTAAGTTCCAGGACAGCCAGAATTACATAGAGAAATAATTTCTTAAAAAAACAAAATGACAACAATAAAGATATTCACACACAATAAGCCCACAGCCAGCTTGTTTTTTGGAATCTGTGTACTCACCTATAATTATTTCCCAGGGTTGGTTCAGTGAAAGAATAGCTTTAAAACTTCAGCTACTGGAATAGTGGTGGTGCAAGACTTTAATCTCAGCACTAGGCAGGCAGAGGAAGGTAAATCTCTGAGTTCAAGGCCAGCCTGGTCTACACAGCGAGTTCCAGGACAGGCTACTCAAAGAAACCCTGTCGGGGTCAGGGTTGGGGAGAGTGACTTCTTTAGTTGATCTGGGCAGATCTTAGTACTGAGTTTGAAGTCAGCCTGATCTACAAATCTAGTTCCAGGACAGCCATGGGTACAGCAAAGAAACTCTTCAATGGGGATAGGAGAGACAGCTCGATGGTTAAGCACACTGGGTGCTCTTCCAGAGGACCTGAGTTCAATTCCCAGCAACCATATGGCAGCTCACAACTGTCTGTAACTCCAGTTCCAGGGGATCTGGATACCCTCACACAGACACAAGAATAATGCAAAGAAAAAAAAATCATTAAAGAACAAAACCCAACAAAACAAACAAAACTAGCTATAAAGTCCCATCTGTGGACTGGGAGAGCTCACACCACCAGATATGTGATGAGGCTAACATGCCAGGAATGTAAAAAATGAACACTGACCAGGCATGATTTGTGAACTGCCAGTGGGAGGCCACAGAAGGAAGTGCTTGGTCAAAAGGCCATACATTGTCACAGGCATAGCACATAAATTCTGGGACCCACAGACAAGGCTGTTCCAGTGTTCCCAGTGCATGTACCTGGGTGCCATGGTCTACGAAGTAGTTTGCCAGAGTTTATCCTGGCAGGAAGTACACACAGAGGTCAGGAGACTCGACACACTTGACAGAGCCCCCCAGGAGGAGTCAGAGGGCAGTATGAAAGTCTGGAGCAAGGGCAAGAGCAAGAGCACCTAAGAACGTAGTAGCTGTGAGTTATGGTCCAGGGAGAAAGCCAAGAGTGAATGTTGAAGCCCCCAGAAAGGTGCACCAAATTTGACTTTTCTTTCATTCGATGACTCTGAAACCACGTTTATCTGCAGAAATAAAGAATCCCAGAACATCCAGAGCTACACAGAGAAACCCTATCTTGAAAAACAAACGAAAAAAGAAAAAAACCTTTAAACTTCCTTAGCTGGACTGGGCATGGTGGTGAATGCCTTTGATGCACCCCAGCTTAGCCCAGTGCTGGGCTCTGAGAGCTATGTGTCTCTGGTCCACTTCATCCATCCCAGGAATGGGTGGTGCTGAAATACACCCTCCGAAGTGCTGTGCCTAGGTGGGGTGAGGGGCATTGGTGTAGGGCTCCTCCTAAGGAGAAGGGGGGAACACTGGGTCCATGCGGCTGAAATGCTGTACACATAATCATGTTTCCTAACTCAGAAGGGCCACAAGGGCTCAGGGCCTGTAGGTGGTAGGCAGGTGAAGAGGGGTGGAGTGGCCAAAATGCCACCTTCTCATCAGCTGCCCATGCCTGTTTCAGTGTCCCGTGCAGCAACCGGAAAGCTCCCTGGCTTCTCAGTTCTCCAGTGAAGCAGAGCCCAGAGATCCTGGGCTCAGATGGCGAAGGAACTGAAGGTTCAGAAGTATCCTCAGCGGGGTTGGGGATTTAGCTCAGCGGTAGAGCGCTTGCCTAGCGAGCGCAAGGCCCTGGGTTCGGTCCCCAGCTCTGAAAAAAAGAAAAAAGAAAAAAAGAAAAAAAAAGTATCCTCAGCTTTGTTTAAGCATCCTACAGAGCTCCACCATTGTACACTGACAGGGCTCAGAGTCATCTGCAGTTCAGGTACTCGAGGGGGAAATCTATGATGGTGCCCCCTGCTGATTCAGGAATGGCTGTACGCCCCGATTGTTCCACACATGGCAAATTGAGGCTGTAGAGAGGAATTCTATACGAGTTGTTAAGGAAGGCGGGATCTGCCAGTCTTTGCCCAGCCCTCCCCTTAGTCTTCAAGTTTCCTAGTTTTATTCTGTGCCTTTTCCTACAGGCTTTTCTGTTTTTAAGAGATTTATTTATTTTATGAGTACACTGTAGCTGTCTTCAGACACAGCAGAAGAGGGCATCAGATCTCATTACAGATGGCTGTGAGTCACTGTGTGGTTGCTGGGATTGAACTCAGGACCTCTGGAAGAGCAGACAGTGCTCTTAACTGCTGAGCCACAGAGGTTTTTCTTTTCACCAATTTTTTCCTTTCTTCCTTTTTTTCTTTTTTGGAGACAGGGTTTCTCCATGTAGCCTTGGTTGTCCAGAAATTTACTCTTTATAACAACTGGCCTTGGACTCAGAGATCCACCTATCTCCAGAGTGCTGGAATTAACAGCATGTGCCAACACTGCCCAGTTTCTTTTTCCAATTTTTTAAAAAGATTTATTTATTTATTATATATAAGTACAGTGTAGCTCTCTTCAGACACAGAAGATGCCCTCTTCTTAGAGGGCATCAGATCCTAATACAGATGGTTGTGAGCCACCACGTGGTTGCTGGGACCTCTGGAAGAGCAGTCAGTACTCTTAACCATTGAGCCATCTCTCCAGCCCTCCATTAAAAAAAAAATTACATTTATCTATTATTTATTTGGGGGAGGAGGTAGCACATGCATGTAGAGGTCAGAGGACAATTTGAGGGAGCTGATTATCTTTCCACTAAGTAGGACCCAAGATCAAACTTAAGTTGTCAGGCTTGGAGGCAAGCACTTTGCTGAACCCACCCCCCAACCCCACCCTGCACAGAACATGCAAAGTTGCACTAGTGCTGCAGAGCTCACCTTAGTAGGAGCGCTGTCAGGAAACCTAAGTCTTCCCTAAGGTGCTCTCCTCAGAGACAGCAGGCAGCCTATGGTGGCCTAGTTGGGACAAAATGATTTCTCCCGATAATGCTTTCTCTACTACTGTGAAGCCTCAGTTTCCACTATTGCTGTATCTGAAGACAAGGTCTTCAAGGTGGTAATTAAAGTTGAAAGAGGTTTAGGATTTACTAGAATCAATTTAAGCAGATCCCTTCCCTCACCTGAGGGAAACAGCTAGGCAAGCAGGGAAAGTCAAGGCCATGTGGAGTCACACAGGGTATAGGTCAGGTAGCCACAGAGCAGCCGGGTGGAGTTTTGTTTTGGTAACACTGGCAACCAAAACCACCTTTGCCTGGTTCCCTGTAGCCACCCAGAGGGTCTAGGATCAGAGTTGGCAGAACAAAAAGAGAAGAGAGAATTGTGCTTTCAGGGAACTAACAACTGAAAATAGCAAGAAAGAAGTGCGGGGAGAAAACTCTCATAAAAACAAACCAGCAAACAAACAACGCAGATACAAAGCCACACAGGGCTCATGTTTGTAATCCCAGCATGCCGGGTGCTGAAGAAGAGGAGAACCACATGTTCCAAACCAGGCCCGGGTTACCTAAAGAGACAAAACCACAGAAACAAAACAAAACTGAGCAGACAGAATGGCTCAGAGGGTGAACCTGCTTGCCACAGGAGACTGGCGACCTGCGTTCTATCCTCAAACCCAAGAGAAAGAGAGGAACGTCTCCATCAAGATGTCCTCTGACTTCCACACCCTGCTGTGTGTGCCGTGCACTCTAGCACATACTCAATAAATAGTGTTTTGTTTGTTTAATTTTAGGCTGAGGTTGTAACTCGGTTCGTAGAGTGCTTGCCTAGCATACCTACCTGGATTTGAGCCCCAGCACCACACAAAACAGGCTTTACTGAAGGCACACACCAAGCAGTTCCAGCTTGTAGTGTGGTTGTCCCGTAGTAGGGTGGAGCTGCCCTAGGGCTCCTCCCCAACTACTTAAGTGTTCCTTAAGTCAACGGAGGCTTTTAAAAATATTTTTGGGGGGTTGGGGATTTAGCTCAGTGGTAGAGCGCTTGCCTGGCAAACGCAAGGCCCTGGGTTCGGTCCCCAGCTCCGAAAAAAAGAAAAAGAAAAAAAAATATTTTTGGTTGTGAGCCTAGCCTTTAACGGCTAAGCCATCTCTCCAACCCAACAACAGAGGCATTTGAAGGAATTATTATTTCTTGTGCCCAAAGCTTTAACAAATGAATCTGAAGTCATCGACACTGAAATGTACCTTTTGGGTCTCTTCATTTCACCCCTTTCCTCACGGTTCTACTGGGCTGACCTCCCATCAGCAGAGCCACATACTTTCTCTCTTCTAAGCCTTTAAGTGGGGTTGAGGAGGTCCCATTCGCCCCAAGACTGATCTCTAGGCTTAAACGCAGTCGTGTCTGCTTTTTCTCCTCCTCCCCTCCAGCAAACACCCCTTTCCGCACCCCAAAGTAGTCCCGAACGTCCCCCTTTCATCTTCTTAATTCTAAAGTCCCTCTAGAGAATGCTTCCTGCACGGAAACTTGTGAAGCCCAGTAAGCACCATCTCCAGGCCGATGAAGCGGCCACAGCACTCCCCCAAGAAGGGCACACGGGCTCCAGGGAGCCTAGGTGTTAAAGAGTGACCTGCGGGGGACTTAGAACACTGAGCAACTCCCACCATCAGGGACCCTTGGCCCAGCCAGCCTACCCCATTCACTTTCGTGATAAGCTCCGCCTTCCTACACTGTATCTACCTCGCCCAAGACTTCCCAACTCTCTTCCTCCACGGTCCCTACAGATCTTCTTCCTAGTACAGACCCTCATTCGCCTTCCACACTTGTCTCCTCCCCACACGCACCCCTGTCCATTCTCCAGGTCCTCCTTACCTCTTGACCCAAACCCGCTTGCTGTTCGCGCTTCTAACAGAGAGCAGAAGGGGTGGGGTGTGGGGATTGCGTGGACGTCACCACGTCCTAACTGGTCCATCCGTAACTAGAGGTTTCTAGATTCTCAGGAGGTTAGGTCCTAATGCTAATCTAGGGAGGGGATGCCTTCTGTTCCAGCCTCTAATCCTTCGAGCGTAGGGGTGGGGCTGCTCCCAGAGCAAAGTGCTTTTTTCTGTGGGTTTAGGAAAGGGCTTGCTTCTGTTTAGCCCACTGCCGGCTATAGTTCAGGTATAGAAAGGTATAGAAAGGAATACGTGAGCTTGGGGCCAAGTTTGAAAAACGTCCCCGATTCAAGGGGTGCGAGGGGAGGCCAGATCCTCAGATTAGGAGAGGAAACCTGCAGCTGCGCATTGTGCTTGTAAGCCCCCTGCTGGAACACTTAAGCATAGATTAGAGTGCTTGTTTCCGCCTCGTTATCAGGCTCGGCAGGCGTCAGGAGCAGTGCCAGTGCTAGGAAAGCGTCAGCTGTTAGCTCAGTCCTGACTGGCCTCAGGCATCCAAGCATCTTGCCAAACCACCATAATGCCGGTACTTTAGGGAACACTGGTCGCCGCCCCTCAGGGGACCCTCGTGTTCCTTGATGTGTGACCTTAGAGTGTGTGACTTCCAGAAGGGCATGCTCAGGTCTTTCTCAGTTCGGAGGTGGTCTGTGGACACAGTTCATTGAGAAGATGAGCCCATAGAAAGGCAGGAGGGGTCCTGTTCTAGTTTGGTTTGGTACTGCATACCTGCAGTCAGGAGGCAGAGGCAGGTAGATTTCTGTGAGTTCAAGGACAACCTGGACTACAGGGTGAGATCCTATGTCAAATAAAATAAAATTTAATTTTGTGGCTATACTTGGCCACATTCTAAGGGCTCAGGTGAGTTCTAGGAACATTCTGGAATCCCAGAATACTGCTCAGCACTGCATGGGGAAGGGTACTGGGTTCACTGGTGCTAAGAGAACGGCAGACACATCAAAGATTGAGAGACAGCACATTTTGCTTTGTTTGTTCTTCAACACAGGGTTTCTCTGTATAGCCCTGGCTGTCCTGCAACTTGCTCTTTAGACCTCAAATTCACAGAGATCCATCTGTCTCTGTCTCCCTTGTACTGAAATTAAAGGCCTGACCCACCTCTGCCCAGGTAAGATGACACATATTTAAGCAGGATAAGGTTTAAGATCTTATCTTGGAAACAAAGGACAAAGATGATGAGTAACCAGTGAGTACAGGACGTGTGGGAGAAGAGATTTGTTACTAAGAACTCACTTATGGGGCTGGGGAGATGGCTCAGTGGTTAAGGACCCTGACTGCTCTTCCAGAGGTCCTGAGTTCAATTCCCAGCAACCACATGGTGGCTCACAACCATCTGTAATGAGATCTGATGCCCTCTTCTGGTGTGTCTGAAGACAGCCACAGTGTACTTATATATAATAAATAAAAAAAATTAATTAATAAACCAACCTTTAAAAAAAGAAGTCACTTAAAAGCCAG
The DNA here is from genome assembly GCF_021556685.1 of Rattus norvegicus. Classification (NCBI taxonomy): domain Eukaryota; kingdom Metazoa; phylum Chordata; class Mammalia; order Rodentia; family Muridae; genus Rattus; species Rattus norvegicus. The sequence continues at coordinate 207,655,768 of NC_141534.1, read as the reverse complement.
GCAGTGTTGGTGCAAACCTTTAATCCTAGCACCCAGGAGGCAGAGGCAGGTAGATTTCGGAGTTCGAGGTCAGCCTGGTCTACAGAACAAGTTCCAGGATAGCCAGGGCTACACAGCAAACCTTGTCTCAGAAAAAATAAAATAACTGACTTGAATCTAGGTAGCATATCCTAGGATAGAGTCACACGTGGGGCTGAGGGCAAAGGCCTCTAAACCCTGAGGGTCCTGTGCAGTCAAGAGACCAGGGTGGCCAGGGCACAAAGAAGTGAAAGCATGGGGCCAGAGAGGAACGTGGGGCTTCATCTCATCAGATGCCTCAGCAGGCCGGGTTTAAAGGCATGTAGATAGTGAAATACTAGTGAGATGCTACAACCGGTAAAAGGGGTTGACCGTCACAGAGTAAGACTCTGTTAGATTGGCATGGGCATCATAAAAAGACATGAGAATAGAGACGCAAGTGTCCATGGCTCATCTCCAACAGGAAGGGAGTAACTGGTCTCATTTAACAGAAAATTCCCAAGAGCAACTGCTCACATGTGTGCAACAGGCTGAAACTAGGCTCCCAGGTGAGGAAAGGAATTGTGATGTCCAAGGCCTGGGGAAAGCCATGAACTGTCTCTGTTACAAATAGAAGATGAAGCCAGATTAACCAGGCACGGCAATGATGCTGAGAAATGTGAGCAGGTGACCAAGGATAAGACAGACAGACCTATGGTGGGCACAGACGTCCAAAGACCTTTAGGATGTTGGTGTGAGTTGTGGGGAAGAGGAAATCTCCATACCCTCTAAGTCATACAAAGAGGGTTTTCCAAAACCACAGGATATGTTCTCTACAGATACACTAGACCAAGATTCAATGTCTTAGTTAGGTTAGGAAAGTCAATAGTCCCAGGGCTGTGAAGGAATTCTGAGGCTTCACAAGATTAAATTAAAAAAAAAAAACAAAAACAAAAACAAAAACAAAACCATTGCTGGGACATTGGATGCTGGATATAATTTCGAGAATCGTGTGAAAACCAAGCTTTAACTCAGACCGATAAGAAACAGGCGACAAGAAATTAGGAACTTAAAGCTGTGAAGCACTTGTTTATGTACTGGTGGTGTTATGGCTTGAGCTGAGGGCTCCGTGCAAGCAAGTGTATCACATTGGCTAAATTTTAGGAAGAGTAAGAAGACACAGTTGCACTGCCATAGACAGTGTCTTGCCTCTTGTTTTCCATCAGAGTGAAACCAAACCAAAAACCAACCAAACCAAACCAAAAACCCCAACCAAACCAGAAAACTTAACGAAAGCCACATAAACAGAAGTCAACTACTTCTGGGATATAAAGAGCCCCAAACTGGTGAGGTTCTTTAACTATAAAACACATAAATATTCCTTTATTAACAATATACTGAACCACTGGAAGAGTTGACTCTACTGAGGCCCAGATCCCATTAGGCATAAACTTGGTAACCCCAGAGCATAGATTTTAGATGGGATGAGAAGTCCAGACAGCATGAGCGATGAAGGGGATAGCCTGGTTCTCAGATTTGAGGGCTCACATACGAAGCCTTTGCTTCAGGAATAGCCCAATACTAGAGGGCAGTACCCAAAGGCTCATTCCAGTATTTTTTTTACAGGAGCCTGCTCCCAACTCAGGGTCAGCACTCGACAGCTCCGTTAGGAGAGACTAGTTACTTGGCTCAGAAACTGAAAAACTACCCAAACCGTCCTACTTGTTGTACTGACTCTATACTGACAGGCTACACAGCACAGAACTCTAAGTGGGTAGCACACAGTTCACTGGGATGAGGGAGAAAATAAAACACCCCACTTCTAAGGGCATTTCCATAAGTCCATTAGCTGTAAAAGAAGGTGTGAACCTCATACCCACTGGGACGATAACAAACAGGTTAAAGGACAAGAAATAACTGGGCTATGGCAGGCATCATGGCCCATGTCTATAGCACTCAGAGGCAGAGGCAGAGCGGTCTCTGAGTTGAAGGCCAATCTGATTTACAGAGTTCTAAGACATACAACACTCTCAGCACGAACACACACACACACACACACACACACACACACACACACACACACACACAGAGAGAGAGAGAGAGAGAGAGAGAGAGAGAGAGAGAGAGAGAGAGAGAACCACTGGACTGACTGTTTTGCCTCACACCTTTAATACCAACACTCAAGAGGCAGGCAGATCTAAAAGGTCAGTCTGGTCTGCATAGGGAACTGAAGGCCAGACAGAATTACATAGTGAAATCCTGTTTCAAGCCAAATTCCAGAAAGCAGGGCAGGTCAGATAAAGTATCAGCCCTAGTAAACACACAAAAATCCAAAGCTTTTTATATTATTAAGGCGATTAAAAATAGACAAAACTCCTCTTCCCAAGTTTGAAGATTGAGGCAGATTGATTCTTCCAGTGGTCACCTTGGGCTCTCAAGTAACTCAGCCCAGACCCTCAGCTGAAATCTATTCAGAGTCCAGGGACCAACTTCTCCAGGACTAAGATTCCCATCTTAGTTGGGGGTACATTTGTTGAATAATACAATCTTTTTTTTTTTTTTTTTTGAGACAGGGTTTCTCTCTCAACCCTAACTGTCCTGGAACTCACTCTGTAAACAGGTTTCAGATTCAGAGATCTCACTGCCTCTTGGTGTTGGGATTAAAGGCATGCGCCACCATCACCGACTAGGGGAAATAAAACTTTTGAGGCACCTGGGCTGTATCCGAGGCCCCCTACCCTGTGGCTCTGAACTCCCAGGTGTGTTTGCTGGGCAGGCATTTGCAGAGCGGGCTCATCCATAAGGTTTTAGGGGTTTATTGTACAGTGGGATCATGTCCAAGTTTGTCTCTCACAGAAGGGGTCCCAGGACCTGGTTGGAAACACTAACACTGGTCAGTGTGTAAGGGTCTATTCCAAGTCTTCAGGAAGGGGTGGAGTTGTGACCTTGGGACCACCTGGATAAACTCCTCAGGACTTCCCTTAACGTAGACTGCCTTAGTCTCCGGGGTAGCAGTGGCCGGATGGGCCCAGAATTTGTAAATCGGAGCCACAGTCTGAGCCTGTATTGTTATGCTAGTGAAGTGCCCGCGGCCGCTTCCTTTTCTCTAACTGCACCCAAGCCCTCCCCCACTGATTCTCTAGTCCCCGAGGACCTTGGAATTTCAGCTTTTAAAGTTCTAGCAGGGAAGCTTGGCTTTGCTATGTCCTATGGAGTTGTTAATACCCAGGAGCCCAGCCTCTCTCGACAAACTGACACCTCCGGGGAAGTCTTCCAAGAAACTGCTCCTGACTATTCCGGTAACACGGATCAGAGTATTCAAAATGAGTTTGAGCCAGGATAGACAGGAACTTTAAGGATGTTTTACTCAATAGTATGAGTCCTCAGGAAAGGCCCCTCAACTTCTTACCCTACCGGTCATCCACATACCTTATTTAGACAGCCCCTGGGCTTCACTCACTGCTGACCCGTTGGTCCTGGTGGGAGGGGTTCCGCACCTTGAGAAGGTTGGTGCCCCAAACATCACGTAACAACTGTGTACCACTGAGCCAAATCTTCACCGAAAAGCTGCACAAATGTGAGGCGAGGGGGCCGCATCTTTTAACCTCTACCCTCAGGGGTCCATTCTTACCGAGACCTGGAGTCCGAACTCATTCACAGGATTAAGTAGAAAACACAATCTTTATTTTGGTAAGAACCTAGGTTTGGGGGGTGGGGATGGGGACAGTAACTAGGGTGTAGGTAGACTAGGGGTCGGTTCTGGAGAGGACTGATAACAAAGCTTCTTTATTGTCGCAAGTCCCCAAGGATGCCCCGCTCGGAGGCTGCACTGCCCAGAATGAACCCCACAGCCAGAGAAACGGTTTGGTCGAAGGAACCTCGTAGATGCTCCACGTGCTGGTTCAGGGTCGACAGCTGGTCGCGCAGAGGGCCCAGAACTGTTGAGATGTCGCCCAAGTGCGTCAAGGTCTGCAGCAATGCGGTATTCAGAGACTGGGGAGCAACCTGAGGGGAAGCACGGCCCTGGGAAAGGCCAGGAGGCTCATTCGGGTTCTCCGTGTCGTGGTCGGGGGTTGGCGTCGGGGAGGATTCGAGGGTATGGCCCGGCTCAGGAGGCAAGGTATCGATGGCCGTAGGAGGTGGGGAGCTGGTAATGCGGCGGACGCCTGCAGACTTCGTAGTGGAAGAGCTGAATCTGAGCGCGGGGGCAGGTTCGGCGTTTTCCGCAGCCAGCGGCAGCTCGGCCTCTACGAGAGAAACGCGCGGAACGTTCGGAATCCCATCTCAGGGCTCCGCCCCTCCCCAGGAGACCCAGACCATTCTTATCCACATGGCTGCTCCTACCTTGCTCCACCACTGCAGGTGCGGGTGCTAACGCGGAGAAGGCTGAGCGACCACGGCGCTGGGGACGTCCAGGACCAGCAGAACGGCGGCGGACCCGCGGCGGCCCATCGTCACCCAATAGCCCCATGAGCTGGCGGATCTGGTCATCGAAGGGTCCGGACGGCTGGCCCTGGGAGTCTCGGAGTTTGTCCTTGAGGAACTTGTAGCGACGGCGGCACTGAGCGGGCGTGCGCCGAACTTGCTGACGGGCCAGTGCGGCGGACACGCGGCGGTAAGTGGGTAGAGCCTGCCGGCGGTCCAGCAGGAGTGAGCGCCACACCGCCGGCTGCAGCAGCGTGCCCAGAAGTAGCTCCGTCTCTCGGGCACTCCAGGGCGTGCGCTGCGCCGAGCCCGGGGACACGGGAGCCTTGGGCGAGCCAGGATCCGCCATCGCGCCCGAAGTAGCGAAGGCATCAGACGTAGTCACCGGGACGTCCCCGGCCGCCCGTAGCTCGGCGTCGGGGCTACCTGGCGACGGCGGAGCAAAAGCGGGCAACCTCCGGGGACGGAGCAGCATCCCTGAGCCAGGTAGAGGTGCGTGTACTCCGAGGCGTGGCCTCACCGGAGAGGAGGGCTCCTCCAGAGCCGCCCACACACGCTCTAAGGACCCCGCACCGCCCTCTGCGTCTGAACCTGGTCGGCGCGACCCTCCCATCGTCTAGCCGCCCCGCCCCTCTCGCCTGCCTAGTTCCTCTAGGTCTGTGCTTTGCTTATTCTAGCCCATCCTTTTTTTAGCCCTTTCCTTAGGGGCCTGAGCCCTAAGAACACAGTTTTGCCCTGTTACACAAAATAGAATGTGTAAAAAATTTTAGTTAAAAAATTTAATTAAGGTACAATATAATAAGAGCGAATGAAGAGGACAAATAGGAGGAGTCAGCTCAGTTTTTTGTTTATTTTTTGTTTTTAGATTTGTGCTACGCCCATTAATTACTACCCATAAACAGCCCATGGAAAGTTCCAGAAACACAAAACTCTGGCACCTTTTGTGGCTAGTGCATCAGAATGTGTTGTTCATACATGCGATTAGTAGGACCACTCTCGTTTGGCTGTGGGCTTTGGAAGATGGGCACATATGTTGTATCTAATTTACCAATCTAGCTAAGAAGGCCACTTGGGTGCTAGATTTGATAGCGATCAATGGTCGCTGGGTTGAAATCTTAGTTCACACACACTACAAAAAAAAAAAAAAAGAATCTTTCTAGTGTAGTAAAATGTATCTATTAACAAAGGCAACAAAATATCACCTCTTCCCTCAAGATTAAGACCAAGAAAAAGATGCTCAAAGTTAGTCTTAGTGTAGAATTCTTGGCCAATGTAGTTAAGACAAGAAAAAGAAAAATCGCCCGTGGGCTGGCTATACAAGCCTTAGTTTTACAAAGATCAGTGAAGTCAAAGGAGGTACCAGTTTGCCATCTTGCTTCTGGGATTGTAGTAGTCTCCCGCTGTGGAAGGGGAGACAACAGTGCAGCAGCAAAGATTAGCGGCTGTTTCATTAGTGATTTGTGACTAAGGGCTTGAACAAAGACCAGGGGACCACTGGCTGTGTTCCTCATGACTGGGGTAGGCCAGGGTCAACTCTACTTGCCATACCAAGCCTAGCTTCCCGGGGACAGTGTTCTGAGTCACAGCCTGTTGTTTTCAAGGTCTTTATCACTTCATTTGAGCCCCATGCGATGATGGTATTTAGTGGCTTTGGGACTAGGCAGCTGGCAGTGGTGGGACATCTTTGTCCATTCAACACCCCCCCCCCCCCCAGCTGACTGAACTCTGGGCCTTGCGCTTGCTAGGCAAGCTCTCTACCACTGAGCTAAATCCCCAACCCCTCAACACTTATTCTCAGTATAGTGGTCTTAGGGGAGTTAAACTTGATCTGTGCTGGAGGCTTCCCTCAGGTACAGTGCTCAGGACTAAGCTCCAGGCTCAGTACAGGGCTGGGACCTGAGAGGTGAGGTTCACTGAGCCTTGAGGGCCACTGGTTGTTACTTTTTAAAAACTGGGCATTACTACTAGGCATACCTGCACTATTGTCATCTTTCCTGTGTCCAGAATGAGTACACTGAGATGCATTCCATTCCCCACCCACTTCATGTCTCTGAGACACTGGGGCCTCAGGAGAGGTCCCAATGGGTGGCCAAGGGAACCAGCCAGCTCTGTCTTGTCTGCAGGCTGACCAGTGGAAACTGTTTGGAGTGGACAGATCACAGGTCACCCCTCTGCAGTTGGTGCTATGGGAAAATGAGCTGTGGCCCTCAGACTCTTGGTTTCGGAAAGGACAGATGCATCAGAGGTGAGTCTGCCAGATCTGGCCCCTGCGATAATGAGGGTGTGAATGTCATGCAGAATGTGGTATGACCTGGAAGTTGGGCTTTCTGTCCTAGGTTGGGCTTATTTCCTGTTGAAGCACTTGGAGACCTTAGGTGAGGTGCCCTTGCCCAGCCAAGAAAGACTTTAGCCTCAGAGTGGGTGTTGCTTTTGAAATCTACAAAATGGACCATTTGGCAGTAGCTTGGTAGAAATGACTTTATTTAGAAATCTGTACCTTGTGACATCAGGGCGCCATGCAAACAGTGCTGAAGCCAAAAAGCCTGTTCACTTCCCCACGCAATAAGTCAGCACCATTGGAATGCTGGTTTGCGCTGGACACCTCCTGCACTAGATACAAAATCTGAAAAGGTAGGCGTTGATCAACAGAACGTAATCCTTATAGAAAAGTCCCAAAACACTAAGTTGCATATGCATGGCCAGGACTCTCAGTCCCACTTACATCCAGTGTAAGCAGGGTCTGGTGTCTCCAGCAAATTCATGTGAGGAAACACCTCTCAGCGTTAAAAATCCAGCATTTGGTCACAAGTCACAGCTTCCTAGCAATACCACTAGCTGCTTCACTACAAAATCCCTACTTCTAAAACACAGAACAGTCTTGGTCTTGTGGCTGGCAGGGCTTGGGTTGTTTCCAGCTGCCTAAGGCGTCCGAACAGTTGTTTTTCCCACCTACAGTTCTCTATCATATTCCTAGCCCTCCTGGCCAGACGACCGCGTCCCAGTGAGCCAAAGCCCAGCGCCAGTTGTTGAGGTGTCTGATGCAACCAAGGCAACAAGTTTGACTCACATCTTTATCTGTCTAACAAAGCGCTAGTGGTGTGCAGAGCCAAGGGAACACAGTGGATGGGTGTGCGCATGCGCAGCTGCTGAAGGCTGATAGGCCGCTGCTCCTGGGGCCCGCAGGACAGTGAAAAGGGACTTTGCTCCCAGAGGCCTCAGGATGGCGATCCTGCATTGGTGCTGCTGTTAGTGCACAGTGTTCTTCCCCCTTTCCAGGGGGCAGAGCCTCTGCCCAACATCCCTGTCGACTGCAGCTGTTCTAAGCTGGGGATGGGGAGCAACAACAGGCTACGGGGAGGGTCAACAGCTAAGGCAGAAGGCCCAGCTGGGACAGAGGCTGCTTCTCCCCGCTCCCTGGGGACCGAGAAGACCAGAAGACTTGGCAGGATAGGCTGAGGATGGGGTGGATTTATAAACCTGGCCAAGACAGGCTGCTAGAAATCTTGGGCTCCGGTGGAAGGTTCCAGACCCTTGGAGCTACTGAGTGCAAAAGACAGTTTTGGTCCTTCTTGCTGAGTGGAAACAAAAACACCGATCAGCAAGCAGCTATGTTTGGGCTCTTTTGGAGTCAGATGTGGGTATGTGTTGGGTTTTGGAGAGGTCAATGATAAATAAATAGGAACCCAGGTATAAGAAGGTCCGAAGCTGAGGATAGCTGAATCTATTCCCTTTTCATTTTTTAAATTTGATTTTTAAATTCTAGCAAAAACAAGCCTACTGAATGCTGTGTCCACCCTGCCTTGGGGATAGGGCTAGGTTGGAGCTGGTTCAGCCTTCCCTATGGCCTCAGGCTAGTCCCTTGCAATTTCCACTTCTTTCAGGGAAGTAAGAACTGTTTTCCCTAAGGGAACTCAGTGTGCCTGAGCTTCCGCCAGCAGCCCTTGGGGGGGGTTCTTTCCACTGGACCCATCTTCCTTGGTCAGGTCCTGTTTCGAGTTTACACCCAGGTGGAGCTCTTGACTACTGGAATGTGGCTTTCATTCTCCTCAGTTTGTCTTGGATCTTCCGGGAGTGTTTTTCGCCTGGGATCTGGTGGAAGTTGGCCCTGTTGTCTGCTGCTAAGATGGCGACATCAGCCCCGCTAAAACGGGCTATCCTTTGCTTGAGGTGGGCCTGTAGCTTGGGGTCAGGGCTGAACGTGTAGGGGTTCTCCTGGAACGCGTGCACCTGGCTTGCCACCTTGGCGATGTTTCTTTTGTGGGAAAAGAAAAGGTTCATTAGTTACTTTGCATAGGTTACAAGGCTCCTCGACCAGCTTATCCTAATGTCTTCTCTGGAATGGCTCAAACCATTTCAAACCTTTCCCAAAGGGCAGCATCGAAGGATGGGGTTTTCTGTACTCATTCGTAAAACCATGCTTTATACCTGGGCATAAAGGGACCCCCTTTATAAATATTCATTGAAAACCCATGTCAGGTTGCTTCAGTTGAGGCCTTCAACACGGAAAAACAAACAAATCCTCCCAAACCTTTGCTGATAGCTTTAGTTTTGCTGGGGGGGGGGGGGGTTTGTCTGGCTCGCTGTACTGGGAACTCTCAGTTAACACACAGGTAGACACACCTCTGGTGGTTACTGGGTACTGAGGAACTCTGCTTGGGGGACAACAGACCTGCAGACAGGCCTGCCCACCTGAACTGGAGAATAGTGTGTTCATTGCTTTTGTTCTTTCAAAGACAGTCATGCCTGTGCATACACAAAGCTGTGAAGAACAGACGAGAGTTCTTCACCATTTTTTGTACCATTACCTCCCCGTGTTTAATTTCCTTTTTTTTTTTTTTGCCAACATAGCTTTCTTTTCTATTACAGTAAGCATGTGCTTTTAGTAAATTTCCTTCCTTCCTTCCTCCCTCCCTTCCTTCCTTCCTTCCTTTCTTTTTGATTTTTTTCAAGACAGGATTTCTCTGTAACAAGCCCTAATGTCTTAGACTCGATTTGTAGGCTAGGGTGGCCTTGAACTTACAGAGATCTACCTGCCTCTACCTCGCCAAAGGCATGTGCCACTACACCCGGCTAATTTTTTTTTTTTTTTTAAAACAGGTGGCTATTTAAAAAGATCTCAGGGCTGGATAGATAGCTCAGCTAGTAAAGTGCTTCTGTACAACCATGAGAACCTGAACGGATCCCTGATGCGATGTAAGCACTTGTAATCTTGTACTGGGGAGATGGAGCTGGTCAGAATCTGAAGTCTTGCTGGCCAGCCAGCCTAATCTATATTGAGCCTCAGGTCCCACTGAGAAATCCTGTCTCAAAAAATGAGTCGAATGGCTCCTAAGGACTCATACTTGAAGTTGACCTTGGGCCCCATATTCATGTGTGTGTGTGCGTGCACACACACACACACGCGCGCGCGCGCGCACACACACACACACACACACACACACACACTCTCGGAGGGGGCAGAAATCTTGCACTGGACTGGTTGTGGCCATTATTTACAAGATCCCCTAGGACTCACCTACCCAACAAGGCCGTTCTCTAATTACTGTGGACAATGAGATGGGAGGGGGGAGATGAGAAGATATGGCTGAGGCCATGTGGATGGCTCTGGGCAGAGGAAGCCAAAGAGTAGGTAAGGAGCTAAGACTAGAGGTGACATACCACTGAATGTGCTCACCTTAGGGACCAATTGGACTGGGAGCAGCTTTCTTATCTCTGCTGATTTTATCTGTGAGCTGCTTTGGTCATAATGAAGCCCCCGCTTCTCACCCTAATCAACTAGTGGGTTCTGCTAGGCAGGATAGAGTCCCCTTACCTCAGTTTACTCCACCTGTGAGCTCCATTAGTCATGGTGAAGCCTCCGGTCTCAAGCTGCTGGATGTGCATGGCCAGCAAGTGGGCGGAGGGAAGGGTAGGCTGGGCCCGGAAGCGCCGTCCCTCCATCAGACACAGGCTGTCGCTCTTCAGGAATACCTGGAGGATCAGCCAGGGAAGTGAAGGGGGTGGGGGAAGGGATGGGAATAGCGACAGGGGAGGGACAGGTGGTAATCATCTGGGGGGTGGGGACAGCCTACCTGTCTCTGTTAATACTTGTCCCTCTAGGGCATGAAAGTTGCCTAATACCTCACTGAACAGCCAGTCCAAAATGAACCTGAGGTTCCTGGATTGCAGGTCAAAAGCCCAGACATTGTAAGCCTGCCGCCAGGGCACACTGATAACCATAGGACTACTCAGCCAGTTCCTTACTTCTGATTCCAGAAGAGTCAGGTGACCGACCTCCCTTCCCACATGGAGTCTGCATGAGTTACTGCAGGTCCTGAGCATACGTGTACAGTGATCATACATCAGTTCTCTCCTGATCCTTGAGAGTCGAGGCTGGGCTTTGAGCTCAGGGATAGCACGGGCTGTGGCTACTCTGGGTTGTCTGCCTCAGGCTAATGTCTGTGAGGCTCCTGATGCCTCACCAGGAAATATACAATCATTTGGTCTGTGTTTCCTGTCTGTCAACTCAATGAGGTCTGTACCATCATGCCTCTTACTTGTCCTGGTCCAGGATCTGTCTTATACCTGTATCCCTTCTCAAGGACACCTTGCAGTCCTTGGGAAGTCAAACCAGTAAACCAGTCAAACAAGTCAGGCAAGATAAACCAGCAGCAACATGTTATCTATTCTCTGCAGCTCTGAGCCAGGTCCTCACTAGGTAGCTGTGGCTGGCCTAGAACTCTCTCTGTAGACCAGACTGGCCTTGAATTCAGAGATATGATTGCCTCTGCTTCCTGAGTTCTGGAATTACATATGTGCACCACCATGTCTTCCCTGTGTGTTTAGGGTTCTCTGATAAAAGTCTGTTATGAGTTCCCCAAGCAGTGTGAAGCAAGTTATTCAGGGCAAGCCATGCAGAGAACTTTTACTAACCTCCACGGCCTTCAGCTCTTCCATGACCTCAGCAATCTTCGCAGGCAGGATTCTCCAAGCCTGAGAAGGAAGCACTGGTGAGAAACTTGTGGCCCCGTGCACTTGCCCTGCCCATATCCCCCTGAGTCCCATGGCACGCACAGGGGACTGCCTCACGGCCAGGTGTTCCAGCCCGCCCAGGATTTGCATGGCCGTTGCAAAGTTCCTCTGTTCGTAGCAAGATTTAGCAATCAGCAGGAATTTGGACAGCAAGTTCACCTGCAGCTGAAACGAGAAAATGGTGCTCTTTAAAGACAAACCTGGAGGGTGCAGCTCAGCACTAGAGCTCAGCGGGTACAAGCTTGAGGGGGGCAGTAAGCTTGGGCCTTGCATTAGCATAACAAAAGTAGACAAAAAATTGACAAGGAGACCTATTGGAATAGCTGGTCCTCAAGGCCCCAAGCCCTGTGACTGACTGACTGATTTGTTTAAAAAGAAAGCAGCAGGTAGATCAGAGCTCCAAGTGTTCCCTGTGAGAACCTTGGGGTGTCTGTCATATGTGATAGCTTGAGGCAGCCCCCACGGATTCAGGGCAGCATCTGAATGGGTCAGACTATTTCTTCCCAGGGCCTTTGATTGACTCCACTGTACTGGCTGGGCCAAACTCTATGTCTCAACAGTGCTCTGGGGCTATCAGTTTACAGGTGTAAGACTCGGTCTTTGGAGGGTTTTGGCCCCACAGTAAGTAAAATGCAAAACATCAATACAGCATGTGTTTTAAAATGTGACGGGCTCACTGGTTGATGTGCAGTCTTCCCGGTGAGATTTCCTGATCCCTTGCTGAACACTGCTCCTTCTAAACGGTGCGGGGACAGCAGTGGCAGAGGCCCTGTACTGGGATGCTGTCTGTTCTTCTCATCTTTCTAAGGTGGATGCTCACAGCTCAGGGTGTGTGTCCTTATGTCCCACCTTGCAGACCCAGAAGGGCTGCTGTGCACCAGGATGTATCACTCTGGCTTTTACCCTTGGGTTGGGTGCCTGGGATGAGAACACACCCAGGGCCACTTGAGGTTTGTGAAGTGTTCCATCATTTTTCTCCTGGCCCTTGTACATGACAGTTACATGGATCTTGTTGGAGACATGACACTTTCTTTTTGTTTTTGAGACAGGGTCTCTCTAGGTAATCCTGGCTGTAATAGAAATTGCTATATAGATCAGGCTGGCTTTGAACTCATAGACAGCCTCTTACCTCTGCTTTCTAAATGCTAGGATAATAGGCATACACCACCATACCCAGCCCCTGACGCATTTTAATGTTACCCATGATGCCCAGAGAGCATCATAGCAAACTGAGTAGCCCAAGTCTTCAGTTGCCGTGTCCTGGCAGAAATGTGGATGGTGAATTTGTATAGATAGTGTGGGTTTCATGCTGGGAGAGCCCTGATCATTGGGTTTGATTTATCTTTAAGGGAGCTGTGGACGTGGTGGTGAAGGGTGCCCACCCGGTGTGAGGTCTCAACTTTTCATGCTGAAGAGGAAGAAGCTGCAGCATAGACAGAGCCTTTGTGTCCTGATGCTCAGCCAACCCTTTTGTTTGTCTGTGTGGGAAGGAACCCACTCCATCCTAAGGGGATACATTAGAGCCCTGGGTAATAGACTGCTCACCGGGTGAAGTGCAGACCTTCAGGATTGGGAGAACTGTCTTGAGAAGCTGTGGACATTGGCTCTTCCTGGGCGGGAACCTGGAAGGAGGCACTGACCCAAGGCAAGCTACAGTCACTGTGCTGGCTAGATTTATGTCAACTTGACACAAACTGGAGTCATCTGACAGGAGGAAACCTCTGCTGAGAAAATGGTTCCACAAGATAGGGCTGTGCGCAGACCTCTACAGCATTTTCTAAATTCATGTTTGATGGGGAAGGGCCCCGTCCATTGTGGGTGGTGACATATGTGGGCTGGTGGTCCTGGGTTCCATAAAACAGCAGGCTGAACAAGCCATGATGAGCAAGCTGGTAAGTGGCACCCTTCCGTGGCCTCTGCATCAGTTTCTGCCTCCAGGTTCCTATCCTGTTTGAGCTCTGATCCCAACTCTTTCACTTATGGACGTGATGCTGAATAAACCCTTTCCTCTCCAACTTGCTCTTTGGTCATGATGTTTCATCCCGTAGGAGCACTATGACTGTCCCTTTCAGGCTGCCAGAACTTGTCTGTGAGCAGTCCAGGTTGTACCCGGTCTAGCTCAAGGCCCATAGGACTTAAGGGGGAACTAGGATTGGGTCTGCAAAAGCTGGACCTTGACCTTGACCAGGTACTGAGCAAAGTATTAGGAACCCACAAGACGCCTGAGAGCCTGTAGTGTGGGATCTGCTGGGGAGAAATAGTGGCTCACAATTTAGTCAGGAAGATCACTGCCTTAGTGCAAGCAGGGAAGCTCAGGGGGACAAATCATACCCTGAAAGGCTCAGGGAAAGATGGGATAAGATACTATGGTGATGGGAGTGTACTGTGACTGGACTTGGGGTGAGGGAGTGTGCATGAGAGAAACTGAGGAAGATGAACACATGTGAGCAATAGTTCTGTGTGTGAAGGATTTTGCATGTGGGGGGCTGTGTGAGAAGACGTTTGTGTTTGGGAGTCTGTAGGTGTGAAGGAATAAGATGGAGTAATTGAATGTAAAGGATGGTGATGGACTGTGTGTGAGGAGCTAAGTGAGGAAATGAGTGTGAACAACCGTGCACTAGGGAGTTAGTGTGAGCCACTGTGCACTAGGGAGTTAGTGTGAGGACTTTTTTGTGTGTGAGAGCTGTGTGGTGAGTGTGAAAAAGTTTGTATGAGGATTACGTGTGTAAGAAACTATCTATTCGATGGTTAATCCTATTGTTGACCTGATTGGACTGGGAAACACCCAATTTTGTAAGCCACATCTCTATGTTTCCATTTCTATTGGCCATTAGAGTATGAGGACGCTAGTCTAATGAATGGTTCATTCCACTGTTTCAAAATCTGAATGGAGTATGACAAAACTGGGAAAGGATGGGCATAGTGGTTGGACTGAGTCTGAAAAGGCATGTCTTTGAAGGATGTGTTCTGGCTCCTTCTTGTCTCAGCTTTCTTCCTTAACCACCATTGTGAGCAGCTCCATCTTGCCATCCCTACCATGATAGACTGAGGACTCTGGAGCCATACTTTTAACTTGCTTCCATCAGGCATCCTGCTATAGTTACAGGTAAGCTGATAGCTGTGTAAAGAATAGTGTGTGAGGGGCTGTGACTACAAGGAACTGTGAGAGACTTGTGTCCATGAGACAGTCGGTTTCTTTTTCTCTTTCTCCTTCCTGCCCTCTCAACCCCAGTGTGTGTGTGTGTGTGTGTGTGTGACCATATGTTGTGAGGGACCATGTGTGAAGGATTACATGTGTGTAAAAAGAACTGAATGAGTGATCGTGTGTATATAAGAGACTGTGTAGAGTTTCCTGTACAGTGCTCTGATGGAGGTTTCATACATCCCACTTTCCAAGTGATCCACAGATCTGGATCAGCCCCAGTAGAAAGAGGAAACAGTATGTCACGATGGGTTGTGACTGCCATGCACTCAGTGTTGGGTGTTTCTGTTGGCATTAGTAAGGGCTTCACTCTTTCCATTGGCTTTGGGTTGACTATAGCGCTGAGACACAAAGTGTGGGATTCCCTACACCCAGAGAAGAGATTGACTGTGATCTCACAGGGACACTGTGGACCCTGTAAGTCATTTCCACCTCTGAGCAATGGAGATGTCTACCTTGGAGGTATGACTGGTCACAATTTCAGCTGCCACCCAGGTGCTGACATCATCTGCATTTCTTAAAAGCTGTAGCAGGTATTTGTCCTGGACATAATTGGGTAGGAATAGACTGCAGGTTTTGGCTGAAAGAGACTCAGAAGAGCTGACTCTGGAAGAAAAAATATGGTGCAGGTCACCAAGGGTGTGAGAATTTGTCCTGCCAAGCCCTGAGGTTTTGGAGCCTCTCTGTAGACTGGGAGGAAGTAAAGGCATCTTCTCTCAGGATGAGAAGCAAGTGTCTCCCTTCAACCAGGCGCGTCCACAGAGCTCTTGGTAGAGTTGCCCTCCCCTCAGACTCTCTCACCAACTTTCAAAACCAAGGATTTCAGAGCCACCTTCAGGAGTGGACACTCACTTAGGAATGGCTGCACTTTTGTCCATGACACCCAGGGCCCTTGAATTTAGGAAGTGGACAGGGTGGCACTTTTGAAACAATTCCTGTTGGAGACAGAGAAGCAGATGGTCAGTCCACTGTTCCCAAGTGGGCTGATGTCCAAGGCAATGTCCCAAAGAGGACTTCAGTATTTTGAAGCCATCTGTGTAACCTGTAGTCAACCTGCCAAGTGTGTCATGTCTGGGCTGGTAGAGTTTGCTATGTGCAGGTCACCTCAGGGGTCGTGACACTGCTAGGGTCTGATGATAGTAACTAGGGTCACCCAGTGCTGTCACCTGACTCATGACCCTGGGTTACATGATGTTGAAGACCTGGGTAGGACTTGCCTGGGCTCTGGGCTGAGGAGAGGAACAGAGGGAGTAGCTGATCAGTGCCCAGGGCTGGGTAAGAACATGAGGACGTATTGGCAGGTGAATGCACAGTGCATGGTATTCTGTGTGCCCTGTGTAGCTGGAGAGGAGAATCCTGCTGGGCTGGGTCTCCCTGCTTTAAAGACAGAACTCGTGCACCTAGCAACCAGGTCCTTCTGCTGACCATCCATCTTCCCCTCTATGAAGTATCTGCTGAGGCCAGCACCAGAGTATCCCTGAGCCCACACCATGACACCAGCAGCTGGCCCAAATGTAGAGCTCTGTGTCCCCTTCCTGATGTCCCAGCTCCCACATACCTGCTGCAGGAGGGTCAGCTGCGTGAAGAGCTGGTTGGTGCTGTACTCTGTCAAGAAGTAAGGACCCTTCTCACTGGCTTTGGCATAGGGGCCGTAGAAGTCTTCAAAGAAGCAGGGCTTTGGCAGGGCTGACGCAATGGTGTACTGGCGCTCCTTATGATGTGGCAGCACTAGCCCATTGCCCCGAGGCAGCCTCCAGGAGAAGCTCTGCAAATAAGACAGGTGCCCCCCTCAAGGCTGAGTAGGCCAGGCTAGCTAGATATGGCAGGGTGAGGATAGGCTGGTCCAACCTAGGACTCTTCAGACTGACCCAAGTAATGTCAGAGGCTAAGTGCCTTCCATCCAGGCTTGTTGGCAGAATACCTGTCCTACTCACTTGGGCAGATCACCCACACACATTGCTCAGACTTAGTGCTGTCGCCTTGTATTGGTGGAAAGACCATCCACTGACCCCAGTGGATTCTTCCACTCAGGTCTCTGCCCTGGGGATCAGGGAGGTGAGTTCAGGGAATTGCAATAATACTCTGGCTTGGATAGAATGAACCCTGTTAGTCCATGGCTTTCCTTCCACAGGGCAGGAAATACCAGCCCTGTAGGGAAGTGCCTGGGTCATGAATAAGAAACAGTTACTTATATGCATACAAGTGTGTGTGTGTGTGTGTGTGTGTGTGTGTGTGTGTGTGTACACATCTATCTGTGCATTTGTCTTTATATGCACAAGTGCCTGTCTGCATTGGGTGTGTGTACATGCATGGTTTGTTTCTGCATATGTGTCTATGTGGACAGCTGTGCATGCCTCTGTATGCATGCACACACTATGTCCTCCAGAATGCATTACTGCCTAGAGAAACCTTCCCCAGTACAGGTTCCCACCTTCCGGGTGATGCCATCCTCTGAGAACCTCTTGCAGAGGGCATTAAAGGGTCTGGTGTCCTCCTCTGCCTCCTTAGGATCCTCTAGGTCTGCCCCTCGAGAGGCACTGTCAGCCCGCCGCTCAGTGCCCACCTCCAGGAGGCCCAGCAGGTGCTCGGCAGTGCCATCTAGGGGTAGGATCTAGGCAGAAGCAAGAGGTGACACTGTTGTTCCTGGGACAAAGCAGTGGTTTTCTCTGCCAGAGCCCATAAGGCTGACAGGTTAGCTAGTGCAGCTTTCACCTTGGAAGAGATGAAGTCCTCCAGCTGTCCCAGCAGCCCCGCGTTTCTTATGAAGTCCACGGTGTAGCAGTCTTCCACCCAGGCCTGTAGGACACAGAGGCTCCGCCTGTAGATCTTGGTAAAGGTGGAGGTAGGATCCTGGTGAGCCCTGGAGGCAGATGGCAAGGCTCAGCATAGGCCCCAAGTGGGCTGTGAGCGGTGAGGAGTACAGGAGGAGTCCAAGTGATGACAGGCCAGATGACGGTGGAGGACAGAGCCCCGCACTCATGTTTGCCACCGCTCTCTCTGGGCGTCCCCCACCCCCACCCCAGTCTGCTGGCCTGGGTGCCTTGTAGAAAGAAGCTATACAGTTCACAGGCCTCTTTCCGTTCCGCCTATCTTTGCCAGGCTAGTGAGCTCATCTCTCTCTTGTCTTGCTTGGGTCTCCTCAATCTCCTGCCTTGGGGAAGCAAGCAGTAAGGGCCCTTCCAGTGTTCTTCCCCACCCTAGCACAAAGACCCCAGCTGTCCTTCCCAGCTGGGTTCCTTTACCCATGATCCTTCCATCCTGCTATCTTGCCCTGACTTTTCCCAGGGACACTTCATCTGTATCCTGTCAGAGCCCTTCATGGGCTAAACAAGGTGCTCCATAATCCCACCCCTATTGGCCAGGATCTCATGCAGTGGTACCTGGATAGGGTGCTGCTGATGCGGTCCAGGAGGAAGTGCAGGAAGTCGTGCGGTGTGCAAAAGTACCGGAAAGTGTAGAGAAACTGCTGCACGTAGCCCTCGAGGAAAGCATCACTGAGGGTAGAATATGGTATTGGGCCTTGGGCCTAGGCCAGCTGGGACCCTCCCTGCAGCCTTGCCCAGCAGTGAATGAGTGTGCCTGTGATTCTAAGTGCATAGGTGACTGACTATGTCTATGTGTGCAGCTTCTCAGTGTGTGTGCATGTGAGTGTGTGCACACACTTGTGTAGCTTCTCAGCATGTACGTATATGTGTTCGTGTGTTTGCAGCTTCTCAGTATGTGTGTGTGCATGTGTGTGTTCTCAGTGTGTGTGTGTGTGTGCGCGTGCGCGAGTATGTGCATGTCAGTTTGTCACATCTCGTTGAACATCCCTACCCAGAATAGGCACTTTCCAGAAAGCCTCATGTAAGGGACATCAACAGGAGACCTGAATGTGACTCTTTGACAACCTGGGGAATATGATGACCAGTAACCAGAAGATGAGGGGTCCTAGCAAGAGACCTCTTCTACAGATGAGTTCCAGAGTAGAAAACATCATAGCATAGATCAAAGAAGCTTGGTCACTGACCTACCTCAGTGAGACGACACTTAAACATGAAGACACTGATAGCCGTATCTAGATCCAGGGACTAAGCAGCCTTCTACCCAGCCTATATTGTAGAGGCCGTGCCCACAGAGTACTCAGTGCTGAGAAAACCCCTTGTAAGTGCTTACTTCAACAAGAAGGCCCTGCCCTCCTCTGCTGTCTGCTTAAGCATGTATCACAGACCATAATCATAATACACCAAACTACACAGAGCTGCCACTCCTGTATTCTCCCACGCGTGCTCACATCCACCAGACAGCACCTTCGCCGGTTCTAAAGGGAGGCTCTTTAAGCTGAGGATGCTCTACAGAGAGGCTTATTATGAGCAAATAAACAACTCAGAAGTCTCAGGAAGTTTATCTGAAATTTACCAGATGCACGAAAGCTTCTCCTCCCCCAAGTCGTAAGTATAGATATAAGTAGTGGGGGCTGCTGAGGAGCTTAGACCTGCTGAGCTGCCTGGAAGGGGCTAAAAACCATCTGTATGGAAGAGACTCTCTCTGCCCAACTGCGATGCACGAGGAGAGGAACCTGACCTATGGGTTTGCCTGAGAGGTTTGTGGTGAGCTGCTAGGGTGGGCTTTCAGTGATACAGCTGCTGATGAGCCACCCATGCTTTTCTAACCCCTCGCCCATATTCCTATGTGTAACCCCGATAAACTCGATGGTTTACCAAGATGGACTTGGATGACACTGTTACGCTGGCCTATCACTGGTTCCCTATCTGGGATGAGTAAATGTTTATTCAAGTCTCCCAGGTGTAGTGCCATACATCACCAGCACAGGTGTGAGATATACCGTATCACACAGTACCCCCATATATACTCACACATTGTATGCACCACAATGCTGATGACATACCTCATATATGTATACATAAGCACGACATGCATATAATGTACATTATACTCACCACTAACACACGCACACACACACACAATTATGTACACCATGTAATAGTCTACAATAATACTCCATAACACATACCTCCATGTAAATTACTTATGCAGTACATATCATACCACACAATAGCTCAAAACACCACACATATGCACATCCAGTACACATGCGCACATCAAGTTCATTCCAGGAGCTTGGGCTTCTATAGTGGGAAGCTTGTTGCCTTATTGTTCTCCAGTGCTACCTGCCAATCAGATCTGAATCCAAGAAGTTGTTAGCCTCTTGCTCGAAGAGGACTTCAAAAGTTGTGTCAGAACTATGGCTGTGACATTGGCTTTCTGGCTCCAGATCTAGGCATAGGACTTTCCATTAAAGTGAGGAAACTGCAGGGAGCTTGAATTATCTAGAAACAAGACAAGGCTGGCGCTCTATGCGGCAGAGGGAGGCAGGGTGGATGGTGCTGGAGGAAGAAGGGGAGGGAGGGATGAGATTCCATCCACGTCCTATGAATAGCCCCGTGAGTACAGGTGAGTGGATTTCCTGACAAAGGGGCAAGCAGTGCAGCACTCAGTTCTCACACGCAGAGAGACAGAGGCCATAGAAATACTACAGATGGTGCTCTGGGCCCTTTGTGACATACTTCGACTAGTGACTTGGATTCAGATGGTAACCTGGAGACTCCTACAGATGGTATAGCAACCTAATGGCCTGGCCCAGGCTCTCCCACAGTACTGCCTGGCCACACCCTGTGACCCAGTACCATGGCTAGAGGGAGTCTTCTGGGGAATGTGACAAACTGCTCTGGCTGGCAGCTTGGCCATGCAGTAGGTAGAAGCTAACACACGCTAGACTGAATTCTAACAAGTTTCTAAGTAATTGCACAACCCATGTCAGACAGAGCTTTCCTTGCTTTTTGCCTCCTTGTTCTCAAGCTCTTGTACGTCAGGGTCAGAGAGTCCTTTTGGGGCACCTGACACACCTGGAGTAGAGGTAAGCCATGAGTCCCAGTGGTGTGCCAGCCTGTAGGATGCGAGCCTTCTTCTGCCGGCCGCTGCACGGGTGCTTGTTGACATTGTAGAAGATGAGGGAAGAAGACTCATCCAGAGGGCTGAAGTCCAATGTATCACAGGGGGATGCTGCGATGTTCACAATCACGGGCAGAGCACAGGGCTCCAGCCCCCAGCGCTCTGCGTACAAGACCTGTGGGGAAAGGAAGTGAATTATGGCTGACCACTTAGTGTGTGTCTATGGGTCACTTTCCTACTGACCCAGGGTTTCTCAGCATTTTGAACCCTTACCCAGGGCCCGTGTGCATGACCTCATGGGTCTTGATCCATAGAATGACTGAAGGAACCCCATCTGAGGCCTGGTGCTCATTCTGGAAGAAGGGCAGGGATAGAGGGCTACTTGCCTGAAGGTATTTCTTGACCAGGCCCAGGAACTGCACCTTGGACTTCATTTCATCTAGCTGTCCTCGCAGTTTAGATAACATGGTCCTTACCTCAGAGCCTGTGGGCAGACCAGAGTCAGCACATGGCTCTCGGGAGGCACAGAGCACCTCGTTGGTGGCAGGTAGCTAGCTGTACGGTGTTACCTTTGCTCCGTTTTTCCTTCTGTAAGAGTTTCTGGTAAAACTTTAGGGTCTTCCTGTAGTTTCTCTTCTCTATCATGAGCTGCTGCTCCAGCTCCTAAGAGGAAGCAGGTGAAGCGTGAGCACCTGTGCCAGGCACATTTGCCAAGCGAGCGGCCTGAGCGGCCTGAGTGGCCTGAGTGGCCACAGGAGGAGCAGGTGTGTGTTAGGGCCAGAGCCATTTGGTTGGCATAAGAAGGGCAAAGGAGATGAATGAGGGGACACCTCAGGGCTTCAGAGGTTCACCTCGAAACCAGCACGCAATCCCTCAAGGATGCCAGGCTCCACCAGTGCCTGTGGGTTGACTGCTGAAAGGGGAGGCACAGTGAAGTGCCGTATGCCCCATCTTAGGGAGCAGTTCTCAATTTGTGGGTCACGACGCCATTGGGGGTCGAGCGACCCTTTCACAGGGGCTGCATATCAGATACCCCGCATATCAGATGTCCCGCATATCAGATATCATTTACATTCTCTATAACAGTAGTGAAATTACAGTTATAAAGTAGCAATGAAATAATTTTATGGTCGGGAGAGTCACCACAAAGTGAGGAGCTGTATTAAAGGGTCGCAGCATTAGGAAGGCTGAGAAACTCTGCCCTAAGACTTGGCCCAGTGTAAGGATGTGTCTGTCTCCTGAGGGATCCTTCCCCTTACCCACTAGGTTGGCCCCACCTGGCTGATTCTAGAGAGTTCTCTAGACTCCATCTCAGAAGGGCCAGGGGCAAACCTTTTTGTGGCTTCTCTGTTTTGGCGATCAGTGGTAGTCAGGGTCTACAAAGACAAAGGCTTATTCAGTAAGCAAAGCCAGGCCCCATATGTGTAGCCCAAAGGCTCCTCTAACTGTCTCCAGTCTCCCTGTCTAGCACTGGGCTCAGGGTAGGCTGCCTTTCTTCTCTGGCCAAAGGGAGCCCCCTCTCCAGGGCCCTCACCTTTTCAGGGGGAAACACAGATGACCGTGTGGACAGGGGGCTTGGATACATGGTTGCTGTGTCCCTGTACCTCAGGAGAATGAGCTGCAGCTCTGATGTTTGCTTCCTGTTTGAACACACAGGCTGCAGTATCTCTAATCTCCATGTACCTGACTGCAGTGTGGGGAGGTAGGAGACCCTACTCCAGGGCCAGGTACCTTCCCAAAATGGTTCCCTTCTGTTTGTTAGCCACTTCCTTTCTTCCTTCCTTCCTTCCTTCCTTCCTTCCTTCCTTCCTTCCTTCCTTCCTTTATTTTCTTTCTCTTGTCTCTCTTCTTCAAGATAGGGACTTGTTTTGTCTCTTAGGCTGGTGTACAATTCACTCTGTAGTCCACTACCGCCTTGAGCTCATGCTCCTCCTGTCTTAACTTTCCTGTTCCACAGTTACAGGTGTGCACCACATGCTTGGCTGGGACACTGGCTGCTTTCTTTCTCTTTTACAGTTAATTTTGTTTACTGTTCTGGGAACATGTCTATCAGGACAGGGAACGTTTGGTGGCAAGGGTAGGATGTAGCTGGTCACATTGCTTCCACAGTCAAGAAGCAGACAGGGGTGGGATGCTGTGTCTTTCTTTTCAAGTTATGCTTGAAGAAGCCTCGCCATGTGAGTTTCTTTACTGTGCAGGTGAACCCCCAAGTCTCCTTTGGAAACCCACTAGCTGCATTGCGGAGGTTGGCTAGGCAGATGCCGTCTCACTGTGAAGCCAGGTCTCACTTTGGGTGACCTGTGCCGGCTCACCGCAGACCAGGGTGTGAATCCATTCAGCCAGGGCTCACCCTCCCTTGGTGGATGGTGCGAATCCACCAGAAAGAAACTGGAGAAAACCGATTTGAACTATACAAGGTCTCTCTGCTCATGCCTAGTACTCCATAAAGAAGCCGGTTAGATGCTGCCCCAAACTGCTGGGACACTGCTTTCCCATGTCAGGTCCTGGAGGAGAGTGTGGGCTCTGACATCACACATTTGGCTTCAAGTCTGGTTTCCACTGGATGGACAGCTGGCTAGTTTCTCCTTGCTGACAGGGATCAGAGCCAGGCTTGGGATGCAGTATGGACTACTTGCCTTGGACCTGGGCTCCCTACATGGAACCACTTGGTATCTGAGGATGTCTAGATTAGTAAGGTAACTAAAAGGAAAGTGTCAAGTCCTTGGTCACCTGGGCCACCACTTGAGTGATCAGTAATCAGTGGCTGGAGGCTCTCCTGAGGGCAGTGCATATCTAGGATATCTGGTCAATGAGGGGCTATGGAGAGTCTGAGCAGACAGGGGAGCTATGTTCTAAGCTGTGTTCTGCTGTCTGTTGGTTTGAATGGGCCCTGAGGTCTGAGGGTCTCCACAGCTGTCCACTCATACACTGTCGTGATCCCGGTAACCTGCTGGGGTTGGTTTGTGAGCACTAAGGCATTAGCGAACCAGAGGAGGCTCTTATGAACCCATTAAAGTTGGTGTCAGATTGAAGTTAGTCTGACATTTGTCACGACTACTTTACTCGATAGTCAACAGCAGTCAGATTGTGTTTAGTTTTAAATAGAGTACTGTTTTAGATGATTTTAGAGAAGTATAGGTGACCTAAATTCATGCAACATGTAGGATGATGGAGAAGAAGACGTAAGTGTTGACCTCCCCGTGACACTCATACTCTGGTAAATGCACAGGCTGACTCTGTCACAAGATCGGAGTTAAGAAGAAAGTGTGGTCGGGGTTGGAGAGATGGCTCAGTGGTTAAGAGCACTGACTGCTCTTCCAGAGATCCTGAGTTCAATTCCCAGCAACCACATGGTGGCTCACAACCATCTGTAATGGGGTCTGATGCCCTCTTCTGGTGTGTCTGAAGAGAGCAATAGTGTACTCATATACATAAAATAAATAAATCTTTCAAAAAAAAAGGAAAAGAAAAGAAAAGAAAGAAAAGAAAAAAGGGCAGTGTAAGCTCATCTTTTGCCTATGGTGAGGTTTGAACCCAAGTTTGTTATAAAATTTAGACACATTGGTTCCTTAGAAGGAGTAAAAAATGATTTGAGAACTAATTAAGCAGGAAGGCTACTGGGTTTAGTTGGATATATATGTATGTGTGTGTGCATAGTGCATAGTGTGTGTGTGTGTGTGTGTGTGTGTGTGTGTGTGTGTGAACAACCAGAAGGAAGCAGAGTCACCAGAAACTGTAGACAAAAAGAAGATAAACTGAGCCACAGCACTCCCCTAAATGCCAAAAGCCAGGCCTATTTGACGAGCAGGAGATGCAAGGACTAGAACTAAGCCAGAATGTTACAGTGACAGGGGCTTCCTGTCTGAAGTGTGGAGATGCCTGCAGTTCACATATACCATACATAGTCACGCTAAGGCTGCTGACCTCCCCAACAATGGGCCTGCACATGCTGCACCTCCAGAACTGTTGCTCTTTTGCATGCTACCTTGGCTAGCTTTGGCCGTTGAAGTCAGGACTCCTTTCTTCCTATTGGCCAGGAAAGAGCCTTGGATTTTCCTAGTGCTACCTGCCAGAGAAACCCTTGCTGACCCCACTGACCCCAAGTCCAGCCTAAACTTGCTGAAGGCATGATACATGTAGTGTTTTCTCTCGCCCAGGCTTAAGACCCCAAAGGGAAGAGATTGCTGCACCCGCAGCCATGCGCAGTATATTTAATCCAACGCTTATGTTCACAAAGACCAAGTGATCCTGGCTATTGGCATCTGAGACCCACGGGCTCTGCTAACAGGAAATAAAAGTCATTCGCTGCTTCCCTGCTGTGGGAGCATGTACCTACATTGTAGAACCTCTAATGTAGGCTAAAGGGAGTTGGGCCCACCAGAGTGGAAGAATACTGAGAATGAACACCACCTGAAAGGCTCTTCTCAGAGTCCTGCCATTGGGCCCAAGTAGCCTGAAAGCGTTGCCTAAGCAAAAGCATCATTGCCTATGGTGTTCCTAAGGCTACAAATGCCCTCCCAGCCCACAGTGGGTAGATTTCCCTGCACTCACTGGACTCTGGGCTTCCAGTTCTGTGTGCCCATTGGCCTTCTGCCTCTCCAGATCCTTCACATAGTTGTAGACATCGGCTCCGAAGCAGTCAGCTTCATAAAAGGCACTGGACCAGCCAGGGCTGCAGTTCTGGAAATCAGCTGCACCTGGGGACACAGCTGGACCACCATCCTCAGATCTAGCTAGCCGGGCCACTGTGTCTGAGGCATTGCCGGTCGACTCCTGGCTTGGACCGGGCTGCCCATCCACTTCGGCCTCTGGTTGCTGCTCTCGTGTGACTTTTATTGACCTCTGAGACCGAAATCCAACCTCAAAGTTTCCCTGAGAGATCGTGTCAGAGTCTATATCTGATAGTGCTGTGGGCGAGCAGGGTCCCCCGCTGCCCCAGGTCGTGGCTGGCTTCTCCTTGCCTTGAGAGAAAGACAATGGTCAGTGAGTAGCACCTCCATTTCCCGCCGTGGAGGAAACCCAAACACCCTTATCCAGGATCCTAGGTAGCTATGGCTGTTGTGCTAGGTGGAACTGACGGGGCTTCAGGGAACACTCAGGTGCCTGCGAAGAGACAGGCTTAGCCAGGACCAGCTCCCCTGAGTATTCTTCCTGCTCCAAACTTCTCTGAGACTTGGACTCTCCTCTACTAGAACTGATTTCAACCAAGATCTGTTCCCTTTGATCCCCCTTGCTCTCCTGGAGCATTTGAAAATCAAACCTAGCTCAGTCGTATACTTACATTCCACATACAAACCCATAGGCTACTGGGAACTCTGTCAACTCTAGAAGCTTCTCTCTGTGCCAGTAGCCTTCTGGCTCCTTGGCCATCAGGAGCAGGTAGACTTTGTGCCCAAGACATGATCACCTGCTCCTTGATTTACTTAAATAGGGATGAAGCCACCACCATGGTCTTAACCACAGTTACTAGACAGACCCTTGTGATCACAGCCATGGACTTGTCCCTAGAGACCACCACATGGCTGCCTGGTCTCTCGTCCTCAAACTGCTTATTGTGGTGTTTGCTTGTTTTTGGAGACAGGGTCTCCCTATGTAGTCCTTGTGGTTTGGAGCTTGCTATGTAGAGGAGGCTGGTCTCGAACTCTCAGAGATCATATTGTCTCTGCCTCCAAGGTACTGAGTTCAGTACTCAGTACTGTGCATCACTAGGCCCAGCTCCTTGAGTTCTAAGTTGATTTGTTATTCTGGCTAACAATCTAGAAGGCCAGCTCTGGTATCTAAGTGGCTTTTACTTTCACAGTTGTGAAGAGCCATCATGCTGGCTGTTGAAGGGACAGGAAACTGTCCCCTGATAGCCCATGCCCTAAGGTCTAGGCTTCTTGGATGTCTTCCAACACAGGGCTGTCCTTGACAACAGAATACCTCCTGCAGTTGTCCAGGGGACCTCACCTAGAATAGTTCTTGCCTGGCCTCACGATGCAGGCCAGGTCTCTTACCGAGTCCATGCAGGGAAGGCCTTTTGCTGGACAGTGAGCATCTGCTGGGTGAGCGTTCTGGCTGGGATCCAGGCTCCTCGGAAGTGCTGGTAATGAGAACACCAGTCAGCTCACCCAGCCCTCGGATGAGACCTGGAGCTTGTTCAGAGAAGTCCCAGCATGGAGTGTCATCTGAGTACATTAGGTAGGACAGGACCCTGTCATCGCCCTGGTGTCAGAAACGCCCTGGGTAGTGACTCCACAGTGCCACTTGAGAGAGGTCGAGTGTAGTCAAGAGCTCCTTCTCAGGGTTGTAGAAATGCTGTTGGGTTGGGTGCAGGACAGGGGAAGTGTACTTGTCTGTAGTTATTTATTTGTTCATTTTTAAAAATGATTTGTTTATCTATTTTATGTATGTGAGTACACTGTTGCTCTCTTCAGACACCAGAAGAGGGCATCAGATCCCATTACAGATGGTTGTGAGCCACCGTGTGGGTGCTGGGAGTTGAACTCAGGATCTCTGGAAGAGCAGTCAGTGCTCTTAACTGCTGAGCCAACTCTCCAGCCCTTGATTTTTTTTTTTAAAAGGGTTGTACTATGTGGCCCTGGCTGACCTGAAATCAGTATGTAAACCATCTGTCCTCAAAGGATGGCTATGCTCCTGCCTCTATCTTCCAAGTTCTAGAATTTTAAAATGTATGCCACCACGCCTGGCTGCCTGGTACAATTTTTACTGAGAAGTAGAACTGGGTCAGGCAGTGGTGACATACGCCTTTAATCCCAGCACTCAAGAAGCAGAGGCAGGTGGGACTCTGTGAGTTCCAGGTCAGCCAGGAAACCCTGTCTCAGGAAAACAATAGCAGCAACAGCAACAACAGCAGCAGCAGCAGCAGCAACAACAACAACAGCAACAACAACAACAACACTCCTCCAGGTTGAACTGACAGCCTCAGTGGCCCCTCCCCTTCTTGCTCTTGTCCCTAACCATAAACACCAGCAACAATCACAACCATGGAGTTGTCCTGGGCTGTTCTGGGGTTGCCAGAAGGAGCGGGAATGACTGAGCCTACAGGGTTTGGTGGCTTGGCCTGCCCAGAACGCTAGAAGGGGAAGGTTGTGCACACACTTACCTCTCAGACGGTGAGGCTGGCCCGTTGACCACCTTGAAGAGGTTCTTCAGCAGCTGCTCATCCCAGTATAGGTCACAGAACTTCTCAGATATGGCGCCACAGAAGGTGGCAAAGGTGAGGTCTTTCAAGGCGTAAATGTACTCTCCTGGTTTACAAAGGATACATAGGTCAACATAGGTTACACACGGGAGGCTTTCTGGTTCCTTTGCCCTCGATCACTGCTAACTCGTCTCAGGGCTTTGGGGGTTGAAGAGGTACAGGTTCCAAGCTGGAAACTGCCCTTGTTTGTCCTGCCTGACCTCAGCAGGACAGATGTGTGGCCTCCTGAGTCCCCTTCATACGGACATTCTCTGGACCGGGTCTGCCTCCCTCAACCTCTCCCTTATCTTGGGCTTCCAGCGTGGCCCCTATGGCTTTCATACCCATGATCAGTGCCTCTAGCCCGTTGTCCATGTAGCCATCGAAGGCAAATTCCTCCTGGATGAGGCGCATGGCTTCCTGCAGTGAGGGGCATGCTGTCATCTTAGGGGGGGATGAGGTATCTACACCGGATGGACAGAGCTTGCGGTCTGCTGGCCGAGCCTTCTCAGGATGACCATCCGGGCCCCTAGGGCTGCTTGGACTCGCTGCAGCCTTACCCCTGGGTGGCTTGCATGGGTGTCGAGAGCCTTGGCTGGCTGAGGCGGGCCCTGGGGGCACAGTGGTGCCCAGTGGTCCCTGGCCATCTGGCCTGTGTTCAGAGGGCAGGGAAGAGGCGGGAGAGCTGGGTGTCCCCGATGCTCCTTTTTGCTGAGTTACCAGAGCAGGGCCATGTGGGCAGGAGCATTCTGTGGCTGAGCTGTGGGGCACTGAGTCACCAGCAGGGTCTGGAGTTGCTCCCTGCAGCTCTGGACCATGTGGCAGCTGGTCGGACATCTTTAGGTCAGTGTCCTCAAGAAGCTCCAGAGTTGCCTGCTTTCTTGTTCCCTCCCTGTCCAGCTGACCACTTCCTTCTTTGGGCTTCTCATTTGACCCCGAGGACAAGGCAAGCTGGTCTCTGTGGAGAGAGATGAGAACTCAGGAAGGGCCATCTGTGTCTGGGGCCTCTGCTAGCAGGGAGTGGGGACACTCACCTGGTAACACCCATGTCCTGAGCCAGGACTATGGGCTTAAAGTGAGTGGCCTCAGAGGTGAAGGCTGCTGGCAGCTCACAGGCTTCTATACAGCAGGGGGGTAGACCAGACACAGGCCCAGGGACAGCGACCAATTTGGTATCATTGCTGACCTGCAGGAAGCCTAGGGACAGCAGGTGGAGGCAGGGAGGAACAGGGGAACAGGAGAGGGAGCCGTGGGGAGATCAGCGAATACTTCTGAGTCAATCCTCACTAAGGTCCCACAGGTGGGCACCACAGATGCCCAGAGGTTGTTCTATATCAAGCTTAGCCCAGGAGCCCAAAGGTGTGTGTGTGTATAGGTGTCTGTATATGACAGTGCCTGAGAACTGTTTGGAGACAGCCATAGCTGGAAGGCCCAGATGCTGTTAAGCTGGGATGGGTTTGTCTCTTCTCCCTTGAGAGGGAAGCCAGACAGTAGGAGGACTGGCTTACGGAAGAGGACATACATTGTTGAAGGACAGAGAGCAGCTGCAGGTGGCAGAGTCCTCAGTGAGAGACGCTAAGCCTCGGGTCAAGGCCACACACTTTGACCTGATCATCCTGCTTTATGGGTAAAACATGTTGCAGGTGTCCACTCAGGGCAGGACTGTGATGGAGGATAGGGGTGAGCCTGGTTAAGGGGTACAGGGGCTGATGAGTAGGAAGGCTTGGGTAGACCCACCTGGACTGCTCTCAGGAGCAGGTGCCATGGTGGGTTTCAGGTCAACCACTGAGAAGGCATTTTGGAGGCCGATGGTCTCTTCCTCTGGGTGAACCTGGGGTGGAAGTTCATTAAATGGTCAGTCGGGGCAAACTGGGGCTGAGGAGGTATAGTGTGGATATATGCTATACTGCCACCAGACACAGCTTCCAGCCTAGTTCAAGGGGCTTCCTGTGGCTCAGGGGAGCTGGCACAGAGGGATTAGAGCCACAGAAGTCCCTTCAGTGAAGCTGTGGTGGGTTTCTAGGGAATTTGAAGGTAGTGGAGAACGAATCCCTGAAGCGTCCCAGAGAACCCAGTGCTCTTGCCCACTACACAGGGTGGGATCTTCATCTTCTAGGTCTCCCAGCCCGTTAGGAGTTGACAGGCCTATGTTAAGGTTTTGTGTGTGTGTGTGTGTGTGTGTGTGTGTGTGTGTGTGTGTGGGGATAGAGAGGGCAGCCTTTCAAGATTGTCTTTCAAGATTCGAGTGCTTGCATTGTGAGTGGTTGGCAGCACAACTAAGCAGGAGCTGGTGGGAATGTCTGCTCACTGCCTCTTCTCTAGAGTCCCTCTGGGTCTGCAATGCAGCAGGGGACAAGTGGGGCCCTGTGGGTACGAATGGGAGCATGAAGGAGTCCCCGAGAATTTTGGGAAGTGTCATCTTGCCTTGCAGGTGGATGCCCGCAGGTGGGCTAGAATCTTGCTGCTGTCCATGCCTCTCTGAAGGAGGTAACTGCTGCACACCTGAAATGAAGGAGACGTCCCTCCAGGGTAGTGCAGCCGGCAGGCGTTGGCTCAGCCGAGCCTGCCTCACTGCTCCTGATACTGCGGCGAACATTTGTGACAGAGACCCTTGGTGCTTTTCTAAATAATCCTAGTCCTGGCGTCTGGATTTCCTGTCAGGGCTGTGAATAAAACTGAAGAGCCGAGCTGGGAGTCTCAGGGCTCAGGGGAGGCTGCATGGTATTGGGGAACTGAGAAGGCAGGGTGCGGGGGAGGAGGATGTGATTACAGTCACGGCAGGACTGGATCAGAACCACGCACAAGATGTGGCAATCCTTAACCTGCTGCCCACACAGGTAGAGGAATTCTGTAGACAGCCGTGGTTAACATCAGCTTCAGCATCGAAGATCCTACAGTCTTCCACCCTAACCCTAGAGACTATGAGCAGGCCTGACCATGGTGCAGTTACCTTGATGGCCTCCGCTGCAGATGGCCGTTCTGAGGCATGGCGTCTGGCCATGTCCAGAAGGAGTGTCTTGAGTCTACGGGGCAGGGCCAGTTTGTGGTCTCGGGGCACGCTGAACTTGGCTGCCGTCCACAGAACCGCAGCCACACAGTACACAGAGGCCTGGGTAGTGGGGAGGCAGGAGAGAGAGAGAGAGAGAGAGAGAGAGAGAGAGAGAGAGAGAGAGAGAGAGAGAGAGAGGTTGGAGGAGATCACCAGGACTGACTGCTTCCACCACCAAGTCACAGTCCCTCAGCTCAGTCACCTGCCCAGTGCCTAGAACTCCACTTCAGCTAGATTTGTGGCACCCAGGGTTATAGCCTGGGAGGGGGAATTTACAAGTTTAACAGAACCAGGCTCCTCCCCGCCCTGTTTGGGTTTTAGACACTGCAAAAGCTACTGTCTCCTTCCTCATGAGGGCAAAACCCATAATAGTTTGAGAAGTAAGTTGCTCATGAATCATGTAGAGAGCCTGCCCAGCTGGGACTCCTTCCCAATTAATAGTGTGCTGCCAAATGGTTACCCACTGGTCCTTTGTGTAGACAGCCCTCTGCATTCACGGAGCAGACACTCTGTCTCTGATGGAGGGGTGGCTAGCACAGGGTTTAAGGTGTTCTCTGTCAGGCCGATAGCTCACACCAAATGCATCATCTGTAGCCAGTGCAGTCTCCTCACACATGCCTGGGACATTGCTGTGGATCTTCATGAGTGTGATCAAAGGGAAGCATGATGGTGTGCAGTGGCATGCACCGGTAATCCCAGCACTTTCAGAGGGTTCAAGGCCAGCCTGGGGTTATCCTATTTCAAAACAGTCAGATAAACCTAAAACTTTGGGTGGAAGAAGGCCACTTTTTCAAGCTCCTGGGCTGCACAGTGTAGAGTATGTTTTGCTAACTGATTTTTTTGTCAGTTTTGTCATTGCTGTGATGAACACCTGAGATGAACGAGATAAAAGCCCATTATACACGTTTGACATCACTAACGTCCCAGGTTTCTTCTGCAGCCTTGGCTTGCTTCCTAGGCTTTAAGCATCATCCTGCCAGCAAAGGAGCATCACTTTACTCTTCCTCCACTCTCCAGGGCCCTTTTAACTCCTTTGCTCTTTGCAGGGAGGCTGTGGGCTGGAGCAGTAGCCTAACTCACCCGGACCATGGATGTAGCAATGTCTGAGTGTTCTGAAGGGTGATCTCACTAAAATGAATTCTGGGAAACATTTTCAGGCTGATCTTTGCAAGTAGATCATCCCAAAATACTTCTTTTTCCCCAGCAGAGTTCTTACAAAAACCTGTGTGGGTGGAGTCCTGCCAGTTCCTGAGATTCCCTCTAGGCATGTTCCTCTGTGTGGCCTTGGCTGTCATGGAAACTCCCAGTGTAGACCAGGGTGACCTTTAACAGAGATTCTCCTGACTCTAATGCTGGGACTAACTGCGTGCACCACCATTGCCTAGCTTTTGGCTTCTTCTCAATGGTTGTGATCTCTTCAACAATGCCTTTCATTGGCCACTACTTTCCAGATGCTTCTGTTAGGTAAGGCAAGTGTCTCAAACCTTTCCACTCTTGTAAATTCTAGCGACAAGCACTCAGCAAATAATCATGCCACATCTAAACGACATAGTGTCTTGAACTTCCCTCCACAAAACTAGTAAGCCCATTACTTCTAAACTCAATCTTATCAAAATTACTAACATGTACACTATAAATTATTTGCCAGAATGGAACACATATGGCTTCCAATCCAATTCCCAATAAAGTCCTCTTTCCACTTGAAACTGTATGTACCCAGCCTTTTCTGGTTGCAGTCTGTCAGCATTTTGACCAGAACATTCACTCTGTAGACCAGGCTGGCCTCAGGCTCAGAGAACCCACTGCCTCTGCCTCCCTTGTGCTGAGATTCGTGCCACCACTGCCTGAAAACTCTGCTTATGACTTCTCTAATATGCCTTGTGGATGCTTCCAAATATCCACAAACCACTTCCCAGAACGTTAGTACCACTTTTCCAGGCATTCAGAGCATTTACCCCACATCTATAGCACCAGAGTTGTTTTTTGTTAATTTTTTCTAAGAAAGATGATTTTTAAAAGATTTACATTGTTCTGTGTTAATATATGCCTGAATGCCCAGAAGAGGGCACCAGATCTTATTCTAAATGGAGGTGAGCCAACTTGTGGTTGCTGGGAATTGAACTCAAGATATCTGGAAGAGCGATCAGTGCTCTCAACCTCTGAGCCATCTCTCCTGTCTGTTTTTTGTTAAATTTTATGTGAATGGGTTTTTGTCTTTTTTGCCTGTGCACCATGAGAATGCAGTGCCTTGGGAGGCCAGAAGAGGGTGTCCGATACTCCGGGTCTAGAGTTACAGACAGTTGTGAGCCACATTGTGGATGCTGGGAATTGAAACCAGGTACTATAGACGAGCAGCCAGTGCTCTTAACCCGAGGCATCTCTCCAGCTTACACCAGTTTTTATCTGGTTTGTTTGTTTTTGTTTTTCAAGACAAGGTTTCTCTGTGTATCCCTTGAACTCAGAGAGATCCACCTGCCTCTGCCGAGTGCTGGGATTAAATTTAGGTGTACATTACCACTGCCTTGCTTCAAGTGGGTTGGACGTGTGTGGAGGTCAGAGAACAACTTGTGGGAATCTTTTCTCTTTTTCCATGTAGGTCCCTGGATACAGAACTGAGGTTGTTGGGCTGGAGAGATGGCTCAGCAGTTAAGAGCACTGAGAGGTCCTAAGTTCAATTCCCAGCAACCACATGGTGGCTCACAACCATCGGTCATGGGATCCGATGCCCTCTTCTGGTGTGTGTGAAGACAGCTACAGTGCACTCATTAAATAAAGAAAAGAAAGAACTGAGGCTGTCAGCTTCAACAGCAAGGGCTGAAGACCTTTCCTCTATTTCTATTTTTCCTGAGTTTCTTTTTATTGTTAAAATAAAATTATAACCGATTGTTGAATTTTATTTTCTGCATTAATTAATATAACAATGGGATTTTTCTCCCTTTTTTTCCCCATTAATACATTACATTAAACTGGATTCGACTATTGAAAAAGACTGGTTTCACTATCCCTGGAGGAAATCCTACTTTTTCACAGTGTAGGCGTGTTTTTACATACTACTGAATTCTGTGCATACCCCAAGAGTTCCGTTTTCATATTTATGATAGAAAAAAATTGTACTCTCTTTAATTTGAGTATCGGGGGAAATGAGCTTTATAAAACCAAACTGGGAAGTGATTTTCCTCATTTGTTTTCTGGATAAGATCATGTAGGAAAAAGGTTATTCTTTCTTTATATATCAGTATGATTTTCTAGTACAACAGTGGTTCTCAACCTGTGGGTTGCAACTCCTTTGGCAAACCCCTATCTCTAAAATTTACATTATGGTTCACAACAGTAGTAAAAATCAGAGTTATGAAGTAGAAATGAAAACAATTTTATGGTTGGAGGTGATCACAACATGCGGCACTGTATTAAAGGGTCTCAGCATTAGGAAGGTTGAGAGCCACTGCGCTAGGAGTCTTCAAATTGTAAGCTCAAGTCTCTTGATAGCTGTGGACCATCACAGCAATTTATTTCCTGTTGGCGGAGCTGTGGGCTTTGTGTGCATCTCAGCCAAACCCCCGAGTGCATGGAGAAGCTGCTGAGGTGTCTGCTGCCTACCGTCCTGGTGCCAGCTTTCTAGCTTCCTGCTTTTCTTGCTCACAGTTCCCTTCTGCCTCACCTGTCCTGTTTCTAGGGCAACTCTCTGTCTACCAGGTTGTCTTCCTAGTGGCTCGTCTGCACAGCGCACCAGTGTAAACATCTTACAAGCCTGCGTACTGCCCTCTGCATCCTGTTCTCTTCTCCCACTTGCGACTGTTTTAAGTACACACATCTATAAACAAATGAAGCTGTTATCTGATAACCGGGAGCTGGGGTTACAGGGGAAGTCACCTGCTCTGGCTGCTGGGAATAAACGCTGAAACTTGCTCTGGGCCACTGAGCCATCTCTCTGCCCAGTCTTTATACTTAACATAGCCCCAAAACCATATTATTATTGTGTGTGGATGGTGTGTGTGTGTGTGTGTGTGTGTGTGTGTGTGTGTGTGTGTGTGTGTGTATACCAGAGGACAACTCTGTAGTGCCAGTTTTCTC
Source organism: Rattus norvegicus (assembly GCF_021556685.1). Lineage (NCBI taxonomy): Eukaryota > Metazoa > Chordata > Mammalia > Rodentia > Muridae > Rattus > Rattus norvegicus. The sequence continues at coordinate 207,620,878 of NC_141534.1, read as the reverse complement.
TACAGACCCCCTGCATTCTAGGACTTGAAGCCAAAAAGCTGGGCTTTACTCAGCAGGCAGGCGTTTCAGCCACTGAATCATCTTGCCAGCCCAGTCTTTTGGCTGTTTAGAAAGTAGCACGCTATTCTTGTCTGTGATACATTTTTAGTTCTTTTTGTTTTTCCTTCTGAGAGCATCTTGACACATAGGGGTTTTGCTGAACAAAGGACTCTAGGTGAAAGGTCTCCACTTCTCAGGTCATCAGGAAGGAAGTCAGTTGCCATTTGAACTGTATCCTGAACATAGATAAACTGTTTCTCTTTCAGCCTTCAGCTTTCAGAGGTTTTACTACCAAGTGGTGCTGGTTTCTTTAGGTGTATCAGTTTTTTTTTTCTTTTCCGTTTCTTTTCTTGAACGTGTAGACTTATGTCTTTTGCCATAAGTGGGTATTTTTCATTCATTACCCATTTATCGATTACTCTTCTGCCTCACCCACCGTTTTCTTTCCTCCCAGAATTCTAATGACATGAGTGTTTGATTTTCTAGGGCAAGTTTCTCAGGCATGCTCAAATTTTGGTCTCATTTATTTTTCTTGTCCAGATGGCAGTAGTTCTAGCTCCCCTCGCCTGTCGTGGGTGGCTTCTCAACATCAGCACCCAAAGCCAGCACCCCTGGCCCTCTGACTAGCAAGCCTGGCCTCAGGGAGGCTCCCCTTGCCTGTGCGGAGTTTCCCAGGGGCCACTTCTCTAGAGAAAAAAAACTTGGCTTTCTCTGCCCTGTCTGGTATCACCCCGCTCCTTCACTCCTTCCTCCTGCTCTCATTCCCCCCCCACCCCCGGCTTCTACATTGCCCCGCCCATTCCTTCCCAAGAACTGGTCTCTGTTCTGTAGAGTCCTAGAGGAACCAAAGCCTGGAGGATCAGCTAACCTAGTTCTCAGGGTGGCGTTTGCATTAGGTTAGGTTCTCAGTGTAATTTAGTTCATTTAATTTAAAGTTTTAAAAAGCCTATTACTGGCGGCGAGTCTACGTTCTCGGATCGGAGCTTGTCCCGCCCAGGATCCCAGGGCACGCCCATAACTCAGAGGACGTTATTGAACGCTGCTACAGTAGCCCCACAAGTGAGATGGGTGCCACGTTTAGGCTATCTGGCCTCGCGATCCACTGGGAAGAGGGTGCAGACGACGCGAGAGGTGATGCGGTTACCTTCTCTGTCACCAGCTTCTCTTCTGACACCTCAGGAGCCAAGAAGAGCGAGTTGTAGGCACCTAGAAAGACAACCACAGTTTGGTTACTCTTCCCACCTTGGCCAGGTCGCTCTGGTTCTCCGCCCCCGAGAGTGACCCGTGTATACCATCGTCAGGGGGTGGTCCAAAGAACACAGTCCCATCTTCAGCCACCAGCACGTTGTCCAGGCACAGGCGAGCTGCAACAGAGCCGATCAAGGATGCAGCTGTGTGTGGGCCGCGCCCTCGCCAGCATCAGGGGATCCCAGGCCACACAGAGACCCCAGAGAAACCTGTCAAGACTGGAAAGACACTGGAGGGCTGGCCGTTCCATCTAACAGTTGCCTGGGAACACTGTTAGGGTATATCACCCTCATCGAGTTAAGAATAAACGGGAGGATGGATGGGGATGGTCCCTGGATATGGCTGGGTGAGGTAGGTTGGGGCCTTTAAATTCTCCAGACTCACAGCAGCTTTAACACTAGATTGTCGGAGCAATATTTCTCTAAGGGTGGCAGTCTGGTCCCTCAGATGCCTCCTTGATTACTGCCCCATGGCACTTTGAGAGTACAGATGAACTGTCCATTTACCTGGCTATCCAGCAGGCTTGAACATTAAGGGTCACAAACTAGTGTAACATCCTGGGCTCTTCCCTCACCTCCCAAGGCTAGTTTTTACTTCCTCTAAGGTTGGGAGCTGTCATTGGCTCTAGGACCACATTGTAGGCAATTGTCTTCATCCCCCACCCCCACTTTTGTGCCAAGACCCAGGTGCTTCCCCTAGGTTTGTTGCTGGGTCAAGTTGGGCATTGCCCCTGGCTCACAGCAGTGGTTTTGCCACTCCCCTTTCTCCCTCCCCAGCTTTTGGGCCCAGGGCTCAGGCAGAGCAGGTTGACCCATTACCTGGGTGCTCCTTGTGTGTCTGCAGAGTGCTAAGGCAGGAGAGGCACAGTGCCCACAGCTCATACTCCCTGAAGGGCCGGCCTAGCTTAGACAGAAGGTCCTGCAGGGACAGGCTCTGTGGAAGAGAAGAATCACCTACGAATGCTGTCTCCCTCTGATGTCAAGGAAGGGTTTCCGTGGACAGGGATGTGTGAATGGTGTTTCCGTTTCTACTTGTAGTACTCTCTATGCCAGGGACTGGAAAAGTTCTCCAAGTTAAAAATGAATGTGGGTGAGTGTATGGGGAAAGTGGAGCCCTCATGCATAGAATGGTGTAGTTGCCATGAGAAAAGATGGCAACTCCTCTGAGAAAGTACAGAGAATTACCTCAAGATCCAACAGTTTCATTTCTGGGTACCCCTAAGACCTGTAAAGAAACTGGAGTGGACAGTTGTCCACCTAGGTTCAAGGCCTTTCACCATTCACCAGATCCCAAAAGGGGAAGCAGCTCAAATACCCATGAATGGATGAATGGATAAAAAAAAATGTGGGTCAGGGTCTGGAGAGTTGACTGGGTGGTTAAGATCATTTGATGCTCTTGGATAGCTCAATTCCCAGCACTCACGTCTTAGCTCACAACCTTCTGTACTTCAGCTCCAGGGAATTTGATGCCTTTTTGGTCCCCCATGGGTACTAGGCATGCACATGGTGCACAGTCATGCATGCAGACAGAACATCCATACATGAAAATTAAAATAAAGGCTAAAAAATGGTCCACCCACGGGACAAACTACTAGGGTATTGCTCAACCTTTTTTTAAAGAGTGTTTTCACTTTCATGAGCTTGTGTTTTAAAACACAAAGTGTAGAACTTAAACACTTCTAATGGCATGGCCCAGGGCAATAAGACCATTCAGGAGCTGGGTGTGGTGGGACACACCCGCAATCCCAGCTTTTGGGAGTCAGAGGCAGGAGGATCAGGAACTCAAGGTTTTTCTTGACTCCACAGTAAGTTCCAGGACTGTTTGTGCACCATGAGCCAAGACGGAAAAACAGAAGAGGTAGGGAATGGAAGAAGGGGAGCAGGAGGAGGAGGAGGAAGAGGAAGAGGAAGAGGAGGAGGAAGAGGAAGAGGAGGAAGAGGAGGAGGAAGTGGAAGAGAAAGATGAAGAGGAGGAGGAGGAGGAAGATGAAGAGAAGGAGGAGGAGGAGCACTGCAGTGTTGATTACTGATGAATCTTGAAGGCATTATGCTGAGTGAAACAAGCTAGACAACAGAACAGAAGGTTCTGTTCACACGTGAGGTTGTGGTAAGGCTGTGGAGAGAGATGGAGGGGAGTGCATGCTGGACGCTCAGGCGTAGAGATGATTACATGGTAGATGCGTTTACGGGTATTTTAACACATCTTCAAGTGAAAGGAACCAGTGGAGCCTAGGAGAGATCGTTCCTGCCTATGGGGACCACCTGATGGTCTGGAAACAAGGTCACCACAGAAGTGCACATGTTAGCAGCCACTTCACCCGGGATGCTATCCACTGGCCCTGTGAATAGCACAGGTTGACATGTTGGGTCAGTTCCGTGGCTCTCTGCTCCCCAGCTCATCTGCACTGCTTTTGGTGGCCCTCTCTATCCTCGGGTAGGAAAAATGAACCTTGAACCAGAGGTGAGGGCTCTGGGTCATCCTTATGTGGGAGTCCGAGGTTTGGAGGGCCATACTCTATCTGAGAGAGACTGATCAGATGGCTGAGGTGAAAGCTAGGCTCATTGGTCCGCTGTGTTCTCTTCCAAGCAAGAGGCCTCAACTCTTCTCCATTGGCAGTGCCTTCCCTTGCACAGGCTACCCATGCATTTGTTTATCCATCTAGAAGATGGTGTTGTGAGGTGGCTGTAACCTGTGAGAAAATCTTGAGATGGTGGCTGAGAATATGTGTGCATCCCTGGCCCAGACAACATAGATTATCTGCATCACTGACTTTACATCTCTTTAAGTGACCCGCACTTCCCGTGGGAATTCTTAAAGCTCTCATCAGTGTATAAATGACAACATACACCACAGAATCACCTGCCTCATACTCTCTCCTTTGGGGCAGCAAAGCCTGATGGGAAATGGGGCTGATGGTAGGCATCAGCAGGCCGATGTCTTGGTAGTCAGATGTATGTATCCTGGGAACTGGCTCAAGTGTCCTTACCCTGAGAACCAGGCTGGGACATAGGACTTTGAGGAACCCACTGAGCAGTCAAGTGGGGATCACACTTAGTGTTGTGGTCTGTATCTGGCCTGCATACCCGTGCACTAGAGTTTCATCCCATTGTGAAGCATGAAGTTTAAGAAACCTAATCTGAGGTAAGGCTTGGGAAGTGAGTGGGCCTGAAGGAGCAGTACTAGGAGCCGTTAACTGTGGAGCTGCACCTATACACTGGTGAACGGAGCCTGAGCAAGTTAGTGATTTCTGAGGCTGTCCAGAGGTTAGCTTGCATGTCTGGCACCTCCCCCAATTTGAATTTGAAGCTCTAGGAAGCCCCCCAAAGCATAGTTAATTATTGACTGGGAGTGAAGGAAGGGCAGGGCAGGTCCTTTGTGAGCTGTACATTGAGGCTTAGCAGAGACAGCTTTTTCACCTGCTCCCTCATCACATACCTGTTCTGTGGCTGCACTTCCCAGTTGCCTGGATTCTTCTGGAATCTTCTCTTCACTCCTAGGTATTTGGTCTTCATGGTCTGAATCTCCAGGGTCTACAGGGCTGGGTGAAGGTTTGTACTCTACAGATCCCTGGCTAGGAGATGTAGCCTCCAGCTGCCCCGAGGCTCCTGGACTCCTGTGTGGATTGCGGCCTGCACCTGGTGTCATATCCAGTGGGACTCCAGGCTCCTGCTCTGGCCACAGTCTGCTTTTAGACTGCGTTTTGAAACCAGAAAGGCCATTTTTCCCTTCCAGGAAGAGCTTCCTGGGGTCTGGGGGAAAGAACTCAGATTTGGCCAGCTGGTTTCTTGAGCTGTTCAGTGACAGGCAGAGGGTGCTGGCCTCTGTGCTTTCCTGCAGGAGCCTGGGAAACGTCTGAGCCTTTTTCAGCCGACTTCGTCTGAGGATGTCTCTGTCCAGCTCACCCAGGGGGCACCTGGCATCCAGGACAAGGTTGGCCAGCCCTTCCTGTCCTGGGTTCTCACCGTTTCTCATGGGGGCTGACAGCAGTGGTTTGGGGGATGGGGCTCTGGGCCTCTGCCCAGCCTCCTGCTCTGCGTCTCTGGAAGCAGGAGGTTGGAGTAGACCCTTTGATGAGGACAGTGCCTCTGGATCAGTGCTGAGGTCTCCTGGCATCTTCTTGGGCCCCACATTTCTTGGAGCAGGCCTTCCCCTCCATGTGTTCTCGCTGAGCTCTGAGCAGAAGGTAGGATATGGTTACTGCAGGGAAGCTTGGGATGGAGTCTGTGCTGGGATGGATCCCTGAGAGCCACCTCTACCCTGTCCTACGCACCGTCACAGACCCTCCTCCAAAGTCTCACTGGGCAGGCTTACCTGTTGTGCACTTCCAGATTCCCACTCCTACCCTTAGCATAGGCTCCAGAGGGCCCCAGGATCCATTGTCACATGACTCAGTCAATTAGAGGCTCCGAATGGAGGCTCCTGTGTCTCCCTCTTGGCTGAGCGTCCCAGAGGATCAGCCCTTGCCCATCTAATTACTCTATCCCAAAGCTCCTTAGTTTTCTATTATGATTACACAAGCCACTCCCTGAGGGTAGAAATGGAATCTGGTGGCAGTCATAGGGCACATACTTTTCTACACACACGGCATGCAGCATGGTCTTGTACACATGCTATGGCTCACAGCCTTGCACATGGCATACACTGTGGCACGCAATTTTGCATCCATGGGCTGCAGCGACTCTGCTGCCTGTTTTACTCGGGAGTCTGTCTATGGCTTTGCACGCAGAAGTTACCCTCTACTGGCGCTGCGGTGATGCTGTCAGTCACCATGGCTACGGCATTACAAACACTGCTGCTTGCTTGCCAGGGAGGACCCTCCAGCCACTCTGAGGCTCTGGATGGTTGCGGGGGCCAGCAGGGTCCTGAGACTGGTACATTCCAGATGTACAGCAACAGCTCATCATGCAAACAGGTGAGTGTAGCAGACAAGGCTGGCTGGAGTCACTAATTCTGAGTTTGAAAATTCCAGTGTGTGCCCAGCATGCACGCGTGTGGATGTGTGTGGTATGCACTTGAATGTGGATGTGTGCACACTTACACTGGAGTGTGTAGCATAAACAGACATTCGGGTATTTATATAGGCAGTGGTGTAAACATGTAAGTGTGTCTGCATGGGATACATGTCCTAGATCTGAACATGTGTATGACTGTGAGTGTATACAAGGACATATGAACATGAGTAAGGGTGCGTGATTCTATATGTGCATACTATATGCATACTTCTGTGGGTGGTTGTATAGATGCACGTTGTCCCTGGGTACACATATGCATGTGTATGTGTGCACGTGTACATGTGTAGGCATAGACGTGGGGGCGATGGTGCTTACCCTGGAATGCTCCGAAGGACTCAATGGAGAGCACCCTTCTTCCAATGGCTGAGAGACTGCGGCACAGGCGGCATGAGGACACAGGTTGCATCTTCTCCTCACACAGTGCTATGATGCTCTGCAGGTGCCAGGGTGCCTCTCAGGTGTGCAGCTCACCAAGAAGGAGACCTATCCTCCTGAGACACCCCCCTACCCCCCAACTGCACAGCTCTGGGATGGCACCCAGCACCCCCAGATCAGCCTCCTGCTTCCACATGCACTTTCTGGTACATGTAAACACATGCGTCTTGGCAGAAAAAGACTCTTTTGTCCCTGATAACTTTCATTTCATCACAAATTTCATTACAAAGGCATAGTATAAACTGGCCCTTATTTTGACAGAATGCAACGCCTCCAGTTTCTAGCTAAGGAACTCCAGTGAGGCTGCAGGGTCCGTGCTGCCTGTGTTCACGTGTTCATGCAGCATGCATGTCCAGCTGGGAGCTTACCTGCAGGTCTGGCCGGTCCCTGGGGTCTTCTGCCTGCATCTGCCTCAGCAGTCCTTCCAGGTCTGTGCTCAGCTTGGGCTCCAGCTCTGGCTCTGTGACGTACTCCAGGGCAGCCTTCAGTGTGGCCCCCAGGGAGTAGATGTGAGCCTGCAGTACCAAGGGGTGTAAGTCCCTGCCCTGCAAATGGCTGCTTTCTCCCTGCCAAGACTCAGGGCTAAGCAGACCAGAGAGTCTGCGTTCCTGTGTTCAGTGTGCTGCCTGGGCCTGTTGCCCAAGGCATAGAAATCCTGTTCTCCCCAGCTGCCTATTTTGCCTTAGGCATTCTTCACAAACAGGATGAGAGCAGGAGGAAAGAAGAGCTTTCTTTTGGTTTAAAAGTTGCCATCGTCATGGTCGTCCTGTCTGTGCATAGGAGAGGGAGGGAGGGCTCTACGCAAGGCTGGGGGACCAGCTGTGTGGAAGTGTGGGGGTGGGAAAGACAATGTCATTCAAGAAGGACCAGCTCCTCTTTTAATCTGTTTACAAAATGAAATCACTATGTGTAGTCAGAGCATTTTTTAAAATTTCTACTTTTTTTTTTGGTTCTTTTTTTCGGAGCTGGGGACCGAACCCAGGGCCTTGCGCTTCCTAGGCAAGCGCTCTACCACTGAGCTAAATCCCCAACCCCAAAATTTCTACTTTTAACTCACAAATAACCATCTATATTTAAGGGGCACCGTGGGATGTTTCTATGTTCATTGTGTTAACTTAATACTTGATTTTCCTATTCCTTAAAAATCTGCTGCCTTTAATCTCCGGGATTCCTGTGGGTTTTGTTGCTCTTGAAAGTGGCTCACTTAAATTATATTTGTAGCTTAAATACAAAGGAACCCACTTGGCCTGGGTTGTTTTCATACATTCGAAGCCTTTTGTTCTCTTAGGCCTAGCTCCTATGTGCGTGTGTGTACCTGTTCCGAAGTCAGCCCTTGCTGTGCACACTCTGCAAACAGTCTGCTGAACTCTTAGCCAGGCCTGGGATCCTGGCTGCCCCTTGTCACAGACCAATTGCTTTTCCAGCCCTAACTGTGCCCTTATCTTCTGTGAGAGGAATAGGGGTGAGCGCAGGGAACCACAGACCGGCTGCCTGCTGCCTAGTGAGTGCAAGCCTCCTTATCCTGTAAGTGGATACTCACCACCCTGCCACCTCCCCAGCGTCTTGTTTCCTTAAACTCACCCTTGGTCTGTAGCCTGAAGTCTACCTGCGAGCAGAGGCCTGCAGCCCTTGTTGGGCCTTGTCACATCACTCACAGACTCATTGGTCTCCCATCGACATGGGTGTCTGTGTGGACCGTGGCCTCAAGCAAATGATAGGTGACAGCACTGAGCCAGCCTGGCTGCTACCACAGGGGCCCATCAGAGTGACAAGGGCAAGGAGGAGGGAACATGGCAGAGGCTGGAAGATTGTTAGCTTTTGGAAGCTAGTGAGCCTGTGGGGACTTTGAACAAGGGTGTTGACTATACTCAGTTCTGGGAAGACTGGCCACAACAAGCCCAGGAGATTCTAGAGCATGTGATGGGGGAGTTGGTCCCGGAAGCAGAAGAGGAGAGGGTGTGTGTGCGTGTGTGTGTGTGGCATGTGGAGCATAGAGGGTCCAGGGTGCATGAGCTGGTGTTAGAACGTTCCAGAAAGGATGTAGTTGGGTCAGAGTGAGGCTGTCCAGCACACACACTTGGACCCTGTGCTCTGTTGATGTTGTATCACCTGGACTGTTTATGGCTTCTGGTAAGCCCAAGCAAAGGCCTCAGGAGAAGAGTCAATCTGGGACAGAACAAAGACCCTGGGCACCATGGCTTATACTAGGGTTGTATTTCCCAGAGTGCACATGGGAGCACTTCCCATGTACACAGGGTCTCTCCATAATACAGCTAAGGTAGGAAGAATCCACTCTCGGTGTATGTAGAACACAGGAAAGTCATCTGAAGAAGCTCAGGGACCTGGGCCCCTCTCTGGCGTTCAGCCCCAGCCTCCTATTTCACTTTGGATGACCACACTGCAAGCAACCCACAGGAAATCCCCTCCTTACAGGGCTCAGCCCCAGGGGAGCAAAGGATCCTTTCATGCTCAGTGGCTACTTGCTCTGTAACAGTGGGAGCATACTGCCCTCTAGAGGAAGAGCCCCGTTCACCAGTTCCTCGAGGGAGATTTTGATGGTTACAAGGGCAACTAAATAAACAATAAGTAAATCAACCAGAACGAACACCACAGAAGAGCCAGACAGACGGATGAATGAGCCTGAGGTGCACGGAAGGGGCTGCACTTTGATCGAGGAACACAGGGGTTCACAGAACAAAGGAAACCTGCATGCGCTGGATCCAGCAGGTATGCAGAGGGTGGGGGAGGGACGGAGCGGTGGTTCAGCCACAGACTGACTAAGCCAGAAAGTCAAAGGAAAAAGACAAAAGATGCATTAAAAGGTCCCAGTGTGTTCAGAAATAAGAAACAATTCTAGGGAATGAATGCTTTCCAGTGACTCCGCTCCCATGACAGCTCTCACAACTCGGGGCAGAGGAGCCAGCCTCCACCAGCCCTGCTGAATCCAGCCACAGGAAGCAGCAGGACAGGATGATATCAACATCTCTGTTCTGTGTGGTTCGACAGCCACCCTGGGGGTGGTGGTGCCAGCTTCTCATTGTGCTAACTCCATTTGGATACTGATTGTCGAGACCTCAGCCTTTGAAAAGTTACGGGGCTGTGTACTTGTTACAAGAGTGCCTTCTGTGTATGCATCGTCATAAAAAAAAGGAAAACCCAACCTATTCACATAACTGAATAACTCATGTACTGAACCAAAAGAAATTACCGAGAAGCAAACACGGTATGACAAAGCTCGCATGCAGAGGGAGATTCACAGTGGGAAATAGCGACTCTAAGAAGATGAAAATGGATGAACCAAGTTTCCCCCTGAAATGAAAAAAAAAGGAGTCAGCTGTGGAACTCAAAGCAAACAAAAGAAAAGAGAGAATAAGAAATAAGAACCCAAAGAAAAGATAGAATCAGCAATAAGGACCCATAGCAGAGGGCACACAGAAGCCCCCAAGGACCAGACAATGCAGAGGATGCTCTAAAAGAAATGACAAGATAAACAGCCTCTAGTTAGACTGACAGGAGAAAGAAAGAGAAGCCAAAGAAGAAAGGGCGGCACATGGAAACAGGAAATTTGCAGACATCACGGAGAGGCAAAGGGTATCACCTGGAGCCCGTTAGGCGCCTGTTTTCATCTGCTGTAGTTAAAAAAAGAAAGAAAAACCTCAGCAGCATAAACACGAATGGTTCTGTAACTATTAAAATTTGACGGTAGTTAGAAATCGTTCACAAAGGAAGCTGAGGTCCTTTTCAATGACTCTTTCCAGACTTTCAAGACATAGACCATCCCATTCTTGTACAAGCAGAGCAAACAGACAAGTCCAGAGCAATCTCGAAACCAGTGATGGTCAGAAACGTTCTTAGGGTAAGACTATACCAGCTGCCCAAAAAGATCCTAGAGGGCCACTAATAAGTACTTGTCAGTCAGCTTCAACAGTGCCCAGAAGAGATATGACACTTGGTTAGCCAAGGTTTTCTTAAGTGGGACAGTGTGGTAACGGTATGGTAGAACATAAAAATGCGCACATTAACTTCTCAGTGAAGGAAATTGCATGATCATTTCCAGAGGACAGAAGAAATATTTCATAACATCAAATTATGTATTCTCAGTAAACCTTAATAAGCTCAGAACAGATAGGAGCTCTTGTGGCCAAGGCCAGTGCCATCCATGTGGTTAGGCCAGGGTAACCAGTTCTCCCAGGCACATTGCACTTCTACCATTGACTAGATCCTACACTTGCTAAGAACTGGAACAGAAATAAACTTTGTCCCCGGAGGCGACAGCATGAAATATGGTTGGTGATTTGATCAAAGAAAGAGGAAAGGAAGAAAGAAAGAAAGGAAGAAAGAAAGAAAGGAAGAAAGAAAGAAAGGAAGAAAGGAAGAAAGGAAAAGAAAGGGTCCCCTAAATTGTTAGAAAGAACTGCAGGATTCTGTAAGATGGTTTGATATTAAAGTGGATAAAGTTAATAAAGGGACAGGAAACTGAAGGTAAAAACATAACCAAGCCATCATTTTTAGGATGGACTCAGAACCCAGTTTCTTTTCTTTTGAGACAGGATCTCACTATGTAGCTCTGGTTAACCTGGAACACACTATGTTGGCCAGCCTGGCATGTGCCACCATTCCTGATCTCCTAAGTTCTCAGGAGTAAATGTAATAAAAGGTATCTAGGACCCCAACTGTAAGGGCTTTAAACTGTTCCCAGGAGATGTGGAGAGAGATCATGGTGGCTGAGCAGATAGCATAGACAGTTACGGCGCTTGCTTAGTATTCCCAGAACCCCTAGCTCTGCAGAAATCAGACACAGTGGTGCATCTCACAATCCTGACACTTGCAAGGTGGAGGCAGGAGGATCAGAAGTTCAAGGTCATCTTTGGCTACATATTGAGTTTGAGGTTAACCTGGATTACTTGAGATCTTGTTTTTAAAAGATAAAAAAAGGAGAGGATGACGATGAGGAGGAGAAGGAGGAACCAAAAGTCAATAAGCAAAAGAGGCCTTGGAGATGAAGAACATAACACGAATTCTACCCAGACTGGTTCATGATGTTCTAGTCACCATGCTGATAGAGCTTTGAGGGAGCTCAGTAACCAGACATTGCACACACTACAGGGCAGAGGCTGGCAAGTCATTACCCCTGTAGGCCAGCTCTACACCAGGTCACAGGCCTTGCCAGGAAGTAGGTAGTTAAAAGGTAGGGTTGGCGCTCAAAGGTGAGTGAGTGACGATGGGCCAGAGTGGGATGGACATCTGAAAGCCGATGGCCTTTGCCTGGATCCTAATGGATGGTAGTTGTATGTGCAAGACAGCTAGCCAACAAGCAGAACTGGGAAGTGACCATCCAGCCACAGGAGAAGATGAAGTTCTAAGTCACGCTAGGTAAAAAAAAAAAAACCCAAATGTCACAACAAGCATCAGTGTATGTTGAAGTCCTTACAGCATCAGCGTACATTGGAACATTACCTTGTGCACTGAAAATATACAACTCTGGTTTGTCAAAACCACAGTTTAGTGACGCTAAGGAAACTGGCTTCTCAGAAGACTAGAACTTAGAAACTCTTGGTGGAGAATGGTGAATCGACACAAGCTGGAGTTATCTGAAAGGAGGGAACTTCAATTGAGAAAATGCTTCCATAAGATCTGGCTGTTGGTAGTTTCTTATTTAGTGACTGATCGGGGAGAGTCCAGCCTATCGTGGAACCAGGCTGAGGAAGCCATAAAAAGCAAGCCAATAAGAAGCACCCTCCATGACCTCTGCACCAGCTCCTGTCCTGACTTCCTCCAGTGATGGACTATGATGTGAACTGTAAGCCAAATAAATAAATCTTTTCCTCCTCCAGTTGCTTTGGTTATGGGGTTTCATCACAGCAGTAGTAACCCTCAGTAAGACGCCTGGGCAATGTAATCAGAACCCTATTCCAAACAAAACAAAACAGAGAAACTCTTTCCGCCAGTGGGCACCAGCAGGCATGGGATCCCCTGAACTTGGAGTTACAGATGGTTTGAGCCACTATGTGGGTGCTGGGAACCCAACTTGGGTGTTCTCCAAGAGCAGCGAGTGCTTTAAGCCACTGAGCCATCTCTCCAGCCCCTAGAAGTGCTTCCTAAGGTTGGTGACCATTCGTAGCCTTTTCTGGTTCCTCCCACAATTCACTGGTGAGGCTGAGAAGCCATCTGATTTGACATTGCAACAAGTGAACTCAATACCAACCCTAACAGAGATGTTCAAGGCTCCCAAACACCCACATGTCTCCCAGTAGCCACCAAGGATGAAGGTGAAGGCCCCAAAGGCAGCCCTCACTGGGGACAGCCTTTGCTCCACCTCCTGTCTGGCAGCCTATTACATTAGGGCTACAAGACTATGGAAACAGAGGTAACCCCATAGAGGAAGAGGGCAAGGCTTAGTGAGTCACCACTTGCTGGTACTTACCTCAAAGGTGTTTCCTGTCAGGTCAAACTCTGGGGGTACAAAGGCACCCTCGGGGTCATCTTGGAGAAGAAAAGAGAACGTGTTCTGATCTTGCCCTTTGGTGAAGAATAACCCCACCTAACAGAGCTCAGACTCTGGGAGCCTCCTGCCATAGGAGGAGGATTCATCCCCAGAAGAAGCCTCTGTCCTTTGCTCAGACTGATGCCTCTAAGGAAGGCGGCGAGCATCCAAGGCAACGACTGATACACCATACTTAAGCCATAAGAGTTCCAAAGCAGAAAGAGAAAAGGACTTTGTGTGGATTCTTGAAGAAGTTACCCTGGCCTCCTAACTTGAGAAACCCAACCTTTCCTGGAAGGGGCCTAATGGTGGTCAGCTTAACTAGCCAAATAAGTGTAACCTTCAGGTCCCCTGTGTTTACTTCCTGCAGGCAAGGAGTTCCAACCTAGGGGAGACAGTGACCCAGGCATCCTCTTATGAGGAGAGCTCAGAATTAAGGATGAACACATCATCTCTGGCTCAGGAGGGAGTGTATGGCAGTCTTAGGATGCTATGATTTACAGGGGCTGCCCAAACTCAACATCCAGCCTGCCTTCCTCCCTCTGCGCTGCCTTGGACAGAGGATCCCATCAGATTACCAAGGAAACCCAGGGCCTGGATCCTCCCTTTTGTCCTCAGCTGCTTGGTGCTCACAGCCAACCTCGAGTTACCTCCTCTGTGCAGCACTGGGTACCCCCCACGCCTGTCATGGTCCCCTTTTCCTTACCACTGAGCTGCTCCATGAAGCACACGTTTCCACTGGTGTTGAAGGCCAGGGTGTCAGGCGTGATGCACAGGGTCTGGAAAATGGCTGCATGTGCCACACTCCGCATGGACAGGCTGCACTCTAGGCACACAGCCCAGGCCTCCTGCTCACTGAGGCCTCGGTCCCGCAGGGAGAGGATGTCAGCCAGAGACACATTTTCCTGCCAAGACAGGCTTGGTGTGAGCCCACAGAGGGCTGCCCCAGGAAGGACCTAGTACTCCATCCGGAGAATAATGCACCAGGGTAACAGACAGCTAACTTGGGGTGGCACTTCACTCACAGTCAGGAAAAGGCAGGCCCTTTTTTTAGACAGAGTCATCCTGCTGTCCCTTGAATGTCACAACCATGGAACATTTGGTGAAACCAGCAGTGTGCTGCTCAGAACAGGCACAGACATTTGCACATACTTGTCTCCACGTAAGCACACTCACACTTAGTAGAAATGGCCCCGTACAACAATGCATACTGCTCTACATTACCTACACTCACGACCATAGCACGGCCAAACTTACCTTGCCCACACGTGTTCACACACAGTCAGGCTCATTTGTCGTATCAGGTATCTAAGACTGCAAGAGTCTTGCCTGGCTGCTGTCGGGGCCCTGGCATCTCCTGTGTCCATGTGTTTGTGTGCCACCCACTCACAGGTGTGGGCGGGAGTTTCTTTGGAAACTGGGCTGGGGGGGTGGTGGTGTGGGCAAAGGATGTGAATACCCCTTGTTGGGATTAGTAGGGCGCTGAAGAAAGCTTCTCCAGGTGTGGCGGTGGCCCCAGGACACAGGCAAATGACAGTCCTTCATGATCTTTGCCTCTAGCTGATTTTGTAAGGCATTGGCATGAGCACAGATCGCAGATGAGAAGGCAGAGTGCTTAAACCAAACATCCAAACAACCAAGCAAGCCACCAGCTAAAGGCATGAAATCATGCAGGATTCTCAAGCGCTGGCCTGAGCCTTTAGGTTCTGTGTGGGTGTTAGACCCTGCATATCCACAAGCCATTTCCTTGTTGGAGTACAAGGTAGGGCTTGGTGAGTTCACTTGCTGAGATCTCCTACTCCAGAGACAGAAGCCCCCTGACTTGTTGAGCTGTTTTTCTAACCAGGACTCAAGCCTGCAGTTTCTTTGTAGTACCAAGGACTCCTGAGAAGTCAGGAGAACCCAAGCTCCCAGTGATACCTACTGGCCCTGGCTGAAGAGGCACACACATGCAATGCATACACACATGCACGCCACCCCCTTCACAACTTCACACAGGAATGTGCCTGCACAGTGTACAACATGCCTGCACATACATGTTCATGCAAACCTACACAGACACGTAAGTGAGGTAGTGTGCCACCTTGTAGACCCCATGGGCTGTGCCATGTAAGAGAAATGAAGCCAGTTCAGTCTGAGTCAGTGTCAGTCCCACAGCAGGGCCTGCCGGCACCCCACTGCTGCTCCTCATGCTGGCCAACAGGCCTGCCTGCTCACAGCCATGACAGGATGTGCTGCCAGCAGAAGGCAACACTGCCAGACATGCTGCTTGGCCACCCTGCAGCCTACACCACAGCCTCCTACTTAGGTATGGTAGGGAGATGCTCCCGACAGTGGGGAGTCCAGTTGATTCTCAGAGCAGCTGAAGACTTGCAACCCCCATGTCAATTCGTGGTAGGGGTATATAACTTGGAAAAGCAGGAGCCCAGGGTTATTTGTATGATTCTGGGAGGAACCCTGTGGACCCTGAGTCATTGCTTCCAGCCATGGCCTTCTCCAAAGACAGGATTATTAGCCCTTTCCACACCTGACAGTCTAAGGTCAGAGTCGACTTACATAGCTGCAGACCCCGCCAGTGCCCCCATGTTGAGTACTGAGGGACTGGGAGTCCTGAATTCTGGGTTCTGGAGTCACCTGCTTCTAGGACCTACAGCTGCTTCAGTTTTGCCAGGCAGGAGAAAAGGTTGTGTTTTAACTAAATCTATGCCACTGGAGGGAGGTGGAGTAGGGGGAGAGCTTTGGCTAATGGGCTGGAGACGAAGATAACAGACCAGGAAGGACTCAGCTGTCACTCGCCAGCCACCCTCTTCCTCATAGTCAGACCTGTAGATAGGAGCCCACCCTGTGTGCCTTCATTGGCTTCCTCAAGAGACTGCCTGGAGATAGGGTAGCCCAGTTTGTCTGCCATACAGCTCAGTTCCCAGTGAAGTATGTTCAATCTGTCACAGGGCTGGCTCTAACTTTGGCTCCACAAGGTATCATGTCCAGAAGCCACCACAGACATTTACCCATGAGCAGTAAACCTCACTCTCTAGATGTGGATCTGTAAGGAGTTTCCACAACAAGCACTCTAAGGTTCTCATGCAGACCCGGACATTGTGAGCTCCAGGCTTGCAGTCTCCTACGGCTCGTGCCAGCGTGGCCTGATCTTCAGCCAACTCGGCGGCTCCATTTGCCCTATATAGGTTCAGGTTCCTAGTGGGTGAGAAATTCCTTCACAGTCCAGCCTGCCCCTCAACCATCCTTATCAGGGTGGTACCTAAGGGTGTGGGGGTAGGGATCACCAATGTAATTTCCCTGCAGACAGGAAGATCAGCCCCCGGCTTGCAGTATGCTGGTACAAATTCAGTCAGATCTTGGCTGGGAGGGATGAGACCCTGAAGATTGTGGGCTATGCTCCAGGGAGAGACACTTCAGCTGGTCCCTGAGCTTCAGAGGGCCATCCCTTATCTGGTTACGGCATTGTGCCCTGTTTAGGGCTTATGTGCACCAAAGAGCTCCCCTTCCCTTAGACAGACTTGGAGCTGGGTTATAGGGACTCTAAGGGTCACCGTGCATACTTAAAGTGCATTTATAACCAATTAACTTTTCAGTTTATCACAAGGGGACCTGCCAACATAAAACTCAAACCGATGCTGGCAGCATTTGTTGGCAGCCTCAGTTCGTGAGCAGCCAAATCCCATCAGGGATGCAAGAGCTTGCAAGGTGCTCTGTGGGCTGTGTCTGCCCCCAAGTGCCCACTCCGTTGGGTTCCTTTCTGGTTTTAGGCTGCCTTCTGCTCAGAGTCTGATTTGAAACATTTTATATGGACTTTCAGGGCATGATGGGAAAACCCCTTTCTAAATCTAAGAGAATTTCTGGGAGAACCTCTGCTGTGGGTCCCTTTCATTTTCAGTCCTCAAGGCCTGTCCAGCACTAGGAGGTCCTGGGAGGCTTTCCGTTGGTTTAGGAACAGTGGGAACTCTCTGCTGACACCCAGTGATGCCATCTTCCTTGCCAAACGAGTACTAGTCTGCATTTTTGAAGTCCAATTTTATCACCTACCTCTTGATCAGCACTGCTAGACCCTCAGCCATGGCCATTTGGTGCAGGCCTGCCTTTCCAGCAGCTATGCTCTACCTAGATGCAGTCTTAGTATTTGCCTCTGACTCCACTTTCCATGTCCAGAAAGACTGATGCTCCATGTTGAATCCAGGAAAGGCCATCTCCTTCAAGAAGTCCATCTTGCATAATTCTTGGTAGGAGTATCTCTACTGTGCATCCAGGGTTTCCTTGCTGTTTCAGTCTAAGAGACCCGGGGACACAGCGTGGCTTCAGCCTCCACTATCTAGTGGAACATGCTGATCTATTCATGACGAGTTCTAAAGTGTCCACTGGGTTTTCTCATAGGCACATGGCCTGCTCATGTGGCTTGCTTCTCTGGAGAAATCGCTGGGATGTAGGTGCTGGTCTCACCATCACAAGAAAATGCCAAGATGTTTTCTAACAGGCATTTCCTGTACCCAGCACAGAGGAATGACCTGCTCACACATATCACGTCCAGTGTCATCTCTGGTAGCCATGGCAAGGCCTTCCATGAGCCTGTTTAGCCCTCTACCAGTTATCAAGGGATTAGACAGCATGTTCTCAAGCCATTTGGACTTTCTTTGAGCCATGAGAGAGTAGAGATATTCAGGGACCCATAGAGGCTCTGTAGGATTTTATATTTTTGGTTGTAGTAGAGAGAATTCTGACGTCCTACATGCTCTGTATGTATCCTGGATCTGGCCTTACCTCACCCATATAAGAGCTGTCCTTGTCTGGGTCACACTGACCCCATGGGATTAACCAGCACAGAGCTTCAGGATGGGTGGCAGCCTAACTCTTTGCCACCCTATTCTGGACAGCTTTCAAACGCAGCCAGATACAGAAGGCTGTGCCAGGCACCAAGTCATGTGACCTTGATAAACGCAAATTTAAAAACCTTAATGGGGACGGAGTTGACTGCAGGAAGCCTAAAATCTAATCTCAGCTGTTTTCTTAGACACAGGATTCTGATTGGCTCCAGGCCAGGACCCCAAGCCTCCTCTTCTAGTTTGGAGACTAAGTTTTTGTTGTTGTTCAGTTTCCTTGTGAATCCAAAGATTTGTGTATGCTAGACAAGCATCCTCCAGTTCATCTCTATTACCAGCTGCCTTCTGTTTAGAGGAATAAACATAATGCTCTTGCTCAGGTGAGAGACTCACCTGAACTTCCCACTGGATGCCATTAAAATGGGGAATTCCACTTCACACAAAGGACTCACCACGATCAGAGGATGGCTATCTTGTGCATCATGTATATGAAAACTCTCCAACCCAGAGGGACTGAGGACATTTCTAATACAGAAGGTGTCAGGGCACTCTGGGCACAAGGCTCGGCTTCACCCTGCAGGTTTAGATTCTGATGATGTAGTGGTACCACTGCCTCACAGGCCAGGCTCAGAGTGAGCCCTCCAAGCTCAGTGGCTGATACAAAAGGACACAGAGGTTCTCAGATCTGCTTCTGCTGGTGACCAGGAGCCCAGGCTCCCACAGATCCCCTAGAACATGTCCTGTCCTCCAACAGTTCTGAAGGCCGGCCGTGTCTGAGGGCATCCTTTCTTTCCCATCAAAGCCAGGGAGATGTCCAAAGGTTTATTTATTCCCTGGCCTCTCCTCTCCACAGCCTTAAATTGCATCAAATCCAGGCCACTTGGGAGTGGGGGTGGGGGGCAGCGCCAACCCCAGCACTACTCAGAGGGACCTGGAGGTGGGGCAGGCAGGAGCAATGGATTTTTTTTATTCTTTCAGAGCCCACTCTTTAGGGAAAGGGAAGGGAAGAGCTGTCAGGGCCTGGTGCTGCAGACCACAGGCTTATGTTTCAGGAGGGTTCTGGCCAACTTTCACTGTCTGATGGCCAGACCAGCTGCAAAGACTGGTGGAGGGTCTCTAGTATCAGAGTACTTAAGGGACTAAAGAATGGTGGATTCTTCATAGGGACTCCAGAGCCTGGTTTGGAAGGATTTCCCCAAAGATCCTGTATTTTTGAGGGAGATCACGACACCCCTGGAAGCATTTTGTGGGGGGGCTGCTTGCCATGCTTTTTCAAAACATGGAGTTTGGGCATGACTATCATTTGGGGGCCTGGGGGCGGGGTCCCTAGCTCCTCCAACCCAGAGGGGCTCTATGTACCTCCAGCCACTTCTGTATCAGAAGCTCTCAGGGGACTGGGGGGAGGGACTGCTCTTTCCAGAGCAGGAAGAACCCTTGATGCTGGGAAGGGGGTCTCAATGGGCATTCCAAAGCTCCTCTGCTTCAGCACCTGGCCAGCTGTGGAGGTTAGGAGTGTCCCTATTGTCCCTACCTGCCAATCTTCACCATCCCCCCACTCCCCAATTCTGCTCAAGGACTGAAACTAAGAGCCCATTCTTCTAGTAGCCAACTTTGCAGGGACAGTCTCATTGCTGTCCCATATAGCATTCCAGCTGTTGTTTAGCGGGTGGGGCTAAGGACAGGATCCCCTAGCAGTTGCTACTATGAGGGGCCAGAATCTATGCAGCAGGAGAGCTGTGTTCTGCCCACTCCTTTCCCCCACCTCTTCTCAGGAGCAGGTGGGCTTCTGGGTCTGGCTCACCTCATCCTCCGGCAGGGTAGGGAGCGGCTCGAAGTCGTAGAAGTCCAGGTCCTTGCCATCTTCCTCATAGAAGCCCCGGGAGGCTGGGTCCATGGCCTGCATCTTGGCGCTCAGCAGGGCCTGCACGCAGGTTGAAACTGTGGCCCTGGACAGAGCTACGGTCTGGGATCCCTTACCCAGTAGGTTTCCTCTGGGTCAGATCCCCTCTCTGGTGGGTCCTTTCCCGGGCAGATCCCCGTCCTAGCTGGCCGCCGCCTCTGAGCCTGCCGGGCTGAGCTGGGCACCGCCAGCTACGCGCGCCCGGCCGCCATGGCAACGCGCCCGCTGCCTGCCGCAGTGTCGCCAAACGGTGAGGCGGGGACGCCTGGGGCGGGGCCGGGGGTGGCTCCCTGAGGGCCGTGGTCACTGGCGGGCCGGGACCGACTTTGGGCTCCGCAGATGTCTTCAACTACGTCAGCCTCCGGGGTGCACCCTGCGCCTGCCTGCGCTGTCCGTGACAGTTCGGGGCGGAGCCACTCCGCGCAGCGGCCGCCCTGGGGGTCTGCACCCACCTGGGCGCCGAAAGGGTACCTGGGCTGAGCCCACCTAGATCACACCGGGCCTCAGGTCTTTCGCAGTTCCCGCCCCACCCAGCCCAGGGGCGGGGTTGCTGCAGTCACCTCCAGTGGCGGGGGACTGGGGCAGGTACTAGATTCTTTAGCATCTAGAACCTTTTCCTTGTCTGGGTCCAGTGATGGGCTAGGAGTCAGGTGTTCATTCATCCCAAGTACGGCAGAGGACTAGATTGCTCTCCCAAACTTGGCAAAGGACAGACATAGAACCCCTTCCACAGGCTTGTTTTTTTTTTTTTTTTGTTTTTGTTTTGTTTTGTTTTGTTTTGTTTCTGACAGCCTCTAGAACCTTAGCAAGCAGAACTATGGGCCACAGCTCCTGAAGAGCACTGCAGGTCAGAATGGCTTCTGGCATTGCTGGCCCTGTCCTCAGAGCTTAGCCTGATCAGACATAATAGTAGACACTCGATGTGCTCTTTGAGTGAAGGAGGGTGGGTTTGTAATTGGTCAGGCAAAGTCCAAGGGTACGGTGCAGTTGGGGACACTAATTCTCAGCAGCCTGCCCTTACGGCTTCTAATTACTAACCATTCATGAGCTTGCAGCCAGAGTAGGCTATGGAAAATGCTGGAAACTTGAGTTGGAGAAAAGACATCTCACAGGTGTGCTGCTCTGGTCTGCTCACTCCTCTAACACGGTTTTGGGTCAGAAGTGGGTGGATGTGGCCAGCAGACCCTGTTTGGACTCCTGGACTTTAGCTGCAGCCTGTCCCAGGATTCTAGATAGATAGCCCAGTCTGGTGTCTCAGTCCTCTCTGCTTTGGGGCTGGGAAGCTGCCTCCTTCCTTTGTTCAAGCTTTGATGCTTTTCGGCCACCCTTTCCTCCAGTTTGTGCTGCCCTGGTCAGTGCTCCCCGGCCTGTCCTCCACCCAGCCTGTACACTTCCAGCCTGTCCTCCACCCAGCCTGTGCTCCCCAGCCTGTTCTTCAATCCATTCCCTCCAGCCTGTGCTCCCTTAGTCTAGGCTCCTCTGTAGTTTGTGGTGCCCTTAGCTTGTGCTCCTCCAGCCATGTTCTCATCCTGGCCTGTGCTCCCTCCAACATGTGCTCTCAAGTCCGTGCTCCTCTGTAGCCTGTTGTCCTCAGACTGTTCTCCCTGAGCCTGTGCTCCCCAAATCTGTGCTGCCCAAGCTTATGCTTCCCAGCCTGTGTTCTTTCCACAGGCAGTGCTCCCTCCTGCTTAGTGCTTTCCTCCAGCTCATGTTCTTCCCATTGGTGCTCCCTAAGTCTATGCACCTCACCTTGTGCTCTCCCATCTTCCAATCCATGCTCCCTTGAGGAACCTAGGTAGATATGGCCACAAAGACAAGGCTTCTGGGCCTGGTAGTGGCCGAGGCGGGACTTTGTCAGGTGGCTTCACGCATGCCCTTGAGCCCTGGGTTTAAGGGAAAGACCTAACATTGACTGGAAGGGGCAGACCACCCAAAACTTATGGAGTGGCCACACTGTACAGTTTCTGGCTCTTGTGATGCACCATTTACGTCAGGGGAAAGGTGTGACACATGAGTGAGGTTTGAATATAGAAGCGGGCGCAGCTCTAGCTGCAGCAGTCAAGTCTTCTCACCAGGCCTTTGCCTTCTAGCTTGGGCAACACTGGCTCCTTCATAGGGCTGGGGCATGAATGCTGTGAGGAATGGGGAGGGGACCTTGAACGGCTCAGACCTACCATCTCTCTTGAAACTACCTCCCTAAAAGTTTGTCCCTTATCAGCTAGACATTTCATTAGTGTCGCTGAACATCTGCCCATTTATAGTGAGCTTTCCCGCAAGGGAACAGTCTGATATTGGCCCCGGTCATCTATACTTTGCACACTATAGACGCTGACTGAGGGTGTGTGAGAGCATGATGCTGAAGGGCAGAGCAAGCTTAGAACGGGCACTCCACATTGTCAACTGAGGAGCAGCACAGATGGTACCTGAATGTCCAAGGAGCCTCTGGAACTCATGGGATCATCAATAGATCATGAGAATGGCTTCCCCATTGCTGCTCTGCTCATGCAGTCAGGTGTGCCTAACATAGGCTTGTTGGTTTCCTCCTAAGGCTTATCCCAGGTGGTCAGAACTCTGTACCAGCAGGTCTCTGGCCCAAGCCATGACTTTTATGTATTCTGGCTTTCTGACAGCTGATTTCTTCCTGGTTTTGGTTGGCCTACTCATTCTTTATCCATCCTGTCGCTCTTTCCTGCTAGATTGTCCTGATGCACGGAGAGCTCTGCCCACTGCTGTTCTTGGCCTGATCTGGTTTCCCTGCCTGAGGGTTGCCTCCTTTGGCCTTCTGTTCTATCCCTTCTACCTGGTGCCTGAGACCTTGATCTTTTCTTCAGCGATCCTGCTCCACATTGGTCATATTCAGACATGATCAGGATTTGTCTCGTCCCCTGACCCCGTCTCTCTACCGTATAAAGGCTGCCTTTGCCTCATGGCACGGGTCAGCGCGCAGCGTGGCCGGCTGCATTTGTTGGCAGGTGGAACGGGAGTTTCAGAGCTTGGCTCACATTTTTCCGATAGGAATTTTGACAAGTTGCCAAATCACGTGTACATTTTGAAGCCAATATTTATTTTTTTAAATAAAAATGCAAAGAGTATCATCTCTGTGTGGGGTAAATATTGATATTCTGAAACAAAACTGTTAGTCATTCCTATAAACATATGCAAGAACCTAAATTCCAAAGAAGCCTCGGTACCTGCTGTCAATCATTCAAGAACTCCATAGTCACAGTCTTCTCCACTCAGAACTTCACTACATCTTTCTCTAGCCTCATCCCATGCATCTGGCATTGCCCACATTTTTTTCTTTTAATGTGGGGCATCCTTGCCCCTTCCTGATTTTATTTTTCTCTCTCTCTTTAAAAAAACTTTTTACTGATTGTGAATTTCACATCATGTATCTCAATTCCACTTATGTGGCAATCCCTTTAGGTCCTCCCTCCACCCTGGCCACCCCCTCCCCCTAAATAAAATTAAAAAGAATCTCATCACGGGAGCGTCGGTGTGTCACAGTGTGTCCCACGGTGTACCCTTTTGTCCACACATCTTTCCTTGCAAATGTTCACTGCAATGAGTCATTGGTCTGGTTCAAGCCCTTGACTTCTGCCACACTATCTACTGGATCCTCACCAGGACTCCTCTCAGTTATCCCATTGCTGCCCTGTGTCATGGAGATCCTGCAGCCTTGGATCTGCAGGACTGTTTACCCAGAATTTGATCTTACCGTCTTGTTTCTAGTCCCCAGATTTTTCTATTGATACCTTATCATAATTTGCCGACTCTCCTTGTATTCTCGTTTCGGTTTCTGGTGACCATAGACCCACGGTATGAGGGTGCATTGCTAGCTGGCTTCTGTGCACAGCCTACACCTATGTGGCTGGGATGGAAATGATGACACACACAGGCAGCCGTCTCCAGCTCAGCCACTCATCCTGAAGCAAGCCTGAAAGAGGGCGTTCCTAAGAACCTGCTGTGATCTCTCACACCAGTAGGTTTTAAGCCTCGGTTCCCATGAGGACCTTTGGTAAGAAAGTATTGCCGGGAAAGCAGAGGCTAGGTGTGCAGGAGGACACACTCCCACCCAGACATGCTCAGGTGCACACACCTGTGCTCTGGGCTTCTGCCTTTTTGTGTTGTTTCTTTTCCACCACCATAAGCTGAAGTCGTCAAGCACAGCAGTTTCATTGGCCCATTTTATTTTTCCTTTGTGTATCCTGGGATCTTACTGTGGATAATGTGGACGTGTTGGTGAAGGGCCTTCCTCATGTTAAGTTTTCATCATCCAGTCATGCTGTCAAGGTAGGGATGATTCCTTCACGACAGTCACAGGATTGGATTCGGCAACATGAGCATATCAGTCTAGGGTGCTGGGCGGCCTCTGGATTTCAAGGTGTGGGAACAAAACCTTGGGAGCTATCTTGTTTATTTCTCATTGCACACGTGGTTCAGCTAAGCCTAGATTCGTGAACTGGCAGGCCATCATGATGCACGTGTTAAATGTCATAATTTCCTCCCACAAGAATGTCCAATGGATTGGGCACAATTTATTGGAAATAGTTCATCACTGCCAGTTCTTCCACTTTGATTTCGTTGACTCAAGTGTATGCTCTGTGTCTATTGCCACTTTCAGTTAATCCCACTGGCATTTTCTGTCTGTCAAACAGCAACACCCTGTCTCCAAAGGGCAGAAATCTCTATACACAAAATTCACCCTTTCTCCTTATGTCTCTTCAAAGAACGTCTTGGCCAGGGGCTGGGTATGTGGCTCAGCAGTTAGGAGAACTTTTGCAGAGACCCTGGGTTTAGTTCCTAGCATCCACACTGGGCAGCGCAGTCACCTGGAACTCCCACAGTTCCAGGGGGAATGTGCTGCCTTCTTCTGGCTTTTACAGACACTACACACCGTATGCTACACTTAAATACGGTACACAAATCAAAACAAATTGCCACACGTGTATATACAGACTTAGGTTCGTGCTTTAGAAAGCTGGGATTTGATTGGGTTGCAATGTGTCTGATTACATACAAGTCTTTCTAAAGAAATCACTGCTGTGCTGTGTGTGCATGTCAGTGTGCATGCTCTCATGCTATGCCAATGGGGAAGTCATAACAGCTTTGTGGGCTTGGTCCTCTCCTCCACCTTTATGTGGGTTTCAGGGATCAGACTCTGGTTGCCAGGCTAGAGCAGTGCAGCAGGCGTGTTTGTTTGCTCACTGAGCCGTGTTACTCACCCCTCCCGTTCACTTTTTCTTTTGGACAGAATTTCACTATACAGCCTTGGCTGTCCTGGAACTCACTATGTAGATCAGGCTGCCCTTGAACTCATGGAGAGTCACCTGCCTCTCCCTTTTTAGTGCTGGAACTGAAGCCATGTGATGCCACAACTGGCTCTAAGTTTTTATTCGTCTTCCGCCTTAGGGGCATGCATGTGCCCCTGTGCGTTCAGACTCTCCTTATATCCTTTTGATTGCAGTTTGCAGATGCCTGGGGAGAGATTTGTTTATCTTTGACTATTTTTTATTGCTCATAGCTGATATTTTGTGGTGTAATTGCAAATTAAATCCTTGTTTTTTTTTTTTTAAAAAAAATCTCTAAGTGTGTGCCTAACAAATGCAAGGTCCTGTGTTTGATCTGCAGTACTAGGAAAAAAAAGATATCTGTTTTGCATTGTCCCATCGAGGCAGATACATTTTGACTTTGTGGCTACCTAGCAACGTTGCTCAGCTTTCTTTTCTTTTTTTCTTCCTTCCCTTCTCCCTCTTCCTCCTCTTTTCCCCCTCCTCTAATTTTTTTTGAGATAGCATATTTCTGTGTATCCCTGACTATTCTGGAACTTGCTCTGTAGATCAGGCTGCCCTCAAACTCAGAGGTCTGGTTACCTCTGCCTCTCCAGTGCTGGTTCTAAAGGTGTGCCCTACCATGCCTGGCTGCTAAGCCTGCTCGTTAATTTTGATCTGTAGGTTGCCCTGATGTCCTATGCAAGCCATTGTATTACCAGAGAATAGGAAGCCTTGAGCTCTTCACAAGTAGTTCTCATCATGTGCCTCTTTATGGTTCCTGCCAAGACCTCCTGTGAAATAATTGAAGACGAGTGGTAATAACAGTCTTTGCTGAGTTCCCAGAGTGAAAGTAGACAAGATTTCTATTTTGCCAGAAAATATAATTTTATTATGGGTTTCTGTAACTCCATTTAGCTGTTTTTTTAAAATATTTTAAAAATTTATTTGTTCTTTTATGCTATGAGTACACTGCAGCTGTCTTCACACACACCAGAAGAGGGCATCAGATCCCATTACAGATGGTTGTGAGCCACCATGTGGTTGCTGGGAATTGAACTCAGGACCTCTGGAAGAGCAGTCGGTGCTCTTAACCACTGAACCATCTCTCCAGTCCCCATTTAGCTGTTTAAGTTCCTGTCTATCACTTGGCTAGTACAGTTTTAAAATGGCTTATTTATTTTTATTTTATGTATGAATGCTTTGCCTGCATGTGTCTCTATGAACCACGTGTATGTCTGGGGCTTACAGAGGCCAGAAGAAGTTCAGATACCTTAGAACTGGAGTTAGAGACAGTTGTGAGCTGCTATGTGGGAACTGAACCTGCTTCCTCTGGTGCAGCAGCCAGTGCTCTTAATTCCAGGGCTATCTCTCCAGCCCCCACTAACCCATTTGAAAAATCATAAATACTTCATTGTGGAAACACCAAATGGTGACGATGCTAGTGCAGCGGGAGGGTCCAAAGGACCTGGGGAGCCAGGATTAGGAAGCCATGGCAGCTTCCAGGCTTCCACGGAGGATTCGGCAGTGGTCTTAGGGGCTGCGGTCCTGGTCGAGGCCTTGGCTGTGTTTGAGGCCGCGGGGCTCGTGGAGGTAAAGCTGAAGAAAAGGAGTGGATCCTGGTCACCAAGCTGGGCCGCCTGGTTAAGGACATGAAGATCTCCTTGGAGGAGATCTACCTGTTCCCCCTGCCCATTAAGGAGTCTGAGGTTATTGACTTTTCCCTGGGGTATCCTTGAAGGATGATTTTCTGAAAATCACGCCAGTGCAGAAACATATTCCAGCTGGTCAGCAGACCAGGTTCAAGGCTTTGGTCGCTATTGGGGACTACAATGGTCACATTGGTCTTGGTCTTAAATACTCCAAGCAGGTAGCCACTGTCATCTAAGGGGCCATCATCTTGGCCAAGCTTTCCACCGTCCCTTTGTGGAGAGGCTATTGGGGAACAAGATTGGTAAGCTCCACACTGTTTCATGCAAGCTGACAGTCTGAAGTCGATCTGTGTTGGTGCGTCTCATCCCTGCCCCCAAAGGCACTGGCATTGTCTCTGCTCCTGTGTCCAGGAAGTTACTGATGTTGGCTGGTATAGATGACTGCTACACTTCAGCCAGAGGCTGCACTGCCACCCGGGACAACTTTGCCAAGGCTACCTTTGATGCCATCTCCAAGGCCTACAGCGACCTGACCTCCTACCTCTGGGAGACTGTTCACCAACTCTCCTTATCAGGAATTCACTCATTTTGTGAAAACCCACACCAGAAGCTCTGTTCAGAAGACTCAGGCTCCAGCTATGGCTACCACATAAGGGTTTTTATACAAGAAATATGTAATGAATTAGGTCTGTTTAAAAAAAATCATAAATAGGCATCAAGTTTCATCAAATGTGTGCCTTGTGCCTATTAAGATGATGATGTTTTTTCCTTCGTTCTATTAATGTTTAGGGTTATACTGACAAATGCTTACTGTTTAATTAGATATGATTAGGATATGTTATCTCTCCCCAGTGTTGCTGGACTTGGTTGAGTAATATTTTGTGTAGGCTTTTCGTACTTGTTTTTGTTGGCCTATATTTTATATTTTTATAATGTCCTTGTCAGATTTAATTAGAAGATTATGCTTACTCATGAGTGGTTGGATGGATTCCTTCTTTTCCTGTTCTTTGGAAAAGTTCTTGTAAACTCATATTGTTTCCATCTTTAATGGTTGGATAGAATTTTTTGATGAAGCCATCTGGACACTTGGACTAAGATACTATTTTTCTTAATGAGAAAGTTTAAGGACTATGGAGTCACTGCTTGAATAGTTATAAATTGTTAAGCTGTTTTTTATATTCCCTTAAGACAATTTTATTATACCATTTCCTGGGAATTATTGTCTCACTCCACTGTTTAAATTTGCTGGTGTCTGGCTACGGGCAGCATGCATTCTCTGTGTCTCTGTAACATCTACAGTGATAGCCCCTGTGACTCCTGGCATCTGTAGCTTGTGTTTCTTTCTTTCTTGATCAGATTTGCCAGGGTTAGTTTAGTTAACTAGTTAATTAATTATTTTTTCCAAAACAGAGTCTTTAGTAGCCCTGGCTATTCTGGGCTATCCTACTACTATGTAGACCAGGTTGGCCACAAACTCACAGAGATCTGCCTGCCTCTGTCTCCTGAATGCTGAGATTAAAGTGCTAAAACACCTAGCTTTATTAATATTTTCAAACATATTTATATATGTTTATATATAAGCATGTGTATTTATATTTCATGTTAGATTTTATGTGCTTCTTTATGATTTAATTTCTCCTAATTTTGGCTAATTATTAGTTTAGAAATTCTTTAAAAATTGAAAAAGTTCAATTTGTTTTTACTTATGTGTATTTGTGTGTCTGGTTGTATGTGAACCATGTGTCCACAGATACCTATGGAAGACAGGAACGGGTGTCAGAACCCCTGGGCACAGCATAACTTTGTCAAGGGTTTCTGTAACTCCACCCAGCTGCTCAAGTTCCTGTCCATCACTAGTTTGCTAATACATTTTTAAAAACAAACAACACATTTTATTTTATGTATATGAGTACACTGTAGCTGTCTTCAGACACACCAGAAGAGGGCATCAGATCCCATTACAGATGGTTGTGAGCCATCATGTGGTTGCTGGGAATTGAACTCAGGACCTCTGGAAGAGCAGTCAGTGCTCTTAGCTTCTCAGTCATCTCTCCAGCCTCAGCCTAATACATTTTTAAAGGGCACATTTATTTTTATTTTTTTATGTGTAAGCGCTTTGCCTGCCGGTATCTTCTATGTACCATATGCATACCTGGGGCTTACAGAGGCCAGAAGAGGTTCAGATGCCCTAGAACTGGAGTTACAGACAGTTGTGAGCTGCCATGTGGGTGCTGGGAATTGAACCTGGGTCTTCTGGAAGAACAGCCAGTGCTCTTAATTTCTGAGCCATCTCTCTGGCCCCAACTAATGCACTTAAAAATCATAAATAGACATTGAATTTCATCAAATGGAGTTACAGTTGTAGGCGCTGTAATTAGCTACCCAGATGGGGATCCAAACACGGGTCCTCTGACTCTAGCCCGTGTTTTTATAAATTCTTGAGGTGGGTGCATAACTTCCATGTTTGCAGACTCTTTCCCTCTCCCCTTTTCCTTTCCTGCCCCTCTTTCCCTCTGCATGTAGCAGTTTTACTGTGATAAGTTTTGATGTATTACATTGTCATGGTGATTCTATCAAACATGTTCCAAAGTTTCCAAACATGTTTTCTGCTTATTTCAATGTTAGTGGTGTCTGGCTTACATCATGTATTAGGAGATTATATGAAGCTGGGCATGCCCATAACCTCAACACGTGGGAGTTACAGGCAGGAGGATCAGGAGTTCAAGCACAGTGTCGGCCACATAGCGAGTTTAGCGGCAGTTGGGGACATGTAAGACCCTATTTTTAAGAAATGCTCTAAAAATTAAAAATAATCTGCTTTGTTTTTCTTGTGTATGTAGACCCTGTGTGTGCAGGTACATAAGAGAAGAAAAGCCTGGGGAAGAATGAGAATCAGAGAATATGTGAAATTTTGTTTATAGCTCAAAATATGCTCCTCCAGTGTAGCATAAGACCTGAGTGCTCTTTGTACGTCAGAGTTCAAACTTAACTGACCACACAGTATTAGTTTCTATATCCTGACTTTACTCCTCTTCTCCTCTCCCCTCCCTTCCACTCTCTGCTCCTCTCCCCTCCCTCCCCTCCTCTCCCCTCCCTCCCCTCCCCTCCCCTCCCCTCCCTCCCCTCCCCTCTCCTCCCTCCCCTCCTCTCTCCTCCCTCCCCTCCCCTCCCCCCTCTCCCTCCCCTCACCTCCCTCCCCCCCCTCTCCCTCCCCTCTCCTCCATCCCCTCTCTCCCTCCCCTCTCCTCCATCCCCGCTCTTTCTTTTTAAAAATATCTCTTTAAAATTGTATATGTATCAGTGTTTGTTTGCCTGCATGTATGTCTGTGTACCATTTGTGTGCCTAGTGCCAAGGAAGCCAGACAGGGTCAGGCACATCGTCTAGAACTGGAGTTACAGACAGCTGTGAGCCATTATGTGCGTGCCAGGAACTGAACCCAGGTCCTCTGTAAGATAAGCCCGTGCTCTTCCCTGCAGTCGTCTCCCCAGCCTCATCTCTCTGTCTTATCTTTTGTGAGGTAAGATTAGTCTCTATAGCAATTTTCTTGCCTTGGCCTCTCAAGCACTGAGATTATAAACATACACCACCATGCATGGCTAATCTGCGTGTCTCTTAGTGTCCATAAGGGTATACAGAACTATTCACTGTGATTGGAATCAGAAAAATCCCTACTCGGAGTCTACCATGATGCACAATTTCAAGTATAATATTTCCATATTAAAATGGTTATCTTTATGAAATATATTTTTTCATGAATTTGAAGAAACTTCTTTTAAATATTAATACTTTAATATTAATATTATATTTTAATTAATTTAATTAATAAAACATATCTTTTAGGCAAGTTTTTTCACTTCTTAAAAAGCATTTTTTTATGTGTGTGAGTATTTTGCCTGCATGTATGATGCGTACAGCCTATGTACTTCCTGCCCGTGGACATCAGAAGAGGGTGTCTCTGAAGCTGGAGTTACACAGTTGCGAGCTGTCATATGGGTGCTGGGTATTGAGCCTAGGTCCTCTGGAGCAGGAGCAAGTGCTCTTAACCATTGAGCCATTTCTCCAGTATCACTTTTATTTTATTTGTAATCCTTCTACATTCTTCTATTTATATTCCTTATTAATGGCTGTGGTGGTTTGAATAAAAATGGCCCCTAGAGGCCCACATATTTGAATGCTTAGTTACCAGACAGTGGCACTATTTGAGAGGGATTAGTAGGTGTGGCCTTGTTGGAGTGGATGTGACCTTATTGGAAGGAGTGTGTCACTGGGGAAATGGGGGTAGGCTTTGAGGTTCCAAAAGCCCAAGCCAAGCCCAGTGTCTCAGGCCACAGTTCTGCCTGTAGATTCATATGTAGACCTCTCAGCTACTTCTCCAGCACCCGGCCTGTCTGCACATCTGCCATGATGTTTCCTGCCATGATGGTAATGGGCTAAACCTCTGAAACTGTAATAAGCTCCAATTAAATGTGTTCCTTAATAAGGGTTGGTTTGGCCATGGTGTCTCTTCACAGAATAGAACACTGAGTAAGACAACAGGGCATGTGGCTATTGATAAAGGTAGAAGTACAACTATTTCTGGCTTTAGCTGCAGCATTTCTTCATTTAGATTTAATATGCATTTAAATATGAATACATTTGCCCTGGACCACTTATGCTTACTGGTCCCGGTGCCATCCCTGACCAATCCTGGGGCTCCAGCCCAGTGCTTCCAACTGAGCACTGTAGAGGCCAGAACACACTCTGGAAAGTCATGGAACACAGTCCATTTCCCCTCTCAAGATGACATTGTCCTTTGTAGATGTCCCCAGATGTCACTGTGGATAGATCCCAGACCAGGCTTGAAGATGACCAGAAGGGACAATAGCTCCTTGTTCCAGCTGACCAGAGGCACAGGGATGTACCATCTCCCCCTGAGGTCTGTGTCTCAGCTGATTCTTTTTGCACAAGGACATTCTGTAGCAGCTAGCCCACGGTGCCTGCAAGTTGGGATTGGAGTCATTCTCTGACTCTGTGGCCTTTTTTGGTGTCTCCCTGGCCTTCTGGGGAGAAATTCATAGCTAGGTGGCTCTGGACTCCCCTCTGGGTGGTGTGTATGTGTGAGAGTTCTGGTATACCATCTTTCTTTCCAGGAGAAGCTGGACTCGCTCTAGAGTGGACGGTTTCCTTTATAGTGTCCTCAGGAGAAGCCTGGCCTTTCATTAGCACCCACCAACTCCTTTCTTTCCAGAGCTGGGGTGGTCACATGGTGTCTACACAGTCTCCCTGGCTCTCCCAGGAAAGGTGAATAACAGTACTGAGGTGGTCAGGTTCATGTCAGATCCTAGATATTTCTGTGGAGCTGTGGCTATTCTGTCTTTCACCCACCCCATTTATCTGTGTCTCTGCAGATGTCCCTGCCATGCAGGACAGGACATGCTGTCTCTGAGGACATTCTTTTTTTTTTTTTTTCCCGGAGCTGGGGATCGAGCCCAGGGCCTTGCGCCTGCTAGGCAAGCGCTCTACCGCTGAGCTAAATCCCCAACCACTCTGAGGACATTCTTGATGAGCAGCCTGTTAGCCAGTGAAGCAGTGGGAAGGAATGGGTTCAGCAGGCCTAGAGGCTTAGGTGTCACTATGATACCAGGGAACCCTGCGCAAGCCCGAGGCTCAGGTCTCAAAATGTACTCTTGGTCTTGGTTCTATTTCCATGGTGATCATTCTGCCAAGAAATGCCCACAGTCCTGTGGTTCCTCCCAGGATCTCGGGCGGGCTTTGAAGGCTGATGCTGAATGTTTGGGCCAGAGCATGGCCCTCTGCTCACTACTTTTTAACCCCTCCTTCCTGGTGCCATGTGCCAAATAGTTTTTATAGAGATGACTGACATACACGATATGGAATGCTAGCAAATTGTACAGTGTGATAGGTTGGCTGTGTCACCACAAGAAGGGCCAGTTCCATCCCCAGATTCCCAATGTTCTCTGAAGTCCAGACCATCTCTCTCTCTTTGTAGCCTCTCCTCTGTGTTTTCCTGGAGGGGTGGGATTCTGTGAGTGGGGGTAGGGCCGATGCTCCTAGAGGGAGGGGTACAGAGTGCAAATAGGATGGATGTCTGATGGTAGGCAGCAGTGAGAGCAGAAGACAGGTAAGTTTGGCTGCCTACCTTTGCTGGCTTCACCCGCCCGCAACAGGGTTTTTCTTGTTAGCGTCATCCTCTGCCCCCAACATTTCCTCCCAGTATAGGGGAATTGTTGAGGGTACCTGTGATCATGTACCACCAAATGACCCAGGTCCCCAAGCCACCCATCACAGCACCTTATTTCTGTGAGCCTTGCTGGAGGAAATTTTGACCTGATAGGTTTGAGCCTTTTCATTTCTAATCCTGGTAACTAGCATAGAGTTCGTCCTGGTGATGGCAGGCACCTGCCTCACTTTCTCCTCACCCTGAGTGTTCAGAGTAGAGTGGTTCCTTTCATCAGTGTGTGATAACTGTTACTTGGTAAGTTTTTCACAAGACTGTCCGATGCAGATCACTGGCCTTGCCTAGTTCAGCCGCCCATACTGTAATGGTGCCATGTTCTTGATTAGAAGCCTTTCCCTCATCTGCCTCATGCATTGGGCCACCTCCCTGAAAGAGCCTCCATCCCAGGTCCCCCTCAAGACACAGATTATAATCAGGAGATGTTCCTCTTGGTGAAGTGAAAATTCACCAACTCAGTTGTGCTGTTAACAACTCAGTTTTGTCACCTGATGGTTTCAGGGAGCTGTCTTGTGAGAGGACATGTGATGTTTTGCTGAAAACAGACACTTGAGAGAGTGCGTGATGCTTAGAAAGAATAGAGATGGAACCCCACACACAATGAAATGTGAGATGCTCTCGCATTTGCTGTGCAACGCTTCGCTGGTCTTTGCTGATCTTCACCGGTCTTCACTTTGTAGAGAGAAATGCACCAAAGAACCTTCGTGGTATTCCAGCTGATTCTGGCCACTTCCGCAGACTCTTGTGGACCTTGCTGTTTCTGCTGGTTCGTGCCACCCCTACTGATTCCTGTTTGGTGTTTGCCGTTGGCCTGGACTGCTGGTATCCTGACAACAAAGAGTGAAATTTCCCCAAGGAACTACTTCTAAACAGCTCCAAATCACCCTTTTCCTATTAACCTTCTTTTCCCCTACCTCTGGCCGGTGAGCTAGAAGGGGGATTGAGGTATTTAAGAACTTAAATAAAGTAGGTTTTGAAAAAAGTCTAAGCCTACATCGAGGTGAGGCAAATGATGACAACTCAGAGACCCTTGGGTCAGCTTCCCAAGGTCATGGCTCCACTCACTATTTCTCATAATACAAAGGTCACACAGCACTCACCTATCCCATAGTACTTCAGTGCTTTCCTAAATACACTAGTGGAGATCACTTGCCATCCCAGGGTACCAGAAAGGTGAATTCTGACACTCATCCTGCCCTGTGCAGGCTACGTCTCCTTGCCCCGTCAGCATCCTCCCTGAACACTTCCCCACAACAATTCACTAGAATGCCTCTCTTTCTGGGAGTCTTGGTACACAGGGATATGTTCCTGAGACAGAGCCAGGAGTCCTCTCTAAAACAAAACACAGGCATGAGGACTCCTCCAGCTCTCCCTGGTGAGTCAGCTCTTTCCACCCTCCCTCTTCAGGCAGGTGGATCTTGTCCGAGGACAGGCCAAGGACGTTGGCTGTCAGGGAAGGGCCTGCTTTCTGGATGTCTTGCTGTTGGTACTCTTAGAAGTCCATGTGTCAAAGGCTTGTTTCCCAAGGCAGTGCTGTTGGGGGCTGGGGGCTGAGCACCTTTAGGAGGGGTCGGTCTTTGTGGGATGAGAAGCCTTTAAGTCATTGGACAGGCTTTTAAGAGGGATTGTGGGTGTCTGGTCCTTCCTGGTGTGATGCTTGTTCTCCCATGTGTCTCCCAACATATCTTTTGTCATTGTCTGGTACTCCCACCATGAACCCAAAGCCTTGGTCTCCTCATCTTGGACTAGATCCTCCAAACTGCGGGTCAAACTAAGCCTTTTCTCTGAGTCAGTTGTCTTACTAGTCACTATCTTGGAACAGCTATGGGAACTGATGCACTGGCCCAACTGCTGGGTCCCCCTTGAAGGGGCTTGGCTGGTTATGGCTGCAGCTTGGGTTGTGGAGATAGGAATGTGGTATCAAAATTGTGTTGATACTTATGCAGAATTAAATCAGGTAGACTGGGGTTCAAAAGAACTTACCATTGCATCTCTAAGCACCCATACCACTAGTGGGTGAGGAGTCAGCCAGGGGCCCATTATCCCAGATAATTCCCTGGGACACCCCTGGATGGAGGCATTCAGTGCCTGTCTGGGCCTTGGTGAATAGAAAGAATGTGGCATGTAGCCATAGAAGGCCAGGACAGTAATGACAGAGTAGTGGGAATTGGCTATCTGGGTATTAGCTCTGTTTAAACCTCCTGTCTGTCATCACAGACGCCAATCCAAGGAGGCATGAGATGAAAACTGGTTCCCTGGCTGATCCTCAAGGTAGCCTGACCGTGAAAACATCCTTTACGAGTAGTGACACCAGGGACTTCCTTCCCTCTCATGCCTGAACCTCAGGATCTTCCTGCTCTATCCATCCTCCTGGTTAACCAAGGCACCCATGTGATGGTCCTTTATCCCAGATACCTGTTCACTTACTTGGTTTCTCTGTCTTCTATCTGAGGAGCTCCACCGGGCCAACCTCTGCCCAAGCCATGTGCCCAGGGTTCCTGTCTCTTTTCTATCTAGTTCTGTTGCAGATGTAGAGCTGGGCTCCATGGTGGTCAGAGGACTTCAAATACTTTGTTTTACAGGCTGCATTCTTTGGTCCCAGTTGTAATAGTAACAGGTGACATTGTAGAGGACAGTAAATCAGAAAATCAAGGTGTTTCCCAGGCCACTGGCCTCAAATGTCAACTCTAACAACACCATGAAGGAGTAAGTGTTACAGGGGCTGCCCTGGGCTTATGGTCCTTGCAGAATTATCTACTTGTCTCAGAGCCTACTGTAGGCTGAGGTCTGCAGTATCCACCCAGAAACACAAGTCAGGGGACAGGTGGTAGGACTTGGCAGGCTGCCTACAGCACAGCCACCATTAGGGACGTCTCTGCCAGGAATTACTAAGAAATACATAGGACTATGTTCCTGCAGAAGGATCCATCCACAGGTCTCCAGGCAAGGCTGCGCCTTGACCCACAGCCCTGACAGCCTCATTACATCTTCTAAGCTGACTGTCCTTTGAAGACGGGGCCCAGAGTCTCCCTCATCTTCCCATGTTTCAGTCTTGCCTGCCTGTTTCAGGCAGATGGAACGTAGATCCCATCTCAGTTTCTTTCTGGTAGCTCCAGGGGCCGCTCAGCTGCTCAAAGACCCTGAAGAGGTGACTCATTCATAGATCCAAGAGGTGTCCTTGATCTGCCTAGGCAGCGCCGGTGTCTGGCTGTGGAGTGCCCCCGTGGGAGACACGGCAGACACTGCTAGTCTCTAGACAGGCAGAGCCTCCATAGTTAGAATCACTGCTGATGTGATTAAAGCTGTCATACCCTCTCTGTGTGCTGAGGATATAACCTTATGAAATACCTGTGCAGGGAGGCTGGGCTGAGTGTGTGTGTCTCATTGTGAAGAGCTCTCTCTCTCTCTCTCTCTCTCTCTCTCTCTCTCTCTCACACACACACACGTTCCGTACAGATGGACATGTAACATGACTCTGACAACACCCACTCACAACTCATAGAATTCAGGCATGACTGTGCCTTCACACACTAATGTGCATACTCAGAGTACATAACCTACATGCTGGCCATGTGCATTCTCATGAAGGAAGGAAAGGGAATGGCAACGGAAAGCCCGTAAAGCTGGCACAGACAAGTTTCAGTCTAAGGGAGGTTGGTTCTGAGTCACCTACGCTGCAAATCATTACACTCCCCCACAGGACATTATGGGACTCCGTTGCAGCATTGGTCCAAATGGACTCATGGATCTAAATCAATGTTGAAACATAGCCAGGTTCAATATTTAATGCCGAATTTCTTTGGTTGGGTGAAGAGGTGTCTCTGTTCTCCCAGAGGCGCCGTGGTAGAAAAGATGAGGGAGTGGACCCAGGGGAGCAGCCTGGATGGCGTCCAGGCCTCTCCCACACTGTTCTTCCTTGTCAAGACTGAGAAACACACACACAAATGCTATTGACCAGCCTGACCAAGGACAAACAATGTAAAACACTGTATTTTCCTCTGGATGGTCTGTATCTACAGTACGTACACAGCATGGTGGGTTCTGCACACATCAGCTACGCAAGCAGGTAAAGAAGTCTGTTGGTGACAGGAGCTGAAACAGCCTGGTGGTCCCTGGCTACCCACCCGAGGGATGGGTACAGAATGCTGCTTTCAGGGACATCACAGAGGAGCTGTAGATGTCAGATCTGCCTGTCAGTCTCCTTACTCAGATACTGAGTGTCTGCCTCTAGATGGCACTGCTCACCACAGGCTGCAGAATGTGCTGCCCCCCCAATGCTCTAGGAACTTACCCAAGTCCTGTTCTCTGAGGCGGTTATCAGGAAGGCTGTGCTCTGTGAAGCAAGTCACAGACTCGCCCACATCTGCAAAGAAACCCAGCACTCAGGGCTATGATACACACTAATTGTTTGTGGGTGCATATGAACACCAGTGTGTCTCTATGTGGACACTGCAGTGTGTGTGCATATATGTGTGGTGCTGTGCAGGCATGTGCACATGCATGTACATGGTGAGCAAGTGTGTAGATGCACATGTATGTGGTGTGCCTGGTGTAACTGTAAATGTGTATAAGCATGTGTGTTTACACATGTGTGTACATACAAACATGTGCATGTGTGGTTTGTTTGTGTGTGTGTATGTATGCCTGTGTGTGTGTGTGTGTGTGTGTGTGTGTGTGTGTACACATATGTATGCATATGGACTACAAATTGGGAAGAGAAAGCTAGACAGGAAAGGTGGACAGTCTCACAGGTTGGCATCTCTGGGCTTTCACCTCTGTGGGGATCTCCCCTAGGAGAAGACACTTGCTTTTACAAAAGGCTCATTGTTGAAATATACTCTTTGAGGTGGGGTTTTGTACCCAAAATGTTCGTGAAAGTGGCAAAAAGGAAAAGAAAGCTTCGTCTGTGGTAAGAAACCTTCATCCGTGATGAACATCACACCCCACTTAGCCCCTCCTTGGGGTCAGAGAACTTGACTACTACATGCTCACACTGGAACAGAATCCAGTCTGACAGTGGCTGACTTTCAAAAGCACAGGCCCAGAGAGATTGCAGCCAGCTCCCTGAAGGCCACAGCCCTTAGTTGCTTCCTCTCCCCATGGCTCCGTACCAGGCCCATCCTTAGCACCCAAAATGACCTCAGGCTATCAGGCCAGGGCCATGTCCCATACAGGTGCAGGTGGTGAGCAGGCAGAGGTGCCAGGGTGGGCCCCCTGTGAAGATGCAGATGTGAGGTAACGCAAGGATGACAGGAGACAGGAAACTGCCCAGTGCGAGCGAGCTCTGAGGGCCACGGCTGTGGTCCCTAGAGTAAAACCTAACATACGTCTACCAAAGGCAAGAACACCAGCTGGAGTCTCTGAGGGGCTCTCCTAGCTTCCCTCCCGGCAGCAAGGGCAGGTGCTATAAACAGAAAGCAGGTGACAAGCTTATGGAGGTCTACTTCCCTCCTGGGGACCAGGAGAGGTGTACGTGGCCCAGCGTTCTTCCAATGGGTTCTTCCACAATAAAAGAGGTCATGGCTAAGGGGTGTGAACCATTTCAGAACCACTTGGTCATTTGATGACCCTCCCAGCCTATTAACCCCACAAAGCAAAGGGCCATTCCCTGCTCTGAAGCTCCTCCAGGGACACATGGTGGCACTGGTGAAGGAGTTGTGTTCTCAACCTGGCTACACTGTAGTTTCATTTTTCCAGGGTCCTGTTCGGATATTCCCTGTCCCATCAGTGCCAAATGGCAGGCCTTCTCGAACATCACCCTGGAGTAGCCCATTCTGGCTTGGGCTCCCAAAAGGTAGGGATTGTGTCCTTCGTAGCATTTCCAAGTGGGCAGGGCCTGGGGACAGGCGTGGGGGACAGCCATAGAGCCCAGGGCTTGTGTCTCCACCCTCAGGCTGGCTGACCATGGGAAAGGGGTCAGCCTGGGCACAGCAGGCCAATGTGTGCACCCCCATCGGGCCCTCAAGAGAGCTGGTGG
The DNA here is from genome assembly GCF_021556685.1 of Rattus norvegicus. Lineage (NCBI taxonomy): Eukaryota > Metazoa > Chordata > Mammalia > Rodentia > Muridae > Rattus > Rattus norvegicus. Next base: position 207,581,793 of record NC_141534.1, on the reverse strand, counting down.
GGCTCTCTGTACGTGAACTGTGGGGACTGCCATCCAGGCTGGAGGGGATGTGGTAGGCATATTCCCTCTCAGCTGCAGCTGCCTGGTGCCGGCTGAAGTAGTGGGGCTTAGTTCTGCCCTTGAGGCACCTGTGCAGGTGAGGGTCATGCAGATGGTGATCGTGTGGGAAGGCGTCCTCCTCACCCATGTGTACATGGGCCTCCTCCTCCATTAACTGCTCACAGTGCATCTTGGCGCAACAGGGGGTGGCAGGGGACAGACAGCTGACATGGCCTTGGGCAGCCTGCAGGTTGGTCATCTTGCAGTGGCTGGCTGGTGGATGGCCAAAACCTCTGAGTTTTCCAGGGCATGGTGAGTCCTGCAAGCAGGCTGTATGCCCCAGCGCATCCCCGTTGGCATCAAGTGTGGGGTGGGCACTGGGCTTGGTGGCGGAGGTATCTCCCCGAGAAGGGCAACATGACCACCAACACTGCCACACATCCTCTCGCTTAGCGCAGTGGTGGATAAGCACAAAGAGTCCCAGTGTCACGCAGAAGGCGCCATACAGACAGCTGAAGATCATGTCCAGAAAGTCGCCCTGAGACACGGCCAGAGCTCCAAAGGTCCACGTGGCTGTGAACAGGAACAGCGTGAAGGCAGCGGCACGGAGCTGGGCCTTGAAGGAATGCTCATTCTGCAGCTGCGAGGCAGCCAGGGCATCACAGGTGGGTGGTGTGCCAGGACGCATTCCATGGCGATGGCCAGTCTCTGGCACTGCCAGCCGCTGCTGCTCCTCCGTGCGCTCTCTGAGCTCGTACCTGCGCTCTGGGTGACGCCGCAGCTGCACGTAGGTGCAGAGGAAGTACACACAAGTGACCAGAGTAATGAAGGCAGCCGGCCCATAGAATGCACCCAGGCTGGGTTCCCAGGCCATCCAGCAGCTGCAGGGAGAAGCAGGTAAGTGTGTGTATGTGGCTAGCATGCTTGGCTCCCCTGCCCTCAGGACTGAATGGGCTTTCTTTCCTACAAGGGAATATTTTAATTTTATGGTAAGGAAACAGATGGGCAACCAAGATTGGACAGCCATGAGGCTTGGGTTGATGGGTACAGAACTGCAGTCTAGAAGGGTTTGGAGCCAACTGTTGGTTAGCCTGGTGTGCTGGCCCTTAGGAAGTTGGTCAGGGTGGGAAAGAGGCAGGCTGGGGTGGATGGGGCAAGGAGGTCCACTGATGGAGTGAGCAGAATCAGGTTCTGATGAGGAAGGTATGGGGCCCACTATGGCATGGGTGAGAGATGGACTTCCTGGGGTTCTGAGGGGATACTGAGAATGATGAAGGGCTTTGGGCACCTGTAAGGGGTGGGCCTGGATCTGTCTGTGCTCTAGGGGTATACCGTGCTCAGCCAACCTCTTGCTATCTGATCCTAGACTATAAAATAGGCAGGCCTTTGGTGTCTAAGAGTCAGTGGGAAGCTGAGTATGTTAGGAGAAGGGCTTCTGCTCACCCAGAGGCTGGGGAGATATGACACTGCATGACTTCTGGGACCCAAGAACCATTCATGGCTTGCTGTTCGTCTCAAGGGATTGATTGCCTTACCACAGGTGCCTTGGGGGATAGTCACTGACAGAGGTTGATTATGACAGATGACTGTGGGTACCTTCCCTGCCCTCCCCAGCCTTGGGCACAAAGTCAGCACATTCTGCGAGGGTCTGGGATGACCACAGGAGGAGCTGGGGAGCGCTCCCAGCTTTCCATGAGCTTACAGATAGGAAATACTCACTATGCCACGTCCTCATCCTCTGTCCCATAATTTCTGATGTTTGTGGCAGCTGTGACCCCACAGATGATGAAAGGGACCCCTCCGCTGATGAGGTAGAACCTGCCGGAGATCAGAAGGTTGACTTCCTGGGAATGGCCCAAATCCTCCCTGTTCCCTGATAAAAAGGGGAGGTGGCTGGATTTCAGGGCCAGGCCACCCCTTAGAAGAGACAAGGACATGTCCAATGGGGGAATCTGCTTTCTACCCATTTGGTTCTCAATAGCAGGGACTCACGGTGAATCTGCAGACTCAGTGGGACCTCATGGAGCTTGGGCTGGGAGCCCGGCAGATATGAAGAGGTGTAGCCAGTATGCCCATAGGGCAAAGACGGTCATGGAGGGTGTTGAGTGGGACATCCTTATTCTGAAGTAGTGTCTTGAGTGGTGGTCTAGTTGGATTCCCTTTAGACCTGTCTTCAGTCAGAGTTTAGCTCACACCCTTCCCTTTACTGTCAACAGTGCTCAGCAATCAGTGGCCCGGTGTAGACTTAAACCTAGCTTTATAGTGAGGAGCCTAGGCCACCTAGCTCTCTGTGGGAGTTGGGAGAGTTGCTCATCTTTGACTTATCCCTGGAGAGCTAGCTGATCACCCTAGAGTGGGTAGGCAGTAGCATGGACTGACCTCCCCTCCACAGGTCTCAGAAGATAGCTTCACTGAGGGTGATTCAGTATCTAGCCTATAGGATAACTATTTGAATCCAACCCCACTGAGCATGTGTGCCCTAGACTTAGCCTGTGCACACACTGGTTCTGATGTACTTGTCATGACTGATAGCTTCCCATGGTGTTGAGTCATGGTGGGGCCACCTCGAGGCCAGCTCAGAGAGGATTCTCCCAAGAAAGGGGCTGCTGTTACAGACACCCTGAGTGTCATACAATGTCGCTAGAAGCACTGTAACTGGGATCCAGACCCAAAGGCTGGAAGGAAGGCCTTCTAGGGATGCTGCAGCTATTAGAATTCAAATTCAAGAATGAAGGTGCAGTAGGCACAGCAGTGCATGCCTTGGGAGGCAGGGCAAGGCATGGTGTTTGAGGACAGCCTGGGCTGCCCAGCAGTAAGCTCCAGAGAGACTAGTGCCACACAGTGATAGCTTACCTAAAAATAAATCAAATAAAGCAGGTGCACTGAAGTGTAGCTAACAGTTCCAGTGAACTATATGTGAAAGAAGGTCACGTGCCATTCCTAAGGGTCGTGGGATTTTGCTCTGAAGGAAGCTGAGTCACCAGGAAGGAAGGGCACAGGGAATGCTAAGCTTAGGGGGAACTAGGTAAGTTTTGAAGTAGGGAAACCTTTAACTTCTTCAAACAACAGGTGAGTGTTACAACAGAGAAGTTTGTCATTTTCTGAGTTCATGGAGGACACGGGGGTGAGACTCTTGGCATTTGTGACATAAAAAAGAGAGGGGGAGGTGGCCTCGAGTTACAACATATGTCTGGATGTTTCAGGCCAATTACTTCAACTTTATTTTCCTTAGACTGTGATTAGATTGGGTCTTTTAATCTCAGAGGTGGCTGCAAGATACTGAGAGGGAAAAAAGCTAATAATTAATATATTAAATTTTAAATAGAAATATTATAATAAGACAGACAGAGAAGGAGGAAAGAACAGAAACTACACCAAAACAGTATCACAAAAGAGATAGAAAAAGGAAACAGTAAATGAAGACAATCTAGCCAAGTGAAAAATTAGTTACATTTTAACAATCTAAACATTCTACTTCAAGGAAAAGAATGTTGACGGGTGGAGGGGGAGGAGAGAGAGAGAGAGAGAGAGAGAGAGAGAGAGAGAGAGAGAGAGAGAGAGAGAGAGAGCGCTCGAGAGCGCGACCCAGCTGGGGGTAGGATAGATAGAGAAGGGATGGGGCCTGGAAGTGGACCTGTAGGAGGAGTCATTCCTCAGCCTTGCCCTGTAAGCCAGTGGCTCTCAACCTGGTGGGTTGTGACTCCTTTGGGGTCAAATAACCCTTTCACAGGGATCACACATCAGATACTTACATTACTATTCAGAATAGTAGCAGAATTGTTGCTATGAAGAAGCAATGAAAATAATTTTATGGTTGGGGGAGGTCACTGCAACATGAGGAACTGTATTAAAAGATTGCAGCACTCGGAGGTGGGAGAACCACTGCTCTGGGCCAAGGAAGGCTACCAGGCCAGCAGCAGAAGAGAAAACAGGCTTGGGCAAGACAGGAGTAACCCAGGGAAGGCCTGATGTTTGCATTTGGCTGGGAGGCAGCGGCCAATAGAGGATTCGAAGTACCAGAACAACTCTGATAGACATAGAGGAGAAATAGTAGCTCCCCGAGTTGCAGTTGGCAAAAAGCAAGAGACGGAACAATCAACCAGAATTCAATGAGGAAATAGAGCCATAGTATTTGAAGAAGTCAGCCTCAAGACTCCTTGTAACACATCTCACTAAACAGGGTCACCAGTGTAAACCTCCTCCAGTCACTGTGGCTTGCTCACCATGACACCAGTGGCATTTACACATTGCTCTCCAGAATGTCTGGCTTATTCATCCAAATTCAAGTAGCACCCACGCATCTTCATTCAGTCCGGGTAGCCTATGTGCCATGGCAACCGTGACATTCACACATCTTCTTTCAGTGTGCGTGTGCTCACCGTGTCAGCCATGACATCTTCACATACTCCTCTGCTGTGTGTGACCTGTCAACCATGGTCCACGCATCCTCCTCCAGAGCCCGTGCTGTGTTCAGCATGAAAACGGAGGCATCCGCACATCTTTCATTGTGTGGTTGCTTCAGCAAGACAACACTGGTAAGTACGCAGGGCATGTGCCGATCACCATGACAACAGTGGCATCCTGTTTCATTGTATGTGGCCTGTTTACCATATTAATAATGGTATTCAAATACCCTCCTTCACTGTGTACTGGCCTGTTCGCCATGGCAACAGTGGTATGCACACATCCCTCTTCACTGTGTGTGGCTCGTTTACTATGACCGCACTGGTACCCTATATGTGCTCTTTCATATTCACCATGACAACAGTGGCATTCTCTAGTGTGTTACGGGCTCTTCAACAGGTATATGTCATGGAAGACTCAAACATTCAGAAGGTTGGAAATCATGCAGAGCATCTTCTTGAACCATAAATAAGTTAGACAGCAATATTTTGATCGAGATACCACAGATACTGTGGACTTAACAACACACTTATAAATTATTCATGGAATAAGGATGAAATCATAAAGGACGTACCTCAAACAACACAAAAGAATATATATCACACTAAAATTTCTTGGCTGCAGATACAGTGGGGCTGAAAGGAAAAACTATAGATTCCGATCTTCCGTTAGAAAGAAGAGAAAGATCTAAAGTCTACCTTGACAAGGTAGAAAAACAAAAGCTCAGGTCGACCCAAAGTTGCCACCTGATGAAGATGATAAAGATGAGGGGAAAAAATCCTGAAAACTTGCTCCCCGATAGCAAAAGGCAGTGAAGCTGCAAACTCAGACTACTAGAGAAGGGCTGACGAGATGGCTCAGTGGGCAAGTGACCCGGCCTTGCAAGCCCAAGTTTGATCTCTGTAACCCAAATAATACCCTAATAACTTGGTGGACACAGAGAACCAGTGCCATAGAGTTGTCCTCTAACTGCCACACACATACCATGGCATGTATCCTCCCCCATACATCGTGCACACAATAGTGATAGTAAACTAATTAAAAAAGACTGAGATTAATTTCCAATCTTAAGAAAGAGTTACTGTTATGCACTCTACAGATAAATGACAGGAATCGGGAGGGTGGGGTATGTAGTGAATAGCTGCATGCCAACAGATTCAGTAACTTTGATGAAATGGATATATTCCTTGGGAAAAATAAAACAAAGGCATTAGAAAAGTTTGCTGGGGGGTTGGGGATTTAGCTCAGTGGTAGAGCGCTTGCCTAGCAAGCACAAGGCCCTGTGTTCAGTCCCCAGCCCCGAAAAAAAGAAAAAAAAAAGAAAAGAAAAGTTTGCTGGAATTGATAGCCAAAGGCAAAGAGAAAAATCAATTCTCTCCAGTAGAGAGAGAGAGAGAGAGAGAGAGAGAGAGAGAGAGAGAGAGAGAGAGAGAGAGTGTCAACCACACTTCAGGCAGGCCCCTTGCCTGGAAGTAGCTAGCCAACGCAAAACTCTATTCTTTTTGATCTTATTGTTTTTCTCATTGTTTTGATTTTAATTTTGGGTGTGTAGGGATGTGGGGAGAATCCAAGAGAAGTGGGGGAGGGAAAATGTATGATAAAAATATATTGTATAGAAGAAAAAAAAAAGAAAAGAAAAAAGAAAACCTTGCTGGATCTGATGGCACATACCTCCTGGAAGGCAGAGACAGGAGCATCTCTGAAAGTTCAAGGCTAGCCTGGGCTACATAGCAAGACTCTGTCTCAAGAAAACAAACCACAGTCCCCCTCTCAACGAACCAACCAACCAGCCAACCAACCAACCAACCAACCAACTCACTAGCCAGCCAGCCAACCAACCAACCAACCAACCAGTCAGCCAGCCAGCCAACCAACCAACCAATCAACCAACCAACCAACCAACCAGTCAGCCAACCAACCAACCAACCAGTCAGCCAACCAACCAGCCAACCAACCAACCAACCAAACAAACAAACAAACAAACAAACAAACAAATAACCAATCAACCAACTAACCAACTATTCAACTAATTAACTAACCAAGCAACTAACAAACCAACTAACCAACCAAACCCTAAACAAAACTAAAACAAGCTTTAGTGTGCTGTCTAATAAAAACGGATTTTAACATCTATACACTCAGTAGGATTGCTGGTAGAGTATTATATATGCTTGTTCATATGACAAATTTGGAGAGGTTGGGCAGGAAAAGTTTTCTCAGATTTGAGGTCAATGGGACCTGATGTCAAAAACCAAACAGAAGGCACTGAAGAGGTCAACTGATTGTACCTGTAGTTCTTTGCAATTAACTCTCTAGTAATGTATCAGTAAACGGAGTCTTAGCACTTTATGGAAGTAAGACTCTGGACTGGTTTGTTATTCATACATTTTAGCAATGTAGTTCGGCATATCAGCAGTGTGGAGAACATGGTGAGATCTTTAGCTGGATTCAGGGAAAGTATCGAGTAGAAATAGTGTTTATTCCTTCTCAAACTCAGCCAACCACCATAGAGGGCAGTATCTATAAGTCTGTAAGTCACCTGGGGAGAATTTGCACCAGATGAGGATGAAAATGAAGAAGATGTGTTTCTGTTTGTAGATAATGAGATAAACTGCATGAGAAATTCTGTAGGCTCTATAGGACATGCGTGTGAATGTAAGGAGGTACAGAGTTCACACACAGATGCAATTTTTATATTTGAGTACGAATGGACATCGAGAAATAAATATGACATTAAATGGCATAAACTTACCACAGCTACAGCCCTGGAAGATTTTCTTCTCGTGAAAGTTGAAAAGTTGATTCTATAATTATCTGGGAGTGTAAGTGATTGGATTATTCAGATCCATCTTGAAAGACCAAGATGAATCTCTGGTAATCCCGCATTTTGGACATGATTGGGATTTGTGTATCTGACCTCACAGGACATGGGTACAGAAACATCTGAGGCAACCATGTTTGATCCAAAAGGCTGCACACTGGAGTGTTTTGTTTTGTCTTTGTTTTTTTGCTCTGATTGTAGGCAAGCACTCTACCACAGAACCATACTCCAGCCCCGAGTGATCTTATTAATCCCAGGCATTAAGCCAGGCAGAGTCAATGTGTGATGAAAAAATATCACTCATAGAGGTGCCTAGGGCCAGCCATAAGGACACTTTTGGGACTTGACTGTGAAAGTTATCAGACCCAAAGCAAAATAAATAAAAGCCAGCGGGCAGATAAATAATAAAGTAGGAGATGATTAAGAAGAGCTCGCACACGTGAAGAGCCCCCACAGCAGACTGCTGGGGACATAGCTCACACAGAGGCCACCCCACCTGCAGCAGGACGGACTCCTGCAGCTCTTCAGCCCCAGGCAGCACCATTCGGATTGGTGGCTCAAGGTCACTTATTAGTATCCCATGGATGTCACCCTCCTTATTTCCCTTGGTTGCTTCCCTACATCGAATACACTCATGGTTTACCACGGTTTACCACGATGTGCTTAGCCTCCCATAAACTGCCCATAGAATGGACTCTGATGGCTACCTAGGTGGATGTCAGGTTCTCTGTCTGCATCTGTTGGGGCTCGGTAGGCGTGCATGAACACTACCCACTTAAGCATAAGCGAGCTCCACTCAGTGGGGAAGCCCTGCAGACAGACACTGCTCGACGGTTTTGGTGTGTCTATGAGGTCTGCAGCACACTTGGGAAAGTACAAAATAAGGCAAACAAATGGATGGGCATGTGTGTGCGTCAGGGATGGATAGCCAGGTGGGTAGAGCTAGGCCGTGGAAGGAGGGTAGAGATAGATGGAGGGTGATGAACTGCAGACAGTAGGTGCACAGGTGGAGGGCTATAGCCTTGGAGGGTGTCTAGATAGTGCAGTGTGGTACAGCAGAGGACTAGTGGTGAAGGCTTTCATCATAAACTGTTGGGAGGGGGTGGGAGAAGGCCACTGTCTTAGCAGGAAATGCCTTCGGGAAATTCCCTAGGGGATGTGGAACACACCTGTCATAATCAGCGTCAGCTGTTAATGTAAGACAGACCTGGAGCCACTGGGGAAGAGGAAACCCCAACTGCAGAACTGCGTTGATCGGGTTGGTCTTTGAGGCACTGTCTTATTGGTAATTGATGTAGGAAGGCTCAGCCCACGGTGTGCAGTGCCATGTCTAGGCAGGTGTGTCTGGGCTGCACGAGCAAGCCAGACAGCAAACAGTCTTCTATGGTCTCTGCTTCATCTCCTGCCTCCAGATCCCTACCCTGGCTTCTCTTAATGATAGACTGTGACCTCTAACCCAAACACACCCTTCTCTCCCCCAAGCTGTTTTTGGTCTATGTTTTATCACAGCAACAAAAAAGCAAGCCAGGACTCATCTGAGGTGGTGACAGATACCCAGTGCTTGTGCCATAGGAGAGGGCTACCCAGGTGGGAATCTGGTGTGGAGTGGGACTCACTGACCTCCTGGTGAATCCTGGCGTGAGCTGCAGCAGGTGGGCTGCGGTTTGGCCCCATTTGGGGCTCCATCCCCCACTGGTCTCCAGGGCAGTATAGGACCAGATTTCTAGGCATCTGAGAGTAGTGTCTTCCCTCTGAGCAGATGACAGTGACACTGGAAGAACCAGTTTCCCAGGACAAGGTCTGCAGGCCTGCAAAGACAGTACTGGACAGTGCTGAGTGACCCTGGTGGGACCTACAGCAGTCTTCAGTCTCCAAGTAATGACTGAAACTCAGGGCCACTAATTCCCTGTGACTCCTCTGGGTCCTGGGCTTGCAAAGGAGACCATTGATTTGCCTCAAACAGAGCAGACCCATCATCTTTGTCCCATTGCTTCCAGGAGCCTGCAACAGCAAGGGGTACCTGGAGGCTGGACCCTGTAGATATCACGGGGAATGTGACTGCCTTCCCACTCAGAATGAGGTCTCAGGCGACCCTGTGCTCAGAACCAGGGCTTTCTGTGTCCCCACCAGCCATAGAAAGAGCAGAGAGTCCCTGTGCATGATGTCATGCAGGCTGGCTCTAGACAGCCAGGTACTGGCTGGCCTCCAGAGCCCAGCAGCCAGCTCTGGACAGAACCTGCTTTGGGTGGATCTCCAATCACAGCTCACTCATGAGTTCCCTACCGCTGTGATGAACAAGGATGCTATTGCATCATCACGCCGCCTGCTAGCGTGTGCCACTACACAGCACGATGCCTTCCACACGCTAAGAGTCCCACACATCCTGTTATCCTCCCCCTTGGCTTTCTGAGATTGCAATCTGGAAGTTTTTGTGTATTTCCTTCCACCTCCAGCCAGAACAACTCCCCACTTTCTGGCCATGGTTCTGCCCTTCTCTCAGCTGGCAGGCAGACTTACTCTGTGACAGCATTATACAAATTGGGCTGCTTCCTGACAAACCATCTTCCCTAGCCCTAATGTTCTAGTTTGGTGCAGGCTCACATTTAGCCATAGACAAAGTACTCAGCGCAAAGTCCCAGTAGCAGGTCTTAGCCAAAGCTTAATTTCACCAGGAAATGTAAGAATCCTGTGACAATAGACTTAACACCCACCCAATAGCAGTCCCTGCATGGAGGCACTGTCTAGCTATATAGAGTCAGGTTGATCTCCGCCTTCGGGGAAAGACCACCACGTATGCAGACAGTGATATGACAGGACAGATTTTCAGGTGGGGAGGGGGTATTAAAGACTGTAGAGGTGCAGGCTTGGCATGAATCAGGCAAAGCAGCTAGCCTGGACAACTGCTGGTAAAAGTTATACCTCGCAGAGTAAGGCTCTGAGCCATGATGGTCTGCTGGCTTCTTATGCATAGTGCTCAGTGGCTGCTAAGGTATTTCTATTTGGGCTGAAAATACTACCTTCCAGTTCTCTGTTCCCTAAGAAAAACTCTGACACTTTCTCATGAAGCCACACACACACACACACACACACACACACACACACACACACACACACACACACACATTCTTCCCAAGAAGAGTAGGGCCTTTGTAAAAAGTAAGTGGCTGATATGTAGGGATGACGTTTAACCTATGTAGGCCAGGGGCAAAGGGGAGATACTCCCCAAAGCAGGTTCTGTCCAGAGCTGGCTGCTGGGCTCTGGAGGCCAGCCAGTACCTGGCTGTCTAGAGCCAGCCTGCATGACATCATGCACAGGGACTCTCTGCTCTTTCTATGGCTGGTGGGGACACAGAAAGCCCTGGTTCTGAGCACAGGGTCGCCTGAGACCTCATTCTGAGTGGGAAGGCAGTCACATTCCCCGTGATATCTACAGGGTCCAGCCTCCAGGTACCCCTTGCTGTTGCAGGCTCCTGGAAGCAATGGGACAAAGATGATGGGTCTGCTCTGTTTGAGGCAAATCAATGGTCTCCTTTGCAAGCCCAGGACCCAGAGGAGTCACAGGGAATTAGTGGCCCTGAGTTTCAGTCATTACTTGGAGACTGAAGACTGCTGTAGGTCCCACCAGGGTCACTCAGCACTGTCCAGTACTGTCTTTGCAGGCCTGCAGACCTTGTCCTGGGAAACTGGTTCTTCCAGTGTCAGCGTCATCTGTCCAAAGGGAAGTCATTACTCACAGTCGGTGGCTGGGAAGACTGATCCTCCCCTACAGAGTTCCAGCTCCAAGCCATCACGGAACACTGTCACAACTTCAGTCTTTCTTTTTCCTGCCTTGCCTGCAGTGTCGGGCTTTGTCAGCAGAGGGCGTCAGAGGCCGTCGAGGTGCCTCTTGGCCAAGCCATTGATTTTCTTTCTGCATTAGTGTCCATTACTAAGGTGGGTGCTGAACTATGGTAGAGCTCACCTCACTCAATGATGGCTGTGTGAGCCATGGCCCCAGTATCTGTCTTGTCCTTGTCCTGGCTGCCAATGGATCTCATGAGTGGTATTGGTCATGTTCTCCTCACTGGGTCTGATTCCTAGCTTGCCCTGAGGAGGCCCTAGATGTATTCCCTGGGAACTTCTCTTGTGTCATGTTCCCCTAGTATCAGATTTGATACCCAGAGCTTCCCTCGCAGGAAGGCTTCTGTTTGGAGTCTTTCAGCTCTAGCCAACAAGGCCCCAAATGACTCTAGGTTTCTTTTGAATCATCCGCCTACCTGACACAGGGCAGGTGCAGCTTGAATTGTCTAGCCTGAGGTCAGTCCCAGTATGTCAGAGGAAGAGGAAGAGAGGCCCTCAAAAGGCTAACCTCTAGACAGAGCAGTTTAGAATCACATAGCCAGGGCTATAAAGACAGGGAGGTGGGACCAGGAAGCCCAAGACTATGGGAGGCAGCAGGGCTGGACCAACCACAGCACCATATTGCATAGTGAGGTGGAACAATGAGCCATATTGTGGATAGTTATGTAACAGGCCATAAAGAATGGTGCACAGGAAAAAAATGAGAAAAATAAAACAATGAAACAAACCCAGGATCTCAAGCTCAGGCCCAAGGTGCACCAGTGCAAGGATCATAAACTTGGATGGCAAACCACAGACTATGGGGCACTCTAAAATCAGGCCAGTGGGACTAGGGGCTACATAGGCATGGAGGTTCTTCTCTGCTGCAGGGCACACATTCCTGCACATTTATCTCTGCAAGCACTCCATCATATGTGTGTGTGCATGCGAGAGAGAGAGAGAGAGAGAGAGAGAGAGAGAGAGAGAGAGAGAGAGAGAAGCTTAGCATGTGATGTGGTGTTGGGGCTCTGGAAGGAGGCTGGTTGGGAGCTGAGTCTTTCCTCCTACTCTGTAGCCCTGTGGTTTTTTGTGGTCCCATGTGGCAGTTCTTTTATGTCAACTTGTCACGAGCTAGAGTCATTTTGGAAGAGGGACCCCTCTGAATTGCGAGAGTACCTCTACTAGACTGGCCTGTGGGGAAACCTAGGCTGTTTCCTTGATTAATATTTGATGCTGTGGGAAAGGCTCGCTGCACGCAGTGCCACACCCGGGATTGTGTCCTGGGTGCTATAAGGAGGCAAGCTGAACAGGTCACGAAGAAAAGAAACCAGTGAGCAGAAGTCCTCGATGGACTCTGTATCAGTTCCTGCCTCTAGGTTCCTGTCTTGAGTTTCTGCCCTGACTCCCCTGGATATGGGGCTTACAAGCTGTAAGGAAAAATAAACCCTTTCCTCTCCAGATTCCTTTTGGTCATGGTGTTTTATCACAACAAAAGAAACACCAACTAACACACCCCGGAGCCCTGCCTTTCCAGTCACTTGGCTGCCAATTGGAAATGGTGTACCTGTTGCAATAAATTCATCCCCAGAATCCTGAGAAAATGTGGAAGAGGGCTCAGACCCAGCCACAATCTTACCACACTCTACGGTCACTCCTGAGCCCACCATTTACATGAATGACATTTGTACAGCACACAGTGCACACTTGGCATGCATGTATCATACAAACACAGGCTTACACACACATACACATGCCTGTTTATGCATGCACACACAACTTCAACACATGCCTATTTATACACTAAAACCCTTGCACACTCATTGATTGCATGCTTGCTGGAAGAGGCAGCAAGCCAGGCCACAGATACATTAGGGCATCCACTAACGTGAGCTGGAGGGAAATGATCAAGAGTCAGGTCCATTTCTCAGACACGGTCCAGTGCTGTGGCCATGGGAGGGGTCTTGCTATTCGATGAACAACTAATCCCAGGGGTTTGGGAGCTGAGGCAGGCAGAGGATTGTTGAGTCTGTTGTTTTAATCTCTGCTCTTGGAGGAGATCAAAGTCCCCAGAAAGCATGTGTGATGTGTTGGTATCATGGATGTGCTGGGGTTGGTTGCCAAGGAAAGTGGTCAGGATATAGGGTTAATGCAGCCCAGGGCATTACTGGGCATCTTGAAGACCTCTTGTACAGAGACAGTGACAGCTCAGAAGCCAATGATTTCCATTGTCAATTTGGCAGGATGTGGAATTGTTTAGCAAGGAAGTGTCAGCGAGAGACTGTCTGGATCAGGTCAGTCTGTGGGTTTGCCTGTGAGAGATTTTCTTTTCTTTCTAGAAAATTTCCTTTGTTTTTATTTTATGTGTAGAGGATTTTATCTGTGCGTCACATACATGCAGTGCCCACAGAGGCCAGAAGAGGGCAATAGAGTCCTTGGAACTGGATTTACAAATGGTTCTTTAGCTGCCAGGTTGAGTGCTTGGAATTGAGCCCAGACGGTGCTCTTAACCCATGAGTCGCCTCTCTAGCGCCTGTGAGGCATTTTCTTTGAATTGTTTTTTGGTGGAGGGGAGCTGAGGACTGAACTCAGGGCCTTGTGCTTGTTAGGCAAGTGCTCTCCATGAGCTAAATCACCAACCCCAGGAATTTCCTTTATTGGGTTAATTGAAGTGGAAAGTCTACCCAGAATGTGGGTGGAGCCATTTCTGGCCTCAGACCTGGAATGAGAAAAGAAAGCTAAGCACGGCCATTCCACACTCCCCGCTTTCTAACTATGGATGCAATGTGGCTGAGTGTCTGGGGTTGAGAATCCTGAGTTCCTCCTACTCTGCCTTTCCCACGGTGATGGACTAGTCCGAAACTGTGAGCTAAAACCACCCCCTCCTTTCCCAGATTGATTTTTGTCAGGGTGTTCTAACAGGGCAGTTAGAAAGAAATGAAGAGATCTTGGCTCTGCCCTCTGCCACCTTTACATCCTTGAGGCGTGGGATTTATGGGGAGATATTCAGAGGGATTTCTACACTGAACTCAGGCAAGAATTTGAGCTAAGGCACTGATCCACTCCCATCCACTTGCATAGAAAGGTTGACTTGAGGTTCCTGTGTACCCCCAAGTGCATCCAATGCACGAGTGGTGATGGAGGGAAGTGCTTTAGGCAAGGAGAAGACAGGTAGAGACACAGACTTGGAGATGAAGTGTAGAGTGAGACCAGATGACACCTACAACTGTGACATCTTACTGTTCAGAAAGGCAGCTGTGCAATGAGACCAATACAACATTAAGGCACCACTCCCAAGGACTTTCTAGAATGAGGCTCACACAGGCTGGGCTATGGGATCATTTTTGCCGTGATGAGAGTTTATACTGTTGGGCCCAATCCGCTCCAGGATGTATTTCCCATGTGTGGACTCAAGGCTTTTTCCTGCATATGAACACCTGTCATGGTTTCACTTGTCCACCAAGATTCGGAATCCTCTGGATCCATCCAGGGATGCTGAGAAGGCTCTCGTGGAGGTGGTGAGAGCATCTGAGGAAGCATTAGACAGCACTTTCTGGTCTTCCTGCTCACTTGCAGACAATGAGGCTAGGTCAATGTTGTGGCCTCTGGACTGTGTGTCTGGGAGATATGATAGGATGCCTCCAGAGTGTGTGGGGTAAGAATGTGGGGCTGAGGGGTTGGGGATTTAGCTCAGTGGTAGAGCGCTTCCCTAGGAAGCGCAAGGCCCTGGGTTCGATCCCCAGCTCCGAAAAAAAGAACCAAAAAAAAAAAAAAAAAGAATGTGGGGCTGAGAATCCTGAAAGCTTGGCTATAGCTGTGTGCAGGCTCCCATACCTCTCTATCTGGGAAACTGGGCCCGGACATTAACTCTAAGGACCTTTTGCCTTTGCACTCAAGGATCTGGGAAGAAAGGTGGGAGAGGATAGCAGGGATGCTTTGTCAGATACAGAGCAGCCTCTAGAGGCAACCACCTTCATAAAAGTCTAGGCTGTCTAGCTCTGGATCTCAGCATCTGTCAGCATCCCAGTGTATCCCACAGTCTTTAGAGCAGTAGACCACTCAAGGAGGAGGTTAAGCCATGTCCCTGTCCCCTGCCTGGCATCTGTCTGCCTGCATGAGACCACAGCTCACTGCAGCACAGGTCTCTCGAAGGCTGGCCTTGAGCGTGAGGTCCAAGTGCAACAGAGGTAGGTGAACTTGTCCCATTGGCCATTTTCAGGGTCTGTAGCTCTGTATGCAGACCAACCCTGGCTGGCTCTTAGACATAAGAACATTAGAAATAAGGGTAAGTTTCAGAGTTTTCTGCCGTTGCCCAAGAAGGGGTTTCTTGATGAGGGTTCTCAGGAGTCACTCTGCTAACATGTCTGCACCCTGGGGCTTCAGCAAAGTTGTCCTCATTATGCGGGAGGAAACAAATGACGTTTCCCAAAGCTGGCTCTTGAAGTTGACTGCAATCTTCTTGTGGCTGCTGGTAACTTTCCTCTAAACAGAAACACCACTAGTGGGCCTACCACAATGGATACTACTTAGGGAGAAGCCATCAGAAGAGGCAAGACAGACTGAAGACTTAGGATGTTATTATACGTAGACAATTGGGCATTGGCTCCTGCGCAGGTACAAACCACCCCAAGACATTCTCTGGGTCTCAGAAATGGCTTCCCTTAAGCTGATGGAGGGTAGAGAAAATGTGGCAAGATATGTCCACAGAGACCATTCCTGAACGAGGGCAGACTGTCGGGATTGGGAGAGCAGTACGTGAGGTGGCCAGCAGGCCTAGTCTATGAAATTAGCCACTATCCCACTAAGGTAACTGGTGTAACTTACACAATGGTTGTAAAAATTTAATCATGTGCTCAGGACTGATTGCTGTTCTGTCCAGGAGTCCTGCTTATGATATTCAGACTGCATAGCTTAACAGAAGACAGAACAGAGAAATGGGTCAACTAATGTTACAAGACATTAGGGACATAGCAAGTCCTGTGTAGCTCTTATGTAAAGTCTTAAGTGTGTTGATATTCCAGAAGTGGGGGGCTAGTTATGCCCCTACTCTTGTAAGAAAGCTCAGCCCAGGGGATAGTATCCACACTTGCCCTGTTTGTTTGTTTATGTATTTCTTACCCAATATCTCTCTACTTCACCTTTCTAAACATCTTCAAAGGCAGATGATTGCAGCAACTTTCTAGGCAGACAGGCCCTGTGTAGCCATGTAGCCAGAGATGGAGAAGTCTGCCAGTCTTCACTGGAGGACATACACCCAGTGCAGGAGATGTTAGTCTGTTCTATGAGGGTAACTCTGGCAACTGGCCCTTACCTGGAACTTGGATCCTAGTGTGGTCTACTTAGGCCTATTTTGTGCCCAGCACTGAGCCTGCAGAACCACCCTCCCAAGGCTGTTTATGTGAGTAACATTGTATATGCCAGGTAGCAGTATGTTTCCTAAGTGAGAGAGGTGCTCAAGACTGTGTTCAGACACTAGACCCAGAAAGAACTTTGAGTGAATCATGGATGTCAGGTTTCCTAGATGGAAGCAGAATGTATTTAACTGTTGGAGGAAGAAATGGGCCAGAGACCCCAGAAAAATCTAGGACATGATTACTAACTGTTTTCTCTGAATTGAAACATTTCCTACTGGAGGTTAAAGGAAGGGTCTTAAGACTCAGGAAGTAAACAAAATTTGCAAGGCTCAGGAAGTTCCTGCAACTTACAAGATTTATAGGCTAAGTAAGCAGTAACAATTGCTGGGAAGACTCCAAATGGGCTGAGCTGACTTCCAATTGTTGAGGTAGCTCTACAGATAGACTCGTTCTCTTCTGAGTCCTCACTCATGCTTGGGTGGGCTTCCATGACATACTTGCTTATGAGTCACCCATAGCAAGTAAGCCCTTACCTATAATTCTGTAAGTGACTCCAACAAGCTTGATTCATTAAGCTAGGCTACAGTGGAATTGTTTCTTTAGTTTGTTGGTGTCTTACCATCGTTAAAGGGACCTTTGTTAATGCCCTACAAGGAAGAGTTGCACAATAGACATCTGCTCTGGATTCTCATTGACTCTAGTTAATGGGTCTTCTGAATTTGTAGGCTCTGTCCTGTGTCCTTCTGCACAGAGGTACCATTTTGTGATGGTGGCTGCTTTGGAGTCCTGAGTCTTGGCTTGCTCTCGATGACATGTGACTGTGGGGTTTTGAAACTCACAAGGATGAGTGACCCTCATGGTCACTCATAACTCACAAGAGTAAGTTACCTATGGCATTCCTTCAAAGTATTCAACTCAGACTAGAGGAGATTTATAGAAAGAAAAGTCAATAAATATATAGTAGACCGGATGAAAGGCCACTCTGCCAATATTTATGAGTAGGACTTGATGCCAGCCTCTGATAAATGAAGAGAGCCCATGTGGATGCTGGGAAAAGGGAAGTGTCCTGATCCCATGTGAAGTGGAGGGAGGCACTGGTGTTGTTCCCCATGGATGCTAGATAATGAACTGGTTCCATGTGATGTGTGCATGTGGGTGTGTGCACTCGTGCACCGCAGGGCAGATCTTGGTTGCATTTGGATACAGAAGGGTAGGTTATAGTTGCATATTGACATGAGGGGGTTGGTTCTGGTCCAATGGTAATACTGAGGAGGAGGAGGGTCTGGCTTAATAAGGGGAGATCTTGGCTTTACATGAAGATTGTGGACAAGTTTCTGTTTCCATGTAAACATGTCTGGGGACACCTTTGTAGGATATGGACACCAGGGGATGGAATTCTGGTCCCATATGGACATTGTGGGGAATCTTGGTCCTGTGAGAGAAGAATTTCAAGTAGACTGTGAGAAAGGCCTGTGCTTGCAATCACATTTGAGCTATATGGTATCCTCTAAGAGGAGGCCTTATTAGGTAGTTACTTCTGTGTGGGCATGGGGCGGGGTGGGGTGGGAGTTGTCCTGATGTGTGCCAGCTGTACTTTCAGTGTGCTTGGCTATAGATCTGGCTACAGTGTAGTGAGCTCAGGATGTTAGTTGTGAGAACTGGGATATAATGTTCGGCTAGGCTAGGTGTTTCCGAACCATCAGAGGTATAGGTGGCTGGGATGCTGGCACAGCATCTCCCATGGGTTGGGTAGGCAATGCTCAATCCTGGTATCCCTCTCAATCAGGCAGCTCAGCTTTTACTCAGGCTTTACCCATCCCTCACACCTTCCTTCTCCCAGCATAATTTCTCTCCAGTATGTGTCCCACATGGTAAGGCCTGTTCAAGGTCAGCCACCCCTCAATGGGAAAGCCAGACTGTCTTTGTCAGAGACCCTCAGTTCCTTAGCTGAGGTTGGAAGACTCTCTTTCTTGAGACTTTCTGCTTCTGGATTTCTCTAATGCTTCTTCTGGCTACAAGTGGTTTCTTAACTGACAGAGGCTTGAAATGGGACTAAGGATGGGTGTTCCCACTAGATCTATAGCCGTGTCTGTGCCAGAGGCCCCTATCAAGGCTCCGAGCCTGCTGTATGATGTCTGGGTGACCTCTGTTCAGGGTCTTCAGTCTCTGGTATTCTCTAGAGGCTGTAGTTCCCACTGAGCACATAACAACACAGTTCTACACCCCACTCTCCTCTTCCTACTCCAAGAAAGCAAGTAGTGACCAGTCCAGACATAGCCTAGATTTACCTGGAAGGTAAGGTATACTACCTTCTGTTTGCCCATTTTCTACCCCTCTCCCTGGTCACAGAGCCAATGGACACACACAGAATTTTCTAAATATGAAATAAGAAGTAAGAAATGAAGCATGTCTCTTGGTTGTAACAAACAGAGTCTGAGCCACTGAAACCTCAACCCCCACCCACAATCCCCATAACCAAGCCTGGAATTTCTCCATTCTCATCATTATTAAAAGAAAAATCTCCACATGTTTACAGTTCTTTCCTCCTGTCTTCCAATAGCTAATGAACTGTGAAAATAAAACCGCACACTCTTAAGTAGCCAAAGACCAGGAAAGGAATCCCAAGGAAAACTAGAAACTATTTTCAGAAGAATGAAAAACCACACAATATTCCTTTGGGACCTGGCAAAGCCACACACAAGAAATGAAACAGCTATTTTAATAAAAAATGAATCCCCCAATTTCACATGGTTAGGAACTAGGAAGAAGGACAAACCAAGCCTCTTCCCACAGAAGGACCAAGCAGCGATGATAAACCAGAGTTGGGGGTGGGGGAAAGCAGAGATGATATACCAGATAAAGAGGGGAGGGGAATATACCAAAGGCTGGTTCCTACTTGGCACTACGAGAAGAGAGAAGGCCAAAACTGACTTGGAGGTTGGCCCAGAGCAGTTAGCTAGACAGAAGGAAAGTCAGGCATTCAGAAGGGCCTGGGAGAAGCAACCCCGTCCCTAGGCAACAGTGTCACAATCATTACATGCACACAGCTCCTGGGGATTAACCAAAAACCTTTGGAACTCAAGATCCACACACAGAACCTGTTGCATTTCTGTAGGCAAGCACTGGGTGATTAGAAATGAGAATTAAGAAAATCTCAATTTGTACTACATTTATTTTTATTTTTGAGACAAGGTCTCACTCTGTCATCTCTGCTGGCTTGGAACTCACTACATATCACCAGCTGGTCTTGAACTTGTGATAATCCCCCTGCTCTAGCCTCCTGAGGGCAGGTGGTATAGGCATGAGTCACCACATCTGGCTATATTAATATTTAAAATGAAAAAAAAAACTTCAGAAAAAATGTGAACAAGGAGGTCCAAGACTTCCGCAATGCAAATTATCAAAGATTTCCATACATAGAAAGGAGGCTGTGTCTGTAGACTTGGAATGCTTCCTTACATGCTCGACAGGCCGCATCATTCGTGCTGCAGAGGGAACTGAAATGACCGGACAGACTTCCCAAGGCCAGTGCTCTCCATCTTTGGCCCAGAGCTATGAGCATGTTTGGATGCTTAGCCTATCCCTTTGTGGGGTTTTGGCCTCTGGTGACTTGTCTCTGGGACATAAACTCTATGTCTGAGCATCCACTTAACGTGGCCCCAGACAGGATCCTGTCGGCAGCAGGGCTGGTCATGTCTTCTTCAAGACACAACACTGATGAGGAAGAGACCTCAGTTGTTGCCTTTCCACACACCTAGGGGCCACTCTCTGAGGGCTTGGCTGCTCATTAGTTGCTCAGAGTGGTCCTTAATCTTCTTTATGAGTTAGCTTGTATTAGCGCACGTGCGTGTGCGTGCATGTGTGTCTGCGTGTGTGTGCGTGTGTGTGTGCATGCGGGTGTGTGTGTGTGTGTGTGTGTGTGTGTGTGTGTGTGTGTTCAAATGTACATCTTCAGAGTAAGTGAAGATGAGACCAGGTGAATCACTAAGTTCACAGAATCCCCGCTGAGAATCTAGATTTTTTTTGTTGTTGTTGTCATGGAAACTACGAACCTCAATCATGGATGAGGAGCAAATACTTGGTTTTAACCTTGGCAATGAGGCCCACTCAGCTGCTTCCTGCTAGGTCTCCATGCATCCCTCTCTCTCCTTGAAACAACCCTAACACACATGTGAAAGCTCTAGGGAGTCAGAGCCATCTGTCCTCATGCTGGTGCCCAATGACACAGCCTGTGCAGCACCTAGCACTAACCCTGAGGGCGGCAGGCCTGCTCAGCACTCCCTGCCCAAGTCCTAGGTCTCGTTGGTGGCTCTATTTTTCTTCA
Source organism: Rattus norvegicus (assembly GCF_021556685.1). NCBI lineage: Eukaryota > Metazoa > Chordata > Mammalia > Rodentia > Muridae > Rattus > Rattus norvegicus. The sequence continues at coordinate 207,561,035 of NC_141534.1, read as the reverse complement.
AAGTTTCCCCAAGGTGAGTGTGTCTCCTCAAAGCTGAGCAGGGAATGTATTTAGAATACGGAGATTGCAGTGTTGCCTCAGGGAACACTGAAGGGAAGGTTGCTATACATGTGGGCAGCTCTCTTAGTACCTCTTTTGGGAAACCTGCAGGCTAGGCTGGCCATGTGGCCTTTACACATAGTAAACAGAACGCACCAGCCGCACCCATGGGATTCGGCTCTTCTGCCTGTGGTGGCCCAGGGTGCGGTGAGAAGCGGTGTTCAAGTATTATGTCTAGAGAGCAGTTAAGCAGGACATGCACCTGGTGGGCATCTCTAGGGTTCTTTCCAGAGACTGTGGAAGTTCCTGGGACTCTGGAACTAATTCCAGTGGATGTTGATATGAATTTATGCATTTGGGGACCAGGGCAGGATGCAAACCTAGAGAGATATCCATTGTGGTCTCAGGAAGAGACACCTGAATGAGATGCTGGATCAAAGAGCGCATGATAGAGGCTGCCATGATAGAGGACATGGAGGGTGAATTAGTCAGTGTTCTCTAGAATAAAGAAGCAATAGAATGAATGCGTGTATGTCTATAGTTAAGATTATTGTATTTGAAAACTATCTAAAGGGAGGTTTGTTACATCAACTTACACAGTCGAGGCTGTGTAGTCCAACCACAACCGTCTGCATGCTGGAGGGGCAGAGGCTCCCCTAGAGGCTCGGTTCAAGAAGCTGGGAGCCTTAGAACAAGATGGAGAAGGGATGCCTCAGTCTGGGGCTGAAAACATGGACGCTCCTTGGAGAGCCAGTGGAGTGAGTATGCTTAAAGCTGAAGAAGATGGAGTCTGGTGTCCATGGGCCATGGCGGCCAGAATGGATGTACTCTCTCAGTAAGATGAGGCTTGTGCGTGCTGGCTGTTATCCCCTCTTACTTCATTCCATCTGGACCCCAGCCCGATAGTATGCTGCTGCCCTCACTCACGATGGGACTGTCCTTTTCCTTACCGCACCCCGTATTAGTCATCTCTGAAAAGATCTCAGGGACAGACCCAGAAGTACTTTTCTGGTCTCCGGAATCCCTCAATTCAGTTAACAACCGAGGTCAAGTGTCAGGGGGCCATCATGAGGTCTGAGATGAAAGGGTCCCCCTTCCTTTTCCTTAGCCCCACGTCTTTCCGAGAAGGGCCAGGCACAGCAATCTCCTTTCCAGCCCCAGGCCAGGTCAGAAATCAGCAGAGGGAAGCAAGCCCTCCGTGGTGAATGAAGCTGACACCCCTTATAATCCCTGACCTGCACCTGCGAATGACATTAACTTGCAGAGACTGAACCTGCAGTGGACGTGCAAATGCATGTGTATGTGGACAACCTGTATCTGCAGGGACTGTAAATGGGCATGAGCATTCCCATGTGTATGGGCATGTTCCTACATACAAGGTGCATATGGTATGTAAGAATGTATGTATACCAAACCCACAGCTAGCCATGGGGAAAGGGGTTGGGGAAGACAGGAAGGGTCAGACATGCCAATGACCAATGGCTGCTGGGATCCTAGTACCATAGACCATCCTAGCACATCAGGTCCTGTTGACCAAGAAGGGTACTTGTGGAACCTCAGTGGCCTACAGGACAGGCAAGGCCTCCTGCTTTATGGAGGGTAGCACCTATGCCGAGGGCCTCCTAGGCAGGCTACTCTTGAATCTGGCTTTTGTTGACTACAGTGTTGGGGGTTTGGTCTTGAGCAAGTGACAAAGAGATGGGACTTGTATTGGTGACTGCCATCTACTATGGTTACAGGCTTGCTGTCATCGAAAGTAACTTTCAGTTGTCTTGCAGCACAGCTGATTTCTAAGGGAAGTGAGAGGGCTCCTGTGGTTCCTCCTCTTGTGGTTTCTCTGTCTCTGACCCTGGAAAGAGGGGAGCAACCATCCTGCTGTCTTTGCCCTCAAGGCTCCATGTTTCCAGGACCCCAGCATGTCTGTGGTTCCAATTCTCTCCGAGGAAAGGGGGTAGGTAGACATAGCTTGAACAGAGCCTCCTTAATCCATAGGGTACCAATATGACAGTGCACAGTGACTATGAAGTTAATGCTAGAACGTGCAAAGGTTTTCTATCAGCTACGAGCAGGTGCCTTAGCATTGCTGAGACCAGAAGTAAATCAAAGCCACCAATGCCCAGTTCCCATGTGTGGTCACTCCAGGAGGCATGGAGGGCCTTCTGTCAATAACTGGGCAGCTCAGAGTTGCCCATGCAGCTTCTTAAGTTGCCCCAAGCACATGTGTATGTATGTATATATTACACATACATAATAATATCCCTATATTAGCCTCACCCCATGACTAAACCCATTTACCTCAGGACTTTGCTCCACTACCCCATGCTACTGGTTCCCATATTCAGCACAGCGCCTCCCAATTTCTGTCCCCAGACTCCCCCGGCCCCTTTACTGTGCCCACCGCTCAGGTCACTTAATCAGGCCAGATCATCTCCAGCCTGGAGCCTGGGGAGGAATGTTTACAGGACACCTGAAAGGTATGTCCTGGGCAGGTCATGGGTTTCTTGGGCTCAGGTGATGGAGGGGGCCCGTGAGCAGTCATGGATACCTGAGCAAGGGCTGCTTGGGGTACGGCGGCTGGTCTGCACCTGGGCACGGCAGGGCCTTCTTGGTCACCTGTTTGTAGATGTTCCTGGCAGTCACTCCGATCCACAGCATGGTAGAAAGCGTGGAATAGTGCAGTGCAATGCCCACCTGGGAGGAAAGAATGTCACCAGACAGCCACCTCCTCCAGCCACCTCCCTGGCATGCACAGCAGACTCCTTGCGTGCAGCCCAAACTCTGTGTGGTGAGTACAGTGAACCCTGGCAGGCTACTCTGCAGTTCTTTAGGAACAATAAAAAGAGGGAGGTCAATAGGAGAACAGGTAGGGAATGAGTCAGAGGCAGCCGAGACTCTTACACTGCTCAGCTATTTGCTGTGTACGTGGACCTGTGGGAGGCTTGTGGGTTTGCACACTGGGTCCCCCTCTGCAGGAGGTCTATGCCATCTTTATGTATGGGCTCTGGTGCACACACCTATGTGTGAACCCTGGCCCCACTCTGGACCCCCCAAGTGGAAGGCAGGCGCAGCTGCACAGCAGGGCTCCTAACATGTATTCACTGAGGCACTGAGTTTAAGGAACGGCACCGAGTCAGGCCTGATGACCCACCCTTGCACGGCACAGTGACTCATTGCTATGGAAACGGCCGCTGGAGCTAGTCCCAGCCAGCACTTTTACGCTAGCTAATTACGCATTCTGCACTGCTCCGTCTCCATCTGATTCCATAAAATAAGGCTACCTTTGAGGTACTAACCTGACATTTTGAAATGGCAAGTTAAATATTGCTATAATCGGAAAGGACATAAATGTTTAAGGAATACAGAGATTTCCTGAATAAAGCTAACATCGCACCGGTATAATGATTTATCGAATCCAGAGTTCAGTTTTTACTTATGAGCAAACGCTATAATAATTGATGAGGACTTGGGGCGGGGTGGAGGTTGGAGAGATTGGAGAACTGTTTATGGTTTCAGATGGCTTCGTGGGTACAGCGCAGCGTGTCCTGCAAATTCAGCCTTCTCTTGGCTTTGCTGCTGCTCAGGTGAGATGGGCCACATGGAAATTCCAGCCACAGTGGGCTCAACCTGGATGAGGGCAGGAGGCCCCGGACCTAGGTGGCAAGAGCTGTCTGCCGTGTAAGAGTTCAGTGCAAAGGCAAACAGAAAAGGGGAGGTAGGCATGGCTTGAAGGAAGATCTGCAGTGTGGCAGTTATTGTCATATACAGATAGAAATGTCAGACTCATCCTCAGAAGGGCGCCTGACTTTTGTCCTTGAGACATTAGTTCAGGGCCCTGAGGTAGGTGGGAGCACGGCTAGGAGAGAGGGAGGGGAGGCCTGGCTGCTTCCTCCCTTAAACTGAGTCTCATCCAAGCTGTGCGATCAGGGAGCAGAAAGTGTACAAAGGCAGGCTTTGTCTCTTAAACACCAACTTGAGGCAAAACACATAGGGAGGTCAAGGGATGCCGCTTGGCTTCCAGACAGCATGTGCTATTGAGAGGAAGAGCAGGCAGGACACCCTCCCTTGCTTCCGGACCCAGGGCCAGCACTGACGCACATTCATTATGTGGGACTAACAGCAGCCGTCTGCTTTGTTTATGATGTCACTTAGTACTTTAATGAGACTCACGGTCATCTTTCTGTTGCTATGACAACTGTCTGTTCTCACCAGCCATCCAGAGCTCTGGACCACTTCTCCTGGCTGTTCTGTGATGATGCTGAGCTTGGATGGGGAGGGGCTGAGACTCCTGTACTCAGTCACTTGGCTGCTGATCAAAGTCCGGACACATCTAGCTTTCAGTGATCTAGTTTTTAGCTTGCTCCTCTCAGGTCTCTCCCTCCTAGCACGTGAGGTAGGGAGCAGTTGTGATGAGTGAGGTGGGCTAGCTTCTGACCTGTCAGGCAACTGATTAAAACCAGCCTGGCTTCTGGCTAAGGGAGGCCTCAGAAGCAATAGACACCCTCACTTCTGTGTATAGGCATAGAGACATTTAAACATGTCTCTGTGTGGTGGAGATTCTTACCTGGAATGCTTTATGGGAACTGCCCTCCCCCCCCCTTATCTCTTGTTTTCCCTGAGCTCTCTCTGACTCTCCCGCCCTTGCAGCAGCAGTTCAGGGTCTCCCAAAAAAACCAACTTGAGGCAAAACACATAGGGAGGTCAGAAGGCCATGTGGCTTTCTGGTTCTTAGTCATGTGCTGTCCACGACTTCCCCCAACATAGCCCAGCAGATGTGTTTCCTTTGGTACCACACCGCTAACACTATCGGTGCCTGGCAGGTGTGTCGCCAAGCAAGGGATGAATAGAGGCTGGCCATTTTAGGAAGCCACCGGCGACTAGGAGGTGGCTGCTTTCTGCAGTCCATCCTACTCCAGCACCCAGGGACCTGTCTGTTATCTGGAGTCCCAGCATTGTTACTAAGGACTTCCCATCTGAGTATGGCCCTTGTAGATCTTAGCTCGGAGGCATTTCCTGATCCATTTTTTCCCGCCTACCAAATCTCTCTTCCAGGTCCTGCCCTGGCGGGATTCTGGGGTGCTATGCATGCCTGGATCCCTGGGGCTTCGTGGGATTGGCCTGAGCCTTGGGCCAGTGCTGTATTTCATGGAGACCCTAAGATGATTCCAATGACTGTGTGGCCAGCAGGCCCCAGCTGCTCGGCACTTGGTGGCATAGTGAAAACATAAAGATAACGACCCAGTCAATTGCCTTTTTGATGGCTTCTGGGTAAGCTTTTATAGCAAGAGTGGGATTTCCTAGTCCTCCCCGTGGCTGCTTCCAGGTTAACGGTTAACAGAGGCAGCATGGAGGAAACTATCTCTCTCCCATTCAGGCATGTGGCACTGCCTTTTCAGCTAGTCTGGCCCAGGGATTGATGTGACACATACATTTGGTGCCCAGGGGACCAGAACATGGGTTGTATCTTTCAGGTGTGGATGTCATGCTTCCAGAACACTGTGGGCCTCAAATGGCACCAGTGTAGGTAAACAGTAGCATTGGCTGAGTCAGTTTAAGCCTGCCTGAGCTAGGTGGGTCTGGGTGGGAGGGTGTGTCCTGTTAGCCAGGCTGTTCTGGGAATAGCCTATCATCACCCATTGATCCTCAGGATAAGCCTCAGCTGCAGCTGGCTACCCACACAAGAGGACAGGTCATAGGAGAGGCTGGGGAACTGATAACGTGGTTATTGTCATTAATGTGGGTCATGCAGTCCTCGGGTTGGTTGGGGTCATCTCTGCAGCTGCCAATAGCTATTTGCTGAATTTGTAGTAGTTAGGGCTACCTGAGGACCCAGGGTGCAGGGAAGATTTTGGCCATGAAATAACAGTAACCACCAGGGTTTTTGGTAAGTTGCTCTGGGTCCCTGTCTGTCCTCACACATGGGGCTGAGGTGTGGAGCAGGACAAACACATCTTGCTGGAGGTGTGGTTGGCTCTTTCCCTTGATCCAGAGCCACAGCCCCAAAGGACAGTCCTGGGCTTGGCTTTGGAAGGAGTCTCTCTAGCATCGTCTTAGCCGCGGGCCACAGATTCTATTTCCCTGTTTAAGATCCTCAAACCAGGCCACACGTGTGAAGATGATCTGCCTTGTGATTTGAGCTATTCTTTTCCGTGCTGGGTGTTTCAAAGCCCGCCTTTCCCTAAGAGAGAGAGCAGAGATGGCTGGGATGCTCTCTGCCTGGTTTGTGTGAGGTGGAGCCTCTGCTGCTACTGGTAGCTGTGGCTGGCAGATCTGCCAGCAGGGTGAGGTCAGCACTGGAAGGCCTCACTCAGCCCACCCCTAGGTACTGCCTCACTGGGTTTTTGGGAGAGGCATCATGCCATTCTGGTGAAGATCCATGTTTGCTGGGCAGTACCTGTCTAGGTATGTGGCCCACTAGTCCTTAGACTAGACCTGCTTCAGACAGAGTGGGATTGTAATACGGAGCCACTATAGAAGCCTCACTCTTCTCCTCGGGAGCAACAGCTGAACAAGCACTAAGGTATTATTTTATAAGCAAATTAGCATACATTTCTGCTGCGATAAGAAAACTGTCATGCGCGCTTTTGTTTGTTTAGCACGGGGAAGGCAGCACTCACCGCTTGGCACAAGATAGGGTGTTTGGTGCGGTTGATGCCACCAGCAAACACGGTGAAGGTCAGAGCTGCATGGAAGCAGAAGTTGAGGAGTGCATGCCGGCCTTTCCGGCTTATCCGGATGGCACTATGGGAAACAGAGATTTCACATTAAAAACCACTGGTTTAGAGAAGAGCCTGGAAATACCACCCTTGTCCATGGTAGGAATAGTAGGCTCTCACTAGGGCTGGGAGTAACCCCTCCCAAGGACCAGACCATGGGAAAGACAGACAACTGAACCTTGTCCACGTCAGCAGGCTCTCACAGGAGCAATGCCTGCAAAGACTTCTGTAGAGTTTCTACCCCTATGTCCATTTGACAGAGACTGGCTTGTTTGAGGTCTCTGGGACTGCTTCTTCTTTCTCTGAGTAGATGTCTGATACACAGAGAGGGCCAGACTATGTGACTACAAGTTTGATTGCCTTTGGTTATGATAATGTTCATGGTCACCAGAATGTCTAAAGGGCAGGGCCAGCATTGTTCAGCCTATGACTCTGACTCTACTATGGCTGTGTACCTGTCTAAGAGACATCCTACTGCTTCTGTGGTCTGGGTGTGCTTCTCAAATTCTCTGCTGAAGGGGCTGGGGAGATGGCTCAGAGGTTAAGAGCACTGGCTGCTCTTCCAGAGGTCCTGAGTTCAATTTCCAGCCACCACGTGGTGGCTCACAACCATCTGTAATGGGATCTGATGCCCTCTTTTGGTGTGTCTGAAGACAGCTGCAGTGTACCCATATACATAAAATAAATAAATCTTTTAAAGAAATCTCTGTTGAAACTCAGTTGTCAGCCCAATGGTATTAGGAGATGGTTGTTGGGATGGAGTTCTCATGAACAGATTTAGTGCCCTTATTAAAGAGGCCCTAAGGGCTCCCTTCTCTTTAGACAGCTGGAGGACTCAGAGAGAATGCCATCCATGTACCAAGACCCGAGTTCTCATCAGACACCAAACCTGCTCAGTACCCTCGCTCTTGACTTCTAATTTCTAGAACTGTGAAGAAACAATTTCTATTCTAGTCACTGTTTTCAACCAGCCTCTCTGCAGTAACTTGCTAGAACTGCGGAAGGAGACTAAGAACAGTTTTGGATCAATCCTCTCCCCCAACAATGGCCTTGACATATACAAGCCTCCACTCGTGACGGCCTATGGTCCAGGCCTAGGCATCACTCACAATTTTAATTATGTGTTTGGCTGTGGCTATGGTTGTGATTCCCTTCTCCTATCTCCTTGTGCATCTTCTATGGATTCAGGCACACAGAAGTCACACACATTCGTTCTCAGACATAGGCATCCAGAAACAAACTCAGAAGTAGACCTCTGTCAAGAAGGTCCTTTGATAAAAAGTCACAATAGAGAGGGGACTTCAAGGACCCTGCAAGCCTGACCATGACCTCTTAGGATGCTGGAACCAACATGCTTCCATCTCAGGACTGACTTATGTCACACAGTTTCACAAGAACACAGAGGATGCCGTTAAGATGTTGCAGTGGGGACTAAGAGATGGCTCAGCCTTTAAGAGCACTTGGTGTTTGTTAGAGGTCTTGGGTTTGGTCTTCAGCATCCACATGGTGGCTTGTAATCATCGTTAACTCTAGTTCAGGTGTACTAGGCGCCCTCTACTGGCCTCTTTGGGCCATTCCAGGCATATACATAGAACACAACATACATATATATGTAGGCAAAACACTCATACCCATAAATTATAAACAAACCAACCAACAAATAATTAATAATGAAAGAAGGTCGAGATCCAGGATGGAAGGATTAGATTTTCTCTAGTACTGTGGTCTTGTGGCCACTGTGTTGGGCAGGGTGGGGTGGGCTTCCTTACCTCTGATGCAGGATGTAGGTGATGACAGAGGCAAGGAGACATAGGAGCATGACCGCAGTGCAGGCATACACCACGGGATGCAGGAACTCCCCTGGGTACTGGGGCAGGGAGAGGACAGTCTTCAAATCCTGGAAAGGAAGCAGAGAGTGGAGTGACTGATATAGCCAGGATTCTTTATGTGACTTGTCAGGTGTGTCAGGAGGGGTCAGGCTGGTAGCAGAAAGGGACTCTCGTCAGTGACTACTCAGGCAGGAAGGCTGTAGGGTACAGTATCCCAGGAGCCCACTTGGGGTTGGTGCCTTCCCAGGGCTGCTCAGCTGAGAGCATCTGCCCATGACTCTGAGAGCAGCTCCTAGAGGCAGCATTTCCACAGTGCCTATATCTGCCTCTAGCCGTCTCTCTATCCATGTCACAGATAGAGGGCAGGCAGGCGCCAGCTTCCACTGCATATGTGTCTGTTGCCTTCAGGCAAGTTACAGAACACCCAGCCTCCTCCAACCCACTTCTGCACCCCACGTTCATTGACATTACGCTTTTAAATGGCTCCCTGGGGGAATTTTCCACCAGTTTCTAGCAGGTCCTAGCGGCATTAACCTGAGCAGATGGAGAAAGAGAAGCTGTTACGAGCCATAGGTATGGCCTCAGGACCTTTCCAGGCTTAAACCCACTTTACTGTGCATCCGAACTGAAGTAAAGGGTTTGAGGTGACAGTTTCACATGAACGCATGGCTTTCCTGTAGTAGGGCCACCCAGAGGAATGGGTGTCTGGGTTGGAAATCCTTAGGGCCCTGGGGTGGGTTTTCTTGCCACCATCTTTGGGGCAAGAGGGTCAAGTCTCTGGTTAACCTCGAAGAGACACCTGGTCAGTGGGCAGCCAGGGCTCATGTCCACAGTGTCCTCATACCTATCACACTTCTGGGTCATAGCTGGTGCAGGGAAGAAGTCTTAGGGGTAGGTGTGGACATGGGTAGCACAGGAACAACTCTCTGGAAGACACGAGACTCAAACGGTGAGATGCCATGTGGCCTGTGTCCATCCCAGGTCATGATTTCCTAACGAGACATTGCAAAGTTGGCTCTAGAGCGGGCACACTGTACTCCTCTACTGGAGATCCCCACATCCTACCCTCCTGACCGGGAAACTCCCCACACTTGGCCCAAGGTCCTGGAAGGGGAATTGTAGTCTGGATATCAACAGGATGGTATAGTGCCATCACATCTCTGCCCCACGAAGCCTTCAGAAATGCTGGCCAGGCAACAATTGCAGGAGGAGCCCGTACCTGAGTAAGGACAAAGCACCTGCAATGGGCTGGGAGTTTCTGAAGGGGGAGAGTGCATTGTTTCCCCGAGGAGTGTGTCTTTCTTCCTGAACATCCAGCACCTCACCCGGTGGGTGAGCTCAGTTGTGTGGCATACTTAGGACATTTGCCCATGGGTATTTTTAGGAACGCAGCCAGAGACGACCTCACTCTCCAAGCAATAAGTGCCTCCATTAAGATCTCCTGAATGCTCCTGACTTCAAAGCCTCAGATGCTTTCTATAGTGTGTTAAGTGGAGGGTTCCAGACCCAGTGGAGAGCAGCCTCTTTCCGGATTCTTGGTCTGCACGGGAGAACACATGTCCTTCTTTGGTGTCTGTCTGCAGAGAATTTACTATGTGGTGATAGAGGACACTCTGGCTCCCGTGAGTACCAAGGCCATTATTCTGTTTGTCTCGGCTCAGCTGCTTCCTGTCAGACAGAAGCCAACTTCTGAGTCATGGGGAGCATGCTTCCTGGTGAGATCAGGATACCCACATACCAGATGAGCTTGTGCTACTGGGAGGTGGAGTGCCCCATGGGGTTCTAAGAACTTTGGGTTCAGCTGGGCCCAAGTGACATCTCCAGGTACCTATGCACATGAGTCTCTCCATGGAAGTCTTAGGATTTTGACCCATTTTTACTATTGTTGTTATTGGGGTGGGGGAGAGAGAGGAGAGAGAGAGAGAGAGAGAGAGAGAGAGAGAGAGAGAGAGAGAGAGAGAGAGAGAGAGGAGAGATTATGAGAGTAAGAGAGATGAGAGAGACTGAGAGAGAGCAAGAGCGGTGGGGGGCACGAGCGAGAGAACATGAGAACAAAATGCAAGTGAGCTTTTAAGTACAGTTCTTGCCTTGCAGCTAGGTTTCTTCCCTGGCACTAAAACTCTACAATGAAGGACTGTCTATGGCTTCCAAGTCTTCTGTGCCCCGCCCCCAGCCCCCATGGTCATCGTTACTGTGTATATGAGGTGTGAGGGTGCCACAGGGGCTTGTGTTCCTGATGGTATCAGATGCTTGTGATGGGAAGGATCTGAGGGAGCCCCAGAGGGCAGAGGGCTCAGCTATAACCAGAGTGCTGCTTGCAGAGTCCCTGGTGTTCTGAGTTGGGAACAGTGCTCCACAGTCTCATCTCCAGTTCCTATAGGAACCTGATCTATGGCTTGGATTCATATAGCAAAGCCTCACGGGAGGCTAAATAACCAAAGAGAACTGTCTTCACGTAGCAGGCAGAATGCTTAGAGGGCCAGATTACTATGCAGTGATTTTCCCCCCCTAGGATGCTGCCCAGACCTGATCACACAGTCTTGGGCCGAGGGACTCATTCTCAGCTGGATAGTCACAAGGGCTAACACAAGGCTTCCTCTAACCCTCTGGGGGCTCTGTACGCTTTGGAGACCCAGCCTGGGTGGGGATGGAGTCACCTACATGAAGACGGACTTCAGAGACTAGGAACAGGATGACCCAGGGGATGACCAATGAGCTTGCTTGGTTAAAAATGGGGTTTGGTTTGGCTTCTTGCTTATTTGTATCAGAATGATCAGCAGTGCCTTTCTGCATTTTTAGAGGTGACATTTAAAATTCAAAGTAGGCAATGCAAAATGGAGATGCATTTCATATTTTAAAGTTCACACATGGGCAAGTTCCTCTCAAGGAGTCTACTGTGCAAATGTTCCTTGGGCAAGGTTCCAGCGATCTGACACGGGGTCAGGCCGCCTGGCTTAAGGACAGCTCCCTCTGTTGCTGTGGAGCCAGAGCGTTCTCTGAAGCAGTGATGGTGACCAGAGCTTGGCTCCCAGGTCACCACATAAGAGCTCTCAAATGACCAAAGTCTGTTGTCCAGCCAGCTGTCACTTGCCCCCACAAATTACAGCTAACATGCTGATAACCACATGCTCCTGGCTGCCGGCTACCCAGTTACCACACACATTCCACAGGAACTCTACATCGGTGAAGTCTGATGTGGAGGCCATGTTGACACTCGAGAGGATACTGAGCTTGTTATCATCTAATTATAGTGACACAGACATACCCACCCTGCTGTCCAGGACCTTAATATAACCAAGTCAGGGGAAAAGGAGGTGGCACCCTGTTTCCTGGAAGTCTCCTCCCTTCTCTAATGACAGCAGGGAGCACTGAACTATCAGAATGCAGGCCTAGTGAAAACCCACACCCAAGAGCAGCCTCAGAGTCTCCAGGGTTCCTTCCCCTTTCTGTTCCTTGACCACCGGATAACACTTCTTGCTTACTCCTCAGAACTGTTGTTGGTTGATGCTATCAGCTCGAAGTAGGAAAAGAATCTGTAGATTCAGTAACATGGAGGAAGGGCCGTCCCAGAGAACCCTCAGAAGCAGGGTGAATTTCAATGAGGGATAAAGGCTGCTCCTAACCACCTAGGTCCAGGTGACATGCTGCTTGCATTGTCTGCAGGATGGGCTGATTGCTTCAGAAAGCCATTTTGGACATTTCTTTATTCTCTTAAGCTGGGTGCTCAGCCAACAGTCCCATGAATATCCCCACTGTGTGGTTTGAATAAGAATGGGCCCCATAGGCTCATGAATACAAAGTCACTAGCACTAGCACATTTGAAAGGATTAGAAGGATTAGGAGGTGTGGCTTTGAGGTTTCAAAATCCTAAGCCAAGACCAGTGTCTCCCAAGGATCAGGATATATCTCTTAGCCAAACATGCCTGTATCACATTCCCTGCCAAGATGATAATGGACTAAACATCTGAAACGGAAAGCAAGCCCTCAGTTAAATGTTCTCTTTTATAAGCACTGCATTGGTCATGGCGTCTCGTCACAGCAACAGAACAGCGGTCAAAACACCTGCTCTAACATACAGTAACAGCTATCCTGTTTACAGAACAGCGGCTAAAACACCTGCTCTAACATACAGTAACAGCTATCCTGTTTTGAGTCACAGCTTCCATTCACATTTTCATTGTATTTTAGTTGATGTATCCTTTAAGCTTGTTCTGCCAATAAAACAAGTCAGGAAGTTACACAGGACAAGAAGAAAGGAGGGAAGGAGGAAGAGAGTTCAGTTAGGTAATAGGAAAGCTTGTGATGGCTGTGACAAGTGGAAAAGGAGTCCCTTGAACCTGGGATGCCACGTCTGAAGGCTCATGGCTCTCTGACCAGGGACTTTGAATAGAGGGAGCAACTGGATCTTTCTGATTCCTCTTCTGATTTCTTCCCTCCCTCCTTCCTCTCCTTCCTCTCCTTCCTCTCCTTCCTTCCTTCCTTCCTTCCTTCCTTCCTTCCTTCCTTCCTTCCTTCCTCCCCTCCTCTGTCTGCCTGTCTGTATGTGAATGTGTGTTGCAGTGTGTGTGAGGTATGCACACATGTATGTGCAGAAACTAAAGGAGACCGGCCATCATAGCTTTCTCACTGTCTGCCTTAATCCTTTGAGTCAGTCTCTGAGTGAAGAAAGGGGCTAACCTCATAGCAGACTAGCTCTAACAATCCTCTTGTCTTCACTGGGGTTATGGGAGCGTGCAGTCTTGCCTGTTTTGGTTTTGTTTTGTTTCTTACGTAAGTGATAGGCTTGAACCCAGGCTCATGTTTTTTGCACAACAAGTTGTCTTACCCACTGAGTCATCTCCTCAGCCTCGGTCCTTCTTTCAACTTAGTCTTCCTGCGCTGTCTTCCTCGGTTCCATCTGTGCTTTTGTTCTCTTTTGTTTTGTGGCAGGATCTCCCTCTACAGCTGCCTCAGCTTCTCAAGTGCCGGACTCACCAGTGGGAGTCGCTGTGTGTAGATTTTCTTATTCTTGTTTCTCCGTTCTGTATTTTTTTATTTTCTGGTTCTGCACCAACCCAGACTGGTTTCAAGAGAGCCTGATGCATTTCCTTGCTTGTCTTTTCAGTGATAACTGGATCTTATCAATAGATCAGCCTTCCATGGGACAAACAGAAGGTAAGTCACTCATTCTCTTAGAATGCCAGTGGACGTTACATGAACATAGTTTGCTGGGATTTCCTTTTTAGAGGGATACATGGGACGGAGAAGTCATGAAGAGGTTTGAAGACAGACATTTTGAAGAGTGTTATGGAGGTTTCCTTCTAGGCTGGCAGTTGCTTTCTTAGTGTGGATAGTTCAGGAGAATGTTGAGACCGGAAAAGCTCTGTCTGACAGAATGGTAGCTCTGAGACGGTTCTAGCCATTTAGACCTTGGGATGGACAAAAAGAAAAAGAAAAAGAAACCAAACCAAATAAAACAGAAAGCAAAAGCAAAACCCAAACCCCAATAGACCCCAACAAATCCTGAGAGAAGTTCTGAGTTGCTTGTAAACATAGTGATCTGTCCCACCTGCCTGTAAGGGGAGGCAGGGACAGGCCACTTGTTGGCTCCTGAGTACCACAGGCCCCGCTAGGTTGAAAGGAATCTACCACATTTGGGCTCATAGCTTAGAGCTACAGATCTCCCTTCACCCATGGTCTCAGAGATGATCACACACAGGCAAAGCTTCTGTGCATCTGAAAGTGCTCCACTGCCAACCTTTGTGACCCTCATGAACCATGGGGAGGAAGGCAGTGCCTTGGTGCCTGTCTGAGTTCCATAGAGTCGCAGAGCCAGGGTGCGAGGTCTACTCTTTGTATATCTTTCCAGTGCCTTTGGCATTGAAAATTATGTCATGTCTTATTATATATTTATTGATTTAATCAATCATTAGCAGTGTGTGTGTGTGTGTGTGTGTGTGTGTGTGTGTGTGTGTGTGTGTAGTATGCCATGGATCCTGTGTGGAGGTCAGAACAACTTTGTGGAATCAGCTCTCTCTTTTCACTTTTATGTGGGCTCTTGGGTATTAAACTCTGACCTTTAGGCTTCTGTGGGTCTGTGGTCCCCTCTCCTGTCTTTTTTTTTTTTTTTTTTTTTTTTGTTCTTTTTTTTCGGAGCTGGGGACCGAACCCAGGGCCTTGCGCTTCCTAGGCAAGCACTCTACCACTGAGCTAAATCCCCAACCCCTCTCCTGTCTTTTTTAAATGTGGAAATAGACACAAATATATCATGTATTGAGATCCTTGACTCCAAGCAGGGACTAGGCAAGGCTTTGTCCCTGTCAAATGAGCCAGCATCCAGTGGCAGTGAGGTAAGCCTGGGCCACAGCAAGTGAGGGCCTACTAAGTTCTCTGTAAAAGCCCTAACAGTTGCTACTGCTGTTAACATGCTTACACCAATGCAAGCCACAGCATTGTCACAACAACACACAAGTGAAGCACCTGATCACCTAGACTCAAATATTACAGTTTCACACGGTGTCCCCTCGCAGCATGCTGCCCCACCCCACACTATCCTGCATCATTCACACGGTGTCCCCTCACAGCATGCCGCCCCGCCCCACACTATCCTGCATCACAGCACATTATCCGGCACCACGTGTTCCCAGCACACTGACCATCATAACCCACCCATGGGTCCCCTCACTGTGTCGTCCCAGAGTACCCCATTGCACAGCTCCATCTTAACCCTCCCACTCTTCTCTGTGCTCTCTTATTTCAGACCATCCTACGTCACACTGTGTCAAAGAACATCATCACAAACCACACTGTGTCATCCCATCCCACACCTGTCCACCCTGTGTGGCTCCACACCACACCAGTCCTCCCCATACCACAACACGGTGTTCTATCCTGTGTTGACTCACATGGTGTAACCCCACAGTGCCCCATTATACAACCATCATCCTTCTCCATTTACTTCTTGCCACCTACTCCACGTGCTTCTCCACATCGTCCAAGTGAGCACTGTCTCAGACAATAACTCTGTATTGAAATGCTCTGGTTTTGAGACGAGGTCTTGCTGTGTAGCCCAGGCTGGCCTCAGACACATGCCAATTTTCTTGCCTCAGAACTCCCAAAGTTTGAGATGACAGGCACGACCCACCGACCCAGTTTACCGCACTGTACCACTGTGTGTCACATCCCACCACACACGATACACCATTCCATACACTCCACCCCACACACCCCATACATATATCTCATGTCACACTATTTTATACCATGCATCCCACACACATTCTAAAACTCTGGTAACTCTATAACACCTCCCCTGCACACTGTACACTCTATATAACACATCCCGTGTCACACTTTTCAACACCACATACCCCTCAGCATATACCTATACCTATCACATATTCCTATACCTATCACATATTCCTATACCTATCACATATTCCTATACCTATCACATATTCCTATACCTATCACATATTCCTATACCTATCACATATACCTATACCTATCACATATTCCTATACCTATCACATATTCCTATACCTATCACATGCTACACATTCCACACCATACCTCCTACACCACACATTTAACACTGCACGACTCTATGCAGTAATCTCACACTCTACTGCTCTACTTCATACCTCACATTTTATACCTAACATCCCATATCACACATCCTCCACACACATGTACACCACATAACACACACCCTACTACACATCCCACACCCCGCACCCCACACATCGCACCCCACACACCACACCACACTACATACCACATACCACAGCACACACCATACCACACATTGCACATCAAACACCACACACCACACAGCACCCGGTACCCTACACACCAAACACCATATACCACACCCCACACCCCATAACATATACCACACAGCACCCCACACATACCACACTCAACACTTACTCCCCAACCCACATCACATACTATATACTACATCCCACACATCACACATGACACCACACATGACACCATACACCATACACCACACACACACACACACACACACACACACACACGCATCACACTACATACCCCACCCCACATCACATACTACATACTACATCCACACATCACACATGACACCACACACCATACACCATACACCACACACACACGCATCACACTACATACCCCACCCCACACCCTACACACCCCACACCATGTACCACACACAACACACCCTACATCACACACCACACACTACAGTCCACACCACACTCCACACATCTATACCACACACCATACGCCACACCACATCCATACATTCTATATCCCACACCTACTCTATACATGTGTACCATAAGTCCCACACCGCATGTCCTACAGCACATCCCACACACACACGCATCTAGTCTGTATCAGAATCCCATCATAAACTTTATATTATACCATTCTATACCAGTGCCATACATCCCACTCCACTGCACCCTATACCACACACCCACACTACACATCCTACACCTACACCCCGTGCTGTACATCTTCACCACACACTCACATCACACTATTCAACACCACACATCTATAACACACACCAACACCGCATGGCCCATACCATACAGCCTACGCCACACATCAGCACACTCATCCCACACTATACCTTCCACATGTATACACATAGCCCACCCCCTCCATCCTCTACCACACATCCCACACCACCCCGTTCCACACCATGGCAGAGCACGTCTGTCACATCAGTCTATCCTGCTTAGTTCCTCGCCTCTAGTTGCCAGAAAGTGAGAGCCAGGAATGTGGCAAGTGCCTTAGTTCATCCACCAATTTGGATGCTTCCAAGAACCAGCAGAGAGAAGGCAGATGATGAACAACTCTCTCGGGCTTTCGCAGGTGTCACTTTGTTCCTTTAGGAAACGTGCTTTCTTGGTGCCAACTGTGAGAATCACAGGTGACAGAGGGCAAAGTCATCCGTGTCTGGGTGTCTGCAGGAGTTTAAACAGCAGTGCCTACTGTAACAAAGCTAGTTGGCTTCTGAGTTTGTTATTTGCAGTGGCGCAGATGCTCTGAGGACAGAGGTGCCCTCGGCTTTCCATGTTGGACATGGCACGGGGAGGATCAGACAAGGATAATGTCTAGGAAGAGGAGCATGGTAGAGCCCTGAATCCAGGACTCTTTCACACCCTGGTATGTGGTTCAGAAGACACTAGCTGTATCTTAAGCCCTAGAGCAGGAAAGTGGTGTGCTGCTGCTGGACGTGTGTTGGAGAAGTGCCAGTAGGCACGGTGCAGGTCGCTATGGAGCCGCAGCTAAAGCCAACCAGTCTCAGAACTACAACCATTCTGTCCCCAGGTCCCAGGTGATTTGTCCAGCACCAGTATCACAGCCTGCAGACATCCAGAAGATGTAGTACCTCAGGTTGTCCACCCCATACTTACTGTGTCTCTCAGATACTTCTCATCTGCAAACTATCAGTTGATAGTAATAAACTCCCTGAAAGTCCACAGGCTGCAGGCCAAGTTGTCAGGGAGGCATTCACAGTGTGGGCTCTTGAATGGGGCAGCCTTGGGCTTCTGAAGTCTGGCATGGTCCTTGCATGGGACAGAAATCTCCCCGGGGCTGGTAGCAACTGCTGTGAGTTCTGTATATTGAGGCAAGTGGGAGCAAAGGGCAGACACATCTTGCATAGGGAATTGAGTGTAGGAGAGGGCCAGGAACTTGTAGGTAGGGAGCTGAGCTAGGCAGCTAAATACTGCCCAGAGGGTCACATAGGGTGGTCACTGCAGCCACCCATGCCTCCTGAAGCTTCAGACAGTTTATCTATCATCTGCCAAGGGATGTTTTCCATTTTGCAAACATCGTGAATTTGAGGATGAAGGCCACAAACCATTCCAACCTAGGGCTGACAGCCATGTTGGGTGTGGCACCTGGGGGGCAGTAGGAGACATAGTCAGAAGCCAAGGGACCCTTAAGCCCAGGGTGCTCTCCTTTGAGAGCTGCCAGTGCCTGGAACAGATAACCTTGCTGGGGTCAGGAGAGAGCATGGACACAACCTTTGCCTTGGCAAGCAATGCTAACGTGATGTGGATTTGGGTACCAGGGATCTTGCTTCTTGGGCATTTTGAATGGTGCAAGAAGCAAGTGAACAGTGATTCAGACAGAATGCTCCTTACTTGGTAGACACACAGGTCTGCATTGAAGCACCTATGTCCATGTCTCAGCTACGGACACGTTATCCTGGTGGTCATTGGCATTCTCAGCACGCACCCCAGCCCGAGCTGCCCCTGTCAGCTGTCCCTTAGGAACATACACAATGCATTATTTACTCGGCTGTCAGCCTTCCTAGAGACCAATAGGCAGCGACCACAAAACAAGCTCGAGCCTTCAGGAAGGGCCCCATCATGTCTTGGACACTGTTCCAACCCACTGACCACACTGCCCTTACTCCTTTCTAGTGAGAGAAACACCCTCCCCCAACTCCTGTCGTGTAGCCTTAGCTGCCAAAGCCATTTGACTTTCTGAGGAGCAGGGACAGTAGGAAGGGCCTGGTGACCTGACTGAGGCCCCCTTGAGTGGGAGGGAACCTAGTCTAGGACTAGACAAGGTTTCCCCAGGCATTGGATACGAGCCTCCATGGATGGATGCCACTCTGTTGATTAAATGCTTCGACATTGCCGTGTGCCTGCAGCTAATTAGTATGAACGGCACCAAGTGAGCCAGACAGACCCTGGCAGGCAGCCAGAGACCCAGTGTAGCCAGACCCCGCTGCCCTCAGCACCTCCCCCATAGAGTTCTCCCACCCCAGGACTGACACAGGCTGGACAGTTGCTAACTGCCTAACCACACCATAACTTACTTTCCTGCCCAAGCCTCTTCTACCTATCAGAGGTGGTAACCCCCTGATCTGACGTGAACCGCAGGGTTTTGGTCTGAGCTTTAGGCCCCTTGGGCTGTGTACTCACCATGAGCCCTGCAGAGTTAGGGAGGCAAGCGCACCGTTGGGGTTGCTGGCACCGACCACTATGTTGTGCCCTTCTCCCCTCTGGCCTCCATGGCCATCTGGAAGGTCAAGTCCCAAACAGCAGTCACAGTCGAGCTCCTGGGAGGGCTACCTCAGAGTGACTGTGAGAAAATGAGTGGGGACCTGCAGGCTGACCCACCTGCAAAGACAGTGCACGGTCAGGTGCACAGGAGCCCCCTCCCAGCCTGTTACAGGTCAATACCCAGGTATACCCAAGGAGCACTCAGTCCCTTCCCAAGTTTGCCCCTTTCTGGCTCCTATCAACCTGGCCAGCCTGTTGGAGTCCCTGGCTCCGGCTTCCATCTGAGGCATCCAGAGAGGTGGGGACAGCCTGGGCTTTGGGACTTGGGAGGAAACCTGGCTCCTGGCAGCCAGAAACCATCTCTTAAGTAGTCTCTGCTCACCAACGTAAGACCGCAACTTGGTTATTTCAGGCTGCACAAGCCAGACCAGCATTGTCAATTGAAATCAAGAGAATCAAATAAACCTGAATAAATCTCTCAGTTCCCCGGGCAGACCGGGCAGGCACAGCTTCTGCTGCCTGGTGTGGATGGACCTTGAGGGCTGGCGTCTCCCACATGGACATTCTTGCCTGGCTGGAACTATGTGGTCTTGCGAGGGCTCCAAGCTCTAGACTTACCCAAAGTTATTCAGAATCCACCTTCCCAACAGCAAGAGTGGCCGAACACCTCATAGCATTTCTGCTCCAGAGATGGCCCTCATGAGTGGACACTGTGGCCGGCCAGTAGCTTGGGGCACAAGCCCTACCCCTCCCCTTCCCTCCTCAGACACCAGGAGGAAGCCACCCAACTTCTCACCTATTTTGGTAAAGGCAGCTGAAGAGGCACAGGTCTCCCGCTTCTCACAGGCGAGATGTGGCATGTCCCTCGTGCTAGGGAACAGCTTTCTATGACGAAAGGCATTAAATTGGAGCTTATGAGTGGAGTTATCAACAGATTGCAGGGCTGCAGCCTGGCGACTGGCTGTGGCCAGAGCACTGCGCTGGGGACGGAGCTCTGCACCCGGAGGGAGTGAGTCAGAGCCGAGAAGAGCAGGCATCCAATGCGCTCTCTGCAGGCAGTTTCCAGCTCTGGGTTGGGGGACGCCAGCCGCCTGCGCGCCTGATTTCTGCAGCAACAGCCAGGGGAATGAAGGACCGGCCGGGAAGCAGGAGCTGTAACCATGGGGACTGGGGGAGGCGCGGACCACGGCAGCGCGCCGTGCCCTGGCTCCCTGCGGCAGAGCGGGAATGGTTCTTCCCAGCCCGGCGGCCCGCTGCCCGTCACACTGCAGAGTCGATTTAAAGAGACAACCGACCAGGGTTTGCTGCTTGCTTCCAACTGATTCAGACAACTCACATTAAAGCATTTTTCCCAAAAGGAGGACAGGATGATGTTATTTCATTTTTAAAAGAGATGCCTGTCTCTCAAGGGCTCCAGAAACAGGAAGGTGAAAACGGAAATTGACTTTGGAAGAATCTTCACAATCCCTATATTAAAATTTGTTCAAATTCAAATTTTTTGAAACTGAGGTGAAGACTGAGCATGAGTCAGCAGGCTGGTCCTGTCTGTGCACTGGGCCTGGCTGGGCAGAAAGTATCTTCCCTAACCCCAGTGTTGACCCCCTTCTCCAAGCCTGGGCCAAAGGTTTGAGGAAAGTGTACAGAGGCATGTGTCAGAGGCCAGAGCAATAGCTCACCTCTTGGGGGATGGCCTGGGCTAGACTGGTTGGCTGAGGGGATGGCCAGATGAGGTCAAGATTTTTCACAGGTTTTACCCCCTTGGCAGATGTGAGCATGGCATTGTGATTGGGAGACACCTGTTTGGGGGCCATTCCCTTCCCTCTCCACCTGACTTCTTTTCTTGTAGCCCCCAGCCCCACCCAGCTACCTTGCTCTCTCAGGTGCTGCTGAAGCTAGTGCCTTCTAGGGGGTCACCAGGTTCTTGCTAGTGTAAAGGGTTGGAAGCTAGAGTCCCTGGGGCAGGGGGACATAGTTACGAATCATAAAGGTAGACTTAGACCCAGAGACATTGTAATTTTTGTTTTAGAAGTCCTGTGGTGTGTAACCTCTGGGTGGGGTGTGGTCAGCTGTCCTGTCCCTGAACTTCAGATAAGGCATCAACCCTAAGTGATTCTGTCTGCTCAGCACCCTATGAGTCATGGAGCCCTCCATGTGTTCTGAACTCTCAGAGTCTCTTCTCCGGGGACTGGAGGCCAGCCAAGGTTCCTGATGGATCCTGGACGATAGTCTTAGTCAGGTGGGTAGAGAAGGGGGCAGAAAGGAGCGCAAGAAGTTGGAAGAGGGAGGCAGCTCCACCCCAGAGTTGGCTTTGACACCGATTTTCTGCTCAGGGCTCTGTCACAATTGGTCCAGGCCCTCAGGAGGGGCAGAAGAACCCTGGCTACTGGTCTAGGCATGGCTTGAATGATGTTTCTCAGTTTCTTCCTGGAGTGGCAAGAAGAAGTCAATCTCCTTGTACTCTGTAGCTGAAGTCTCCAGAAAGGAAGCCTAAGACTTGGTTTTATGAATACTTGGGCACTAGACTAGTGGCCTCCATCCACTCATAAGTGCCACATATGCCCCTGTACATCTGTGCCAGGGCCTAGGTTTGGAGTTGTCCATGGAGGGCATCACTTCAGACTGGATCTCTAGGGTGCCACTGGAGACAGAGCTGCTGTGATGACCTACATGGTGATCCATGTTTTATACCAGTTCTTCTCAACCCTCCTAATGCTGCGGCCCTTTAATATCATTCCCCATGTTGTGGTGATCCCCAGCCATAAAATTATTTTTGTTGCTACTTTATAACTGTAATCTTGCTACTGTTATGAATTATAATGTAAATATCTTTGTTTTCCATTGGTCTTAGGTGATCCCTGTGAAAGGGTTGTTCAACGCCAAGGTTGAGAACTCCCAGGTTAAGAACCCCTGTATATCAACACAGAGTAGTTCTTCAATGGTATGGGGAAACTGAGGCATGATATATTCAGGTGTATTGCTGGTTGCCACCCAGCCTTTGCTGCTGCTCTGGGAGAACCCCCTGTCCTATTTGATAGACAGGCCATGCTTGCTTCTTACTGGAAGCATAGCTGGCTATGGGCTATGCCTTTTTTAAAACAAGAAAACCTGAAAATGTAGCTCAAATCTCAGATCTTATATCTGTCAACACTGGGAGTAACGTAAATGACCCTGCAGTTAGGAACCCGCCCCTGCACAGGGTTCTAAGAGGCCCAATCCCTTTTCTAGTCTGTTCCTCTGGGCATCCTCAGCTGGGTGGATTCAGTGTTGCTATGGGACACAGCCCAATCTCTGGGCATCATGGAGACAGTCGTCTCAGAATACTTGCTAACTTTCCAAACTGGTCAAAGAGAGAACAGGGCAAGAACAAGGCTGGGACAAAGCAATGAAATAACCTCTCACCTGAGGCTACTAGGATGTAGGCAACAAAGACCCTGACTGAGGACAGGTAAAATCCCTCCATGTTGGGAAATGCCAATGTCTGCCCCACAGGCACGGGTCTTTGCTTAGAGTACGTTCTGTTTACAAAAGTTCACCAAGTCCAGTGCCAGCAGAGGATGAGGGTTTCTGTACCTATGATAGTCACATGAACAGTGGTGTCTGGCAAGGAGCTGGTTCATGGGACAGCAGGATAATCGGGTAGAGATGACCGCCCGGAAGTCTCCAACACATGCTGATCCTTTGCCCTTGAGGATTTTATCTCAAGAAAACTTCAGCTACAGTCTCCAGGCCTGTCCACTGCCAGGCAGGTTATCCTACCTAGTCATCCAGGGTCATCTTCCTTACGTGTAGTAAGCTGGAAGCGATTGTTCACATTCACAGCATTTACCGACTTCCCTCTCTGTGAATCTCCACGTGTTTGACTGAGGCAGAATAGACCCTGTAGACACGCAGTATGGAATATCCCTTCACGGTCAGTTTCATAAAACAGCACCTCTCTTAGGCGCCATGGGCTAGGTCCTCCTAACAGCACCTCACCTTGCTGGTGCAGACAAGTCCTCAGCAAAGGGCTGGCTGGATGCCAACATTGGAAAAATCACATAGTTCTCACATGCCATGAAATGTTATTCTTACTTTTCCCAACCTTTCAAAAGTGCAAGAAAGAATGTCCTGTTTATAGGTTGTATGTGACAAGCTGTTGTTGTTTTGTCTCTGAGGCCATTATCCTAGGCCATGTCCTCAGGACTTGGTCAGATCTCCCACCATTGCTGGCACAGGGCTGTGCCTAGTTGCTTAGCTGCTTCCTGATGCATATCTTACCACAGACACTGTCTCCAAAAGAAGCGTCAGTGGACAGCAAAGGTACAGAGGGCTTGGAGGCTGTGTGGCCTGTTTAAAGCATAGTCCTAGGTCTCCCAGCAGATGGACAGCCCAGTTCGCTAACCGCCCACAGGTTCTGCCTCTCTTCTAGAGAGGTCAGGTTTTTTGTACTGTGCAGAGATCATCCAGCTAGTCTTATGGACTGAGCTGGTGGCTTTGGCCTCCTCTGAAGAGTTAGGATCTCAATCAAAGCTATGGTCTTCCCAGCAGTCTTTGAACTTGACTTATTGATGTTGCAGTGACATGGATTCTGACATCTCTGGGCTTATTAATACTGCCTGGTTAGGGACAGAGTTTAGAAGGGTTACAGCCTACTCCATACTCAGGGGAGCAAGGTAGGCTGCCCAGCAGCAGCTAAGGGGGAAAGTTCCAAGCATCCAGAACACACAGGAGACCAGGCTTCTCTCTGCATTGCTTGGATTGCTGGTTGTGGGAGAGCAGGAAACAGTCTGGTGAGGAGGCCGAGATTGAGTCACACACCTGGTTATTGGAATCCTGACTGACTGACTGTCTTCCTTCTCTGGGAAGGGCTGAGGCTACCAAGGACATACCAAGGTACTTGTGAGAAACGCTTCATCATAGGATAAGGATAGCCTTGGATGGCTGCTAGTGCCCTGGCTAGATGCACATCCTCTGAGTACTTGAGTCTTCAGAGCTGAAGGCTTCCCATCCACTTAGTGGAGATCAAGAAATCAAAACAAGAGACCTGAGGATGTGGAAATGGTAGCCTCTGGGGGATGAAGCCTGGCCCTGGAGGGGGACGGATGGTGGCCCTGGCCTCTCTCTGTGCAGCATCTGGGCTGCAGAGCAGAATTTAAAAGACTCTTGGGTTGCTGTGGAAACCAGCCATCTCCCCCACCTCCCACTCCCCACAGCATCAGTTTGAATCTGTGCAGACCATTCCTAACAGATTCAAACCATCAAACTCATCCCCACCTCAAGGGAAGCTGAATTTGAGAAGCAAATAATAAACTTATCAAACTTACAGTATTCTGATGCTGCTGGGTCTTTAGCAAAGCACTGTCGGACCCTGGAGAGACCCAGGACCAGTCCAGCTCTCCATCACAGCCTTGTGGAGGACAAGGAGCTAATGTGCAGTCTCTGCTTGGTAACAAGTAGACATTTGGCATTTCACATGAGCCCAGGAGGCCTCCTGGGCAGGCAACAGAGTCCTGACCTGTCCAGATTGCAGTGAAGAGAGCTCAGGCTCTATTGGCCTGGGAACTGTGGAGACTGTACCCAAGTGCTGGGTGCCTCACTGAGCTTCAATTCCTGGGTCTCAGTCCCTTCCTCTTTCTTCCAAAGACCACTTTCCTTCCCTGGGACCCTTAGAGAGGTTTAGAGAGCTGCAGTCACAAGGAGGGAGGCATTGATAAGGCTGCCCTGTGGAAAACTTGCCTCATATCTCCAAGATCATGGAGGCAGTGGTATATCCCAGGACATGCACAGTTTCTCTCTGCTTCTGCCGACTCTGTGGTAGATCCCAGCAGAGATATGTGGCCTCTTTGTCCATCAAGCCTGCCCACACTCTAGACAGAGGTCCTGGGACACTGGGCCCAGGAGCAGAGGCTAGGCATGTGTGGAAATTTTGCTTATTCTGTAGGCACCAGGGAGCCATGGAATGATGTATCTGAGGGAGAGAGTAAGAGGCAGGTTTGTTCTTAGTTGTCATGGTGATGGGCAATGTGATACAACTTTGTGGCTCTCAGTGCTCTCGTTTTATCCCTTGAGGCCTCATAAGCTTCAGACACAGCCTTCTGAACTCCTCACCGATGGGCTAGATCTACCGTGAGCTAGCACTGCTCAACCATGTCTTCAGGATCGGAGGAGCACAGAGCCAGGGAGCCAAAGTGGCCACACCAGGAAGTGAATCCACTGTTTCCAGGGTCCATGTGTCCTCCCCACACCCCCACCATGTGACCCATCCAGTTCCTTCTGGAAGGTAAGAGGGTAGTGGGGCTGCCTCTGTTGATACCATGAACACTCGCCATCTTGAGATGCAACTGGACATATATTCTGATCTTTAGCTGCTTGCCTCCTCCCCCTGATAGCTCTGGGCATCGGCATGGATGACCTGGCTCTCCAAAGGTAAAGGCAACCTTACTGTTGGAGAACACCAGTTTCACCAGCATAAAAAAATGCTAGCATCAGTATCTCACATCTCCCAGAGGTAAGGTATGGATTGGATGTATGGTCACAGACAGAGCAAGGACGCTTCCCTCAAGCTGCAGAACCTCTGGCATGGCACAGAATTTCAATCAGAGTCAATCACAGGGAGAGATAAGCAATACACAGAGCCTGTCCCCACTGGCTAGACTGATAGCAGCAACTGCTATGGCAGCCAGAGAGGCACACAGCCACCGGGTGCTGGCCTGCAACACTGTGGGCCACTCAATTGCCTCCACTTTCAGGAGTTAACCTGGGTCCTCGGGAACATTTTTAAACACAGCGTTTTTAGCCAGACCTGCTGGGACTTCTGTAACAGAACCACATTCCCTACTGCTATCTTCATCTCAAATGTGGGCTAAAGATGGAACAGAAACATCCACTTTTCCAGATGGCTTTACGTTTTAGGGACTACCCGAGTCTCTAGACCCCAGGGACGAGCCAGCAGCTTAGCTTTCATGAGAAGATGCGGCCTGTATAGGGTGAGGGTCCTGGGGGACCCATTGTGCTATGGGCAGAAGTCTCACCATAGCAGTCCTTCTATCAGGAGTAGAGGTGGCTGCAGGGATTGTTATACTTCCCTAACCACCTCAGTGGACAAACTTCTTGTACACTCTCCTCCCAGCCTCCCCTTTACTCCTGTCCCAGTTCATCCACCTGCTCCCTCCGCCCCCACACATGACTCTCCAGTTCATCCATTCTCTTCCCTGGTGTCAGCCATGGATAGGATATTAAAGTCAAACACAGATCTAGTTCACAGAGCAGCTGGCCGGGAGGGGCAAGGCTCTAGGCTCTAGGCTGTTCTGGAACTGTCCATGGTGCTTCCCAGACTCTGATACACAAGTCCTTTTCTTGTTGCATCCGGCAGCTAGATTCTAGCTAGGGCTTGGAACCCCCACCTTCTAAGAACTCTGAGTGTTGCTAACCAAATCATACCTGGACTATTCATCAGTGTGGTATGTATTTGCTAGCTGCCTGCCCCTCCCAGGGGGCCTTGCTCTTGCTGTGTCCTCTGGCAGTTGGGCCAGAGCAATTTAACCAAATTAGATGTGGTGGAAAGCAAGTTGTTCCACCTGGCAATTTTGTTAAAGTAATTATTTATTTAAAAATTAGTGTTTCTGAGTCACTGGTGTTTCTAGGATTAGCAATTTTGGCACAACCCAGGGCAGCCTTCTTCTTCTTTACATTGTGAAATAATTCTCTCTCTGTTTCAAAAATATCTTTAAGCCTAAAAATATCATTATATTTTTAAATTTCTAATAAATTTTCAGCCAGTCATTCGTGCTTTGAGCTGTTGGTAAGAGCAGAAGTTTGGAAAAGCTTAAATATCCAACACAGGGGTGGGTTGGAGACACTTGAATACCCACTCTGGGGAGCAGCCAGCAAATCACATGGTATAGGGCAGTGCTGCTACTCTGTGAGCCCTTATCACAGACATCATGGTGTGCTGTGAGTGTGCAAATGTGCCTATGTGTGTTAGTATGTGAGAAAATGTTCAGGTCAGCATGTATGGGCAGACAGCATAAATGTATTGAAGAAAATGTTTGCTCAAATGATTATGTGTGAAAGTGTGTGCAAATGTGTCTCAGAGTCCAAGTGTGTACAAGTATAGCTGAGTATAAGTGAGCTCCTGAGCACTTAAGTTATTATGTGGGTGTGCTACTATGCTCCTGTACACAAGAGCGTGAGTGTGTCAGTGTGCAAATATGCAGGGTTAGTCAGATGTGTGTAGGTGTGAGGGTGGTTGTGGATAGGTATATGTGAGTATGTGTGCAAATGTGAATGCATGTGAATGCGTGAGTGTGAATGGGGATGAGCAAGCAAGTACAAATGTGTGTAAACATGCAAATGTGGTTTGGCAAACATGTTAGGGTGAGTCGTGTGGTTGTAGGAATATGATCATGCATGTATGTGTTTGTGTGTGTGTGTGTGTGTGTGTGTGTGTGTGTTTGAATGAGCATAAGAGTGGAGTGTGGGTGTGAATATATGTGATCATACCAATGTGAATAGTGTGAGTGAATTATGTGAGTGTGAACATGCACAAGTGTGTGAATGTGAGTGTGTGTGCATGAGCATGTAGGATTGTGTGAGGTGTGAGCGTACATGAACATGAGGGTGTTTGAACATGTAAACAGGAATGTCTATGAGCATGTGTATATACATTAGTGTGAATGTGAATATCTTGGTTAGGGTTTCTATTGCTGTGATAAAACAGAAGGACAAAAAGCAGCTTGGGAAGAAAAGGGTTTATTCTACTTCATAGCTATGGGCCCATCACTGAGGGAAGCCAGGACCTAGACTCGGGCTGGAGGCGGCCTTATCGGCTTGCTCTTCCTGGTTTGCTCACCTGCTTTCTTATGTCATCTGGAACACCAGCACAGAGACAGCATCCCCCACAGTGATCTAGACCCTTCCTCATCCATCATGAATCAGGGAAAGTCACCACAGGCATGACCACAGGCCAGTCTAGTGGCATCATTTTCCCCACTGAGGCTCCCTTTGTCAAAATGACTCCAGCTTGTGTCAAACTGACTTGGAGCTAGTCATCACAGTGATTGTGTATGTGTGTTTGCACATGCAGGTATGGCTGTGGATGATCGTGAAGACGTGTGTATACTCATGTGCACATATGAATATGCACGTGTGAGCGTGTGAAGAAGACATGTGAGCATGTGTGTGGGAGCACATTAGAGTGAGTGTGCACCACTGTGTAGGCGCGAACACACGTAAGGCGCTTGGGTACTAGTGTGAGCATGCGAATGCATGTGCGTATGCAAGTGTGTGTGAGAGTATGCTCGTATGTGTGTGCCGTCAGGTGTGGATATGTGTGGTTGGTGTTAACATGAGTGAATGTGCATGTGTGAATATGTGTGTGTGTGTGCGTGCGTGCGGATGTGGGAGTGAATGTACAGTTTGGGAGAATGTTCTTGAACATGTGTGTAGGAGGGTGGGTGTGAGTGTGGGAGTGTGCATGAATGTGGGAGTTATGTACATGATTGTGTGACCACACAGTGTGAACGGATGTGAGTAAGAATATGAAGGAGCCTATGAGAGAGAGAGAGAGAGAGAGAGAGAGAGAGAGAGAGAGAGAGAGAGAGCGAGCACATGCGTGCACGTGTCGTGTGCCAACATGGGTGTTTGCTGCACTGAGCATGTCTGTGCTGTCATGGCTGGTCAGCTGATGGAGGGTGATTGCTCACCACATGCACTGTGGCCCTTTTTCTGACATCACTTTCTTCCTGTGCCGTAAAACCCAATAGAATTACTATCGTCATTAAACCTAAAAATTGCTAGTGGACACATTTAGTTTTTGTTGTTTTCTTAATGAATTTGTTTGACATAGTCTGTCATTTGCCCATACTACAGAGTGGGACAGAAAAATAATTAATTTCAAACAAAAAGTCAAGAAACAAGGGAAAAGCAAACATGGAGGCGAAAGTGGCAACCCTGACTCGGGCACGAGGTTCTAGCATCATAGGGAGGTGGACTCTCCCTGCTTCCCACTGCTCTTGAAAGTAGGGGTGGGCAGAAGTAGGGCCCTGGGATGGAATGGTGGGACCCACTAGCACAGACACCCTCTGTGTCTACAGCTGGCACCTGGAAACCATGAAGGTGGCAAGGCAGGGCTGAGGAGTAACGTACCACTGGGTGGGGACACCCTGTAGGGTGCCATGGGGGTGAAGCAACACCAAACCCTTCCTAAGAGATCCAGCCTTCTTCGGGGCCCTGCTGTTGATCAAACTGTCAGAAGAACAGACACCAGCACTCCCACCCCAGAGAAAGAACTTGTTAGCATGCACTAATGAGACCAAACCAGGCTTCCGTGTGCACAGGGGGTGGGATTTAAAATGTCCCCCAAGTCTCATGGAAGGGCATAGGTCTCTGTGTGCAGCCATTTTCAAAGGTGGGACACTTGGGAGGGAACTGGGTTATAAGTGTTCCGACCTTACTGATGAACTGATCCATCGTGGGTTCGTTTTTGGGTGGTGTGTTGGGAGGTGGAGAAACTTGGGGGTAAATCCTGGGAGAAAGGGAAGGTACCCGCTGGTGTGAGTTATTCCTAGGCCTTTCTTCCTCCTTTCCATTTTCTCAGTGCCTTCTCCTCCCTCCCTTTTCCCTCTTTCCCCTCCCTCCCTCGTCCGCCTGTGCACCTTTGGCTCTTTACTCTTCCTGTGATTATCTGTTTCACCACATGCCCTGAAGCAATGGAGCCAAGTGGCCATGAACCAGGACCTCGGCAGCCACGAGCCCAGTGGGCTTTTCTCCCTTGAGTTGATTTCTTCGAGTATTTTGTTATATCAGCGGGAGAGAGCACAGCGAAATGTCTATACTACAGGGCAGAAAACAGGTCAGCACAAGCTGGCTTCAATAACTGCGAACTCTTCTCTCCTAAGTTGGTGTATTTTTGAATTTTAGGAGTCTATAAAAGTTAAAATCCTCATTAATTTCAAAGTACATTTGACAAACTCCAAATATTTGACCCGTTAGGCCATCTGCTTAATAGTTTTTCCAGTGAGCATGGAGAAATCCTTAGTGAATGGCACAGCTTCCGAGAGAGAAGGCACAGCCTTTCTCACCCTCCTCCTTCTCGGGATCTGGTGAGCTGGTGCCCCAGCAGCAGGGTCCCCAGGAACCCAGACTCATGGAAGAGCTGTTGAGTGGGAAGTGGACAGGGGTGGGAGGGAGGAGTCAGAGGTGAGACAGTGAGAGAGGACTCCTGTGTCCCTCACCCTCAGTCATCCCAGCTATTAGCAGATGGAAGAGGAGGAATAGAGGGCTACACTTCCCTCCCCCCCCCTCCTCTTCCTCTGTCACCTGAGGTATCATCACCCCAAAGGGCCATGCTGTGGTGAATGGCTCTTGCCAGCTTCCTTCTCTCATTTGAAGAGGTCAGACGAGGCTGGCTGGCTGGGTCTGGGCAGGGCAGTGCACAAGGCTTCTGGCAAAGCTTTGGTCACAAAGAACAGCTTTTGGAAGCCTCTGCTGGGAGGCTGGGGGTGGGGCATTGCAGAAAGCTCCCTGCTATTACTATAGGCCTTCTGTGATTCCAAGAAGAGAAGGCCACTTCCCACACTCCTGCAGGTGAGTGCAGTGCCCAGCTCTGTAGGTCCATCCCATTCTTGGGGGGAGATGCAGAATCCAGGGAACTCTTGGATGTCGGGTGAGTTCCCTGAGCTGTGATGAGACCCACATGTTTAGGCTGATCTGATCTGATTGTGTAGGAAACAAATCTCTTGAAGGCCTACTCCTTACAAGCCTACTCTTCCCCAGAGCTCTTCTCTACCACAGCTCTTTGGGCAATGTGTTAGAAGTCTCTTACTGGAAAAAAACAACCTTGAAGTATGAAGACGTGGGGTGAACGAATAGCTGCCCTTGACAAGCTTAGAGCTCTCAGCACTTGGTGGGGTTCCCTGTGACTTCTGAACTCCAGGATGGCAGCTCAGCCCTGTATTCAGGCCCCGTATTCACCCCAAGCTCACAAAGAGTTTAGATGGGCCAGCCAAGCCCTGTTCCTGTAACCTTCTAGGACACAGATCCTTGACCCTGGGCTCAACCTTCTGAGGCTTTCTCCATCAGGACCATACTAAGACACATTTACCTTCCTGCTGCTTGCTTTGTGGCCTGCAGTAGCTGTGTTCCCAGGAGACATCAAGCATCCCCGGATATGCTGGTCTCCACACATTCCTTCCTTTCTTACTCCACTGCAATGTTCAGGGCTTGAGGTCTCCTGTTTCTAAATCTGTCCAGAAAAAAAAATCCAAGGCACAGTGGCTGGTGTAGAGGCAAGCAAGGCCACCATGAAGCCAGGATTGGAGGACAAGACTGGGAGAGGTCACTGCAAAGCGAGGATGGGTGCTGGCCAGACCAATTAGCCTGGTTCTCTAGCAGAAAGTGAAAGCTGCAGAGTCTTGGCCAGAGGGTGCAGGGAGGTCTGCCCACGTCCAGATGTAGGGGCAAAGGTTACCACAGTCCAGACAGCCTGACGCAAGCTTCATGCTTGATTACAAAGGATCTTTCTGGATGTATTGGGTAGTGGTATCATGGCTGTGTTTACAAAATAGCCATTACCTTTCTGCTAACATGCTGAGTATTTATAGGCAGTGATGAAATGTCTGGGGTTTGTTTCAAAATAGTCTGTGAAGAGAAGGAGGCTTGACAGAGATCTGGGTGGCTGTGGGGGACGCGTTATCCTTCCTGTGCCACTTTCTCTGCCAATGAACACCGTCCCCGATCGCATCATGATAAAACTGAGCATGTGTGGTAGGCTATGGCACTCTTGTCTCTGAGATAGCCTGGCTGAGGTGACAGAGTTGTCCCCATTGGCCACAGTCCCAGCTTAGCAGCCTCAGCCCAGGGCTCTGAGGGAACCTTGAGCCCCCCTGGCTCCCATATCCTGTCAAACACAGTTAACAGAGAGTGCTTACTGGCCAAGCTCTTGGCCTGCCTCTCGGAGGCTCACTGACTACCCAGTGCCTCCTACCAGGGTGGGTCATTTTTTTAAGGGTCTGTCACCAAGTGGTAGAGTGAGGAGCATATTCAATGGGTATGAAATATAGTTAAAAAACAAAGGTCAAAACAAACAAACAAACAAACAAACAACCCCCCAAACAAAACAAAGTGAAACACCATTCCTGGGAGCTGTTTCCTGATGATAGGGGTGGCCATTTTTGAGTGGGCTTCGTGGACCCTGCTGCCTCGGCAGGTAGCTGGGGAGCACAGACAGAATGGTACAGGGGCGCACAGGCCTGAAGGAGCTTTCCATCACTCCTGCTTAATGCCCGACTGGGAGAGGGAATGCTTTCCGGTAGACAATATTCTGTTGGAAACAAAGTTGAAAAGCATGATGTGCAACTCGGTAACTGTGATATTATGGCTCTTAGAGTCTCAATCAGGTGTGACAAACACACACAGATTCGGTACTTGGCACTGAAGAGGAGGAGGAGGAGGTCGTAGAGCAGCCCCAGTGGGAAAGTCTCTCGCCTCTTGTGGGAAATTCTGAGCTTCCTAGGCTGTGCTTCAGCTCCTCTCTGCCTTGGCTCTTGGAGGTCTATGCAGCATAGTTTCCACACTGCCTCACGGTCTTCCGAGGGCTGAGACAGCTGTTTTCTACGAGCCAGCCCATTGTCCCCTGCCTCTACCTCCTGGCACCTTTCTTATCTGGTGACTCTACTTTGTATGTACTGCCAAGAGAAGGTTCAGGTGTGTCCTGCCAGGACCTGGTTTGTTTGGTCTTTGGAGGACATTGTAAAATGATCACCAGTGCCTGGGTCAGACTTTCCCCACCGTTGCCATGACCTTTGTCCTAGTTGGTATTTTGCCAAGCTGACATGGGAAAAGGGAATCTCAGTTGAGAAAAACGTCCCTATCAGATTGTCTGGTAAGCAAGCCTGGGAGGCATTTTCTTGATTAATGATTGAAGTGGGAGGACCCAGCCCACTGTGGGTGGTTACACCCTTGGGTGGGTAAATGAAGGGAATCTACCTTAGGGGCTGTGTAAGAAAGACAACTGTGCAACCCATGGGGAACTAGCTAGCAAGCATCGTTCCTCCATGGGCTCTGCTTCAGTTCCTGCCCTCAGGTTCCTATCTTGACTTTCTGTCCTGACTTCCCTCAGTGGTGGACTGTAACCAGGGAGATGAATTAACTCTCTCCCTCCTCGAGTAGCTTTTGGTTGAGGTATTTTTCACTGCAACTAGAATACCTTCCTGTAGGAACCTTGCCTGTAAAGATTTTCCTAAGCTGATGTATGCCTAACTCTAACCCCTAACCCTGATCAGACCCTGACCGTGACCCTGACATTGACCTTAACCATGACCCCCTGACCCTAGCCCTAACCTTGACCCTGACTCTGATTTTGACCCTGACCCTAACCCTAACCCTAGTTTGATGGTGTTCTTGCAGGC
Organism: Rattus norvegicus; assembly: GCF_021556685.1. Classification (NCBI taxonomy): domain Eukaryota; kingdom Metazoa; phylum Chordata; class Mammalia; order Rodentia; family Muridae; genus Rattus; species Rattus norvegicus. Next base: position 207,527,064 of record NC_141534.1, on the reverse strand, counting down.
TTGAAGGCTTGAGGCAGGAGCTAACCAGGTTTGAAAGTTCCAGAGGCTCTGAAAAGTAGACACAGAGCAGAAATCCTACCCTGTCTCTACTAAAGAGAAAAAAATGAGGTCGTGGTTCTTGAGTGGGACTTAAATCTATCTGTTCCCAGGTGTCTTCACTGTGTGTGCTGGTCAGGTGATCTCTGGATGATGCACACTTGTGTGTAATGAGAGGTACAATGAAGTCAGTACAACTGGATTTCCATCCTAACCGGTGCTTGTGGTGATGCATTCGTGACAAGTATTCCCTTCTGGATCAGGCAGGGGCCGCTGAACCTGGGCTCTCCGCCTTGATCTACAGAGTGCAGAATGGAATAAGGACCTGATTTTCTCCTCCTCCTCTTCCCCATCCACTCCAGCCTGTCCTTTTCCTCCCCCTCCCCACTTCCTCCATTTTTCTCCTCCTGCCTCCTTCCTGTCCTCTTCTCTGTGAACCTTCTTCCTCTATCTTTCTCTTCCCCCACTTTCCCACTTCTACCTTATTCCCCCTTCTTTTCTTCCCTGTTTCCTCTTCCTCCTAATTTTTTTCTTCCCCCTCCCTCCTTCTCTTGTATTTTTGGTTATGAGCCTAGCCTTTAACGGCTGAGCCATCTCTCCAGCCCCCCCCCCTCCTTCTCATTGGGTCTCCATTTCTTCTTTCCTCCCTTTCACCCTGCTGCCTCTTTTTCCTCCTCTTCCTTTTTCCTTCCTTCCTGGCCTCCTTCAGTCTCAAATTCTGAGAGGGGCTTTGCTCCCACCGACCAGCCCTATCTGAAGAAGGGAGCCATGTCTATTTGCTCACACAATATAGCCAGTGCACAAAAAAGGCCCAGTCAGACAGACTCTGTCTTAACTGCAGGCCTCTGCACTGACAATTGCCTGCCCTTTCCACACCTGGCTCTCCACTGGAAGAACCAGTGGGCATTTCTGTTCTTTACTGGGCAATAGAAATATCCTCGGCCAATGCAGCTAAAAGCATTAGTTATCTCTCAGTGATTTGAGAAAAGCTCCCAGTGTGTCCTCTTTCTTTACTTGCTTATGGTTTGTGCCATCTGTGATGGATTAGTCTTCACTGTCAGCTTGGTTGGACTTAGAATCACCTAGGAGACACATCCCTGGACATATCTGTGAGAGTGTTTCCAGAGAGGATTAAGTAAGAAGAGAAGAGCTAGTGGAATGTGGGTGGGGTGAGCTCCTAGACGGAATTAAAAGGGGAAAACCAGAAAGCAAGCTGGGCACCAGTGGTTCCTTCTCTCTGCTTCCTAATTCTGAGTTGTGAGCAGGCAGCCTCATGCTCCTGCAACCACAGCTGTGAGCTGTACCACGCACACCGTGAGGCCCATTTATCCCTTCGACTGTGAGCCCAAGTTGTTCCTGTTAGATTGTTTCTATTCTGTTTTATCAAACCAAAGAGAAAAGTAACCAATGAACACCCCATTCACCTGCTGGCCAACCATGGTTGGTGTGAGCCTTGCTTGGTCTGCCCAGGCCAAACCCCAGGTCACTATGTCACTATCTCTCAGCTGCTGCAGACATCAGAGTTGTGGGTTAGAATAGTGCTGTCTCCTAGCGTAGGACAAGGCTGGATTCCTCTGGGGTTTTCTGAGTCAGACTGCACTGCATCCTGGGTTGGGCCTCTTAGACGTATGTGAACTTGTTTATTGGTTTTGGTTTGAAACGGATGAAAAGTCACTGAAGGGTTTTATGATAATGAAAATCAACCATCCGGCTGCAGTACTGTGGAGTGGCGATCCAGCAGTAAGTCACTCTCCCCGGCCTCCTGAGGGAACACCCGTTCAGCTTCACTAAGTGACAGAAGTCATAGTAGCCATGTGTTAATTAAAAGGATAAAGTGCCAGAATTCCCAGGAGCCTCAGAGGAACCGGCCAAGTGGCAGGTGTGAAATGCAGGCCCAGGCTTGGGCAGTACAGGGCTAAAGCCTCTGTTTCATTCTGCTCTGAAGGAGCTGCCTGGGGTGGAGAATGGATTGTCAATGGTTATGCAGTGCAGTGGGATCCAGGGCTTCTTGTTAGGCCACACCTGAGTGGTCCCCACCCCAGACAACACCTCTGAAGCCCAGGGGAGAACTAGGCTGGGAACCCTCACCCTGTGGTTTACACAGGTCATTACTTGCCCACAACCTTTAAGATGACATACACAGAGACTCATTTGCTGTTCCCAGGGAGACGGTGACACTGATGCTCACACGAGACCACTTAGGTCTCCTGCCCTTGAGGATGAAGGAGAGCATCCTTTCTCACACCTTGACTCTTCTCGTGCCATTTCACCTACCCAATCCCATGAAAGCAAAGGGAGAAAGCAAAGAGTTCTGGGCTTTGCCCGGGATCCCTTATGCCATGGAGGTAGCCTCCTGGGCTTGGAGTCAGCAGTGGCACACATCTTTTCAGAGACCTTTGAGCCTAGATGTCGCAGCTGAGTTTCCCCAAGTCCTGTGTCCACAGAACCTGTAGCTCACTCCAGTCTTTTCATGTCCAGCCCCCCACCCAACTGCTAAAGGAGTCCTAAGAATTTTTTTCCTTGAATACCATGAACAGAGCTGCCATGATTGCCAGCCAATCAATCGGCCCCCATAATCACATGGCCTAGCTCTTTGAAATGACCTCTCAATGCTCAGGTTTGGCACTGACATTTCCAAATCTAATGGCCCTTCAGTCTACAGTACCAGCCAGTGTATCATTGAGGTGTCAGACAGTGGGATACACAGTATGCAAGGTTGGGTTGTGTCAATGACTTAAGGTCCCCTTCACACCATGGAGCTAAAGTCCCTGATGTTCCAGGAAAAGTCTTGTCTCTGGGTCTCAGAGGGAGTGAGCCATCCCCAAGGGGCTGGAGTCTTGAGTGCTGGAGATTGGTTCTGCAATCATTTCTCTGTAGGAACTCTGGCACCTAAAGCCAAGTAAAGGCCATGCACAAGCCCAGAAGACCAGAGAGGGTCTGAGCTACACTTCAGTATCTACTCTTCCACACCCTTGGCTTCCAGTCAGCTCCACAGGCTTACCAAGTGTTATGGGGTCTATACAGCATATGTCTTCCAGTCAGAGATCAATTTTCAGCGGAGGTCTGTCACATGTTCCTTGTCACTTCTAATTTCTGTTTGCCACATGGGAAGAGTAAGCTGCCTGGGGAAAATGTGCCACCTGCAAGGGTTTTTGGCAAGTCTCCTCTGAAGCATCTTCAGGGCTTCACCCGAGTCAATCCCCTGGCTGGGTTATAGTACTAGCTAGAATGTTCCATGCCAAGTAGAGGTTTCCCCTGAGTCTCAGGTAGATGCAAAGTCCTTTGGCTTCATAGTGACCTTTCTTCTGAAATGCTGGATGAGTCACACCCCCAAGTGGCTGTTGCTCTCTTCCCCTTGCTCAAGGTATTCAGGTTCATGACCTTTTCTGGAGAGCCCTGAGAAGACCCCAGACTTCTCATCCCTTTCATTTATGTTGGGACCAGAGCTAGAGTTGACCACTGGTCTCAGCAGCCCTGTGCTGAAGGTCGGAGTGAAATTTGTGGGGTATGTTCTTGCAGGAGTTCGGTGTGGTGGGCTGCTGTGACTTGACCTCAGGTGACCTTGTAGCATCATGGTCCATATCGTCTAGGCTGATCCAGCCAAAGGGCAGAGCTGTAGCTTTAGGGTGAGACACTGTGATCCTAGAAAAAGAGGGTGACTTGAGACATCTCAAGAGTAGGGAAATGTATAAAGAATGAGGTATATGGGGACGTGGAGAAGAGCCAACTTTGGAAAAATGCCATTTTAGTACTGGCAGAAACAGGTAGGGCCCTCTGTCAGTGGGTTGGTGTATCACTAGGCTTGACAGCCTCAGGGCTGCTTGTAGAGAGCCCTAGCTCAGCTGCAACCATGCATGTTTGCATTGGTTGTTCCCTCACATGCAGATGCCCACCCCAGAGTGCAGAGCATTCTGGAGGTATCTGCAGATCCCAGGAATAGGTAAGGGAGCTGGATATCCTTCTGGCCCTGAGGCATTGCAATCTTCACTGCCAACAGAACTTCATATACAGTAGTGTACATGTGAGTGTGTCTCAGTGCTGGGCAGATGGTAGCTGAGCCTTTAAGGTTAGAGTGAGTGTACTTCCGGGTGAGTACATGAGACTCAATGTGTTCCACCGCCCTCTAACCATCCACGAGTCAGTGGTTCTGTGTCAACTTAGTGGTCTGTCCCAGAGGGAGGCTCACATTGGGGTCAAAGTTACCTAGCTGGATTTGGTGGGGTCACCAGCAGGCAGATGATGCAACATAATTGGGAAGGGCTCATCTTTCAGGGAGTCTTGTCAATCACCCTCCAAGTGTCCATGAATCTAAGCATTGGGAACATAAGGAGTCACACTGTTTCCTCTGCTTCTGTGCTCTGATGAGGATCAGGGGGTTCCAACCACACAGAACTTGTCTCTTGTCCTTGTGTCCATGTGTCCGCATTTATAATTCCCAACCTACCCATGTTCATCCACGGACTGTGTGAGCCACAATAACTAACCAATTGCTCAGTCACCTCCTTTCACATGCACACTTAGTAGTGACTGTTTTTGGGAACACTAACCCTATAAGTTCTTTGCACAAGACAGGATAATTTTCACACAGTAGCTGAGAAAGTCCCAAACATGTTTGTTTATGTTAAACCAATTTGTATGTTTGTGATGCTTGACCTTGCTTAAGAAACATTTTCAGAACAAACATCATTTGTCTATGCATTTGCCACAGCGCCCCCACCCCATTTTTTGTTAGCATACATGACCTGAGTATTTGTAGATGTTCTGCAGTCCCACTGGTGTTTAGGGCTATGCTGGCTCATGAGCCCCTGCTGCTGTGTGGAGAATTTCCATCTCTGTCAGGCCTATTTTCTGTGCTAATGTGAGGGAGTAAGAACATTTCCTTTTAACTCCTTTAATTCATTGTTACTTAGGAGCTAAGAAGAGTTTTTGAGACCCAGTCCCATGGAGCCCAGGCAGGCCTGGGACTTGCTATCTCTCTGACGTTGGACTTCTGATTCTCCTGCTTCTGCTTCCTGAGGAACAGGCTGTCAAGTGTGCACCACTATGGCTGTTGTTAGATGGTGCTGGGGATCCGTCTGGGGCTTCCTGCATGTTAGGCAATCACTCTACCAACTCAGCTCCTTCCTGTTTTGCTTCATTATATTTTAACCAATATTTGAATTTAAAGAAACATTTCTTGCAAATCATAGCAATGACAACAACAAGACACACTCCTGTGTGTCTGAATTCACGAAGGTATGGTGCATTTGAGGGATAAGGCAACTGTTAGGGCTCTCCTGGTCTTCCTCAGAGAGTTGTTCTCCCTTGCCATGTTCTCAGGCACTTGCTGCCTTGTTACCTCAGTAACCACATTTCTTCCTCTTCCTCTCCTGCATGTATGCCATCATCCATCCACTCGCCCAGCCCCCTCCTCATCTACCCATTCCTCATAGTCTTTGGGGTTCTACTGCTGTGATGAAACGGCATGCGGTGGTTTAATTACTCTTGGCCCAGGAAGTGGCATGATTAGGAGGTGGCCTTGTTGGGGTGGGCATGGCCTTGTTAGAGGAAGTATGTTACTGTGAGGGGGGTAAGCAATGCGACCCTCCTCCTAACCACATGGGAGTCAGTATTCTGCTAGCTGCCTTCAGATAAAAATGTAGAACATCAGCTCCTCCAGCCCCATGCCTGCCTGGATGCTGCCATGTTCCTGCCGTGATGATAATGGACTGAACCTCTGAACCTGTAAGCCAGCCCCAATTAAATCTTGTCTTTAGAAGAGTTGCTTTGGTCATGGTGTCTGTTCACAGCAGTAAAATCCTAACTAAAACACACCATGACCAAAAGGTACTTAAGGAGGGAAATATTTACTTATGTAGTCTGTGACTGAGGGAAGCCAGGGCAGGAGCTAAACTAGAGCAGGAACCTTGAGGCAGGAACAGAGGCAGAAGCCATGGGAAAGTGTTGCTTACTGGCTTGCTCAGTTTTTTTTTTAACAGCACCTGGGACCAGTAGCCCAGGGGTGGTACCACCTGCAGTGAGCTGGGCCCTCCCACATCACCTTAAAAATGCACCACAGGCTTGCCCACAGCCTAGTCTGATGGGGACAGTTTTTTCAATTGAGGTTCTCTCTTTACAAATCAAAGTTGACAAAAAAAGAAAAATGCTAACCAGGACACCATCCATCCATCTGTCCATCCATCCATCCATCCATCCATCCATCCCATTCCATTCCATTCCATCCATCCATCCATCCACCTATCCATCCATCTACCCATCCACCCACCCACTTACCCACCCATCCACCCATCCACCCATCCACCCACTCACACACTCTTTTACCCATCTATCTAACTTATTCATCCTCCCATCCACCTAGGCTTTGCTGGCTGGAAGAATATTTAGCTGTCAGTGGCACAAGGAGAAGAGGCCCAGCCATGTGACTTTCAGCCAAGTCCAGACCTCTGTGTCCCACATCCCAAGGGAGGAGGTGGGAGCAAACAGCTTCCTATTCAACATTAAGGGAAACGCGGCCTGCCTCGAGCCAGAGAGCATTCTTGGACTGAACTTTTTTCAGTGCCCTACATTTAAACAGCTAGAATTATTTTTCAAGCACCATCGTATTTAACCTTTAGAAATGATTGGCCTCCTAATGGGGCGTCTGCATTTGACTGTGCAGCCGGAATGTGACAAGGCCTCATTTCTTAGAGCACTTTTCTTCCCCCTGTGCTCTGAGCAAAGAAAAACTAAATACAGGCCGTATAAATCATCCAGTGTCCACTGAGTCCCCGCTGAGTGTAGGACAGGGTGTTGACTGAGAGACAGGAAGATGTGAGGGTTGCGGGGGAAGGGTTGAAGATCAGACAGGATGGCCTTTGACAGTGACCCTGTACCAGCAGAGATCCTGGGGCAGGTGTTGGTTTGAGTTATGAATACAGAGCTTGAGCTGTTGAGGAGGGCAGGATTACCCAGCTGGCACTTGGGACCACTGAAGGTCACCGAGGGAAAATAGCTTGTGACATTTAAGTTTAGACCTTCAGGGATCAAAACACACATTTAAATATGAGTTATAGGAAGTCTGACACCCACTTCAGCACTGTGGACCCTAACTGCTCATGGCCTGAGAGACTGGTGAACCCAGGCTAGACCGGAGCAGACTGATCTGTACACTGAAGTACTCTGGCTCCCCAAGAGGCTCCCAGTAAGGGCTCAGTCTTCACTCCTGTTGCCTTGATCTGGAAGAGCCTGTTAGACCTTCACAGGTTTCTTGTCCATCTCTGAGGCTCCTGAGACAGGAAGGGTAAGGGCAGCTCAAATGGCTATGGAAACCTGTGTGTAGGCGTGTTAAGCTGTAGATAGACTGTAGGCCATCTCAGGGTTTTACTGCTGTGAACAGACACCATAACCAAGGTAACTCTTATAAGGGCAGCATTTAATTAGGGCTGGCTTACAGGTTCAGAGGTTCAGTCCATTTCCATCAAAGCAGGAACATGGCGGCATCCAGGCAGGCACGGTGCAGGAGGAGCTGAGAATTCTACATCTTTATCTGAAGGCTGCTAACAGAATACTGGCTCCCAGGCAGCTAGGATGAGGGTCTTGAAGCCCACGTCCACAGTGGCACACCTACTCCAACAAGGCCACACCCACTCCAACAGGGCCACACCTTCTAATAGTGCTACTCCCTGGGCGGAGCATATACAAACCATCACATTCCACTCTCTGGCCTCCATAAGCTTGTTCAAACATATGACTCTATGGGGACCATACCTAAACATAGCATAATGCAAAATACATTTAGTCCAACTTCAAAAGTTCCCTTAGTCTATAGCGCCTCAACAATGTTAAAAGTCCAGAGTTCAAAGTCTGAGAGTCGTCCAATCACTTAACTGTGATCCCCAGAGCCAGACAGGAAAGCAGTTGGGCCAACTCCAGAGTCTGCACCTCCATGTCTGATGTCAAAGCGCTCTTCAGATCTCCAGCTCCTTTTCATCTTTGTTGACTGCAACAAACTTCTTTCTCCTGGGCTGGTTCCACCCTCATTGACCAATAGATTCTGTCAGACGTGTCTGCCATGTGGAACCCGTAGTTAGAACCTCGGTTGGCTGTGCTAACACATCCTGTCAGAGACATGGGACCCTCAGCTAGACGCCCCCCACTGACTAAGCCAATGCCTCCCGTCAGATGTCTTCCACCCTGCAGGACCCTGGAGATTGGCTTCTCAGAGTAAGGTGAGTCTATCGCCTAGAGTCAAGACCTGCCAGGGCAGCTACCTAGTCTCTGTGCTTCCCCTTCCCCATTGCTGGATGAATGAGTAGCCCCTTCGTTAGGGTTGGGTGGGGGAGAGCTGTTGTGGCATGTGGTATAGTGACATCAGACCACGTTGCCTCCCTTAATAGGAGTGACCTTGAAGGCCCCTCTGAGGAGTTGCAGTTCCTGCTGGCTCCCTTACGAAGGAAGACGTTTTGACTCTATTATGTAACAGTAAAAGATGGAAATTGGATGTGATGTGTTAATTTAACTTTCCTGAAAAAAGTATTTGCACAGTGGTTAGGCAATGTTTAAAGACCAGCTGCTTCTCTCTCAGTGGGAAACTGGGCCCAGGGAGGATGCCGGTTCATGTATTCTAGCAGTGTCTCTTGGCACATATTGGCCAGGGGTATTCCGAAACCACAGCCTCTCTGCTGGGCACTGGCTGTCGACTTGGCAGGTAGCCAGCACCTTGCCACTCACTGAAGCAAGATGGGCCTACAGATGTCACACGTGTGCAGATAAGACAGGTGTTGTCCCCACTGTCATGTGAAGGTCACGAAAGGACATGCTTCTTGTAAGGAAAGTCCCCTCTCTGCCAGTCAGCTGCAGAGTGCTCACCAGCTGATGGCTCAATGTCTGCCTTGATGTCTGCTTTTCTGTGTCACCTGCTGTCCCCTGTTTCCCTTGTGATTTCTGCTGTGGTGCCCCTGGGAGTCCAATAGTGAAGCAGACAGACCACACTGAACTGCATCCTGAGGAGCCCTTCCTGAGGTGGTTGTCCCATTCCTGACAGGAGAGGTGATGTGCGGAGCCTCAGCCTCTCTTGTGAAATGTCCCCAGCACAGAAGTCAGGGTGACTTGAGCACAGACGTCGTGAGCTCTTTAGGTGGACCGAACGGGCCAGGTTAGTGTCCAGATGCTTCCTGAAGTACCTGGGGCTGAGTAGGACAGTCCTGCTCTCCATAGAGGGCCGGGACCACTGTGCTGACTTGGAGATGGTTCCACACCCTGAAAAGCCTGCCTGTCCCTTATGAGACCCAGATGAGGCAGAGGGAAGGACATTGTCTTCCAGCCAATTGGGGGCTTCCGCTCCTTTACGTAGAAAGAGCAACAACCCCTTTAAAAAAACTCACTGATGATATAAAGGGGTAGAAAACTCTATTTCTTAGTGAAAGGATAAGATACTCTACGTTCTACTAATCATTTGGGAAGACTAGAAAGAAAAGAAATGGAAACCAAATGAAGGTGAACAGATGAAGAAAGTCTCAGGCTGTTCCCCACCAACCCTGAACACCAGCAAAGATGGCCACTACACCTGAAGAGCCACTCTGGGGTATGTCAGCCCCAGCTAGGGCACTACTCGGACATGAAGACATTTGAGGGGTAAGGAAGAGCACTATCCTAGACTTAGCCCTCAGGATGAAAGCGATCACAACCGTATACCAAAACCAAGGTGATGGGTGGTGGACACCCAGGGCAAGTCGGCGTGGTGAATCAAAAGTAAATCCACGAAAGTGACAGTATCCAGTGGCGGGTAGGAAGGGAGCAAGCAGATTCCCTGAAGTGGGGGGTCTCATAGTCTACAGACATGGGACAGTGGATGTGGAGGAAGGCTGAGTAGGGAGAGACAGGTGGGATGGCACAGTGGAGGAGACAGAGGCTGCTCTTCATGCACCACAGAAAAGGAAATAAGGCATGGGACACAGGTGGTATGCAAGGCAAAGAAAGACAGAGAAAGCAGACGGTGTTTGCTCAGTCCTGCCTTGTGCCCACAGAATCCATACCTGCCACTGTTTGCGACACTTTCCCAGAAGTTTCCATGTAGTTACCAAAGTCCGGTGCATGGTGCTGGACACAGGGGGACAATTTCAGTGAGCTGGGGACTGTCAAGTTCCGTCTGCAGGTCTTGATATCCATGTCACCTTAGACCTGCCAGCAAAGCGGTGAAACTGTTTTGACACAGAGGCCATGAGATCCTAGTGCCTGTGCTGGGAGACGTCATCAGAGCCCCACTGGTTGGCACAGTCTCCTCTCCTGCTGTTAATGTTGTGACTGTTCACAAATGGGAAAAGCAGCTGCCCCTCCCTTCTGGATGTTCCAGTTAGGAAGGGGTAATGGGAGGCTGGGTGGTGGCAGTCACATGCTCTTACCTATCATTGCTGGGTATTCTTAGAACTGTCCAAGTTGGCCTGCATGCAGAGGGATGTGTGTGTACAGCATCCACCCCCTCTCCTCCCTCTTTCCTTCTATCCTTTCTTCTCCCACCCCCCCTCCCTCTTTCTTGACTTCCTTTTCTTTCTTTCCTCCTCTACTGCCTCAACTGCCCAAATAACCCACTATCTCCAGCTATAAACGTTCTGGAGGGCAGGCATGCCCTGTAGGTGGCTGTCTTCTGGCTCCGAGACTCTGGGCAAGCATGGCTTAGGATGCCTGAAAAAAAATCACTGCCTGGGTTTTAGTTGCTGTGACTTCTCCACAAGAGGGGTTATGTTTTGATTAGGGACAGGTCAGGGACAGACACAGACTATGGGCATCTGCTGGGCACTTAGCCCCCAGGGCAATCCTTGGCATACTCAGAACACACCTCTTGTTCTACTGAGCCCCTTAATGTTTCCTTCAAACAGCTGTGAGGCCTGTGACAAATGTGCACCCCCATGAAGCCATACCAGATCCAGATTGCCTGGAAGGCTGCCTCAAGAATTTTGGGAGCTCAGCGCTGCTGCTCCTTTGTCATACATACGTCACGCATGAGGCAGGGGGATGGTTTTGGACAAGGTTTTCAGCAAGATCAGCTCCATATATTTTATTCTTTCTAAGCCGACTGTCTTAAAAAGTCTCCGCAAGGACGTTCTGACAGATTCAAGGATGGATGTGAATACCTCAGGCACTTTCTCTCTTCTGCTGCAGAAGATGTTAGAGACTCTATAGATAACCAGTGTGTGGACACTGGGGCCTGTGGCAGTCTTTTCTCTGGACCCATTCCTGTGAGTTTGAGCTCCTGGGCCGTTGGCTTCAAGACCATCCTTCTCGAGACTGATTCTGATGGGTCCCATGGTGTTGGTTTAGATACACTAGAATGTGCTCTTAGATGCTTGAGGATACTTGAGGGGTACAGAAAACATTAGTATTCTACAGACTTGGGAGAATTAGGAGAGGTTCTGCTTCAGGAAGGTCCTCAGATACTTGTCTCCAATAAATGCACCCCTCTTCCAATGTGTGACTTCAGCCTAGGCAGGGGATCCATCTCAGACTAACCCTTCTTACATTTGCTGTCCCTCTGGACCTCTATATGGGACACATTCATTTGTGACACCTATGTGGCCAGTTCACCGGTTGAGTTGACAGTGTCTCCTCCCCATTCTCTATGTTCCTCCCTGTGAGAGTGGTCCTGGTTGCTCATGCTGGCCTGTAACAGTCTCTCACCATGTTGTGACCAGGAGGAGGTCATGGCTCTCAGGTTTACCTAGTTAGATCACTCCAAAGACTAAACCCCATACCAATTCTGTATGTTACCATCAGAAGTAGCCTGTTAGGTGGGATCTCCCTATGCGGTGGTTGAATAGGTTTGGCCCCCATAGACTCCTATGCTTGAATGCTTGGCCCATAGGGAGTGGCACTATTTGGAGGTGTAGCCTTGTTGGAGGAAGTGTGTTACTATAGCGGTGGACTTTGAGATTACATAGGCTCAAGCCACATCCACTCAGACAGTCCGATTCTGCTGCCTGTGGGTCAAGATGTAGGACTCTGAGCTCCTCTCCAGCACCATGTCTGCCTAGATGTTAGGCTTCCCACCATGATGATAATGGACTAAACCTCGGAAGCTGTAAGCCAGCCTCACTTAAACGTTGACATTTATGTGAGCTGTAGTGGTCATGATGTCTCTTGACAGAAATAAAACCCTAACTAAGACACCCTGCCTTCTGTGCTTGGTCTCTGGGCAGATTTACATTCTGTTCTCTATTGGACAGATCACCAGCCATGCCCCTAACTTCTCACTGAGGTTCTTGGAAGCACCTGTTGTTATAATACGAAGGCTTCTGTAAATCACCTGGTGCTATTGCCCCATAAGTCTGTCTTCTAGTCAGACACTCAGCCACATAGTAGTATACCCACATGTGTGTTAAGTGTCAAAGGTGGCTATATTACACCAGGGTAACATAGGTGCTTTAGGGGGTGGAGGTGAGCATCAGGTTAACCACCCATAACACAGGTCTCCACAGACAAGCTCTTCTGGTTCCAGAGCAGGACCCAAGAACTACTGGAGTCTCACTGCAGGCTGGCAGTATGACTCTGTCTTGGAACCCTTGAGTCCCATCATACTGTTGGGCATAGTTGAGGATGCTGGAAAGAGCCCCCTGTCTCATTTTATAACAGTCACATACGAGAGCCACTGGAGCCTTATACATGGCATATAGGGCAGAGCCTGTGCCCCATATCGCTGACCCTGCTAGAGTAAGCAGGCTCTTGAGGCCGCTGGTAGGCTACTCTTCCTCCATGTTCCTATGCCAGTTGGAACGGTCCTAGTGCCTGAAGCTTTAAGGAGAAACTAGATAGGACTTGGTCAAATGGCCTTCTGAAATTCAATCACTTGCTAGTGTCTGTCTGCAGACATTTGTGGACTGACACATGGTAGACTGTACAGTAATTGGCTGTGGGCACAAGCCCCTTGATGCATAGAACCAACCTTTTGGCAGCAGGTTGGAAGCTCAGGGACACCCAGACTGCTGGAGAAGATCATGGGACAGACATATTTCTTGCGTTCCCCACTTTTTCTACCCTGCTTCTTCCAGGACCATAGTACATGGCAGTGACCATAGACCACACAGACAGTGTTTCAGAGCAGTCCGATGAATCCATTTGCCAGCTGCAAGAAGCAACTGCTGAAACAGACCTCAGGACAGCACCTCAGCCAGGGGCTCCACAGTGGCCTAATTTGGTGCAGCCCAGATGCTGCCCCAAATGGTGCTGAGTGTACTCAATAGAAAAAAATTCACTATGACTATCTCTGAGGAGACCCCATACTCTGGGCATGCTGGGCGCTATCACAGCTAGTTTTGTATTTTAGAGAATTCGTGAGTAGAGGCTCTGAAGGGTTCCTGTTGTCAACTTGAGGCTTCCACAGCTCCCTGTCCTGCCACCACCTCCATCTTGATAAGCCTACCTGAGACCTGTGCTAGAAGACAGGTCCTTAACAGGGCCTGTGTCACCTTGTAGGCGCAGAGGCATCAGGGAACAGCAGAACCACAAGATCTACTCTCTGGTCCCCAAACTCTTGTTCATGAATAACAGGAATGGCATGGATGACTCCTGTGTCTCAGGGACACCTGGTGCCTGCTGGCTTGGCCCTTTCAGGACATGGACAGTGTGTACCAAGCAATGGGAATGGATGCTGCCCCTGTTGGCCTTAGCTGGACCTGTGTCCCACCCACTGCTGGGGTTTCCTGAGCCCTATAGGCTATTACAGAATTGTTCTATGTGGCATTGGTCCTGCCTGTGTCCATACCCGACTTCAAGCACAGCCCTACCGCCCAGTGCCAGTGGCCTCTGAGATCCCTGTAGTGTTTTTGCAATTCTTTTGACTGAGCTTGCTTCCCACTGATCTCATGCACAGGCTAAGCCGGGAGTGGGGGTGGGGGTGGGGCTGCTTTGGATGGACAACTGTTCTGGCTGCCGTTGCTGTCCATAACCCATGTGGGACCCAGGCTTCCACACTGGCTGTGAGCCTAGGCTGCATGTTAATCTCACATCCTTCAGGCAGCAGCACTTCACTTTGGGGCTGAGTGGGGCTCTGTCAGCTTCTGTGGGAAAACCGATGGCGGGAGTGGCTTGAAATAACCTTGCTCTAATTCAGTATGCATACTTATGCTGACAATTTCTTAAGAGGAGAATGATTTGGTTCCTTCCCAAATCTGCATTTAAATGAAGAGATAACTCATTCATCCTGGCACTCAGCACACCGGGCAGCCACTGAGGCTGTGACAAAGACAGCTGCTGAATCAGCCCTGAGTCTGCTGTGGATCTAGGTCTAAGGCATGGCTCTTGCTTAGGGCTCACTATCCCTACATACCAGTGTCGACCCAGTAGCATGTGCTGCAGGTAGGTTATGGTAATCAAATGACTGTGTCTATGCATCCAGGCTGGATAGAAAGTTCCTGGTGTAGTTCAATGTTCTCCATGCTGCCAGGGAGGCCTGGAGCTCTGGGTCTGGGTAGGACTTTGGACTCTAGAGATTCTGGATCCTACTGACGCATCTCATTATCCCACTGTTTCTGACTATGTTAGACTGATGAACTACCTTGGCCCTGGCCTTTCCTGGGCAGGATTTTCCAACTATAGTGTGGCATAGCTGCACCAGAGACCCAAATGCAGGAACTTAGGGGAGGCTAACAGCCTAGCCTACTGGTCTCCCATCTCTTGTCTACCATGACCCAGAGAGCATCCTGAGCACCCATCCTTCCACCTTGCTTGGCTACCTGGATTGCTAGCTTGCCTGGGCTGTGAACTCTTGGTGGATGTCAGTAGCGGATGGCCTGTCAGTGAGGTGGTATCTCAGATAGGATTTGCCAGTGGGGTAGTCTCTCAGAGGATATGGTGTCTCAGTGGTTGTGACCATTTGGAGGGGTGGTCCTTCAGAGGGAGTGGTATCTGACTGGGGCTGTTTATCAGCTCCTGGATTTTACTAGTGCAGTAGTCACCTGTGCCTACAGGAAGAGCCCCAGATGCCGTCTACAGGTTTTTCATAGTCACTTATTGCCACCAACTTACTATTGCCTCCTCCCATTTACTAACCAAGCATGTTCCAAAGCTAAAGGGCAGCCCAATGGTACAGCCATCATGGGCCTGGGGGAGGGGCACAGTAAGAGAGCCATCTCTGTCTCATTATAATGTATGAGGTCTTGGGAAGGGACCTCAGGAAAGTCTGGCTAGTGAGCTACTATGCTCTTGACTGGACCATGGTCATCTGATGGCCACGAGGCTCACAAGGGACTCGAAGCTGGCTTTATCCCCTCTGAGACTTCTCTGATATCTTCATCCCAAGCCTGGAAGGGAAGGAGATAAGGCAGTGGTATCCCAACGGGATAGAGCTCCTCCCCCGCCCCCTAAGTTTAGGCGTTAGCTCTCACTTAAAGAGTTGTTTGCCCACAGACCTGACAGGTGTGAACACTACTAAGTGGCCCTCTAGCTCAGGCCATGCCACGTCCTACATACTCCCATACGCGGCCTCAAAGCCACTTGTGTTCCAGGGAGAAGCTGGTACGGTCTAGGGGAAATGTGGATGCTCAAAAAACTTTACAGAAGGGTGCTTGACCACATGGGCCCTGACATAAAACCAAATCTGCCCCCGTCAGAGACCCTGCAACAGCAAGCACACTCAGTGAGAGACCATCTATTGACAGAGATCATCCCCTCAGAGAGACCACCCCTATTGAAAAAGCCTTTACTGAACTGCTACTCCACTAAGAGAACACTTTCCACTTAGAGGTCAAGCTCTACCCTGGCCAAGAGCATAGTAGCTCACTAACGAGGCTTTCCTGAGGTATTCCCCAGGACCCCATGCATTATAATGAGATGGATGTGGCTCTCCTACCTGTGCCCTCAAGGTCCATAGTGTCTGTACCAGTGGGATGCCCTGTGGCTGTGAAAGACTCTTCTTTTGGTCAGTAAGTGGGTGGTAGCAGTAAGTGACCATGAGAAGCCTGTGGGTGGCAGTGGGGTGCTTCCTGCAGGTGTAGGCAGCTACTGCACTAGCAGAATTCAGGGGCTGAGAGACAGCCACCCATCCTGATGAAACCAGGAAATGACCACCAGTCAAGTACCTAACATCAGTGGTGGGTGGGTAATCACCTATAGTCCAGTATATGTGGTGAGGGGCCTGAAGCCTAGCCTCTGCCTCTCTTGGAAACCAACTCCATCTGGGGACAACCTCAATGCAGATGCCGAGACCAGCAGGTGTCAAATCTTCTCCCCTGGCTTCCCTAGCAGGGTCCTCAGGACGTCAGGCCTGCTTGTTCCTGCCTCTCTCTTCCCATGGTGTAACAGGACTGGAAGCATCCTTACCCCAAGGATGGCTTGTCCTTGTAAATTCCAGTTCTTCATATTTTTCTTCCATAAGGACTTGGACCAAATTTAGCCACAAGCACCAGTTTCCCCGTCTTCCTTTCCATAACTCACAGCTGCCAGCTGCTGAGTTCTGAGGCAATTAGCAGAGACTCGTGCCTAATTTAAGATGGTGGGGCCAATGTGCATTTGGCCATTAAGACAGTGGACATTAAGTGCCAGAGGCTGAAGAAGCCCAGGCCCCTTGAATAGAGAAGTGGGTTTATTTGTTATTGTGACAGGCGAGTCGTGTCTGTGACTGCCCCGGATCTCCTAGCCCAGGAAGCTAGCATGAGGGAAGCAGAGCCGTCAGCTCAGGTACGTTGGGGTCACCTCTGTACTGTGGGCTGGTATCTCTACAAGGTGGGCTCCGTCTCTTCCACCTGCTGAGGAGCCCTCCTGGATAAGCAAGACATGGCATAGATCCTCCCAGGGAATCCCCAGCTAAGAAAAACAGCTAACCCAACTCACTGGGTATTGGTGCATGCCAGGATGAATGGGACACCCCAAGGTCGAGACCAGGCTTCTATCTGGCTTATGCCTCCCTAAAGGTGGACTTTGACATACATGATGCCATGGGCTCTAGAAGGTTACATAAGCACAGACGCAGGGAACAAACAGGAGTGCAAGGCTGATGACTAGGTGACTCTTCTGCCTCGTCACTCTGTTGACTGAACTGGGTTGCCTATTGAGATGTGAAGCGATATGAACTCAGTATCTCCTGCAGAACACAAGAGAACAAACACACCTTCTCTCTTTCTCTTGGCTCCCAGGAAGCTCAAGACTGAATAAAGGTTCATCAATCACTTTGTGAATTGGCTGATTTGCTAATGGGTCCAGATTATTTTGTGTATAATTATGTGTGAGTGTGTGTGAGTGTGTGTGTGTGTGTGTATGTGTGTGTGTGTGTATATATATGTATGTATATATATGAGTGTGAGTGTGTGTGAGTGTGTGTATATATGAGTGTGTGCATGTATGAGCGTGTGTGTGTTAGTATGTGTGTATGAGTGTGTGTGTATGTGTGTGTGTGTGTGTGCTTGAGCACGCATGTGTACAGCTCAGATGGCAATCTCAGATGTAACTCAGGAGTCATTTTCCTCATTTTTAGGAGGCAGGGTCTGTTATTATTCAACTCAGCCAGGCTAGCTGGCTAGGGCTCCTCCCATTCTATCTCCTCAGAGCTGGGATTCCAAGTGTGCACCACCATGCCAGACATTTTTATGTGGGTTCTGGAGATCAAACTCAAGTTCTCATCTTTGTACAAACACTGTACTGACTGAGGCATCTCCTCAGCCTCCAGATTTTTATGTCTATTTTAACTGTCCAATTCTATACATATAAGTAATGTTAAGCCAGCTCAAAACTTATCAAGCCAGCAAAGGAGATATAACATTTATAAAATAGGAAACTAATTTTCAGGATGCGGAGTGATTTGCCCACGGGCACCTACGCCACACTCTATTTCTCCCTCACATGGCTTCTTGCAAATCAAAGAAGCTTTGGATGCATGTCTAGAACAAGCCAAGAAAAGACTGGACCTCAGAGGCTATCTCTGGCCCTCAATGGTCCCCTGTTCCTCCTGCAGCGCCAGGTAGTATCCTGTGGGAGACAGGTAGCAGCCTTCTATCAGCCGAGTTGTTTTAGGGTCACATTTACCCTTTTACAGGTTGGTCACGGAGCCCCATCAAGGAGCCATCTTGGGAGGGGCCATTTTAGGAAGCAGTTGGTCAGCAAGTTCTTCTACTTCTTTCCTGCCATTTTCTTTTAACAGAGTCCCTCTGTACACTCTGGTCTCTCAATAGGCACCTGGTCTCCAAGGGCCTCAGCTTCAGTTGTCTCCTGTGAGATGAACTAGAGATTCCAACTGCTGATCAACCCTGGAGAACCGGCAGACAATAGCATGTGGTCCCAGTGACTGCTGTGTGGTCAGTGCCGTGTGTTGACCTTGAGCTCCATCTCTCCATCTGAATGTCAGTGAAGAAGGAACAGAGCTGATAGGGCTGAAATCCACCTTAAGTATCGGATCCACCTTAAGGATTGTTGGAACTGGGCCCAGTTGATTCTTGGCCTCAGATTTCTAGTTCAGCAGAAACTAAGAGACTCTGGTTCTTACAGGGAGGATGAAGGTACAGGTTTCATGGTTCAGGAAAACTAGAGAGAAATTAAGCAGTTCCTTTCCTGTTGTTTGACAATGCCTGTGTGCTTGGACTGCAGGGGTTTCTGATATGGCCTGTAACCAGAGGGAGGCTATGATGTTTTCTGAGGGAGCCTAGACTCAAGCTGCTGGTCTGTCTTCACTTGGGTAATGTGTGGAGTCAGGGCAGGAGGCAGGATATGGAAAAGCAAGGATCCATGGGAGTAGTGAATACACCTAGCTATGTTTTCCTTCAGCCTAGGCTGGGAAGGAACCCGGGGCCTCTAGGGAATGGTATCCCCTGGTACCTATGTTCATGGAGCAAGACCATGAGAGTTCTGACCTAACCAACAGGTTAGTCTTTTGATGGGTTCATAGTAGGATGAGCTATTGGGGTGTGTGGCCTAGTTAGAGGAAGGAGGTCCCTGAGGGTTTATCCTTGGAGACTGTGTCTTGTCCTGGCTCCTTCCTATGTGTCCTTTGTTTTGCTTCCTGTCTGCACTAAGGTGCTCAGCTTTTTCTCCCATCATGGCGATGTCCCTCGGTACAAAGCAATGCCACACACTGAATTCTATGAAACTCTGAGCCAAGTTAAAGCCTTCCTTTCTTAAGTTGTTCTCTCAGGTATCTTGGTCACAGTGATACAAGAGTAACTCATACAGCTGGTGCGACCATGGCTGGGGACATCAGAGCTCTGTACATGTGTTGGTGTACTGTTAGTGGCAGGTCAGTATATATAACTGCAGTGTAGTCAGGGACAGCCAGGCCAGGGTCAGACACTGCTCAAGTGTCTCCTGCAGTCCTGTTTTTGAGACAGAGTGGAACCTATGGCTGAAACTACCCAGAGCAAAAGTGACCATTGAGTCAGAGGGTCTCACTTCTCACCCACGTCAGCAGCACTTCTGGGAACAGTGAGTATGTGGGATACAGAGCAGGGCTCCCTCCACACAGGGACTACCTTGAGTTCACAGTCCAGTTAACATGGAGGTGCTCCATTCTCAAGTCTGAAGTCACAGACCTGGGGCAGTGGGGAACTCACTGCTGACACAGGAAGCATCAAACCTGGGCTCTGCCCAGGGATTTCAGATGATAAGATTCCTGTGCTATTGTCTTCCTCCATCAGTGAATACAATTGTCTCTAGGATCATTCTCCTAGAGGAGAAAACCCCAGAAAGAATCCGGTTGACGTCTCTACAGAACAGGCAAGAGGTGTTGGTCTGGTTTCCTATCTGTGACTTCATATCACCCTGGTGCCTACTACATTGGCCACATTGGCTCATTGGCTCATTCCCAACACTCAGAGTCAACAGATGCTGGTTCTCATTGTATTGGCATGACAGCCTATGCTCATGTGCACAAAACCCACAGACATGGCCCCCAAGAGCTTAAAACCAATCTACTGCCTGCAAGTCACAAATCTCACTGATGAAAATCCATTGATAGATATCAATATTGTCCTCATATTCCTAAGGGGCTTTTATACACTATACCAACAGGTGTGTGTGTGTGTGTGTGTGAGAGAGAGAGAGAGAGAGAGAGAGAGAGAGAGAGAGAGAGAGAGAGAGAGAGAGAGAGAGAGAGAGAGAGAGAGAGAGAAAGAGAGAGAGGAGAAAAGAAGAAGGAAGAAAGAAAAGAAGTTAGGAAGGAAGAAGGGAGGGAAAGAGAGGAAAGAAGAGAGAAAGGGAGAAAGGAGGGAAAGAGGAAAGAAGAGAGAAAGGGAGAAGGGAGGGAAGAAGGGAGGGAGGGAGAGAAAGGAAAGGAGGGAGAAAGGGAGAAGGGAGGGAGGAAGGAGGGAGGGAGTGAGAGAGAAGGAGGGAGGAAGGGAGAACAAAGGGAGGAAAGTAGAAGGAAGAGAGAAAGAGAAAGAGAAACTACACAGACCATACCTAGAGAAGCATGGAAGATACAACTGGCAGGTCCACAAATGACTGAGCCACTGTGCTGGGAATCCAGTGAGGTGATGTCATGGGCACAGCCCCTTTCAAGGTTACACAGAGCTTGCAGGAACCTAATTGTACAGTTGGCCTTTTCTTGTGGAGGGAGCACTTTTTCTGGCCATTTGTTAGGTGTACGTTAAAACATGGACTTAAATAAAAGTCTCATCGGAAACTTATGGGTCCGTATGGCTATCTGGCTGAAGCAGCTGAGTCCTTTGTAGTCTTGGCTGGGCTACAGAAAAGCCCCAGAAGCCCTCTGGGTGTCTCAGGCTGGCTGTGCTGTGGAAGCTGCTGACAAGTCCAGGAGGAGGTCATCGCCCTCAGGTGCCTAGAAACCTGGAGGAGATGCCTGGAGGGGGACTTCTGGATGGTGACCTCCTTGCCCCGTCTCTCAGGAAGCCAATATCATCTCCAGGATGGGTTTGCACGGAGCTACCCACGATGTTGACTTATTTGCACAGTGGCACAGAATCAGTATTCCTGCTGCGCACGGCTGCAAATCCCATTAGTCTGGGCATTGAACAACAATGCACAGAAGACTGTTAAAAAATTAATTTCAAGTTTCCTTCCAGCTTGCACTTAGTTCGTTAAAGTAGTTTGCACTTGAAGATGCTCTTCCCATTGAAAAAGCAAAACCATGAAAGCCAGAAAGCTAAACTTACCTCTGTGACCAGAATATAGAGCAGAACTGCCCGAGATAGAGCTAACGGGGGCAAGCGAGTGGAGGTGGGCAGCAAGCAGACTGGGTGCCCATTTGGGCAACCAAGATGAATACACTCAGAACTGCTAAGCACAGTCTATCTGGGAACGAATGGCGGATTTAATTAGTGCACGCTAATCAGAAGTTTATGAGCAGAATCAATTAACTGGTCTGGCCAGCTTTGAAGTTGCTTTGCTCTCGGTAGGAGCAGGGAAGGAACCCTAATCCTTTAGGCCCATGGCCTTCATGTGTAGAGGACCACATTGAAGACTAGAGGTTGTCCCCAGTTTCTGGGAAGGGCAGAACAAAGGACTAGTTCAAGGAACTGTACTCTCCTCAAATTTGAAGAGCCGTGAGACACTTGTAGGATTGATAGGCCCTGGGAACCTGAAGTAGAGTTGAAAACAGTATGGCCCCGTTCATTTGAGTTTTATTCTTTGACTAGAATGAATAACACAGAGATTTTTTGGAATCTGGGAAACCAAATCCACATAGTAACAATGCGCGGGTCACTGACTACCTCCGGCTGGAGGTCCTGACAGGGGTTCTGTGTAGTTGGACTGGACAGGGATGAGCACCAGGCTTTCCCGCTTCACCTATTCTCACAACTGTTACTGATTTTCTTTCTCAGCAGATTTGACGTTTAAAGATGTTCGGAGACTCAAGACTCGTCACTCGGCAAGCAAAGTTCATGGGAAACCAGGTTTTACTGTGACCTGAGTCACAGCTATGATTTAAAAAATCCAGAGGCAAGGAGGAGCTCTGAAGACACCAAGCGAAGGCTGCTGGGGCAGGGCTGGGTGTGCTGCATCACAACAGGATGCACCACCCTGGGGTGTAAGGTCTGGTGTTCAGGGGAAAGTCTCTCTAGGGCCAGGCTCTCTAAGAACTGTGCATGGAGAGTAGACAGCTCACATTAGCATTCCTGGGTGCAGCCCTGATAGCACAGTGCTGGGAGAACATTACTTAGCATGTCATGGGAGCGGTCTGGCCTGCTTCCTCTGCTGTATGTGGGCTGCTCCTACTTCTCATTCAGGCCTCTGGCTAAGCTTTTATTTTTCTTTTGAGTCACATGTGGGCATGTATGTCTGCATGAGGATACGAATACGTGAGTGTGGTTGCCCCCTGGAGATGAAGGTACCTCTGGTTGTGATCCACCCGACATGGGTGCTGGGAACCAAATTTAGATCTCCTGCAAAAGTGGTATGTGCTCTTCACTGCTGAGCTGTCCTTCAGCTCCCTGTGTTGGCTTTTCTTGACTTCTCTTCCTCTTCTCCAGCAACAACCTCTGCAAGCTCAGATCACACTTCTTCATCATGGGACTTGCCAGTAGGCCACACTTGGATGTCGTGCAGGAGAGAGACTGGTCTCTATTAGCCTATGAGATAGGCTCATGAGTAAAGGAAGAATATCCCAAGACAAGGAAATATACTTCTCTCATTATGAAAGTCACTTCCGAGAGACTTACTTTATCCACGAAGAGTTTGCATTGGGATAAAAAGGAGTTTGCTTTGGGATAGAATTTGGATAACTCATTCCCTTCAGCCTCAGACATTCTCTTCACCCTTGACTCTAGGCATTTGGATTCTTTTTGATTGACTTTGGAGGCCCTGCCCTGCCCTGCCTTGCCCAGGGCTCAGAGCAGTCTTCCAGGTAGGGCCATCTTGGCTTGCTGAGGCTACCTGGCTGAGTATAGGCTGTAGATGCACTTTCTCTGGGAGAAACTGTAGAGGAGGACACCAGAGGCTCCTGACATGGCTGACCTTGATCACCGGTACCCTGGGAACCTCAAGAATGTACAGCCCCAACAAGGCCCAGAGACAACAAACAGTCCCGCCTGAGGCCTCCCTCTGTGAAGCAATCCCTGTCGTGCGTGCCCTCCTGTGACTGTGAGTGATGGGCAAGTGCCACAAATCCTCACTAGGTTCCTGAACTCGGGACTTCTGTGCCATTTACCACCCCAACAGAGCCCTTAGGCAAACCTTGACAGCACCCCACATCCCCGTGTCCCGCCCACTCACCCTAGCCTCTGACATGCTTTTGGGACAGCTCAAGTCCAAATGCTGTCTCAAGGTATGGCGCATTTGAAGGAGGGCACATCAGCCCCTGGAAACGGGGAGACAGAGTGAGGACCTCCAAGTTGATGCTTCTAGAGAACAGTCAGACCAGAGAGGATTGTTGGTGTTGTTAGTCAGCCGCATCCCCCCACCTCCCGCCTTAGGCGCTTGTGCTTGAGGAGGAGGAAACAAGTTTTGGGGCGACCCTAATCTTCCATCTTCCGGTGCTGTCCTCTGTATGGACATAGAATTAGCCTTTCTGTGAAGACTTGGGATAGGTTAGCACACTGTAGAAAGGTGGTGTTATTTTTATACTGCTGTCTTCAGTTATTTGACTTCTGGAGTTGGCCAGCCTGGGCTTTGAGGCCTTGGGATGTAGGCCACTGCAGGTCTGTGTTGCCTGTGCTGCCCTCAGATATCCTGGACCCTGGTTAGAACTTTTGTCCCCAGTAAAGGAGAGTGAACTGGATTAGAGTTCTAGCCAGAGAAGACTCATCCTGTGACTACTCTTCACAAACATAACAAATATCCCAGGGTCAAGATGGCCCTAGGACAAACTGACCCCAGAACATAGCTGACCCTCAGAACAAGCTGGCCTCCATAGTAGGGACACCCACAGGATTTGTGGCACTGCTCTTCCCTTTGGCTAAGAGGAAAGAAGGTGATGCTCTTTCTGATTCTGGGGCCCTGGGTTCCCACATTAGCCACTCTCTCCTCCAAGAGCCAAACCGGTGGCCACTCTGGACAGGGGTTGTGTACTATGGGTGTCTGTGTCCTTGAGCCCTTGGCGAGAGGCCTGGGCTGCAGATTGAGAAGACAGTTTTCCTAGTCCCAGAGGGGTCCAAATGGGGCAGCCGTGATTAATCACCAGATGCAAATAGCTCATTTAAAAAATTAATCACACCAGGACGATCTGATTCATTATTCAGCACTTGAGTGGTGTGCACAGAATTCCTAACAACCTGTCAAACCAGAGATAAATGATGAAGGACCACTGTCCCTCCGAGTTTCTTGTCCTGTCTCAGCAGGACACAGGCTTCGATGGGCTCCAGGGAACCAGGGAGGCTGCATTCTTTCAATGTGGGTGGCTAGCCTGCCAGATGAGCCCAGAGAGGCAGTGTGTAGGCAGACCAAGAAGTGCCTAGTTTCACCTTAACAAAATGGATGCGTGCCCTGGCTGAGTCAATAAAGTGCTTGCTTTGCAAGTGCAAGGACCTGAGTTCAATACCAGAACCCACTAAACAAAAGCCAAAAGAAGGCGTGGTAGCTTGTGTTTCTAACCCCAGAACCGGGGAGGCAGAGACACCTCACTGACCCACAAGCTCTGCTTACATGCCCAGTTTCAGGCCAGTGGGAAAACACTCAAAAACCCAGGTGAGCAGCAAAAGCCTGAGGGATAACACTTGAGGTTGTTCTCTTGTTTTCATGCGTGCACATATATGTGCACCCGCACATACATGTTCACCTGCATACTCATGTGCATGCACAAATGCACACTCACACATGGACCTGTCCATGGTGAGGGGTGCTTACTGTCTTTGGTAAGGGTTCCTTTATCTTTTCCATAAAGAAAACCAGCCTACCCTCCGTCAGAGTTATGTTTCTTTAAGATCCTCCTGTGACTAGTGAGTTAACCCTTTAAGATTGCTGTATAGAGATGGAGTCCTTGCCAGGTCTCTCTTACTACCCTATCCTCTTCCCAGAGAATGGCCTCCTCAGCTACTCCCCCAAGAGTATCGCCGTCTCTTTGCCACTGACAGCGCAGGTTGTGCGTGACCCCTACATCTACCAACTTTGAACCCTGGGCACAGGCCTGTCCTGTTCTGCAGGCACTCAGGTGGATGCAGGAAAAGGAGAGGCATCATCAGATGACACAAAGGACAAAGCCAAGGCTGTTCGCTGATGTGCGGACGGAGCCCTGGTGGCACGGAGCCACTCCTCTCCGTGATGTGCCATTGCTGTGATGCTCTTCAGTCTGGCAGCCCAACAGCATGATGACGCCCCTTCTGTTTTCCATCTCACTTGCAAGGAGCATGTTTGCCCCTCCCAGCTCAGGGAGCCACAGGTCATCACTGCCAGAGCTATCCAAGGCTGAAGGTCCGCATGCTGTCTGCCCAGATGGACACCTCAAGGTCCAGCCATACATGTCTTAGCCCCACAGCCTGATAGTGTCACTGGCTGAAGTGAAGAGTCTGCCATGTGTGGAGGGTAGGTCAGCTCTGTGTCTGTGAGATTTGGCTTGACAGAAAAACATGCAAAGTTGTCGAGCAGAATGCGGAAGCCACAAGTCATTAGCAAGTGCATTGACAGGCCAGCCTGCTTGCACATGGGATGTTCTTCCGTGGTGTAGACCTGAAGCAGAACTGACTGTGGTCTGACTGACTACAGGGCGGTAGTGAGAGGTAGATTCTGGATGGAGATTTCAAGATGGAGGATAGATCATGGACACTTGTGTTGTCTCGACCTCATATGAAACAGTTTTCATTTGTTAAATTCATGTCTGCCAAGGATGTGTGTGTCCATTTAGAGCCCACCATCTAATTCTGACTATGGACAGAACCCAGGAGAGAACCAGTGGGAGGAAGCCACATCAGTGAGACCCCTAGGCGTCAGGACAGATTACTACCACAGGCTGCAGAACTCGACAACCACAAATATTGTTCTCTCACATCCCTGCACCCTTAGTGAGGCAAAGTCAGAGCCTTGTCCCCCAAGGGCCTGGAAGTAGTGTCCTCCTTGCCTTTTCTATTCTGAGTGGCCAATGACAATGTCCCTCGAAGTTCCTGGGTTACATTCCTCTGTTTTCACTTCCATAGTGAGTGATGTGGCCTCTTCTTCAGCCTGGCTCAAGCCTTCCACTGATTTCTTCTGTGAAGACGCTTGTCATTGAACTTAGAACTTGTGGACAACATGAGCTGTCCTCATGCCAAGATCTTTCCAAGACGTCTGTAAAGACCCTCACCCCCACCAATACATTCATAGCTCCAGGTTTTGAGATAAGGTAAAGACATATCTTTCTGAGATCTTCATTCAATCCACAACAGTTCTCAGACCTTGGTTGCCCTCAACACTCACTACCTACACATCTGGGTACACAAAGCCAGCAGGATGCATATGGAAAGAAGACTGCAGAAGGAACCCTAACCCCTAACACAAGAACTATTGGCCTTGTTTAAAAGTCTTGCCCCAAGATTATTATACTGGGAGCTCAGCCTTCCAGAAGAAGTGTGATAGGAGATGGGAACAGGTTTCTCTTTGGAAACCTTTTGGGCTGTGCATGGTTGGTCCAGGAGGCTGTGGGCAGACAACTTTGTGGATTGACTTTCCAGAAAGCCACATTTGCAAGAGTATAGCCGGGGTGAAGGTGTTGTTTCCCCTGTATTTTCTGTGAATATTACTACTTTAAGGCTAAAATCACACTACAGGGTACAGGAGTGCTAAAACAAGTAAAATATATGATTCTGCCAGATGTGGTGACAGATGCTTTTAATCTCAGTACCTGGGAAGCAGAGTGATGAATCTCTGAGTTCAAGGCCAGCCTGGCCTACATAACAAGCTCTAGGACAGCTAGAACTACAGAGTGAGACCCTAGCTTTTTTAAAAAAATACAAATACATAATCACATGCACATATAAATACATGCATACACATACACATATAAATTACATACACACATATACATACATAATACATACATACATACATACATACATACATACATACATATGGAGCAGGGTAGTGAACAGATGTAGTGGATCCCAGCTCTGCCCACCTATCTGAACAGAGTCTCTGCTGAGACTCAAAGTTGTGAGATAATCTCTCTCGACAATTCCCGGAATGACTTGTCCACAGACTTGACAGGACTATCCCTAACCCTAACCCAGCCCCAGTCTCAACCCCTAATCCTTACCCCAACCCCAGCCTTAACCCCAGCCCCAATCACAACCCTAATCCTAACCTCAGCCCCAATCCCAACCTCAATCCTAATTCTAACCTTAACCCCAGTCCAAGTTGCATGTGTGCTACTTGGGGAACTCAGCTCTCTCCTCCCACCATGTGCATTCAGGATCGGGTCATTAGTCTTGGCTGCCAGCTTCCTTCCCTGCTGAGCCACCTCACAGGCTTTTGTAGAGCCAACTCACCAGAAGAGACTTAATCTAAATGTTAATGTTTGCAGTCTTGGTGTTTGTCGAATAGGAGACCGAGGATCTGGGCTTGCAGTACCAGCCTCTTAAAGGTGAGAAATGACCTTTGGTTTTGGATCGAAAGTGCAGACTTCATGGGAAGCAAAATGTCCTCTCTCTGCAGCCTGGAGATGCTGGAAGCCGCTGTTCATATATCCACAGGACAGAGGGACCACAAGCCACGGAGCGTGTGAGTTGTGGGCGTGTGGGCACAGGTGCATGCGGTTTGGCATTTTCTTCAAGCCTCGTCTTGGCTGCAGCAGTGTTTCTTCCCACAAGAGCCTGGGCAGAACTCTGAGCTTCCTGTTGCTTCCACATCTTGCCTGATAATTCCCTGTGGAAAGTGCTTCATTTTAAATTTTGGAGCAGGCTGTTTTTATTCTCGCCCCCATAGACGAGAAGCTTCTGCCCTCGAGTGGGCACCTGGGACAGGGAACAGGTGTCTGGTAGGCAGCTGACCGTATCCAGACACCTGCCACTGGGTTATGCCTGACTCTCCTTGTGGGCTGTGGCTCTGGGTCAGCACCCTGCTCTCCACAGGGCACACCTGGCCTCAGCCTGCAGCCTGCAGCCTCAGGCTGCAGCACAGGCAAGGGCTAGCTAGTTCAAGGCCATACATGAACGGTTCAGGATCTGCAGCTGTGCCTCCAGACTGTGCAAGGCTCGTAGATGGCATCCAAATAGGGAGGAGAGGGGACCCTTGCTGGCTTCATGTGGCAGAGTAACAGCAACTACATTCTGCCTTGCACACACCTCACAGGTATTGTGCTGGGATCCTAGGATTGCAGGTGTACTTCTGTCCTCTGCCCCAAGAGTGGGCTCAGGCCAGCACCCTCACTACCTCCCTCTCCTTCAACAGAGGTTGCAGTGTCACACTTGGCTCCTCCTTTCTCCATAGCCTTCCTGGGAATGGAGAAATGAAGGCAACATGTAGGAAGAATGTTCTGGGCTGGGTCTGAGTCAGAAGGCCCCTAGGAATGCCACAGAAAGCTCCATTCTCTATGCTACTGTCTCCCTCTGCCACACAAGGCTCTGGTCTTGGCCAATATGAGCTTCAAGGATTCTGACCTGTTCTCTAGATCCTACCCAGCCGTCTGACCGGTGAGCCTGATGTCCTGTGTTTTACCCTTGTGTTACTCTACACTGGACCTAGCTACTCCCTGAGTTGTTTTTCCATTTCATTTGGTCAGTCAACAACTTCAACATTCCCACCCTTCGCTGTCACCTGCATCCCTGGGTGCATCCCAAATTCCAGGATGGAGTCTTTTCTGTTATTTACAAGGGCTTGGGCACAAGCTCTCCATGTCAGTTTCAGGGCCAGGATGATACTTCAACCTGGCAGTGTGGGCTTGGATGGTGGGAGGGTTTCTTGCCACTAGGGTTTGTGTTACAACTTAGATGCACATGTTAGTAGCTTATGGTCTGAAGACCCGGTCCCAGTGCTGCCCAGAGGTGATTAGGTCATGAAGGCTCGACCTCATCAGTGAATCAACCCACTGACAGATTTAAGGCTGAAGGAGACGTTGAAAGTGGTGGTCTGTGTAAGACATAGAGCTACTTGGAGGGAGGGGGTTTTGCAGGACTGTGCCCTTGGTGACTGTTTCTTATTCTCTCTGTCTGTCTCCGTCTGTCTCTGTCTGTCTCTGTCTGTCTCTGTCTCTCTGCTCCACTATGTGTTCCCACCATGTTGCGACCTTACCCAACAGGCCAAGAAACAGAGCTAGGTGATTATAGACTGAAACATGGGTCAAGATAAGTCAGTCAGTTGTTCCTTCGGCCACCCTGTCATATTGATGGGAAGCTGATGAACAGGGGGCTGTTGGAGGCCCTGGAGAGTATACAAAGAGGCCGGAATGGGCTCTCAGATAGACTCCTTAACTGGAGTCCAGCTCTGACCCCAGGGCAGTGGATAGCGGCTGACTGGCTAATTGGCTGGGGGAAGTCCTAAAGGAATTGAGTACCATTTTCCAGTGGTGGGGGAGGCACTGCACACAGCTAGCCATGTTATGCTGCCTTTGTAAGTAACAGCAGTGATGGAGCCAGAAAAGAATGAAACCAAGCGGAGCCTGAGCCTGAGTATACAGGTACAGTATAGTCATGCCTCCGGGTCCTCATTGGCAGGAGGCCCAGTGAGTCACCAGAGAGGTGGGGTCACCCAGGCCACCTAACCCACACAGATGACTCAGAGAAGAGGCTGGCACATTTCTCTACCCAGCCAAGCTTCCAGAGCCACTGCTGGTAGGAGAAGCTTTTCAAAGTCACAGTCTCAAGCAAGATTCTTCTGGGACCTGCGTCCTCCAAAGGGAGGCCCTTAGTCACGGCGAGCATGAGCTTATCCTATTGACTATTGCCCTAGCAGATGACACAGAGATGAACAGATGTAGCAAGGATGGACGGGAGGGGCTGAGAGGCTAACTCCGGAAGTTTCCGACTCAGTGGCCATCCAACCTAGCCTCTTGTGAGTTTATGTCATTAGAGACCCAGTCACAGAAGGAGGTAGACAGCTCTTAAAGAGTGACTCAAGGTTGTCCTCTGACCCCCTACATGCATGCGTGCACACTCACACATTCATCTGCACACATGAACACACACAAGAAAGATCTAAATTCAAGGATAGAGAATTGTGGCTTGCACACCCAGTGTAGGAATCTCGGTCTCCGACCCTCACGTTTCTTAATGAGCAGACTCTATGGCACGGACATGGCATTGTTTTCTCACACAAGGTTTGCCCACCATAAGGGCAGTTTTGCATGCAGAAACAGTGATGTGTGGCACAGGCGTCTGATTTCCGGACACAGCTTGGTCTCATTCAAGTGTCAATTATAAATGCCTCCTGGTTCTTCTAGCGATTCGTACCGGCATGTCCTCCCATAGCCTCGCAGTGAGGCAGCCCCTGGTGAAGCAGTTCTCTTCGTACCTCATTGCCATGAGATCAGTCCTCAAAGTTGACTGGCCAGGGACAGGCCTCAAAGGCTTCTGGGGCGGCATCCTGGGCCAGAGTTGAGTGTGCTCAGAATTGTCCTCTGCAAGGTTTGATGCATCTTCCTTAATACCAAAAGAATGGGTGGCTTTTGATACGTATTTCAAAAATAAAATCCGATAGACTTTGTGTGGGACGCTCCACAACTCAGGATGTGTCCTTCCTTTGATGGCAGCACAATGACAGGCACCCTTGGCTTTCACTGCAAAGTGTGGGAATTTTTAACAAACCTTTTGTTGTTAAAGAATGGGAGGAACATTTGCTGGATCTGGCTTCAAGTGCCCCTGGAGCTCTGAGCGGGGGTGTTATGCTGAGCTTAGTGCCTGCTCAAACCATGAGCTTTTAAAGTTTTATTTTTAACTGGAGCATCCAAGCCCCAGTGGTTGGGGGCCGGGACCAGAGACGGGCAGTCCAGAACAAGACATCTCTGCATCCAGGAAGGAAAGACTGCTCTGAGGCTACCTTCCTATAGCTCTTCAGGTTTAGCCCTGCCCCTGCTGAGTGGGTGAGGACATGTGCATCCACAGCGCCATCTTCTTCTGGTTCATAAGATTGTCCCCATACAGGGACTGACCAGGCACCTCAAGCTGTTCCTGGTATCTGCAGTGGGCTGAACACCCAGGTCGTGCGCCGCTCTCAAGCACCATGAAGCACATCTTTAGAAGGCTATGGCTAAGATTCCATGAAAACCTCAACACATACGACCTGATCTTGTCTCTCTTCCAGAAGTCTCACTCCACCACAGTCTCTGTACTTATAACAACCAACCGCTCAGATTTAAGCTGTAGCCAGTCCTCTGAGTCATAAGCGAGGGATCCCTATGTCCGTAATTGATGCAGCCTAAGGACCAGGCAGCTTCTGCCCCCAGGGAGGCAGCTCAGGTCACACAACGGTCGTAGACTGGTTGAACCCCATCATGAAATCTTCATTGCAGGAGAAAATGGCAAATCTGGACTTCTAATATTTTATTTAGGAGGCTCAATTATTCACTAAGTCGTGAGCCTCCAGAAACCCTAAATGGCCTGTGCAGTTGGGTGGCTCTGTGCTCATAGCCCTTACTGTTGGGGTGCAGGGAGCATGGGTGCAGGAGACTCCAACCTGGGGCAGGAGGCAGTCTGGATCTCTGCCCCTGCCCAGAACCTGAGGATTCTAAGTGCCCCAAGGAAAAGAAAGGGGGAATCAGATGGATCTTGGTGTCCTACTCAGAAATGTTTGCTTTTGTATTGCTGACACAATACCCAGCCTCTTCCTCATGGGCTCACCTTTCAAGGTTGTCTGGGTTCAATGAAGTCAGGAGTTGATCCTACCAGGGAGCCTCAGGGTTCTACCTGCACCATTCATTCAGGTAGACTCTACAAGCCTGTGGGGTCTTTCTGGGGCCATTTACGTCCACCTCTGAAATGTTAATGAAGATTGCTGACCTATAGTCTCCATTGTACATGACCAGTCTCCTTGATCGCTGACTGATAGGTCTCTGTTTGACCTGGTGAGCCAGCCACAGGGAGATTATTTCAAAGCAAAGTTTCAGGCTGACTCATGCTTTCTATAGACAACAGGAAAAAAAAAATGAAGTTCACTTCCCAAGGGGAATCAAAGGCAGTAAAACAACCTGTGATCAAAAAAAAAAAAAAAAAAAAAAAAAAAAAAAAAAAACCTGTGATCACCTGCCAGCTACCTGCCTGACCAACCGGGAGTGACAAACTTCTGAAGAACACCAGTGAACAGTGATGGCAGCCAGCCAGAGGGGTCTTGTGTCAGCCTCTAGGGGAAATGACGACTGTAGTTATGACAACCCAAATCAAATGTTCCCTTCCCCAAAGTCCAAGGACCACATAACCAGAAGCATCATCTACACAGATCTAGATCCCAGGGAACCCCTGCCAGGGAGGAATTTCATTCATCTTTTTGTGGAGGAGAATAAGTTTTGAATTTGAGGAGAGGAGGTCTTGCAGTTCAGTGGTCATCCTGCCGATTGGCAACGCCCTCACCCTGGTTTGGAGCAGGAGAGGCAAGCCTCAGCACAGTTGAAGAGGTGGTCCTCCCATGAGGCTAGTGGGGACTCAGAATCTTTAGGAGCTTCTTAGTTCTATTACTGCTCTGAGCTCTGTGTCCCTAGAGCTAGAAGAGGAGATGCTGTGATCTGGGCTGTAAGTCTGCAAGCTCAACATCTTAAGAGATGAGAGTTCCCCAGCCTTACTCCTGAACACCACTGCCTCTCGAGGACCCACCCATGCTCAGTAATGGCCAAGGCTCTGATGGCTTGAGACCCGCTGAGTCATCACCCAACACACACACACACACACACACACACACACACACACACACACACACACACACACGAGTTCCCAGGGCCAGCCTGACATCTGTCAGGATAGCATATGCTTTGAGGTGTGTCTGTCAGTCTCGGCTGTTGGAGGTGTTACTCTGGTTGACTCTTGTCCTCACATAGCTTGCTCACATAGCTTGTGACTGCTTTCTGCACATAACCCTATCAGGATTTCTTATCATTGTGGGTGAGGGTCTTCAATAACCTTGACAGAGCCAAGTGAAGGGTTTACACTTGTAATCTTAGCTCTTGAGAGGCAGAAGCAGACTTACAAGTTTGAGGCAGCCTGGTCTATATAGAAAGTTCTAGGCCACCCAGGGCTACATATTATCTCAAAAGGCTAAAATCCAAACCATCCTAATGGAACCAATCCAGAAGCTAATGATGTTGGGGATTTTGACAGTCAGTGATGTCCACTCCGGCCATCTGAGCAGTAACTTTTGTCCTTTCCTCTGGAATCTACAGGGATGACACCATTTAACAAAGTGC
Organism: Rattus norvegicus; assembly: GCF_021556685.1. Classification (NCBI taxonomy): domain Eukaryota; kingdom Metazoa; phylum Chordata; class Mammalia; order Rodentia; family Muridae; genus Rattus; species Rattus norvegicus. The sequence continues at coordinate 207,493,892 of NC_141534.1, read as the reverse complement.
CTGACACAGGTAGCACGATGAGGGCATCAGCGTTGAGGCAACTTATCTCCATCTTCTCAGATATAACAGCAGTATCTGGCCTTGAAGCAGAAGGGCTTCTGGGAAATTTACTCTTCTCCCTACCCTGCAAGCAGTGACAAAAGTGCAGCGAAGTCTGTTCCATGATCCACAGTGTTTCAAGGATGGCTAGTCCTCTGACAGTGTCTGATTATCTAATCAATGCCACAGAGGTGAGGGATGGGAAGCCAGGAGATGCCTTCCTGAGTCAGACCTGCCATGGCTGATTCATTGATAATTTGCCAAGTTATAATTCAGATACTTTTAGCTGTCAGATAGCCAAGGTCATCCAAGTGACAGCTTTCTAGACCTATAGACAGTGATTTAAAACTTCATTCTGCCATTGCCAGCTTGGAACCAGCCTAGCTATACAAGTCACATGTTCCCAAGCTCATGTCCACCATGCTTGCAAGGACACACACACACACACACACAAGCACACACACACACACACACACACACACACACACACACACACACACATGGTGTTACCACTTATGCAGTAATTGGACTTTGTACTTGAGCAGGTTACCTTTACTCTTGACATCAGAGATGGGGATGAGAGTCAGTCTCTGCCCCAGAACAGAAAGGGCTTATTTCCTTGTTGCAGTAAAAATAAAAAAAGGTGGTGGAACCGGTTTCTGCACATACTCTGGTGGTCACTAGTTCCAGCTCCAGAGGGCCATTGGAACTAGCACTAATTCATTTCAGATTAGCATCTCTCCTGGCGGCTCTCTGCTAGCTGCGAACTCTCTGGTTCCAGCTACCTGGTCAAATCAAGACTCAACAAACTGTAACCCAACAATCAGATTTAAATTCTCAATTCACAATACATTCACACAATAAACTTACAACCAATTGATAAGGATATAAACCGCCCACCTAGATAAGATATAATTTGCCCATCTAGACAACACAAAATCCTGTACACATCCATCACTTAAGAATAGTCAGAACAACCTGTAAATGTGCAGAGAGAAATCTTAACATCTACCACCATGTTCTTTTGGCTGCTCCCTCCCCTCCCTCCGGTCTCCTCTGCCTGTCTAAAACTTTTCTCCCGCCCATCTTTCCTTCTCATCCAATGACAGGCCTCGTTCTATCCTGTACCTGCCTTCACCTGCATAATGACATCAACCTACATTTCCTCTCTGCTTCTGACCACAAAGCCAGGAGAGACCTGTGTACTTTAAAAAGTCAAAACATAGAAGACAGAATTCTTAGTTTGGTTCATTCAGGAGCTCAGAGCTGAATGGAACATTGTCCTGTGAGATCCAAGGGAGACCTTAGACCATCCCTGAAAGCTGTGGGTGTGACTTGGTCACAGAGTGGACATAAATGTGGCTATGTCCCTTTCTCAGAAGCCCTAAAGAGCCACAATCAGTGCACCAATCACTTCATGTTGGACTGTAGTGCTCACCAGTACCCAGAGGATGGCCTCAGACCAGCCTGGTGACTGACTGTCCACTTGAACAGAAAAAATGATCAAGTATTATAGGCCTTGGGCTTATCCAGTTCACATAAGCCGCCATCCTTAAATCTCTCTTAGGTCTCGGCTCCACATCATATTTTTAACAATTTAAACAGAGACAGGAGACTGCAAATCTGGACACTTGGACAGATGGGAGATTTATACAGCAAAGACATTGCCAGGATTCTTTCTTAAGTACACCTGTGTTGTTCTTTTCCAGAAGTTTTACCCAAGTCTATCCTTCCCTGATGGCAGGGTTATGCTCGCCCTGATAAGAGGTCTGGGGACTTAATGGCAGACCGGGACTTAAAGATGCTGTGACTCTGCACTGCCCCTTTGAGCTGCCCCTTAGAGGCATGTTCTTAGGTAAGAGTTGCCTAATGGCTGGTTTTAAGTCAGGACTGTTATGAGAATGGAGCCTAATTGGAAGTCAGTCTTGGTGAGCAAACATTAGCAGAAACTCTCTCAGCAACCCTAAGCTGTCAGAGAACTCTCCCAAATTCAATTCTCTACAAGAAAGAACACACAACACAATAACCTCTGATCCAACTGATAAGATATAATTGCCCAGGTGTTGGGGATTTAGCTCAGTGGTAGAACGCTTGCCTAGCAAGCGCAAGGCCCTGGGTTCGGTCCCCAGCTCCGAAAAAAAGAAAAAAAAAGATATAATTGCCCACCTAAACATACCAATCCCTGTACACCCCATTCCTCAAGAACATTCATAACAACCTGTAAATACACAGAGTGGAACCTTAACATCAGCTTCCATGTTCTCTCTGTGGTGGCTTCTTGGTCAGTTACTGCACAAAATGTTCTTTACTACAGTTTCTAACAAGCCTGGTCAGTACACTGCTATCTTCCAGTCATGTTGATGGCAGAGTTCCCTTAGTATATTCTACTTTGTCTGAGTTTTATTTTCTAAGTGAGTTTATTAGTAAATCATTTATAGCATCAAATTTGTTACTTTTAGTTTTTTCTGTATGAGGGACAGACCCTGGTTCTGGACCCTGTGCGCTTTTTTTTTTTCTTTTCTTTTCTTCCTTTTCTTCCTTTTTTTCTTTTTGTGCTGGTCAAAAGAACTCTGTGCTTGGAGACAGTGTGGTGCTCTGAAACAGTTGTCTTGATGCCAGCCTGGAGCCTTCTAGACTATTCCCCTGCTGTCTGTGCTCAAAGGAACTGTAGACAGACTGCTGAGCCAGCTTTATGGCTGTGACACACTTTCCAGGGCCCCGACTGTACCATGGCTGTTCCACCTTTTATTGCTTTACCAGAGCCAGTGACATTTGTCTAATACTGTGTGTCCCAGGCTGGGTCACCAGCTAGTTCTCCGGTCCCACCAGTCAGCTCTTTTCCCACTGCCTAGATCTGATGCAGTGATGACCACATACCGGGGCGCTCATGTATTGGGACAGCCTCAGAAGTGCTAGAAAGCGTGTGGGGGTAAGGCCCACTCATACCCTTGGAAAAAAATATGTTTCATTCAAAACAAACCTTGCCTTGACCTGAATATGGTGAGATGTGCGTTTTGTATATCCAGAAGTGTCCTGGGCAGCCTTGTTCATTCTGCCTCCCGGAGCTCCTGCTTTATCCTTCTTCATGGAATGAAAAAGAATCCACCAGCTTCCATAGGTCGCACAATAGCAAAATGATGATTTTTGTTTTGTTTTGTTTTTATCAAGGTGCGAAAATTCTTTTCTTCCTCTTAAAAATCCCATGGATTGAAACTGGAAGCTAGATTCTCAAATGTGGAGGAAGAGCACTCGGGGCATGGGCTTCCTCCATCTTCTCCTAGGAGCATAGTCACATGGTTCCTGGGTACGTATGTGTGTCACTGGTGTGGCCCCATGTCCCTTGGACTAGGAAGGTTTGGTGGATGAGGGACGTTAGCTGCGCTCAGCCTATCAGGCACCTGTGAAGTCAGGCTGAGCATGGGGAGTCTGGTGGGCCACATGGCACACAGCGGTCAGGCTGGTGGCTGAGGAGGGAGTGCCAGAAGCAGTATCTTTTTCCTAAGGGGACACAGCGAGGTCTCTGTTGAATCCATGGTGTTGAGGAGACACACTGGCAATGCCCTGTCGCTCCTGAGCTGGCCACATTCCTCGTTTTGGAAGACTACCATTTCAAATGATGGATGTCTGGGAGCCCTGGGAGCTTCACTCAGTCTTTGTCCTCCTCCTGCATTTCTGTTGAACCTCCAAGTGACAAAGCAGCAATTGAGGAACGTGGGTTCGGGGTCCTGAACAGTAACTGCCACAACTCCATTGTGTCTCTTGTGTTACCAGAATTTTCATGCTGGCAAACACGGGCCTCATCTATACTATAGTGTGGATATCATTGTGGGTCAGCATCTGGAACCAGGACAGGTCAGCTCAAGGATCCTCTAGGGAAGTGCTTAGCCTCAAAGAGGACTTCTGGGGTCTTAGCAGAACAAGAGGTCTGTGTAACCAGATCGCATGCTGTGTGGTTATTGGGTAGCTCCGTCTTCTGGTCATTACCTGGCTTTTGCTATTTTGAAATCACAGCAGGTATGGTTATCTACCGATGACCTCACAAAACTGGATCCACTGACACCCTTTTGTGGAAGAGTTCGTTTGGTGGAAGGTTCATGAAACTCCGCTCTTCCCTCCAAATACAAAAGTAGTTAACAATCGCTAAGGGTTGAGCAGGAGCAACTCTTCCTAAGGGTATAGCTGCCCATAAGTTCCCCATTTCACACACACACACACACACACACACACACACACACACACACACACACACTGCTATAACTCACCCCTATTAAGCAAATAGGTTTTCTAAATTAAACTCACACTGGAATAATTCATTTGGCCTGTCCTTGGTTGCCTATAATGGCAAAAGATGGTTGTTCATGTAGCAGAAGTAGCAGAGTAGGGACAAATGGATACATTTACTGTCTGAGCTCACACACTAGTGAGGCCCCTGTGACTGGTCTTCTCAGCTGAGATCACTGGCGTTGGTGGGAGGAAGAGAGACTCCACCCCTTGTCAATGATGCCTTTGGGAGAGCAGGAGAACTGAGGCAGGAAGCTTCCTATAGTCTTTCTTCAGGAGAAACCAGACGTTCACCCCTGAGTATTTTCTAGGGACTATGCTGACTGGACGGAGGCATCCCTGGATGCTCACATGTCTGTGACTACAGCCTCTCTGGGCCTGTGAGAGGTAGGGGAGAGCCCCGCCAGGGTTGGGTGCAGGGGCTTAGCTGGGGCAAGTCCTTCAGTGGGAACTGTGGTCTATTCTTAGCTCTCTTCCTGTTATCTTGATGGAGTGCTTTGATTGCAAATAATCCCGCACAAAGGAAAGCCGTCATCAGCGCACACTTTGGGACCCTCTTCATTGATTAGATAATTACAGATGCTCAGCCAATGGGGATCGAGGGTGACTTGCTCAGCAGAAAGCCTGGCTGGGCTCTCTGGGATGTGGCTCTGTGATATTCAAACACTAAGCAAAGAGTGTGGGTGGTCAGGTATCTGTCTCACTCCCTCTTACCTAATTCTCCTGGACTCCCAGACCTGGTCATGGGACACAGCCCAGAACTCCAGACTCTCTTGGGGATCTGGCACTCTTCACATTGTTGCTGCAGTGGAATTAAGAAAAAAAAATTCCCCTTAGTTTGCTGACTCAGTGAAGTGTACCAGCCTGGCCTTGAGTGTCACCTCCTTTAGACTAAGCAGGGAGTCTGAGCTTCTACCTGCTCTGGCTTTATAGCATGGAAGCTTCAGACCCTGAATAGGATCAGGGTTTCTGCTCTGTTTGTTTGCCTGGCATCTGTAGGGCCCAACCACACAGCCATCGTGGAGACGGGATGTGGCTTTTTGCCTCAATAGTAGAAGCTGATTGTCACAATGTCAATGTCACACTTCACAGGACAGTTTAAAGGGAGATAAACCCACTGGAGAGACTGTCCACAGCACTGCAGCCCGCAGCCCGGCACAGCATTACTCTTATGCCTGACCTCTGTCCCCTGGTCAGGCTCTGGGCTTCACACAAACTCTAAAGGAATGTTCTATTAGCCAGATGCATGGAGGGACTGGGAATGGGGTCAGAGGCAATCAGACCACACCTGTGTGCTCATATTTGGAGGAGCATCCCAGACTGATTGAAGGAGAACCCAGCCAGCACACTTACATGATTTAGGCCACGTGCAGGACAGGAGGTAGCACTCTTCTGCTCACTTTTTGTTCTCTCTAGGGCTGGAGGTGTGTGACAGAGGTCTAATCTAATCTACTTGCCCCCAGGTAGGAGCTTCAAAGATACTGCAAGGGCCCCAATTCCTGCATTGCAGAGTCTCTTGAAGCTGAGATCCTAGGCAGGGGTAATGGTCAGGAGCTTGAAGAAATGTCTGGCCGTGGAGCAAGTGGAACAGGTATAGCCAGTTTCCCTGCCAGTTCCGGTAGAAGGCTTCATGTAGCCATATCTGAATACTGATATGCAAGTACATTTGAAAGCAGGGGAGATACATGACCTGGTTCCTAAAAGCCTGGAGTCAGGCTCAGGATGGGAAGCATGAAGCAGAGTGCCTGCCTCCTTGGAGGCCTTAGGTGGTTGGAGCAGGAAGTGGGGTTTCAAAGGCCGCTAGGCCTGCAGGGCTAGAAATCAAGGCAATGTGGCTACAGGTTTTCATGGGGGAGAAGAATGCGCATAGAGAAGAGACTGAAGGACCCTAGGAGCTTTCGACAGCCTTACACCCACTGCCTCAGGTCAAGACTAGGCCAAGTACCAGCTTCCCACCTTGGGTCAAGGCTAGACCAAGTTCCATTCTCCACCCACAGTTCTCAGGAGGAGCAGGAACATTCTTGAAAAAAAAACCACAGAATGTACTGACTGGTAGTCACCTGACCCTCTGGTCCCAGATAGAGTTCGAATGCATGTCATATGCTTGCTAGTCAATAGATGCAAAGGTCAACATGCTTAAACAGCAAGTTAAACTGTAACCTTCTGATGTAACCTGTACCCCTAAAAGGGGTAAAAACTGCCTGTTATAGACATTTGGGGTCACCTTCTAGTCATTTGCTGCAAGGGGCTGATTGAGGGTGGAACCCGACACACCAGCAAAATAAACCTTTGTGTTTGCATCGAACTCCGTTATCATGTCTCACTTGAGGGGTCTCCTGGTAGTTAAGACTCACTTCGAGCCTTACAAGACTGGTTTCCTCAGAGGCAGCTGGTGGCTCAGTAGAGACCTGACTGCTTGAGGAGAGGTAAGGCAATATCAGAGAAGAAACTAAAGAGGCTGAGAAGAACTTTTAGGGCATTTAGGCAGGGATGGTCAGATGTGGCCAGTGCCTGGGGTCTGCAAAGGTGGTGGAGAACTAAGGACTAGTAGCCCACAGGTTCTCTCAGAGATGCCATGGCTCTGCTCAAAGCTTCAATGGTCCATTCTATGAGGGTCAATAAAGATGTTCTGGGGCAAGGCTCAGAGTGCAGAGCTAGGAAAAGATATCCAGTGGCTTGACCCCTGGAGTACTTGGTCCTCTTAAGGTCCTGGAATTTCCAAGCTGCAGCCAGCAGAGATGGAAAAGCTTCCAAGGGAAGATTGATGTCCTGCCATCCTGGGGAACCCTCACAGGACCCTGTGAAGGGCCTGCTCACAGGCGTTTGTGGTGTTCTGAGCCAGAATCAGACAACAGTGAGCATAACCTGTGGAAGACCATGTCCAGTGCCAAGGGCAGGAGGGAACTAGCCAAGAACTTCCCTGGGTAAGCCACTTGTGTGGCTTCCGGAGCCAAGAGCTCTGAGGAGTCCTGGCATCAAGCAGGAGAAAGTAGAAAGTATCTCTCGAAAGCTTTCCAGACACAGAGGGAGTCCAAGCGAACCCAGGCTTGAAATGAGATTTTCCCATACAGGTCATCAGTCCATCACTAGAGAGAAGTCTTTTCGTAGGGATTCATGTTGCAACACCAAGAGCGGCAGCACAGGAGAACATCTCCTGCCAGCTCAGTAAGTGGTTCCCAGCAGCATGCTTACAAAGCCAAAGAAGGTTTTGAACCAATCACAGCAGTCTTGAATGCAAACGAAAGTTTGTGTTTGCACCAATCAGTAGACCTCACATGCAAATAGAAGTTTGTGTGTGTACTGATCATAACGATCATAGCCTTGACTCTTTAGCACCAGTCACAGGAGTCCTTGGTAAGGTCATCAACCCCTTCCCCACCTTACGTCTTACTCAGGTAGAGTGGTTACAGGATCACCTAGAATTCACCAGGCTTATGAGCACAAAAAGTCTGGTGTAAGCTGTTTGAAATAGCTTTGGCCGAGGCTGTCCTCTCAGGATCTGGGGACAACCTGCTTCAATGTGTAGTTTTTCAAGCTACCCAGTGTTCAAAACAGTAATTCTGGTATGAGAGGAGTATTGCTCACCATTCGACTGGCAATCCTCTTGCTCAAGGAAGCTAGGGCAGTGAGGGAACATCTACCAGATGCTAATTAGTGATTCAAATTATTCCAATCCCCTGTGGCCTTTATTTGTAGAAAAATGAATGGGGGTGCTTACAGTAAGAATCGAATGCCTAACACCTGTCCAGTGCCTCAGGGAGAGGCGCTCCTCTGTCTCTGTGGGACCATCGGCCAGTTACCTCCCTCTTATTTTGAGTTTGATGCTGTAGAAGTGTATTCCCAGTAGAAATGAGGCAGCTGCTTCAAATATTCCCTATACCCAACACCACAGAAGTATAACAGCTGTCTGATGAAAATTTCAGATGGAAATGTTTGAGGCATAAGTATGTCCTAAGCATTATATGATACCAAAATTAGTTGTGTTCGTCCGCACAGTTTCTAATGTGTGCTTAAGGGGGACTAATTTGCTTTCCTGACCACGCCCTCCAAGGGTGTGGCCACCCTTGGATGGCACCTTTGCCAGCTCCCTAACATCACTGAGAGCTCAGGGAACAGGTCTGGAGCATTCTCCACTTTCTTTGTTGAAATTGCCTGCCAGTGTAGAAGTTCATACTTCAAATTAACAAGCAACCTCCATGGACACAGCTTCGCCCTCTCTAAGAACTAGGCTGTCTGAGCTATGTTCTTCTTAGTGGACATTCAGTCCTGTAAGTCCACCTCTTGTTTCCCCATGTTTCAAAAGAAAGCAGAAGACAGATTTGTTTCCAAGTTGCTCAAAGTAGGGGAAGGAAGACTTCTAGTTGCTGTGTTTCCCCAGGGGAAATATTACACATTGGGTTTTTCTCTGTTGGAGCTGAAGAAACCGATTTCCTCTGGCTTGGAACACACTCAGACATCTGAGCAGAGCTCTTCACCTAGCCCTGACACCCCTAAGAAGACCTACAGGATATACTGAGTTCCTGCTCTTCTGTGTGTCCCTGCTAGGGAGGAGTGGGTCTGTGAAGGCCTGGGTTGTAAGGAGGTGTCTACAGCATGACACTGAAGTCACAAAGGGTCCCTGTCAGTGATGGAGCAATCTCAGTAATAGAGGGGAGGCTTGGTGCTCTTTCAGAGTTGAATTCTCATCAGGATGAATTATGTCATATGTCTGTTCACACTTCACATAGGCCATGGAAGATTCAACGGCATCTGGAACTGTCTGGCGTACTCGACCATATGGGATTAATAACTCAGTCATCAGTCTGAACACTCAGGATGTGAATACCCAAACCCCAGTGCACTAGGTTTCTGTGTCTATGGATAGAAGAGAGAGAGAGAGAGAGAGAGAGAGAGACAGAAAGAGAGACAGAAAGAGAGACAGAGAGAGAGACAGAGAGAGAGAGACAGAGAGAGAGACAGAGAGAGACAGAGACAGAGAGACAGAGAGACAGAAAGAACGAGATACAGAGACACAAACAGGCAGACACCAATACTCTGTGCCCACCTGTCTGGTGTCAGACAGATTAGATAGATGGGACTATGGGGAGACCCTGTAAGAAGCCTGTGATAGAAACTGTTGTCTGGAATTCATGAAGCCCTTGCCCATGCTGTAGGGTATTTTACTTTGTTGAGGACTCAGTCCCTGGCTACCAGGAGGCCCAGCCCATACATTGCCCATATTCTTCTGTGCATATATGAATCTCAGGGATGCTGCAGGGCCTATTGGCTGTGCACTCTTTTTTGGAGACCAAAATTTCACTCTAAAGGGTTTGGAAGCTTGATTGAGAGTGTTTATATCTGAACCTTTTAGAGCAATTCTTGGAGATTCTTAGTACAAATCCTTGCTGGGCTCATCTGATAGCATTGCTGGTTCCAAATGCAAGCCTTCCAGTATGTCAGGTATACAGGAAGCCATGGTGAGTTCCCACCACATAGGCCCACTGGGTTCTCAGAACACAAGGTCAAAGGAATCCCTGGATTTCTGGGTAGAGGCTCACTTTTGATGGGCACCAAGCAAAGCCTCAACTAGCTATAGAGCACTGCATGGAGATGGTGTCCTCAAACTGGAGACCCAGAGCCTACAGTGCCCTCATGGTTGAAGCCCAAAGCTGGAGCAGTGGGAGACAGACCTTCCCAGGAAGCTGAGTCATCTTGATGCCTTGAAGCCTGAAATTTGGTCTTGATTAATAAGCAATGCTAAGTGAGGATACAAACACACTGTCTTCAGGTTGGGCCTCCTCATGGCCAGGGACTGAGTCCTCAACAAAGTAAAATACCCTATGGCATTCATGTGGACTCCGGCCTGTGATGAAGAATCTTCCTGTGCCAGCAGGGCACCAGGACTCGGGTTGTAGGTGGGTAGGAGCTGCTCTCATGTCTCTCTTATGCTCAAGGATGGTTGAAAAGCAACCACCTATAAGGACAACCCCTGCTCACTGGAGCAGGAAGTCACCTTCGATGCTGTGTGTCTGAAGAAGAATCTGCTGCCTGTACAGTGCGACTTCACCCCTGGCATGTGTACCCTAGGATCCAGGTTCTTCTACATCACCTAAACACATAGCTCACAGGTTCTGACAAGTCCAGTTTGTGGTGATGGGGAGAGTTTACAGGTGAACAAGAACAGCCCTATAGTTTTACATGAGGGCCATGGCTGTATGTCATTGAAACTATTTAATCTCAATCATGGGCTTCTACCCTGATTTGATTATTCAATTCCCATATAAAATACATACGCGGCCTTTAATTTATAATGTCTTTATCAACACTAGATCTGAGCAGATATCTACCCCTATGGCTATTAGAATCTACTTTTCCATCAATAGCCCAAAGTTATTACTTACTATGATCCATCTGAGATGCTCTTAACTCCAATTGGCCAGCCCTCATGGCCATGATGTCAAGATTCTTACCCCACCCCATAGCATCTTCTCCTCTCTCTACCTTCTTCTTTTCATGTTTTCCACAGACCCCAGGTCCAGGAACTACAAGCCCTGCCTGCCTATGTCTTTTCTTCCCAGCTATTGGTTGTCAGCATCTTTATTTAACCAATAGTTTTAAATTAAGGAGCAAAGTCACATTGTACATGTGATTTCTCTCATTCCTGGAAGCAACCAGGCCTTGGGGGCCAGTATTTATCATTACAATACATATCAGAAGATCAACTCTCATAGTTCTTGCACACATGGAGAGCACTGCAGTGAAGGGGTGTTGGGGCAGGTTGGAGTTCCCATATAGCAGTGACATGCATTTGATGGCCTGTCATAGAGAGACTTGTAGCTGCTCTTAGATGACTCAGCAGTTTTGTCATAGTTAGTGTCTCTATTGTTGTGAAGAGACACCATGACCGAAGCAACTCTTTTTAAGTTTATCTGTTTTATATATTTATTTATGTATGTGTTTATTTATTCATTTACTTAATGGCAACTTATAAAGAAAAACATTTAATTGGGGCTTGTTTACAGGTTCAGAGGTTTAGCCCTTTATCACCATGGCAGGCAACATGATGGCGCACAGGCAAACATTGTGGTGGAGAGATAGCTGAGAATTCTACATCTGAGTCAGCAGGCAGCAGGAGGACAGAATGAGTCACTGGGCCTGACTTGAGCTTCTGAAATCCCAAAGCCCACCCCTAGAGACATACTTCCTCCAACAAGGCCACACCTACTCCAATGAAGCTACAGATCCTAATCTTTTCAAACAGTGGCATTCCCTATGAGCCTGTGGAAGCCATTTTCATTCAAACCACCACAAATCTAAAGCCTACAGTGGTCCTAGTGGCATGATCTATAGAGGAGTGTTTATATACTAGTTTCTGGAGTGAGTGGTAGGTGAGGACTGAACTAGCCTGGCTACATGTAGTCTAGGTACTTCTTCTGGATCTGCAGGTCTAGACTGAGGCTAGAGCTCAGGGATACCACAGAGGCCACAGACAGAGCCAAGGAGCTGCCTGTGTGTGCTTGACTGTGGGCAAGACTCCTTCCCTCTCTGGCATCATACATGAGACTGGCTTCCTAAGGACTTTACATTCTCTTCTTTGGTTTCCTTGTTGTTGAACATTGTGATGGTTTATATATGCTTGGCTCAGGGAGTGGCACTATTAGGAGGTGTAGTCTTGTTGGAGTAGGTGTGTCACTGTGGGCGTGGGCTTTAATACCCTCATCCTAACTGCCTGGAAGCAGGTCTGCTAGCTGTTTTTGGAACAAGGGGTGGAACTCTCAGCTCTTCCACCCCCACGTCTGCCCGGATGCTGCCATGCTCCTGACTTGATGATAATGGATTGAACCTCTGACCTGTAAGCCAGCTCCAATTAAATGTCATCATTGTAAGAACTGTCTTGGTCATGGTGTCCGCACAGCAGTAAACCCTAACTAAAACAGACATTTAATGTTTTCTCTTCCTCTTCTTTCCCAGTCGCCCTGAATAAGGTGGTTTCCAAAACCCCAAAGACCTTTGCATTTTGTTAGTTCTATGGAGACGGCTGGTCCATGGCTCCTACTAGGTGCCATGGAAGGAGCATGTTTGCTCATCTGCAGGTGTCTGCAGGTGGTCCTCCTGCAGTAGTTCCATGAACCACTTGTGATGCGAAGTGTCTTGGTCACTGTCCTATTGCTGTGAAGAGATAGCATGAACAAGGCAACTTTTGGAAAAGAAGTCATGGAGTTTGCTTACAGTTTCAGAGGTTTAGGCCATTTTCATCATGGCAGTGAACATGGTAATGCTGGAGAAATAGCTAATAGTTCATGTTATAAACCTCATCTATGGGACAAAAGAGAGACTTACATCGAGTAGGCTTTTGAAATCTCAGAGTCCACCCCCAATGACACACTTCCTTCAACAAGGCCATAGCTCCCATTCCTTCTAATCCTTTCAAATAGTGCCACTCCCTGATGATTGAGCATTCAAATATATGAGCCTATGGTGGCTATTATTATGCAAACCACTACAGCAAGCCTGTGATGTTGTGATAAGCAGACCTAAGGTCAGGAACAATCTTTGGGCCCTCCTTATTGTGGGGAAGTCTCACTGACCAGGGAGCTCTGTCCAGCTGGTGGCATCAGTAGAGGCTAAGAGAGAGAGCCATACAGTTGTTTTAGTGATACAGGAACTACCAACATCAGACAGACGTCAGGCCAGCCAGGCCTTCCCATGTAAGGCATTATACACTGTGTAAACAAGAGGCTGGCTGCCCAGAGCTGTCAAACATTCAAATTTTGAACCACACACATGTTCACCTAAGAAAATATAATTATAGAGAAGGCTCCGTGGCAGCTTGCTTAGCATGCGTAATGTCACCCAGCTCAGTGTTCCCAGTGTAATTAGCATGAGTGCACGAGGAGCTGAAACCACTGCTAAATTAAGCCGTCACAGTGGAGTGTGCAGGACCCACATTAACCCCTCCACAATGGAAGGTGCAGGCTTCTGCTCAAAGCTCAGTCAGAGTGAAGCTTGCAGCCATATACACAGATGTCACCGCCGACACCTGGTACATGTGGGGAGCCAAAGCCCAGTGTGGAATTAGACATGGTAATTTGACACAGGAAGTACTGCCCTGGTTATCAATGACTGAAATGGATTACTTGATGATACTTTATTTTGACCTCATGTAACTCCAACTCCATCTTTGAAAAGTATTCATGCTAAAGACTTAGCATGTTTTTATCCAAGTGAGAAGCCAATAGTCTGTCAGGATGGACGTTCCTCACAGAAACACTGATTGTGTTTTGACTCCTGTCTTATAAGTCAAGTCTTATACACACTGTGTCCCACCTGCCTTGTGGCTCTTGCCACACATTACTGCTCACAGTCAATGCCAGACTCTGAGGGGCAAGTCTCAGCTTTCATAGGGGCCCTCCACAGGGGAGCCCTCAGACCCAGAGCTTTGCCTCAGCTTGGATGTAAGGACAGGCTGAAGATTCTGGGGGGAGGTTGTTCAGTTTAGCTGCATTTGGGGTTCGGGCAGTGTTGGCGTATTTTATTACATTCTTATACCCCTACCTCCTTCCAGCCCTTATTCCAGTCCAATCCTTTCCAACCTTCCAGAGGAAGACGGGAGTATAGCTCTCTTTCAGCCAACAAAAGAGACTATTTCCTGCTGACTAGGGGCGTTGGTTTCCTTGGGGCAAGTCCAATCTTCCATTGTCAGGATATCTGCAACTTCCCATCAAACCACCACCACAGGAAGCAGAAGCAGCAGGGGGAGCAGCAGCAGCCTTCTCCTCAGAGCCGCAGCTGCCACCCCCCCATCTGCAGCTAGCAGAAATCATGCCTCCCCGCCTCCCTCCAGAGCACGAGACAACCATAGTTAATGGCCACGGACAAACCGAAGTAGCAGCCCCATATCCCAAAACTGGGGTTTGAAGAAAAACATGCATTTAACTGGGTTTTTTTTTCAAGAAACCAAAACTCTCACTATGAGGCAGTTCCTTACTGTTCCAGTAGAAAAGAAGCACTAAGTCCCTGCAACCCCACGCTCAACCAAACACAAGGGACCAGGGAAATTCCAGCTTCTACCAGCTGCCAGCAATACCTGCCTTCATCTTCAGCAGAAAGAAGCTCTGTCCTCCTGGGCCTGGGTCTCAGGGTGTGTTCTCTGGGACAGCCTGGAAACATCTCCACAGTGAGGGTGGAGACTGGGTGACCGGCAGCAGTGGCTGGCTGTTATGACAGTCCATGACACTTGCAGAAAGGTTCCTCGTTCTGCTGTTAGGGGTCAGACACAGGGGCCCTGGGCCATGATGACCTTACATTGGTGCCTCCTGTTCTCCAGCTGTGTCCTCAGTCCCCTGCCCACATTCAGAGACCACGAAGCCACTACCTTGCTCAGACCTGGTGAGCTTCGGTAACGATGCCAGCTTTTCACTGCCGCCTTCCATGTATAAGTGGTTTAGACGTAATTGTCAGAAATGATTCTTACATTCAGGCCGTTAAAATCCATTAACCATGGGAGATTCTGAGCAAGCCTCAGTACATCTATTCTGAGGGCATGTTTTTCACAGCGGTCTTCCTTGTTTTTGCCCCAAGGCAAAAATGATCTTTTAAAAACTTCCCTTGAAGGTATTTTGAAAACAGAATGCAAAATGCAGATCTAGATAAATCCACAAAGCAGATATATATATATAAAAAAAAAAAAAAAAGGAAAGGAAAATGCAGCCGCATTGTGCTGGCTTCCAGAGCGCTTCTGCGACTGGCGTACAGTGAGTTTTCAAGGCCCCTCAGGGAAGATGTCAGTAGAAACACCATGTCGGTGGCCATTCGAGTAGAATTAATACTTACAGACATGTTGATTCTGAAAGTCCAAGGAAGCTCAGGTCAACTGTGTTGATTATGTTATTCTTCTCTGGAAGGAAGCGAAGCAGTGAGTACCCACCTCACAGGGAGCAATCTGGAATGGTCAGGTCCAAGATCACAGAGCTACGGGGAAAACGGTGAAAACTCTCTCTCTCTCTCTCTCTCTCTCTCTCTCTCTCTCTCTCTCTCTCTCTCTCTCTCTGTGTGTGTGTGTGTGTGTGTGTGTGTGTGTGTGTGTTATAGGGAAAATAAGCTTTCTAGATAATCTATCTGGATGTGTGTGTCGGGCTAGGCACAACTGCTGGTCCTGGCTGCACAGAGTTCAAATACTCATGAACTAATACACACTTTCTTTGGCTTCTTCCTTGGTTGGCTGCCTTGTGCAGTATCTGGTGCAGCTATAGCCACACCGATGGTCAGCCTGTAAGACTTGTCTTGTTTCTTTGTGTCCCTGACATTGGAGTTATGGGCCCATTTCACTTCACATAGTTTAAGACAGGGAAAATCATGCTGCCTGGGACAAACCCCTGTCCAGGCTGGTGGCTCGAGGCAAGGATGCTCGATCTGTCTTCTAAGTATACCTTCCAGCCAGTTTCATCTGGTTTAGAAGGGGAAGCAAAATGGAGGGACTCAAAGGGTTTCCACGTTCTGTCTAGGGGCTGCTGGAGGAGAAAGGGAGGGGTTTCTTGCTGTGCACAGAGTTTGCTCGTCTGTGGAATGAGCAGCACACATAGCTATTCACAGGCTGGCCACACTGATCTTACCAGGGGGACCTAGAGCTTTTGGATCCAGAACATTGCACCAGACCAGGCAAGACCCTAGTAAGGGTCTAGCTGTTTCTGGTGGCCACTTAAACTGTGTAGGGCTAAATCCCAGCTCCAGGCTGTGAACTAGGCCAGAGAAGGGTACTGGATTAATAAAAAGATCTGCTGTCGTGCCTACAGAAAGGAGAGGTTCTAGAAAAGCAAGCCTGGTGAGGTGGAGACACGGGGAGCTTGACAAGTCAATCAGAGCAAGCAGTCTCCCTGTTTTAATACTTGAACTGTTAGCTGTTTGGGTAAAGTCCAGGATATGAATCAATAGGCCAGTTCTACAGTTTACAGCAGACCCTTGAGGGAGACCAGTTGGTTCTCATGGGATTCTATAAGGAAAAGATGGGTTTCCAGGACATGGTGCTGGCTGCAGGTCATATATTGTGTGGGCTCCTGCTTGCAGAGAAACACGTGAGGTACAAAGGAAACTTAGTTCATCATGATGTAGCCAGGCTGGATCAAAATTCTGGAGTCTGACACCAGGCCAGTTTATTTTAGACATATTTAAGTGAGTACAATTTTGTGGGAAAAAAAGTTTACTGGTAACAATATCCCAATCTCATGTGCGCAATAAATCTCAAGGCATGATTTCATCAAAACTCTTTTGCAGAATACATGTGACCTCTACCGTGAAGATGGGCTCTATAGCTTAAGGGTCCAGGATCTGGTATAGTCTCTGACTGTGAGGAGATGACATTTTCTCCATTTTAGGACCAGATTTGACTTCAAAAAGAAAGTCATCTGTTCCAAGAACTGACTATTAACATCGCCCCCTCCTCCAAGTCATCAGTCCCAGGAACTAGGCCATAAGTCACCAGCTCCAGGAATAGACCATCAATTCCAAGAACAAGGCCATAAAATCCCCCATCCAAAGGACAGTCTGGAGATACCCTCAAGGATGGGAAATATCTTATCTGAAGATGGGCCATCCATGCTGGGCAGCCTCATATGGTCTGGGTATCTCATCCTGTGGTTAAAGTTCCTAAAACAGGAATACAGCCCACTGATCACCTGGACACAAGCCAATCAGAAGTGACCCATGTAACGTCTCCAGCATCCACCAATGAAGTTCTAGATTACCTAACCCTAGCGAAAATTCCCCTGGTTCCCTATAAAGAGGTCTGCATGCCTTTGTCTGGGATCACCAGTTTTGTAAGTGGCTGACCCCTGCATGCAGGCTTCTTGCTTTTGTGAAATAAAACAATTGCATATGTGAGTGATGGGCTCCGAGCAGTGTTTTTGGACTTAACAACTGAGATAGCGCGGAGCTCCTCGGTAGGCTATAAAATACATATGCTACCTCCCCTGTCTTGTTAGGTCTTGTTCTGTTGCTCAACAAAACATGACCAAAAAGCAAGTTGGGGAGAAAAGGGTTCATTTGGCTTACATTTCCATACTGCTGTTCATTACTGAAGGAAGTCAGGACAGGAACTCAAACAGGGCAGGATCCTGGAGGGAGGAACTGATGCAGAGGCCATAGAGGGTGCCATTTACCGGCTTGCTTCCCATGGCTTGTTCAGCTTGTTTTCTTAAAGAACCCTGGACTATAAAGGATGGCACCACCCACCAAGAGCTGGGCCCTTCCCCATTGATCAATAATAGAAAATGCCTTACTGTTGGATCTCGTGGAAGCATTTCCTCAACTGAGGATCCTTCCTCTCTGATTCTAGCTTGTGTCAAGTTGACACACAAAACAAGCCAGTATATCCCCTAGGGATGGTTTCTACTGACCGAGAAAGATAACTGTCTAGGAAGGGGGAGTCTGGGTTAAACATTCTGGGAGATTTGGGTAAGGTCTGCCTCTCAGACAGCAATGGTCCCCAGGTTATTAACAACATCCACTCCCAGCCTTCTATGTGAGAAACAGGTATATGTTTTCTCCATTGAGGACACAACCCTGTGTGATTATCATTTCTGGTTTTTCCGGTGCCTATCTATGAGCACTCATGCCCTCTACAATGTATGTGGAATGAGAGCTTGTGCAAAAGATGAATTCATCAGAATGGATCAAAGACTAGGCACAGCCCAGGAAATAGGAGCTGCACTGTATGGCCACATGGCAGGAGATGATTTAGCAACGTTTCTCAACCTGTGGCTCGAAATCCCCTTGGGAGTCAAAAGACCCTTTCACAGAGGTCACCTGAGACCCTTGGAAAACACAGATATTTCTACTACACTTCACAGTGTAGCAAAATTACAGGTATGGAGTAGCAAAAAAGACGAGTTTATTGCTGGGGGTCACCACAACATGAGGAACTGTATTAGGAAGGTTGAGAATCTCGGATTTAGCAAATTCACTAAACATGTGACGAGACAAAAAAAGCCAAAATTGGACTTCTAGAGATAACACTTAAGAAGCCCCGAGAAGTTCCACTCTGGCAGCAGGGCTCGCAGTCACGTCTCTGACAAAGGATTGGATACAGAGCACACACAGAGCCCTCAGTGGTGCAAGGATGGGGAGAGGCAGCGTGGGGGGACACGGTGGGTGGGTAGAGAATGATCAGGCCCCTCAGGAAAGGAGATGGTAAAGCCACTGCGGACTGTGGCAGCCATGGGGTCGGAAGGTCGAGCAGATACCCTATCTATCCTTGGCTCCTCAGGACCAGAAGTGAGCTTCGTAGCACTAGAAGGTAACACCAGAAAGTGTTGAGAGTTCAGGGAAAACTGAGTCCCTCTCCCTCTTAGCTCAGGGCAGCCAGTTCAGGAAAGGAATTTGAGTTTGTTTAGTTTTCTTTTTTACACTTTGAATTTCCTCCCCCCATCCTCCCTTCCCCCCATGTCTCTCTTTCTGTGTGTGTTTGTGTGTGCATGTGTGCTTGACAGCTGAAGTACCCCAAAAGCCTAATGTGGAGGTTTCTTAAAAAGTAAAGTGTAAGCTTATTACCCATCGCTGGTGTCCATTTCTAGGAAAGGGGGCATTTTCTTTCTTTCTTTCTTTCTTTCTTTCTTTCTTTCTTTCTTTCTTTCTTTCTTTTTTTTTTTCGGAGCTGGGGACCGAACCCAGGGTCTTGTGCTCGCTAGGCAAGCGCTCTACCACTGAGCCAAATCCCCAACCCGGCATTTTTTTTTAATCACAGGCACTCAGGGGTTCCACACAGTGCTGTTCACAAGGACAAAAGAACATGTCATGGACCCGCGGAGCGGGTGGTTCCTGCATCTGGAAGACCAGCTCCTGACTTAAATCAGTGGTGAGCTTTGAAGATGTGAGTGAGTGGCCAAGGGCCATGCATGTGTGGATTCACAACTAAGAAATCACAATCATAGGAAGCCCCACAGACAGAGCTGACCAGTGCTAGCTGGCAGGGGTGGCCAGAAGGCCATAGGTTGACTGTGTGTGATGAAGGGGAGCATTTCTGAGGTAAAGGTGACACTAAAGCCATTGAATTGTAGGCTACAAGAGGATGACTTTCTGGAATGTAAGCCATACCCCAAAACCTATTGAAACAATCAAGTGCCCTGAGGGTCAGACTTAGGTGTGGGGTGGGGCTGACTGCTCCTGGACTAAACATCCAGGGTAAAAGTCCTGTCCCCAACCTGAACTGGTTCCCAGAGAGGGTGGTGCTTTTCTGTACCTGTCCCCTCTATTTCCCAGGCGTCTCTAGGTGTCCAGATGGCAGCTTCCCTGAGGCAGGAGCAGGGATCTCGGGCATGGTTGGGGCCAGGCATTTGCTGATGAGTGATTGAATAAGAAATGTCTGCTCCCTGGCTTGTCCGAAACTACAGAGGGGTCTCAGTGTGAGGGGAAGGGTCAATGTCTTTCCCTTCTACCATAGCATGCCAAGGCCTCATGTCCAAGGACAGTGGGGGACCAAGGACACTTGGGGACCTGCCCTCTAAGAATCAGAAGAGGATCTTTAGCTCATTGCTCTCCCTTGGCAAGTTTAGTTTGTTTGATTTCAAAGTCTGTGTGTGAGTGTGTGTGTGTGTGTGTGTGTGTGTGTGTGTGTGTGTGTGCACAGAGACACAGACAAGAAAACCATCTGACAAGCTGCCCATTGACACCCACCTTCTGACCAGCATACCCCTCGCACTCAGTCCCCACAGCCAGCATCCATGACAATACCCACGCCAGTCATGTTCTTCAGGAAGCATGTTCCCATGAAACAAAGTCTGATGTGGTGAGGATGGGGTTCACATTAGAACAGCTCCTGTAGTCTTCACTGTATTTCAGGGACAGCCTAGCATCTAGGGAGTTGCCATGTGGAAGGTGGGAGGTATGCAAACCCCCTTCCCATTATTCAGTAACTCGGCCATCTGAGACTTCCATTTGCCCTACGAAGCCAGACACAGTACACAGCAGTAGGGGCCCACTGATACAAGGGGCCCAGGATGATGAAACCAGAGACAGGAAATGACTTGGTGGTGGCCAGGGCCTTGGCAGGGGTCTTGGGGGATGGGAGTGGCTGCCCATGCATGGGGGTTTCTTTCTGGGTGACAGTATTTTGGAGTAAGACAGTAACACATTATGAATGTATTAAATGCTAATTCGCGTACTTACACTGGCTAATTCCACATTGTATGAATTTTACTTTAATTCACATCAAACTCATATGAAGTTGTTTCTTGTTCTCTGAGTTCCTGGGTGTCCATCTATCTTGGCACCTATATCGGCTGCAAGACCCAAGGTGAGTTGGCCTTTACCTGTACTGTGGATGCCTAGGGGAGTCCACCCTTGTATTAGTCAGCATCTTCTTATCTCGGTCAAATGTTTCTAGAAATGCTGTCAGATACACACCTAACGGTGATTCTAAGTCTAATTTGCAAGATTAATGATCACAATCCTCCTGAGTGAGGGGCAGCCTTGACAGAGTTTAGGGGGAATCCCTGTTGGTAGTCGGTATTTCGTGTGTCTTAGCATGAGCTCAGCAAGACTCGGAACCGGTGGGCAGGCATGTTGTGCCCTTCCTATCCCAAGGGCTCGGCTCCTCATCCCAGCCCCGAGGGTGACTCTAAGTGCTAATCCCTTCTTTTTCCCAGAATCCTCTTGTCCTAAGAGGTGTGAAGTTCATGTCCAGGGCCCGGGTCCCCCTTTGTCTCACTTCAGAGGCTGTGTAGGTAACTGGCTTGCAGACGAGCTGGAGGCCTGTTGTTACACAGTGGCCCCCAGCTTCCTGTTGTCTCTTTCCTTCCTGAAGCTCCCTGACCATCTTGTTTTGAAATGTCCAGGAGCACCCACTGGTTTCCCTCTCTCTCTGGTCTTGCTTCCTACCTACCTCTGACTTTCTATTTTTGTGTTAGAGAGATTTCCTCAGTCCTCAAAGGCTTCTTTCCTTTCGTTGCTCCTTTGCCCCTTTCCAAGGCAGTCGCTGGGTTTGGCTCTTTACGAGTCTGTTCTGTCCTCAACTCCTGAATATACCATTTTCTCCCATCTTTGAGTAATTTTGAAAGCTTTCTGCTTCCTGTATTGGGTCTGTATGTTTCTCGGCCATTCATGCATAGAGGATCACGCCTTTGTGGGAATATTTGGGCTACTGAAGGGCTGGTGGGTCTCTGAGTGAGGGTGGGGATGTTGGGTAGCTTTATTCCGTTCCAGCTTTTATGGAGAAAAAGCCAGTCCCACCCTGCCTAGAGAACATGAGCTTCCGGACTTTGGGGCTAGAGCCCCTGTGGCGGCGGCAGCATAGATGGCTCCCTCTCCTGGACCATTTCCCAGGATAAATCTGAGACAGATGGATGTTTGCAGATCTCCTCCCTGGCTGAGTCTCTAGAGCAAGATCTTTCCTCCCCAGGTCTCTCTGTTCCCAGTAATTACAGCCAAGCTTACTCTTGAACACTGCTTAATACCTTTCGAAGCACGTTCATAGTGTGGCTTCTAGCCTGCTTGCAGGGGCCCTGGTAGAGCCAGGCTGTGCGGCCCCTACACCTATGTGTGTCCTCGCAGGATACCCAAGCCCGTGCCTGATGGAAGTGAGTATGCCATGAGTTTGGATATCTTCAGAGCTCAGTTTCCTTTGTCTTCTTATGTTCTGTGAGAGTCTGCAGCCACCCAGACCAAGAGCCTTGGAATACACACAGCTGCCAGGCTCCCAGGCCGTGCCCTCCAGAACTGCTGTCTGAGAAGAACCTCAGTCTGGGTGTGGGCAATCAGCCATGTGCCCTGAAGGTCAGGAAACACCCCAGACCACAATGAGGGTAAGGGAGGGACCTTTATAGCACATAGTGGAGCCCCCTTTCCACAGCCCAGGCAGCAGCTATCGCAGATACAGCAACTATGACAGATATAGGCAGATGTAGCAGGTACAACAGGGACAGAGTACAACAGTATCTGACAGGTGCACATGTGCAGAAGTAGGTCAGGTACATGTGTGCAAATGTAGGTCACATACATCTATGCAAAACTGTGACAGGAACATGTGTGAAAATGTATATGACATGTGCTCAGGTGCAGCTGGATGGCAGTGCACAGGTGCAGCAGTATGTCAGGTGCACAGATGCAGTGGTGTGACAGGTGCACAGATGTGGTGGTATGGCAGGTGCTCAGGTGCAGCTGGATGGTAGTGCATAGGTGCAGCAGTATGTCAGGTGCACAGATGCAGTGGTGTGACAGGTGCACAGATGTGGTGGTATGACAGGTGCTCAGGTGCAGCTGGATGATAGTGCACAGGTGTAGCAGTATGACAAGAGTGCAGGTGCAGCAGTGTGGCAGATGTGAAAGCATAGCAGTATGTTAAGCGCACAGATGCAGCAAGGAGTACAGCAGGTGTGCGTGTGCAGCAGTGTGGTAGGGATGCAGGTGCAGGTGGTATCATGCTGTCTTGTGAGGCTTAGGCTATATATGGACCTGCCCAAAGTCTGACTTTTGGGCAAAGGGGAAACTTTAAATTTGTTTTTTTTTGCCTGAATCTTAGGGTACACATCCTGGATTGAGCCAATTCTGCTGCTCTGTGTGGGGCTGCTTCTATCACAGGTGATTTTGGAGCAGGGTGAGTCCCTCCATTACCCTTTCTCCAGGGCTAGGGACCAGGCTTGCCTTTCCTCCAAGCTATGCTGGAAGGTAGAAAAAGCCCTAAGGATCCCAGTCACCCCAGGCAGGTTTGAGCTTGTGGTGTCTCCTTCACACTAGTGGGTCCTTGCATTGATAAAAAGCAGAAGGTTGTATGTGCAACCTGGCACCTTAAGTGCTCCCAGGCAGCCGAGGCTGTTCAACCCTGACACACTCTGGAAATAACTCTGTGTGGAAGCCACTTCTGAGTCTAGAGAGGGCTGACAGAAAGATACAACACACAGGGCTTTCTTCTGTGTCAAAGCCTTTCTTCATCCAAGACCACTAAATTCATGCTGGCTTTCCCCTTCAGATGACAAGCGTCCAGCTGCCCATCTTCCTACAGCTCTTATTTTGGGAAACTTTGCTACCGTCAGCCCGTGATTATGAACAGCTCTTTGACCTAATTACGACTTGCCTCTTTGTTTCCTGCCGGCTCATCAGGCATCCACCCCACACTTGACAGCTGAGTGCAGCGAGTGGGTCAGCTCCCCTCCCAAGCTCTATGCCAGGGCCTCCGGGGCTTTGCCTGTAAGATGACTGTTCCAACCCACTCCGCCCAGGGTCAGTTTGCATGGAGTCCCAAGCCCTCCGGGATCTTATACAAAGCTATGCTTTCCCAGTTTAGACGCTGGGTGTTGGGCACCTCTGCTCTCCCTAAAGAACCCCTTCCTCTCACTGACCATATCCTTCATGGTACACTGGAATAACCAACCACCACAGGCACAAGCCCGTGCCCCCCCATCCTTTCTGCCTCTCAGAGGCCCATCCCTGTGGGGGATTGGTGTGGAGGGAGGACCTAAGTCATGTCCTGGGATAGGAGCAAAACCAGGAAGCCAGGAAGAAGACAGATTAGAGATCGAGGAGGGATGGCCCTTAGCCAAGGCTCCCGGGCCGTTAGGTAGAGAGCAGCCAGCCCACGTCACCCACCCCTCAGCAGCCCCTGGAAGCCAAAGAACTGAAGAGACCCCTCCCCCCATACCAACTGCTCCATAGGCTGAGTCATAGAGTAAGCATGGGAAGGACATTGGCCTTGCCTGGCCCACTTCCAGTCCTGATGGGTCACCAAACACTTCCCTTTGAGGCCCATGTCACTTTCTGAGAGGGCCCTGGCGGCAGAGAGGCTATTTCTGCCCCAGCTGAGTGGCTTTGCGTGACAGTACTGTTCAGAATCTTAGATTGGCTTGGATCTATACAGTCCATGTCCGCTGGGTGCCTGGTACTTCTATCTCCCAGACACTGTCCCCCAGTGACAGTAGCACGCTAACACAGACTCTGGTTAAACTGCAACAGGGTATTGTCTGGAAAAGGCTCCTAAACCCAGCTTCTGAGTATGTGGCAGGAGCAGACTCTGTGCCCACAGTGCCGGGTGTGATCACGCCTCGGACACAGTTCACACGTCAACAGCACACAGAGACACACCACTTCTCAATGGAAACTTCAAGTCCAATCTCTTCGCATGGGGTTAAGAAAAGGAGAGACACTGTCTTGATGCTGACCATGAACTCCAAACCTGGTTCCCAGTTCCCACCTATCGAAACCCTTTCCACCCACTGCTACCATCTGACAAGGCCGTTCCCCACACAGCCACTTGCTGCACCAGAGTTTAATTCTAACACCTTTCAAAGAGCAGTCATGGACAGATGGCTCAACACAGCTCTAGCACTAAAATCCATACCCTGGTGGCCAGCGGAAGGACTGGAAAGCAGCTGAAGTTTGGCAGTAGAGGTGACAAATCTCAGTAGCCTGAGAAGTCTGCCTCTTGCCCATGTGTGGTGTCTCTGGGCAGCCATGGGCTGCCTCAACTCAGCTAGGAGTTGGGGAACCAGAAAACTCTAGGTTGCCCATCCCCACTGACTACCCCTTCGTGCCATATGACAGGTGGAATATGCACTTGTCAGTGAGTCTGCTCGTGACTTTAGGGGTGTCAGGTTAAAGGGTACCCCCATAAGGCAACCCTTCATCTTTCACTCCAGGACACAGGTGTCCCACTGGCCATGCCTTAATGGTGCCTACAAGTGAGAGCAACAGTGGAACCAGATGTGCATCCCAGTGACGTGTGAGCTATAGGAGAAAGACAGGGTTTCCGCAGTGGCTGGAGCCTATTCTGGTCCTTTTCAGAGTCTTGATGTAGGCACTCTACATTGGTCATGGCTCTCTTTTTTAGTTTAGTGCCTAGAAGGCCTCTTATCATCATCTCTGGTGGTACTGTCCCTCAAGGCAGTGCCTCAGCAGTGAAGGCTAACCATCTGTGTGCTCACCAAAGCTCTGGAAACCTACAGACCTCAATTATCTGCCATCTCTGATGTTGCTTTGGCTGGGTCTACCCCAGTCAGGCTGGAAGGGCCTACTCTGGGTGCATCTGGCTTGTTGCATGCTCAGGGCTCTGACAGACCTCTTCAGCCTACAAGGTCTTGATTAGGACCAGTTGCCTAGTCCAGGCTAGGGCACAGGACATGAAAGAGAGCAAATGAGGTTCTCGCATTGGGAGTTAGACTCTCCCAAGCTGACTCTAGTATCTAGTCTACTAGCCTCCTCCTCAGAAGGTCTCACTTATGCTGGATACCTGATCCTGGATCTAAGAGTCTACATAGCAGATGCCCAGCTGAGCTCTGGGGACTTTCCTCAGCCTTGTGCAGTTGTAATTACTCCCTTGGAAACAGAATCCCTGTAGCTTGGACATGAGTGTGTCCCCAGAGGTCCTGTGCTGGTGGTAAGGTCATAGTATTGAGGTAATAGGAGTGTTAAGCTAAGTGATATGATAGTAGTGACTGTGTCCCAGGGGAACTGTCCTAGGAAGGGATTGATCTTGTTCTCAGGGAGCTCAGTTAGTCCTAGGCTTCCTGTCCATACAGGTGTTTTCTCTATCTGTGAGGATTTGTGGAAAGGTGTGCCCTTGCCAGCTTGTGGCTGCAGGACTCCCACGTATAACCAGATCTCTGGTCCTCCCCACTGCAAGGTTAGATGCAAAGTGTCATGAAAGTATTTTTGTATTCCTGTCTGAATTCACATCAATTTCCTTGGAAAAGAATTAGCTAAAGCACACTGTTCTCTAATATGAGACTCACTCTGGTTGATTATAATGTCATGCAGTGATGAAGAACGCTTTCTGCCTGCCCCCGATGCCAGTCCCTGCTGATGGGTACTTCAGAAGGACTCGCCCAGTTTCTGCGACTTCTGTCCCCTTGTCCTCAGCGTGTTTGTGTTGGTAGCTGTGGAGACTGCCCATTTCCAGGAGTCCTTTGGGATCCTGTGTTCACTCACAGTCTTAACTTTGGTCAATTTTCCCCTACGTGTAATTTTCCAACATGAGAAAAGGTGGCGCTTAGCGATGAGAGACATGTTCTTAGCCTATAGTTATTCTCTGAACAACTGTGTCTGTGTGACAGCAGCAGTGGAAGTCAGCCAGGCCTGAGGAGGAGGATGTCTCAGAAGCATGCCAGAGCCCACTCCCTGGGCTGGAAGAACAGGTATCTGTGTACTGGCAAAGGCCCTGGGTGATTACCATGCCCACCACAGCTGTGGCAGTCTCCTCGCTCAGAGTGCATGGGGTTGGCCTTTTATTGTCACATTGAATCTGACTGGAGTCCAGCTGCCGGTGTGTAGCTATTCCAGGACCATCCGTGGTTTCTCTGCTTCTGCTCCCTCCTCCTGTCATTAACTTGGCAAACATTTATTTTGCACCACAACCCAGGCTTGAGATGCGATGAAAATCAGGCACAGACACAAAGGTACACACATGTGGTTTGGGGACCAGCCCCTGGGCCTCCTTGCTCTGCTGTGAGAGCCTAAGGTGGTTTCCCTTTCTTGCTCACTACTCAGATGATCTTTCCATCCACAGTGGAGGATCTGGGGCCAGAGAGGCTCCAGTACTTGAAGGGCAGTGTAACCATTTGGGCTGCTCAATGTCACCCTTGCTCTCAAATAATGACACGGAGGTTCATATCTATTTATGATACCTTTGACCTAGACTTAAGCTTGCTCCCCAACAAGCTTCTAACTGTTTATACCAGTCTGTGTCTACCACGTGGCTAGTCATCTCTCAGCTTCATATGTCTGACTTCCTCTGAGTGTGGGTGACAAATCCCTATACCTCTCTCTTTCCCAGATTTCCTCTCTGTCCAGAAGTCCCACCTTACTGACCTGCCTTTTGCTATGGGCCATAGACTTTTTATTTCAACCAGTCAGAAGGTACCTTATGGAGACAAGGAAGGGCAGAGACACATCTCACACAGCGAACAAAAACATCACTCGAACTGGGCAGCAATTAGGAAGGTAACCAAGCCAGCTCTGTCAGTCAACAGGGTTTCAAGGCAGGGAGTGAGGATTGAGAAGAAAAAAAAAAAAAAACAAAAACAATTAGACAAAACCATAACATGACTCCAGCCCGTACTGAGCTGAGGCTGAAGCAGCTTTATTTTTCCCAGTCTGCTTTTGTATCATTCTAGGTGCATCCAAAATACACGGTCAGTTCTTAGATCAAAGACAAAGTAATCAAGCACAGTAGTAAACAAGGAGATCACAGGAGATAGTAATTAAGCAGAATAGTGAGGGAAAGGATCGCAAAGGTAATAATTAAGTTGTAAGCCAGGGGATTACACAGGTAGTAATTAAGCGAAGCAGTAAACAAAGCCCCACGGTCACTGTTTCTAATATTCTTATTGAGCCTGCTTCCTTGTCTGAGCCCAGTGACAAATGCCAAATTCCTAGAAGTGGCTGCAAAAGCTCTCAACAGGAAGTACAGATGACACACCCTATACCTGCATGAGCTCAGGAGCCTCAAACCAGTACACAGTGGAACACCGTTCGGGCCAACAGAGACCGGTTTGCCTGTCCCCTGGCTCTCAGCTTGTAAGCAACAGTCTCTACCTGAGCATATCTCTATGGGGAGTCTGGGGAGGATACTCAGGCCACCAAGGCCTTGGAAACCATTGTTTGGAGCCCATTTCCTCTTCCTCATTTGTTACCACTGAATCAGCACATCTTGAAGCTGACTACTTTTCCTTGGCCCCCAGTCCAGCCTGAGGAAGCTGCTCTGAAGCACCCTGGTGTACGGTTGGTGGCATCTCAGCACTCGGCCCATACATGAGAAGAATTAGAAAGAGAGGAACATGCTGAAGGGAAGATAAAAGAAAGACCCAGGAGGCATTAGGTTGACATATCAGGCTGGTCCTTGGCAGGCGCAGCCTACAGCAATTAGAAACAAAACAAAAAAACCCTTGCAAAACCCAGGGTAGAAGAGAGATTCTCATAGCCAGAGGTGCTATTTAAACGTCATGTCCAACATAAAAATCCAAACAAGCGTGCCGTGTAGTGTGACTGAAGAAAAATGCCAGCAGCTGCTGTTCCTGAAAAAGACGGATGGCAGGTAAACCTGGCAAAGGCCTTGAAAACAAGGCTTGAAGATGCTCATAGGACCAAAGGGAAACACAGAGAAAGCCAAGAACACAGAGGAAGACCTCAAGAACGGTTGTGATCTGGATTTTAAATGCCTTCTGGGAGCTGTATGCTAAGAATTTGCTCCCCAATCGATTTAGCACTGTTCAAAGGTAGGGGCTTTGCAAGGTGATTGGATCCTGAGGGTTCCCACCGTTATCAGTGGATTAACCTGATAACAGAATCACAGGGCTGGAGATGCACCTTAGTTCACAGTGTTTACCTAGCATGCAGGAAGCCCTGGGTACCTTCCCACATAAAACTGGGTGTGGTGGTCCATACCTGTAATCTCAGCAGGAGAAAGAGGAGTTCAATGTCATCCTGGAGACACAGGGAGTTCAAGGCCAGGCAGGCTACATGAGACTACCTCAAAAGCTACACAAAGTAGAAACCACTAATGGACTCACAACTTTAATGGGCTATTGGGAAGTTGTGAAATCTTTGGGAAGAAGGCTCATTCAAGGGCAATAGGTATGGGGAGCAGGCTCTCAGGGATATTTTGGTCCATGTCCCTCTTCTGGTTCTCACTGTCTCTCTGCTTCCTGGCTGACATGAGGGGGATCACCTTTGCTCTGTCCTGTCCTTCTCACCATGATGAGATCTCACCCAGGCTCAGAAATGTTAGAACATAGTGACCAAGTGAGCCAGTATACATCTTTCCTCCATCAAGTTGATTTCCAAAGTGGGGGGAAGCTGCACAACACAGGAACTGTCCATAAAAAGAAAATAAACTTAAAAAAAATCAAAGCGGCAAACAACCAGTGAGGAATGAAAACCCACTAGGGAGAATCAAAGACAGATCTGAACAGGAGCAGGACAACAGAGTACTGAGTCTGAAGAACAGAAACAAAAAAAAAAGGTTAGAGAAGAGGGAATGGAGCCAAGGGGACCCCAATACTCCATCTAACAATCTGTGTACACATTGTGAGAGACCTAGGGAGAGGAGAGAGGGAGATAAAGAAAATGTCTTAGTTAGGGTTTTACTGCTGTGAACAGACACCATGACCAAGGCAACTCTTATAAAGACAACATTTAATTGGGGCTGGCTTGCAGGTTCAGAGGTTCAGTCCATTGTCATCAAGGCAGGAACATGGTACCGTCCAGGTAGCCATGGTGCAGGAGGAGCTGAGAGTTCTACATCTTGGTCCAAAGGCAAACAGAAGACTGCCTTCAAGGCAGCTAGGAAGAAGACCTCTTAAAGCCCACCCCCACAGTGACACACTTCCTCCAACAAGGCCACACATCCTAATCTTGCCACTCCCTGGGTCAAGCATATACAAACCATTACAGAGAATATGTAAGGAAAACAAAACCCTCAAACCTCCGAAATTTAATAAAAGAGAAGAATGTAAAAATGCAAGAAACTGAACAAATTTCAAGAGAAATGAACTCCAAGAGACTCTGCACCCAAGGGTGTTAAAATGCGACACTCAAAAGACAGAGGAGATTTTAGAAGTAGCAGGAGAGATGTGGCTCCCACATGGGATCCTCAGGGATGTTGCCAGCAGCTACTCAGAATTCTAATCAGCTTAAAGAATCCTCTGTCTAATAAATTTTTCCCTTAAATGAAAGGATCAGTGATAATATTTGCAGATAAGCAAGAGCTAGGGTAGGCAGTTGTCACTCGGGACCTGGAGGAAGGAAATCCTTTAGGGAGTCGACATGAGGCCAGGAGGGGATGCTGGGAGGGACCTGTAACCAAATAAGAGAAACTGAGCTTTGCCAGGTAAGCGTGGGCAACAGCAATCGAGTATTGTAATCTGGCTTTGTAATTCAAGATTCTGTTTTTGACGTAAGTGAAGGTCCTGATTATTTAACAGAATCGTAATCATGTTTGTCAGGACACTGGATAAAGATGTAATTTTGAGGTCTCGGTCCTGAAAGGCCTGGGGCAATGGTAAGGAAGGGAGTTTTGTTTGCTGTTAAAATGATATCTCCTTCGAGTTAGATTATTGAAAAGTGAAAGAGAACAGGTAAGGGATAACATAAAGAAGTGAGAGAATTTAAATATTTTACTATAAAAACATCAATTAAAGAGAAAAGCCTATTCTGAAAAAGAACATTCAGAAAACAAGGAATAGAAAAAGCTAGCAGACACACAGAAAACAAATATCGAAGAGAGGAAAAGAAGACCCTGCTTATCAGTGATGGCTTTAAACACAGATGGGTTTCACTATAGAATCAGAGAAGAGAGACTGGTAAAAATAGATAAAAGTGAATGGGTTCCTTATAGCTTTCTATAAGAAACCCACTTTAGGTCAAAGATAGGCTAGACATATATAGATAGTATAAACAGTACTTTATATTAAATAAAAGATTTATTCAGCAAACAGAAAACAATCATAAATATATTCACGCCTCTAGTAAACCATCAGGGAATAGAAATAGGGGAGAAAAGGCTGAGGAGAGGGCTCAGTGGGTAAAGTACTTGCCACACAGCATGGGGACTTGAGTTTTGATTGCCAGCATCCAGGTAAAAAGCTAAATATCGCAGTGTGCCTGTGTTAGCAGTGTCAAGGGGGTGGAGACAGGAGAATCCATGTCACTAATTGGTTAGCTCACCAAGCTGAACCACTGAGTTCCAGGTTCAATGAGAGCCCCTGTCTCAAAAAATAGTATGAAGAGAGTTTGAGAAGGATATTCAGTGCCAACCTCTGACCTTCACACACACACGCGCGCGCACACACACACACACACACACACACACTTGTGCACACATACAAATGTAAATATACATCCACTTCATGCCTATGCACAACCACCACCATCACCACCACCTCCACCACCTCCACCTCCACCACCACCACCACCACCACCACCATCACTACCTCCTCCACCACCATCACCATCACCACTTCCACCACCTCCACGACCACCACCACCTCCACCTCCGCCTCCACCACCACAACAACAACTGAATGGAGAAACAGAATTCTCCAATAGCAAGTAGAGGCATCAATAGTCCATCTCACAATTGGATACCCGGACACAATTGGATACCTGGACCTCATGTCTGGCTAAAGGGTTATCCACTAACAGATGGAATTTTACTTGAAAACTTAATGATTTCCCACAGAATTAAGATTCTCTCTGCCATTACAAAGACAGATCTCACAGATCAGGAAGCAAAATCTAACGCATCCCAGTCTGACAGGCTTGCCATGGCTGACTTTGTCCTTGGATAAGCTGAGATGCCAGTTATTTCTGGAAGACAAATAGCATCGCGAAGCTGGCATCTAAACAGCCAGAGAATTCAAGCTGCCCTGATGCTCACTGGGCAAATGCATTCACCCTAGGCCCACTTGTGACTGAGCCAACTTCATGTTTCCATGTGAGCGATAATGTCCCCATAATGAGAAAAACGCAACTTTCCTGCCTTCTAGAGAACTGCGCTTGCATGCAGCCGCTCGGGAAATGTCAAGAGCCTTGCAGCTAAGAGTTGGCGTGGGGTTTCCAACACAAACTGCAGCTCTCCACACCCCAGCCAAGCCAGTAGGCAGAACATGTTTTGGAGACAAATGCCTCCTGGAGCCAAGTAGTAGGAATTTGGAAGAAAAACCCATCAGCTTTCCAGATGAAGGTCAATGGAGAAAGGACCTGGGAAGACATAGGAGGCTTGGCAGGAATTCAGAGCAGCTAGCTTGTCAGTGGTTAGACTGATCTAGACTGTGAGGCTTAGGACTGGCTGCAATGGAGAGACTGAGCTGACCCTGTCTACATAGGCTGTCTTTGCATGTGTGTGTGTGTGTGTGTGTGTGTGTGTGTGTGTGTATCTCCTTCATCAATAAGAGCAAAAATCACAGAGTTCTTCTGTGGGAGAGCTGGAGAAATGGAGAGAGGGTGGGAATCAAGGCACCATCTACAAGGATTGGCATCAGGCCACAAATACATTAAACATGGGTTAGAGAGAACTCTGCTCCTGGAATAGTGGAGGATGCTTACATCCCTTCCCCCCACACACACCACGCCCTCCTGGATAAGACGCTAGAGCAAACATGAGTCTGAATAGTGGAGAGAGGGAGACAGTGGGGACAGGCCAACTACAGAGACAAAACCCAGTGTGTGGTGTGTACATGCATGTGTGTGTATGTGCATGCGTGTGTGTGTGTGTGTGTGTGTGTGCATTTTCTTTATATGTAGTCTACATATTATTCAACTACAATTGAATCAAATTAAAATTGATAATCAAGAGGTAATAAGAGGTAATAGGTGAAAGACCACATAATATAATTGTAAAACCCCAAAAATATACTTCTAAGTAACCATGAGTTAAAGAAGAAGCCTCAAGAAAAACTGTAAAATACAAGGAATGGAATGAAAATAAAAATCCAACTTACCAAAATTCATTGGATGAAGACACATCTAAAGCTGGGCAAGTGTACATTTATAGCTGAGATATTTACATTAGAAAAGAGGAGATGTCCTGACCGTAATCTAAGCTCCCACTTCAAGAGCCTAGAAAAAAAGTAAGAGCAGAATCAGGCTCCAAGGGGAGGTTCCAATCTAATGGTCACACGGATGGTCTTGGTTATACCAAAGGGTCACAAAACAGAAGTCATGATCTTGGGAAGCACTCACTCCCCTAACTGTGCTTGGATGCTTACAGCAGTTTTAGCCACGTGATCTGACTAGACATTCTTTGTGAGATAAGTGCTGGAAAGGCTGAGCTCATCTACTTCGAGGGTTGGTCTTCTTCTATGTATTGTAATGCTAAATACTGTCCTGGTTGCTCCCAGGGATGAGAGAATCCACGTGTACAATGTAACTTTGCTCCTTAATTTAAAACTATTGGTTAAATAAAGATGCTGACAGCCAATAGCTGGGAAGAAGAGACATAGGTGGGGTTTAGGGTTCCCAGGCTTGGGGTCTAAGGAGAACCAAGAGGAGAAAGCAGAAGAAGGTAGAGAGAGGAGGAAGCCATCTTGGGGTAGATGAGTTATGAAAGAAGCCCAGATGGAACTAATGGGCAATAACTAGGGAATATCAATAGAAAAAGATCATAATAACATAGAGGGTAGGCTCTAGTGCTGACTAAGGCTTATTATAATAATAAACATTGTGTTTTTTTAATCTGGCAACTGAATGATTAAAGGTGGGGTAGAAACCCTTGATTGAGGTTAAATATTTTCTACAACACACCTATCTTTTTCCATAAGGCTAGTTGACATCAAGAACGAATGAATGAACGAATGAATGAATGAATGAATGAATGAATGAAAAGTAATTGACAGGGAAGTTTAATGTACCTCCAAACTTATGATGACTGAGGACGGACAACTCTAAGAGGTTGTACACGCTATAATTCCATGTTCCTGTCATTCTTAAAGTAGAAAGGTAGGGAAAATGGAGAACAGATTAGTGGTAGATGAGCACTGAAAAGGGATTGGGGGAAGACACAGTTGTTTGTGGGAGTTGTGTATAAACCTGTGTGTAAGGCTGCCTGGTGTGCATATTGCATCATGGGGGTGTGGGACATTGCTTCTATGTCTGTGTATCAGTGAGCGAGTCACTTGCATGCCTGTGTGTGTGTGTGGTATACACATCTGTGCTATGTACATGTAAGTGTGTTGTTTGTGCATGTGTCAGGGTGGGTTTTTTTTGTGGTGTTTTGAATGTGAATGGCCCCATAAAATAATCTTTTTGAATACTCGGTCCTCAGTTGGTGAAACTGCTTGGAGAGGGTTAGAATGTGGAACCTTGTTGGAGGAGGTGTGTCGCTGGGTGGGGCTTTGAGGTTCCAAACACCTACACCATTGCCAGTTAGCTCTTTGTCTGCCTCCTGGTTGTGGATCCAATGTCAGCCCTCAGCCACTGTTCCAACACCATGCCTGCCTGTCTACTGCCATGCTCCTCCACATGATGGTCATTTCTTCTTTAAGTTGCTTTGGTCGGATTTTTGGCCATGGTAGTGGCAAAAGAAGAAATAGTTAAGACAGTTTCTGTTGTTAATAAATCAGCATGACCAAAAGCAACGTGAGGAGGAGAAGGTTTATTTCAGTTTATATCCCATATCACAGTTCAGCCTTGAGGGATGTAAGGCAGGAACCCAGTGCAGGAACCTAGAATCAGGAACTAAAGCAGAAGCCCTGGAGGAACACTTCTTGGCTTGCTTCTCATATCCCATTCATCCTGCTTTCTTACACAATCCAGGACCACCTTCCCAGGGGTGGCACTGCCCAGAATGGGTTGGAGTTTCCTCATCAATCATTATGAAAAATATCAACAGACTTGTCTATTAGACAATCTTATGGAAGCATTTTCTCCATGGAGAGTTCCTCTTCCCAAATGACTCTAGTTGACAATCAAGTTGACGTAAAATTAACCAGGACAGATCTACCTGTGTACACACTGTGCTTAGCTGCCCACTCTGTCATCCTTGCCTGGGCTAAGACATCTGATGCCATGTGGTACTGGGACCAAAGTGTTTTCTAGAAAAGGAAGTGTCTGAAATGACACTGGCAGTAGGAAAGTAGAACCCTGTAGAGAAATACTCTACACAATGTCTGTACCTGGGCCAACATGAGGAGTGAAGCCAGCACTGCCAGAAGCACATGGTACCGTCAGCCCAACACAAGAGGACTTGGCCATGTGCAGTCGCTTTGGAATCCTGATTCAATTTTCACCCTAAACCAAGAAACATCTATTGGATGAAGGAACAGCAAGTTCCTATAAACGCGGCTCTTCCTTAGAATGTGTTTAGAACATAACTCAGGCAGAACGCAAGCCAAATGAACCTTGGTTGAGAATCTCAGAGTTGAGAAGAACAGAGGGCAAATGAAAAGACTCAGAGTCAGGCTGTGGTGTCACTCGTGGGGTGCAAAAGTCAGTCTCATAGGAACTCCTCCCAGGTTCTGGATCGGGGTCTCAGGTCACAGGCAGTGGCCTAGAAAGCTGCATGCCTGGGTCAGGCTTTCTCCATTCCTGTAAAGGACAGAACCCAGCAACTCAGCAGCTTTGGAGCCCTATCAGGATGTTAATTGGCTCCACTCAGCCCAGATGGGACTGAGTCTGCAGGGAAAAGAAAGTCCTATTGGCCAGCTCAGCATCCATCTAACCTCCATGCAGCATTTGACAACAAAGGAACCCTGACTGTTTAGTCCCATGAGCCCTAGATGGGACTGTGACTAGTGAACTGGTGGCCTGCTCATGGATCTTCCATCTATCTCCTCATTCACAGGTTGTTTCCTGGGGCCAGGAAAGGTCAGGTGGGCGGTCAGAGCAGTGGTGTCTCAACGTAGGACTTGAAGGATGTTTAGTCTTTAGCTGCAACGACCGTATTGGAGGTGAATTGTCACGTAGACAGGACAGAAAGGCTGGATGATCAGAAAGACATGGTGACATCTTTAGCTATAGCTTTCATGCCCTCCAGGGGCAGGTGTTAGAGGAAAGGGGACCCCAACAGAGCACAGGGGGACAAAGTTCATTGGACTTCAATAATCTTCTGTCTTGAGGTATAATTTTCATATTTGGGAAATTTCAGGAATTTGGATAAATATTGAATACACAAATTCACAAAACAGAATATGAACACCCAGAGGCTAGGTGTTTAGAGTCCCTGTCCACTTATAGTGACCTTAGAGCAGGTTTCAGTGACCAGGACCTCTCCCTGTTTGCAATACAGCCTGTCCCAGCTTTGGTGATAAAGGACCATGGGAAATGAGGCCATGCTTCTGTTGAGCGACGGGACGCCACAGAGTTGCACCCTGTTTGGGGAGGATGGGCTGGGCTGCATGGAACATCAGACTCAGGATATGGGGGTAAGGCAGTAACTCTAGGGCCTGGAGCAGCAACAGGAGTCATGGGCCACACATGGGACGGCCCAGGCTAGCACTGTAAAAGATGGATGCTGGTCACTGTCCACACTCCAGGCCAAGGGCAGCTGATGACCCAGGGCCAGCCTAGGACAAGCCTCTGTTCATCAGCCCCTTCGTGGCCACATTAGCACTTTATAAGCTCCTGTCCCTTGAGGATTCGGATGATGTGCAGAAGCTACTCCACTTCCCTCCCTGCTTGTTAACCATTGCTGGCCAAATCCAGCATCCCTCCTCCACCAGTACCTTGCCAGCTCCCACCCACAATTCCTGGTGAAAAGACAGGGTCATCACTCTCAGGCTTGCTGAAAATCTCCACGTGAGACCCTTCTGCTTCTGAGGACCCTGAAAGGGGTCAGAAAGGATTTTTTTAAAATCAAAGTAATAGCTTTACTGAATAAAAGCATGCAATTATACGAAACGAAAGTTGCAAAGTTCTAATCACTAAATTACATGCTATGTTTGTTTCCTATACAGCAATAAATAAAACAGAGACGGTAATTTCTCACCACAGAACAGGCAATTATTCCTTCCATGCATTTCTTTTTAATAAGCCCACAAACAGCGAGTGCCCCATGGCTCACCAGGGTTCCAATAAGAAGAACAAACATCGGGCGTTGAGCCTTCCTAAGGAAGTGCCTTTGTTTCCGTTTTGTTTAGAAGTCAGATGCAGAATGTATGGTGCGTCCTGCATGTTTGGGAACCAGGAAGAGATGGGTAGGGAGGCCAGGATAGAATGTGGGCAGCTGTGGGTGGGTCCAGCTTCTCTCTCTGGGCAGCCATGCAGCTCAGCACCTTTGTTCTCCCTTTTGGCTGGGTTGGGCCACTCTGTGTCTGCCCTCAAGGAGCCCTGAGGAAGGTTCTTGGTGACAGAGATCAGGAAAGGTGTATGGTTTAGGTCTGAAGCCACCCAAAAGATTCCCACGTTTGAACACCTGGGCCCCAGAAAGTTTCCACTATTTTGGGGATGAGGGGTGTAGGGGACAGACATAGGTCATCAGAGCCTGGCCTTTTGAAGGCTCTGGTCTGCAGCTCTAGCCTTTTCATTTTCTGTGATGTGAACAAGCAGTGGCCTCCTGCTCCTACCCACATGGACCAAGCTGCTCCCATCACCACACCTGTCCTGTCCGGATGAACTAAACCTGGGTCCAAAGCAAATCTTCCTCTCCCATAAAGCTTCTGTCAAAGTGATGAGAAAAGTAATAAATACAGACGGGTTCCTCAGTAGAGGAGGTCAAGATGCATCTGGGAGAGAGAGGGCAGTTTCTAAAAAGGCAGGCAGGTCCTGGCCATACAGCCAGCAGAAGGACTAGTTGGAGTCTCCATGACTACACCAGAGTGTCCCAGTAACTCAGTGTCCCTGCTCTGTCTAGACCACCTATAGCCCTGCAGTTTACCATAGCCTTCCCAGGAACACTTTATAACCTGTACTATCAACTCGACCTCTGGCACTAAGCAATGTCATGTATCTTTTCTGTGGTAAGAGTTCCCACATGCCCAGGCTCTGTGGGGAGTCTGTAGGGAGGTTCCCACTTCACCTAGTGACTTAGAAAAGGAGTCTATCTCACTGCCTACCCAGGTACACTCTGGTCTGGATCCATTCTCAGTAAGTATAGGTTAAATAAGCAAGCTAGGAGTGGTCATATCCAAGGCCATGTCTGGGTGTAGGGAGAGGATGCTGGGAAGACACTGTAAAAGCCACAGCTTTCCTGCCCACCATAGGCATGGGCCCCTCAGCTGTGCACAGACATGGTTAACTAGTGCAGGAGTCCTCTCTAATAGAGCTGCATGTATAGATGGTGATCTATGGCCAGGGCAAGTGACTATGCCTACCCAGACATCACGTGGGCATCAGTGTCTCCTCCTCAGTGAATCCTCTGGAAGGCGTGGGCAGCTGGAGACCAGTGCTGAAATGAAGGAGCTGCACTAACTTGCTGGAGTAATTGCAGCATGTGGCCTGATAGAGCGCCAGCACTCGGCCTTGCATGTTAAAAGAGAATTCTATAAAGTTGAAGGAATCAACCAACTTTGAAGAGATAAACCACTCTTTGCCCTCCTTCAGTACCAGGCATGATCGGAAAGCCCTTCAGGGATCGCTGTCCCACACAAACCCTGGACATAACCCCTGTAAGGTGAGTCTGGTTGGGACAAGGTCCTCCTAGCCCTTGAGTATAGGGCAGAGTCCATACTGAACCTGAGAAGACTGCTGTTTTGAGTAAGAATGGCTCCCGTAGATTTGAATGCTTGGTCACCAGGGAGTGGCACAATTAAGAGGTATGGCCTTGTTGGAGGAAGTGTGTCACTGGGGGTGAAATTTAGGGTTTCAGAAGTCCAAGCCAGGCCCAGTGTCTTTCTCTCTTCCTGCTGCCTGTTGATCTATATCTAGAATGCTTTTCTAGCTCACATGCCTGTGTGCCACCATGCTTCCCGCCATGATGATAATGGTCTTAACCTCTGAATGTAAATCGACTCTAATTAAATGCTTTCTTGTATAAGAGTTGCCATGGTCATGGAGTTTCTCCATAGCAATGGAACATTAAGACTAGTGACTCCCCTTGAGCACAGGGGAGACGCCTATGGACATGATTGAAGCTTCAACATGTAAGGATGGTTGAAAGCATCTTCTTAATTAAACAATGTGTGGTGTGTGTGTGGTGTGTATGTGTGGTGTGTGCTGTGTGTGTGTGTGTGTGGTGTGTGTGGGGTATGTGCTGTGTGTGTGTATATGTACTGTGTGTGTGCTGTGTGTGTGTATATGTGCTGTGTGTGTGTATATGTGCTGTGTGTGTGTGTGGTGTGTGTGTGTGTGTGGTGTGTGTGGGGTATGTGCTGTGTGTGTGTATATGTGCTGTGTGTGTGCTGTGTGTGTGCGTGGTGTGTGTGTGTGTGTGTGTGTGTGTAGGATTTTGGGTTCTATGAATTGAACTTAGATTGTCAGGCTCAACAGCATGTACCTTTACTTTCTGTACCATCTTGCAAGTTCTAGAAGCATCTTCTAAGGATGATGTCACTGATGTACATAACCTTTGATGTGAAGAGGCAAATGTACAGAATGCCAGACTCTTCTGGGTTGATGGACCTGGTAGCCCCTTGGGGTTCCCTGCCTTCCAGAGCTGTACCTGGAAAGTATATTTTCCTTTTTCTTTCTAAGCCTGGCCAGGTTGTTCCAAGCAAGTGAGCAAGCAAACAGCTGTCACATAGATGTCTATGTGTGGGGCCCCAGGCTAGGCTTCTTCCTAGTTGCACCGCAGAGCATCCTGGGAGGGTAAGAAGAGGCCAACTCGGGAGCGGGCAGAGGATTGCCATCATCTGTGGTTAAGCAAGTCTCATCATGATGGTAAACCTCAGGAAGAATAAGGGGGATGGGTGGGAAGGCAGCACTCAGTGTGTACCGTACCTGGAAGAATGTGCTGCGGGCAAATGCCTTGCTCTCAGGAAAGTACTGGTGAGAGTCGAGTTGCCAGAGAGATGCAGGTTTTTCTGCCAGCTAACGCCTCACTCGGGTCTCAGCTGTACTCGGCCTGTCTGTTCTGAGGTACAGGTGGAAGCCCTGCAGCCCTAAATTTTTAAAGAGAAAGCAGCCTCTGTTTGGTGGTGGCCTATCAGGGTCTGCCCAAGGCTCCTGGGATGCAGGCTCCATCTGTCATATGTTTTTTTAATGAATCACTCCATTTCTAGGCAAAACATGCAGCCTCTTTCCTTGCTTTCTGCAGATCCTTTCTGTTTGATTTTTACCCCATAAAACATACTGTGTCCAGGTTGGAATAGAAAAGCCTACGTAGCAAGATGAGCATGGGTCTGATGGCAAGTGTGACAGTTACTGCCCAAGTCCCCATAAGTTCAAGGTCCTGGGACCCACACCTCAGCTTCCATTGTTCATCAGAGGTGGAAGAGATCAGCCAGGCCCACCTGTGAGAGAGGTCCTCCGTGAGCACTACAAATGCCTTTTCAGCCGCCACTGCAGCCCAGAGTACAGACAAAAGCAGGAAATATGCACAGCACATTCTGCAGTTGCCTGGCAATCTGAAATGCCAGGAGAAGCCTGGCTGGACCCTTGCCAATTATGCCCAGGAGTGCCCCCCACCCCCATCTCCTGACTTTCAATCTGGGTGTAACTGGCCTCAACAGAACTAAGACACATTGCAAAAGGTTTTCACAGAAAATCAGGGAACTGGATGCAACCGGGGAGAGATGCACTTGCAGATGTGTTTATTTGACCTACAAAACGTTAGGAACCATGCCAGAGTGCTCCATCTGCCTGCAAAACAAGTGTGTGCACCTCAGTCTGTTACAGCAAATTACCAAAGACCAACTGGGCTTTGAACAAGACATGAGCGATCAGCCCAGCCCACCTGCCAGGAGTCCCAGAGTCTTAAACCAAAGTCTAGGCAGAATCAGGCTCTGTCCTGAGGGTGTGTGTGTGTGTGTGTGTGTGTGTGTGTGTGTGTGTGTTATCCTTTATGTTGCTTCAGCCCCTTGGTCTACAATCATCCTTGGCTTTTGGCTGCAGTCCTCCGGTCTCAGCCTCTGTCTCATGTGTCTCATTTATCTCCCTCTCCTTTCTCTGCCTGCACATGCATCACTGTGCTCAGAGAACCCTTCAATCCAGGATGATGTCATCTCTGGACCCCCCTAACAGTCATGTCTTCAAAGACCACATTTCCACATTCCTAGAACAGGGTAGAGTCGGTCACCTCTAGGGGAGACTGTTAAAGTCACTGTAGTGGGCTTCTCTCCACATGCTTGGTATCATGTAAAGAAAACAGCGTCTCCATGGAAATTCTAGGCTGTCTCCTGGGGAAACTCTGCTCAGTTTCCCAGGTACCCCCAGGTCTTCCTAGCCACTCTTCTACTTCGAGCCAGTTCCCAACAGGACAATGTGTGGGGCTTCAGATGCAACTGGCTGGATTGGGAATTCAGACTCAGGAAGTGAAGGTGTAAGGTGGTCAAGCAGGGTAAAGAGAGGAGGTCCAGCTATGGCTCCACATGCCACGACTGAAGAGGTTGAGGCTCACTGAACATAGTACCGAGCTGTCTCTGTACCAGGGAGTAGCAGGCAGAGTTTAATGGCTATCCCCCAAGACTCTACCAACCAGGGCTTCCCCAGAGCAGGAGTGGGCATGACGCTCAGTCCACAAAGACCTCCCTCAGATCTATATCTGTAAGACAGCGCAACCTCAGACTTGTGCTGACCCATGTGAACGTACCTCAAACCTACTCTCTGTCTGTCATAAGCCAGGCCAGGCAGTCATGGTGCTGCCATACAAAGAATGACCTTCCATTAGAGGCTGTCAAAAAGCCAGACAAACATGCAAAGCTTACATTTCTTGTCAGCTAAGAAGAGCGGATTTCTGAGAGATAGAATATGACCGCCCAAACCTATAACCACATGCAGGAGTGACAGGGAACAAGCTGCAGGGAGAAGAGAGGTATAGACATGAGAACAAGTCCCACAAAGTGTGTCTGAAGCTGGTCAGCATAGGAATAGGAGAAAATCATGAACCATAGGAAGTACATGGGACTTGTACTCTTGGGAGGAAGAAGGTGATTCAAAGTTGCTAAAATATGAACCCAAGGTCCTGCCTGGGTCAAGAGGATTGAAAGGACTGTACCCCACTGTGGAACTGTATCACCCCGCCCCCATCATGATGGAGTCACAGAACCATACAGCAACCAACAGGATGAGCTACTAAGTGTTTGCCATCTAATTGAAGGCGACCATGTCTAGAAAGGGGCAGGAGAAAGAGTCTATCAAAACTGATCAGAATGACAGTGTGAAGACCTCTGAAGATGCTCTTTATCACAAAGGAATGGAGAACTGGCAGAAGCTGTCAAAATAACCCTTCAGAACTCTGAGACTAACCAAAGATTGTTACTAACTAGGGAGTAATTATATAAGAAAAACAGCTGTATCTTGCAAAAAATAATGAGTATTCTAGGGTTTTAATGTGTCCCTTTCCCATTCTCTGTCTTCCTACCTCCTCAGCAGCCTTGAAAACCAACAGTTCCTCTCTCTCTGATGGAGATCAGGAGCCATTGGACGAGATGGAGCAGAAGTGGTGTGGGAAGTTTCCTAACCCACCTGGGAGTTGCCTGGAGATGCATTTGCAAGGCTCTTCTTCTTCTTCTTCTTCTTCTTCTTCTTCTCCTTCTTCTCCTTCTCCTTCTCCTTCTTCTTCTTCCTATTATATTATTATTATTATTATTATTATTATTATTATCATTATTATTATTATTATTCACCCAGAACTAGCACCTTTCCAGGATGGGAGCTGCTATCAGAGGCAGCTGTTTCCCAGGATGACAACAGCACAGGAAGCAAGAACAGAGCTGAGCACGGCACTTAGAGAGCAAGAGAATAAAACAGCCGGGACTTTGAAAAATTCCAACATATTTCTGAGAAACAGCATGGCTGGCCATGTGTGCAGGGTGACACCCGGGACAAGCAAGTTCCTGAAGTCTCACCCTCCTCCGACATTCATGTTCTATAGAAGCAGCAAGTGAAGACTAAGCTGAGGTGTAGTCCCCTGTCTGAGTGTTGAAAGCATGCCTAGCACGTGCCAACAGCTCCTTACCAGAGACTGGGAAACTCACCCGTTCCAGGACTCAAGGGAAATGGCTGTCCAGTGATCCTCTGAACCAGGCGCAGCAAGCAGGGCCTTCAATGAGCACACGATACACAGAGAATGTAGATTCCACAGTGCTGAGTCAAGGAAACCCCTAAACAAGAAGAAATGGCCACAGCAGAAGAAATAGAGAATCTTTTTCCCACTTATACTACTTTAATACTTAAAATATCATATTTTCAACAAAAGTCAGGAAATCTGCAAAGGAGAAAAGAGTTTTTCCACACACAGGAAGGAAGCAGTAGAGACTGTCCCTGAAGAGACCTAGGTGTTGGGATTCCTAGATAAAACCAAAAGTGTCTGGCTTTAGTCAGCCATAAAATAAAGAACTAAGAGAGGCCAGCAGTGTCTCCCCAGTGAGAGAATCTCAGGAAAGATACAAAAATCAAAAGAAAGGATGAGATAGAAATTCTGGAACTGAACAGTAACTAAACAAACAAACAAACAAACAAACAAACCAAAGGGTAGTTCAAGGGGTTCTCTGGTATCTTGGTTTTTGTACTGGCAGAATAAGGAATTCAAAATCTTGACTATCAGACAATTAAGGTTATCAGATCTGTGGATCAGAAAGGAGAAGGCTCAGAGAACTGGGGAGGGAGCAATGAGCAAGCAGTACAGGCCTCACAGGCATGGCAGAGGGGAGAAGGGAGGAGGCAAGCGGATGAGATGGGAGGAGAGGCTCACCTTAGAAAAGGAGGCTCTCGCCACAGCAGGCCCAGTTTTCCCCACTTGATAGAAAGGCACACTAAATCTAGGGTAAGCAGAAGAGAGCAACCAGAGGACGTACTGGCAATGTCAAAACTGGGGAAAGAGTAGAGAAGAGCAAAGAAGCAAAGCTGGAGAACATCGACAGACTTCCAGCTAGACTGTGGTGAGAGGAAAAGAGATCACAGGAATGAGGAATTAAAAGGAAAATACTGATCATCTAGACTTTTCTACAAGTAAATGTTTTTGGTTTTTGAAAGACACTGTTAAGAGAATGGAAAGCTAATAAGAACAGCGATAAAAAAAAAATAAGTACTATGTACCTGAGCAGGTGGCAAGGTCCTCCAGTGCACACACCTAGCAAAAGGCTGGTCCTTAGAATATGAAAGAACATGCCACTCAAAAGTAAGAAGACATGCAACCCATGAAGTACAAACATTCAAAGGTCAGCTCCTTCAGGGAGCATGTGAATATGAGGCCAATGGGTGTGTGAACATTGTTGGTGTCATTCACCTGTAGGAGAGAGGTGCATTGAGCCACTTAGAGCCTAACAAACAGACTAAGGTAAGAACAAGCAACATGGGCTTTGCCAGAGCTGCATGCACAGATAGGAGTCTTTAGTCTCATTGGCAGGAGCCCAGAATGGCAGCTACTTGAGAAAATAACTTCCTAATTTGTTTAAAAAGTCAAATATACACATGATGTTTGCCCAAGACAAATAAGAACGTTATTTCTACAGATCTATACAAGAATGCTTGTGAGAGCTTTATGTATACAGGTAAAACTTGGCATAATTTAAGCATCTCTTAGCAGATGAGTGGGCAAGCTAGTTGTAGGACTTGGGACCAAGGAATATGACACAGCCACAAACATGACCAAATACTGACACGTATAGGACCAAAGTGAGTTTTGAGAGCCAAGTGAAACAAGCCAGACCAAGAGTCCACAATCCAAAGAACCAGATGCGGAAAGTTCTTTACCAGGAAAAGCAA
This sequence comes from Rattus norvegicus, assembly GCF_021556685.1. NCBI lineage: Eukaryota > Metazoa > Chordata > Mammalia > Rodentia > Muridae > Rattus > Rattus norvegicus. The sequence goes on along the minus strand of NC_141534.1, from coordinate 207,449,381 downwards.
GCCCTAGTTCATGCCTGAAAAGACAAGGATCACCTGGGGCTGAGAGAACAGATTTTCCTTAAAGGGCAGGGCAAGCTTTGCAGGATGAAAGCAGTATTCTGTGTCTTTGCTGTGTTACTAACTAGCTCTCAAAATGCATGCATTTTTCTACCTACATTGTACAGCAATAAAGTCAATTACTACTTTACTGCAAATTACCCCTTGTTGCAAATGTAAAACAATTACTACTAGTTGCAAAGGAATATTTGCACAAGCCAGCTCTTCCAAGCAACCTCTCTTCTTATGTTGCCTCCCCCTCCCCCTGCCTTTCTGCCCGGGTTGACTCCATATTTCCTCTTAGAACAACATGAAAAATAGGCACACCTTGGCTCCAGAGACCTCACTGTGAGGTCAGCACCGCTCTAGGAGAGTGGCACTTGGTGCTGAGAAGAGCCCTTCCCAACATGCATGCGTGCACACACATACACACACACACACACACACACACACACACACACACACATGCACATGTACACACACACAAATGCACATGCACACAAATGGCATTTGGTGCAGAGGAGAGGCCCTCCCCACAACACAGAAACACACACAGATATACATACACACCCACAGAATGCCCTGCATCCCTTATTCACAGCCCACAGAATCAGCAGACAGCCCCCCCCACCCTCCACAAAAGACAGACACACCACTGTGCTCATGGCCAGGGATGAGGGAGAGATGAGGCTGAAGCTCTGGTTGCTTGGCCTCCTGCTGATAGTGTCTCCGCAGCATCCTGTGATGACACCCAGGCGTTCTCATCTCCCTCAATGAACGGTAATTACTCCACTTGTTTTCTTTTGCCTTGCACAATGCCAGCATCGGTCTGTTTCCAAATCTGTTCTTGTGTTCGGTTTCATCTGGTTCTAGTTAAATGTGCGTTTTGTTTACTGCATATAATTTGACTAAATCGTTAAAATATATCTTGATGAAAAATAACCTCTCCAGTTGGGTTTGAATTGCTGAATGACAGGCACGGCATCATCTATCCATATTTTTGAAAACCCTCTTCTGAATTGTTATTTGAGTAGGATGCTGGGAAGAGGAATCCAGCCCAGGCTTCCTGCAGATGACTCAGTGGCCCATAAAGCTGAATGACACCTACGTTCAGGGCTAGTGCAGCTCTCAATTTCAGACTTGAGCTTCAATGTAATTGTCTCCCGGAGACTTTGCATGGGGGCTGCACTTCCCCTGATCGCTGAAGTCAGGATAGCCTTGACTAACCTTTACTCTTCTCTCCTCAGCGAGAATGAGGCATGTTCTTGGGATACGTGTCTCTGTGTGCTGAGATTTGTGCATGCTCGGGAGCTAAGGAGTCACTAAGCCTCCTTCTGTGACCCTGAGACGTTAGAGGAAGTGTCTACTTAAAGCCCTTAGGAGGTAGGAGAGAGAACTACCAATAGGGCGTGTCTTTACAGGATTAGCAGTGAAGGTTCTGCAACAGTCCGTGTGATTTGCCACAGCATCGGCTATTAACATACGGACAGGGAAATCGGGGAAGCTCGGCAACGGCAACGACTCTCCGCAGCACCTCACGCCGACACTTTCTCGGATCAGTTCCAGATGCACTGCTTTGGCCTGCATAGAAAACAAATCCAGGACAGGACCAGCCAGCTGCAGGTCCTCGAGGAAGCCAGACCAGGGGTTCTCAGATCAGAATCTCCAGTCTGCATAGCCTGGCCCAACTTAATGGTGCCAATGCCCGTGAGAGTAAAGGACGTTGGGTGTTGAAGGACTTCAACTATGGGTGACATTGGAGTCTGTAGTCCAGGATCCCCAGCAGACAGACCTGTTCACACCATACCCTGCCCTTTACCACCTAGGGTTCTCAGATCTGACCGTTCTCCACCCAAGAAGGAAACAGACCAACATGTTTTCTTTTGTCCTTACGCCTGCAGTCCTCGCTCTCACCACCTTCCTTTAGCTCAGTGCTGTCTACATTACACGCAGGCTTGCTGGTCACACTGGGCTTGTGATCGGTCCTCCAGCCTACTCTCCAGCCCTGGGAGTTCCTAGCTTACATCTCCAAGCTCATAGGGCGATGATTTTGGGATTGGGTCTGCTGTTGGGGTATCTTGGGGCAGTATGCCTCAGTCTTCCCCACAGTGGTACGATGAGTTCATATCTTGCTTGGAGGGTTCACAAGTAGGAGCTAGGACCCAGGAGACCTTTGGATAGTGACACTGCGATCTGAGGTGCACGTGACAGATAAGAACTCTGCCCCCATCCACAGATGGTTTTTTCACACCCTGAAATCAGAGGCATTACTGTGTGCTTTGAAACCACCCAGCCAGGTCCTCAGTAGCTCCTAGCCTGTCTGTGGCCTTGAGCTCTCATAGTGACCCAGAGCTGGCTCTCCAGCAGCTAAGTCCCATCTCCTGCGTCAGAGGAGTCTGTATGAATGGAGAAACCAAGGTTTAAAGACCTCTGAACCCATGCAAGTAACTCAGCCTCAAGTGAGTTTTCCTAGGGACATCATGGCCAGCCACACAGGGAGGAGCTGATGCCGGGCAGGTGAGAGTCAGGCATGGGTCAGTGCTGATTGGTCCTCAGCATCCCCACTGCTCACTCCATTCCAACCGCCTCTACCCTCCCAAGAATTCTACTAAATAGAGTCTGGCATCCTGGCCACTTGTCCCGCTCTGGGCAAGAGCCTTACTACAGGGCTGAGTGCTCAAAGCCAAATCATCGTAACCTAAAGATAACTCCTCTGTAGGTCTCATCGCAGTGACACGTCCTTAAAATGCCAAGTATCCACATGTCCTCCGCCTGCCTCAGGTCAACAGGAGCAGAGAAAAGGGGGGACTGCATCCCTGCCCTTGTGATCAAGAAGTGGTGGACAACAGAGCACCTCGGAAACAGCCTTCTTTCTCGGACAAAGGAAGGACTCCTCCGGTTGTTTTGCTGTTTCTTTCTTCTTCTTTTGTTTGTGTTCTAACAACTGGTCACTATGACAAATACTCTGGATTTCTAATCATGGCCTCCCTTTGTCCCACTCAGCACAGCTGGCCACTGTTGGAAGTCCATTTTCCAAAACTGACCAGACTCACAAATTAGAGGCTTAGGGAGCTCGTGGGAGGTAACACGTAGGCAAAGGCCACACAGCTGCCTAGTACTGAGTTCATTGTCCAAGTCCTGAGCCAGTCTCAATACAGATTTAACCCATTTCTGGCATGGACAGGGTGATAGGCTGGTAGAATCACAAGCCTGCAGCCATGACCATCAGTCCATGGGTTCCACAGGTCCTACCCGGCCCCCCTGTTGCGTGACTCACCAGTATGCAGTCATAGGCCCTGCTGCCATCTGAGTTATGTTCAGTGCCAAGGTCAGAGGGAAGAGGATCTCCTGGGATTGTCACTCTCCCAACTCTGTCTGTCTGTCTGTCTGTCTGTCTGTCTGTCTGTCTGTCTCTGTGTGTGTGTGCGTGTGTGTGTGTGTGTGTGTGTGAGAGAGAGAGAGAGAGAGAGAGAGAGTATGGGTGTGTGTGTTGGTGTGTGTGGGAGAGAGGGAGAGAGATAGAGAGAGATAGAGAGAGAGAGTATGGGTGTGTGTATGTTGGTGTGTGGGAGAGAGAGAGAGAGAGAGAGAGAGAGAGAGAGAGAGAGAGAGAGAGAGAGAGAACACAAATGAGGACAGGGTTATGAGACTAGCCCCCGATTACAGATAAGGGCTATCTCTGCTACAGGGAAGTCTAAAGCTGTAACCCAGGAAAAACACCCACACCCTATGGCTTTATTTCTTTGTTCCTTGGAATAAGACAGAAAAGGCCTGCCCAGCCAAAGAGGCTGAGAATGGATCAAACAGCCTTCAGTCCGAGCACTGCTGTTATAGAGTGGAATTGTAGCCTTGATCAAGCTCAGAGGGGACCAGACCCACTGCTATCTGTCTCCTGGGACCTGCCAACATCCCCTGGGACTGTCTGCCGCAGGGGTGGCAGCATACCTCATGACGCCTTCAAGTGCCCAAGGCAGGCATTTTATTTTGAAGATCCCACCTGTTCATGTTCATCTTAGGGATAACATGCTAAGGTTTTATTTTTTAAAAAAAAAACATGCAAGTCATTGACTTTATAAATACAAAACCACTCAAGCTCAGGAAGTATTTAATTAAAAAGAAGCAGCCCCCTTGATCTACCTCATAGTCAGCACAGCCAAGAACTTTCTCAGATGGTGTGAATTCTCACATGAAAGGACAGTTAAGAAACAGATGCCACCGGCTGCTTCGAGCCTGAGCATTAAACATAAACAGTGCTCAAAGGCAGCATGTCAGCAACGAGTGCTCATCGAGCAAGCAGGCACTCATGCAGGCCGCCACTGTGGCTGCTGGATGGGGAGACTGCCCAGAAGGGGAGCGAGCTGCTCTGTGGCTAGCGGCTCTGCTTCTTGCCACACTCCAAAGAGCTTGGCCCAAAGAAAGGCCAGCAGGCAGATGATCAGGATAGCAGAGGAAGGGACCACCCCCACATCCATCAATCAAGGAAAGTTGGTCCAGGCTGGAGGCGCTGGTCTGTAAACAAGGGGAATAGACATGAGTAGGGTCGTACATGGGGGACCTTGAAACCAGGAGATAGTCCCTGTAGGAGCATGCTGGTCACAGGGCCACATGCCATCTGTCCATGTATGTGGAACAGTAAGTGGAGAGGGGTCTTCAGGTGCTGGGAGCAAGGATAGGGATTATTGCTAATGGGTCAGGAGGTCTTTTTTTCTGTGACTTTTTCTGAATCTAGACATTAGTGACATCTCACAGGACCATAACTGTGCCAAACTCCAGGGCACTTTAGATGCCTATAACAAACTTTATCTGTATCAGAATGCCAGGTAACTGTGTCATCTACCTGCTAACTTACCTCAAAGTCAGCCCAATTTAATGTTGGACAAGATGCGCTCTCTCTCTCTCTCTCTCTCTCTCTCTCTCTCTCTCTGTGTGTGTGTGTGTGTGTGTGTGTGTGTGTGTGTGTGTGTGTGTGTGTGTGTGTGTGTCCAGTTAAAGAATGTCTGGAACATAGGGGCCAGATCTGCATGGAGTCCACAGCAGTGTTGGGAAGCCTCAGGGCTCAGAAGACGAGGCTGATAGAGGAAGTGGGAGGCTTGGGAAGGTCACATCTTCAGTAAGCCAGTAGGTTAGAGGCCAGTCATACCCTTAGATGCAGCTTCATTTCTGATGAGAATTGGTTTTACCTTACTAGATGACAAAATGGTGGCTTTCTGTGAGTCTTGGATCTCAAGCTCTCCATCTCAGATTTCTGCTAATCCCAGCGGCATGCTGTGTTCTCCAGGGAACTACAAGGCAGGGAAGGAAGAAGGAAAACACTGGAAGAGTAGAGTGGGAGGCTCCGCCCCTCGGCTGCCAGCTTCCTTGTTAGTACACAGCCTCACTCTGAAAGGCTCTGAAGGAGGGAAGTGCTGGTCCTCTTGAGAGCTTCATTCTGACCCATTGCATCCAAAACACAACTCAAGGGTGAGGAGAGACAGGGTTCACTATGGTTGACTGAACCTCTCTTTGTTATGGGATTCTGGAAATTTCCACCCTCTATCCCATTGGCATCCAGACTGACTTTACTGAAAGGCTGAGGACTCACAAGCTAATTCAGGGAAATGCATCAGTTTGGAAAGGCCAGATGCAGAAAACCAGAAGTAAAAAGAAAAAAAATCAGCTTTTACTGAAAAAACAACGGCACAGCAACAACAAAATCTCGCCAGGGCGTGAAGGATTTCACTGAGGCCTAGTCTTTGATGTACAAATATGAGTCTGGGGCACTGAGCTGAGGCTTGCCATCAGCCTAATGTTCAATGAGGTTGAGAATATGACTGGAAGGAATTGAGAGTGACCTCTGTAGTGATGAAGATAAGGGTCACCCAGCGTTCCCTTATCCTCCCCAGAGTGGCCACAGGGGAGGGTTAGTGAAGGACTTTGACCTCAGGACCTGTGAGGAGAGGGCACAGCTGCCCCATGAGACAGTGCTGGACAAGAGTCAGATGGACTAATCCAAGAGAGACACAGACTCCTTGCTGAAGGAGCACGGAGAAGAAGTTCCTGTGTGCATGGAGACCTGGGGCCCGGGATGGGGAGATGACTGAAAGGATAGGGTCATCTGGGGAGATGGCTAGGTGAATTAGGAACTCACCTGTGCTCCGGTCCCCAGAACGGAGCAGGCATGGCAGCTGCATGAGCTGGGAGCAGAGAGAGGGATCCCAGCACAAGCCGGCTAGCTGACTGGTGAGCCCCACATTCAGCAAGAAACTCTGCCTCAGTAAATAAACAGTAGAGAAAGATCAGGGAAGACAGCTTGCCTTCAGATCTACATAGAAACATGCAAACATACATCACACATGCATGTGCATATGTGAAATGAGAGGGGGATGGGGAGAGAATGGTAAAGGTCTCAGAAACTACCTTAAAGCTTATAAGAAAGTCTTGGCAGAGGCGCCTAGGGAAAGGCAGAGGACTATCTGAGGAGGTTTGGATGCAAGTGCTTGGTGAGTGGGTGAGGTGGCAATGCAGCCTGTGCATGTGCTGATGTGACTCCTGGTGGAGAGGGAGCTGCCAAGGGTCCTAGGCTGAGCTCAGACCAGGACAGTGGTCAGGACCGGATCATCTCACAGCCTCTGGAGCAGACACCCATGACCATCTGAGGAAGAGACAGTGGCTCAGAGCCCCTGGTGGGGAAGGCCTTCAGTGTTGCAGACTGCAGAAAGAATGTTCTAGTCAGTCATTGGCAGAAAGAAAATGCCAGTCTTCCATTAGGCCATATGGAAGGGTGTGATTAACACGTCACATTTAAACCTCAAACAAACTACAGACTTGGTTATGAGTGCCCAAAATCATCTCCCCGTAATTGCAAGGCCCGGATATTTAATGCCAGGGGCTGTGTTCTAAATGAATTCGGCATTTGAATCTCGAAGATGCGAAAGGCCAGATGTAAGAGATGAGATCAGCATGACCCTGGAAGGGGGCATCAGAGCCACTTCACAGCCCCAGCTGTGACCCCCTCTACCTGCGTTCTGGGCTTTCACCTCCTTACCTACATAGTTTGCCTGCGATCAGACCTAGCGTGTTTGTGTAATCATACATGATCAATAGATTGTTACACACAAGCATCAGACCTAGCGGCAGCTCATCCTTTGCTTTATACCCCAGAGACTCAGATCAGATGGGGGCAGGAGGGGAGACACTGTAAGGTTACAGCCCACTTCTGCGATGGACCCTGTCACCCTGGGTGAGGAAAGGCCTCACGCTGCCCTGATGGTTCCCAGGTGGTTACTGTTCTCTCCAATGCTGTCCTCCACACTGAAGAGATCCTCTATCTACATAAACTCTATTTGAAAAGAGCAATTTAAGGATCCCATTGCTGGCTGTGAGGCATAGTTGTTGTCTGATCTGGGCAGAAATTGATTGGTGCAGGTGGACACGGGATGGCAGCACAAAGACTCGGAGTAGAGTAGCCTAAGAGGGGGCATGAGAGGAGAAATAAAAATAAGGCTTGAGCGAGGTGGATGCCGGCCACCGCCAGGATTTTAAACTGTGCCTTTTGGGCTGCTGAATATGGGATTCTCTGAGGCTGGCACACAAATGTCTGAAGCTCAAGAGGAAGAGAACGGTGGAACTCAGAGGGAGCAGGCTCACCAGGAACGGGAGCTTGAGGCTAACCCACCTTCAAGGTTCGTCAGGAGAGGCCTGGGCTGTGTAAATGCACTTACAGACTTGAATCTATGATCCAGGTCCCACAGAACTATGCTGGCTACAGTTGTGAAACCTGAATGAGGCAAGCGAGCTCTTGGCTTGTGTATAAGGAAGACTTCAGGCAGGTCAAAGGCAGAGGACCAGGAAGTGTGGTGAGTGCTTTCTGGAAGGAGAAAAGAGAGCAAGGTAACTGTAAGAGGGGAATACCTGGGTTCACCCTGGTCAGCCTGCTGTGTGCTCTCCATACCAGCAGACCACCTTTCCTTCTTTGTCTCCATGGGGCGTGGTTATTCCATCGACAGCCATTCACTGGGCTGGTCTGGCTGGTTTGCCTAGTGGACTAGGGATCCATGAGCCACAACCAGCATCCTCTGCCAGTTTTCACATGGGGAAGAAGCCTCCTCACCCCCTTGTAGGAGGCGAAGGCCTTCCACAGCAGCCCTAGCAGCCCACATCCAGAACTAAGTAGGCAAGGCCACATTAGGTCACCCAGTGTTTACCAGTGTCAGATGGCTGCAAAAGTAGGGACCCACTGATGAGCTGAGTGAAGATGGGCCAGGAGGCTGCAGCTGGATCCACACTAGAGGAAGCTCCCTGGGGCGGGGGTGGGGGTGGATTGTCACCAGAGGCAGATGACTGAAACAGCTCTCCCACCCCACTAGCTTTCTTCAGACACCAGCACAACAGCCTTGCACCAGGAAAAGCAGTCCCTGAGGGAGCAGGCACATCCCTAAGTCTCATCCCTCTTTGCATAAACAAGACAGCATGAGCTAGGCCCGTCCTTGTTGCATTTCTGCTTGACTACTCTGTGGCTTACATCTGAAGAGCTAAGCAAGCTGCTTCTCAGCGCCCCATGACCAGGGCACGTTCCACTCAATCCTCCTCTCCTGATTAGCATATCTAGAAAAACAGACATCAGTTGAGTGTGTCCATTCCTTCTTGGCCAAAAAATCAGGCAGACCAATCGAGCTAACCCTCCTCCCTTCTCTCAGGTACTCGCCTACCTCATGCCCCAGCTTGGGCAGATTCATCGAGCCAATGAATTCAGACCAGGAACTGAGGTGAGTGTACAGAACTGAGGGATGTTGTTGCATTGAACACGACCCATGCTGGAATGGGAGACCCAGGGAGACTCAGACCAATAGGAAGACTCACTAATACAGTGTCCCTTTGCTTTCTGGATGGTCTGTCACCCCAAGTGACTCTCATTCAACCCTGCTTGTCTGTCTGATTCATGTCACTGTTCTGCCCAGGCCTGGAGACACTACATGGTGAAGGACGTTAGGATGACCCTGGAACAGCCCAGACAGGGGACAGTAGAACTCAGAAATGACAATTTCTTCTTTGAGTGCTGTGTTTGAAATAAACAACAACAACAACAACAACAACAACAACAGAACCTACCAAATGGAAACTGCCAATTTGAGGAAGATCAGAACCTGATTGTTTCCAATTCACCCTACAGGAGCCACAGTAGGGGATGAAAGACAACGGCAGACTCAGGAGAGATGTGGCAAGGTCGGAGGTTGCTGGTAGCTTCTATGTTCCCTGACGATGTCGCAGTGTAAGAATCCACTCGTGCTAAAATCCATAGAGCCAAAGGCAGCAGTCAGTTTTGCTGATTGATAATGAAAAGGCACACAGTTTGTAAAGTCTCCTAGCCGCACAGGCCCTGGAACTGTGGTATAAGCAAAGGTCCAGTGGACTCTGGAGATGACCCAGGTCTGGGTCAGAGAGGATTCTGTGCTTCCCTTCCAGGTGATCACATCTGGAATGATAAGATGTGGACCAAGTCACTAGGATGCACGTGTGGTTACCAGCCTTGTCATGGCTGTAACCCTGCCTTCAGATGTCCAAAACCTTCTCTCTTCTTCAAGGGCAGGAGAGGAAATTGAACAGCGGAGTGAGCTGAGCCTGGTGAGAACACTAGTCTGTTGGTGCCGTGAGTGTAGGCCCCTCTGAGCCCCGAAGGACACTGTGTAACACTAGCTTTGACCTCATCCTGAAGCCCAAGAGGGCCCTTGCAATTGTCTGCTTGTATATCCCTGATACTGGAGGCCCTGATATTGGAACCCTGATTGTCTTGGCCTCTTTGGTCAAAGAAGATGGACCCTCAGGCTCTGGTCTCCAAGTGGCTCCACAGGTCCTCTGGTGCCATATCCAATATGCTGCTTCTAGGAAGAGAATGGGAGAGACGTCTCTAGTCGCAGTGTGACCCATAGTGGCCTCATTTTTTGGACCATTGAAGAGCCACTGTTTGTAGAAGCCCATGTTATCTAATGGTCACTTTGGAGATGGTCACTGATACTCTGGGCCACTCAGAGCTGGAGCAGTGACATGGTTGAATGGTGACATCCTTGAAGCAAGTTGCTGCAGAACTGAGGCTGCTACCCTTAGTCCGCCCTGTAGCAACAACAGCCTTAGATGCCACGGTGACAGCTACTCTGAGGAAACTCATCTCTAGCACTCTGAGTCAGGCACACCTTCCCCAAGAGCATCTCCTCCCCCGAGATGTGTCCCTTCAAGGCCGTACAAGGTCAGATGGACTCAACAGTTCTAATGGAACAGCTCTGTGATGGATGAATTATGGTGGAGGTGACCTTAAGATAAGCGGGTGGGGACAGCGTGAGGATCTGGGCAGCACAGTGATCAACCCTGGAACTCAAGTAGAATGGGCCCGGAACCACGGTCACACAGTACCACTGTTCAGGATCCAATGGGCAGCAGGAGATCACAGCATTATCCGCTCTTGGGTGGAGAGTGGGCTGACCAAGAAAGGTGAGCCCTGTGGGGAGGACACAGACAGGCATCAGGGACCTGGCAGTAGCCACACGCTATGCATAGCTGAGGAGCAGGCAGCAGCAGAGAGTGCTGTTTTGAGGATGCATGTGTTTGTGAGGGGTCACTCCTGGACAGCGCACAATCATTACACAAAGCTGGGTGGACAGGACAGATCTTATGTGGCCCAGGAATCCTGACGTTCTCACCATTGTGCCCTCGGAGGAGATTAGATGGCAGCCTCTGTTTAGGAGGCAGAGTTGTGACACCGTGCATGCTGGCGTCCTGAAATCCTCATTTGTCTGCTGTGGTAATCATGCAAATGCGCTGCTCTAATTAGGTGTGCTTGCCCTGTGAAGTGGCTCGTTTTTAACTCACAGCAATGCACCTATGTGCTGCTTTCCTGGGATCTCAGCCCAGGCTGCTGACAAAGACACGTGGACAGGGCTGGTTCACAAGAACCAGGCTCACCACACCCTCCCTGGCCAACCCACGAAGACACCAGCTCCCTCCTGTCTCTTGGCACCAACTGCAATAAAATATGTCAGGAAGTAACAGTTTCTTGAAGGTTAGGAGAGAATATATTTTATCAGTACACAGTCATAGTGTAATGAAATGATTTCAGAATTTGCAATGAAAATTGATAAGCCTGTTACAGCTTAAAGCCATTTGATATAAGGCACAGTTAATCCCAAAGAGCTCTTCTTCACACAGGACAGGCAGGCAGAAGCCTGTGGCAAAGCAGATTTACAACTCTGGCCACCAGCCATTTCAGTCCATCTTTCTGTACAACTCAACTGGCCAGTGGTCATGATATGCCCCATGTTGTCCAGTAGCTAGGCATCAAGTTAGACCCAAGAGATTTCAGCGCTAAAATAAACATAGTCCTAGGCAAACCCGTGGGTAGGTCACCTGAGACTGTTTGTCAGTACATGAATTCTAGCACAATGTAGTGTTTTTCTAGCTGTAAAGACAGGTGCCATGGAAGGCTATTCCTGAGCCCAGAGTGCCCAGAAACACAGAATGGGTGTGGCTTGTTTGGCAGGCCCAGCCCTGGGAATGCATGCCTAGATCATACCTGAGGTTTGCATTGCCCAAAAAATAAGCCATTGACTTTTCAATTGCTCCTCACAGTGTCTTCCCCATGCCCTATTGACCCCAACATTCTAGAGATTAACACTAGACAGTAGCTTTGGGATATTGGTGCACACCCTAAACTCTCCATACTCCAAGTGGAGAAGCATCATCTGATGGAGGGGTGACTAGCAGCATACATAGGTGATGAGAGACCCTGGGCTATCCTGGTTCTCCTACTGCCTGCCCCACCTCCTTCATCCCAAGCCACCCTGAGCCGATAGGTTTGTGCTCAACCCTCCTGCTTCCAAAGACACGCTTGTCTAGCTAAGCTGGCTTCTCAGGCAGGATGGGCAAGGCAGCTCTTCTCACCCCACTCCTCCAGCCCACCTAGGTCTCACACATTGGCCATTTTGTTCTTCCCCATGGAGGCTGCGTTTACTTGAAGTACTGTCTACAGAGCTGCCCCCTCTGCTGTGATACTTCTCTGGAGGTTCCATATAGAACATCCCTGAGGTTTGCGGGAGGCATGCTTTCTGAGAGTCAGATCCTTCTAGCACTGTGAACATTGTAGCACATCATAGCAGCGTGTTCCCCTGGCCAGGGCTCTTTTCAAGGAAACAAGCTTGTTTCTTTTCATATCAAGTAGAACACAGTCACAGTGGCCCTGGGCTGGCTTGCCTACAGCCGTGCTGGTCTTAGCTCTGAAAGTTCCAAAGTTTATCTCTAAGGTCTAGGAACTTAGTGGAGGAGAATGAAGGCCACTTCTAGGTACTGACAGCTTTTAGGGCTTCTTAGCAGAATCTGGCAAGCAGGAAACTGTGAATAAGCACTGAGCAATGTGGTCTCCACTGCCACTGTCAAATATGAATGAATGCTATCACCACCACCACCATCACCACCACCATCGACCCTAACCTCACCATCATCACTGTTGGAAACAGGATAAGGCTCTCAAATCAAGAAGCCACTATTCAAGAAATCTCAACAAAGCACAGAAGGGTGTTTATCTATTCAAAGCAGGAAAGCAAGCACACCTAGTTAGATGCTTTTGGGTTTCATCCCTAACACAAAGGGAACTTAGCCATCCCTCATTGGCTGATAGTCGACTTCATCATCCACATTCAATTAGACAGCATAAAGGAGGAAGGAGTGGCCTTGAGAAAGAACGTTTGGTATCTAGAGAGTGAGACAGCTTGGTGTATATACCAGGGAATCATGGAGAAAGAATGGATGTCAGGGTAGTGGGAGGTGTTGTCGTTACGATTTCTCTTTCTGTGCTATAACACCAGCAACAAAAGCAACTTGCAGAGGGAAGGTTTTGTTCCAGCTTACAACTTTTGGGTCACAGTTTATCACTTAAGAAAGTCAGGACAGGAGCTCAAACAAGGCAGGAACCTGGAGGCAGGCCATAGAGGGGTGCTGCTTACTGGCTTGCTCCTCATGGTTTGCTCAGCCTGCCTTCTTATAGAACCCAAGACCAACAGCCCAGGGGTGGTGCCATATGCAATGTGTGGGCTCTCCCACATAGATCACTAATTTAAAAATGCTTTATAGACTTGCCTACAGACAAATCTTAAGGAGGCATCTTCTAATTCTCCCTTTCCAAATGACTTTGCATTGTGTCAAGTCAATCTAAAACTAGTGGGCATAAGAGAAAACGGGCATACCTGGTGACTCACCTCATAGAAAAGACATTTTCCCCATGTCACCATAACCACCATCATACATCCCCACGACCACTACCACCACCATCCCCACCACCACTACCACCGTTGTCATCATGATCACCATCACTATCATCACTACCACCATCACTACCAACATCACTGATTGGTGCTTCCTAAGTGAATAACTCTGAACTGAGAAAACGCTGCCGTCAACCACAGGTGGGGCAGAAAAACATGACTTACTTGTGAAGGAAGAAGAGAACGATATTCTCCAAGACTCACTTTATGACTTCGAATGCATCACTTTTCCAAACCCCCTCCTCCTTGTCTTTTAGTGTGTTTAAAAGGGAGAACCCACATGCACGGAAGGAACCCTGCAAAGTCCCTTCTATCTGGATCTTTCTGACAACTATAGAGGAAAGTGTGCTTTGAGCTGGTAGGTTCGGGATCTTTGAAGCAGATGGGCCTTGATACTCCTGAGCAAACCCTACCCAGATCCCAGGATGTACAGTGTCACAATTGAGCCCCTCTGGCTTTGCAGGACCTGAGGCTAAAATCCTGGAGCTTCTTCCTCACCTGCCTGGGGGTCAGTCCCTCTCTTCCTGGGCACCTCAGCTATGTTGGCACAGGAGAAGCTAGAGGTAACAAACCAATGCTGTAGAGGGTTTATGAATAAACTCGCTTAGGAAATAGTAAGTCACACGATGCAGAACATACCAAGGTGGCACTGCCTCCAGTGTGGCTGGAAGACAGCAGTGCCCGGGCTTGCTAGAAACCGTAGGGAAGAACATTTTGTGCCATAGTTGAAGTTTATGGTTGCTGAGAGAGTTTCTGCTAATGTTTGTTCACCAAGACTGACCTGCAAGTTGGCTCCATCCCCATAACAGAAGGAGACAGCCCTGACTTCAAACCAGTCATTAGGCCTATGCTCTTATCTAAGAACATATCTCTAATGGGCAGATCAAGGGGGGAGGCAGCCCAGGGTCACAACCATCATTAAGTCCTGGTCTACCATTAAGTCCCCAGAGCTCCTGTCAAGAAATCATAATCCTGCCAGGTGGGAGGATGGACCTAGGTAACAAGCGCTGAGAAAGAACAGCATACGTGTATTTAAGAATAATTCTGGAGGTCTCTTGCCATGCTGGCAGATGGGGCAGACGACACCAGAGGCCTGCCTGCCACTGTGTAGTGTGGGCAGGCTGAGGATACTCTGATGAGCAAGTCTGTGGTGGAGAGATGGGAGAGAAGAGAAGCGGAATGGTTTGGGCTCTATGAGGAGAGGCAGAACTAGACACAAGAGGATGGTGAAAACAGGCCGATATGCCTGAGGCCATGATGAAGTTCTAGCCTGTGTGGCCACTGAGGGCCATGTCTGGGTCCACAGTCCGGCAGCAGTAGCGATCTGTGTCAATGTCTGTGGTCCATGTTACCACCAAAGGCCATGCAGACATTTCTAGTCTGGGCGCCTCCTGGGGTCCATAGTGATGTTCGAGAACTGTGCAGAGCTGGTCCTTACAGGCTGTCGTGTGTGAGAGAGCTGGCTCCACCCCTCACCTGGGCAGCACAGTAGAGCTGACCTTGATGGCACGGAAGTGGGAGAGCCCATCCCGTCCACTGATGGCTACTGCATTCAGGAGAGCAGGCCCTGGTGGTCCGGGCACAGGAGAGCTGATGGGCTGACCGACTCAGCTAGCACCCAGGTCCAGATCCAGGGCTTTGAATTGGCCCACTCCTATAGCTACCCCATCTATGAGCAGCTGGAGCTTGAGAAGGAGCTGGTCCGCAGGACCAAAGCTGCAAGATCGGGGCAACCACAGACTGTCCAAGAGGTGTCCTGGTGAGGATCCAGTATTGACAGCACAGCAGAAGCCAGACGCCTCAAGCCAGGCCAATGACTCATTGCAACGGACATTTATAAGTAAAGCTGTTTGGGAAAAGGGCTGTACCGTGTGACACATGCTTCCAGGGCAAGATATATTCTCTTATTTTTTTTTAATTCTTATTTTTGGTCTTTTTTTTTTTTGAGGAGAGTTTGCAAGGGTGGAGGGCAGATATGGGGATGTGGGAAAATGGGAACTGGGGTGCATGATATAAAATTGACAAAGAATCAATCAAAGAATTTTTAATGTAAAGAGAACAAATACAGATATTTTCAGCTAAATATAATAATTGCTATTACTATTATTTAATTACTACTATTATTATTAGTTATTATTCTGGCAATAACTGTGATATATAAATCTCCCATCTTCCCAAATGTCCAGACTCTCAGTCTCTTGTCTCTGTTTAAATTGTTCAAAATGTGACCAGGAGCCAGGACCTAAGAGCTATTTAAGGATGACAGCTTGTGCAGAATGCATACACTTGTGGTACATTAATTTAGTGAGACCTTCTCTTCAATGCTGGATCCTCTTTGCACGTTAGCCAGAGCCAGACAGGCTCTGTTAAAGGGCTTCTTCCCATTATTAATCTCCAAGTGTGGTGAGTGGTTTCTCACTGGGAAGGCACGCTAATTCTATAACAGTATCACCACCTGGATGAACCCCCAGGCCCCTCGAATGGAAAATACCGGCCAACGGTTGCTAAATCCTTCAAAGGGAACACTGGAAAGAGAATCCAAGGTTGACATCCGCCTTCATGCTCCTGAGAGTAAGCATCAGGGGCCTGGGACCAGGGCTGCCTGTGGGGCTCAGTCAGAGGCCTTGAGGACAAGGGCTGCTCTGAGGCCAACACAGCAAGATGCCTACATGTAACAAGAGAGTGGACAGGATTTAAAAGGGTGCTTGGGGCAGCAGATATGCAAATTCATGGATCTGTGGTTCTCACATTCTTGCAAAGATGAAGCGATCTTTTCCGTTTATTTCCACTGTGTTTTCAGCGTCCGATTATCATCTTGTTCTTAGGAAACACTTGTGTTCTTCACCATCATGGAGACAGAGTGTAAAGAGCCCTGGCCACAAGCAGAGTGAGCCTGCAGCAAAGGGGCAGCATTCCCATCAGCCCCTAGGCTGTTTGTCTCCCCACTTCTTGGCTTAGGTGTGGCTCCATTCGAGGAAAGGGGAATCCTCTGTGAACCCCTTGGAAACTAAGGGATAGCTAAGGGGGTCCCAGGCTGCAACCAGAGGCTGCCTGGCCTTTGTGTCTCTTCTCCAGAGGAAACCATTGGTCCTAAGACCAGGAGCTGTTGGGCACAGGCTGTTCGGTGTCTCAGGACCCAACTGGCTTTAAGTGATTCCCAGCCACCGCTTTGCTTCGCCTCACTGTACCATCTTTGTTTGCACACAAGGTGTCCATTCCCACCAGCAATTAGTAGGGGAGGGGGCAGCACGGGGGTCTGTTAGGCGCGAACAGCATATGCTTTGCCAACAGGAAAGGGAGGAGGTGTAGTCCCCAGACAAGCATCTCCGCAGTGCATTCAAGGATCCCGCCCAGCTGGCTGGTGGTTGTTTCTGGCTGTCCTGCTCCATTCCTCTTTCTCCTTCACTCCCCTCCCCTTCCTCTTCCAACCCCACCTCTTCACAGCCCCTGACCATGAGAGAGTTCCATAGACCTCAGAGATTTTAACAGTGAACCCCAAGACTCAGGTAGAGGGAAGTGAAGGCTAATTCTCTTCCAGTCTGCAGATAGCCCAGAACTAGCTCAGTACCTTCTGGAAGCAGAAAGGAGACTGGCTTTTACCACTAAGGCCTCTGAGGCCACTGGTGCTGCCCCTTTGTGGGGCAGACAGGCTCGTTCCTGGTCACCGGCTACTGATGCAGTAACCTGGTCCCTCCCAGCCTGTCAGGCTGAGACCATAGTTCTCCTCAGAGCTCTGGCCAGGCACTGCCTCCACACTGTGAGCCACCTACAATCGGAGACAGAGGTCTACCACACCTCCCCTTTCCTTGCCATACAAAGGTGGGTGCTCCCAAGAGGCCAGAGATGCAAGCCCCTCCTTCTTTCAGCTTCTCACAGGTCACCCCAGGGTTTGACCCCAGAATAAACAGCAGCACTCAGGAGACTTCTTGGAGTCAATGTAGGAAACTTGAGAGCCTTGATAAGGAAAACAAAACAAAACAAAACAAAACAAAACAAAACAAAACAGCAAAAAAGATTCCAGCATCAGAAGCACATAGGCCATCATGCAGGGAGTGGGTGGTGCACACATAGCTATGCTGTCACAGCTCAGGGACTTGGCAGGCCCCATGAGCTGCTGTGGAGAAATCAGGCTGGCCCAGGCACCCGCCATGCCAGTTAGCTGTTTTGAGCTTTAATGGAAGGTGTCCTGTCTGGGATGAAGCAGTGCACATATTACAGATGGGACCATACGAGATGGCACCGAGAACAAACTCTGTCCTGACAGTTATGGTGCACTCTGTCTCCAAGGGACCACCTACAAGAAAGACACACCCCAGAGCTGCCACTGTGATGGGGACTTCTGAACTGGACAGAAAAGAGGCCATACCTGCCTCATACCAGCCTTGTGTCTATTTCATACCCACCAAGGGTACATTGGGCACCCACCAGTGCTCCAAGGTCATTACCACTGGCCCTGCCCTGTGGACCCTGTCCAGATCAAGTCCCTACATCAGAACTGCTGGTGAGAGGAAGTGGCAGGCACAGGGTAGGAACCATCCTAACAGGAAAGGCAGGCTGAAATTTCCAGGTCACCAGGAGGTGTGCTTAGCTATTCTTACCTAAATCACTTGTACTTTTATAGGAGGGACAGGCTGTTTCTTTTCTTCCCGTCGGACAGCTGCTGCCACTAATAGCAAAATCTGTCTTCAAAAATCTAGAAAAAGGTTCAATAAAAAAGGGCCATAAACTGTGCTAAATTAATATTTATACCTTTTTGAGTCCGGTGCTTGTCAGAGGTAGATAGGCTGGCTTCTTTCCCTGCTCTGTAGAGGAGCTTTTGTCAAGAGATCTTCATCACAGGGTGAGAGAGAGCATGCATTCTCCCCAGCCAGCACAGGACAGAGAGCCCCAGGCACTGGGAGGGGAGTGTGAGGAGGGGCCAGCAGCCACTTCTGTCTGCCCTGTGTGAAGGGAGGTGCCAGAGAATGGATCTCTGAGCCTCAGGGAGGTGCTGCAATTTAGGATCTAAGGCACATCTCCCTGGTTACTTAATGTCATCTCCCTCCACCAGCCCGGGGTGGGGTGGGGCAAAGCTTTTAGCTATAGCTGAGTCTGAAGACAGAAAGGGCCATCCCTCCTCCTCTCCTTCTCTTCCTCCCTTTCTCCTTCCTGTTTTGCACAAAGCCTACCCACAGAGGTTTACCAGATAGCTGCCGTTCTCTGGTGCTGCTCAGACAGTGTGGTGATCTTAGCTGCCGTTCTCTGGTGCTCAGACAGCGTGGTGATCTACGGCCATTCTAACCTAAAGACCACCATCCACCTCATGGCCCCTGCCATGGGCCTGCTACAGGCACCCCAGGGTGTTCCTGGAGCACATGGGTCTAAGGCCGCCTTCGTGGAAGCAGGTATGGCATCTGTCCCTGGCTATGGCTGGTCTCCTCCAGCCTCCTTCCTGCTGACTTGGCCACAGGACAGCAGTGGCAGTGAGGCTGCAACCCTGAGCCTCTCAGCACTGACTGTCAAAAGCCCAGCTCCTCAGAGCACTGTTCTGACTCAAGTCCCCAGGATTCTGAGCAGGATAGGAATGTGCCCTGGTGTTTAGTCCAAATTTCTTCCTAACAGAAACCTTCATTCCTAGAGCCAGAGAAGGTGGTTAGGGTTCAGAAAGTAAATGAAACTTACAAGTCTCAGAATCTCATGAAAGTGATAAGATTCATGGGGCTGGATTCAATTAAAATATTTATGTACGAAATTCTTAAAGAATAAAGAAAGAATAAAAAACATAAGATTAATGAGGATACATGTACGTATGTATGTATGTATGTATGTATGTATGTATGTATGTAAATGGCCAGTAAGCAGGTCCTTCAGAGTAGCCCAGGGATGAAGCTTCCATGAGTCACCACCAATGCTGAGTGAGTTTTTCCAGTGATGTAATAGTGTCTTTGAGTTATCCCTATAAACTACCTCAATAAACTCATTGGTTCACCAAGATAGACTTGGGTCGAGTTGTTTCATGGTTCCATCATTAGTGACCTATCTCAGGTGAGTAACATTTTCTCAGAGCATCCCAGGAGAAGTCACCCAGTAGCAGACACAGAGGTAGAAATGGAGGCAGAGATAAAATGGTCCAGAGATGCAATCACATGTATCTGCCACGTCAGGCATCACATCCCGTTTGGAAGTTTAAAAGACTTAGTAAAACCCAGTGGGCCTCCAGGTTCACCGTGCTAACTTCTGACTTGCAATACCTGGATTCCACCTACACAAGGGCGCTGGAGACCAGTGACCTCTCCACTCAAACTTCAGGGTGACATTCACACAAGGGAGTTTGCTTTTTCCCTAATCTTCCTTCTTGAATTATGATGGGGATAAAATACTCATGTGCAGCTTTTTACTAGGTCATGAACCAGTGAGTTGAAGAATAAAAATATGCCTGGGGCTGGGGATTTAGCTCAGTGGTAGAGCGCTTACCTAGGAAGCACAAGGCCCTGGATTCGGTCCCCAGCTCCGAAAAAAAGAACCAAAAAAATATATATATGCCTAAGGGTAGCAAGAGGGAGAGGAGGTGAGACCTCGCACATGTTCGAGAATGTGGGGTCTCTGCAATGGACTCTGGCAAAGCAGTGATGAAAGTGCCAGAAACCAGGGCCTGCAGACACCAGCTGCACTGCTGCCAGACTATCACGTATCCCCACGATACAGGGGTGTGAACGCCACAATATCACTGCCCCTCCAGAGAAGGAGCTCCTGCTGTGTTGAACATCATAGCGAATCCAGAACCTTGAGAATGGCCATTTGTCTCACCGGCTGATGAGTCACTGGGACACAAAAGGTCCATTAAAAGGTTCTGGGTCATGCTGTATGTCTCCTTTGAACTCTTACATAGCTGCTCCTGGTAGACATCTAGATTTAGGGTGAGAGCAAGACTCCATTATGGGACCTCGGTAAGGGGTATCCTCTCAGCTTGGAAGCAGTACCCCAGACTACAGAACATCCCCATGACCCTGGGAGTTAGAAGTATCTGTGGTCTCTTCCTGGACATTCCTCAGGACCCACAGCCCTTTCTGTCCCCATCAATCTGAAGTTGCATCAAGATCCTACTTGATTTCGACATCTCCCACTGGCTGGAAACGCAATTCTCAGGGTGAAACATTCCTTGTGTTGGAGACAGCAGCGTGTTTCCTGGCCTCTTGGTGGACCCCCTGGGTTAGGGGTGGGTCCTGGGGTGCTGTGCACCAGGTGTGCTGACACAGTCTCAGTTCTGAATTGACGGGAAGAGGAGAGGTGAGGCTTGACAGCTCCTTGAGCCTGCCCATTGTGGCGGATTGGGTTGAAGGTATGAAGTTGCAACAGCACATGTGTGCTTAGTTCTGTAGAAAACAAAGTGCTCCCCAGAGTACTCCTCCCACAGGCCGTACTGTGTGGCATTCCAGCCACGTTCACGTGACTCCTCTGTAGTCAGCTCCTGGCACAGACAGCCGATCGGTTCTAGTGATGATTTGTGTGTAGAGGTCAGATGACATCATTGTTTAACTTACGCTCCGTGGTGACCTTGACGTGGGGAGCATCTCTGTGTCTTGGGGGTGGTGTGTCCATCTTCCTTTCCTTGCTGTGCTGCTCTTCCCTCCCTCTGTGGAGAAGTACGCACGTCCAGTGCACAACTGAGTCCCTGTACCTTTTGAGCTGCCCTTCTATTATCTCCGTGGTAACCTTTAATGAAAAGGTTTAAAGTTTTGACGAATTGCATTTTTTTCCACAGTTTTCTTTTGTGTGAATAACGTGCTCCAGCTAAGAACTCTTCTTAGAGCCCAGGATTGTAACGCTTTCCCTCTATTCATCTTCCTGAAAGTTTTATTGACTTAGTTTTTACGTTATGGCCTGTGGCCCACTGTGAGGGCCCACTGTGAGTGAGCTCTGTGTAAGGTAGGTAAGGGTAGGTAGATGTTCATTTTCTTCCATGGGAATATTTAGGTGATCTGGTGTTTTGGGGGGTTTTGTTTGTTTGTTTTGGTTTTTGCTTTTTTGAGAAAATTCTCTCTCTGGAAAATAATTCCAGTGTCTTTGTCAAATGGTTCACAAGGTGTGTGGCTGCTGGACCACACTGCTGTGCTCCACTGCATAGTATGCCTGACATGTGTGTGTGTGTGTGTGTGTGTGTGTGTGTGTGTGTGTGTGTGTGTGTTTGTGCTGCCATAGCTCCATAGCCAGTCTTTAAATCAAGGCTATGGTTTTGATAATTTTATTTTTGTTTTTAGCAATCATCTGGATATTCTGGGGTTTTTCTTTTTGCATTTTATACTTCCAATGCATTTCAAGCCATCTTGTCAATTTCTACCAAAAATTTTATGCCGAGATTTTTCTTTAGATGTGATTTTGTGTCCATAGATCAAGATGAGAAAACTAACAGTATACTAGGTTTACATTATTTTCACCTGAATATATATATCTTGAGAATAGCTGAGGCCTGTGTTAATTTCTCTCATATTCAAGAAATGTTCTGCAGTTTCAGCAAAGAGGTTTTATACCACATGTTTAAGTTCATTTCTACATTTCCAATATCTTCATCATGTTTTCACTTTGTAACTTTCTTGTTTATATTCTTTGTGTGTTTGTTCATTTGCAATACATTTTTACTACGTATCATGGACTTATTTTTTGAGATTTCAATTTCCAAATGTTGCTTGGTATCATATTAAAATATACTTTATTTTTAAAATTTACATCTTGCACCTCTGCCAAACTTACTTAGTAACCTTCATGTCTATTTTTTCATACGTAACAAATCATGTTATGTGTTTGGCTCTCTTTAGAGCCAGTCTTACCCTTTTCTTCCAAACGTTATATGTTGTTTCTTTTCTTGCCTTATTACATGGAGGCTAGCACCTGCCTTATGTCATGGAGGCTAGCACCTGCCTTATGAGTGGAGGCTAGCACCGGCCTTATGTCATGGAGGCTAGCACCTGCCTTATGACATGGAGGCTAGCACCGGCCTTATGACACGGAGGCTAGCACCTGCCTTATGTCATGGAGGCTAGCACCGGCCTTATGTCATGGAGGCTAGCACCTGCCTTATGACATGGAGGCTAGCACCTGCCTTATGTCATGGAGGCTAGCACCTGCCTTATGACATGGTGGCTAGCACCTCTGAAGCTGAACAGAACCAGCAAAAGCCAACACCCCTGCTGTGTCCTGACATCAGCAGGAAGGCTGAGGATCTTCTAGCTGTCTCTTAAGATGTAAGAAATCCCTTTTACTCTTAGTCTGCTGAGAGTTTTTGCTTGTTTCCTTTCTCTGTGAGTCGTTATTCCTGGTTATTGAGTTTTATCAAATGCTTTTCACCTGTTGAATTTTTTTCTTTTATCTTTTCCATGTGGCTACATATACCAACTTTAAAAAAATTTTTTAAACAAAGTCTACATTCCTGGAGTCATGCCCATTGGACCTCACTGTGTCATTGGCTGTCCTTTTTTTTTTAAAAAATACTACATTGTACTTATTTGTTGTGAGTGTGTGTTGTACGTGGATGCAAAGATGCCATGGTTTGCTTGTGGAGGCAGGAGGACAGCCTTATGGCAGTTGGCAGAATTGGCTGTCTCCTTCCACTGTGTGGTGCTGCAGATTAAATTGGGATCATCAGGCTTGATGGGAAGGGACTCATGAAAACGATGATGAAGTTTTCTTTTTATTTTTCCCTCTTCCTTATATATCTCACATGTAATGAACATTTTGCCTGCATGTATGTCTAGTGATGAAGGCCTGGTAGGTCATCAGATCCCCTGAAACTGGAGTTAGAGGCCAACTGGGTCTTCGGGAAGAGCGACCAGTGCTCTGAACTCCTGAGCCACCTCCCCGGCCTCATCCTTTATAATAATACCTTGGCACGTCTTGGGTTTTAGGCTGCGGTGAATTCATAACAAGAGGGAAGAATTGTTCCCTGGCTGTGAGCTGTCTGGAAGCCTGGGTACTAGAGTGTTCTTGCTTAGTAAAACTCGCCAGTCAAGCCATTTAGGGTTGGATATTTGGACCAAGGCTTTGATATGGAATGTCCCCGAAGGGATGGAGCTATTCATGCTTTCTATTTCATTTGGGGTCAATGTAGCCTGTCATTTGAGCATTTAAAGAACTTGTCCATTCTGGTGCTGGACAGATGGATCTGGAAACAGCAGAAATGAGAACAAGCACCCCAGTATACATAAGCCAAGGTTTTTCTATGGGAATATCAGCTGGGGCCGCTTAAATTAAGTAAAAAAGGTGAGCCCTGATCAGAGGTGACCAGGCTCATAGCCACCATAGAAAGCAGCAAGCTTTGATTGATTTTCTGGAGTGGGCTCAAGTTTGGTAATTGTCTCTGGTGCGGACTCAAACAAAACTTCCTACTGTGTGAAAATATTCTAGCTTCATATTTGGAGGGCTCACGGGAGGCCCCTTGGCCTTGGAAAGGGTTGTAGGACTTTTCAGCATTTGAAATATAGACAGAATGCACGCGCTGTTCCGACAGTCAACAGATCAAGGTCACCCTATGTGGTAGTCTTAGATAAAATATCACTCAAATAATTGACATGTCTAGTGCAGGCCTCAGGAGGGTCAGCTCTGAGGTTAAGGCAGCAGAAAGGGACAAACACGGTGGGTAGTTAGAGACACAGAGCTTTCTTTTCTTTTTAAAAGAGATTTATTTATTTTGTGTTTGAGTAGTCTGTTGCTTTCTTCAGACACATCAGAAGAGGGCATCGGATCCCATTACAGACAGATGTGAGCCACCATGTGGTTGCTGGGAATTGAACTTAGGACCTCTGGAAAAGCACTTAGTGCTCTTAACCACTGAGCCATCTCTCCAGCTCCAGACATGGGCTACTTACTGTGTTCAGTCACCCACTGGTGCTAAAGGCTAGAGGCACTGCTAAAGAGCCAACACTTTTGCTAAAAGCACACTTCAGATTTCCACAGTGACCTGGGCAACAGTTCTCGAGACCCACACATCAGAGGGGATATCCTGCAGCAAATTTAATGGGAAGCCAATTACACGCTGCTCAGCTGTGTGACTTCTGCAGTTCATGATTTTTAAGTCAATGAGAACAGACAAAAGAAACACTAAGGATTATTTGCTGTTGTTCTTTTCTTTAAAAAAATAAAATAAAATCCTCCCTTATATTTGTCATTTGTGAATCCAATGTGACAACCATTAATTTGTTTAGTTGTAAGGATCACCTGCTGCGCAAACATTCTCCCTTCATGGTCTGGGGACCTGGGGCTTCACAACAAAGCAATCGAGAAGGCGCAAGGACAGAAGGAGAAGAAGAATGCATGTTATTTTTGACAGGCAGCAGTTAGCGTCCAGCTTCTATCTGCAGTTTCTCTGCAATGGTCCCTACTGCGCCCTCCACCAAAGCTGGTTTGCATGAACTCTCAAAGGACTCGCTGTCCTCACACCTTCTGCTGTAGCCTTTCATTAAGCAAGGTCTCACTTTGCAGTCTAAAACTCAGAGAGATCCTCCCACCTCTGGCGCCACTTCCACCTGCTTGGATTTCAAGCCCGAGCTACCACACCCAGCCTGGGTCTTTAGGAGTAATGGTCAATTAGTGTACTGCTGTTGCTTTTTTTTTTTTTTTCCCAACTTGATACAAGCCTAGACCTACCTGAGAGAGGGACGCTCGGTTGGGGAATTGCCTCCACCAGTCTGGCCTGAGAGCAGACCTATGGGTAATATTCTTCACTGCCCAGTCCACTGTGAGGGGTGTCATCTGTGGGCAGGTGGGTCTGGGTCATGTAAGCAGGGTAGCTGAGAAAGTCAGAAGGGCAAGCTTGTGCGCATTTCCCCAGTCTCAAGCCAGGAGTCATGAATTCCTGCCTTGAGCTTCTGACCTGGCTTTCCTTGATGATGAACCATGACCCGGAAGCTGAAATAAATCCTTTCCTCCTCAAGTGATGATTGTGCTTATCACAGCAACAGAATCCAAACTGGAACACTATGGTAGTGGGAAGGGGAGGTCGGCGTTTTCTGCTGCACCTCCTCACGTCCCCAGTCAACTCATTTATTTAAGGAATTGGCACTTGGTTTTTTTTTAAAACTTTTGCAGTTTTGTAGGGCCTTCTATTTTGTTGAGTTCTGTACCTTTCTTAACTTCTTACTTTAGGGTTTTATCCTTCTCTTCTTGATGCAGTCACTGATCATAAATATTGAAAATTTTCTAATATAGACTTTCACCATACAGTGTGTTTTCTGGTTATTGTTTGAGCTAAGCTTTACTCCTCTTAGTGTGCTGTTTTTAGGGTTATTTGCTAGTGAATAATTCCTAATTTTCTTTTTGGTGTTGTATTTAATTATTGGGTGATGTAAGTGTGCTGTTTATTGCAAATATTTGTGATTTTCCTTTTTGATCTCAAAGTTAATTTTACTGTGTTCAGAGGGCGTCTTCTGTATGATTTTAATCCTTTTAACTGTGTCATTGGGTTTTTAAAACAGGATCTTGCTACACAGTTCAGGTTAATTTAAGTTTCCCAAGTACTGGCATTGCAGGCATTGCCCCCATCTGGATCAGTACCTTTAACTCTACTGAAAATTGCTGACTGGCCAAGGACATAAGGTCCAGTTGAGTGAGGAGACCATGTATGTCTGCGGAAACTTAGGTCTGCCAGTGTTGGCTAGCGCGTTTTCAAGAACCAACTGGTCCAAGGCAGTTGTCTGTGAAGGACAAACTATAGTGGTTGCTTTTGTCTTAGTTCTGTCAATTGCTAAAAAAGAAGTTTTCAAATATTACAATGATGTAGAATAGTGCTTTCCTCCTTGATTCTGTCAATTTTTGCTTTGTGAATTTTTGAAACCTATTTTATAACTATCAATGTTTATAACTATCGTGTCTTTTAGATGAATTAACCAAAATCGACCATTTTGGAATGTCCTTTCTTACCTCAGTAACAATCTGTGTAATGAGACATAATTTTTGCGATGATACAAAATATGGGTCCTCCCTCGTCCCTCCCGCACTTACTGCCTGCCATCTGGGTGTCTATCTCTTCCCTCTGATTCTACTTGACAGTTTCCTATTTTGTGGGGCTCTGTTCTCCTCCAGGCATGACTTAGCTGCTGCTGTCTTGAACTCAAAGCTGCTGCTGTGGTTACCAGTAGGAGGCCTCATAGGAAGGAGTCTATGAACATTGCCTGGTGCTGCGTGTGTGTGTGTGTGTGTGTGTGTGTGTGTGTGTGTGTGTGTGTGTGTGTGTCAGGGGTTGGGGGTGGGGTGGCCAGAAACTCACTAGAGATTGCAGTCACTCACTTACTCCTGCACCCTCACCTAGCTGTGTGTTATTCTTTCCCGGGTCATTGTCCCCAGGGGTGCTAGAAATTTTAGAAGGTGGAGGGTAAAATGACCAGGGAATCTATCTGCACAATTTTCATGAGTCATCACCCATGGTGGGGTGGGACTATTCAGTTATACCGACCCATGCTTTTGTAAAACACCTCAATGAGCTCTCTGGTTCACCGAGCTGGACTTTGGTGAGGTCATTTCTTTGGTTTGTAGTCTCCCTCTCTATCTGAAAAATAGAGAAAAATTGCACAGCAATCTTTTTGGCGATAACGCATACCTAAATTGATTTTGTTTGTTTACTCTTTTATCCATTTTTATAATCCCTGCCTTTTTAATTGCCATATTTACTACAGTAACATTTAATATAGCAAATGATATGATCGAACTCACTTTCCATCATACCAGTTTTATAATATTTTAGAATTTATTTAATTTCTATTGGCTTTTTGGTAAAAAAAAAAATCTCTGCACCTCTTCTGTTATTTTAGCTCTCACTTTAGGGAATGTTTACTCTTCTCTACCTGGTCAACTTAAAAGATGTAACACTACACAGAGTGTGGAAACATTGTAGCCATGTATGCCATGTTTCCACTCTCACTGCCTCTGCTCTTTGTTTTCCTACCCTGTAACTTTTTTAACATGGTAATTTTTTGCTTATACGATTATATGCTTTTATAATTTTAAATTACATTTGTTTGTATGTGTTAAGGTGGGCATTTGGAGATCAAAGGACAACTTGCCAGAGTCAATTCTCTCACCAGGTTCAGGGTCTCAAACACAGGACATCAGACTGGATGCAAGAACTTTTCTCGCTGAGCCATCTTGCTGATGCCACGTGTATTTATATTTTAAGGAATTAAACTGTAGATTGTTCATGCAAAAGCCATCTTTTCCCAAGAGCTCCTCTGAAGTAGCTGAGCATCAGATGCTTCACTTTGAAAACACTTTTTAGTGAACTTCCAGTGAGGAATTCTCTTGTTTTTCACTTTGTCTATCTCCTTCATTGCTGGTGAAGATTCTTGTCAAGTATAGAATTCTGAACTAAGTATTATTTCTCTTCTGATTATATTCCCTTTTAGTCAGGTGCTCAGTCTTGTCACACAGTGCCCTGAAACACCGTTCTTTACTCCTCTGTCATTTTTCTCCCCGTTTCTATGGATTGTGTTTTTCTACTGCCCTGCCAGATCATGAGAGTCTTAATACAAATATGAAAATGTTGGTTATCCAGCCTCTCTTTGTCAGTGTCATTCGTGTCCATATAATCCCATTCTTGCATTCACCTTCCTTTGAGCTGTATCAAAGCCCTTTTCTGATGGCTGTCTTGGGGTCCTTTAGGATCTCTCTGGTGTCTTGGAGGAATTTCGGATTGCGTACTGAGTGATCGGGATCATATCTGCAACACTGAACTTTAAGCTATGCCCTCTCTGAATCCAATCACATTCCCCAAAGGGCGATGATGCTTTCATTTACTGTAACTCCTTAGTGCATGCTTACATGGTGGGTTCTGCCTCACTGAGGCAGTGGCTTGGGCCAGTTCAGACCTGTTGGTCCTTCTCTTCTTGGAAAGTTGAGATCAGCCCAGAGACTGACTCAATCAAAACACAGTCTCCCCCACCTTTGGCTCTTTCTCTTCCAAGATCCCTCTCCTTCTTCTCTTACATACATGTAGGCAGCGTTAAGTGTCCAGGGGTTATCTCTGCCAAGGCAGAGGCGGCCATTGCTGCCCAGGCTCAGACTTGCCTTTGAAGTCTGCCTCATACCCTGGGGCTCTTGGGTGGCCACATCTGCCTTTCACCTGGGCTTCCACTGACTGAGCTCTGGGAGTTCCGAATGTTATAGTCTCTGGCTCCTCCACATCAGAAGCAGAACCCTTGAAATTTTTTTTGTACAGCATTCCCTGCCAGCTGTGTTTATTTCCCACAGTGCTTTCTTTGTACCCAGAGCCTTTGATACAGAGTCCTGACACCATGGGTCCTTGTGTAAGGTCAAGAATATGTGAGAGAAGACATAGGAAAGTGTGGCAGTCGGGCCTGATGCCAGGAACACCGTGTTAGGAAGGTACGGTGTCAATGTTCTTCAGACACACACTCGAGCTGCTGCAGAGGCTACAGAGCACTGTGCACCTTGCCCTGGGCTCGCCCATCTTGCCTCTCAAGGCCAGCATGACCCCCTGCCCTGGACCTTGACCTCCTCGGACCCGTGTGATTTTTTTTTTGGTATCTGCCATTTAGGAGACCGTGACCCCTGTGGCTGCTCACTCAGCCTGCTCCTGCGATCCGAGTGGAGATGAACAAATGACAAGAAGCATAGGTACAGGAAGAGTTGAGGGACCCCATGAGGACACCTTTGTCTGAGGAAAATTGAGAGAGGACAGGCAGAGCTTTAAATCAGAGGTAAAGGAAATGGGGCTTTGTGGAAAGTTTGGGGCCCCACAGATCAGTGGTTAGGAGAATCTCCCAAGCCTGAAGTCCCTAACTTACACAACCCACATTCCATTCTGGTGATGGAGACTATCCTGAGCATATTCTCTGAAAATTCCAACCTTTAGAATTAGATGTAAAGGAAAACTTGGCCAATTTCCCACCAGGTTAAATGTCAAACTATCAAATTGAATTGCTGCTAACCTATACACAGTAAACTAATCAGAACAAGAAGCTAATTAATAAACAAAAAGAGGTCACACACCTTCCTTGGGATCTTATTTTTTTAAAAAAAGAGCTTCCATCTTGTTTGACAAGAGGGTATCAGAGCAGGACAACTAGGAAATGCCCCTGACACACTTGAGTCTCTCAACACTTAGAGTATGGGAACCAGACTATCACACCACAGCCGTAGCCACCTGCAGCCACACTGGGTTGGTTACTCTATCAATGAGGTTTTGAATTAGCACCTTCATAAAAGGAATAATGTGTCATCCTCCTGCAGTTAATATTCCTGCTACAATCCATGCTACTAGGGAAGTTAGGACCAAAGACATTGTCTTAGTCAGTGTTCTACTGTTGCAAAGAGATACCATGACCCGGACAACTCTTATAAAAGAAAGCATTTAATTGAGGGCTTTCTTACAGTTTATTTAGAGGATGAGTCCATGATTGGGAACAGTAGCTGAGAGCTCCTGATTCTCAGGCATCAGGCAGGGAGAGTCAGAGACAGAGATAATAGGCCCAGCATGGACTTTTGAAACCTCAAAGCCTATTCCCTAGTGACACAACTTCAATAAGAACACACTTTCTAATCCTTCCCAAACAGTTCCACTCACTGGTGACAAAATATCGAAACACATGAGCCTACGTGGGTGAGGGAATTCTCATTGAAACCTCCACACAGTTTTGGAACACTTAGTCCTAAATGGAATGTCTTCATCAAACCTCTCTCCTCAGGGCTCAGGGAGCCATGCAGAAGAGAAGTGGAAAGATTCTAAGAGCCAGAGGAGATGGATGATACCAAGGAAACAGTGTCATCCAGGCACAGCAGGGCTGACTCACATATGAACTCACAGAGACTGTGGCAGCATACACAGGATCTGCACAGGGTCAAGCCACACAGGGTCCCAGCACTGAGAGGGGAAAGTGGGCACAAGCTCCCACCTCTAGACAAGAAGCTGTCTGCAACTGATACCTGCTTGCAAAAGAAAAAATAGTTTCCTCTGATGGTGTCTCATTTGGAAACCACACTTGAGGGTGGGCTGTATGTGCAGCAAAAGATACCCAACACAAAAGGAACTCAATGGTATTTTTGTAGACTTTTTGTCTCATATGCTTTTATTTAGACTTTCTTCTTCTCTTTCCTTCTTTCCTTACTGGTATCTTGCTTGTATGTTATAGTTTCCCATTTTGTGTTTTCATGGGTTTTGTGTGTGTGTGTGTGTGTGTGTGTGTGTGTGTGTTTCCTTGTGTCTTTTTTCTTTTTAAGAATCCTGGGGGTCTGTGTGTTTATTTGTCCATTAGTTTTCTAAGGAGAGAGAGAGGGAAAGAAAGGATGTGGAATTGGATGAGTATGGAGGTATAAAGATCCTTTGATCTGGCAGGAGTTGGGTGAGGAAAAACTGATCAGAATGCATTGTATGAAGATTAAAAAAAAAAGAATCCTCCTGGCTGTACAGGAGCCTGCCTCCTTTTCGGATTTGTTTGTTTGTTTGTACCAGCATCAGGTCATCAGGCAGTGACTATGAGCTACAAACTCTAAAGGTACGAATAGGCTGCCATGGATATGCTAGCTTGCAGACAAGGGAAGCGAGGTCCCACTTCTACCTTGAGCACATGTGGGCCCCTCCGCACACACAGACTTCCCCATGCAGCGTCCTCTTGGGGGAGGCAGGTCTGCAAGCACATCCTGTGACACCACTTGGGGGTGAATGCGGTGCTGTGATAAAGCCCTAAAGCCCCATGGGTCAAGCACCCATGAGAGTGGGTAGTGATCACACTGTCTTAGATGTCCCCCTGCTTTCTTTCTTGTGTGTAGTTCAAGGGAATCCCAGACATACAGCAAACCTGCTTGTGTGATAGCCTTGTGTACCCCAAGAATTCCTTATCATCTGTGGAGGCCATCAGCAGGCACCCCAACTGCTCGTTAAGCAAATCTTAACAATAGAATTTTATGTATTAATATTTCAGTGTATTTCACAAGGGGCAAAGCCCCTACTTAGATCAGTAACTTCAATACCATTTCACATTTAAAATGAGTAGCAGCCAGCCTTCCGCACCATCACATGCCCAGTAGGATCTGTCACACTGTGTGACTACAGGGCTTTGTCCTCTCTCCGGATATTGCCTTAAGACTCAAATACTGGACATGGACACTTGCCTGTTAGGTCTCTTCTGCACAGCAGTTCCCCCATCTCTGTCCTTTCT
This sequence comes from Rattus norvegicus, assembly GCF_021556685.1. Taxonomy (NCBI): domain Eukaryota; kingdom Metazoa; phylum Chordata; class Mammalia; order Rodentia; family Muridae; genus Rattus; species Rattus norvegicus. The sequence continues at coordinate 207,417,925 of NC_141534.1, read as the reverse complement.
GTGATGGTCCTCATTTTCTGAGCTGTGTCCCATGCTTTCTGAGTAGCGCGTTAGTGAGACAGTAGGATTGAGAAATAATCATGGGCCTTTGGGTTTGGTCGTACACCCCCATCGTAGGTGACATCTGCTTGTCTTTCTTTTGGGGAGGACGTTGATGGTCACGAAATGCTTCAGCAGAGGACTGTCTCTGTGAATGGAGGGGGAACAGATGGATGGGAAGTTGGGCAGACAGAGGGACGGATGGATGGGAGGATGAATGGATGGGAGAGTGTGTAGGTAGATAAATGGGTGGGTGGGTGGATGAATGGATAAATGAGAGGTGGGTAGGTAGATAAATGGATGGATGGGAGAGAGGGTAGGTAGGTAGATAAATGGGTGGGTGGGTGGAAAAATGGAGAGTGGGTAGATAGATAAATGGGTGGGTGGGTGGATGGATGGATGGGCCTGCAGAGTTCTCTCCCAAGACAAGCATATACACATCTTTCCCTTGGCCTCTGACTCTCCCATGCATAGCTTTTCAGCTTATTTAAATTAATAAAATGTATATGAAAGTTGCAGAAACAATACATGGACCCCCATCTGTTCCCTAGAGACCTTTGTCACTGACCCACGTGGGAACTCACTGCAGACACTTAGCACTAAGTTACACACTAAGTGTGTTCTCCAAGAACAGATAGTGTGCCATTGCTGTAGCACAGCCCTGGCACTGCCCTGCCGCCCACAGTCCCATTCAGCCAAGGGCCTCTTTCAAAGTCCAGGGCTGAGTTACAGTCACCGGGGTCTGGGGATGAAGCAATTCCTTGACTGCCCTTGAATTCAGAGCTCCCACAGACCAGCTGTCTGGTGCTATGTCCTTCAATTTGTATAGCAGAATGGCTTGTTTTTCCAGAACACAGATGCTGTACTTGGTTGTTTGAAGGGAAGCATATCAGTGTCGGTCATTTGTCCCCTGCCGGTCACCTGGCTAACAGGATGGCTGCTGGGCTTCTCTGTTGTTACAGCAACTAAGCAAGCATGATGTGCCTGGCAAGGCAGCAGCCCCCAGCATGGCCCATGTCCTCATGCCCAGAATGTGGAGTCTACAGAGCAAAAGGATTCAAGACGACGGATAAAGAACAGGTGGTAGACAGCTGTCCTCCTCTTGTGAGTTCTGCAGATACGGAGTCCACAGAAGAGACAGACAGTGACTGCAGGGCTAGGGAGACAGCTAGAAACACATCTAAGCTTTGAAGGTGGAGGTGGTCCTTGGTACAGGGGTGCCATCACCCATCATCTAAGAATGTGGGACACCAGAAGGGCCCTGGTGGGACAGTGACCTCAGAACATAGGCCAATTATGTTTAGGTTGTTTAAAGCCACCAAGTTTGGGTTATTTTTTTGTTGTTGTATTTGCAGCCACCAAGAATGAATACATGTGGCACACATTAATTAAAAAGCAATTAATTCTTATTTTCTGGGGAGATGCTTAGAGACCAGTTTAGTTTCCTGTACATCAGAAATCTGCCTGCCAAGTTGGTATCCTTGGAGGCCTCCTGCCTGAATTAATGGCTGCTGACATACTGCTCATGGCAGCTTCCTGAGCCATGCTCAGTAGAGGCGTTTTTGGAAGACAGGACACTTGAACACTCCAGCGGCCGTGTCTCTACCAAGTGTCCATAGTGCTCTGAGGCAGCACCATCACCAGGTAGAGGTTCCGTCTGCCCCATGAAAGCACACCTCCATTCCTGTAGCACGTTCTTACAAGCAGACTAGAAGACATCCTGCATTCACCTTGCGTTCTCCATCATCATCCCAGACTCGTCATCTAGATGTTTGCAGTGTGTGTATGCATGCTGTATGTGCCCATAGACATGTGCATGCAGGTATGTGTGACACTGCATTATCTATGTAGACATTCACGTGTGCTTGTGCATGTGTACGTTCATTTGTGTGTATGTGTGCTATGCATATGCATGTATCTGGGTATACATGTGTATACCTGTGTGTGTGCCATGTGTTTGCTGTGTGTGTGCTCTGAGTGTGTTTATGTGTATGTATGTGTGTCTTTGTGTGTCTGTGTGTATGTGTGTGTGTCTCTGTGTGTCTTTGTGTGTCTGTGTGTGTCTGTGTGTATCTGTGTGTCTGTTTGTGTGTGTCTATGTGTGTCTTTGTGTGTCTGTGTCGGTGTGTGTGTCTATGTGTGTGTGTGTATGTCTGTGTGTGTGCCTATGTGCATGTGTTTGTGTGTGTGTCTGTGTGTGTCTCTGTGTGTCTGTGTTTTGTGTGTGTGTGTTTGTGTGTGTCTGTGTGTGTCTGTGTGTGTCTCTGTGTGTCTGCGTGTGTCTCTCTATGTGTGTATCTGTATGTCTGTGTGTGTCTCTGTCTATCTATGTGTGTGTCTGTGTTTGTGTGTGTGTTTGTGTGTCTGTGTGTGTGTCTGTCTGTTTTGTGTGTCTGTGTGTCTCTGTGTGTGTGTCTGTGTGTGTCTGTGTGTCTTTGTGTGTGTGTCTGCGTGTGTCTGTATGTGCATGCCTCTGTGTGTGTGTGTGTGTGAGTGTGTGTGTGTGTGTGTGTGCTAGCATGTATATGCATTCCTTTGCTTGGTTATCCTGGTCACCTGATCACTTTCTCTCACAGCACAGGTGATTTTAGTGACTAGAGCCCCTAGACAATCTATGTTGAATAGCTTAGATGGCTCCATGGGTCTCCTCTTCATGGTTCTCCTGCTTCTCCACAGAGATAATGCCTCCCTTGAGATGGTCACAGAGCCTGTCTGACCAAACCCAGTAGTCCAGAAGGTCTGCATTCATCTGGGGACAGTTTGGAAACAGCTCATTATGGCGTCAGGATGTACAAGTCTGCTGTCTGAGAACATGAGATAAGAGTCAGGAGGCCCAGTGCTTCCAAGGGTGCTGATGCAGGGACAGTCTCCCCATCTGAGAGCTAATAGCCAAGGCTGGTGGTCAGACAGCCTCGGCCTAGCCTGGGTCACCAGTGTGTATGGTCTACTTTACCATGGCCTCTGACCTCAAGACAGCAGGTCTTTCGGGAAAAACAAGCTGCTGGTCTTCAAGCAGGAGGAGAGTGAGGGATGGGAGCCTGGGGTCTCGGAAAAGCTCTGACGCTGTTGGTGAAAAGGGTATTGGGCTACTCTGTAAGGACTTGAGACTGGGACAGTCAGTCTCTCTCTCTCTCTCTCTCTCTCTCTCTCTCTCTCTCCCTCTCCCCCTCTTTTTTTCTCTCTCTCCAGCAGCAGTAAAATATGAAACTATCTCATTGGGGTTTGGCTGCAAGCCACAACTCAGAAACCCTCCAGGCTGGACGTGAAAGTGCCCTGTGAGCTCATAAATTGGGAGGCGGAAGGAAGGAGGAAGATAGACAGGAGACCATAACATCTGTGGAATGATCTTTTTCCCTGGGCCCAGTCCTGCCCAGTAGACATCTAGAGCCCCAGCTAACCCCTGCCTTCCTTTGAGAGAGAGACAGGTTCTAAGGTCATAGGTAGAGGACTACAGGAAGTGAGGGACCCTCTGGACTCTTCTTAGCTAGTGGCCTGCTCCCCTAGAATGTCTCAATGTGAGTGAGAAGCTTGTATACAAGCATTCAGCAATCTTCCTCAGACTCTGCAGAACCTCATGTGGGCCTGCAAGTGCCCTAGGGTTCTGCCTAGGGCACTGGTGCTCTTCCCAAGGCAGTAAGCAGGTTGCAATCTGCAGACTGCAAGGGGCAGAGGGTAAGCTGTACTTTTGGGGTACTTCTGACAATGTGCTTGAATCCAGTTATCCACCACACTAGGGATGGGCCCTGTGCTGGTCTGCCTTTAGACCTGCTTGTTTCTGCTCCAGTTTCCAGATCTTTACAGGAGAGCAGAGGTGCCTTTGCCATGGTCCTGTGCCTCCAGTACTTGGCAGACACTGCACTCAGCTTTCATCCCCACCCCCAGCTCCTCCACTAGGCTTGGTTCTTCTTGTATCCCAGACTCATTGGCATCCAGAGCGTGCAAGTCTCCTTGTGTCTTGTCCGGTCTGAGTCTAAACCCTCTCCCCTTCTTCCCAGGGCCTTGCTTCCGCATGACAGTCATAGCCAAGTGGCCAGGTGAAGATGTTCCTGGGCCCCTCTGCCCAAGACCTTCTGAAGCCTCAAAACCTGTGGGTGAAGAGCTGCCTCTTGCCTTGCTTTAAATAGCTCTGCAGGGAGGTGAGGCAACTCAGCTCAGAGGACAGGAAGGTAATCACGCCTGACAAGTGTTATTTTTACACAGATCTGACCAGCTGCGGGGGGTGGGGGCGGGGGCTTATGTAACCAAAAGCAGGATATTTGCTAACTCTAAGTAAACCCTCAAAAATGGGAAGGGAGAAAGGGGGGAGGGGAGAAGGGAGAGAGAAAGGAAGGGAAGGAGAGAAGGATGAAGGGAGGGAGGGAAGAAGGATGGAAAGGAAGGAGAAAGAAATAAACAGACAAATAGAGATGAAGGGAGGATGGGTGTAGGGAAGGAAAGAGAGAGAAGAGAGGAAGAGGAAGGGAGAAAATCGGGCGATGCCAGGTCAGTACAAACCAGCTGCTACTTTCTTATGCTGCCACCTGGTGGTCAAGAGTGTCCTCTCTAGGTACGGAGTCATCCACGGAGCCAGAACCCTGGAGTAACCTGGGACAAGTGTAGCTAACTTAAGTGGGGCACGGGGAAGAGGTCTGCCCAGTCTGTGCTGAGGACTGAGTCTGCAGTTCCCATGACTTGGCACAGCTAATGATGCTGTCTACCTGACCACAAAGCTTTGAGTGGATATGGTGGGATTGGTCCTCTGCATCTGAGGATGGGGAACTGTCAGGATCCTGTCTTAGGAAAGCCACAGAGCATGCTGTCAGCTACCAGGGTCCTGACCCGAGGATGCGCAGACACCATCTCATAGGCTGGTGATAGAGATGTCCGTCATCCTGGGCTGGAGCCAGGCCCAGTGTATGCTTGAAGTCCACACAACATGTGCATTGGTTCAAGGCCCCTGCCCCTTGGGATTCTGGAAGGGCTGACAGGTCACAATGTGTGCTCTGCAACAGAGAGATATGGCCTCAAGGGGGAGGGGAAATGGCTCTCCCAAAGTCCCCATGAGTAAGCCTGTCTAAATGGGGCTTTGTCACCTCCGTGAGCACAGCTCCGGCTCAGCCCCATCCACGCCAGTGGCTCCAGGGACTTGTCAGCAGGTTCAGATCTCTGCGCTGGTAGAAATTACCCACTCTGCAAGAAGAGAAGCAGTGTTCTGAAAGCAACGGAGAGGAGTAAGAGACATGATGCACATGCACGTGGAGTCCCAGAGGGACAGGAGAAAGACAATAGATGCAAACTTAAGGGAGTATGGCCGAGATGAAAACACGTTTAGACAGTTGAGAGAGAAGTCCAACAAGCCTGCAACAGAACAAACATAGAGAAGTCAGACCTAAACACAGCACCAACAGCTAAATAACCACAGACCGGGAGAGAGTCGGACCAGTGGCCAGAGTCAGGGGTGGGGAGGAAAATGACAAGAGAATGCTGGCACAGCTTACGGGAAACGGACAGCAGAAAGAACACTTATCACCCACAATCCTGCGCCTGCTGCATGTGTGATTTTTATTTGCAAAATAGATACATCTCCAGATAAGAAACTATTCTTAAAAACGAAAAATCAAAAAAAAAAAAACCAAAAAAAAAAAAAAAAACGAAAAATCAACCAGAAGCATTCTGGAGGCAACGTGTTTGTGATTAAATGTGAAGGACTATACTCCTTTCCTGTCTGATGATTTAAAAATGATGTGAACCATTTAACATAAAGAGGACAACACTGACGTTTATTAAACGTGCAGATTTGGACTATGGGACGGTGGCATGAAGGGACTGCAGTGGCCGGGACTGTATTGTGGTAGGTGAAAGTGGATCAGTGTTTTTACTAAATAACCAAGAAAAGCCAAAGTTGTACCTTTTAACTGTGAGATGGGGCATTAAAATAACCATGCAAAGGGGCAGAGGAAAAGCATCTCCAGGAGAGTTAAAATGTATTAGCCGACTTTTAAAGAGGCAGAAGGAAGGAGCAGATAAACAAAAGAGGCAGGAGGAAGAAGCCAGGTGGCAGGCATGGTGCAGGCACAGCTGCAGTCACTAGTTATCGAGGGTCTGGCTCCTCTGATAAAAGGCTGGGGTTGCCAGGCTGGAGGGCTCACAGGGCTCAGGGTAGGGTGCTTGCCTGGCATGCGTGAGGATCTAGACTCAATCCCCAGTGGCACCAAAGTAATAAACAGATAAAAGTCGAAAGGCAAATGCTGGCTTATAGCACATTTCTTTTTATTATTTTCATTGAAGTGGGGGGGTCGGGCTGTGAGGAGTGTGAGTCTGTGTGCACAAGGTCAGAAGAGGCATTGGGTCCCATCTTCTCCAGTTGGAATTACAGGGGACTGTGAGCCCCCAGCATGGGCACTAGGAACAAACCCAGGCCCTCCATAAGAGCACTCCAGGCTTCTTACAGCTTAGCCACCTTTCCAGCCCTCAGGCTGCATTTTTAAATACAGTCGGGGGATGAGAAAAAGACAAGAATGCCAAGAATAAGCAAAAAGTAATCTATGATAAATTAATATCAATTGCTCGATATCAGAGAAAACAGATTTAAGACAGCATCACAGAGAAAAAGGGTCAGTTTGTCTGTGAGACTTAGGAACCATAGATTCATATGCCCCCTAACAGAAACACTCAAATATAAGTCCAAATGGTTTTTACTTATAAAAAGGAAAACAATAACCGAGAGTTAGAAGGCAACATGTGAATTTGCAATCATGGTGTGATATTCTAGCAAGAGTCTTTACTAACGGATGGAGTGAGTAGCTGAAACAGGATCAGGGAACCCGCATTCCCACCTACGCTGGCCTCATAGTTCCCACAGGATACTCACCGTTTCACCATCCTAGGCACACGTTCGCCCATGCAGTTGGTATGGTCAGCCAAAACAAAATTTTAATAAATTTCAAGACATTGAAATTATATTGAATGTGCTCTAATCACAGTAGAATTAAATTAAGAATTGGTGCCAGGAAGAGATCCAGGAAAGTCGTCTGCCTGCCAGACATTTGGCAATTAGGTGACACACTTCTCAATAGCCTGTGGGTAAAATAAAATAAAATCTTAAAAGTTATAAATATTTTAAATTGATAATGAACATTCAAAATTCTTTTATGTTTCATCTTACTTGGATAATTTTAAAGAATAGAAATTCAAAAGCAATTTTATAAGGCAAGGTACTCCAGAGAAACCTGATGGATAGGTAAACTGATAGAAGACAGATACACAGATACATAGGTAACTGACAGATGATGGATGGTAGATATATAGATAGATAGATGATTGATAGATAGTAATAGATAGATGGATAAGTGATTGATAGATGAATAAATGATATATAATAGACAGATATTAGGTAGATAGATGATAGATGACAGAAAAATGATTGATAGATGATAGATAGACATATAGATAGATGATAGATAGGTAGTTGGTCAGACACAAACAGAAAGATAGATGACAGATGACTGATAGATGATAGATGGATAGATAGATAGATAGATAGATAGATAGATAGATAGATAGATAGATAGATAGGCAGGCAGGCAGACAGACAGACAGACTGATAGATATTATAGATAGGTAGGTAGGTACATAGGTAGGTAGGTAGATAGATAGATAGATAGATAGATAGATAGATAGATAGATAGATAGATAGACGGTAGATAGTTGGTCAGACACAAACAGAAAGACAGATGACAGATGATTGATAGATGATAGATGGATAGATAGATAGACAGACAGACAGACGTACAGACATAGACAAGACAGACCAACAGGTAGATAGGAGGTATAGAGGATAAGTAGAGCAAATGGTAGTTCAGTTCAAGTCCAAGTGCTGAGAAACACCAAGGTTAGTGTCTGAGGAAATGGGTTTTCCGTCTCAAAGAAGGCTGTGTGCTCCTTACCTTTGTTCAGGTGCTCTGTGGCATGGGTGATGCCCACCTACACTAGTGACAGTGGGTCTCCACTCAGGTCACCCATTCAACTGCTGGTCTCTGCCAGAAGCACCCCCACCGACGCCCAAGAGATCCTGCTGTTCTAGCCATGTGTGCAGCCTGTGGCCCTAACTGTTGCTTCAAGAACCAAGACTGTGCAGCCACAGTTGTGATCTCCTAGGAGAACATTATGAGTAAGATTAAGGAATTACAGACAATAAGAATAGCACTTGGCAATATAGGAATCAGAGAAAAAGGAAACTAGATCAATTAAATTTTAAATTATCTTTTAATTTCTATTTTTCACACTTATGCTTATATGTGTGTAGAGGTCAGAGGACAACCTATGGGTGTTGGCTCTCTTCTTCTGTGTGTGGATTCCAGAGATCAAACTTTGATGGCCAGGCTTGGCAACAAGTGCCCTTGACCACTGAGCTATTCCCCGGCTCCCAAATTTATTTATTTATTTGCTATTATTTTTATGCACACGGGTATTTTGCCTGCATGTATGCCTGTGCATTGCATGCATGTCTGATGCCTGTGGAGACCAGATAAAAAAGCAGTGGATCCCTTGGAATTGAAGTTTCGTACAGTTGAGAGCAAATGTCTCAAACTCAGGACTTGAACTCAGGTCCTCTGGAGAAACGGTCAGTGATCTTCACTGCTGAGCCATCTGAACTAAATTTAATTATTTAAGAAGATGAGTCAATCAAGGGAGGTCTGAAAATATGATAAAATATTACATAGAAAAAATCTAAATTTTATACCATAAAATGAATTTGGAATATTCCTTGAGAAGCAGAGCTTAACCCAAATTATGATGAAATGAAATGGAAGATCTGAATGTCAGCTCAGATTAGGGATATGAAGATCAAACAGGTCACATGATCCCGGATGAGACCCAGAATGTGGGGAAGGTGTGAAGGACGTTCTGACAGCTGGCGGCAACTGAATGACTTTGCATTAGTTATTTTCTCTGGATTTAATTTCTGATCTTGATAACTGTAGTTTGGTTATGAAAAATTATGTCTTTTTGGGGAAATGCAGCAATGAAGCAATAATGTATTTAGCAACAAATTAGGATAGTGTATTTCATTACCAGTCTGAACACACACACACACACACACACACACACACACACACACACACGAGAGAGAGAGAGAGAGAGAGAGAGAGAGAGAGAGAGAGAGAGAGAGAGAGAGAGGTTCTGTTGTGAGGAACATCTTCAACGTGGACTCAGATTGCAGAATAACAGAGTTAGAAAGCAACATGTGAATTTGCAATCATGGTGTGATATTCTAGCGAGAGTCTTTACTAATGGATGGAGTGAGTAGCTGAAACGGGATCAGGATTAGGCTGTATGGTCCTTCGAAGGCTGGGACAGGTTGCTCCTCTCACCTGTGGCTACAAGCATAAATGTATGCTTGTTTGCTTGTTTGTTTGTTTGTTTGTTTGTTTTAGTATCACTGGGGACCTGTTCACACCAGCATCTTGGTTATGTTTCTGTCCTCTTACAGTCAGGTCTCCTTGTTATCAAAAATCTTGAAATGAAGCCTAGATAAAGCCCTTAGAAATTCCAAAGCCCACTTTCCCAAGCACGTGGTGGGATCTCTGAACTCTGCTGCAGGAGGTGGATCTGAGGTTCTGGTTCCTGCTCTGCGCCATGACATATTCAGAAAGGGGTTCAGGCTAGAGCAGCTTGCATTTAGGGTAGCCCTGGGTGGAATGGCCTGTGAGAGGCTTGTGAAACCCAGACAGACACATTGGAAGTTGGAACAAAGACCGAAGCACCCAGGGAGGGGCCACCTTTCCTGGAGTGTTTCAGCAACGTAGCTGCAATTTTGGGTTTTGGGAACCTGGACTGGAGGCGATAAATGTGGGCTGATTTCAGCTCTCTAACTCTGCCACTGCTGCCACAGACCAGAGCCCATAGGTTCCCATGGCCACATCTTCCTGAGGATGGAAAGTCCTGTCCTAAGGGAGCTCTCCTGTGCAGCTGATTCAGCGAGGTCCTTGGTCAGCAGCCCTAGGACCATGTCCACCCATCTATGTACGAGAGCCATAGGACCATGTCCACCCATCTATGTACGAGAGCCCTAGGACCATGCCCACCCATCTATGTACCAGAGTTCTCCTTATGTCCTCTGAAGGTGGCACAGCAGTGTCTCCCTGCACGCATCCCACCAGAGCAGTAGGAAGAGATGAGAAATTGGCAGGCTTTGGGTGTCCCCTGGGAAATGAAGATTGACTCCCAGGTGCAAATCAGCCCCAGACTCCCGGGGTGAAGTTTACATTCATGAAGTGAGGAACCAGGAGCTCTTCTCCTCTCCACTTCCAACCCCGCTGCATTTGTAAACAATTATTTCGTTTCCAATTTGGACAGGGAGATCATTTAAATTTTAATTTCAGTGGCTCGAGAGACCAGGGCTGTTCTTCTTGCCCATTGTTTTCTTGGAAAAGATCGGGAGTGCCTCGCCAAAAGAAAAAAAAATAAGCTTAATAAATAATGAATACAGAACAAATTACTAATGTTTAAATTTTAATACTTCCATGAATATTTCAACAAATAGTGAAAGGTTCTCCCAGATTACGATAATAAGGCTGCCCAAGACCCTCTTGATGTCATTGTTAACACAGGCACCACTTCCAGTTTCCAGTTCACTGGACAGAGATTCACACTCACAGCACACCTCCAGCACCGCCCAAGGAACTTTCCAGAGGACCGGTGACGGCGCCTCAGAAGTTTCTTGCCAAACATTCTGTTCTCACCTGGCTTTGAAATGGTGTGCCAATCTGTGACAGGGCCAACGCAAGTCACATTAACTAAAAAGGTGGAAACCCAGAGTATCTGCCTCTGCATATAAAGAAGTGGAGACCTCACATGTTCCCAAACACACAAACACACAGACATTAACACCCCACAACTCACACATGCTCAACAATCATGCTTCCCCAACCCACCTTTATACACACACTCGTGTACCCCGATGTGCATGCATTCCCACATGCTTACATATACTCTTTCACACACTTACGCACACTTAGTATATGTATACACCTGCAAAAATGCAATTTTATGTACTTGTATGCACCACATCCACGCTCACTGTCTTAGTTTCCTCTGCTGTTGACAAAGGCAACTGGAGGAAGAAAGGGTTTCTTTGGCTTACAGTTCCAGGCTACAGTTTGTCATTGTGGGCTAGTCAAAATGGCTGGAACTTGAAGCAGCTAGTCGCTAGTCATGCCCCACTGAGAGTCAAGAGCAGAAAGCAGTGTGTTAGCACACACATGCTGGTGCTCACTTCACTTTCTCCAGTCCTCTAATAGCTCAGGATCTCCTTCTTAGCACCCATCTGATTTCTTAGAATAAAGATATCCCCCGCACACATGCCTTTAAGCTAACCTAATCTAGACAATCCCTCACTGAGATTCCTTTCCCTGGGGTTTTAGACTGCACCAAGATGACCACTAAAGCGTGTTGGAGAACCTTGCTATCAAGGTAGAAGCCCCTCATGACCAGATGCGGTCAAAATGGGGGACTCCCTTTCTTAGTGGGGCTTCCCTGTCTCTGTCTGTCCTTGTCTGGAGAGTGTCCCTGAACACATGTGGCTGGCCTTAGCTGGCTTTGTTTGAAAAATGACCTTGTACAGAGCTCTGTGCAAGACTGGGTAACTCAGCAGACACATCCCACTCTGGCTTCCTGCCCGCATGATAACTCGGTGCTGTGCTATAACCAATTAGCCCTTCCTGCTCGCTTGATGCCATGACCAATTAGCCCTTTCCACCTGTACCCTCCAAAAGCCCTTACATACACTATCCCTGAAGCAACAAAGTAGACTCTTCTCGCTGCAGCCATCTACAGAGATCATTCTGTCCTAACCCTGCTCTGCCTCTGATCCCTTTGTCCCCTCAGGCTGGTGGTCAACAGCCCCTGGGGAGAAAAGGGAGGGCACAGAAACTGACCATCACAGTTGCATACACAATCACACACCCAACACCTGCACATTCACAAACCCGCATGCTCATATTCATGGGCTCAAGTTAGTGCACACATGCTCGCACACATACACACACCACATGCATACTCATACACAAAACTCGTTCATGAACCTACACTTGCACAGGAATTCTTGCACATACTTTCTCATATACATCCCATCACAGTCAGGAGAGGGGAGAGTACAGAATAGAAGGCCTCCCAGACCGTGGCCAAGCATGGGGAACTTGCCTGCAAACAGTTGTTAAGGCTCAGATTTGGTTGGGCAGAAAGTGTGGCGTTTCTGGTATGTTTTCATTTCATTCTTGCTTGATCCCTTAGAAATGAAACTAAAGCCAATCTCAGTCAAAACATTTTCAAATTTTCCAAGACATTTGCTGATATCACTAACTAGCAAAATGCTCTTTCCTACCCTTTTAAAGCTTAAACATAAAGGTCCTAGGTCCACGCCAAGGGCACTCCTCCCTGTCTTCTGGGTAGCATAGGGTTCTAGCAAGCTTTGTTTTTACTTGTAGGCACACATAACATCGTGGAGTAGACTCAAGTCTGAACTTATAACTCATGAGTAAGGACTTTAAGGGGCACTTGTAGTGTCCCAAAGAATGTGTCTTAGGCCCCAGGCCTCCAGACCTGTACAAGGGAGGAGAGTTCCCTTGGAAAGACATCTTTCTCAGGACCAGGAGCATAGGCCTGACTCTTCCCTACAGCAGGAGAGAGTGATATTAACATTAGTGAGGTTAGGGATTCAGGGAGCAGAACCACAGTGAAATCTTGGAGGCCTTGCTGCCCATGAGAAAAGGCAGGGGCCCCAGGGTGGATGAGGGTATCCATGTGACAGGACCTGTGGGAACTGTGTGTTGGGAGCTCTGTTCCCATCTTCTACCTGACCCCACCTCCAAACTCCAGCACGTTCTGTTTATGGTCTCTTCATCCCATATAGCAGCCCTGTGTAAGCCCTAGATGCTCTGTGATGTTAGCCTTAGGAAGCACATAGGCATTGAGGTTAAAGTCAGATTGTACATAACCTTGTCCCTCCTGGGTTTGGGTCAGAACATAGCCTCGCTTGACCACATGGTCACTGAGTAGGGAGGTTCTGACTCAGACACCATGACATCAGAAATACCTACTTCATTTGACCTGGTCTTGAGGGGACACAATGGTGGTATGCTAGACCAAGAGGCAGCAGCTCCATCAGAGAGACAAATTCTCCTACCTTCAGGAAGGGGATCTTGATTTACACTTCTGAGAACCTAACTGATCCAGATCTTGTCTGAGATGAGAGACTGGTGGGATCATCAGCTGGAATGGGAACTGTATCTCCAATCTAAGGAAAAGCTTCTTTCCAGAAGCAAGCCTTGCAGAAATCTCCATCTGACTTGGCATCAAGAGCATGCTACATGGCTACTGTAGGCATGTTATCGAAGAGACCCATGTCATGCCCACAGTATCACCTACATCTGGACTCCCTCAGAGGCTTTGGGTGAATGCAGTTCACAAGGGATGGAGGAGAGAGGCAGCACCAGGGCCCTTAGAGCCTAGGTTGACTTAGCCATGAGCCCTCGTGACTAATGTTCACAAATGTATTCTCAGAGGGTCATGACAACCTGGCTACCACTTCCTGAGGCCTCCCTGCAGACAAGCGCTCGTAGTTCTTGCCTCTCTGACCCCTCAATGCCCATCTTGGCAAGGCTGATCCTAAGGCTGCGCAGCCCCTTCCACTCTCTTCCTGATTCTCCACTTCATCTGCAGGGCATCCAGCAGCAGCGCCAAGGCCATCTTAGTAGTCACATACTCACCCTGCCACACCCAGATGCACCCTCCACTCCCAAGACCCAAGGGGGGCATAGTCTGGCCCCACAGGATGCTCCAAGCCTTCATGGTTGTTACTGTGCACTTGACCATGATTACTTGGAGGAACACCCTTGGTTCCATAAGAATCCCCCTCTCCACGAGGCAGGTGACCTCTAATCTCACCATGTAACCTTGGAGATAATATGACAGTGAGATGCTTTTGTATGGAGGGGTGGGCAATGCAAACATACCTTTGTTAGATAAAAGATTCAGAGGTACAAGATTTCACTGAGAACTGAGGATCCAGGGCACACAGAGAAGTGACTGTCTTCTGAAGTAACAATTGACCAAGGAGAGCGGTTAGGTCTGACTTGTACAGGGTGCTTACCTGAAGGGATTAATTACCCATCACTGTTAGAACAGCTGTATATTTCCAGTCCCAGTACCATGATGTCAGAGAGATAGCCAGGGTAGCCCTAACTTAGGACACATAAGCTCCAATGTCAGCCTGTCCCTTCTCCAGGCTGTATACTGAGTAGCACCCTGGACCAGTCTTACTGGGACAGCTTGGTACCTTGCCCTCCTCCCCCTGTTCCCAGTTGTGGATACCTCCCAGAAGTTGCACAAAAGAAGCCACCAAGATCTCCCTCCCTCCATCTTCTCTGGGGTTCCGGGATGTGAATGCCATGTTATCTTCCCCCATCATTTTCCAAGTGGCCTTATTGAGGCTACGTGTCCAAGAGTCCCTGTCCTAAGTACAAAAGCTCAGCGTGGCCTTTGCTTGTCTGTCACCAGACAGTGAGGCTATGACCCATATCCCACTTTAGTCTATTCCAGCTTGCAGGTACAAAACTGTGACATGTTCCTTTCAAATCAGTGCCTCTTGTCACAGCCTTTGGCCAGGTGCCTGCTGTGCTTGATGTTAGGAGAACAGGAAGTGCCTTCAGTTCCCAGGCTGTGTGTGAGGGGACGAGGTCCTGTGCTGCCTGCACAAGAATGAGGTCCATGCCTCCCTGAATGGCCTGCAGGAAGTGGATGTTAGTTGCTCAGGGTTCTTTCTTCCTGATTGTTGGTCACCAAGAACACCCTGACCACGGAAACAAGCCACTGGAGTCTCTGTGGTCAGGAGCCCAAGAGGCAAAGCCAGAGAGGCAGCGAAATACCCTGTCACTGGGGTCTAAGAGTATCTGTTAGATATCAACCCCATCTCCTATTCATGCTTCATAAACCCTGCACATGCCTCATAAACCCAACCAAAGTGTTTTGCAGGGTAAAGAGGCCCTAAAGGAATGACCCAGCTCCCTGCATTAATGAAAGCCTCCCCACCCCGCCCCCTGCTTGCTATCACCTCTTGGCCACAGCTGGATCCCACCCTTTCCCTGTGGCTTTCACTGTCACTTTTGATAGTGGAACCAAACTGGCAGGTTGTGAGCACATCTATATATGTTCCCTACAGGAAGCAGGCTACAGGAAGGAGCCAGGAGCCAGAGGGAGCGAAGGGAAGGTGGAGCAGAGTTCCACTGACTCTACCCCTGTTCCCCATGATGAGAGTTGGGTGCAGCCTCAAGGGACCTGCACAGACACTCCCTTGCTATCTTGCCTGCTTCCCCAGGGCAAAGGGACTATTTTGAAGATGGCCCCGACAACTCCAGCCGCACACGCTTATGCTCACACACATTGATGTGCATGCTCCCATCTATGCACACACCCAAGCACACACATGCACACACAAGCCTGAAGAGCAGTAGCCCCATCTATTAGAATCCAGGAAACTCCCAGGAACGCAGTCATGGCCTCTGAACCCAGCATAGCAGCACATGACAATAGCGGTGAAATTTTCTGAAGAGACATGGTGGAACCATCTTAACTATCAAATGAAGCCTCTGACTTCAAGTAGATCTTAACCAACTACATGGAAAGGGGGCAAATGGAGCATCATCCACTCCTGGAGCTGGAGCGCCCAGGTTAAGGGGTGTCACTCAGGCTACACTGGAGTACCCATCATCCTAAAGGAAATGCCATGGAGTGTTTTCAGTTCTGTGTTTTCTATAGGTATATTTTAACTAGACCAGATGACTCAGCATTTACATAAACATGCAAATACAGGCTTGAAAGATGCTAAGAACAGAGACAGGACAAGCTCAGCCTGGCACAGCAGATGCAGAAACATATTGGAGATGGGAACAACAAATCAGTGTGTGTGAGCCCCACACAGAGATCCAGGAAGAAACCAAATCAGAATACACAAGACAGAGTGTGTGGGCCCCGCACAGAAACCTGAGAAAAAACCAGGGCACACTACAACATGACAGGGTGTGTAAACCTTCCATAGAGACCCTGAGAGAAACCAGAGAAGACCTGCCAGGACAGCAAATGGGGGAGAGGGCCTTGGCTTGCTCCTCACCCATAAATCAACTGGTTTGTCAAAGACCTAAGAATCCCTGAGGTATGGGAGGGCAGCAGGAGTTTGCCTGGAGGGTTGAAACCAGGCAGTTCTTCCTGGGGAGACAGAAACAGCCAGATGAACTCCATTTGATTTTTTTAAAATTCTGGGGGTTGGGGATTTGGCTCAGTGGTAGAGCGCTTGCCTAGGAAGCGCAAGGTCCTGGGTTCGGTCCCCAGCCCCAGGGGGAAAAAAAAAAGAAAAAAAAGTGTTAAAAAAATAAAATAAAATTCTGGCTGACACAAATCCAAGTAAACAAAATCAAAGAAAAACAACAACAAAGCATGAGACACATCTTGAATTAATATCACAAGGTGGTGATTTCCTTAGCATCTAATGCTCCTGGCAGTCACCTAAACTTGCCAGGAGCCTAATGGAAATAACTGTAGAACACAGTGACCAGCTGACAGAAAAGGGAACAGCCAACACACACAGAGACATGCTGGGATTAGTTCAAACAAATGCAAGTCAGAACTCGAGGAGAAAACACATTCCCCATCACACTAGTGAGGCACAGAAAATTTGACAGCAACCTGTGTAGACTGGGTGTGAGGAAACAGCCAGGTTGTTCCTTGTCAGAGGAAACAGAAATCAATACTTCACTGGGAGGAGAGGGGAGGAGGGAGGTAAGCGATGTTGACAAAGTTTAGATGCACAGGGGCTGGCAATACTACAACTTGGATGCAAACTCCTTGATAGACAGACAGACAGACAGACAGACAGACAGACAGACAGACAAGATCAAAGTGTGCCTCTTTGTCTAGAAAATTAAGGTGCACAAAAGGAACCTGGGGAATGGGTGTAGGGAAAGCCCCACCCACTCCTATCTCACCCTGGTGCACAGCAGCCAGCTGACTGCAAACAATAAACAATTTGAAACAACCTTTTATCTTTTTTCTTTTTTTCGGAGCTGGGCTGCGCTTGCTAGGCAAGCGCTCTACCACTGAGCTAAATCTCCTTCTACATACTTATTCCCTGGGACCTCTTTCCTCCGTCTTTTGTGCCACCTCGTGTTTCCTTTCCTTCTCTGGAGACCCTTACGTACACACAAAAATTAAAATATTGACATCAAATAAAATTTGTATCCTGCTACTGTGTTGTTTGCTGGTTTAATTCCAGGCCTCAAGACACTAATCCTAGGAAGGAAGAGGAAAAGATTTTACTCCCTGAAATAGATGAGAGACCAGGGGTGGAAGGAGAGCCCCTGTCACTGAAGACACCATGCGCTTCCAACAGGGCTCAGAGGCCCTTGCGCTGGAAATGAACTCAATGCCTCCTGAGAAATGGCTCTCACAGTACAGGAAGACACATGTCAGGGTTTTATTGTCATCAAGAGACACCATGACCACAGAAACTCTTATAAGGGAAAACATTTAGTTGAGGCTGGCTTACAGTTTCAGAGGTTTAGTCCATTATCATCATTTCAGGAAGCATGGCAGTGTGCAGGTAGACATGGTGCTGTGGAAGGAACTGAGAGTTCCGCATCTTGATCCACAAGTGACAGAAGGGGACTGCTATGCTAAGCCTCACTTGAGCACATGAGACTTCAAAGCCCACATTCTCAGTGACACACTTCCTCCAACAAGGCCATACCTCCCAATAGTACCATTCCATTTGGACCAAGCATTTAAACACATGATTCTATGGGGAGTCTACCTATTTAAACCACCACAACGTACACCATGCAAGTTTCCAAAGAAGGGACGCAGAAACAGTTCTACCCAGCTATGATGTCTATGAACCACAAATGACAACCAGCAGGCCACGATAACGCTGAGGGTACGATAGTGGCATGCATATCATGATGATTGACATCAGATGTCTAATTGGACTTAAAAGCTGCTTAACAGGACAGAAATCATGCCTGCTACTGGAAACCTAGCTAACTAGCCAGGGTTAGTAACGTCATGGATCTTAGATGAGAAACTATATCCACTACTTTACTAACCAGCACAGTCCCTACCTACATTCTAAATACTTGCTTTAGACCCACAGGTAAGTGTGGTCCTCACCCTTCATCAGGGAAACTTCTCTTTGCAACAGACACAGATAGTTACAGAAGACCACACCCAAATGAAATGCAAAGTCATGAAACCCAGTCTCAACAAATGTATCTACAGAATAATTCCCACACCTAAGACTAGGGGGACAGTGTGGAAGAGGGGCCAGAGAGAGATCATAAAAGCCAAAGGATTGGGGAGTTTGCTTCCTGCTAACCTGTGAAAACTGTCCACAGTGTTATGAGCTCAGGAGAACTCACCCTTCCTCTCACCAGCTACAACATTCTGGAGAGCAGGTCCTATACCTCACCTGAACAACACAACGGAGCTGACCTTGGTGATGGGGGTGCAGGTGAGCCAGACCTGAGGGCAAGAGTGCGGAAGAGATGACTCCATCACTTGTCTGTCATGAGGTGGTATGGCTGTAGGGGTAATGCTGCCCTGCTCCCATCACCACCTGCAGCATTTGTGAGAACTGACCCTGGGGGTCATGAGAGAGAATGAGCTGTCCCTATCCCTCACTGAGTAGGTCCTGACTCATCTGGACAGCACAATGAAGCTGGTCCTGATGTGTGTGTGTTTGTGTGTGTGTGTGTGTGTGTGTGTGTGTGTGTGTGTGTGTGTGTCGGGGGATGGGTGGGATGTGTGCAGGTGAACTATCCCAAGGGCGAGAGGACAGGAGAGCTGGCCCTTCCACTAGTCTGGAGTGAAGAATCATGGGTGCCGCCATGATACCCCCTTTCCCCTCCCCACCTGCAGAGCTGGGAGTGCTGGCCCTGGGGTCATGAAAGGGAGATCCTTAGCCCTGGGCAACACAGTGGAGCTGGGCCTGGTGGCCAAGGCAAGGGTGAGCCAGCCCCAACAGTGTAAGAGCAGGAGAGCTGGCCCTAGGGGCAGGAGAGCTGGCCCAGCCCCTCACAGGCTGCAGCACTTGGTAGCACTGGGCAGCACAGTGGAGCTGGCTCTGGAGCATGGGAACAGGTGAGGGGGACCCTGATGGCATGACAGCAGGAGACCTGACCCTGCCGCCTGCTGATGGTGGCATTGGAAAACAGATCCAGGCCTCTCAATTGGCCCAGCCCCACATCTATATCATCTGTGAATGGGTGAGATGAATGAACCGGCCAGTCTGAAGCTGCAGGATCTCCATGCCACAGAGCAACAACGCTATAACCGGGAGGAGTCTGAAAGAGGATCCAATATTGATGGTGTCACAGAAGCCAAAGGTATTGAATCATACTAAGGACTCACTGCAATGAACATTTGCAAGTGGAGATGTGTGAACAGAGGGGCATACTGTGGGATACACTGTGACACACTACAGCTTCCATGGTGAGCTATTTTCTATACTTTTGTTGTTGTTGTTGTTGTTGTTGTTGTTGTTGTTGTTGTTGGTGGTGGTGGTGGTGGTGGTGGTGGTGGTGGTGTGTGTGTGTGTGTGTGTGTGTGTGTGTGTGTGTGTGTGTGTGTTTATTTTGGATGGAAGACTGTAAGAGTGAAGGGCAGATATGAGGGAGCAGGGAGATGAGCTGGACTGGGTTGCATAATGTAAAACTCAAAGAACCAATAAAAAGTTTTTTTTTAAATAGATGAAAGATATGGAAACAAGCTGAAGGTTTCTGTTACAGTTCTCCCCCAATGATACAACTGCAACATTCGGGAAGTCTGCAACATTTGGAGTTGCTATAACCCAGGTGGGAAGACAATGCTTCTGAAACCTAGTTCCATTCCCCATCCTGTGATGCAGGTGACTGTTTCCCACCAGGCTATGTTGCTCAGAGTATCTCCATGCTGAAGCTTAGGAACCCCCGTCCGCAGTGGCCACAGCTGCCACATGGGCCGGGGGTCAATGATGCTGAGTGAATGGACGGCACTTAGGTGGAAGAAAGTGAGGGAAACAGGTTGTGATGTACCACCACTTCTGTGAACAAGGACAAATTAGATGTGCACATCACCCGAGCCATACTGTGACTGTAGGGTGCAGAGATGAGGCGAGAGGCACCGGATGACAGTTGCACACTATCAAATGAAAACACAGGAAGCCAAGTAAAATCTAAATGTCAGCTAAATAATGAATATGCTTTTTTAGCATTTCCATAAAATCTGTACATATGCTTGCACAGACCTAAAAAGATTCATCATGTGGTACCATGTTTAACTAACACCCTATGGCCCAGGAGGGTGGTGGGCCCACTGGAGATGGAGGAGCAGTAGAGGGTTTCTGTGGCCTGTTTGCGCACATTCCTTTGTGAACGGGTACTGACAAAGCAGGGATGAAAGGGACAAGTTTGATCAATGGAGAAAGACCCAGTTGAAATACAGGAGGTGGCAGAAGTCAAAAGGACAATTTTCCTGGTGATTCTGAGACGTTTGCAGTGTTAGAGGCACCCTAGGTACTCAGGATGCTGGGGATACCAGGTGTTAGGGCATCAGAGATACCAAATGTCAGGGATGTTGTGTGGTTGGATGGTGGGTGTTAGGGGTGCTGGAGACACTGGGATGCTGGAGATGTTGAAAATTAGAAAAGGGATGCTGAGACCCTAGGCATACTGGGAGGCTGAGGGTGTTGGCATTCGAAGGAGCTTGGGTTTCTGGATAGAATGTTGTAATGATTCACTCTGTTTACAAGTGGGGTACCGAGTCCCACTATGTCCCACAAGGAATGCTTCTGCCCAGGGAGGCAATGTGTTCTCCATGTTCTGGGCTTGTTCCTTGAGAAAGGTGAAAATGGAAGATAAGTGGGCACCCCCTCCTGCTCGGTGCTCCCCTTGCACTGCCAAAAGGCATCAGGCTCCTCCTCCTGGTGAGGGAGGCTTGGTTTGGAGAGGGGCAGGGCTTTCTGCACTGATTCTCTGCCCACTACCCAGAGTATATACACTCTCATAGTCACACTTGTGGACGCCTACGTTATACACTGCATGCATTCACATACTGTGTTCATAGTCATTACTCGCTCGACATTCGTACACTTTACACGGTTCACACATCTACAGTCACACATCAACACAATCACATTCACACGCATGTAAAACTCACAGTCATATTCCCACACTCTCACACGCGCACCATTGATTCGCACAGTCACATACACATGTGCACTCAACACACTCAGAAGACTTGAAGGTCCCACTGACTGGCTAAACACCCCCTCCATGCCCATTATCTGATGCAGGACCCAGATCCTGCGTCCACATCTCCAGACTGCCCCGAGGTCATCCAGCCCGTGATGAAGTACTGCCCAAGGTGAGTCAGTTGGGGACACCCAGCTGTGTACAAAAGAGGTGGGAATGTCCCCCTTGGGGAAGGAAAACTATGTTTCAAATCAGAAAGGCTGGTGACTGTCTTCCTGTTAGGATACTGAGCTCAGTGCCGCCTGGAAGGGCCTTAAGGACTTTCTGCTGTAAGTGGGTGCCAGTGTCACCTGGGCATCTGAGACTCAGGAGTCTGAACAACTTGAATAAAAACTAGCAAACCCCAATCTCAGGAGGCTCCCTGCAGTCAGCCAGGCGACACAGCTCTGTCCCCAGCACTTCTACAGACAGAAGACAGTGGGTGGCATCTGCTACAAAGATGACATAATGAACCCCACCATACCATACTCTTGGAATCAGCGACCTGAGTGGTCTTGGCAAAATGAAACACATCTAGCAAGTAAAAAAATATTTTGTGTCACATTCTTCATATTTATAGCTACAATGTAACCAGGAAAAAATGAGTTTTAATATTTAATGTGTTTGGTTTTGGGGAGGGAGAGCTTACTACATAATGCTTGAGCGATGTTTTCTTGGTGAAAGTAAATATCTTTATATTTACTGCTGTATACACACTAAAGAGAATCTTCACAAACAAAGACGCCATCAGGGTTGTCTTTGGAGTGGAGAGACTCAAGGCGGATACTTCCAAGGTGGAATACTGCACTGGGACCCTTGAAAAAGTATGTATGACATTTATGCTTCAAAATTATATCAGGCATACTCCATTTTATTTCACACCCCCACACAGATGGTCCTTGGGATTTTCTACCTCATGAAAGTGCAAACAAGACCCACATTCAGTAGAAGCCACACTGCAGAATTGAATTCCGATCTCCTCTCAGGTGGACCATATAAAAGATAAAACTCCCATGATACAGGGTAGCAACTGGAGCCATGACCCCCCAGTAAACCCCATGCATGTGCCCTCCATTCTTCAGGGGACAACAGACCTTACCCTAGGCACCCTCAAGTTCTGGAAAGTAAGAAAGTACCGAAAAGATGTCTCATCTTCCCAGGGCAAAACTTCTGTGGTAGACATCTCACCCTTTGACCCCCATAACCTGCCCAGGACCCAGAGAGAGCTCCAGTCCTGTGGCACCTCCATCCAGGTAGAGTTCCTTACTGGACCTCGGGGACTTTGTGTTTTCTTTGGTTCCAGCACAGAAGAAAAAATGAACATAAACCAAGATGTCCCTGGTGAACATGCACTACCTGTGTCCAGCCCCAAGCCAATTGATGGAATTTCACCATCAATTCCTGACAGTAGGTCTGAACATAACACCCCAGCCTCTCAGTGAGAAACCTTCATGGCTCTCCAACAACATTCTCACACACCACACACACACTCACACCACACACACTCACACCACACACACACCACACACACACGAACACTCACACCACACACCAGACACACTCACGCACATACATACACAACACACACATACACACACTCACACACACACACTCACACATATGTCCACTGTTCCACATTACCAGAACTCATCATGGATTGTGGCCTGCAGGTTCACCGTTTAATGCTGAGCCACTGCCCCTTGTGTGACTGACCATCTTTATTGAAGGCTTTGTTGGCTATCTGGGTCATTGAGCCTTAGGCTATCATGAACAAAGCAGCCATGAACAAATTCATTCTCTCTCTCTCTCTCTCTCTCTCTCTCTCTCTCTCTCTCTCTCTCTCTCTCTCTCTCTCTCTCTCCTCTCTCCCCTCTCTCCCTCCCTCCCTCCCTTCCTTGCTCCCTCTCCCTTCCTCCCCCTCCCTTCCTCCCCAGGATTTCAGAGGGTAGACTCATTCAACCCTTGGGGCAAGCACCTAGGAGGAGAATTTCTGGGTCATGAGTCAAGTACATGCTTCAGGTTACTTAGAGCTTCCAGTTTCCCAGTGATTGTCATTTTATCCCCACCAGCTGTGTGGCACATGCAGCTGCTTGTCCCCACCAGGCCCACTATCATGCTTCTTGATTTTAGCCTCACTGATGGGTTTGAATGTGGGAGGCATTTCTTTGTGTTGTTTCTCTGATTACCAACAACGTCAGCACTCATTCTGTGCTCACTGGGTAGTCAAGTAGCTCACAATGTCAAGTGTATATCCAAGTCTTTAGCATCTTCTAAACTTGTCTGTGATTTATCCATTGAACTATTATGTAATTTAGACATAGGTCTTATATCAGATTTTATTGTGGATGTTTTCCCTTAACCTGTAGCCTACCTTTTCATTTTCCTAACAGCCTCCTTTAAAAGATCAAAGACTCTGAAAAGATTTGTCTGTTTCTCCCTGTGCTTGCTTTTCCAGTTTGCACCTGCTAAGGTCTCACGGGCTCGTGTGCTGACTCATAGTCCCAGCAGGTGGCGCTATTTTGAGAGGCTCTGTTTTCCTTTGGAGGTGGGGCCAAGCTAGAAGAAGTAGGTCACTGGGGGCGTGGCCTTGGGGACTGCGGATTTTTCCTTCCTTAACTTTTGTATACACGTGTGTCCTTCTGCACTCCGTTCTAAACTTTTATTTAGGTAACTAGAGTCAGTTTTGTCTTTGCCTATGAGCCTGCTAACCTGCTGTCCATCTGCTGCCCCAGGGGTCTCCATCGCTGCCCACCGACCATTGCTTCTCAGCTAATGAAGCACATGTCCCAGCTTGGACCTCCAAGATTACTATGTCTTAATGAAAGTCATCTCTAAGAGAGGTCCTCGGACAAGGGCCCTAGAGCGTGGAAGGCGTTCCCTCACCCTCCCTGATCCCAGAACCGCTCCAATTCCAAGGCTTCTGGCCCAGGCAGTCTTCACTCCTCAGATCCTTTAGATAATGTCACACGTAGACCCGCCACATGTGGCACTTGAAGATAGAAAGGGGGACGCCTTCTCAGGCTGGTAACTTCCCTGACCTGCTGGTACCCAGCAACCCTCCTTCCTACTCTAGTAGGCAACTTCCATCCCCCACCCCCACCCCTCGGGCATCTGTCCAACCCGCGCTCACACGGAGCAGGGAGGTTTTGTGGAGTTCTCTTGTCTTTCTCTGCCGCAACAGAGCGGGACACAGAAACATGGGTGGATGGATGGGAGGTGAGCGCAGCCTGACAAAAAAAGTGAAGAAAGCATGGTGTGGGTGCTGTGGGTGCCAATTCAACACTCAAGAGTTCTTGACCTGGCCTCCGTGTCCACCAGTCCCGCTCCGCCCGCTTGTTGCCTACTTCTCCGCCCCCTTCCCCTCCCTACTCTCGGCGTCACGGACCCTTCAAGTGTCGCCCCGCCCCGAGCTCCCGCGTCCTTGGTCTGGGACCGTCTCTAGGCAACCGCTACTGGTCCAGCAGTGGAGCAGTCTAGCTGTAGGCCTCCAGCGCCATGGACCTGGTCATCACGCAGGAACTGGCCCGTGCCCGGAACCAACAAGGTGGGTCTCACCCTAGCTTTGCTGATGGGAACCCCTTGACCCATGTAGAGTGGCACAGAAGTCCTCCCTTGATGCGATGCGGTGGATACAATTGTTGGCCCTGGCTTAGTTGCTGAATTGGGAGGGCTGTGGGTAGCCTGGCCAGGAAATCAGACCCATGTTCCTGTCCCCGAAAGGCTCTCTCGGGGACTGTGAACTGTTTCTCTAACACACTCTGCTGATTCTCTGCCTGATAGATGCAACTGCCCTGCGGCGAGCTTATGAACTGATCAAGTCAGCAAACCTGGGAAAGTCGGAGCTTGACCCCACAGAGAGCTTCAGCCCTGACCTGTTTGTGCTGTGTGCAGAGCAGGCACTCAAGGTGGAGCCCTAGGCCTGGCTGTCACCGGCACACAACACCTTCACATCTTTTGGTGTAAACAGCGCGGTGTGTGTGTGTGTGTGTGTGTGTGTGTGTGTGTGTGTGTGTGTGTGTGTGTGTGTGTGTATGGGACACTTGATGAGTGTAGTGGGTATGGAAATGACTAAACTAGCCTCATCAGTGACCTGAAGCTGCTTCCTCCTGGGCATCTTCCTTCCTTTTCCTGGCTTCAATCTCCTACAGATGAAAGAGCCTGAGATGAGCGAAGACTGCATCCAGATGTACTTCAAAGTGAAGGCACCAGTCACTCAGTTCCTGGGCCGAGCGCACCTGTGCAGGGCCCAGCTTTGTGCCCCACAGTCAGAGGAAAATGTGGTAAGACCACTCCCTTTCACGTCTCACCCCAACCCCAGGGATGGCAGCAAGGCAGGCCTTAGAGAAGCTTTAAAGCAACACGGAGTTGGGACCCAGCCTCTCATTCACAGTGATGCAAAAAATGTCGACGGTGCCTGTTTGCGCTTTTCTCTCCAGGTGCCTGACGTGAGCCCATATGACCTTCCACCTCTGACCTTTCCGTCTTCTCTCCCCCAAATCCCTCCCTGAGCTGAGCAGAGGAAGGGGTCAGAGAGTCTGGAGCCCAGGCTCACAGGCAGCTGTGGTTGCTCCAGTCTCCGCTGCACCCCGGCTGTGCATAAGCTGGGGTGACAACCAGTTTGCATCAGATGACAGGAATCAAGGTGATGGGTGCTTGGGTGGCAAAATCGGCTCACCTGGGTGTTCTTTCTGCTGTTTTAGGAGGACTTTGAAAATTGTGTGACACAGTACATGAAGGCTATCAACTTTGCAAAAGGAGAACCGAGGTAGGTATGCAGAACTGTCCGCTCCTACTCGATTGCCTAAGACTCAGGTGCCCCACAGAACCAAGTGTGTTAATTGAGTTTTATGACATCCATCCCTCTCCCTTCTGTTTTATGCTTGTAATGGTGTTAGGATGTAGGCTTGTCGTATTACCTGGGAGAGTCAGCCATGTTCATGCAGACTTCCCAGAAGCGGCATCCTTTGCTGTGCTTAGGGGCCTTTGAGTTTGTAGATGGCCGTCAAAGTGTTTTCTCTATAGCCTCCTTCCCAACCTGTCCCCAAGAACTGGTTTTCGGGTCTCTCTGAATTGAGAAGGGCACACTGCTGTGTTCTTCTGTGTAGAACCTCTGGCCTTGAGCCAAGGCTTCCCGCCTGGAGCTGTGACTCAGCGCAGCTTTTTACTTGGTGGTTGCCTTTGATTTTTCACCCAAACCCAAACCCAGATTTGATTATTGAAACGGTTAAGGTGGCATACACTGTCATTGGCGCACGTGCAGTAGGACCCAACATTAGCAGGGGCTGTCACTCATCCTGCCTGTGTCCGTTGTTCATCGGTTGACATCCTTCTCAAGTTACACAGTGTGCAGGCACAAGGGTCCAGGCTCCAGCCCCACAGGCCTTCCCTCCAGGATCCAGGAGCCAATGCTACACCAGAGGTCTTAGGCCAGTGAATGTTTCCAAACAGAACCTTCCAGTTCCTGACCCTGTCCCTCTTGCAAGAGTCTTGGAGACAGTTATAGATGCTCCAAACAGGTGACTGGGACTCACTGGTCTGACTGATGGCCACTTGGTTTCTCTCCCTCCTTCCTGGATACTGAACATCAATGGCCTGTCCAGTGCCTTCTCAGCTAGGGTTTCACTGCTGTGAGTCGACACCATGACCAAGACAAGTCTTATGAGGACAACATTTGATTGGAGCTGGCTCACAGGTGCAGAGGTTCAGTCCATGATCATCAGGGCAGGAACAGAGCAATATCCAGGCAGGTATGGTGCAGGCAAAGTTGAGAGTTCTACATCTTCATCTGAAGGCTGCTAGCAGAATACTGGCTTCCAGGCAGCTAGGATGAGCGTCTGAAAGCCCACGCCCACAGTGACACACCTACTCAAGCAGGGCCACACCTCCTAATAGTGCTACTCCCTGGGCCTAGCATACACAAACCATCACAGTGACCAACCAGTAATAGAATGCCAAGCCTGCCCGCCCACTCCAGAGAGTGGCTTTATAATAAGAAAGTGCCCCGGGGCTGGGGATTTAGCTCAGTGGTAGAGCGCTTACCTAGGAAGCGCAAGGCCCTGGGTTCGGTCCCCAGCTCCGAAAAAAAGAACCAAAAAAAAAAAAAAGTGCCCCATGTGACTGTCTCAGATGCTGACCTTCCACTCAGAGGAGGATGTGGGAGGTAGCTCTCATACATCTTCAACACCCTGCTCAAGAGTTTACTTTCAGACATGGAGTCTGTCCTACAGTCCCTCACTTCCACCTCAACACACTCATCTGTCTTACCACCTTTTGCCCACTCAGCTCCTGGCTGATTCTTGGACTTCTTCCAGGTCACAGTAGGATGTCACCTCCTCCAGGAAGCCTTCCATGTTCTTTTCTTTCTTGCTCCGACTATATTTTCATAGGCTGTGCTTAGTTTGTGGAAAGACTGAACCTAGTCCAGACAGGTAACCTGTTATTACCACTGTGAGTGAGACAGCCACTGTGCGTGTGGGAAAGGGCTGTCAAGGTGGCTCTGCATCCTGGTGCCGATGCAGATTGGAGAGGAGAATTCTAAATGAGGTGCCTGCATCTAATGGTGATCTTCACTTCCCTTCTGAATGGGTTCAGGAATCAGCACCCACCCCCAGCCCTGTGCCTCTAGCATTCTGACTTTTGCTTCCTACCCAGGTATTACTTTTTGGTGTTCAATGCTTCTGTTCTCTACTGGCGCATGGTGCGGCCATTCCTCAAGCCTGGATATCACCACTTCGTGATTCCCAGCCTCTCTCAAATTGTCAACGTGTTAAATCAGACAGAAGAGGAGGACAAGGAGTGGAGGGCAGAGTTGATGATGTGAGTGGGGGTGGTAGCCCTAACAGCCCTGACAAATCCCTTATTATGATTCATAAAGACCTCTCTCTCTTCCAAAGTACAGCTTGAGTTTCTGACTTGTCAGCAGGTTCTTTCTAGAAATCTATGGATGTTGCGACAGGCCTTAAAGACAAATCAGGATTCAAAGTAAAGGAAATAGGACACGGCCTTTCCTCCTGGCCCATGCTTCTAAAACATTGGTGGGGTGGGTTTGGCTGTGGGTGTGGTTTTGGTAAGCACTTTGGCAAATGGCTATGCCAATGTGAGCATCACATCCGGGTTCCCAGGGGCCTGTGCACGGGCGCTACAGTACAGGGCTGTTGCTCAAAAGCCACAGACTATCAGCCAATAACTGGTCACTGTGCCAGCGAGACCTAGAGGGGGTCTTTCACAGGTTTTACAATGACCTTGCTACAAGCAAGAGACCAGGTCCAAAGATGCCAGCCCAAGTCCAGACCACAGTCTACTGGGTTGGTATACCTGCTTGTGGCCATTTGGAAACCTCAAAGAGGAAATTGATGTAAATGAGATGTTTCTTCAAAGTGTCAACTGTAAATACTCTTAATTAAAGTGCCAATAGTTGTCTGTGCTGACAGCAGGAATTTCTCCCATTCCCGCTGGCTTTGCACTGAGCAGGTGGATCCTGGAGTTCTGTCATGAGCTTCCCCTGGGAAGCTTTTGTGTTCATCTTTTTTTTTTTTTTTTGGTTCTTTTTTTCGGAGCTGGGGACCGAACCCAGGGCCTTGCGCTTCCTAGGTAAGCGCTCTACCACTGAGCTAAATCCCCAGCCGGAAGCTTTTGAAAGTTTGTGAAAACACAGAGTTTGCAAAGCCTGAGAACCTGTAGATTTGCCACAAAAGAGAGTCTAAGAAGGCTAATGTCTGCTGTTCTCCGATGTCCAGAGAACTTCTAGAATGTTACCTGCAAGCTGGAAGAAAGGAGGATGCTACCAGGTTCTGCATGACGGCAGCGCCCTTCGTCAAAACCCAAGTGCCGCACAAGTACCGGCAGATGTTCTCAACCATGGTAAACGGACGCTTTGAAAAGAGAGGCAACAACTTTGTTAAATGTCTTTGTTAAATGTTCAATGACTTTGTTCCATGTTAAATGGCTTTGTTAAAAGTCATTGTTCAGAAACTGTGCACAAAACAATGACAAGCCCACTGATTGAGGGTAGATAGAAGCATAGGCATATGTGAACAAGGCAAAAACAATGAAAAGAGTGGGCAATCCCTCTTGTGTAAAAAGGCAATGGCCATTCATTTCTATGCTTAAATATTCCTCCTGCAACTGCATCAACTTTTTAATCGACTAACAGAGAATCTGTGGGACTAATGCTTACTACAGCGCTATATTCCAAGTGTCTACCACCTGGTGATTTGGTTGTACAGAATCAGCTGAAGTTACATATAAAGATGTATAGAACTTAGTGAGAATTTGTCTTCATTACAAATACCAATTTTTTTCTTCTCTTTTTTTTTTTAACTTGAGTATTTCTTATTTACATTTCGAGTGTTATTCCCTTTCCCAGTTTACGGGCCAACATCCCCCTAACCCCTCCCCCTCCCCTTCTTTATGGGTGTTCCCCTCCCCATCCTCCCCCCATTGCTGCCCTCCCCCCAACAATCTAGTTCACTGGGGGTTCAGTCTTAGCAGGACCAAGGGCTTCCCCTTCCACTGGTGCTCTTACTAGGATATTCATTGCTACCTATGAGGTCAGAGTCCAGGGTCAGTCCATGTATAGTCTTTAGGTAGTGGCTTAGTCCCTGGAAGCTCTGGTTGCTTGGCATTGTTGCTCATATGGGGTCTCGAGCCCCTTCAGCTCTTTCAGTCCTTTCTCTGATTCCTTCAACAGGGGTCCCGTTCTCAGTTCAGTGGTTTGCTGCTGGCATTCGCCTATGTATTTGCTGTATTCTGGCTGTGTCTCTCAGGAGAGATCTACATCCGGCTCCTGTCGGCCTGCACTTCTTTGCTTCACCCATCTTGTCTAATTGGGTGGCTGTATATGTATGGGCCACATGTGGGGCAGGCTCTGAATGGGTGTTCCTTCTGTCTCTGTTTTAATCTTTGCCTCTCTATTCCCTGCCAAGGGTATTCTTGTTCCCCTTTTAAAGAAGGAGTGAAACATTCACATTTTGATCATCCGTCTTGAGTTTCATGTGTTCTAGGCATCTAGGGTAATTCAAGCATTTGGGCTAATAGCCACTTATCAATGAGTGCATACCATGTGTGTTTTTCTGTGATTGGGTTACCTCACTCAGGATGATATTTTCTAGTTCCAACCATTTGCCTACGAATTTCATAAAGTCATTGTTTTTGATAGCTGAGTAATATTCCATTGTGTAGATGTACCACATTTTCTGTATCCATTCCTCTGTTGAAGGGCATCTGGGTTCTTTCCAGCTCCTGGCTATTATAAATAAGGCTGCTATGAACATAGTGGAGCATGTGTCTTTTTTATATGTTGGGGCATCTTTTGGGTATGTGCCCAAGAGAGGTATAGCTGGATCCTCAGGCAGTTCAATGTCCAATTTTCTGAGGAACCTCCAGACTGACTTCCAGAGTGGTTGTACCAGTCTGCAATCCCACCAACAATGGAGGAGTGTTCCTCTTTCTCCACATCCTCGCCAGCATCTGCTGTCATCTGAGTTTTTGATCTTAGCCATTCTCACTGGCGTGAGGTGAAATCTCAGGGTTGTTTTGATTTGCATTTCCCTTATGACTAAAGATGTTGAACATTTCTTTAGGTGTTTCTCAGCCATTCGGCATTCCTCAGCTGTGAATTCTTTGTTTAGCTCTGAACCCCATTTTTTAATAGGGTTATTTGTCTCCCTGCGGTCTAACTTCTTGAGTTCTTTGTATATTTTGGATATAAGGCCTCTATCTGTTGTAGGATTGGTAAAGATCTTTTCCCAATCTGTTGGTTGCCATTTTGTCCTAACCACAGTGTCCTTTGCCTTACAGAAGCTTTGCAGTTTTATGAGATCCCATTTGTCGATTCTTGATCTTAGAGCATAAGCCATTGGAGTTTTGTTCAGGAAATTTTCTCCAGTGCCCATGTGTTCAAGATGCTGCCCTAGTTTTTCTTCTATTAGTTTGAGTGTATCTGGTTTGATGTGGAGGTCCTTGATCCACTTGGACTTAAGCTTTGTACAGGGTGATAAGCATGGATCGATCTGCATTCTTCTACATGTTGACCTCCAGTTGAACCAGCACCATTTGCTGAAAATGCTATCTTT
The DNA here is from genome assembly GCF_021556685.1 of Rattus norvegicus. Lineage (NCBI taxonomy): Eukaryota > Metazoa > Chordata > Mammalia > Rodentia > Muridae > Rattus > Rattus norvegicus. The sequence continues at coordinate 207,386,517 of NC_141534.1, read as the reverse complement.
TTTCCATTGGATGGTTTTGACTCCTTTGTCAAAAATCAAGTGCCCATAGGCGTGTGGGTTCATTTCTGGGTCTTCAATTCTGTTCCATTGGTCTATCTGTCTGTCTCTGTACCAATACCATGCAGTTTTTATCACTATTGCTCTGTAATACTGCTTGAGTTCAGGGATAGTGATTCCTCCTGAAGTCCTTTTATTGTTGAGGACAGTTTTAGCTATCCTGGGTTTTTTGTTATTCCAGATGAATTTGCAAATTGTTCTGTCTAACTCTTTGAAGAAATGGATTGGTATTTTGATGGGGATTGCATTGAATCTGTAGATTGCTTTTGGTAAAATGGCCATTTTTACTATATTAATCCTGCCAAACCATGAGCATGGGAGATCTTTCCATCTTCTGAGGTCTTCAATTTCTTTCTTCAGAGTCTTGAAGTTCTTATTGTACAGATCTTTTACTTGCTTGGTTAAAGTCACACCGAGGTACTTTATATTGTTTGGGTCTATTACGAGGGGTGTCGTTTCCCTTAATTCTTTCTCGGCTTGTTTCTCTTTACAAATACCAATTTTATAGGAGGGATTAGATCATATCTAGACACAAACTCCGAGTCCTCCACTGAACGTAGAGGAACATTCGGTTGTGTCCCTGGCAGGTTCGTCATGAAGTGATGGATGATGAAATGTTGAGGGAAGAGAAGAAGCATTCTGTTACCCTCTCTGTCACTTACCACATCAATTCACTGAAAGCGTAAGTGGGTTGGGAAGGCTGAGCTTCTCAGGCTGGGATCAGAGCAGTGCTGCCCCTCTGGGATGCCTTTGTCAGAAAGAGAATTCTGGGAGATAGGGCTACAGGGGTTTCCCAAGAGGAGGTGGCTCTAAGATTTTGTGGGGGAGGATCTAAAGTAGGCCCCATTTGCCACACCCCACTACTGGGAAGTGGGGTGCAGTAAAACCACCAACGAAGTAGTCAGCGTACCAGCTAGTGAAGAGAGTCCTGCCAGATGAAGTGTGAGGTAGACCATGAGGAGGCCCTGGTGCGTTTAAGACTGAGGAGAATGAGAAGAACGGCATGCTTGGTCCCAGGGTGAGTGAGGCGCAAGATGTCCTGTCCTAAGGTAAGTGAGGAGACTGCAGGATTTTGAGGTTGCGGAGAATGGCTTACTTCAGGGTGTTTTTGACCTCCAGGCAATAATGCCGAGAGACTTCTGGTCTCAGGTCCTATAGCAAAGTGAGGATGAGGTCCAATGTGTCCCAGGGCAGGGGATCCTAGGGACGGTGCTGACTCTGTAGACAAGCCCTTGCACTGTCTCCTGGAGTTTCCCTGCAGTGATACAAGGAAAGGAGCATTGCCTGCCGAGAGGAAGTATAAGGAGGTAGGAAAATTTGCCTGGGAAATGAGACAGGAAGAAAGGAGATGGGGTGTTTTCAGACCCACCTCCCCTTCTGTAAGAAGCATGGGTTGGCTCCTTGATTTCAGTTTCCCTGAGAATCATTTTTAACAAATATGGCAGGATGCTTGGGCGACTCGGCATTTACATTTGGTGACTCAGCATTTCCATCAATTCCAGGAAACTGGATAAAAACGATTTGCCGGAAAATTTGGAGCAAATTCTGAAGAAACTGTATAAAAATTTAAGTCAGTACCATCATCAACAGTCCCCTCACATCCAAGAGGAAAAGTAAGTGTGACTCTCTTCTAGCTGTACACAGAGAGATACCTACATGGTCAGTAAGATAGATAAACCCTTAGCCAGACTAACCAGAGGGTACAGAGAGAGTATCCAAATTAACAAAGTAAGAAAGGAAAAGGGAGACATAACCACAGAAACTGAGGAAATTCAAAAAATCATCAGATCCTACTACAAAAGCCTATATTTGACAAAACTGGAAAATCTGCAGGAAATGAACAATTTTCTATACAGATACCAGGTACCAAAGTTAAATTAGGATCAGATAAACCGTCTAAACAGTCTCATAACCCTTAAAGAAATGGAAGCAGTCATTAAAAGTCTCCCAACCGGGGCTGGAGAGATGGCTCAGTGGTTAAGAGCACACACTGCTCTTGCAGAGGTCCTGAGTTCAAATCCCAGGAACCACATGGTGGCTCACAACCATCTGTAATGGAATCTGATGCCCTCTTCTGGTATGTCTGAAGAGAGTTACAGTGTATTTGTATATAATAAATAAATCTTTTTTTTTAAAGTCTCCCAACTAAAAAGAGTACAGGTCCAGATGGGTTTAGTGCAGATTCTATCAGACCTTCATAGAAGACCTCATACCAATACTATCCAAACTATTCCACAAAATGGAAACAGAAGGAACACTACCCAATTCCTTCTATGAAGCCACAATCACACTTATACCTATACCACACAAAGCCCAACAAAGAAAGAGAACTTATTTCCCTTATGAATATTGATGCAAAAATACTTAATACAAAATATCAGAAACTGAATCTAAGACCACATCAAAATGATCATCCATCATGATCATTAGGGTTCATCACAGGGATGCAGGAATGGTTCAATACACAGAAATCCATCAAAGTAATCCACTATATAAACAAACTCAAAGAAAAAAACCCACACAATCATCTCATTAGATGCTGAGAAAGCATTTGACAAAATTCAACACCCCTTCATGTTAAAGGTCTTGGAAAGACCAGGAATTCAAGGCTCATACCTAAACATAGTAAAAACAATATACAGCAAACCAGTAGCTAACATCAAACTACATGGAGAGAAACTTGAAACAATTCCACTAAAATCAGGGGCTAGACAAGACTGCCCACTCTCTCCCTACTTATTCAATATAGTACTTAAAGTCCTAGCCAGATTAATTAAACAAAAAAGGAGGTCAAAGGGATACAAACTTGAAAAGAAGTCAAAATATCACTAATTGCAGATAATATGATAGTATACTTAAGTGACCCCAAAATTCCACCAGAGAACTCTCACAGCTGATGAAACGACTTCAGCAAAGTGGCTGAATATAAGATTAACTCAAACAAATCAGTAGCCTTCCTCTACTCAAAGGATAAATAGGCTGAGAAAGAAATTAGGGAAATGACACCCTTCACAATAGTCCCAAATAATATAAAATACCTTGGTGTGACTCTAACCAAGCAAGCAAAAGATCTGTATGACAAGAATTTCAAGTCTTTGAAGAAAGAAATTGAAGAATTTCTCAGAAGATGTAAAGATCTCCCATGCTGATGGATTGGTAGGATTAATATAGTAAAAATTGCCATCTTGCCAAAAGCAATCTACAGAGTCAATGTAATCCCCATCAAATTCCAACTCAATTTTTCACAGAATTAGAAAGAGCATTTTGCAAATTCATTTGGAATAACAAAAAATCCAGAATAGCGAAAACTATTTTCAGCAATAAAAGAACTTCTGGGGGAATCACCATACCTGACCTCAAGCAGTATTACAGAGCAATGGTGATAAAAACTGCATGGTATTGGTACAGAGACGGGCAGGTAGATCAATGGAATAGAATTGAAGACCCAGAAATGAACCCACACACCTATGGTCGCTTGATCTTTGACAAAGGAGCTAAAACCATCCAGTGAAAAAAAAGATAACATTTTCAACAAATGGTGATGGTTCAACTGGTGGTCAGCATGTAGAAGAATGAAAATTAATCCATTCTTATTGACTTGTACAAAGCTCAAGTCCAAGTAAATCAAGGACCTCCAAATAAACTAACAGAAGAGAAAGTGGGGAAGAGCCTCAGATACATGGGCACAGGGGAAATTTTTCTGAACAGAACACCAATGGCTTATGCTATAAGATCAAGAATTGAAAAATGGGACCTCATAAAATTGCAAAGATTCTGTAAGGCAAAGGACACTGTCATTAGGACAAATTGGCAACCAACAGATTGAGAAAAGATCTTTACCAAGTCTATATCCGCTAGAGGGCTAATATCCAAAATATACAAAGAACTCAAGAAGTTAGATTCCAGAGAATCAAATAACCCTATTAAAAATGGGGTACAGAGCTAAACAAAGAATTCACAGCTGAGGAATGCCGAATGGCTGAGAAACACCTAAAGAAATGTTCAACATCTTTAGTCATCAGGGAAATGCAAATCAAAACAACCCTGAGATTTCACCTCACACCAGTGAGAATGGCTAAGATCAAAAACTCAGATGACAGCAGATGCTGGCGAGGATGTGGAGAAAGAGGAACATTCCTCCATTGTTGGTGGGATTGCAGACTGGTACAACCATTCTGGAAGTCAGTCTGGAGGTTCCTCAGAAAATTGGACATTGAACTGCCTGAGGATCCAGCTATACCTCTCTTGGGCATATACCCAAAAGATGCCCCAACATATAACAAAGACATGTGCTCCACTATGTTCATTGCAGCCTTATTTATAATAGCCAGAAGCTGGAAAGAACCCAGATGCCCTTCAACAGAGGAATGGATACAGAAAATGTGGTACATCTACACAATGGAGTATTACTCAGCTATCAAAAACAATGACTTCATGAAATTCTTAGTCAAATCGATGGAACTAGAAAATATCATCCTGAGTGAGGTAACCCAATCACAAAAGAACACACATGGTATGCACTCACTGATGAGTGAATATGAGCCCCAAATCTCGAAATACCCAAGAAACAATCCACAGACCACATGAAGCTCAAGAAGGATGACCAAAGTGTAGATGCTTCAGACCTTCTTAGAAGGGAAAAAAAATACTCACAGGAGGAAATACGGAGACAAAGTGTGGAGCAGAGACTGAAGGAAAGGCCATCTAGAGACCGTTCCACCTGGCAATCCATCCCATGTACATACAGCCACCAAACCCAGACAATATTGTGGATACCAAGAAGTACTTTGCTGACAGGAGCCTGATATAACTGTCTCCTGAGAGGCTCTGTCAGAGCCTGACAAATACAGACGTGGATGCTTGCAGCCAACCATTGGACTGAGATCAGGTTCCCCAATGGAGGACTTAGAGAAAGGAATGAAGGAGCTGAAGGGTTTGCAACTCCGTAAGAACAACAATATCAATCAACCAGGACCCCCAGAGCTCTCAGGGACTAAACCACCATCCCAAGAGTACACAGGGATGGACCTATGGCTCCATCTGCATATGTAGCAGAAGATGGCCTTGTCAGGTATCAGTGGGAGGAGGGGGCCTTGGTCCTGTGTAGGCTCGATGCCCCAGTATAGGGGAATGTCAGGCTGGAAGAGGGAGGGAGTGGGAGCACCCTCATAGAAGCAGGGGGAGGGGGAATGGGATAGTGGGTTTCTAGAGGGGAAGCCAGGAAATGGGATGACATTTGAAGTGTAAATTTAAAAATATCCAATAAAAGAAAAAACAATTACCATACCTCAAAACATATAGAATAACACTCTGTGTGTGTGTGTGTGTGTGTGTGTGTGTGTTCATACTTGTGTGCACCACAGCATACATGGTAAAAAGAAAATTGACAGTTTCCTCTATCATTTTTTTTTCTTTTGTCAAAATAGTTTGTCTATCCCTGGTCCCTGCACTTTAATACATGTTTAGCATCACCCACTGAGACTCAGACTGGAGGTGGTGAATACATTGATGATATCCCATAGGCCTGCAACAGGCAGGAGGAACCTGTACCATGTCTTCTGTGCAGCATCAACTGCACAAGTAGGGACTTCGTGGTGACCCAGTGTCATGGCGTGGAGCCCTGGATGGGTACAGTGTGTCCAGTAGGGACAGATGCAACATTGTGGAGAACTCTGGGTCCTACAACAGCTAGCAGCCCGGGCCAGCACAGCTCCTGCCACTGTCACAGTGGAGCACAGCTGACATTGCCTCTGCCAAACAAGTCCGTGCCTGCCCCGTGCTGAATGGAGCCTGTTCCTTTCCTTCCAGAATCCTTTTGCTTTTTGAATTGGGCCGCCTGTGTCTGACCTTGAAAAACGAGAAAATAGCCAGTGACTGCCTCATATACCTGAAGAAAATGGAAAACGAAGTGAGTGAGTTAGAGTTGGCTTGGAGTGGTGGCTATTGGGGGCGGCTCATAGGACTATGGGTCCAGGGCTGAAAGAGAAAGAGTTGGTGGGAAAGGCCTTGCATCCTCAGCCTGTGCCTCCTGCAGAAGTGTGCCAGCCATTTCTGCTGATCTGCACCTGTGTCTCTCCTGCCGCCTCTGTCACTGTCTCTAGCCTGTGTGCCACCACTGTCCCTCTAGTTCAGGGAAGGGCTATATAATACTCATAGTAGTAACGATATATCCCATGCCCCCCTGACCTCTGGACATCTAAATCATACTTAATTTTTCTTACTTCACAAAGGACTACTGCAGAGATTCTGTGTCTAAACCAATCAGGGCTTCTTCAGTAACCTGGATTGCCGAGGGACTGTAACTGTAATGATTTTTATGCTTATGACAATCTTGACGTCCAGGGGAAGCTTGGGAGCACTCATGCTGACAGGAGCAAGCTACTACCCATCCTCAAGACTCTCTACCACCTGTGAAGCAGCCCCCAGCCCACATCCCAAGGAGGCCCGAGATCTTCCTGGTTCCACCTTGCCTTGCTGAAGCTCGGGTCTCTTGGTAGTGAGCCTCGGCTGCTTGTCCTGGTATCTTTAACTCAGAGGCAGGGGAGGCTCGGAGGTACTGTGCCACCGAGTCCACACCCCCCTCATCTTCTTCTCAGTGATCTGAGACCTCCACCTCAACGTGTCTAAGGAGTGTTATTCATACATGCATACTTAAAGGAGATGTGTTTGTATTTTTAGTTAAGCGCATCAGTGTCAGTAAGTTCTCCAACTTTTTACATCTTGTTTTCTGTGTGCTCTGTTTTTATTTCCTGTGGGAAAACACCTCTATTCTTTACCCACTAGGACAGATGTCTCAATTGGCCAGAGAACATCCATCCTTTGCTATGCTCCTTGGTATGAATACAGGGAAGACTGGCTATTCTTTACTGGTAAATTGTCTCGGGTCTTCCTTAGAAGTATACTCCACCATGCAATCCTTGTCCATCCTCCCTGCTGGGGCATGGCCTTCTTGGACACTTTGGTTTTCTCTCCACTTTGCCCCTACTTCCTGGTACAGAACGTGATGCCTAAGAGGTGGTCAGAAAGTGTCTCTAGCCTGCTGAAGATGGCCAGCTCTCAGGCCTGCAGCTCCTTGTGTGGCCTACAGAAACCTGAGGCTGAGAGTCAAAGAAGCAGGCCACTTTCAAGGTCAGCAGGAAAACACACCCCAGGAGGAAGAAGCACCAAGCCCAAACATCTGTGCCAAACAAAAGCAAAAACATAATTCTGTCCAGATTGTCCAGGAGCAAGTAAGCTCTTCACTGTGTAAAGCAGCAAAGGGAGACAGCAATGGAGTCTACCTTGTGGCCCACAGAGCAGAGATGCAGCAATGTTGTCCTCAAGTCCAAAGCACCTGAAAACCAAACACCATACAAGGAACTACAGCCCTCAAGGCACTGGGCAGCAGATAAGGAGGGAAAGTCCTGTGCAGCTTCACTACCAGGAACAGAGACCCAGGCGAAGCCTGGTGCATCAGCCTGGCAGCAGGGCTGTAGTGGGGATGAGTCAGATGCAGGTCACAAGACAGAAGGGTAGGAGCAGTGACAGCACACGGGGAAGCTGCTGTGACCCCTTAGCTGAGCATTAATGAGCACATCCACTCCAGGGCAGCATTCATGTTGGGGAAACAGTTTACCTAGAGAAGTAAGGCAGTAGACATCTCTGCCCTCTTCAGCCAGAGATCCAGACTCTGGATCTTCAGGTTGAAAACTCAGAAGTATCACGCAGGTTCATCGTACCCAGTAGGCAAGCCCTCCAACCCACTGTCACCCAGCCGCGAGTCCTATGAACCACAATAGTAACAGGCCCGACAAGATATGCCCACTGGTACACTATCAGCACAGAGGTTATGGTAGGAACCAGTCACTTTCTGATCACGTTTAAAGCCTCTCCACACGGCAGAACTCATGCCGCTTAACATTGTTAATACGGTCAAGAGTCCAGGGCTAGGCAGGCAACAGCTCTCAGAGAGAACCTTCAGTTTCTATTCTTCTGAATGGAAGTAGCAATAAACTGGTGCCTAAAGGTTCAGCATCCTTGGAGATAAGAGCATCGCTAAACCTTATGAGAGGAATGCTTGAGGTAGATGACTAACACAGAGTCCCACAGTGTTCAACCTGCAGAATTGCTGAGTGCTCAACCCTAAATGAGACATCTGTATCATATCCCATCTTCTCAACGTTCAGGATTATTGTAGAAGTGGAGATAGAAAAACTGTAAGAACCAGAGACAGTAGTTGACTACTACGGGCTGTCACACATATGAACTGACTGTGGCTGTGTCAGCATATACCAGACCCACACAAGATCAAGCCAGACACAAATATCAACGTGAAGTATGGAGATCAGAAGGTCCCACGCCTAGCTGAGGGGATATTGGCAACTGATGGCTTCTAGGAGGAGGGGGATCGGTTTTCTTCAGGGCTGTCATCTCTGGGAGGCTCCCCGTACTCTGGGGACTCTACACCAATGCACGTGCTAAGAGTAGTAAGTGGACTGCGTGGGTTAAAAAAGGCAACACCAGAGGGCGAGCATCCGAAATAAAGAACTCAAGAAACTAGAGACCAACAAAACAAATGATCCGACTGAATGGGGTATGGATCTAAACAGAAAATTCTCAACAGAGGAATCTTAAATGAACAAGAAACGCTTAAAGAAAGGTTCAATGTCCTGAAGCCATCAGGGAAATGCAAATCAAAATGACTCTTAACACCTGTCAAAATGGCTAAGATCAACAACAACAACAAAAAAAAAAAAAAAGAAAAGAAAAAGAAAAAAGAAAAAAAAACAAGAGACAACAGATGCTGGTGATGGTGTGGAACAAGAGGAACACCCCCAAATTGCTGGGGCGAATTTGTACAGCCACTTTGGAAATCAATACGGTGGTTTCTTAGAAAGTTGGGAATTCATCTACCTCAAGACTCAGCTATACCATTCCTAGGTATATATCCAAAAGACACTCCGCCCTACCACCGGGAAACTTGTCAACTACGTTCACATCAGCTTTATTTAATAATAGCCAGAAACCAGAAACAACTTGATGCCCTTCAACCAAAGAATGGATAAAGACAATATGGTACATATGCACAATGGAGTGTCACTCAGCTGTTAAAAGAAACACGACCTTTGCAGGCAAATGGGTGGAACTAGAAAAAAATCGTCCTAAGAGAGGTAGTTCAGACCCTATATATAAATATAGTTCCACCTATACGTGGGCACTGGCTGTAAAGTAACAAAATAGCCGTGCTACTATCCACAGACCCAGAGAGGCTAAGTAACAAGGAGGGCTCGAGTGGGAATGTATGAGTCTCTCTGAGAAGGGTAAATAGAACGTATGTCTTGAGTGGATGGGGGAGACAGAAACAGGAGGGATCAGGTTTGGGCAAGGATGGAGGGAGAAAGTACTGTGAGAGACAACTGCATTTGGGGGTCCTCTCTGGGGCAAGGCAGTAAACTAGTGCAAAGGAAACGTCCAGAAATCTATGAAAGCGACCCTAGCTAAGACTGCTAGCAATGGGGCTAGGGACCCTTAACCAGCCATCTCCTGTAACCAGGCAAGACTTCCAGTAGAAGGATTAGAACCCCAACCCAACCTTAAAACCTTTGGCCTACAATTTGTCCTGCCTGCAAGATATGTGGGGGTAACGGTGACATAGAAATTGTGGCCAAGCAATGATTGGTCCAACTTATGACCCATGCTGTGAGAGGGAGCTCACTCTTGACACTGACTGGTGGGCCAGGACTGAGAGGCTGGACAGCCCAGAGACCTAGGCTAACATGACTGGGGGAAAAAGTCAATGAAATGATGCTATCCTTTGTATACTAGAGCTTAGCATAATTGTCATCAGAGAGGCTTCAGCCACCAACTGATGAGAGCAGATACAGAGACTCACAGCCAAACCCTGGGTGGAGCTCAAGGACTATGGCAGAAGAAAGGGAGGAAGGATTGTAGGAGTGAGAGGGGTCAAGGACAGCTCAAGAAAATCCACAAAATCCACTAACGTGGACCCATAAAGGTTCACAGAGACTAAAATGACCATCTTGGAACCTGCAGGAGTCTGACTAATCCCTCTGCACATGTTTCAGTTCTGTGGCTTGGTCTTCTTGTGGGACTCCTAACAGTGGGAACAGGGGCTGTCTCTGACTCTTTGCCTGCTTTTGGGACCCTTTTCCTCCTGCTGGATTGCCTTGTCCAGCCTTAATATGAGGGGAGGTGTCTAGTCTTATTGTGATATGATAGACTATGTTCGGATGATATCCCTGAGGGGCTGCTATTTTCTGAAGGAACACGGAGGAGGAGTGGATCTGAGGGAGAAGAGAGGTGTAGGGGAGGGACTGTAAAGAGAAGGGGGAGGGAAAACTGAAAATGAGATGCAATATATAACAAAAGTAGTTTTTAGAAGTCAATACATGAAATTTGAAGGGAATAGAGCTGGTGGAGATAAGAGAGGGGAGGGAATGGAGGTGAATTTGATTAAAATACATTGTATGCATGTATGAATTTCTCAGTTAGAAAAAAAAGGAGAAAATTTTAAACCAGAGGGTGGTGAGATGACTCAGTGTGCAAAGGTGCTTGCCACCAAACCTGATGATCCGAGTTTGATCCCACATCATGGGAGGAGAGAACCGGCTCTAGTATGGTGCCCTCTGATTTCCACACTCACACACATGCATGCACACAATGTTTTGTTTGAACTTAGGTCATGTGTGGTGCCTGACTCCTGTTAATCTCAGGAAACCGAGGCAGAGCTGGTGTGAATTCAAGGGCTTCCTGGGCTGAAGAGAGTACTCCAAGGAAATCTTAGCTATAACGTGAGACCTGCATTTTAAAAAAAGAGAAAAAAAATGTAAAAGGAAAGAAAAATTCAAGGTCCTCTGAAATCAGTGAGGTGCCCATGCATCCCTCCCCCCCCCAAAAAAAAGGTTTCAAAAAGTCTTTCTCCCTTTGTATCTTTTGAGACTTGATACATTTTCTCCTACTTTGTGCTGTTCTCTGATTGTCCATTTTCTGGTTTCTGTTTCTGCCGGGATTCAAGGCTTTTTACTGTCTTCAAAGCTGATGAATGTGCATGATTTGCCGTCATTAACGTCTTTGTGTTCAAAATTCCATCTGTATCTCCAGGATCCTAGCAAGCTGCTAGAAATTGAAGGTCTGGAGTGTGAATTAGATGCTCTGAGACTGGAAAGCAAGCTCAAACTGTACCTTCGAGGAGCCGTCGAGGTAAAGCTTTAAGCCCAAGTTCGAGGTCCCCTGGACCGGAGTATCACTGGGGTCAGAGCAGGTTTAAGGACACTAGTGCAGCATAGCCGTGAGGCCCCTGGGTGCAGGAAGCCAGAGGCCATGGCGGTGAGAGGTGTCTGAGAAGACAGTAAGTGTGTGGTTTGAGGATGTGAGTGTGTCACACAGCTCCTGAAAGTCCAGCCTCTCTGCTGGGAAGGACCCATCATACAAACCAGAGGTGATTCTTCTCCAGTAGTGAGTGAAAGGTGTAAGCCCTACCAGGTAGACCCCAGTTAGAAATAAATGGGCTCTGACTCCACTCATGCAAGGAACATGGTGAGCTATAGCCATGTCTAAGCCTTTTGCCTGAATGTCTTAGAAGGAGCCTGCTACAGGACAGGGAGGATCATAGTGGCATCCCTAGAGGGATCGGATGACCTGGGGATGGCTTACGTCTGACCCCATAATCTGCCTCTTCCTCTGACTGCTGTCCCCAGCACTGGCTGTTCCAGGTGGTGACCATGGGTGGCTTCCCATCCTAGCCTCACAGCCCTCAGCCAGTCATTCACTGTGCCCCTTACAGGAGCAGCTGATTATCATAAAGAGACTGGACAACATACTGCAGCGGGCCATTCGTCTGGGTAATCCCACGACCATCCACGTGCTGTGCACCGCACAGTGGAACATCTGCCTACCCCTGCTGCAGCGCAACCTGAGGCACCACCTCCGGAAGCCGCTGACCAACATCGCCGAGATTCTGGAGAAAGTTGATAGGTGGGCGCCATTTGTTCTGTACATGGGGAGGACTGGAATAGAGGGTTTTTTTTTTTAGTACTATAAATAGAGCCCAGGATGTGTGCACCCAGTTCTCACCATCACCTGTAGGGTAGACTGAACACAAGCCCAGCTTCACCTGTTCAGATGATGCCTTCCAGTCACCTAGGCCACCTAGATATAGAATCCGTCAAAGCGTGGTGGTGGGGTTGTCTGCAGAGACTCGTGAATGTATTCTCAACAGCCACTGTGGACAGGTGGTGGGCAGGCTATCATCATAAGCCAGAGACCCTTCTTCTGAGTGTAGCTCCCTTTGCTCACTGCAGGGTCTCTCATTCCGTATCCACACCAGTGCTTGGTTGTACTGATCCCTTGACGTCAGCTGTACTGCGAACGCATATTCATATCTGACATTAGGTGTTCTCCATTTCCCTTTGTGAGCAAGCATCTTTCCTGGGCTGTTGATGTTACTTCGTCTCTCTGTTTTGTGGCCTGCCTGCTCAGATCTTATATCTCTGTCAGTTTGACACCGAGGTCTGTAGGCACACATTTTTGGCAACCTACTTTTAATAAGGGCTCAGCCTCTCCTCTAGCCCACCACAGCAGAGGCAGCGGAGGAGAAAAGTTATTAGGATGGGGGAAGTGGACCTGTTCAGCGATAGTTCCTTGGGGGTGACCTCAATCTTCTTTGGCTGCAGTTCCGTCCCATAGCCAACACCAAATACGACTCAGCAGCTGCAGACTGGTTCTCTAGGCAGGCAGACACCAGGCACGAACACCAACTGGCCTGAGGTGAGGCTGGGAAACTCTGCAGGAACCTCACTCGCAGTTCTTGGGCAAGTTTCTCTCAATGGTGGTGTTACCACAAGTTCAGTTCAACAAAGTTATGTAGGACAAACCAATACATGCGTGTCATAAGTGAAGACTAGCGAGGCGGAGCAAACCAAACCAAGGCTCAGTGCTCGTCTCCCACTGTCTGTGGGTCATATTTACACTCCTTCATCAAAGGTCCTTTCTCATGTCTGCTATAGCAAAACGTCCTCTCACCAGGTGTCTGCTTTAGCAAGATACCTTTCACCTGTGTGCCCCAGCAAAACATTGTCTGTCATAACTAACTTTCCAAAGAAACCAGGAGTTTCCACTCCAGAGGTCACACTGGCTTTACGAGTTAGTCGTGAGGTGCCTTTCTAAGCTCCCTTTCCAGCACTGCTGATACAGCTACTTGTCTTGGTGCCCATAATCAACGGTGAGATCATCCAGGCCCCGAGGGGGGCTTGTCTAGTTGTCTGTATTCTGGGAAGCTCTTCAGTCTGAGATAGTCCCTACGTCTGGACTGAAATGGGCAAGCCCTTCCCCAGAGCTCGGGTGGCTGTGTGGCTCGTGCTGTACATCCCTGCTTTTGTCAGTTGTAAAGATCCCAGGAAGGGGAGCACCGCATGTCCCAGCCACGGTGTGAGGCTACCTCATTCCCTTCACCCTGGCAGATGGACTCTCCACTAAGGCTGTGTTGCCTGGCCTGGCAGTCTATGTTGTTTGATGCAGACCCCAACATGCCTGCTCCCCGTCCGTGCCCACTGTTGCACATGTCTACCGTCCTTGCTTTGAAGTGAGTACCCTTCCTCTCTCAGTTTGCCCACAGCTCTATCCCCCAGAGCTAACTAGCTATTCTAGAACCCTCTCTTCCTTCTGTTAGCTTTCTTACTTCTATGTGTCTCTTGGGAGAAGGGCTCCTCTAAGGCCACTGTGGGGGCCTCCTTTACCTCACTCAGCCTGCATGGGGCACTGAGTTCTCATCATCCCTCTCCCCACCCGTGAGATGCCAGCCTTTGCCGCCATGGTCCTGCCCCACAGCTAGCCTATGCCTATTACTGGCAACCTTTTCATCCTAGGAAAACTGTGGCCTCTTATGTCCACTTCATTTTTGCAAATCTCAGGATCATCTCCTTCTTCCATAGAGCAGAATTCTCCAGCTGGGGGGCAGAGGGCAGGGGGTGGCCGTCCTGCAGAACAGGACATGGCTAGTGGACATGAACTCTGTCCCGCACCGTCTCAGCTTCAGAGAACATGTTTGCTATCGGATGCTGGACTGGCAGGTGTGGCATTCTTCAAACACCTGAAGGGCTTCATTCTCCTGGTCTCTATGACCACTGAAGGGAAGTCCGGTGCAATGTGGCTCTCTGTATGCATCTTTCCCTATTTCCAAGCGTGCCTCTTTAATTTTTTTTTAGCATTTTTGATTATAATATCTCAGGAGCCTTTTAAAACTTTCATGTAATTCAAGAATGTTAAATGATACTTTCATCAGATTTGAGGGATTTTTAGCTATAGTTTCTTTGAATACATTCCACTGTCTGGGGTGCTAGCTGTACACATGCAGAATATGGGGTGCTTCGTGCAGCTCCTAGGGACTATTTGGTTTTTAAAGTCTCGGTTCTTCCAATCCGCCCACTTCTGTTTCCAGACTCATGATCTTCCTGTCTGACCGCTCTGCTGCTGACCCGGTTCTGCTTCTAACCTCAGGGTGTCCATGCACTGGGCTGCGGCAGAACGGAAGCTTATCTGGTTTGAGTGCCAGGGAGAAACAGCCTACAGTTCCCATTGTTTGGAATAATAAGGGCTATCTAAACCTCGGGGAGTGGGTAGGAGTTTTCTGGATGGGACATTTTTAGGTCCATAAAGAGGAAGTTCGGGTGCTTGCTGGACATGAGATGGAGTTAAAGCTGTAATATGGCCACCGGGCCATGTGACTACCTCAACGGTGGTGGAGGTTGGGATTGCAAGGCTATGTGCATTGGTGCATGCAGGGAGAGAGAGAGAGAGAGAGAGAGAGAGAGAGAGAGTGAGAGAGAGAGAGAGAGAGAGAGAGAGGGAGGGAGAGAGAGAGATCCTTACTCCTGCCGGTCTCAAGATGAGATCTTTTGGGGATTTGGACTTGTTTGGTCCAGGCCCGTTCCCCGAGTCACACGGCTCACTTGTCCCACACTCTGCTGTCATTTTGGCTAGGATGGTCCTCTTTTCACTTACCACAGCTCTTAGGCCAGTGTTCACTTGTTGCCACTATTTTCTCTTATTTGTGAGCAGTCGCGTGTGTATATCTACTTGCAAAGACCTATCTGCAAATCCCCAAAGCCAGCCTGTCTGCGTCCTGAGCCTGTGCTCGCTTCTTCCATCTGTGGGCGGGGCCATGACCGACGACTCTGTGTTAGGCATCGCGGGTGGAACCCTACGAAGTCTTTGCGGTCTTTGTTTAACACAGGGTCCTACCTAGCTTGCAGACAAGGAAGCCTGACTACCCTTGAACTTGTTATATAAATCAGGTTATCCTCCAACTTGCAATGATCCTCCTGCCTCTGCTTCCCAGGTGCTATGACTACAGGCCTGCACCATGAGTGCTGTTGCCATTTTAAAAGACGTGTTGTTTCTGTTTCATTGGCCAGTTCAGTGTTGACTGATAGCCTTAAAATCACATTGGCTGGTCCTCCTCTGCTCTAGCGTATCCCCGGCAGTCCAAGTGTTTCCCACACCCATCCTGGAGAGAATCTTCCCCTGAAGCAGGCTCTCTTCAGGCTGAGATTTGCGTTTTGCTGGGACAGAGGCACAAAGATCCCTGCTGTTCAGTTTAGCCCATCATGCTCGCCTGCTGCCTGCTCAACTCAGGAAACGCTGCGCCACCTGCTTTGCCTCTGGGGAAGGGGGGCTCATGGCCACTTCCCTGGTGAGTTTCCTTCCAGGGGACCCAGATTCCAAGCTGTACCTAGGAGCAGGAGCCCTCTTGCTGGATAGTTTCTCAGATGCTGCAGATGATGGGCTGACTATCATACTTGGAAGCAGAGTCAATCCTACCCTTGAGCCAGCTACCTGGCTTGTTTTCAGGTCATGAACTCACTCGTGTTACACCTGCTGGTCGTGGTTTTCATTTCTTCCCCTGTGGGCTTCTCTCTGTGAATGATCACTGCTGTCCGCTCCTGGGAAGGTTCACATGGGTCCCTCTTACTCCATCCACGGTAGGCACCAGGGTGCACCAGTTTCCTGCTCCTCTGGGTAGCAGAGCTCCCGCACCTCACAACACAGTCTCTCTGCTTCTCCGCACAGCCGCATGGTATGTGTGCTCCCCACGAGGTAGTGGGAATGGAACATCAGTGAGCCGTGGGCCGCTGGAGCATCTCCATCTAACAGGTTGTTAGCTCTGCATCCTGTGGCAGCCCTGCCATCACTACTGTACGAAGCTTTCATTCAGACGCAGGGCCCTCTCCAACCCTGGCTACAATTAGCCGTGGTGTGGCTAAGCCTCCTGGGCAAATGCCCAGCGTGTCCATCAGGCAGAGACAATGGGCCGCAGCACTAACACCAAGTAGTATGTTCCAGGAGACAGAGGTGCATTGCGGTGAGCAGCAGGGTAGCTGTGACATCTGGGTGACAGCAGGAAGGCTCAGCATGCCCCTGTGCTCATGTCATACTGGGAAGGAGCACATGACACTTTTCCTGTCGGCTTCTTCTCAGCCTGGGCAGAAGGCTCAGTGAGTTCATCTCCAGTGGTCCA
The DNA here is from genome assembly GCF_021556685.1 of Rattus norvegicus. NCBI lineage: Eukaryota > Metazoa > Chordata > Mammalia > Rodentia > Muridae > Rattus > Rattus norvegicus. The sequence goes on along the minus strand of NC_141534.1, from coordinate 207,369,947 downwards.
AAGCAGCCATCACGATTTTTCCTCTCCCGCCATAAGGCTTCAAGACAAGATAGGAAAGAGGCCGGAAGGCAGGGTTCTGGTTACCCCTATCATTCCGTCCCTCTGACTGGTGGCCAGACAAAGGTCCCACAGGCTCACCAGCAGCCCACCCACCCTAGCTCCCTCTCATGTGCTGCTACCTCTAGTCTCATGATCCTGATGCGCTGCCAAGTCCACATGGAGATGGCATACATTGAGCAGGATGACGACCGAGTGGAGCCTGCCATTGAGCACATGCAGAAGGCCATGCGCCTGGACAGCCTAGGCCGCTACACGGACAAGATCAAGATAACCTTCCGCCGGCTGCAGCTGAGTACCCTGCTGTACCAGTCTCCCGACCGTCCCGAAGACAAGGCCACTATGGCCATTGAACAGGTGCAGACCCAACCCATTGTGTGGTCCAACCTCCTAGTGAAAACACCAAGGGGGAACTTGGGTCAGGGAGAGCCTACGGGACCACTTAGACCCAAGCGTGAGGCCCGGGTTCAGCTATCCAAGGTCTGTATGGCATCCAGGCCTGCGGGAGCTGAGTAAATGCCTTGAGAGTCTCAGCTGTCCCAGGGGAGCGGGAGTGGGGTGGGGCACAGATACCATGCACATCATCCTGTCTATAGGCAAAGAAAGCCACCCCGAAAGACAGTGCCCGGAAGAAGCGTGCAATCCTGGTGAACGCAGGCCTGGCTCTTGCCCCCGACACCTTCCAGATTGTGCTGGACAGTGAGAATGAAGCCAAGGGTAAGTGCCGCCCTCAAACTCTTTGCCATGGACCTTGTGGTGACACGCTTTATTAGTCACTGGAAGCAATAGAGAGAGATTGTGTCTACAAAGGGCTACTAGTAGCAGAATGCTACCCCCCCCCCCAGGACTCAACCTCGCTGTTCTAGAGGCTGGACATGAGTGATGGCAATGTGGAGGGCTAGTCTCTCATGCTACCAGCTTCCTTGGCTTATAGTCATCCTTTCCTCATGGCCTCACTGACTGTCCTACATGCCAACCTCACTATCCTCTTTATATGAGGAGTCAGACTGAACAAGACACTGCCCCCATGTTCTCTTCAGCCTCATCACCTATTCAGACCCCATCTCTTGAAAACAAGACTTTATTCTGGAGTCCTGCCTGGGGACCTAACTCAGCCTATAGTGTCATATGAGGAATGAAGACAGTGGTCCTGGGGTGCTCTTTGGGTCAAAGCTAAGTAGATTTCACTTACCTGGCCCACTTACTTTGTCTCCAGTGTAGGAAAACATAGTGCTGTACCCTAGTTGGGGCTGCTGAGCCCAGCTTTCGGGGACAAGCCAGCAACTCTGGCTAGATATAGGCAGTGCCACTGTATCTAGAGCAGCAGGCAGGTCTTAGTTGGTGGGGGGCATCCTCCTGGAGCTCCCTCCAGCACAGCACAGCTCTGATGAAAGTCTTATAGGGACTCGAGCTTCAGAGACAACAGACTGAAGTTGAGTTGGCTGTAGCCCATGTTGTGGGTCCAAGGCCACAGGATGGAGAGGATGAAGTCATGGCCCTATGCTAGAATGATTAAAGCCTCTGAAATAGCCCTTCAGGTCCACGAGTTGTCTTACACCACCATCTGCTTTGGCATTTGCATTGATCTGGTTTTATTCTGACCCTCATGAGTCTGCACAGCCATTGATCTGTTGCCATCACACGGTGTGTCTAACTTGGTTAGTTCATTTTATGAAACAAGCGTAAATGACTGCCCACAAGTCTGCATTTTCACCAGAGGACGTAGCGCCCAGCGGTAGGGGATTCTGAGACTTACTAAGGTAGGGGCTCCAGTAAGGAGGCTACCCCAGCAAGTGGACACCTGTGTTACATAGGGGAGCACAGAGCACAACCCGGAAGGCAGTGCACACCGGCCCAAGCCCCAGCTTCCCCTCTGGTGTCTCCTGTGCCTGACTCTGCACTGGACAGCTGGCTCTCACCGTGAAGCGGAGCTCTGGATAGGTATTCATCTTAGAGCCGAAAAAGGATTCAAAGCCGCCACATGAAAGAGACAAGACTGCTGGGCCCTGAAATGGACAGTGGGTGCTGCCTGAGAGGACGGGATGTGGGGGCAGGTCAGAGGCCTGGTGCTAGTGAGCCCATATAGGCAGTCCTACATTTTTTGTAGCCTATTTTTATAATCATTCTTCTTGCCCACCACCTAGCAGAGGCAGTGGAAGAGGAAAGTTATTAGGATATGGGGGGAGTGGACCTGCTCAGCAATAGTTCTTTGGGAGTGAGCTTGGTCTTCTTGGGCAGCAGTTCAGTCCTGTAGCAATCACCAAACACGACTCGGCAGCTGCAGAACGGCCCTCTAGGCAGACAGGCACCAGGCATGAACCAGCAGCTGTAGTTCAGTCCCGGAGAAACTGCAACACTCACCAAATGACCTGAGGCAAGGCTGCAGAAGCAGCGAGCTCCTGCAGGAACCTCCCGAGAGGTTCTTTGGCGAGTTTCTCTCTGACGTCACCACCGCTGGAGATCATCAACACTATGTAAGGCAAACCAGTGCATGCCTGTCATTAGTGAAGAATAGTGAGGCAGGGCAAACCTAGCCAATGCTCCATCGCCACCTCCCACTGTGTGGGGTCACATTTACACCCCTCCATCACTTGTCCTTTCACAAGTCCACTATGGCAAAGCCTCCTTTCACCTGTATCTGCTTCAGGAAAACATCATTTGACATAGACCACAAGTTTCCACTTCACCCTCTCTGATGACTGAAGGCTCCACACAGTGCATAATAGCTCAGTGCCATTGCTGGCCTAAAAGTACTGGTGATGCACTGGTGACGATGCACTGGTGACGATGCACTGGTGATACACTAGTGACAATGCACTGGTGACAGTGCACTGGTGATGATGCACTGATAATGAGGCACTGGTGATACATTAATGACACTGCACTGGTGATGATGCATTGGTGTTGCACTGGTGACTGTGCACTGGTGATGTTGCACTGGTGACTATGCACTGATGTTGCTGCACTGGTGATTCTTCACTGGGGAGGATGCATTGGTGATGGTGCATTAGTGATGCTGCCCTGGTGATGATGCCCTAGTGATACATTAGTGACACTGCACTGGTGATGATGCCTTGGTGATGACGCTCTTGTGATGATGCAATGGTGATGATGCCCTGGTGATACACTAGTGACAATGCACTGGTGATGATGTACTGATGAGGTGAGCTCGGCTGCCTCATTTGTAGACTCTGGGCCTGTTTGCCTGGCTCGGCAGTGCCATTCTATGTCCAACCTGCCACACTTTTCATCTCGGCCATCTTCTGCTTTCAGTTTCCATCGGAAAAATCAAGGGCCGCTTCACCTACCTCTATGCAAAAGCTCGACATCACACCCTCTGCGTGGACAAAGCGGCTGGGCACCTGCGGCGGCTGGGATTTGAGAATGACAAAGAGAGGTGGGCCAGCAAGGAGGGTCGGTCAGCTGAAACCTTCATCCAGGAACCAAGTTCATGGCTGCCTGGGACCTGTGCCAGATGACACAAGCCACCAATGTGCCACACACAGCCCCTATGCTGAGGGTGTGGCTTCCTCCTGTGGAAGAGTTGGACTAGTATTAGCTCATGCTGGCCAAGCTCACCACAGTGACCCCCTGACCCAGGAATACCCATCCACACCAAGTGTAGGGAAATGATGTGGGAGCATTTCCCATTGTTAAATGACCAGAAGTGCCACTGGCAGTGGGGATAGGACAACAAGAGAGCTGTACATGATGTTGGGGACAAGCCTAGCTCTCACCTCTGGGCCTTGACCCCAGGAATTATTCCAGCTCTGACCTCTGGTTATGACCCCAAATCTCCCTGACTATCTTCCCCACTCACACCCTCAGCCAGTGGCACCTCCATGTCTCAAGCCACTGCTTGACACCTGGATGCTATGGGGTGGCTTTCTCCTGGAACAGCCCTTCTGGGTGATCCTAATGTCACCTGTGTTTCCTTCTCACCACCTGGACCCTGATGAGCAGAATTGTGATTTGGGCTGAGCTGGCCAAGGTTGCCTGGCAGCAAGACGTGTGGGATGTCTGTCGCACGGCAACCCGCTTCTGCCTCCTGTATGACAATGCCAAGTCAAAGAAGTCCACAAAGCCAAAACGAGGTACACATCCTTGCCATGCGTCCCCTGGCATATTGGGTCAGCTGAGCTTAGGGCTTCATGAGCCTCTGGTGGCTGTGGCACCACCAGTAGGTCCCACCAAGGGACACCAAGCAGCAGAGAGCCAGTGGCCACCTCTTGGAAGAGCCCTGGCCATGTGTCTGGGTTTAGAAGAGTCTTTTCACACATAGCAACATTTCTGAGTACATATTCGGTCAGGCCTCTGTATCTGTGAGCTTTACAGTCACAGGGTCAGCCACCGAAGCCTGGAAATATCCTGCTGAACACACACAGCCTGCTTCCTGGACCTTTATCCCCTAAACATTCCCTTCATCAGCGATCCACACTGCAGTCACTGTCACAGTCAACCACAAATGACTTAAAGCTCAGGGGAGGACTGTACAGATTCCACATGGCCATGGCGCCATTTCAGAAAAGGGGTCCCAGCAGCAGTGAGTGGCAGCTGTGCTTACAGCCGACAAGTAGTGGCAGTGATACCAGCCCATGCTGTCCTTCTTGAAGGGCTTGTCCCCCAAAGGGCTGGGCAGGAGCTTAAAAAGAGTCCCTTTCCTGCTGCTCTTCCCTCAGGGAAGAAGAAAAAAGGCATGGAGGGCTCCGTGACCGAGGGTCCCTCTGAGGTGGTCCTAAATAAGCAGATGTCCCCTGACCTGCTGAGGAAGATCGCAGAGGTGGCGTTCATCAGCGCTGAGGTGCGTCAAGGTCTTGGCCATTGTAGCTGCCAGTGTTGCTGTGGCCGTTAACACACCAGAGAGATTTGTTGTTAGGCTCCCCCCTGTGTGCGTGTGTGCATGCATGTGCACGTGCACACACACACACACACACACACACACACACACACACACACACACACACACCAAAACTGTATGGTAGACAGAGAAAATTAACTCAGTTCTTGAGGACTGCATAAGAAAAGAGTGATGTGTTGGTATACATTTTTTGTTGGAAATAATTTCTGAATCCTGGGTGCGAAGTCATATTTGAAGCTTTTGAAGGAGATGAGATATCTGCCTTATGGCTCCATGGACCCAGCAGAGACTTGAGCTGGAGCTCGGCTCCCAGCTCCAATAGGCTTGCTCCCTTACAGACAGGGATGCTGAGACCCAATGCCCAGTGCTTTTGGGGCTCTGCTCAAAGCTAATCGCACGTATTGCAACCCAGCTGCATCCAAAGCCCTTGAGTGTGAGCTCTCTGCCTCCATTCCGGGACCAATGCCAGAGGCACTGTTTTACCCTCACAGTGGCTACAACAATCTCTTTGGTCTTCCTCAGTGGACACAAGGCAGAGGCTCAGGCACACAGCTGTTTGTTCCATTAGAGTCTTGGGACAACATGACCAAAGCTAAAACTGCCAGATAGAAGAGACAAGAGTTGATATGCAGGAGATCAGTGGCTGAGACTAACTGGTTTACCAGTGTGGGGCTGGCCTGACCTGTGTCCTCCCACCCATCCCCCTGCTGGGTGGGCTTCATAGCCTTCGACGTGGCAGGGCAAGTTTAGGAGACTTCGGGAAATGAGCAGTCGGCTAGCTGCCATGGGAGAACATGAAGACTGTTCTCTCCCGCGGAAGCATAATGGACACGGGCCGTGCTTTTGAAATAAGCTCCTTTCTTGTCGAGATTCTCAGACTGGCCGGGTGGTGAGGCAGGTGGGATATTCGAATCCAGCATGGACCCCTTCTAACTTGTGTCTGGCTTTCTCAAAAGCAGAGTTTCAGGCAGGAGGCTTTGCTGTGTGTTTCCCCCAGGGCTGGCGGGTCTGCCTAGCAGTGACTTCTCTGACTGTGTTTTTCCTCCCAGGCCACCGTCCACTTCCTGCGCTTGGAAGGTATACAGCTGAACAACCAGGCCATTCCTCCTGAGGACTTGAGCCAACACCCAGCTGGCTATGTGCCTGAGCCACCAGAGAGTAATTCAGAGTGGATCACATACAGGTGGGTGAGAGTCCTAGCCACACTGTGGACCAGCGTTTAATCTTTCAGGGTCACACATCAGATATTTACTTTATGATTCGTAACTGGGAAGTAGTAATGAAAATAATGTTATGGTTGGGGGGTTACCACAACATGAGGAACCGTATTCAATGGTCATAGCATTGGGAAGGTTGAGAACCACTGCTGTACACCAAGTGTTTAAGAACCTGCCTCATTTGCCCAGGCCCAGTTGTAGTTGAAGTGAGCTGTACACATTCTAGCTCAGGATGCAACCACAGCCGAGATGGGCTTGGACAAATCAAACAACTGTAAAAACAAAGGGAAGACTAGAGACTTTAGCCACTCACTAAAATGCCCGCTGGGCCCCTGGTGGGAAGAAGTTGCCCGGCCTGGGCTGATGGGAGAGAATCACTTCCGCTGTGTGCACTGTGGTGAGCGGTTTCCTTGCCCTGCTCTAGGTACCGCCACCCAGCAACCAATGTGCACCCAGAGGCACGCACAGCCACAGAGTGTCTAGGAGCCAGGAGGTGAAGGCAGACCCAGACAGGGCAGGAGGCAGCCTGGGCGAGCGCTTAGGCCAGCATTCCTCTGCAAAGCAGAGAGCTGTTAGATGGGCCTGTAGGACTCATAGCACGAGAGGAACAGCGAGAGGGAGCTGCCAATATCTGGATAGGAGGGAAAGCCAGGATGTGGTGGCAATGGCTAGCTAGGCCCAGGTGTGATCAGGGGCATTTGGGGACAGTTACATGAGTAGAGCAGAGCCTGAATCCCTGGCCTGTACAACTAGATGGAGATACCTTGAAGACTGGAGGGGGGATGACCAGGAAAGCCCACATTCACTTCAGCGGCGGTGTATGGGAGGCTGGGCATTGAGCTGACTGCTGCATGGTGTGTTGTTCCAGGACTTGGATAGAAAGTTTGTCACAGTATGCCATGAACAACTGGCTGCGCGCTGCAGAAGTTGGGCAGGAGTTAGGGGAATCCTGGATTGTGCAGAACGCCGTGGTCTATGTTTTGAACCACAACCGGCATCTCATCTTGGCCGGGAGGCAGAAAGAGCTGGTGGATTCCCTGTTCCACCTCCTGAACATCGTCAAGGTCACTGGATACACAGGGTGGGTGTGAGCACTCACAAGTGTTTGTGCTCTAGAGTCATAGCTGCGGGGTCAGGCATGACCACTGTAACAGCAATCAGAGACAAGTTGGCATAGGTCAGGCCTGTGCATGGAGGACACGCTGAGCCCGTACCACAACGACATAACCTCCATGGCCCAGAGAACTCACACCTGCCTAACTCCCCTCAGCTTAGAGGCCAGCTTAGGCCCAGGCACTCTGTGAAGTAGCTTCCATAGTCTTTACACCTTGGGCTGGGGCGGGGGGGTAGGGAGAAAGTGCGATTTCATAACTACATTTTTTTAAAATCTAGGTGAATGAGAAGTCAGAAATCTGAAAGCATTTGTGTTGGGGTGGGTTTGAGGCTAGCCTGGTCTCCAAAGTGAGTTCCAGGCCAACCAGGGCAACATAGTAAGAACCTGCCAGGAAGGAAAGAAAGGAAGGGACGGAGGGACTGAGGGAGGGAGAGAGGAGGGATGGAGGGAGAAGGAAGGGAGGGAAGAGGGAGGGAGGCAGGAGGAAGGGAGGCAGGAGGAAGGGAGGCAGGAGGGAGGGAATGAAAGCGAGCTGGACTCACCTATGGTCTATGTTCTAAAGCACACACACCCACTGTCTCACCCTTACCTGGAGCCAGAGTGAGCTGCTATGGGGCTCTGAGGTTCTGCATGGGCTAAGCACTGTTCTGCCCTGGCTGTCACAGCTCTCATATCACCCTCCAGGGACTTAGTCATGCTGGTCATGCTCTGTAATGCCCTTGCTCGAGGCCTGATCATCAGCTGGATTCCCACCCAGACACCTGAAAAGTCGAAAAGGAATGTACGCCCTACCTTGGTTCACGGTCCACTGGACTCTTCCGCTTTATCCGAGATCAGATCGGCTGTGGAGGTAACCCCGCCCTGCAGCCCAGGGGTGCGGCCACAGGAGAACCTGATGCCTGGGTGCACGGAGCCAGGCGGAAAGCTGGAGGGAGGAGTGCTCAAGGTCTCCCCTTAGATTTGCCTCACGGTGAAGATGCACGTGTTTTAGGTTTGTGAATTCGCACTGAACCTCACGAATGGGAACGTGCCGGAAGACATCGTCCCCACCAACGTACGGCAGCACCTCATCTCCACCTGGGTGAAGGCCAAGCAGCTCCTGCAGCAGCAGATTGGTCAGCGGCTAGCCATCGATGAATGGCAGGTGCTGAGGATGTTAGGACCCACAGACTGCCTTCCCCAGTGTTCTCATCATAGTCTTAGACATGGCCACAGTTGCTGGGAAGGGACGACTTCCACCTAGCAAGGTCTGAGGTTGCCCCCTCAACCCTCACCAAAATTGCTGCTCCTGTGAGAGCCTCTGAGTTCTAGGCCTCTGTGGGTGACCGACACTCATTGATAGTCATCTCCTTGGCGCCCCACCTTCCCCTTCCTCAAACACAAAGGCTGTGGGAACAGGTCTGGGAAGAAAGGAACAGTATGAACTCAAGGATCCCCACCACTTCCCTGACTCTGTGGCAAGGAAATCACTACAAGGAGCCGTAGGGGTGGGGAGAATGGGGGAGAGGAGAGTGGGGGAGGGATCAGAAGATCCGGTTATGCTGGGGCCAGGCAGTGGAGGGGTCCCTGAGAGACATCCCGTACCAGCGACCAGGACTCAGCAGCTTTCTCCCTCTAGAAAGCCCTCCTTAGTAGCCAAACACTGTCTTCAAGGCCCAGGAGTGTACAGACTTCAGACCTTGATGCTTAAGAGAATAATGTAGAGGGTGACTTTACCAGAATAGCCTAGGAGATCAACATTCCGAATACTGTGGTCTGGCTGTTCCTTGAGAACAGTGCTACACAGGGTTACCTCACAAGCGGCTCAGGTCTTCACTGCTTCCCTCCCCTGTTCCCTGGGCAGCTGGACACTTAGCCCATCTATCGTTCCAGGGTACCAATGAAGACATCAACTCGGTGACCAGAGTCCTAGTTGCCCTTGAGATGTACTCGTGCAACGGGTTGGGCCTCATGGACTTCACTGTGCCCCCCCTAGGTCAGGTGGGTTTCCCCAGGTGTCTCAGGAGGTAACTCAACAACCTCCATCCAGGAGAGGTGAGGAGGCTGAGGCTTGGGATCCTGCCTGAGGCAGTCAGCACTCAAACCCACATCCACATCCACATCCACATCCACATGGGCACTACAGTTCCCACTGTATCCTGACAGCTGCCTTTGCTCAAAGCACACATGTCTGGCATTCGTATAGAACCACCCTTTCCACTAGTGTGAGGAGGATGCTTCTCTGAGTGGCCTGTCTGTATTCCTCTTCTAAGACCTCAGCACAGACAGATGTACCTTGTCCTTGGTCTAGAGGTGGCTGTGTGATGGGAAATCGGTGAGCATGAAGCAGCCGAGATCAGTGTTGAATTCCGCATTGCTTCACAGATGGGTAATCTGTCTAGAACTACTTATGCTGAGTGACCCATGTCTGCATGCTTGCTAAGCATGTGCAGACAGCACGGGATTCATGGAGCTCTCTGGGGTGGTAGCATGGCCATTGTTGAGAGCCGCAGATCACTAGGTAGTCATTGTCACTAATGTGATGTCCTTCTCCCCTGCTTCACTCCCTGGTAAGGTGGTGAAAATGGCCTCCGAGTGCAATTGGTCAGACCATCTGGTAGAGCTGCAGACCCTGACACGCCTCACCCATTTCGCCTATATGGCTCATGACCACGAGGTCACCATTTCGTGTTCTCAGAATGCCATACAGATGGGCCTCAAGCACCTGAGGTTATTTGAACCGTAAGTGACTTCCACAATGATGTCCTAGAGGCATACAGTAACATCCCCCAGAGAAGTAGAGCAAGGAGTGAGTCCCCATGCCAGACCAGGGGCCAGAGGCACAGACCTGCTGTCCAAGGGATGGCTGGCAGGAACCTGGTGGTCCTTTGCCTGCTTCTGGCTGTGTGCTCTAGAACGACACAGGGAGCAGGTTTCATGAAGCTCAGTGTCAATGAGGACTCAGAGCCACATAGGCCTCAGTTAGGACGTCTATACAGCAGGTGCCTGTGTTGATCTAGCTAAGAGTGTATGGTTCTCTTAGTTGAAGCTACTGTGATACAATTCCACAACTAGAGAAGCCTAAGAACTGGGGACTTCTTGTTCATGGTGTAGAAGCTGGTGTTCAAGTTCAGTTAGTGTCTAGAGAATGTCTCTGTCTAGTTCAAAGATTGCCACACATCACATGAAAGAAAAGGCAAGAAGCTCCTTTCTGGGGCAGAATTCCCATCCTGAGGCTCCAGCACTACACCACAGTACCTCATTTCCCAATACCCCCCTACTAATCACCATCTTCTGGGGAATTAGATTTCAGCAGATGACTTTAGGGGACCTATGTGGTTCACAGTTCAACCACATTCCGACCCTGATGCAGACAGCTTTACCAAGGTGATTTTGTATGAAACAAGATGTGTTAAACTGAAATAGAGTGTCACTGGAGGACGCTCCCGGACAGGCCATCACCTTGCTTGTTGGACAGTACCCATGGCAACTGCTGGAAATCCCAAGTCACAGATGGTTTTAGTTGCTTTTCTCACTGCTGTGGACTGAAAGGTTAATTTTGGCTCATGATTTCAGGCTGCAGTCCCCTGCAGAGGGAAGGCATAGGAGCAGGCTATGAGAAGGCAGCTGAAGTGTGCTGTTGGGAATCACACACATTCTGTTCACCAGAACAGGAAACAGGGAGTGGGGAGAAAGTACGGCCAGGCTACAATCCCTCACGGCCTGCCCTCAATGACTGGATTCCACTAGCAAGGTGACACCTCTTAAAGGTCCCACAACCTCCCCAAAACAGTGCCACTAGCTAGGAGCCAGTGTTCAAACACATGAGCCTGGGGTGGGGGAGGACAGTTCTTAGTCAGTCTAGCACCAGAACACTTCTGTCTGTCTTCATGGTTTCAACAATGTTCCACCATGCTGATCACCATGTTGATTTGTGATCAAAAGGTTTAGTCTTTCCTTTTTCCTGAACATGGGGCTATTGTAAAAGCAGTGTTGTGACAAATGGCCACGTAGTCAAAATTGTCTTCCTTGGGGCTCTTCTTTTTGACTCTTTTCCTGAGTCCAACTCTCCTGAAAGACAGAGTCATGACCCAGGGCTACAAAGGTGCTTCCTTTGCCTGGTGGACAGTTTGGTCAGTGTTCCCTAAATCCACCAAGTTCTTCCCCTTGCCCACGTCCCCAGTCTCGGGCCATGTCTACAGTCTTGCTTTCTGAGCCATGGTCCTGGTGTGGAAGTAATGCCAGCCTGTGTTGGCAGGGTTTAGGGGGCATGCGATATCTGCCTCCTGGTTGGTCCTGATTGCCCCGTGAGGGCAAGGACAAGCATGTGTCCTGCACATGGTGGCAGGTCCAAGGCTGTGTTCAGACAACTGCTGAGAGTCGGCAGAAGCCCGTGACTTGCAATGTGAACACGATATGTGTACCGAGTATCTGACCATGTGTTCATGGGCCTTTAGAACTGGCTAGTAGGAGGAATGTGGAAGAGTTTGTAGCTGTAGGACTGAATGGACCATTCTGGCAGAGTGCAGGAGAGTAGAAGAATCAACCAGGAGATTAGGCTACATTCCTCTCATATTCCAGCAGGGAATCTGGCTCAACTATGAACCAAAAGCCCTATACTCTTTCAACTGCTCTTATCAGGAATTTGGTCACAGTCACAAGAAGAGAAACGAACACAACACCTTTTGGTGCCCTGGCCTTGGAGGGCACGGCCTTTACCACTGAGCCTTCTCACCCACACGCATCTCGCTCTTACTTTAATCTTGTAGTAAGTTGGAAGAGGGAGGGCAGAGTAGCTGAAATCCACTTACCACAGCTCTGCAGGGAAGATGGACAAGGGGAGGTGCGTAAGGTGACTGCAGACTTAGAAGTCGCACCCTGTAGGGTCAGACCAGAGCTGGAGGAAGTGGTCATGTTTGACCTGCAAGCAAGATCCACTTCTATCACTCAAAAGTCATCCTTAGGAGAAAAAAGAATTGAGCATTCCTGCAGAAAGGGTTGTTGTTTGCTGTTTGGGCTACTGCACACAGCCACCACCTGCTTGGGCACAGGAGGAGAGCTGGGCACAGCACCAGGCCAGGCTAGCACACTCTTCCATCAGAAATACTAAGTCAATTCTAATTTATAAAGGAAATCCCTGGAATAAAGCAAAGATGCCCATGCATACAAACAAGAAACCTGGAGGGGGCAATGCTGAGCTCCTCACTAAGGTCTCTGAGAATCTTTTATAGACCGTTACTGCCCCCTGCTGGTGACTATTGTTGTTGCACCCTGTGGGCTTCGGCGTACCTCTTTTTTGAGTGGTGTGGCCCCGAATAACAAAGATCAAAATTGCTAATTGTTACTCCCCAGGATCGGGCCTCAACCTTCTGTACACCAACCTACCACCTCTAAAGGGGATCTTAATTACCACACAGCCTCAGTTTATCTCGAGACCACACATTCCCACTGTACAGCTAGTAGGTCTTCGCAGGCTAAGGGTCAGATGCACCTTCCTCTACTGGCTCCCCAGAGCATATGTGGTTGTTTGCTCCAGCAAGCAGGTACCTGTCTTCCAGAGCCCCAGAACCTAAAATGAATGTTCTCAGAACAAGTTTATCACTCACAGAATAAGATCTGAGTGGCTGAGCTAAGCAGCCAGAACATGCCCTCCCCCTCCCGCACCACCCTCACCGCACCCCCGCCCCCATACTGCATGTACCTGGATCACAGCTCCACTGAATTTGGGAAATGGGAGTGTCTGAGGAGCTGCGGCGATGCTCCGAGATGGTCCTGTAGGCCTGCCTGCCTCTGTAAGTACAGAGTACTGGCCACCTGGGCAAGACTTCCTTTTGAGCCCAGGAAACAGAGCCTGGCTGAGCCCAACAGGTAGTTCTGCTAGTCTACTGATGCATGGAAAGCCCCAGAAACTAGCAGTGAAAAGCCAGTTGAGTAATCTGTCTTATGGTTCTGTGGGTTCACTGGACTCTGGTCAGTTAGTTCTGATTTGGGATCTATCATAAAGGTAATTGAGAACCCATCAGCCAGGCACCTACAGAGCTGATACCCACACCCCCCAGAAGTCCTCTGTGTGTAGTTATCTCCAGGAACCGCCATGAGTCTTGATGTGTAGTATCTCTGTGAAAGGAAGACCATCCCCTTAGTGAGTGTCCCAAACACCCAGGCCCCCAGGCCGGATGTAGTCATCTCAGTTCACTGGTAAGGTCAGAAGGGAAATCACTTGCCCTGCACTGTCAATCCGTTGGGTAAGTCCCTAAGGCACAGGAAAGGTAGAAATACGCTTCTGACCTTGGCTGCATTTGCAGGGGAATAGGTGAAAGGACAGCATTTGCAGCCAGTGGAGCTCAGCATGCATCACTTTCCAGCTCCCCTCTAAATCGCTCTGTATCCTCTTTAGGATCAACGCCAAGCTTGCAGCAGAAATGCTGTGCATGGTGTCCTGCATCAAGGGCCGTAGCATCATGGAAAACTTGAAAGGCAGGAAGCAGCTACGGCTAGCAGCAGCCAAGGCCTTTGTGGAAAGTGCCAGGTATGCAACTGGGAAGCCAGGTATGTAAGGGGAAGCCAAAAGCAGGGGTAATGCCACCATGGTGCTATGGGACATTACTGAGGCCCAGAGAAGAAGTCATGTAGTAGTGGCGAGCCTCTGTCTACGTTCTGTCGTGCAACTGAGCTCACAGACACCAGGGCATCTGTGGAAAGCACTGGGAGAAGCTCAACAGAGCTGTGAGCTCAGTGGAGGCAAAATATGTCTGGAAGGTCCCTAAGCATCCAGGGCTTAAGAAGCAGGGGACAGGTGGACACAGCAAGGGCCAGGTCAGGAGATCCCTGGGACGTGGTCGGCACCCGAGGAGCTAAGGAGGGGGTACACTAGGCTCGCACTACCACAGTGCCGGCCATTCAGAGCCAGAGCTAGACCACTCTGATTGCAATCCTTCCCTACAAGGCACAGAAACTCCTGGGGATGGATGTACCAGGGGGAAAGGCGTGGGTGCGACCGGGCAGCCTATTGGGTTTTTTCAGATGACACATGTCACTTCAGGTTTGGGGGCCTGGCAAACAGCAGCTCCCTGGTGATGATGGCCGCTCGGCACTACTGGAACGCATGGCTCCCACTTCTGTCCTCACGGGCCAACAGAAAGAAGGCCAAGGGCTCCCTCCAGAGAATCATCAGCATCATCAACAAGACGGAGCACAAGAAGCAGGTGCCACAGGGACACAAGTTAGGCTCCTAGGAGGCCTGTACCCTCAGGCCTGGCCAGACTCACAGGAAAGGACAGCCTCACAGCATGGCTCCCACAGAATATGGCTGCCTTGGGGCACGGCTTGACTAGAACACAACTCTCACTGAACACAGCCCCTGTGGGACATGGCTTCCATAGGACATGTCCCTCCACAAGATGTGACGCACATTGGGCACCTCCTCTACCAGATAACTCTTACACAACTTCCCCTGCTGGATAACACTGCATTCTCCAGGTCCCAGAGGGGCACAAGGTTCCTGGTCAACCACAGTGGTAGCCTCTGACCTCCCCTCCTCCAGTCCACAATCCCTTCCCATTTCCTCTTCTTTTTAAACAACTTTGAACCAGCAGTTTCCCCTGTTTGCAGTGGTGTGTATCTCTTTCCCTCTGCTGTTCCGAAATTAGTTTAATCTTTTTCCGGTACCTGGAGAATTGAAGGTAGGTTATTGGTTATTGGTTATTGGTTATTGGTAGGTTATTGGTTTGAGGTTGATTATTGGCAAGGGTCTTCACAGCTGTTAGCTTGTCTGCGCATCGCTTTCACTGCACCCACAGGTCTTTAAATTTTTTTTTTATTCCATTGATTTAATATGTTTCACGTCATTGGAAACAACTAGCTTGTGTTAGGGGAGTAGTCTGTGTGCTGTATATGTGTGTATAATGTGGGATGTGTAGCATCTGTGGGATATTGATGTGTGTACGTTGTGTTGTGATGTGATATGCAGATGGTATATGTTGTATGGTATGTGGTACGTATTATATGGCGTGTGGGTGATATGGTGGGGTATGTGTGGTATAGTATTGGTATATACATATGGTGTGGTATGTGTTGGATATAGTATACACACACACACACGTGTGTGTAGGGGGGTCTAAGCCTGATATGGTATAGTAGTGAGGTATGGTGTGGCGTGTTGGTTACAATTTGTTATGTGTGGTGAAATATATGTGTGATGTGATATGTGTATGGTTGTGTATTATGCTATGGTGTGCATGGAATGTGTATGATGTTGTGTGTTGAATATGGTATGAGAGCATGTAGTACAGTGTAGTATGATGTGGCATTGTTTATGTATGGCACAAGGGGTTCTGGCATGCATAGTATGCATATGGTATGGCCTAGGTATAGTATAGTGTGTTATAATATGATGCATGATATAGTATGCATTATATGATATTGTACACATGTGGCATGTATGGTGTATGTACCTAATTTTTGTGACTTGATGGTTCCGAAATTTTGCAGCATTTTCTGTTCTTTCTTTTCTCTTTGGTAATTTGTTTTCTCTTGTTTTCTTTTCGTTTTTGACTGGCACTAATTAGTGCCAAGACGGAAGATCACGTGAGTTCCTTCCAACAAATGCCGTGTGTTTGTTTCACTTAAGGAGACAGAGAAAACACTGCCTCTGCACCAATGGCCAACAGCTGACTTCCAGACTGGAGGGACAGGTCCTGAAGTCCAGTTCCTCCCAGGTTGGTAGCGGTGTGGCCAGTGGGAAAGGAGAGTCCTGGGAGTTTGAGCATCCCATGTCTTACATCCTGTGCCCCTACATGAGGCACCTTAATTGGGACCATGCCCGTGAGTGTGTCTGCTTCTTACTTGATGTTTTCCCCTAAGAGCCTATGACAACCGATCCTGTACAGAGAATGCTCAGCCCCGGTTCTCCATCCTACTAAAGTGGAGAGCCTTCCTCTAAGACCTCAGCTACGCTGATAGATGAGTCTTGTCCTCCCCTTAATCGTGTTTCTACCATTGGAAAAAATGTGGAGGTGCACTCCTCTGCAAAACAAGGACAGGAAAACACCACTCTGACCTCAGAACAACAGAGATTTCAATTTTTCAAAAAGAATACGTTTTCTTCTTATGATGAGATTTCCGATCTATCAAGAGCCCTGTGTGTATTTGGCACTGCAGAACAGATAGCGGGCCCTGCCTTGAGCATGTTAATCTATTCACAGGTAAAACTGACTTACAATTAAGAACAAACACATGACCATATATAAGTAAACGGAGTACTGAAACCCCAGAGTTTCAAATATTGGCAGACATTGAAAGAAAAACAGTACAGATAACATAACATAGTCTGAGAGGCAGGCCTGGCTCAGGCTCCAGGAGATGTGATGGCCAGTTGAGTCAGCTTGTTCAATGTGGTGCCAGTCAGAAGCTGGAAGTCAAAGGGCACTCAGCCTTGGAAACCATTACTGGGTAGGTCAGGATGTCTATGGCTTCAGACATTCCCACTCAGCTGCCAAGAACGCTTGGTGTCTTCCAGAGAAGCCAGGTTCAATTTCCAGCACCCACACAGTTGTTCACAGCCATCTGTCACTCCAGTTCCAGGGGATCTGACGCCCTTCTGGCCATCATGGGCACAGTCACACATGCAGTACACAGACACAAATCTTTAAAACAAAACAAGGGGCTGGGGATTTAGCTCAGTGGTAGAGCGCTTACCTAGGAAGCACAAGGCCCCAGCTCCAAAAAAAAGAACCAAAAAAAATAAATAAATAAAATAAAATAAAACAAAACAAACAAGCAAACAAAAACCCCTCCCTCTCTGGGCCAGATGTGGTATCTTTAATCCCTTTTATCCCACACCTTTAATCCCAGCACTTAGGAAGTAGAAGCAAGCAGGTGGCTGTGAGTCAGAGGCCAGCCTTGTCTACACAGCTCCAGGACAGCCAGAACTACCTAGTGAAACTTTCTCTCAAACACACTAACAGTAACAACAAAACCACCTCCGTTCCAGAGGAAAAGCATCAGAAGGTAAAGTCACAAGCAGGAATTCTGTAAAAGGAGGCAAACTTTCAAACAGACCAAAAAAAAAAAAATCCAGCTGATGAGAAAGGCGGAGAATGAAGGAGTAACAGCGTGGGAAATTCTCACGTCCAGTGTGGGGAAGAGCTGGAGCTAGTCAGATGAGGGCGGTCCTCTGGCTCAGGGCTCAGCTCTCCCAAGCCTTGGCCCCTCTCCCCAGGCCTGGATCCGAGCCTCTGTATGTGAGGACAGTAGTGAAAAGAAGTCCACTGTCCCTGCTGCTGGGTGGCAGGGAGGTTTGACAAGCAGGGTCTCTGCCCTAAGTCTCTTACCCACTGATTGGTGTGGTAACACCGTGATAGATCTGGTATAGACCAAAAGATGAACCAAGAAAAAAAGTGGAGGCTAGGCTAACTAGAATTGTGGATGCGCATGCGCAGAGCAACCCCCCCTCCAGTGAGCTGACAGGTTCAGATAATAAACTCAAACTAAAGGAACTATGAGGTCCCTGAGTACCTGAGGTTAGCCAGTTTTTCAAGCCTATCTTGGATTAGAAGAAAGCTGGCAAGGCCTCAGGGTGTCTGTCATCTCTCAGCCAACATGTGGCAAGAGCCATGGGCATGTTCAGTCCTTGACCCAGCATCCCCTATGCTAGGACAGTGAGCATGAGAACAGCAGCAAAAAGAAAAGCAGGACCCCTGCCAACCATGGCCAGCGAGACTCACCCTGTTCAGCAGCAGGGTTGGCCCTGGAGATGGGTGGCAAGTTTAGTGGCGAGGCCCGCAGTCTTCCCTGAATGTTCCAGGGATGAGTAGAGGAAAGAGTGGGTTTCTTTTTCCTCGTGGTCATGTTTACTTTTAGATTAAAAGAAAACTAACAGGCTTTCTAAGAAGAGAGGGCTCACGGGAGATTGAAGACTCCAAAATCCTGGCACACTGACCCTCAGACCATGTGCTGGGCAACTGAAAGACTCCACGAGAGTTTTAGGAAGGTCCTCAAAGCCAGTGTACAGAGAGAGGTGGTGACCAGAAGGGACACTTGAAGCTGGTTTCCTCAGACAGAGGAGTGCCTAAGCCATGGTGGGCTATGAGCAGGAGCCACACTGATCTACCACCAGTCCTACATGGCAACTTCCGGTGTCCGTGTATGAATGGGAGACTATGACATGGCTTGTGAGGAAGTAAGGGGTATGCAGTCAGAGGGCACCAAGTCAGTTGGCAGGGAGCTGGCTGCCCGGCCCCCTTGACACCCCATCTCTTCTTTGCCCTAGGGGCTGAGGATGACCTCACACTCCGTGCCGCGCTCTACACCCTGCTCTTCAACAGCCATGCTGACAAGAATGACTGGGAGATGGGTCTTAAGGTGCTGGATGAGGCCGTGCAAGTGCTGCCAAGGACAGCCCACCGCCTGTGAGTGCCCCCGTCCTGAGCACCCTCAGATGCTCACCACACTGCCTCAGCTGCGCTTCCCCGCTGTCCCTTCCACTGAGGGACTTTGCCTCCCCAGCAAGAAGCAGATAGACAGCACAAAACCCTAGCCAGGTCCCCATTTGCCCCCATCCCTGCGGACAGGAACGTAGGCGATGGCCATTCTATACACCGTGTGGTGTGTGTGTGTGTGTGTGTGTGTGTGTGTGTGTGTGTGTGTGTGTGTGATGTTTGACGTTTCAGCTTCCCAGCGTTGACCCATCCTTTCCTGTTCTTCAGCTTGATTTTCAAACATATGGTCATCGTGAAGGCCAAACTTGGGCAGAACTTCACCATGGAAATCCAGAAGTTCAAGGATGAGAGGGAAGACTACTTGGCACACATGTGGTACCGCCTGGCCCAGAACTCGAGAAATGTCTGTGGAGTACTAACCTGCTATCAAAATGCTATCCAGGCACTGCAGGTCTGTGCGGTGTCCGTGTTGGTGATGGTGGGTGGATTTGTGTCTTAGTTACAGAGATAATCATATGAAAGGCTTAAGAATCAGGGTCTTAGTGGGTCAGCTCAGAGGATGCCACTGTGTAATAAGCCCTGGTTGAGGCTGGAGATTCCCTACTGCTGATGCACCCTTTAGTCACCATTGGAGAGTGTGGGGAGTGCCTCAAGGTAAATGTCTCTGCTCTCTGGAGTCTGTGACTGCGGGAGCAAGCAGAAATCTGCATGCAGCAGGCTGGGACAGGTAGGTCTTGTTGTCCCCACTACCCAAAGGCCAAAACAAACATTCTATCCTGTGCACTTGGATAGGACAAGTTCTGGTTTCTGACTTGAGGACCGTGATTGTTGTGAGTGAGGACCATAGGAGGCTCCCTGAAGTCCTGAATGTGAGACCCATGGTGTCCTGGGCCTCTGAATTAAAAGGTCTGAACTGCGAGGAGACACCTTGGGAGGATGATCTGTTTCACAAGCCCTAAGCTCATCCCTGCTGTGAGGTCCTAGATGTTGCAAGGACCAGAGCAGCCCACAGCAAAGGTGCAAGGCTCATCTCAAGCCACAGGCTGAGCTTCAGAGACCTGATACTAGAGCATGTGATTAAACAGGGGCCCTGGATTTTGCTCTTGCAGACCAACTAACTGGTCACCCTCAGTTCTCCTGCTGGGCTTTAGGGTCAGGCAGTAAGTCACGCCCTGCCTTGCAGGATGCCCTGCTCAGCATCCTTTTCCATAATGGAGATTTGGAGTCATGTTAGGAAACACAGGGGCCGGTGGAACACGTAGGATGCAAAGGGTGCAGAGGACCTGGGGGACCTTACCAAACTCTTGTTTTCCTGCCTTCGCTGAGGAAGCTGGAAGGGCAGCCCCCGGAGAAGCGGAGGCCACCAGGCTGTGCTAGAGGAAGGGCAGAGAACTCAACACATTCAGCAGCCTCCCGAGGAAACATGTCACTCGCTCTTCAGTGACCTCGAGACTCATCCTTGAACCTTGTTTTTATTGACTTATTATTTAAATGTACTTGTGTATGTGATCAGTGTGTGGTATGTAAATGTGTGTATGTGTGTTCATGTATGTGGATATGAGCATGCATGTGCCAACAGCCTGCCTGTGGAGGTCAGAGGACAACCTTATGTGTCAGTCCTCGTCTTGTACCTTGTTTGAAGTGATCCACTGTGTATACCAGGGTCACTGACCCCCAAGCTTCTGGGCATTCTCCTGTCTTAGCCTCCCATCTTGCTGTAGGCATGCTAGTGTTATGGAGGTGAAAGAGCCCTGACTCTAGGTCCTGAAAAACGTGGGGGTGATGCCATGAGGCTAGGCCAAGAGAGAGGCCTGGGAAGGGAGCATGCAGCATCTGGTCAGCATACTAAAGCTCCAGCTTGCCTAGGCCGCTCATCTTTGGGGCTGGCCTGCATTTTCCAATGGTCACAGGACAAGTATACGCCGTGCCACATCTCTGACTGTCGTTTCCCAGACATGCCGTCCCACAGGCCCACAATGAGCCATAGAAGTTGTTGATAGTTTAGACATAAGCTGTGCATGCCTGGGGAGGAAGCTGTGGGGCCATTAACAAAGGGCTTAACCATGGAATCACCCATTCAAGGCTTCAGGTTGGCCAGACTGCCTTGCAGGGGGCCCCGCTCAGCTTCCCTTTCATAAACTTAGCATTGTGCTAGGAAATGCAGGGGCCTGAGGGACAGGTAGGACGCACTTACAAAAGGTGCAGAGGACCTGGGGGACCTTACCAGACTCCTGTTTTCCTGCCGTACTTCTGTCCACAGCTGGAGCCCTGAGGGAGCCCAACTAGACCATCACGTCTTGCTGCTATAGGCTTCCCCATGCTAATTCGTGGCATGTTGTCCTGTGTAGTGTCATACTTCACAGTGCTTTTCTGTCTTGTCCAAAAGAAACCAGAGAACAACTGGCAGAAGGTAGACTACATCGTGGAGTTCAGCGAGTGGATGTATTATAAGCAGTTCCCTCTGGAAGATGTGTTTGACCACCTGGAGTGGGCAATCGAGATTCTACTATGCATGAAAGCCACGGAAGACGCCCTTGAGTCAGACCCCAAGAAGGAAGGTGAGGGTGGCCATGCTGGCTTCCCCTGACCTACTATGCTATACCATAGGCCTACATGGTCCTACAGCAGGACATAGTAGGGCTGTTGCTGGGCCACCGATGTCCTCTGGCAGACATGCCTTCATTTTTGACTTACAGCAGTTAGCCAAAGGTAAGAAAAGGGACAGAGAAGGGACAGGAAAGGGACAGGAATTGGACAGTGAAAGCACTGCTCAGTATGTCTGCTCAGCACTTAACCCATGCAGGTGAACACAGCACATCAAGCTAGCTTGGAAGAAGGCAGAGCAGGCCAGCCTACGGCCTACCATTCTGATTGGTGTGAAGGCTTCAGGACCCCAGCTTGGCACTGAAGGGTACTAAGTCCAAGGCCATCAGCCATTTGCTTCTCAGAAAATGGGCCTCTTTGACTCCCAGACTTCGAGAGAGAAGTCTGGGACACAGGAAAGGCTGTGTGGAAGGTAGCCCTGCTACACAAACTCCAGCCCAGGGCAGGCAACAGCACATCACTAGGTGCCTCACGATGGACAAGTGGCTAGACCAGCACTATAGGTCAGGAGGGGAGCTATCTCTGAGTCTGCAGGAGCCTAATTCAGTTCAGGGTCCCAGATTCACTCCCACCATCCTGTGCAGGGCAGGCCTCCCTTGCCCAGTCTCCCACAGACAACGAAATGCCTTCAAATCTGGAGACAGTCCTCTTGAACCACTTTCGAAGTGTGAGGCAGCTGGAGTCCCTGGCCCGTGTGCATGTCCTGAGGGCCTTGATGGCATCCCCTAGCACCTCTTCCCATGATGATGACTGTTTGGTGGCCTATGGCCTCTTCAAGCACATCTTGCAGGTAAGGGAAGGCTGGAGATAGGGTGCTGGCCAGTGAAGATCCCTACCAACCCTGTCCTCCAACCCTTGGGGGAAGACCGTGAAGTGCTTGTTGCTGCCACCTCCTTTGGGACATTATAATAGCATTGGTTTGTTTTGTTTTGTTTTGTTTTGTTTTGTTTTTCAAAAAAGTCAGAGCCTTACCAGGTCCTCTGTCAAAAGCCTTCGAGAAGCATGCAGACAGTTTTTCCTGCATCGTCCACCTCTTTCTCTATGCTGCAAGACCTGTTGGCATCTCTCTGCCACACTTGTGCCCTTGAGGCTCCTAGAAGAACGCGCCCTAAACCCACCTATCCACACACAGACCCGTAGTGAGTGACCAGGCTTGCTCCATGCTGTGGGAGCTCCCAGGTTTGACCCTGTCTGAGCAGCACCCTCAGACCTAAGAGCTATCTTCAATTAGGTGCAGAAAGTGGGGGATACGGACTCTATTTTTAATGCTCCCAATTTATAATTTCCTCTCCCTTGCCCTGGCCCAGATTTCCTTGACAGAAGGAACAAAACAAGTTTCAGAAAGGTATTTACAACTAGCTACTTCACAATTGTTATTGACCAAAAAGGAGAAGGAGAAGGAGAAGGAGAAGGAGAAGGAGAAGGAAAAAGAGAAGGAGAAGGAGAAGGAGAAGGAGAAGGAGAAGGAAAAGGTCAAGGACATGAAGCAGGTGAGAGGTCCTTGAGGTGTGTCCCTCGTGCCCCCCAGACGCCCACATCCCCCACACTCCTCATACCCCCACACCCCCACACCCCCCACGCTCCCACACCCCCCACGACCCCCACACTCCTCATGCTCCCCATGCCCCCTACTCTCCCCATGCTCCTCACTTGAGGCAGGGGGTGGAGACTAACAGTCATGGAGCCTGAACCCCAGCTTTACCACATTCACATGGGGGGGGGGGGTGTTAGGATCTCCCTGTTCCTCTGTTTCCCCTTCTATAAGGCATGCTATCCCCACCCTGGGGCCACAGCCTCCAGACTCTGTGGTAAAGGCTGCAGTCTCTCCTCTCCATATTGAGTCAGAAGTATCCATCTCAGGACTGCACGGTTTACTGCCCCCTCACACACCCTTCAGATTTCAACCCCAGCTTCCAACAAGCCACCTGATGATATCCCCATCAGCATAGGAGAGTGGGCCTCCTACTCCTGCTCTGAGGATCTGCTGAGTGTGTTCAAGCAGGACAAGAGTGACTACACTATTAACTCGACGAGCTTCCAGAAGCCCGTGAGTAGATCTGAGCAGCCAGCCGGGTCTCTGCCACAGGGCTGACAAGCTCAGTCTCCCTCCCTTAAAGCTACAGCTGATGTCTCCCTTGCAAATGTCACCAAAGAGGGACCCAGGAGAGAGAAGGGTAGGAGTGTCACACTGAGTGTGAAAAGAGAGCAGCTTCCCACCCTTAGCTCCCACAGCTACAAAGCCTCCCTCTTACCCAGGCCCTTATTCTTCCAAATAGCTGCCAATATCTTTAGGAAGCCCGTCCCACTGCATCCATACCCAGGCACCCATGCTCACAGTCAGTCCTGCTTCTTCCTGCTAGCATAGCCCCGGTGAATAAGTCTTCACAAGCTAGGCAGACATGACCATATTCTTATGGTCACAGTATCAGTAGAGACTGGTTCCCTCTAGATGCTTCGTAACACGCCATCTCTACCGCCAAGACCACCCAGTCCTCTCTAGCAAGTCCAGGTCTTGTAGATACCTCCAAGATTATACACTCTGGCTATACCTTGGGCAGAGCCTCAATCTGGTCACAGAGCATAGTCCCTTTTGACACAAAGTCACGCACGAAAGTTTCATGTATTGGGACCCTATGTCCTTGGGAACCCAAGGTTCTGCCCACACTTTTCTGCTTGGTTGGGGCCCCATGATGTTGGAATTGTTTGGCATATTTCTCCTGGTAAGTGGGTTGATGGGGTTCGCCCATGTTGTTTGGGGACAGCTATGTTAGACCCTTTCAATGATGCAGTGATCAGGCCTTGGTGCCTGTGCTCACCTGCTGATGGACGTAGTTTTCCTGGTTCTTACAAAGGGACCATCCAGGAACACTGGTGTCCACATTTCTGGACCATGATGCAGGGAACAGTCCAGTGATGATGAATATTGCCAGTTGGCAAACCGTATCCCAGGGATGCTGTGTTGACTTCCATCCCGGTCCCCGGTGAGAGAGCTCCTGCTGTCCACATCCTTGCCATCCAGTGCCAGGAGTCATGGGATGGCATCTCCCATATTGGATGGCTTGTTAGCATGTCGTCTGCCAGCACACCACCATAATGTAGCAATTTTTCTGTTTCCCTTATGGAATTGAAGAAAAACACAGGCCTGTTCTGTGAGGGACACTCTGCCACCTCTGTAAACAGCTGGTCACTCTATGAACCCTTTCCTCCCGTGACGGGGTTTTCTATGTAGAAATGTTAACCTTGGTGTTGTGGAAATTAGGAATCTTTTCCTCTGTGACTGGTGTATCCTTGTGCCCTTTCTAAAAAACATTGTTTCCTTTTCCGCGATCTTAGCTAGTACTCTATAGTATTCCCACACAAGGTACAAATATTCTCCACCTGTACAGTCTAGCCAGATTTAGATCTAGTGTATCTCACATGACCCGTGTGTACAGGGGTTTGGAGCCACCAAGCCTTGACACTAATCCTGGGCAAGTGTGCCCATGGGCCGGGCCATCATAGTCCTCCAGATCTTAGTGCTGTGTTTTTCTGTATCCTGCTTGCCATCCAAGTACCAGAAACTCACGATCAATACAGCTCGTCTAATGTCTTCAACATCCCATACCCAAGCCCAACACCACTGGAGGTATTGGCTGGGGTCTTTTTTTTTCTAGACACCCAGTTGTGTGCATACACAAAGATCATCGGTTTGAATTGGAAAAATTAAACAGAACACGAACTTAATGAATTAATGGATGTGTGTCTTGTGTGGATCTTTAACCATCCTCTGGTGCTGACAACTGAAGCAAAACTTGTAATGATGGGTTAGGGAAGAGAACGTTAAAGATCTGCTGAGTGCTGGGCACTGTAAGTGCTGGGCACTGCGCCAGGCAAAGCTGGGTGTATTGGTTAACTTTTCCTGCCACCGTGACCGAAATGTCCAATAAACGCAACTTAGAGGAGAAAGCATTTATTTTGGCTCACAGTTTGGGGGTGTGGTCTATCCTGGTGGGGATGTAGCTCTTCACGGCATTCAGGAAGCCAAGAGCAATGAGCGGCCATGCCATCCTGGTCTTCTCTTCATCATGCAGTTCAGGACCCCAGTCCACATTTAGTGTGGGTCTTCCCACCTCATTTGACCTAGTCAAGATAACCCTTTACAAAAGAAACCCAGAGTCTCCAAGCTAATCTAGATAATTTCCCACCGGCGATGCCCAGAGACTTTCTAGGTCATACCAAGTTGACAGTCACTATTAACCATCATCCCAGGGTACTAGTGTGTGCAAATCCTGCCTGTGACCGCACCCATTTGCCATGTGTTTGCACAGACGCACACTTTGTACTACATAGACCATTTGGCCAAAGCCCTGCAGAAGATGTACCTTCACGAGCTCAGCATTCCGATCCTGCAGCTGGGCGTGCTCATTGCAGAGGTTGTGGTGGAGAGCAAGAGCCTTGCGGACCTCTACCACCTGCGGTTGGTATACCTCCTTACCCCACAGTGGTGAACGTAACAGTTATGTCTGAAACAGTATAAAACCAAACGGCACCTTAGATATTAATTCTGTACCCGATTGTGTAAATAGTAAATTCCTCAGACACCTAGACATTGGAATGGTAT
Source organism: Rattus norvegicus (assembly GCF_021556685.1). Classification (NCBI taxonomy): domain Eukaryota; kingdom Metazoa; phylum Chordata; class Mammalia; order Rodentia; family Muridae; genus Rattus; species Rattus norvegicus. The sequence continues at coordinate 207,344,080 of NC_141534.1, read as the reverse complement.
CTCTATTGTAAGGTTTTACCTGATCCTTCGAGGATTCCTTGTTTTTAAGAAGATGAACGCTGAGGTATTTAAGGACCAAGGGGCATTGTACTTCCCACCAAGGATCTAGGAGAAGGAGAAATGAAGGAGAGAGCGGTAAAGAGGGTAGGGTGACAGGGCTCTCTCTGGGGAGGAGAAACACATGAATAATGATTGAGTATGCTCGCATGACTATGCCCAAATGAAATGCTTTAAACAAAACCTCAGTTGGAGTTTCCTGCTGGAAGCTATGGCAGGGTTTGGCAGAGCCCAGCAGGGTGCCTGACTTATCTCTGACGGTGCCCTAAAATGTACACATAGTGAATAAGTGGATGTCAGAGAAAATTATCACCTGAGGTCTTATAGAATCCCTGAGTAGATCTAGCTTTTATTAAAAAAAAAAAATACTGAAACACTGAAGTGCACATTTTAGTTCAGCAGCTCTGACCAAGCACAACAAGCCCAGGACCACTTCCTTTGGACAGCATCCTCTGAGACAGTGCCCCTCCTTCCCCACCCCCACCCCCCACCCTCCAGACTTTTTCAGGTGTGCTCTGACCTGAGGTTGCACTACGCAGCGACTCATCATGAAGAGGTGGTTGGACAGGCTTACTTCGGGGACATGGAGCAGGCCAGGTGTGTGCAGCGCTCACTCCGGGGTGTGGGACCCCCTCCTTCCGGCAAGGTACAATCCAGGGGGTTGTAAAGCACAGCTCTGAGGAAACCCTAGGTTGGCTGTGTCTCTCCTCTCAGTTCCAGGGCCATCGTGACTACTGGATCCTCGGTCTAGTGCCTGGAGGTGCCTGGGGGCAGTTTCTATGGAGCAATGCTTCAAAGGAGAAAAGAAGGGTAGATGGGTCAGGATGAGGGAAGGCTGTCCTTCCTCAGTCACAGCCTCCCCCATGGTGTGCCAGGGGTGACATGCTGAGGAGTGAGGCACGTGTTTGGTTCTAGGTTCTTGGGTCACTCTGAAGTACTTGTGGCTGGCTGATAGTAGGCTGTCCAACAGTTAAATTAGCCAATCACGGTAGCAAGTCCACCTAAGAATACACTAGAATGCATACATACATAGTCCTATTTTTATTCATTTCTGCAATGTGGCTCCCACACACACACATGTAAATTTTATGACCTTCGTGCAAACTTTAGAAAACAAGTAAGGAAGAGAATTAATGTCACTATGGGCCCCATCCCTTCACAGCAATCCCCTCTGGGGTTTTGCTGTTGAACACCTGGTCAATTATGAACATGTAAGTCTGCCACACATACTTGCTTCATTCTGCAGCCTTTGGCAACAAGTATCTGCCTACAAAAATTATTTTCATGCTATTAGCACAGCCATTTATCTCTGCTTCCCTGGACTGGCTGTGAGAGCATTTGCTAAGTCCTCCCTGCCCTCAGACGGGTTCCAGAAATGCAAGGCTGGGAGAGCCTCCCACCTCTCCCTGTGTTTTTTTTTTTTTTTTTTTTGTTCTTTTTTTTCCGGAGCTGGGGACCGAACCCAGGGCCTTGCGCTTCCTAGGTAAGCGCTCTACCACTGAGCTAAATCCCCAGCCCCTACCTCTCCCTGTTCTTTGGTTTACTCAGAATGCCTGCTATGCAGTATGGGCAGCACTGCAGGTGGGTGGCTCTGCAGGTGGGTGGCTCTGCAGGTGGGTGGCTCTGCAGGTGGGTGACTCTGCAGGTGGGTGGCTCTGCAGGTGGGCGACACTGCAGGTGGGTGGCTCTGCAGATGGGCGGCACTGTAGGTAGGCAGCACTGCAGGTAGGTGGCCCTGCAGGTGGGGGCTCTGCAGGTGGGTGACACTGCAGGTGGGTGGCACTGCAGGTGGGTGACTCTGCAGGTGGACTCCAGAGGAGAAGGATGACTCAGACTGACAAGAAGGGTTTGTGCCAATGATGATACCAGGGCTGGGGATCCAGAGAGACTTCAGTTCCAAGTGCCTATAGTCAGAGAGTCCTGGGCAGTTGGTGTGAGCAAGACCTAGGGTTCTGTGAAGTGTGAGCATTGGGGTAGAAATGTTGGATGCTCTGACCGAGAATGTGTCCAGACTGGGCTAAGTACTGTGGTGCACTGGCCCACCTCCCAGTGGACTACTCTGGATTTAGTATGGTAAGTGACTTGGGTCTGGGAGAGGGGGGAGGGGGAGGGGGAGCCATGCCACTGCTCTATAGGGAACCCTGCATACTAAGCAGTTTTACCTTTCTGGAAAGCTGCCAGAGGCAGGTCTGCTCTACGTAAATAAGGCTCGAGAAGCTCATTAAACTATCAGCTTGTCAGACAGTTGCAGAGAGAACAGGCTTCCGGGTTCGGTTCTGGGAACCAGACTGCTGCCCAGCTGTTTTGGTTTTTTGTAAACACGTGTGAATCAGGGCTTCTCTTGGCTGGGTTAACTTGTATTCCTTTGACTGTAAGTAAGACTGACCATTGTTACCAACCACTGCAATTCTTCTGTTACATGATGCTATTTCACTCCAACCAGCTGCAGAAAAGAGATTGCATTTAAAAAAGAGAAGAACAAGGAACCCATTGTAGAAGATAGCCTGCCAGCCCTGCATGAGCAGCTGGCTCCAGCCCAGTCTGCAGAGGTGAAGCCACTGATCTGGCAAGACACGGTAGGTTGGCACTGCTCGGCAGGATCCGTATAGCCCAGAGGTGGCGAGAACTTAGCCTGGCATTGACTGCCACAGTGGAATCCATGACCCAGAGGCGACACTGACCTAGCATGGCTCTGCAACAGCAGGATCTGAAACCCAGAAATGGCATTGACTTGGCTTTCATGTAGGATTGCCCCCAAAGAGTCAGCAAGCCACAGTGGATTTGTGAAGTGCTTATGCATACACTTAGGTATGGGAGACTCAGAGACTGGATTGTGTTGGTCCCACCCTAACCCCCTGGATTTCCTCAGGGAAGGCAATTGTATATGTGAAACAGATTACCTGGGGCCTGAGCAGCAACAGAGTCAGCTGGCTAGAGAGAGAATGTAGCAGGTGAGTGCTTACCAGTGCTTAGGGCTTGGGCACCGATTACTAAGAGGGGAGAGACTCTCTGTGTAGCGGAGTATATCTAAGAGGGTCTGGCTCCACTCGTGAAGCCCCTGCTGTCTCCTCACCAACTGGATGTCCCCTTCAGTCTGCGGATGGGGAGAGAGTAGCCATCCCAGAAAGCCTTGGTTCCTCAGAGCGCTTGCTCTGTGTGTGAGCCCATTAAAGTCAGCACTTGGAGTGTGTTGGAACATGCTCCACGTGGGGTTTGTTAATGGGATCTGAACTCTGAACAGTCAAGGATCAATCCTGCACTTTGCTCAGCTTCGAGGACCCAGTGACCCATCCACAATGGAGGTGGGGTATGCTGCTGGGTACACTGGGAACGGAGAGAGAAGCACAAAGGCAGACCTGCCAGCCTCACAACCGCTTCCCAGCTCTGTTCACAGAGGGGATGCTGGCCTACCAAGCTGTGCAGCTCAATCAGTAATGGGGGAGTCAAAGGAGTAAATAAGGAGAGACAAAGGTCCCAAAGGCTTAGGGTATGTCATAAGCTAGACAAGCAGAGGCTGAAGGCATGCTGGGGACATCCCCGTGGCCAGGTACCCTGTGGGACACTGGCCTCACAGGATGACTCTGCTTCTAAGCTGGAGCATGTCACTGGACACACACTGGGCACAAAGCAGCTTAGGGTCATGGTGTCTCATAGATTTTGAAGATAAATGAAGAGACTGGCAAAGGCCTGGATGGGACATCCTACCCCCAGCTGTGGATACTCAAAGGTGAGGTCCTGCTAGACTTGGAGCTGCACCAGCCAGCCCGGCTGCTCCTGTCTGAGGCCCAACACGCTTTCCAGGTAAGAAGTCTCACCTATTTCCACCGAAGCCATCTTGACCTGGGCCTGAACTCTTCAGATATATCTTTATTCCTCATCTGAGGACTTCAGGGACATCTGTGGCTTCTCAAAGTTTCCACTGAGCTCCCCCAAAAGACTCGAGTTAGCATCCCTCCACAGAGCACTGCTCAAAGCCCGGCTCTCTAGAGGCTTGAGAGCATTGGCTACTCTTCTCTGAGTGGCTGCCTACTAGAGAAATTTGCACCCAGACCTGGGACCCCAGTGCCCACTCCCTCTCTATGTTGTCCCTTTGTGTCTCAACCCTAGAAGTTCACCTGGCAGGACTATGTCCCCAGTGGACATCTGACCTTGGACAGTGTGGATGGAAGAAGTTATTTGTGTTGTCTGCTCTAATGATGCCGTTCTTCCAAGTTCCAATCTCTTAGCTCCACCAAACCCCTGCAGACAGACTTAGAATTGCCTTCAGTGGGTCGACGAGGCCACGATCCTGGCACAAAGGGCCTGTGGCTTGTTTTGAGCCATTCATAGAAAAGATGAGGATCCAGCAATGGTGGAAAAATCAGTGACACCAGTAAGCTATGAGCCCAGGCCCTTCAGTGAGAGTAGGGACTCAGGTACCAGAGAGGGACAGGTACGTAAGTGGTAGGGTTGGCACAGCAGGTGCTGGGGTACAGCCGTGTAGGTGTCAGGGATGAGAAAAAGGTGCTGGGGCCAGAGGTGGGACATGTGTACCGAAGAGGGAAGAGAAGTGCAGGTTTCAAAGAGGAGACAGGGAAGACAGCAGGGAAGGAAAAGATGTGGAGGAATAGGGAGGGAACAAGAATGTAGGTAAAGTGAGCAGAGAGAAATCCTGCACAGGCTGACTCCTGTGACTCCCAGGGCATGCTTCCCACTCCTGAGCACTCCCATGTGGTAGCCATACCGACCCGAATGGAGCTAACCACCCATCTATCCATCATGTATCATGCATCCTGCTTTCTAGGAGCTAGGTGATACCTGTGCAGAAGCACAGTGCCTGCTGCTTCTAGCAGAGCTGGCCAACAAGGAGAAGAACCATGGGCAGGCCATGCTCTTGATTGAGAGGGCCCAGCAGCTGGGCGGAGCCGAGGAGTTCTGGTACAATTTAACCCTGACTCTGGCTGAATCGATCCTATCCTCCGAAGATGAGGGAAAAGAAATTTCAGTGAGTTGGGGGTAGCCAGTAGACAACATGGGGTGCATGTCAGGGGGAAGGGGTATGTGCTGAGGTCTGACCAGTGACATGGTTATGTGATCACCACACCCAGGTTTGCGGCCTATTTCAGAAACTCATAGAGACTTTCAGGACCCTCCAGAGCGAAAGGCCGAACAGAGTCTCCATACTGGAATTCTTCATCATGGAGCTAGAGGCCAGGTAATGTGCCAGGGGTGCCAAACCTGTGACCACTTCTACCATGCAGTCTCTCTCATGCTTCACATGTCAGGCCCAGGAAGGCTTGGAGCCAGCAGGACCATGAGTTCATTCCCTGCCCTGTGTGTCTCACATGTCTGTGTGTCTACATAGGTCCCTCTGGGAACCAGCCCTTCCTTCCACAATGTGCCTCAGAGGAGCTGAGGGCTTCCTTCCAGCCAGCCCACACTTCCACAGTGTCTTTCTGTTGGCTCCTAGAGCCTCTGAGCTTTGCCCCCTTGTGTAGGGCTGCCAGGGAACCCCACACACATCACTCACAGACTTCAAGTCCCCTTTCCAGAGATCGTCTGAGCTCACTGAGCACAGATGCAGAGATCCTTGCCTTGCTCCCACTTCTGGATCCTCTCTGAAAAGTACTGTGAGCACCGTGTCTTATCAGCTGGTCCTGACTCGAGTCTCATTTCAGCAATGGTTTTCCATGGGCAAACATGATACCTGGGTGGGGCTGTTAGATTGCAACTTTATTGATCCAGCGCCGTGGCTGAATTATGTCCATCTTGGGTGGTGGGCATTGGTACTTGAGATTCAGAGTCCCCGGGGCGGACTCTGGGCAGAAGCAGGGGTGGGGGTGGGGGTCACTGTGGTCTTGGGCTTTTGAATCTGGTGGGAAAAGCTTCAAGCCCACAATCCTGAGGACACACTTGTCTAGCAGATGTGTGAAACTTCAAAGTCGATTTGCCTGCAACATGATTGGCAAAGAACTTAAGAAGTACCCACTTTTGCTGAAAGAACTAGAAGATCACCTGTTGGAAGTTGAAGAAAACTTTGTCTCTGGTGGCTACCACAAAAATTATGTTGACTTAAAGCTAGAACATGCAAGGATAAAGAGGTAAGGGTGCCACCACACACTCCACCCATGCCACTGAAGCTGCCTGAGGGGACGCCTTCTGAGTAGGGTTCACTTTTGAGCTCTTCCAGATAGCCTCTGCTCTTCCTCAGCCTCGGATATGGCTCAGCCCAACTCCCTTCCCAGTTCTCCCCCTGCTAACCCATCCCTGCAGTCCTGCAGGGTCCCCGGCACCTGTTCCTGCTGCTACTACAGCTATGCACCCCAGTGAGCATGCAGCTGTCCTCCGACTCCAACCCTCAGTGCTCCTCACAGTGCCTCTGCCTGCCCCAGACACCCACAAGCCTTTAAACATGATGCCTTTAGAGCGATGATCAGCCAACACCCAAGCCACACACCCATTACCGAGGGTGTGCTGTAGCAGCCACTGTGGGACACCAAGATGGCAGGAAAACAGTAACTGACTCAGCAGGCGGACATTGAGGCACTGCCTCATCAGACACCTTCCAGGCAGAGATTCCTTAAAAAGGAAACTTCACAGTGTACACGCGGTGCCATTCTAACTGTTCTGTATCTTGTTCTGAAGTGTGTTTGGGGGGCTGGGGAGGTGGCCCAGTAGGTAAGCCACTTGCTTGCCAGTACAAGGACTTGGGTTCAATCCCAAAAACCCATGTAAAGAAGCCAGGTAAGGTGGGTTACATTTATAATGCTGGCACTGGGGACCCAGAGACAGGTGGATCTTTGAGGAGCACTGGCTACACAGTGTAGCCGAGATGATAGGTTCGAGGCCAGTGAGAGATCCTGTCTCCAAAGAAGGGTGGGCAACATCTGAGGAACAGTGCCCTGGTTGACCTTTGACCTCCACATGTATGTATGTGTACCTGTGCATATACATGAATAACTCTACAAGCACACTGAAAATGAATGAAATATATTAGGAATGCTTTCATGTGTAAAACGTTTAACTGCAAACATTTAAGTACTATATAATGTGTAGCATAACTATGTGGAAGCTATACCTATTAATCAGTATAGCATGTACTAGTACAAAATATTGTTGAGCTCTTGCACCTTTGGTCTAAACTCTACTTTCACATTGTACAAAGGTTATGTGCTCAAAATGAAAAAGACGAGGAACAAAAGACTGCCTACTATCTGGAGATGTACTCATTGTCCCAGAAAGCTATATCGGAAGAAGAGGAGCTGTTTCACAGAGTCCAGGGGATGCTGTCCCTTCAAGATGTAAGTATGGGCCTGCACACCCCAGTCCTTCTGTGCACAGGACAGCACTGCCTTACAGATCTGACTTTAAAACAAAACCAGCCAGGCACAGTGTGGCACACCTGTAATCCAGGCACGTGGGAAGCTGAGGCAGGAGTATGCAGAGTTCCAGACCAGCCTGGGCTGCCCAGTGAGACCCAATCCTATAAAACCACACACGTGTGATGCATGCATGCACACACACATGCACACGAACACATACACACCTAAGCCATGATACTACCACAGGCTTTTTAATAGACGTCAACAATATTATTTTAAAATATGGAAGGTCTAAAATAGCCAAGACAATTTTGCAAAAGAAGACTAAAATTAGAAGCCCAGTGGTACTCGAATTTAAATCCTGTTAAAGAGTTATAGCAATCAGTGTGTGGTTAGTTGGAAAGTGGATAGACAGACCAATGGGACAAACCTAAGAATCCAGAAATAAAGAGACACACAGAGTCCTCAACAGAGGCACAACTCTACAGACAAAGGACAGACTTTAGATGGTGTTAGAACAACAGGAGAACACATGTCCAAAAACCTGATCTTCTGCTCACACCTCCGACTAAGAAAACAATGCATAGGAATCCAAAGGCCCAAGACTGTACTAGAACACCTAGGAAAGTCCCTAAGTGATGACATACTTGGCAAAGGACTGTACCTCACATATGACCCAATAAAAGGGTAGCTTGATAAGTAGGTCTTTAAAACATACTCTCCAGCGGAAGGTGGAAACACACAGGCCAGGAGTAAACATTTACGAATTGTACTCCTTGATAGCAGCGATGTATCGGGAATGCACCCAGAGCTCTCAAAACTTAGGGGTAAAATGTTAAGAATGAGCAAGTAATGTGGAGAGATGTTTTCTCGAATGTGTGGAAAACCAGAAAAGACAAACATCATATGGATAAGCTGTCACCAAACGGTGATAAAGCAGTCACACACCATATGCCACCATTTATACAAAACTGGCTTACCGCACCGCAAAGTGGCCAGTTGTCACTTGGGAGACAGGCAGGATGTCTTGAGCATGCTATGCCAGAAACAGGGACAAACACACTTGTGTCTTTTTTTTTTTTTACAAAGTGTGAGAATTTATTGAATAAAAACAAGTTAACAAGGTTTAAGAGTTTTAATGACAGCAATTTGCCAGATTATCCCGCTTACTTTAGTAATCTGGCGAAGGCATATGCAGGTTCTTGTTCTGCAATCTTAATTACTAATATTAGCTCTCGGGTCACACAGCACACAGTAAATACATCTGAATGCACACATGTGTGGGTTACAGAATGAATACAAGTTAAAGAGGCTACAGTGGGTTTCTTGAGGTTTCAGAGGCGGGCTGAGAGAAATGTCTATGTTGATAAGGAAACAGAGAAGCTGTGTCTGTAGACATGGGGCTGAGGAAGTCATAGTTGAGAGCGAAGCTGCAGTCAGCTGCAGAGATAAGAGGGCAGAATCAGGTCAGAGCAGGGACAGCAGGTTCAGGTCTTAATGGGCAAGCAGGCTGACAAGCGGAGACAGCTGTTGAATCACCTGTGTCAGCATCGGGGGACTGAACAGAGCAGAAGCCCCAAGAACAGTCTGAGAGTCTTCACCTGTGAGTCCTTGGTGCTCACACACCTGGTATGAGATGGTAAACTGGCGGGAACCAGGCTATCACCGTGCTGGATGCCACTCACTTTATGGGGGCCAGTGAGGGCATCATGCCCTTTCCTTGGTCTAATGCCCTGATAAGTTCTTGGGCCTGGTTTCCCTAATATGAAATACACCCATGTGCCACCCCCCCCATGATCTCAGTTCACCCCAGTAATTGTTCAGAATGGCCCCTTTCTCCCAGGAATGATTCATTTATCGGTCTATCAGGCATGGGTAGTACCAGACAGATGATTTGTAGGTCCAGGCAGGAGCCCAATTATCCACTACCATTCAAAGCTGCTTGTGAAGCAGAGCCTCTCGGGACAAAGGCCCAGCCTGAAAAGCCACTGTTCTATACAACGTGGACTAACTTAGAGCAGGGAACAGCCTGCTGTCAACACGGGCTCAAGAAAGGAAACAGGGAAATCCAGAGTGTGAAGACCACGTTCCTTTTCTTGCACTGACACTTGGCCTCTGTCTATTGCTGTGTGAAAATGTATCCATCATTCACTTCGTGCTGTTGTATGTCAGCTGGGCCTTGTCAAAGTGCCTGCCAATGGTTGGTCTCCTCGGGGAGGGTGCCTTGCTTTATCCACCTCCCAACTACCTCAGTTACAGAACATCAACTCCCCGCTGATGAGGAGGCTGGCCCGCCTCAAGCTCAGCCTGGCAGAAACGTGCCTGGAGTTGCTGCAGATCGTGTGCAAGGAGACTCTGGAGCTGCAGATGGAGCAGAACTCCTTTGAGAAGCTCCTTGCAGACTTCCTCCAGAACACCAGTGACTACTCATCCATCGGCTTGGTAACAGCAGACAGCTTAGTTCTTCCTGGGGGCCTGCCAGTCACACTAAGGGCAGGGTGCCAACCTAAGGGGCCCCACCACATGCCATGGCAGCTCTTGACCACTCCCACACCTCAGTGCACATAGGTATGGTCTGATCCTTAAGAAGACTTAACTAATAATAAAGGGCCTTCCCTTGTAAGCTTAAAGCTCCCATTCCCAGGCTTTGGGGTTACCACTCAATTCATGATAAAGGGCTGATAATGGTCAATTGCATTATCTTAGGAAAAAAGTAAACCATGCAGCCTAGCACATCCCTCCCCATCCCCCCCACCCCACTGCACCCCATTTCCTCCAAGAGCTGCAAACAGAACAAATTGAGTAACTGAATATTGGTTTGTAAGACCTCCCCCCATCCTTCCTTCCTTCTTTTTTCTTCCTTCTTTTGGCAGTCCTAGGATAGAACCCTAGACAAGTGCTCCACCAGCTTAGCTGTAGCCCCAGCACTTTCCCGTTCTCTTAAGCACTGTGAAACAAGTGGAGGTGAACATAAACGAACCCTACCGTTAACCTCTACTTATCAGCGAGCCCTCCTTCACAGGTAGAAGGTAGTAGATGCTGTCTTATGAACCCTCCAATGTCTAAGTCCTAGACACACCCCCTCATGCTACCACACAGGACTGCACAGAGAAAGGACATAAGTCAAAGTACCCAGATGTTCCCTGCTAGGGTGTTATCGGAGATCTCTGGATGACTGGGCAGAGGTCACATGAGAGCCACTGCTGGTGACACACCCCCTTGTCTTCCCAAAGCAATGGTTCTTCCTGAAGCGGACCCTGCCTCACCTGGTGCTAGCACAGCTGGAGAGTCTGCATCCACTCTGTGTGGGCTGCATGGACATCCGTGCCCAGCTGCTGATCCTGGCTGGGAAGGCGCTCCACGTGCTGTCCGTGCAGACAGATCCTGTGTACCCTTCCTTCTGCTGGGAGGAGGAACTCTTGGTAGGTGGCCCTTCCTTCACCTGCTGTCTGCTCCCTTCCACCTCAGCCAGAGAACTGGGATGTAAGAGGTGTTGCACCGATGCAATAGGGAGGGTCTGTCCCTGGCACCTCTCTGTCTTGGTCACTTGCATCTGGACACGCACAGGTCCCTGGGGGCCTCAGAAAGCTTGCACACTGCCTGAAGTACAGCTATGGCCTGTGGGTTGGCCTCCATGTTAGGATGCACCAGGATGGGTGTGGTCTGCCTCTGTGACCCTCTGACATACCACACAGCCTGGGAAATCTCCAAGAAGGGAAATCAACACCTTCTCCTCTGCTCCTCCCTGGCCCACCCTCCTCTAGGGCTGGGGTTCTCCGATAGAAGCAGCGCTCCAACTCAGATCCTTAACAACAGCTCCCGCAAGCCCATCTGTCCCTGAGTCCCCATCCTAAGAGCCTAAACAGAGGCACTTCTGTCCCAAGAAGGTGCTAGCTTCAGTAACAAGCTGGCAGGCAAGCTCCTGTAGGAGCCCTCACACCCGACTGTAGCAAGCCAGGCCCAGGACTCAAAACCCAGGGAAGCTCCGGGTCAGCTGGCCCTGAAGCTCTAGGCTCAGTTCGTAGGCTGCTGCAAATAGCAGGAGATCAGGAAGGCCCATGCTGGGTGAGCAGGTGTTTGTAGCATCTGCACAGGTAACAGAGTCAGGGACTTTCAATCCAGAAGCACGAACCACCTCCTCTGCATGTCCTCAGTTAGGTTCTTCAGCTGTAAGACAGCAAGGAACGGCTGCCTCTAAAGACGCAGCGGTCTCTGTGTGGAGTTCAGGAGGCTCCAGGAAACAAACTGGCTTCCCCCCAGGCCCTGCCGCTCCTACCTGCCTCTGTGTTTGTTCCTGTTCCTTGTCCTCGAGTGCAGCTTCCTGACACCAAAACTCTCCATCTCTCTTCCAAGCTTCCTTCTTGTTTTCCAGACAGGATCTTTCCTCTTGGCCCATTGAGTTTGCTTATGGGTTTCCCAAACACCGCTGTAAGATGTCTTCCCTGGTTGACTTGACGGCTCTAAGGATTCGGCCTGACTTTGAGGGTGCTGTCTTGTCACAGACATCTTCTGTTCCCGAGTGCTAGACTGCTCTCACAGATCATCTCTGTCCTCGGGGATCTGTTAAGGCTGCTGGTGGACAGGAACTGACAGACCTGGGCAAAATGTGAGAGGTGGCTTCCCCAGATGTCAACTAGTCCAGGGTGCCCAGGCCATCTGTGTAAAGCTGGTTTTTCTCCCACTCTATGTGCAGGCCATTGACCTTTGGTGTGTGATCAATATTCCACGATCACTTACAACTTGAAGGGCCCACTGATCCTTACCATCTTTCCCTCTCCTGGCATCTGTGCTTTCCCTGCCAACCAAGCAGGAATCCACAAACGCCCTCTAGCATGTGGTGTGCCCTGTAGGTAGGTGCTAAGCAGAACAGCCCGAAATCGCTGGAAATGGACACAGAGGACAAGAGTGTAGAGACCTCCTCCAGGAACTCAATGGTCTTCAAGGAAGCCCCCAAGGAGCAAAACCGGAAGGCTGAGGGTCTGAGGGTATGCAGCGTCCCCTACCTGTCCCCTGGTGCCCTCTGCCTGGAGAGCCCACTTAACTTAAGATTGCACTACCCACAGAAGAGCGTGATGCTGGCCCAGAGGTTCCTGGCTCAGACATCGGAGGTATTGCTACAATGTATACAGACTGCCCTGAGCAGCAACCTTCTGGACATCGTGGCCACGGCCAGCATAGAGATGGTGGAATGCATTGGTGTCCTGGATCCCATAACCACCTGCCATTTCCTAACACTGTCGCAGGTATAGACCTCCTCTGCCCATCTCCAAAAGTGCCCTTGACTGTCATCCCAGGGGTGGGAGTGCCTTAGTACCAGCCAGCCATGTTGCTCTCCATTAGACAAGACAGGGGTGGCCCTGTGGTTGAAAGAAGAAATCCTCCCTGTTCTCTGAGCCTCAGGCCAAGCTAGTCCTGAAGTAATGGAAGCTGTTCTTGTACTTCAGTGAACACGTGCTGTGCTCACCACCACCTCCCACCACCACATCATGACAGGCATGGGCACACACTCGTGCACGCACATGTGCACGCACACGCACACGCACACACGCATACACACATGCACAACACACGCACACGCATACACGCACACACACATACACGCACACGCACACGCACACACACGTACACATTCACACACATGCACACACACACGTGCATACACACACATGCACAACACACGCACACGCACACACGCATACACGCGCACACACACATACACGCACACACACAGTCTCCATGGTGGGACATACTGAGACTCCAAGCAAAGAGCTGGCATAGTCCTGATCCCTGGTTTGACAGGAGTTCAGCAGAAGGTCGCTCGCACAGACTCCTAGATGCCCAGTCACGTCTCAGTTGCCTTCTGCTGCCCTTCCACAGCTCACACACCACCCTTCTCTGCTTCAGAGCTGTTCAACCTCAGAGATGGCGCGGAAGATTCTGCTCACGGCCACGAGCAACACCAGTAGCTCACAGCTGGCTGCCCTACTGCAGCTCCACCAGCGTCTGAGGCAGCAGGACAAGATGTCCACCAGCCTGTTTGCCAGCATAGAGCAGAAACTGGCCACCACTTTCAGGGTAATGGGCAAGGAAGCCTGCACACACACTCCTGTGGCCTGTGGGCCTCTGTGCTTGCTCACTGAGCGCTAACAGGACAGCTTCTAAGTGATACACTCTGACTCCTCTCGCTGTGTGGTTCTGGAGGACAACTCTGTCTCTCTGAGTCTCATGTGCCATGGGTACAGGCATGAGAGAAGCTGAAATGGTGAAGCTTCCCACATAGCAGAGGTGGCCAGCAGCTAGGCAGAAAAGCAAGCCACCACCAATAGAAGTCTGTTCACAACTCCTACATGGTAACAGCATGGCCTGTCTCCTCACCAGCCACATGAGTATGGCCATGGCGAAGAGTCCACTTGGTGCTTCCCGTAAGGTTTATGTGGTTCTCTATTTCTTACTCTTTGACAAAAATTTTCTAAGCATCATTTCATTTTTGCAAACCCAAAGCTCTATCTTGAAGCCACAAGCACTAGCAGCTCACACAGGAGATCCCGGGGTACTCGTCAGGGCCCATGCTGGCTGCCTGCTGTGGGTGGTGGGGACTCTGAGGTGTGCAGTCTTTAGGATTACTCAGTTTATCCATATACAAGGCTCACAGGATGCAGGAGAACTGGGGACCTGGTAAGCTGACTCCAAGCTAGGTCTGCAGCCTGCAGCCCAGAGCTAAGTGGAAGCCCTTAGCTGGGCTAGAGGAGGCAGTAAGGACCCTGAAGAGATACCATTTAGGGTTTCTGAGGACTGCATCAGCACATAGGCAGAGCGGGACAATTTAGAGGAGCTGGTGAATTCCTCATGCCTCTGCTGCCCCCTTGTGGTGGTGATGCATTCCACAGCCCAAACACCTTGGGGAGAGCAGTGGCCCTGTGTTCTGAGAGACTCCCCTGTGTCACACACAGGCATGGCAGAGCCTCTGTGTCACAGATCAGCATTTCAACATCCTGAATGAGATCCCACCCATGTTCCAGATCCTCTTTCTGCAGCATTCACAAGACAGGTGAGGCGCTCCTACCATTCATTGTCAATCTCCACCCCATTGAGAAAGCCTGGCATGGAGGCATAGCAAGCTTGCCACACCTCAGCCCCTAGCCTGAGGCAGACCGGCCCATCTGGGAAGCAAACTGGGTAGACTCAGTCAGCCCACTTGACAGGCATGAGCACTCGTTCAATCCAGAGACATAAGAAGCCCTCTTCTGACCCTCTGGGAAAAGACCAGGACAGATTTCCATGATGGGGGATGTACTGGGACAAAGGCACTCTGTGATCCACACCCACATAGGATTTCTCTGTTAGATCTGGATAGGCCTGCATGGCTGGACCTTTCCCAATTTCACTCTTACTTGAGTTATACAGACTGATTCCTGGGCTTCTGTCTGCCAAAATTAACATTTAAAGGCGCCTATTTGGGTGCCGGGCAGACTGGCTCGCTGGCTGGCTATGGGCTTTGTTGGTTACCTCCCCTGGGAATGGGCCTGTGACCTGCGCTCTGCCTCCAGGTCATATCTGTATGGTGCTGCCTTTGAGAGACCAAGGACTATGCCTACACTCAAGGGGAAAACAGTCGTAGTGGGAGGTAAGCAGGGCCCCTCCAGATGGGTTGCACTGGGTAGGAAAAATCCTTGCCACACAGCAGGACCTCTCACTTCCAGATGCAGAGGGGAGGGAAGGCTGACCTCAGGACACAAGAGAAGCTAGAGGCCCCACATTCTTCTAAGGGAGCCAGAGGATCCATGCCTCCCTAGAACTCCCTCTGTCAATCACCACTGTGTTTTGCCTCTGTCTGAACTTTCTGGGTACCACCTCTCACGCTGCCCAGAGAGGAATGAGGAACTCCACGTGCCCAGAAGACCTTCTCACCACATGTCTCACCTCTGAGATGGCAAGGTTAAATAGCCTCACAAGGATCTCCACCTGTTCATACACCTCAGAGCTCTGCTCTGAGCCCCGTAAAGACCACAGGTGTATATCTACAGGTCATTGCAAGGTGACTCGGGTGGCCACAAGTCCAACTGCCATCTCTGACCTGTTGACCAAAGTCCAGTTGTTCCGGAGGCACGCACAGGTCCAGGTACACAGCAAAATTATGAACTTTTACCCAAGCACTTGAGACCCGAGGCTCTAAGCCATTCTGTAGACTGCAGCTCATCCCAGGGAAAATCAAGACTCCAAGGTTGGGTTGGACCAGGGTACTTGAGGCCCAGACCTCAAGAGGATGAAGGGGAAGCCCTGTGAAAGGTGGGAGCTCTCCTGAGTCCTTGAGTTGACTGTGACCCCAGTGGGGGAGGGGGGCGTCTGGCTATCTCTTCTCTACAGAGCATAGCGTTACCTGTCCTAGGCCTGTCCCTATCCACAGGACAATCCACGGTGACATCAGAGGACAGGGACAGGGCTGAGATGTCAGAATAGCCCCCAGAAAACCACTGGGAGCATGGTGCTGGGAGAACACAGAAGAGAACTCCAGCACTCTCTCTGGAAGGGCTGGAGCTTAACTATTCCCACCAGAGAATTCCAGCACTCTCTCTGGAAGGGCTGGAGCTTAGTTATTCCCTTGGGGTCTTCGCAATTTGCTTCCCAATCGAGTGGAAGTCATATCCAGACACCGCTCTAGACAACAGGCTGTGCTTTGGGTTAAGACAGAAATTCAAAACCATGCCGGTTCAGCAAGACCTCAGCATTCAGAGCCTCAGCACCATCCTGGAGCACACGGAGGAATATCTGAAGCCCATCACCCCCCTGTTCACCTTCCCAGACACCAGGTATGAGTGTGTCATTCCCTCTGAAGGCTTCGGGGGGTGTGGGAGGGCAGCCATCTTCCCCACAGTCACCAGAGTCTTCCTGAGGTCACAGGCCAGGCCAGCTGGGTATAGCTGAAGGCCCGCTCCAACCTCACATCTGGAGACAGGAAAGTGCCCATGTGAGTAAGTAGCCAGTTGTGATAGGAAGACATCCAGAGCTGGTTTCTGAGATTTCCCTCCCTGTGGAAACTTGTCTCTGGGTGTTGTGGTCCTACTAAGAGCAGGCATAAGAGCCTAGCTCTTCTGTGTGTCTTATAGACAGGAGTCCCACTGCTGCTGCTGTCCCTGCCCCCACTGAGTGCCCTGGTCTGAGTGCGATTCTAGAGTCCCGGGGCTCAGCCTCTGGCACGCATTTTGGGAGGAAAGAAGGCAGATGGTGGCAGAGGTGGGCATTCTTCTCCAGCAGCACGAGGGCATCCTGAGGTAACCCTCTTTTGTATGCAAAGGTGGCCCTCAATGGCAGCTGTGTGTGGAGGTACATGACTTGACTTTACATGACTCCCAGCACTCAGGAGGCAGGAAGGTCTCTGAGTTTGAGGCCAGCCTGGTTTACTTAAAGAGCTGTGAGACAGTGAGGGCTACATGGTGAGACTGTGTCTTTAAAAGGAGAAACAAAATCGAAGCAGCGATCGCCAGCTGAGGACTAGGCTGAATGGAGCATGTTTCCCTACGTTTCCTAAAGCCTGAACACAGTCACTCTGAATTTCAGAAATCAGATGCCAACAGCCGTGAGTGATGCAGGGAAAAATAAAGGCAAGGATAAGGAAAGGAAAGCATCTCTCCCTTCAGGTAAGTGGCAGAGACAGACCCACAGGCCATTTCTGGTCCTTCAGGACCCTGTGGGGGTACTCACCCTCCCATCATGGAAAGCTTGGGTAGGTCAGGAGTCACAGGTTCCACGCTCAAACAAGTCCTACCTGGGCATGCTGCACAGGACCCAAGGTTCCTCTCCTTGAGGTCTCCTAGTACACTATCACCCCAGGCTAGGTGGGAGGTCCTAGAAGAGTGGTTCTCAACCTTCCTAATGGTGTGACCTCATATTGTGGTAACTCCCAACCCTAAAATTATTTTCACTCCTACTTGATAACTGTAAGTTTGCTAGTGTTATGAGTTGTAATGTAAATGTCTGTGCTTTCCAATGGTCTTAGGTGACCTCTGTGAACTGGTTGTCCAAACCCTGCAAAAAGGGATATGACTCATAGGTTGAAAAACACTGCCCTAGAAGGTTCTGGGCACTGAGACTGACAGCTCACTAAGAAGGATTATTAAACAGTGAAGCCATGCTGCCCTTTCTGGGCAAATTGTCAGTTCTGACACGCAGTACCTGTAAGCAAGAGCAGTGTGCTGTGCCCAGCTCTCTCCCTGGCCAGATGGGAAGATGGAGAGGCTCTGATGACTCTCTGCTGGTGCTTCTAGGAAAGACGGACATTGTTGCCCTACCTTGGGGAGCTCACCAGAGGGAGCTATGGGAATGGGCTCTGTCTCACCCACCTGCACCCATTCGTGACCTCTACTGGTGGTCTTGTCTGTGTGGTACTTTTAGCACAACCCCACTGTTTTGACTCTGACTGGGAAGACTGGGAGCATGTTCTCACTGTGTGACTCCTGGCAGGAAGGTCAACTTCGGGCCGTCCTGTCTCGTGGCTACTTCTCTGATTTTACGAACAACTAACTCTTTTAAAAGACAATTTTCTATGTCTCCTTTCTGATAGCCACAAAGAATTGATGGACAGCAAAGGGGATATCTGCTTGCGCCCTTCCCTCCTCCCCCAGCTGCCAGCAAAACAAAACAAAACAAAACAGCTCAAGCTTTCTCCCAAGCTAGCCAAATTACCATGAGCCAGACGCAGCAAACACCCCGAAAACTGCAGATTGCAAATGTGCGAGGTCTAAATTAGGATGAGAGAAGGTTGTTCAGAAGTGTACTGCAGCAACTGGAGAACCGAGTACAGGTTCCATACCATGACAGGCCAGTCAGTCCCTGTGGCCTCTCTCCTGAACTGAGTCCCTGCTCTGTACTGAACTCTCAGGATTAAAAATAGAGACGAAGTCACTGCTAGGTTTCAAGCAAACCTGTTCTCGTTTTGAAACTTAAGAAAATCCAGGTGAAGCCTGATGCACACCATTCCTTAAATCCCAGCACGAAGGAAGCAGAGGCAGGTGGATCTCTGTGAGTTGTAGACCAGCTTGGTTCCAGGACAGCCAGAGCTACACAGAGAAACCCTGTCTTGAGAAAAAAGAAAAAAAGAGGGGTAGGGGAGAGAATAGAGGGAGAGAGATAATGAATGAATGAATGAATGAATGAATGAATGAATGAATGAATGCAGTTAACATGCCTGTGGCCCTACCTCTGGATACCAGCATAACTGCATGCAGAGTGGCAGTACCCAGTCAGTCGGTGGCCTACATCCATGGTCACAGAGAGGCTGCCAGTGGGGTCACGAGAGTGAGCCTTCCTTCCAGTGCTCTCTGAAGGACAGACCCTTGAAAAGTCCTCTGGGAGGAGTTTCCAATGGCCTGGATATTACCTGGCCTGCCTTGGGAGTTGGGTATCTTGAGATGTGACATCCTATAAGGTACACAAGGGCTCTGTCCAAGTCCGTGTCAGAAACTTGTTCTCACCATCAAAACCAGTGGCTGCCTCAGGGACCTTAGCATGTCACCAATGTAGCCATACCTCTGCAAGCTAGGCTGGAGACATACTCTTCCCTCATATCTCCTGCCCGGGACAGCAGCCACCAGGTCAGTCATCTGGCCACAAAGTCAGGGCTTGGAATGATGAAGCCGAGGCTCCAGGTCTGCCCCGCCCTCAGAGCTGGTCTCTCTTTGTGTCTGAGCCGCTGTCATTTCCATTCCACAGGGCAGCCTGACCCTGAGTACATGATCCTGATCGTGGACAAGCTCCTCTTAGACTTGCCCCTGGAGGGGCTCTCTGTGTTCAACGAGGTCACCTCCCTGTCACGAGATTTCTCTCTCCAGATGCTGTGGAACCGTCTCCATAAGGAGGAAAAGGGTGAGTAGTACCTTAGCCACAGTAGTGCTTAACTTTAAAATGGGAAAATTTAAATTACTTTTCAGATAAAGCACTGTTAACTCCCGTCAAAAAGTAATGAAGCAAGGCACTGGGGGTGGGGCCCAGTGTGGAGCACTTGACAAGTGTGTACAAGGCCCTGGGTTCCAAACCCAACATTGAAAATGATTGCCAAACTTTTTCACATTTTCCTTGGCCCTACCCATTCAAAATCACTTCCAGAACAGACACTTGGTGCTGTGAACAGAAAGCCTCCCTGAACCCATGTTTCATGAGTACTAATACCACAGCAAAGAAGAATCCCACTGAGCAAGAGATCTGACACCCAGAATCATTTGGCTAGCCGTTGAGGGGCAGCAAGACAAGGCAGGCCCTGAGTCAGGCACCTATGAGACTGTAGCATGGTCCAGTCTGTGAAAGTCCTCTGCACTGCTCCTGGGGCACGAAGCAGAAGTATTGTTACTCTGCTCTAAACTCCCCTGCAGATGAGCACATGCCCCTCACTGCCCTCCCAAGTGTTTTGGATTCACAAATGAAAGACACACACACACACACACACACACACACACACACACACACACACACACACCCTTCTATTTTAATATGCCTTAAACAACACAATGGCTGGGCACTCCCAAACCTCTCCACAGCTAACACGCTCTCCCCTCCAATATCCCTGAATTATTACTTAGGAAAATCCTTACTCTATCTTGGCCACCACGGACCCAGGCCTGATGGGCCACGATCCCTGACTCTTACATGTTGGCCGCGTCAAGGTGTCTCTGCCCTATACAACCCTGTTTCTAGCAGGGACTCAATTCTGGCCAATATGAGCTGGGTGCCCTATGGGGCTTGAGCTAAGCCTGCAGCTCTGATTTCTGGCTTCTTCTGGGGCTTAATCCATCCCTGTACCAAAAGTGTTCTGTAGTATAGAGGTTGCCCTCCTAAGGCCTGGCAGTGTCTTCTTCTTTCTTGGCAGTGGTGATTCTCCTCTCCCCCCACATTTGTCCTTTCCTGGGAACCTCAAAAGTCCTCCCTCTGTCTCCCCACCCCCACCCCGCAACTCCGCAACCCCCACCGGTAACTTTATTTACCAGTTAGAACCAGCTGGGGACAGGGAACCACCATCTCTGTCTCACATGCAGACATGCAAGTTCCCAAGAGATTTGGAAACCTGATTAACATAACATAAACGATAAACCAAGTCCACAACAGGGGCATACTGGCACTTCTAGGAAAGACAGACATTGTTGCCCTGCTTTGGGGAGCTCACCAGAGGGAGCTATGGGAATGGGCTCTGTCTCACCCACCTGCACCCATATATGGCCTCTGCTGGTGCTCAGCATGGCTTTCTCCCTCCAGTTCTTTACAGAAGTCTGCACCCCAACACAGACTACCCCTACAGAGATTAGCTAATTTGTTTTCTCTATATAATAATTTTGCCTCCTTGGTTATCTATATGTCATAACCCTGCTTCCTTCCCAGCTTTATGCAATAATCCTGCCTCTTTGTTCAATCATATATGAAAACTACGCTGAGCTTCCAGAGTCCTGTGGCTTCTCTATCAGAGAGCCTAGTCTACCCAATCCCAGCTTCTCTCTCTCCTTCCCTCCCCCTCTCTCCCTTCTCCCTCTCTCTCCCCTTTCTTCCCCTACATGTCATACATCAATAAACACCGAATTAGAGCTGAAAATACAGCTCAGTATAGAGCATTCACCCAGCACACACAAGTCTGGTTCCAGGACTGCAGAAGGGGAAGGGCCTTCAGTGCTCAGTAAATACCAAGTTAAGCCAAAGAGCCTGCACTTCTGCTGTCCCTCCAGATCAAACAATAAGAGCCTCACTCTACCTTCCAACCACAATGACAGGAAACCAGGCAGAGACGAGGAAACAAGCTACCAGCCAACCCAGGACAGTGACATCCCCACCCAAGAGAGGGGAGATACACAGTGAACCACACACAGACCCAGGATGCTTCTTAGAGTTTTGTGGCTGGAGCGTGGGCACAGCAGGAGCAGCCTAAGAGGCTATTCCTAACATGGAGCGAGGAGCCTGGAGGGAAGGCCGAGTTCAGACACAAGAAGTGCTGAGTGCTTAAAAGGGCCAACCGCAGACCCTGTGGGAGACAGCGGAGGCAAGACGAGCAATCGAAAGGCCGGGGAGAAAAACAAGCAGTCATGAAGCAAGGAGGTGAAAAAAAATATATATATACACATATATATACACATACATATATATGTATATATGTTATATATGTATGTTATATATTATATATGTTATATATTATATATGTTATATATTATATATAATATAATATAGTTTTCATTTAAAAATCTATTTTGAGCAAAAACGTAAGTGAAAGAAAATAATAGCAGTGCTGTGGATTTTATAACATGTACGACAAGACCAGAGCAAGAGCTGGTGAGAGGGGTGGCACAGACTGCCCAGGGGGCCCATGCTGTATGTGGTGCAGCATAGTATCACTTAAAGGGGAACTGCAACAAAATGCAAACTAAAAACCCTGGAGCAAGCACTAAGAATGACCCAAGCCCCAGAGTTCACCCTAGATCAGCAGGGAGGGAGGGAAGCTGACGGCAGTAGGAGGCATACAGGCATACGCTGAAATTGCACACCCCTCTCCTGCAGCTGCTGGAGCGGCTGCAGTTAAGCAGGTTGGTGTGAAGGGTGAGGGCTGCTGGACCGCATGTCCAGGGATGGTCAATGGATGAGCCATTTTGGAAAGATGGGTATATACGGTGGGTGTCCATCAGAGAAATGGAACCAGGCAGTTGAAGGAACACCTGTTCTCCCGTGTCTGTGGCATTTCCATTCACAGCAGCCTAAGTAGCCATCGCTGGGGCAAATGGTTGCAAAAGATGGATCATATCTACACAAGAGAGCACATTCAACCACAGGGAAGAAGGAAGTCTGGCTTTAAGAGAGCGTGGGTGAGCCTGTAGGACATTGTGGCAGGCACAGACAGCAAGCAGACACTCTGTCACTCACACTGGGAATCTTCTACGATCCAACTCCTTATAACCTTATAAAGGAAGGCAGGGACCGACAGCAGGGTATTGCTGACCAAGGGCACAAAATTCAAGTTGGCAGAAGGTTTGAGAGTTTGTTTGAGTGACATGGTGATGTGGCCGATGCCATGCCATACGTTCTGAAAGTGGCTAAGGGTAGAGGTCAGGTAATTTTTGCCAAACACCTGAGAGGGGAATGTGTGGCGTGACTGTTTGGCAGGCTCGGCTCCACCAGTCCATGGTGCGTGCATGCTTCAGAATTGCCTATCATGGACCAACTGTGTCTGCTGATCTCAGAAGCAGAGAGGATGAAGAGGCAGGTGCTTTGCCCACAGTTGCTAGGAGTGCTGGTGTGGCCAGGGCCGCACACAGGAGAGCCAGTCAGGGAGTAGCCATAAAAGCTGCACACTGGCCCACAGGTGACCCATGCTCCCTCCCCTGGACCTTCAGATAAGAGGTGTGAAGGCACTCACACACACACACACAAACTCTCAGGTTGTGCCACTCCCCTTGACAGTCCAAACCTGGAAGCCACTGAACAGAAACACTCAGGGCCATGTTCTTACACAGTTGTAGGGACTTGATCTGACTGGGGGTGGTGAGAGAGTGAAAAAATGACCATGTACACATATACAGAGAGGGGGAGAGAAGGGGAGAGAGGGGGAGAGGTGGAAGACAGGGGGAGAAGGGGGAGAGAAGGAGAAAAGGGGGAGAGAGGGGGAGAAGGGGGAAAGAGAGGTAGAATGGGGAGGGAAGGAGAGAGAGAAGCTGGAATTGGGTAGACTAGGCTCTCTGATAGAGAAGCCACAGGACTCTGGAAGCTCAGCATAGTTTTCATATATGGTTGAACAAAGAGGCAGGATTATTGCATAAAGCTGGGAAGGAAGCAGGGTTATGACATATAGATAACCAAGGAGGCAAAATTATTATATAGAGAAAAACAAATTAGCTAATCTCTGTAGGGGTAGTCTGTGTTGGGGAGCAGTCTTCTGTAAAGAACTGGAGGGAGAAAGCCATGGTGGACATTTTCTTCACACAATACCAACATTGCTGTTCCCCTCTGAGCCTTGGGGTGTAGGGTGGACTTTGTTATTTTCCCATGAGTCTGAGGCTACAAGACTCGACGTGGTCACACTCGTGTCAACAGCACACATTCACTAGGCCTTCCTCTGCTCCTCACGACTGGGCAGCCTCTTGATGGCCATTTGAACACCCGCTTGGATGGACAGGAACATAGCACTGAGGAGATTGAGCCCAGGGAAAAACTCCAAAGAGGGCACACAGCACATGCCTTCATTTTTGTAAAATTCTGGAAGACACAACTTGATTTCTGCTTAGAAAGCAACTAAGTAGCTACTCAGTGAGGACAAAGGCTCCCGGAAGTGCAAGACTCAGATGTACTTGAGGGCCTGTATGAAGGTCAGCTCTGACTCTGACAGAAGATCCATCAGAACCAAGCACGCTCCTAGTGTGTCCCCGAGAAGTGTCCTTGGCAAAGTGGGGAAGGTAGAGAGCCACTCCTGTGCCTCAACCCCCATTCCCTGTGGAAGTCCCACCCTGGAAGGTCCTACAGGAGTGAAAGGCACAGGGTGGAGGAGGAGGAAGATCACAGTGGAGCATGGAGCCATTCACCTGAAGCCAGAAAGACCTGCCCATGGGGCAGCTCAGCCTAGAAAAGACACAGGCTCTCAGTCTGTGCACAGACCCTGGAACCAGCAGGGGTGCAAATACCTGCTGAGTTCCTTGTGCAGAATATGCTCAGAAATGATTGCCTATCAGCCTCGGGGGCTGGTCTTTCCTCAGGAGCTTTCCTTGGGCCTACAAAGATCTGTGTTTTGACATGAAAAAAAAAAACTTAAAATCAATTGTCTCACCGAGTCAGAGTCACAAAATTCAAAACTGAACAACCGGGCATCCTCTGGTCCCTTTGCCGTGTCGTGTGCCCGCTGATACTTCATACCTGGCCTTTCCCTCCACAGAAGGCATTGTAAAGAAAGAGATCAAGAGCAAGGAAATCAAGAAGAAAACCCCAGGAAAAAAGGGCAAGGTACATGAGTGGGAGCCCAGGGACCCCATGCTCCTTTCAGCTCGACTTCATCAGGCTGGCCAGGTCTACCTAGGCCCAGCTGGTGAGCCCAGGCGTTGACACCTCCGTCTGTGTTGCAGAACGCCATGGTCCGGATCATCCCACCAGAATGCACCCTGATTGACTCAGACACCATCAAGTGTATCCTTTGATGATGGGTGCCTATGGCCCCCAGGACTCTGCTTTGGTTCCTGTTTGTCCTTGACTCAGACTCAGTTGTTGTGGACCCTTTTGAGGAGGCCCAGGGCCCAGGTGAGACCATCATACAGACTCCTGGCATGTAGGCCAAGGCCACCCAGGCCTTGTGCCAGCTGCTCTCGTGACTGTATGGAAATCACCTCAAGTGGCCTTGGAGCCTTGGGTCTGAATACAAGCTGACCACCTTGGCATTCTACATACTTCTGGGTCTGCATCCTTCTGATTCTCTGGGGCCTCCTCCTCCCCTCAGCTCTCCCTCCTCCCATCCCTTCCTCCTCTTCCTACTGTTTATCCTTCTCTCCCAATTCCTCCAATAGAAGAGGAAAGGATTCCCACCTGTGCTTAAAACTCACTCCTTCCTAGCCTATGTCTCAGCCCGGTGGCCCAAGAGCCCATTCTCCATTCTCTGTGGAAGCCACGGCCTTTTTCAATTCTTCCTACAGAGTTACTGAGACCTGTTACAGTAACCCAGGAAATCTTGGAAAAGTACCAAGATCTGTTTACCGCACGTTGGATGGGGCACCTGGGAAGCTACCAGTTTCCAAGGTCAGGTCTTGGGTCTTCAAAAGCTGACTAGAGAGGCTAGTGTGGCACCTTCCCTGCTGGCTAGGTCTGTCCTCTAGAGCCCAGGGCACAGCAGTAGGCAAAAGATGCTGTTATAGTCCCAGGGTCACTCACCCACACTCGGATCTGCCCTAAGTAACCTCAGATCCCCTCAGGCCAAACCTCCCAAAGAAAATACACTTGTAGGATAGGGTCATACACTGGGCCCTATGGGCATGTATTCTGTCATCCCTGTCCCTTAGTGTGGCTGGGAGTGGAGAAGGGGAGTCAAGCCAGTTGACACAGGGGCATAGAGATACCGGAGTGAGCCTGCGCAGGGCTGGGGGTGGAGCACCGAGGTCAGAACTGGTAACAAAGACCATACCTAGTGCCTGTCTCCTATGTTGGAGTTACTACAGCACTAACCAGAGCCAACTCCACTGGCCTGAGATGCATGTTTGTTCCTGGACCAGTTCATCCCTGGGGATGGGGATAGGGGTGGGGCTCCATATGAGGCCAGCTATACACTGGGAAAACAAAAACTATTTGGACCCCACAGCACAATAAAGGGTTTAGTGCAAGTGGCAGGGGACATTCCCTGCTGGAAGGAGGGGTTGCAGATGCATTCCCCTAGCCCAGAGGGGGTGTGATAATGCCCACCTGCTGTTTTCACCCTGTGCAGCCAGGCTGACTGGGAGCAGGTACTGAACAGCTGCAGAGGCTTTTTCTTCTACGGGATGGAGAACTTCCTGTCCCATTTGGAAGTAGAAAGACTGGTAGCCATGGATTTACAAGGTGAGGCCCCTCCCCGATCCACAGCCCCAGCCAGGGCCTACAGACACATATGGGATCCTAGGGAGGAAAACAGGGCCACTGCTACTTGATTGGAGTCCAGGACAACACTTCAGGAAGCCATGGCCACCCCCCCCCAATCTGTGTTCTATCTGAAAACTGTCCCCACACTCCATTTCCAACAGTAGTATGGCAGCCACAGGGTGACTAACCTTCCTGGTTACCCTCAGCACCTCCTTTTATGGGCTCCTGTTCAGCTCTCCAGAGTCCCACAGATGAGCGTCAGATGTGAAGTGTCACCCCTGCAGAGCCTTCCCAGTCTGAACATGGGTGTTCAGGAGCCTTGTTCTTTCTGTGTCTACTAACAACAGGCCCAGGGGTATCATGGAAATGCTGTGCTCAGATATCCCAGGGACTAAAAGGGTTCAGAAGCCAAGTAGAGGGCACCACAGGTGAGAAGTGACCTAGGCTAAGTTCAGAGGTCAAAGAAAGCAGTACCATGTGACATGTTGAGTACAGTGTGCTTATAGGTACCTTGCCAGGTGGGCCATGCTGACACAACACCCATAACACACAGCACACGGCAGGCTCAATGTTCAGACTTTTGGAGAGTGTGGTCCATAGTCGTCTCAGCCTCAGGCCAAAGACCCTCTGGTGTGTCTGTGTTTCTCTAAGTTCCCCAAGTTCCTTTTCCCCACTTGTAGGAGGATGCTTTTGTGGGACTGCTCAGGGCCAGCCACCATGCACAGTCAATGGATAAGTCTTTCCCAGATCCCAGAGTCTTCCTCCCTCGTGAGGCATACGGTCCCTTTCATGGTTATATAGGCTCTGTCTGGTTGCTCTTTCCACACCAAGGCACCATGCCCACCATGGGCACAGTCTATTTCTATGCTGACCAGGTCTATTTCCAACAGCTGGTAGCCCTGGACATGCTCAAATCATACACAAGTGGACTGAGCAAAACCGCATCATCAGAAGCACAGGTGGACATTTTGCTTATGGGAACAGTCACTAAAGCTCATCTCACCTCTGTGTCCATGCAAGTCCTGTAGGTAATCACACTAGGACCACACACTGCCACTTGTTTCAGTGAGCACTCCTGTCTAGGGTGGCCCACTCAGCCCAAAGTATTCGTGGCCATCTTCCATCCCAGAAACCCTTCCATCAGCAGCAAGCTGGGGGCTAATAAGCTTGTGCATAGTTCCTTTAGCCAGCCCCTCTTTGGGGCCAGCTTCTCACACCACCTCCACAGGTACACACTGAGGTTCCTTCTCTCTCTTGGCACCAGTATGGAATGTCAGAAACTTCCATAAGTGATGGGGGAGCAGAACTCTCTATCTAGGAAGAATTAGAAGTGGCCCCAAGCAGGCCTGCTCCCCGTTTCCTGTGTGTGACCAATGGGAACCTGAAAAGAACCCCTTGAAAGTCCAAGCATCAGGTTGATGGGTCAGAGTGCAGCTCCCATGGAGATCTGGTAATGGTGTGGGTAACTCCTGAGGAGCCTCATGTGTCCTGCAGAATGCCAGATGATGGTCCTGCTGGACTTGACAAGGTCCTTTAAGAGCCGGAAGCGGAAGATAGAGAGCGCAGAGAACCAGAGGTACCTTCTATTCTTGTGTCATCAGGAGCCTAGGACTGGGGGAGGTGACGTTATGAGCAAGTGCCAATATAGCTTACCCCATGGACTGGTGAACTACCAGGGCTGGCTGGCCAGTACCTTCTACCTAATAATACCAACTGCCACTGCGGGCTCCATGGTAGGCCTGGGATCTGCCAACAGATGGATTTGACAATACTCAATAATGCTACTTCCCGTTAAATAACATTTAACGTTTGTGGGCGAGATTCAGAACTATAAAAGCCCTGGCCCATGCATGCAGTCTAGCAGCTGGTGCAAGGAAGGGTAGAGGGATACCGTCAGCCTCTTGATACAGTCCATGTATCTCTACAGTGCATCACAGAGGTCCTTGGAGAGGCCCATCGAGACTGCCATCCTTCTGAGTCTGACAGGGACTGAGAGCATTGTCGGCAACCAATGGCCCACACCACTGAAGGACAACATGCTGAGGGCCACCCTCCTGTGGGATAGTGAGTGGGCGCCCTGGCCGTCCCAAAGTCTTTTGGGGCTTTTGCTAGAAGCCTTCCAAGGTTGTCTGTAGCCCACCTGAAGGGACTTTTCTCCCCCCTCCACTCCCAGACTTGTTAGCAATTGGCAAGCCACTTGGGAAAACAGTTCGTCTCATTCATAGGCTACGCAATGAACCAGACAACCAAGGTAAGGTAGAGACTGACCATCCATCTGCTTGTCTGTATAAGTCCCTGGGGTTACCATTGTACTCCATGGCCCTCAGGGATAGGGTGTCCCACTTCAGGGTGGAGAAGGAGTGGGAGAGTGAAGGAAAGAGGGAGTGAAGAGGAAGAAAAGAGGGAAGGGAAAGGGAGGAAGGGAGGCAGGAAGGGAGGGAAGGGATTGCATGAGCCAGCAAGCACCATCCTTGTGGAGAAGCCAGTGTAGTCTGCTCAGCCCTCTGGGTGAGTTGGAGTTGAACAAGAACATAGTGGACCCTAGCCCTTAGTCCACCACAAACACACACAGAGAAAGAGAGGGGTAGGAGAGGGATGGTGGGAAAGAGGGAAGGAGGAAGGGAGAGCAAGCAAATGAGCCCTGCTGTACTCTCTTTGAAAAGATGGGGAGCTCTGGGTGATCCCTGGGCTTTCTCTCTGCCCAGAGGGACTGCTTTGGGGAGTTGGCCACCTAGCCATGAGCCACCCAGTCCATGAGCCCCATGGGGTCACCTGGTCTTCCTCAACCAAGGCAAGAAACCCTTCAGGAAGAGGAACTCCCAGACTGAGGCTGCCGTGCTATAGTCAGGAAGGCCCTCCAGCTTGTGTCTCCTGTTGCTGTATAATTCCAGACAGCTTTCTGGCTTCAGGGATTATACACCGCAGGCAGGGCTGCAGGGTGTTGCCTGTTGTAGATGAGACAAACTCCACCTACTCATCCCTCAAAACCTCGTGCCAAGATATGCCAGCTGCAGTGAAGGAATTTGCAGATAAATTTCACATGTGGATACTAGGACCAAAAAAAAAAAAAAATCAGATAAAACTCTAGCTAATTGCGTTTAGCAATATGCTCAAGTGAAAATGTACCATAACTCAGAAAGATTTATCCTGGGAGGATTTAAAATCGAGAAATCCAAAATACATTCAATACAACTCAGTAAGAGATTAACTTTTGAAAAATCATGTGCTTCCCCAGTGCCTGGGATGTAGTTGCCAGGGTGGGGGCAGGGGGTTGAGTGTGTAAATGAGTATGAGGGAATGCATGGCTGAATGAATGAATGAAGAGTGAATACATGGGTGACTGAATGAAGAGTCTCGTGTGTTCATGAGTAAACTAGTAAGTGGAGGGTAAATTAAGTGGGTAAGTGATGGAGTGAGTGGGTGAATGAATGAGGAGTGAATGAATAAATGGATGTGTGAGATGGCAGAGTGAATGGATAAATTTGTGGTAGTGAGAGCAAGTGACTGAGCGGCCAAGTCAAGGAAGAGGGACCAGAGAGGTAGACAAAGGTGGTGATGTCTGGGTCCTTCCTAACAAACCAGAAAAAGGACTCGGCATGACTCCACCCAGCTCCTTCTCCTAACACATGGGCTAGCATGTTGTTTTGCCTTAAATAGAGGAAGGGCCTCATGACCACTACCATCAATGTTGGCCCTCCCGTTCCTGTCACCGAAGCATGTACCGTGTGCTTGGAAGAAAGGAACCCAATGATGTTTACCCCTGTGCGGTGTCCTGCCCAGGGCAGGGGTGCTTCTAGGCATCACAGAGGGAGTTATAAGGCCAGTCTCCAGCCTTAAGATGCCTCAGGGAGTCTGGTGAAGGTAGACAGGTAGATTGGGGTCAAGAATGGTTCTATCCTGGTGCTATCATTAATAACCCCACTGGCAGCCACATAGCCAGACTCACATAGTTTCCACAGCTTGCTATACACCAAGGCACAGGAGGTAACAGGGCTGCTGTGGTCAGGCTGCTGGGAGAACTCATGGCCCCGTACAGCCAGAAGCACCAACTTGCTCCCCAATGCTCCCCTCCCCCTGGCCCTGGAAAAGCTGGACATCATGGCAAGACCCGGGCTACTGCCAGAGAGCTCTGGGATTCACAGGTTGTGTCTATGCTCCACAGATAAGGACCCCCAGGTCTCCAAGGATGAGCTGTTACCTGGGTTGCAGCCTCACCACTTTGAGCCACTTGCTACTGCCCTCAACTGGGTTCTGTATGGTCTGCCTCACCAAGCCATCGTGTGAGCTAGACCCTGGAGTCTTTGTGAAGCCACTGTCCCTAGCTCTACCCCTCCGTGACTCCTACCCACTCAGGACTCTTTCCCCACTTTCTGGGGCTCACCCCAGGCCTTGACACAGCCTGATATCTGTCCTTCTGTCCACAATGCACAATCCCCAGAAGACAGCTGCTGCTGGGTACAGCACCCAGGCTCTTGCTAATTCTTGTTATCCTGCAAGTTTGTTTTCCATTTCAGTATTTTAGTAAACAACAAAACAAAGTGTGTGGTGTGTTTCTGGACGTTCAGGACTCCTAGGACGAGTGTGGTCCTTCTGGCCCCTGTCTCTTGGCTGCTCTGTCGGGACTCTGGGGGTTGAGGTGGGGACCCATCTCTTATGTGATCCTTCTGCTCACCTTTCCCTCCCTGTGGGCACTGACGGACTGATGCCATGGCTTCCTGGATCAGGCCACGTGGCCAAAAATTTTTTTTCTAAAGCACAAATTAATACTGACTATACTAGCTGAAGGAAAATGATACCGACAGTGTTATGTAACACTGATGCCATGCCAGAAGACATTTATACAAAACAAAACCTGCATCCAGCGTCCCTCAGCCCAGAGTGCAGTCTTGGATACTTCTTTATCCCAAGGAAGTGGAGCCTCATCCCCCATTCCCACCCCATACATACACCTGAGCATTTAGATCAGCCTTGTTCATGGTGACCAAACACCAGAAACAGCACAAATGTCCCTCAGCGAGCAGAAGACAACGTTCCACATAACCCCACAGTGCGGACCAGTGTCCCTTCACCATGACAAAGAGCGTAAACTGATTCTGGCTCAAAGTCCTGCGTTGAGCCTGTGACGAGGCATAGCAGAGCCAGGGGGCAAAGCAGGAGTGAGGCTGGGGGCCCACAAACCAGTTCAAGTTCCCACACCCAAAGACCTAAAGGCCCAGTCTCCCACAGGACACTGGGGACCAAGCTTTTGACTTACGGGCTTTGAGGAACACTCCAGGGCTGAACCATAGCACCTGTTCTTATATTAAAACAAAACAACCCCTACCCCCCAAAACCCCAAGCCATCAGTAGAGCCACCTAGATGGATGTGGAGGGTCCTGCTTAGAAATAGAAGCCACTGTCAAGGGTTCCATGACTTCATTATAAAACGTTCTCAAATGGCACAGTATAGGAACAGGTATCGCCAGGACTGGGGACAGCAGCAAGGACCCTGGTGACATCCCCACCCAGCATCTTGACTCTGGCAGTGACACAGAGCTACGCACAGGCAGGAGCACGACAACCTCACGAACACTTGGGACCCAAATCACCGTCTCTCTTCTGCTGTTTAACCATTCTGCAAAATGTCACCACTCAGGGAGGAGGGGAAGGGACTGAAGGCCCTTCATTCTGGAGGTTGAGATTCAGAGAAACGCAGACGGCACCAAACCCCAGAGCAGAACGTGGGAGAGAACAGAGAGGCGTCTGCTGGAGGTCGCTTCTTTTCTATGCCCCGTCTCCTCTTCTGGGCCACAGTCCCCTGCTTCCTTCCATCAGCTAATAGAGCAAGGGTCGTGTGCACAGTGCTGAGATTCTAAGACACTGAACTGACCCCTGAGATGGTGGCCCAAGCCAGGCCAGCGGGTAGCATGATCCACAATGTTATCCCATTACACACATCCTGACAGACAAGCAGCACATAATGGTGTGCGGCTTGTTATAAGCTGATGGATTGTGGGATTTTTTTCCTCTTGCCTGAACCTACAGCATGGGTAGGAGGGCTCCACACTCTAAACTTAACCTGACACAGAAATAAGTAAACATTGGTGGTGCTTGAAGAGTTATGTGTGACTCGCCTCTGTTCTGTTTGTTTTTTTCCTTTGAAAACATATGTATACTTGTTCCAGAATTAAAAAAAAAAAGCACAAAACTAATAACCAAGGGATGAATTCAAATCAGAACAGTGCTGGAAATATGAGCTTTCTTCTATGAAGATGTTGGCACTCACCCAAACAACAAGAATAAAAGCTTCTGGAAATATTTCATCTGCAACATCACATTCTTCACCTCACACCATGTCTGCCCATGTGAGAAATATTAAACATTGAGTGCTATTCCATGTATCAAAGGCGTTAAAATAACTTTCTGAATTATGTCCCGGCAACATAACAAATCACATTATCAATTAGCTCCTGCGGCAGAAGTGGCATTCTGTAATATATTCAAGCATGAAAAAATTGCATAGGTGAAATTTATGTAACCCTAAAAACTATGAGGAGAAAAGAGATTGCTTGGGATTTATTGGTCATAATGGGAGGCAGGATGTAATTCCAGCAGTGGCTGGCCTCTGAGTAAGGCACCTAGCCCTGCCTCTTAAAAAAAGATGCGTCGCCTGGAGGCAACAGACAAGAAGGGGAGGCGGGGCATCAGGCACAAGGGTGATGGCTGCTGTCCACGTCAAGGCGGGACTTCCCTGATGTCAGGTGACCCTGCACAGGTGGGTAAGGTAGGGATGGGGCCACCTGCAGGCCGCTGTCACCTCTGAGCCAGCACAGAGGGAGAGGAGCCAGGCCGGGTGGTCTTCACCCCGATCTTGAGCATGTCACTTAACTATCTTCTGGGAAATGCCGGAGGAGCAGGAGTCAGGACTTACCTGTCTAGGGCTAGGAGACGTAGGGGCCAAAGGTCTGAGCCCATCTAGCCCCTTGACAATGGTAAAACATGTTATCACATAACCTCTAGCCCGTGACCCACCACCAGGTTTGCTCTGTAAGTGTCCACATCGGGCCAACCATCTCCGCCATAGCTGGTCGGTCAGTTTCTTTAAAATAGAGCATTCTCTCTAAGTGATGAAATTTTCCAATTTTTAAAATAAAGATTTTTGTTAACTGTTTATTTAAAAAAATTTTAACATAAAAGAACTGTGTATAAAATCTCAAAGTCCTTAGCAAAGCTGCACCAAGGTTCAGTGGCTGTGTTTCTCCCACCATCTCATCTGCCCCAGACTCGTCACTTCAGGGGGTAAGTATATTGAATCTGACGGTTTTTAACCAAAATCCCATTTAAAACAGCCTTTCCTTCCAACTGGCAGCCAAAGCTGGGAGTAGGCCAGAGGTCCCTGGCAAAGCCCCTCTGTTGATTCTGCAGCCTTATCTCCTAGGGTACGAGATCCTGGTACCTGGTCTCTAGACATAGAGCCTCTCTGGTGGACCACCTATGACGGGGGGGGGGGAAGGGGGACAAGGGATTATGGAGACCACAGTCAACTGGGCTGGAGCCCCGGGGCACAACCTGGATTCTTGACACTGAGTTCTATCTCAGCAGCCATGCCCCTTGTGCCTGGCACCCTTGCTCACACTCCTTGTCTTTTGCCTCCTCCGCCCAGTGAAGTTTGAAAAGCAAGGCTAGAAACCATCCCCTGGGAGATTTTAATGAGTTCTGGAGCAAAGCCTTTGGAGATCCATCCCTGTTCTGCCTCTGTTCACGCAGGGGCCACACCTGGTTTCTGGAGGGGACTCACCAAAGCTGGGGTCCATGTGCAGCACCAACGCTTCTGAGCATTTCTCACAAAATTCTCCAGAACATCTCCCAGGCGGCTACCCTGCTTAGGGTAGCACTCAGATGGGGGCCCTAGACCCCTGTTCTCGTTGCCTGCCCAGCCTCTGCCACACAGGAAACCATAGCTGCTTCTGCCCGGGTCTGCTTCTCCCAGGACCACTGCATGTAACACACAGATCCACTGCCAGAATTTTGGGGGTTCTCTCAGTAGTCCCTGGAGTTCCAAAGCAAGATTCTCCAATTTCCCCATTGGCCAGGCTGCCCATCTTCCCAGCATGCCTCCCCGGCCTATCCTGCATGCCATGCCCAGCCTCCTTCTGCCCAGGCAATCCAAGCAGCGAAGTAATGGCCGCAGCCAAGGTAGCCTCCGGCTGGTCTGGATTAAGAAATTAGGCAGGTTAATAAAACTAAAATGTTCACAGAAGCTTGTATATAAATTTCTATTAAGTTGCCTTGTCCAGCATTGGTCCTGTAATAGTTTAATTTCTGTATTAAATAATTAAAACCCTATTTTCAATTGCTGTGAACAATTGTTTTCCTTAATGATCTCCCTAGAGCGGCCAGTAATTTTATATCTTGTAAAAATGATTAAATGGCATCATTATCCCATATCTCTGAAATATAACTCAGCAACTCCCAGAAAGGCCATTTGTATTCAATTAATGTTGCCTTGCATTAAGCCAGCACAATATTACTCTACGCCACACGTAACCCCTCCGTGCTCTCGTTTTATTATGACGATGATGAAGAGAGAAACAACCGGTTTAATTATCCCACTTCCAACAGAGAAATCAATTTCAGGACGTCTTCACCCCTTACAAAAGAGACTGCCTGGTCCCTGAGAAGGGCAGAGCAGGGAGGTGCCTTCAGGTGGCTGCTGGGAGCTTGATACCAGGGTCCATGGGGCCACAGACACAGGGAGCTGACCCCAAGTGGGGCCTAGAAAAACAGTCCCAGAGTTACCCTCCTCTGTGACCTTAGAGACTACCCTTCTCTGTGGTCAATGTCGGCAGCCTCTCCCCGGCATGCTACCCTCAGGTTTTTCTGGCTCTCTTCCACCTGTACAACCTCAGGGCCCTACAGGCTCCAGAGTAGGAATCTAAGGGACCCCAGAGCCATGGGACTTCTGAAGGACAGCCTCATTCATTCACTCTCTGGGATGGACAGCCACCCCTTGCTTCTCAGACTCCTCCCAAGGTCCTGTGGGGGTTACTGCCACACAGAGCCTGGCTTCCTTGGTCAGGGCAATCAAGTGATGCTCCCTGCCTAGCTATTCAATCACCACAGTGCTGTGGCCGGTGTAGCCTAATCATCTGACATTTTTATCACAAATCACAGAGGCCTGAGGAACGACTAGATTAATATCCCGATGCCATCGGCTAATGGCCGAGATAGAGCTGATGACCAAATTACAGGGAGTTCTTAAATGTCCTTATTATAGATTTTAATCTTTGTGACAAGAGGTGAGACATAGTGTTGCCATGACATGGAGGAAGCCGTCGCCCTCTACCTGATGTCCCACCCCCACTGTCTTTGCTGTGAACCAGGCCTAGTGAGGGGGGTGGAAAGACTGGTGATCTGAGCAGAGACCAGGGATGACCAACCATGCCTGAGTTCTACAGATGGACCCCAAAATGGAGCCTGCTGGGGCTGCTGCCAAGTTTGACCCAGCAGAAGGCTGCCCAGGGTAGGTGGGTTTATGTGGGAATTTTTAAGGGCTTCAGTTTAAGACTTCCTGAGCAGCTCAATTCCTGAATGTCTTGCCCATTTTTGGTGAGCCTGGCGATCCCAGACCCTAAAGTTTAACGATGGGCAGTGTGTGGAGAGGCACTTTAACCCTAGCACCTGAATGCCTGTCTCCTGCTATCTTTCTAGTGTTTCTGGGAAGCTGGATACTCAGCGTGCTTGCTGTGACAGAGACAGAGCAGAGGGTCTCGGGGTCCCTGGGCTGCAATCTTGCTCTGCAGACTGTAGAAGCAATGGGACACAGAAGGTTCCTCAGTCATAGGGCCCTTCATTCTTAGAGAGTGCACATCCATACTTCCTAATGTGTCTGACAACAATGGTGGCCGTTCTACCAAGTTCCCCGCAGAGGCACGCCCCTTTCTTCCCGCTGAAATGAAGCCTAATGATTGGAGCTTGGCAGCTACTTCATGCAATGAGTCAGAACTTACATGTGGAGGATGATGGAGTCGGTGAGGAACCTGGGGTATCTGAGGCTCCACCCTGAGCATCCCACTAAGGATGGTAGAAGGGTAGGATTCTACCTCAGTGCATCACTAACTAGAACCCTGAAGACAGCCCAGGTCCGAGAGTAGGGCCTTACCCTCCTTTCTGTGTTTGGCCAGCTCCAAAGTCACCTGAGAGCGGGCTGTATATCTGGCTTCAGCCAAGGATTCTACCCAGATGAGAACAGAGCGGAGTGGATGGGATGTGTGGAGCTAGCTGTGCTGTAGAGAAGACCCAAAGTGAAGGCCAGTGAAGTCCAGGTCTCTGCTCCACTGTTCCGGGGTTCTGTTCAACTCCCGGCCTCCCCACTTCCCGGAGTGGAAAACCAGGAGGTGCTGAGCACTACAGCAGCCAGGAAGAAATGTCCTCAAGTCATGAGGAGCCCAGACCCAAGCCACCAGGAACCCCAGAGTGTCCCTTAGCCACCAGTCTAGGCACTTTGCTTTCAAGGGTCAACGAGGGTCCTTCCCCATTTTCTGTCCCCAGGCCTGGTGGCTCTTGGCTTCTGAGCGATTCAAGGAGATCCTGTCCCACAATTCCCTGTAACACCAAGAAGAAGAGCTGAAAGTGGGACAGAGATACCTCCCACAACACAGGGAATAGTCACCAGATTCACACAACAGGACCTGAGT